>NC_090330.1:65092451-66475458 GCF_035084215.1 Heptranchias perlo | reverse complement strand
CAACACAGCTTTCCCATAATTTTTTTTAAAAACTGTGCCGAATGAAACAGAACAAGGAAGTCTTTGTGCCATTAAAACTTGCACAAAAGCTCCAAATACAATTAAATTCAGGATAATTTTAAACACATTTGTGTCAGGGAAGATAGCATTTCAGTTCGTTCATCTCATTTTAAAAAGAATAGTTTGTGCCTGGCCTTTTTATCTACAAATGTTTCAGATTAAATTGGTTAGCCAGTAACGAGGGGTCATCAATTTAAAATTGTCACAAAGATAAGTGAGGAGAGATGTTAGAAGAAATTTCTTTATGCACAGGATTGTTGCAGCATAGAATGCTTTGCCTCAGGGAATGATTGAAGCAGAGACTATTGCATTTTTCAAGGGAAAATTGGAAATATATTTGAACCAGATGAAGATACAAGGCAATGGGGACAAAGCAGGGTAGTGGATTAGTCTTGGGTTGCTCTTGCAAAGAGCTGGCACACAGGATGGGTCGAATGACCTCCTTCTGTGCTGTAAAGTTTGACAGTTCTAAGGATTCTTTGGGAGGAAATGTTGTTAGTCCACCAGTTTTCAACATAAATTCAACCCAACCTGGCCAAACACAGGACACTGTGAATTAACTCTCCCACATCTGAGTGTAATCAAGCATTCAGCTATGTTTAATAAGTCAGTTGGTGATAAAGATATCTCATCAGGCGAAGTAACATCAATTAGAAGTAGCTGTACTGATAAGGCTGATTTAATTATAGCATAATCACCAGGATCAAATCAGTATGCAGGCCAAGTCACAACATTAAGGCAGATGTTTTTGGATGTGAATGTTAGCTTCTTTTACTTTGTCACCAGCTGAAGTATATTTGGAAAATGCTCAGTAACTCAGAATATCATCAGTGTTTGAGCCTTGATTCTTATTCATTTCTATAGTATAAATGTATTTGCCAACATCTACTGCAAATCTTATTTAACTTTTATTCAGCACAGTACAAAAGTACATTAATATTTGCTGGCAAAATAACGGCGAGTTTAATGTGCAAGCCGTGTAAATCAGCCAGCAATTCGTGGCAAGGAAGAGATACCCCGTGAGTTGCGAATCACCACAAATTGTTGGACAATTTGCGCTACTCCAGCGTTAGCCTCCAAAAAACGACAGCTCGCACTCAATCTCCCCGTGAGTTTCATGAAATTGCTGCATTTGCACATAAATTAACCATTAAACTCATCGCAGAAAGTTAGGGCTGGTACTTAACAATGTAAGTACCCTTTTAATGATGAGATTTATGTTCCTGCAATGCCACTCAACCTCTTCGGCCCAGAAAGGGGACAATTGAAACTGTGGATTCTCATTCCTACAGGTAGTAAATTTTTATTAAGAGATTTTAAAAATTTAAAATTTAAAATGTTTTAATTTGTTTCTAACTTTTCTTTCCTGTCTCTTTTTTCCTCTTTCTCTTAGTCCAATCTTTCTTTCCCTCTCTTTCTGTACCTGATTTGACTCAAATTCACCCTATTTCCTTCTCCATTGTTCCTCTTTTTCTCAATCCTTAAATCTCTTGGTTAAGGAGATATACTGTTGGTCCTGTATTTCCCCAAATCCCACATGTCCCCTTGATCTTGCTATCAGTTCGCACTTCCAGCACAAAAAGTCTAACTAATGGGGCATGCTGTGAGATGCCCCGCTCCAACAAATTCAGCGTCAATAAATGATAGGACTTTTGTCAGGAAATAGGAAAAAGTCCTAATGGATTCAGTAGAGGTAAAGGATCATAGGTGGTTAATTCCTCATATAGTGAAACAGGAGGCGTTAGGTTTACATAGAATTTACAACACAGAAACAGGCCATTCAGCCCAATAGGTCTATGCTGGTGTTTATGCTCCACATGAGCCTCCTCCCACCTTACTTAAACTCACCCTATCAACATATGCTTCTATTCCTTTTTCCCTCACATTCTTATCTAGCTTCACCTTGTGCTGGCAATACATTCCAAAGGCTCACTATTCTCTGGGAAACGCCCACATGGGGTTTCCCACTGTTCTCACACCTCCTCCACCACAGTGTAGTAATCCATTATATAATGGGCATTGGAGTCTTTGTTTAGCTTGGCCTGTAGAAACAACCTTTTAAAGCTGTGTATCAGTTTTGAGTGTTGGTTGCAAACTATAAGTTTTTCGTGCAAAAACTTAGTTTACTGCATTGATTTCCATTGCAGTGGAGCACTTTTTTTTGCATTGCAATATTTTTAGGTTAGGCCTAATTTTCATACAGTAGTCTTCCTTGTAGCTGTAATTTTGACTTGCAGCAAAGTGCTTCGGATGGTTATTTCCATTGTGAGTTCCTATAGCACTGCACAATTTAGATGACTATGAGCTTCATGAGGGGGCATGAAAGGCAGGTGTCTTGTATGTTCCAGTACCTGTGTTCATGAACCTAGACAATCGCACCTGGGCTGCTCAAAGGAGACCTGTCTTTGTTATCTTTGTTTCACAAGGGGGCTGTTGCAGAGCAATGCATCTCCTTCAGGCCAATCCGCACATAACTTCTATTGCAAGGATGGTTCTTCCATAGGTGTGAAGGTCACGACTTAAGTGAGCTTATGTGACACAGCATCCTTCCCAACACAGTAGGGTACCAAAATCAGCCAATCTGGTGTCCACAGATGCATCAAGCAAATGACAGAAGCAATGTTTGGAAGGGGCAACATTTTCATCAATTTTCCTCTAGAAAGGAGGGATCAGTTCGACTGGTCACAGACGTTTTACCAGATGGAAAGGTTCCCAAAAGTTTAGTGTGTTGTAGATGGCTCCTCACATCAAACCCATGGCCTATGTGAACAGAAGGGATTTTCATTCCGTTAGTCTGAAAGTTAGCCCACAGTAACATTCGCGCCAGATAAGTGCCAGGCAATGACCATCTCCAACAAGAGAGAGTCTAACCACCTCCTCTTGACATTCAACGGCATTACCATCGCCGAATCCCCCACCATCAACATCCTGGGGGTCAGCATTGACCAGAAACTTAACTGGACCAGCCATATAAATACTGTGGCTCGAGAGGAGGTCAGAGGCTGGGTATTCTGCGGCGAGTGACTCACCTCCTGACTCCCCAAAGCCTTTCCACCATCTACAAGGCACAAGTCAGGAGTGTGATGGAATACTCTCCACTTGCCTGGATGAGTGCAGCTCCAACAACACTCAAGAAGCTCGACACCATCCAAGATAAAGCAGCCCACTTGATTGGCACCCCATCCACCACCCTAAACATTCACTCCCTTCACCACCGGTGCACTGTGGCTGCAGTGTGCACCATCCACAGGATGCACTGCAGCAACTCGCCAAGGCTTCTTCGACAGCACCTCCCAAACCCGCGACCTCTACCACCTAGAAGGACAAGGGCAGCAGGCGCATGGGAACAACACCACCTGCACGTTCCCCTCCAAGTCACACACCATCCCGACTTGGAAATATATTGCCGTTCCTTTATTGTCGCTGGGTCAAAATCCTGGAACTCCCTTCCTAACAGCACTGTGGGAGAACCGTCACCACACGGACTGCAGCGGTTCAAGAAGGCGGCTCACCACCACCTTCTCAAGGGCAATTAGGGATGGGCAATAAATGCCGGCCTTGTCAGCGACGCCCACATCCCGTGAACGAATAAAAAAAATAAAAAAAATTATCCTACAAGGACGTACTGAATAGTCAGAAAGTACCTATGATACTTTTATTATCTAGCTATCTTTTATGCCCTGATTATTTCAAGGCCTAGAGAAACTGGATTAATGGCAGCTCGGAGGCCAAGGCTATTCTCTTCAATGCTGGCTGATGATCCTCCTGGGAAACTCCAAAACAAAATAAAATGCAACATATTAAATGTCTCAACCAGAATTACTGTGCGGCACATCATTGGTATGCCTCAAACATTCCATTGTTTGGACTGATCAAATCGCATCCTACTGTGCGCCCTGGCAATCATCTCCAAAGTCATCACCACTTGCTGCATGTTGCATAACTTTGTGATACAAAGAGAAGTAAGTATGCAGTAAGGTCAAGAGGAAGTAGAGGGTTAATAATTTGCAGAGAAGGATGAGGAAGGGGAGGGAGAAATGGAGTGAACAGATTGCAGCCAGGAAGGACAATGCAGCCGTAGAAAACCACTCCCATTAATTTATATATCTGGACCACGTACAATTAATTTTGGCCAATGTGGCAACACACAATGACCCGATACACACCATGCTATATAGTCTTATCTACCACGCCTTAAGTACGTTGTTTGCCTCTCCTGCCATCTCACTACCCCCTCCCCCAGCTCCGAAAAAAACTTTTTGCCTCAAGCAAGTGCGGAAAAAGGTGAAAGGGTTGACTCTGTACTTCACACGCTACCTCAGCAGGGGTGCACCTCAGATTACAAATTCGGTTTGTGCCATACATTCCACGCGGCAATAGTAATAGTCCCCAAATGTGAGTACACTCACCTTGACAATCCTTCGATTACCTAAAAAGGCCTGTATTTGTTCATAGATCTTAGAAGCTGGGAGACTGCATTAAACTAGGGTCCTAAATCTAAACAAAGGAAATTACGAAGGTATGAGGAGTCAGTTGGCTATGATAGATTGGGAAGCTTCATTAAAAGGCATGACGATGGATAAGCAATGGCTAACATTTAAGGAACGAATGCATGAATTGCAACAATTATACATTCCTTTCTGGTGCAAAAACACGAAAGGAAAAGTGGCCCAACCATGGCTAACAAAAGAAATTAAGGATAGTATTAGATCCAAAGAGGAGTCATATAAAGTTGCCAGAAAAAGTAGCAAACCTGAGGATTGGGAGCAGTTTAGAATTCAGCAAAAAAGGACCAAGAGATTATGAAGGGAAAAATAGAGTATGAGAGTAAACTTGCAATGTACATAAAAGTGGACTGTAAAAGCTTCTACAAGTATGTAAACAAAAAAAGATTAGTGAAGACAAATGTAGGTCCCTTACAGTCAGAAACTGGAGCATTTATAATGGGGAACAAGGAAATGGCAGAGCAATTAAACAAATACTTTGGTTCTGTCTTCATGGAAGAGGACACAAATAACTTCCCAGAAATGCTAGGGAAACAAATTAAACGAAATTAGTATTAGTAAAAAAAATAGTGCTAGAGAAATTAATGGGACTGAAAGCTGATAAATCCCCAAGGCCTGATAATCTGCATCCCAGAGTACTAAAAGAGGTAGCCATGGAAATAGTGGATGCATAGAGGTAGTGGTTGCATTGGTTGGCATCTTCCAAAATTCTATAGATTATGGAACAGTTCCTGCAGATTGGAGGGTGGCAAATGTAACCCCACTATTTAAAAAAGGTGGGAGAGAGAAAGCAGGGAACTAAAGTCCGGTTAGCCTAACATCAGTAGCAGGGAAAATATTAAAGTCCACTATAAAGGATGTGATAACAGGACACTTAGAAAATATCAACAGGATTAGGCAAAGTCAACATGGATTTATGAAAGGGAAATCATGTATGACAAACCTACTGGAGTTTTTTGAGGATGTAACTGGTAGAATAGATAAGGGAGAACCAGTGGATGTGGTTTATTTGGATTTTCAGAAGACCTTTGATAAAGTCCCACATAAGAGGTTAGTGTGCAAAATTAAAGCACATGGGATTGGTGGTAATATACTGGCATGGATTGAAAATTGGTTAACAGACAGGAAACATAGAGTAGGAATAAATAGGTATTTTTCGGGGTGGCATGCAGTGACTAATGGGGTACCACAGGGATCAGTGCTTGGGCCCCAGCTATTCAAAATATATATCAATGATTTAGATGAGGGAACCAAATGTAATATTTTGAAGTTTGCTGACGACACAAAACTAGGTGGGATCGTGAGTTGTGAGGAGGATGCAAAGAGGCTTCAAGGCGATTTGGACAAGTTGAGTGAGTGGGCAAATACATGGCAGATGCAGTATAATGTGGATAAATGTGAAGTTATCCACTTCGTAAAGAAAAACAGAAAGGCAGAGTATTATTTAAATGGTGATAGATTGGGAAATATTGATATAAAAGGGACCTGGGTGTCCTTGTACACTAGTCACTGAAAGCAAACATGCAGGTGCAGCAAGCAGTTCGGAAGGCAAATAGTATGTTGGCCTTCATTGCAAGAGGATTTGAGTACAGGAGCAAGGATGTCTTACTACAGTTATACAGGACCTTGGTGAGACCACACCTGGAGTATTGTGTGCATTTTTGTTCTCCTTACCTAAGAAAGGATATACTTGCCATAGAGGGAGTGCAGCGAAGGTTCACCAGACTGATTCCTGGGATGGCAGGACTGTCGTATGAGGAGAGTTTGAGTCGACTCGGCCTGTATTCACTCGAGTTTAGAAGAATGAGAGGGGATCTCGTGGAAAAATATAAAATTCTGACAGGGCTAGACAGACTGGATGCAGGGAGGAAGTTTCCCCTGGCTGGGGAGTCCAGAACAAGGGGTCACAGTCTCAGGATATGGGGTAGGTCATTTAGGACTGAGATGAGGAGAAATTTCTTCACTCAGAGGGTGGTGAACCTGTGGAATTCTCTACCACAGAAGGCAGTGGAGGCCAAGTTACTTTAAGAAGGAGCTAGATAGATTTCTAGACACAAAAGACATCAGGGGGTATGAGGAGAGAGCGGGAAATGGTATCAAGATAGAGGATCAGCCATGATCATATTGAATGGCAGAGCAGGCTCGAAGGGCTAAATGGCCTACTCCAGCCCCTATTTTCTATGTTTCAATGATTCTATTAACTTTTTGCAACCTTTTCCATCCAGACAGCTTGCACTTCTGCTTTAAACAGAAGTATGCCCTTCTTCAGATACAGACACCATCCTTTGCTGCATCTAAGTGTACTCAATGTAACCTGGTGCACCCTCGGCGAGATAGTGTATGAAGCATGGAGACGTGCTTTCAAGGCAATAAAGTTGTAGATCACACTGGCACTGCAGCAACACCTCGCAGAGAGTCATCATCAAAACAGGGATTGCCCCACATCTCTCCTTCCAGACATTATGTAAAATGTGCAGAACAGTTTTGGCCCTGCAAGTAGTAATTAATTATTGCTTGAACAATTAGTTTTCTACAGCAAAAGAATCGCCGTTCCCTTCATCATGTGTAGCAGCCCTTTCAGATTTGATGCCTCTCTGGATTTCACACCCTCTTTCCCAGCCAATCACTCATTTCCCTCAATCAGAGAACGTATTAAAGTTAGCAGGAGTGGTTAGCCTTGCGAAATTGGCCAAGGGCAACCCTCTGCACATCCAGACTCAGCCCATCATCACTGTTAGTGGTCCTGGCCCTGATTTCATAAGGGCCACAAAATTGGGGCTATAACAGTAAATTCAGTGCTCCTGCAGTCCCAGCAGTAGTACGTGCTTGAAGGGAGAATGGGTTGGTGAATGAAAGCTACAATGTTGGATTGTAGCTCCCCATGGGAACGCGGGGACATTGAATTTATAAAGCAGATTCTTGGAACATAGAAACAGGAGTAGGCCGTTCAACCCCTCGAGCCTGTTTTGCCAATCAATAAGATTATGGCTGATTCACCTTCATTAGATGCCAAAGAGACAATTTTATTCGAAACATGTGATGTGTAAGGTGCCAGTTTGATGTGCCACTGTTCTGCAACAGCGCACCTAAGGCTGCGTGGCATAAGTGGCTGCTGCTTTATTGATTTTTGCTCTTTTACAATGGCAGGTGGATACTGGTGGTCATGTCGTGGTCATGTTATAGAAGGACAGACACCTACCTTTCAGGACTTCCAGACATCACATTTGTTTTGCAAATTGGTTTGGCACACACTGCTTTCACAGTGTTAGATCTAATTAAATGTTTTATAACCTATGTGAGCAGTTAACAGGATCTGGAGTGTCAGCTTCAAACAGATTATATCCTGCTAGTGCCACTGAAGGTGACCAGTGCAGCTGATCTCACCGTTAGTGTTACTGCCACCTGTCATTTGGTAGCTAGAAAAATCGGCAGTTACTGGTCTCTTAACAATGATGAAAGTCAATTCCTGAATCACCACTGTGTGTCTCAAGAGAACACCTCATGACGCCAGCAACTCAGATCCAAACAGGCCTTCTTTTTTGCCAATTTTATATTCCCCAATGTTCCAATTCATGCAGCTATTAATTACAATACAACCCAAAGAATATCTGTGACTGCTTCGTTGTCTGTTGAATCCTGTATATCATACCCTGGGCTTCATTTTCGCTGCCACGGGTGAGTTTTGAACTGATATCAAAACTCACCCGCCGAAAACTAGCCCCTAGTTAAAATCAGGGCCTAAGGGTATAACAAAAATATAATTTCTAAAATACCAAAGAAGGTGATAATTTTCCAAGTGTGTGTTGGTGGTAGAGACTTCTGCTACTCACAGTGTATATTGGGCAATCCTCAGACTCGGCCCCATAGTTTTTTGTTTCACCAATTTCCCCCAACTGAAGGTGTTGACACTTGCTGGGTTATAATTCCATGGCCATTGCCAACCATTTAGTACCTCATCCAAGTGGACATTCTTCCCCCGTGAGCTTTAAACACAAGTCCGGGAGGCTACGGACAGTGGGGGCATTACAGCGTGGCCCGACGCTGTCCTCACGCAATGGTTTCACGCAAACACGTGCATGCAGACATGCACACAAACTCACGCACAAGCACACATGTGGACATGCTCACACAGACACTTTCCAGCATGGGCCAATGGATAGCAATCAGAACCACTGAAGCCAATTGTAGTGCTGTCCCAGATCAGGTAATTCAGCCAGTTCTGGGATCGAACTTCAAACCATTTGGTCTTATATGTCTTTACACTGTGCCTTTAGGACATCACGGTTGTCAGATAAAAAATAAACTAAAAAATGATACTTCACTGTTGTCAAATAAAATTAAATATCTCATTTTGTTATATCCTTAGGAGGGGCTTCTCACTCCTCGTAGAACCTTGCAAAAACTTCTTAGAAGGCCTTGGATGCCAATTCAAGAGGAACAACGTCTACCTCATCATGTTGTTAACTTCTCTTACTAGCCACTAATCCTTCCTTAAATTCTCTTATTCTATTTGTAACCTCCCACATGTCTTCCTGCACGATTTCCCTAACTCCTGACCTGCTATTCCTCATCTCCTTCATTGTGCCTTCAGTGTTGTTCCATTAAATTAGAAAGACCCCGACTATCCCTTCTCTCAACTGACTGCTCTCATTAGCTAATCCTCTGGTGTAAGATTAGTAAATGAATGGAGAATATGGTTTTCAACTTTTTTTTTAATGAAGGTCAATTTTTCTTTATTTATCTGCTTTAGACTATTGCAGAGTTTTCTTTCACTTCTCTTTTCTTTAAGAATATGGATTCAATTTTGGAAGAAATCATAGATTTTAGACTGTAGCCTCTAACTTGCAAGACTATGCTAGCAACATAGTACATTTCCAGGGGCCAGCCCAGGTCAGGAAATTGGGCCTGCAGGCTTGTGTGCATGATATGCTGCACATTGCACTTTGAGGTGAAGATGATGGTCAGCTTTCAGAAGGCTGCACTGCTGGCCAGTATAAGCCTCGTTATGACCTCAAAAAATTGATTTACTTGGTTCTCCATCAAATTTCACATTCTTCTAATGAGGTCCACCTTCATTGCTCATCTCTCACATACAAAATTGCCACATGAACAATCCATGATCTGGTCGATTGAAGTTTGATTCTTAAAGCTAGGTTTGTATTGGAAAGGTTTATCATAAACTTGTGGTGTTTTATTTTTTGGTTAAAAAAAGACATTGATGTTTAGTTTTGTTTTGTTCCTTGCATTAGTTTCTGTTACTGTGGAGGGTTTCATTTTTTTGCATCTTACTTATTTTTAACAATATTTTCCTTCAGTATTGTTTGCCTGCTGCATTGTCACAAAGCACTGAGGCTGGAAATTATTATTGAAAAAGAAAGAAAGACGTTCATGTATATAGCGCTTTTCATGACCTCAGGATGTCCCAAAGTGCTTTGCAGCCAACACACTTTTGATGTGTAGTCACTTTTGTAATGTAGGAAACCCAACTGCCAAATTGTGAACAGCAAGCTCCCACAAACAGCAATGAAATAAATGACCAGATAATCTGGGGTCCCCATGGTGCTGCATAATAGATAGGAAGATGCATTCATGAGTGGACACAATGCAGTTGCAACTGATCCTGAAGCATTTTTCTGTGCCTCTCATCATCCCAAGATCTGCATTTACAAACCCAGATACTCACAGTTGGGGGGTTTGAAAAGAGACTCGTTATTGCTGTCTTGCTTCATCAAGCTAAGTCATATGCTCTAGACTAACCTGTAAAGTTCTACTATAGGGATGACTCTTATCATAGTCATGACTACAGCATTAAGCTTTTTATGCACCTGGGTCCTTGCACTCACCACACAGGAGATCTACCAAATCAGTCCATGGGCGTATTCAGTAGGTGCAAACTTGTACAGGCAAATGCCATCACTTTGGGGCACAGAACTTTTACCAAATCGGAGGGTTCTCAAAAGTACAAGATGTGGCAGATGATAACCATGTGACCACCCCATATGCCTCCCTATGTGGCTGCATTCCAGTGTAGCGTGCATGTGGCTTCTGGTAGCTCTGTTAGTTCTGAGCACACCATTCAGCATCACTGTACAAGCTGTTTGTCGCAACAAAAAGGGTGCTTTACAGCTCATCAGCAATAAAAAAAGAAGCACAGAAAAGGGGAATGGTTGTCTTCGTGTTTTGCACACTACTTCCTTGAGGCTGCTACAGCTCACACTCTTGAGTTATGCTATGCTCCATGAGTAATATTGTCTAAATAGATGGGTACACTTATTTTGGCACTCCTCTTAATACCAAGAAAGTTGTTCCTCATTTGTTCCCAAATTCTCCAGCCCGGGGGATTGTGTTCACTTGCTACCTCTATTGGGGCAGAGTGCACCTCTGCTTTCACAGAATGCTGTCATTCTGCTCCAAAGAAGACCAATGCCCTCTGCTGCACCTCCTGCAATAGGACCTCCAAGGCATTGGTAAATGGCAAGGCTTCCCAATATTCCTGCATGTGCATATTTTCCCCAGGCACTCATATATAGAATCTGGAAAGAGCAATCATTAGTTGTGGTAGATACAAAACAAATTTGCCACAGCAAAAATAAGCCATCCCTTTAAGAGCAAGCAGCAACTTTTTAAAAGAGTTGCTTCCTGGTACGGTTTCCTGTCCGCAGTCAATTGTGCTGCTGGCTAGAATCCCTGATCCCATTTTTCAAGTACAGGGAGTCTATTAAAATGAGAAAGAGGAGCTAACTTCACAAACTTCGGCAAGGCTAACTGTTCCTTCTGCTGGCACAGGCTCAGGCTCAATTTTGCTCCATCGCCATTTCAGTTATAGTTTCCTTCCCTAAAGGACATTAGTGAACCAATTGTTTTTGTTTTACAACAATCCAACAGCTTCATGGTCACTTTAACTGACACTTGAATTTTATTTCCTGATTTAAAAAAAAACTGAATTCAAATTCTCAACTAGGTGGAATTTGAACTCAAATTCTCTGGATTACTAATCCAGTAACATAACCACTACACTACTGTTCCCTATCTTCACCTAACACATACACAGTACAACATTGAGTGGAGTGTAATTAATTCCTACTTCCCAGTCATCGCAGATGAAATGAGACACAACAATTCATTAACAATTAATACTATCACAAGGTTAAGCACTGGGAATTACATATATTATTAATCAACAGAGTCTAGATCATAATGGGCTCAACCACAACTTAAGTTTATCCTAATATCTCTGGCTCAGCTAGATTTTGCTAAGAACAGTATCACAGAGGTGTATTCAATGTTTTAGGATTACAGCACAGCTCAACAAGGTTATTTTTTTTATTCATTCATGGGATGTGGGCGTCGCTGGTGAGGCCGGCATTTATTGCCCATCCCTAATTGCCCTCGAGAAGGTGGTGGTGATGAGCTGCCTTCTTGAACCGCTGCAGTCAGTGTGGTGAAGGTTCTCCCACAGTGCTGATAGGAAGGGAGTTCCAGGACTTTGACCTTTCTGTAATAGAGTGCTCCAAACTGTGTAAGGTAGTCTATGTGACCAAACCATTCTCTGATACAAATGTCATTACCCCTTTGCTCTTGTTAGTTGCCAGTTTATATTCAATGTATTGTTGATACAGTTCCAACAATTGACTATCCCTCTGTGATATGAGCAAAAAAATTTACAGCCGAAGAACCATCAAAGTTCGAAGGAGGCCATTTGGTCTATCGTGTCTGCGCTGGCTCTTTGATGGAGCAAACCAAACTCGTCCCTCAACCCTGCTGTTTCTCCATAGTCCTGCATCATCCTCTTCTTCAAATGTTTATCTATTCTTCTCCTTAAAAGATGCAATAGGGTCTGCCTCAACTATTCTCTTTGTCAAAACATTTCATGCTCTAAGAACCCTCGGTGTGAAGCAACTTTTCCCAGCCACTCTTCTCATTCCCTTAGTGACAATTTTAAATGGGTGGCCCTTTATTACTGACTCCCCAACTGGAGGAAATAATCTTTCCTAATTCACAATCAATTGCCTTCATAATTTAAAGAAAAACTCCATTAAATCTTCTCATAACCTTTTCTGCTCCAGTGGAAATAATCCCCTCAACCTTCTCCTCAATGATAGTTTGTGAACATATATTGTATGCTCTTTATGGCTATAATGCCCTTTCTGTAATAGAGTGCTCCAAACTGTGTAAGGTAGTCTATCCTTGACCAAACCATTCTCTGATACAAATGTCATTACCCCTTTGCTCTTGTATTCCATATCCTATTTATAAAACCTTAAACATTGAGAGTCTTTTTTATGGTTTTAGCTATCTGCACTCACAGTTGCAAAGAATGACATATCCTCTAGTCTCTCTGTTCCTCCATACCTTCCAGTCTTTTCCATTGAGTGCACATTCCCATTCCTTGATTTTCCCCTCAAAATGTTTTACCTCAAACTTCTCCACAATAAATTGCACCTGGAAATTGCAGGCATTAAAGATATGCATTAAAGCCTGTTTGTGGAATGACACCGTTCAAAGTTTATTTCAAACCAACACTGTAAGGGTCAATTGTCTCATTCCAGGCTCATTAAGCTAGGATGTCCCTTATTCACTTTGAGAACAGGAGGTGTTATCTTTAAACTAGCACAGCACAAGGAGGAATTCTGATTTTGCAAGGGGAAACTCATTCAGAAGCTTAGAGCCGGTCAGGGTCAGAAGACTGTCCAGGAAATAGTTAAGGAAGCCTGCCAGCAAGGATGGCATGGATTTTCTTTTATTATTTTTCTTCTTGATCTTGAGGAGGGTTCTGTAGTTAGTTGAATCAAGGTGAGATATCATTCCATCTATTACTATGTACATTTACTGTTGTCTGTAAAATATAATAGCTTAACAATTCATATCAGACAGAAACCAGGCTGGGGGGCAGTCACTTACCCCCTCTAATCCCACTGTCTTCCTGCTATGTCCCGATATTAACCCACTCTTTTGAGCAGGACACCCCCAGGAAGGAAGTGGGGTCCTTCTTTAAATATGCAGATCAAGTCCCTGGTTCTGAGGTGTGATTCAACTGGAATGTGTCAGAATTGGTAATTTCCAAATCTCAATTTATTTGCCAAAGGATAGGACCCCAATTGAATGCTACGCTTCTTTCATTTTGGCTAGTGTTTAAGTGGAGGCAAGAACAATGGAATCCTGATATCAATTGCCTTCTAAGATTGCTCATTAGTCTTACTTGCATGACCAATAGACATTAATCAGTCCATGAGTCTACAACAGGTCTGCAGCCACATTGGTCTTTATTGCAGACCCTTGGATATATGAGCTCTTTGTCTGATTCTCAGGTGTGCACAATTCAAATTTTCCTAGACTGGCTGAGGGCAATTTTCCTGCAGAATGTATCCCCCAACTTACCATAAGCAATGCCACAGGACATCTACCTGTTCATTATGCTATTCCTCCCACTAGTTCCTGAGCAATTTGGAGGTACAAACCATACTGGGTCACATGTACTGTCAGCAGTGTTTCTATTTGTCAATCGGGGCATTATTTTGAGGCATTGAAGTGAAAATAAGATATCACCACATCCATATATGGGGATGATCAACATTTACAGAGTGCCGCCTACATCTTGTTTTTCTAACTGGAAGATAACACTTCCATTAGCTGTATACAGTCAACCCCTTCTGTACTGCAAAGAACAGTCTGTACTTTGCACAGCTGGCTGTGGGTAGCCTGAGCTGCTAGTTATGGTGGTTAAGTGACCATTAAGGCACATCAGATGTACTAAAACAGAATTACTACAGATGCAATAGGATCAGCCTGAATTCTGGTGTAAACAATAGTAAATTTAACTCCTATGGACTCAACCCACAGAAAACAGAAGAGAGCTGCCGTGTTATTAAATTTTCCTAAAAAATAGCGCTCCCTTTTCTGAAAGCAGAAAATAAAGTCATTTATTCTGAAAGGTTTCAACAACAATAACTTGTCGTTTAGTGCCTGTAACATATATTTGCAGGCTATTCCCCTCTCTGCTGATATTGTAGCCATTGATGGAATTAGCTATTTTGAAAAGCTTTGTACTCCGAAAGCTCAACACCCAGCTCCACCTACTATTGCAACAGGGGTATCGGCACAGGTTAAAATCTCACTACCAACCGCTTATATGTTGCAGGTGATTGGGTGGTACACAGAAGTACTTGGAACCAGGAAATGCAAAATACACAGAATGTTCATTCAGCAGCATGTAAAACCTGTCCTGGTGCACGTAAAGAGGATAGAATCTGAGTGCTGATTGTCCGATCAAGCACTCCTGCCTTGGAGCGTTAGGATGTGTTTTTGTAATAACATAGACAGATGATGCAATCCTTGTCTATAGACCAGAAATCAGGGTTCTAGATGAAAGAGACAAACATTTGCCATTTTATTAAGGACTAAGTCATAGAATCATAGAGTGGTTACGGCACAGAAGGAGGCCATTCGGCCCATCGAGCCTGTGCCGGCTCTCTGCAAGAGCGATCCAGCTAGTCCCACTCCCCCGCTCTTTCCCTGTAGCCCTGCAAATTTTTTTCCTTCAGGTAAACTATCTAATTCCTTTTTAAAAGCCACAATTAACCTTGCTTCTACCAGCCTTTCAACCACTCGCTGCGTAAAACAGTTTGTCCTCATGTTGCCTTTGGTTCTTTTGCCGATCACCATAAACCTGTGTCCTCTGGTTCGTGACCCTTCCGCCAGTAGGAACAGTTTTTCTTTATTTACTTTGTCTAGACCCTTCATGATTTTGAACACCTCTATCAAATCTCCTCTCAACCTTCTCTGCTCTGAGGAGAACAACCCCAGCTTTTCCAGTCTATTCACGTAACTGAGGTCCCTCATCCCTGGAACCATTCCAGTAAATCTTTTCTGCACCCTCTCTAAGGATTTCACATCCTTCCTAAAGTACAGTGCCCAGAATTGGACACAAAACTCCAATTGTGGCCGAACCAGTGTTTTATAAAGGTTCAACATAACATCCTTGCTTTTGTACTCTATGCCTCTATTTATAAAGCCCAGGATCCCGTATGCTTTCTTAACCGCTTTTTCAACCTGTCCTGCCACCTTCAACGATTTGTGCACACATACACCCAGATCTCTCTGTTCCTGCACCCCTTTTAGAGTTGCACCCTTTAATATATACTGCCTCTCCTCGTTCTTCTTACCTAAATGTATCACCTCACACTTCTCAGCGTTAAATTTCGTCTGCCACATGTCCACTCATTCCACCAGCCTGTTTATGTCCTCTTGAAGTCTATCACTATCCTCCTCACTGTTCACTACACTTCCAAGTTTTGTGTCATCTGCAAATTTTGAAATTTTGAAATTGTGCTCTGTACACCAAGTCCAAGCCATTAATATATATCAAGAAAAGCAGTGGTCCTAGTACCAACCCCTGGGGAACACCACTGCATACCTCCCTCCAGTCTGAAAACAGCCGTTCACCACTACCCACTGCTCCTTTTACTCCGTAGGCTTCAGTTTTATTGACAAGCCTATTATGTGGCACTTTATCAAACGCCTTTTGGAAGTCCATATACACAAAATCAACTGTATTGCCCTCATCAACCCTCTCTGTTACCTCATCAAAAAACTCAATTAAGTTAGTCAAACACAATTTGCCTTTAACAAATCCGTGCTGGCTTTCCCTTATTAATCCACTCTTGTCAACGTGACTATTAATTTTATCCCTGATTATTGTTTCTAAAAGTTTCCCCGCCACTGAGGTTAAACTGACTGCTTGTAGTTGCTGGGTTTATCTTTACATTCTTTCTTGAACAAGGGTGTAACATTTGCAATTCTCCAGTCCTCCAGCACCACCCCGTGTCTAAGGATTGGGAGATTGTGGCCAGCACTTTCGCAATTTCCACCCTTACTTCCCTCAGCAATCTAGGATGCATCCCATTCGGACCTGGTGACTTATCTATTTTAAGTACAGCTACCCTTTCTGGTACTTCCTCTTTATCAATTTTAATTCCATACAGTATCTCAACTACCTCCTCTTTTACTGTGGCTTTGGCAGTATCTACTTCCTTGGTAAAGACAAATGCAAAGTACTCATTTGGTACCTCTGCCAAGCCCTTTGCCTCCATGTGTATATCCCCTTTTTGCTCCCTAATCAGCCCTACCCCTCCTCTTACTACCCGTTTACTATTTACATGCCTATAGAAGAGTTATGGACTCCCTTTTATGTTAGCTGCCAGTCTATTCTCATTCTCTCATTGCCCCTCTTATTTCCTTTTTTACTTCCCCTCTGAACTTTCTATACTCAGCCTGGTTTTCACTTGTATTAACAACCTGATATCTGTCAAACACCCACTTTTTCTGCTTCACCTTGCTCTCTATCTCTTTCATCATTCAGGGAGGTCTGACTTTAGTTGTCCTACCTTTCCCCCTCGTGGGAATGTATCTAGGCTGTACCCGAACCATCTCTTCTTTAAAGGCTACCCATTGTTCAATTAAAGTTTTGCCTGCCAATCTTTGAATCCAATTTACTTGGGCCAGATCTGTTCTCAACCCACTGAAATTGGCCCTCCTCCAATTAAGTATTTTTACTCTAGATTGCTCTGTGTCCTTTTCCATAGCTAATCTAAACGTTATGATACTATGATCACTGTTCCCTAAATGTTCCCCCACTGACACTTGCTCCATTTGACCTACCTCATTCCCCAGAACCAGATCCAGCAATAGCTCCTTCCTCATTGGGTCGGAAACATACTGATCAAGAAAGTTCTCCTGAACACACTTCAGACATTCTTCCGCTTCTTTGCCATTCACACGATTACTATCCCAGTCTATATCAGGGCAGTTGAAGTCCTTCATTATCACTACTCTATAGTTTTTGCACCTCTCTGTAATTTCCCTGCAAACTTGCTCCTCTATATCCTTCCCAATAGTTGGTGGCCTATAGAGTGCACCCAGTAGTGTAATGGCACCTCTATTGTTTCTTAACTCTAACCAAATAGATTCTGTCCTCGACCCCTCCAAGACATCCTCTCTCTCCAGCACTGTAATATTCTCCTTAATCAATACTGCCACACACCCTCCTCCTTTCTTTCCTTCCCTATCTTTCCTGAACACCTTGTATTCAGGGATATTTAGTACCCAATCCTGCCTTTTTTTAACCCAGGTCTCCATTATTGCCACAACATCATATTCCCATGTGGTTATTTGTGCCTGCAGCTCACCAACCTTATCTACCATGCTTTGTGTGTTTATATAAATGCACCTACATACTCACAGCCAACACCAATATTACAAGCGATGCTTTTCTGTAGAAGAACACACATTACAGTTTGTTGAGCTCAACCTTCTCTCCTCTCTCTTCCTCTTCTGGTTCTTCCTCTAACTTTCTTAAAATTTCCCCCATTTTTATACCTTTCTAACAACACTATTTCACATGATCTTGAAGCACTTTACACCAGGTCTCACCGGTCTTTATCGAGGAGTTCCAAGCTCTCTAAACATCTATCACACAAGTTATAGTCCAACAGCTTTATTTTAAATCACAAGCTTTCGGAGCTTAGCTCCTTCGTCAGGTGAGGAGGAGCTGACGAAGGAGCAAAGCTCCGAAAGCTTGTGATTTAAAATAAAGCTGTTGGACTATAATCTGGTGTTGTACGACTCTGTACATTTGTCCACCCCAGTCCATCACCAGCATCTCCACATCATCTATCACACAAGGCTTTCTTTATGGCATCCATGGTCTCAAGGCTAGCAGGCTGGTGTTTAGGTTTAGCAAAGTATAGAATGTACTATTATGGTGCATTCATAATATCATAGTATCACAGTATGTTACACCACAGATGGAGGCCATTCGGCCCATTATGCCTGTGCCAGCTCTTTGAAAGAGCTATCTAATTACTCCCACTCCCCCGCTCTTTCCCCGATGACCCTGTAAATGTTTTCCCTTCACGTATTTATCCAATTTCCTTTTGAAAGTTATTATTGAATCTGCTTCCACCAGCCTTTCAGGCAGTGCATTCCAGATCATAACATAAAAACATAAGAAATAGGAGCAGGAATAGGCCTGCTCCGCCGTTCAATAAGATCATGGCTAATCTTCAACCTCAACTCCACTTTCCTGCCTGATCCCCATATCCCTTGATTCACTTAGAGTCCAAAAATCTATCGATCTCGGTCTTGAATATATTCAACGACTCAGCATCCACAGCCCTCTGGGGTAGAGAATTCCAAAGATTAACAACCCTCTGAGTGAAGAAATTCCTCCTCATCCCAGTCCTAAATGGTGACCCCTTATCCTGAGACTATGTCCCCTAGTTCTAGACTCTCCAGCCAGGGGAAACTGCCTCTCAGCATCTACCCTGTCAAGCCCTTTCAGAATCTTATATATTTCAATGAGATCACCTCTCATTCTTCTAAACTCCAATGAGTATAGGTCCATTCTAGTCAATCTCTCCTCATAGGACAATCCTTTCATCCCAGGAATCAATAACAACTCACTGCATAAAAAAATGTTTCCTCATGTCGCCTCTGGTTTTTGCCAATCACCTTAAATCTGTGTCCTCTGGTTACCGACCATTCTGCCACTGGAAACAGTTTCTCTTTATTTACTCTCTAAGGCGTTGACATCCTTCCTAAAGTGTGGTGCCCAGAATTGAACACAACACTCGAGCTGAGGCCTAACCAGTGTTTTATAAAGGTTTAGCATAGCTTCCTTGGTTTTGTATTCTATGCTGCTTTAATAAAGCCCAGGATCCCATCTGCTTTTTTAACAGCCCTCTTAACTTGTCCTGCCAACTTCAAAGATTTGTGTACATACACCACCCCCACCCCCAGGTCTCTCTGTTCCTGTACCCCCTGTAAAATTGTACCATTTCGTTTATATTACCTCTCCTCATTCTTCCGACCAAAATGTATCACTTCACAATTCTCTGCGTTAAATTTCATCTTCCATGGGTCTGCCCATTTCACCAGTCTGTCGATGTCCTCCTGAAATCTGTTACTATCCTTTATATTGTTGATACATTTCCGAGTTTTGTTTCATCTGTAAACTTTGAAATTATACCCTGTGTACCCAAGTCCAGGTCATTAATATATATCAAAAAGAACAATGGTCCTAATACTGACTCCTGGGAACACCATTGTATACTTCCCTCCAGTCCGATAAACAATCATTCACCACTACTCTCTGCTTTCTGTCCCTTAGCCAATTTTGTATCCTCGCTGCCACTGTCCCTTTAATTCCATGGGCTTTAATTTTGCTTACAAGTCTATTCTATATTTTATCAAATGTTACAGATAAGTTGGTCTCTTAATGTAAACATTGTGTAACTTGACCTCAAGAGCAGGTTACTTACGACCTCTATGCTGAGACTGCAAAATCCTGCAAGATTTGAGCTTTTAGAGGTTAATATAAGATGGATTCCTTACTTACAAAATGGATTCCTTTACTAGCTCTCGATCCCTAACAGGAGCAACACTCACAATGTGAGTGTCCAATTGAGGAATCGGCCCTTAAGTTCCCTCCATCCTCTTTTTTAATACACTCTCTTTTTATAATATTTCCCATGGTCTAATAGAAAGAAAGAAAGAATTTGCATTTATATAGCGCCTTTCATGACCTCAGGATGCCCCAAAGTGCTTCACAACCAATGAAGTTCTTTTGAAGTGTAGTCATTGTTGTAATGTGGGGAATCTTACTGTGGGTGAGTATGCTTCCCTGTCACTTTCAGCTGGCTGCTGTTAGAGGTAAATGTTGAAGTTGGTAATGATACTCTGCCCCTTGGAGGGCAACATCTGAGGATACAGTTTACAAATGTGCACTCCTGATGCACAGTTTCATATTTCTAAACTTCCCTCCACACAGCACATCCCAACACAGCAATTACCACAAACAGGGGAGAGTGAGGGATTAAACCTGCATCCTTCCACTTAGTATAACCCATCAGTGATGTGGTGCACTGTGCTGACACACCATTCAAGCCACACTCTATATAATATCCTCATTCAGAGTCACAGTGTAATATCTGAAATCCCCTCAAAGGCCCAATAAATGCTTCTACCAGTTAAGTGTCCAGTTTTCGATAATACTCCCATATATGAGGTTGGCTTCCTAATCTCCAGATAGATGTAGAAAACAAAACCATGGTATTAACTGGAAAATTCCCAGAGGCCTGTTCTGAGAAATAGCAGTGACATGAATTGGCTATCTGTTAGAGAGCTGTTCGCATTTATTTACAAGCTTATTTTAATCACTGCATAGGTTGATATGGCAAAATCCTGTGATGAAGGCTGTAACTCCAAGTAATGAACTCTTCATATTTATCTCACTCTGACCAAAACTGCACGGGTTTGTCTTGATTGATTTTACAAATACATTTTAGCCTGGGAGCAAGTGGAGAAAATAACAAAAGAAAGATATATCACCATGAACTGCTGGACTGGCCCACTTGTTCGTCTCCCTTCCTTTTTGAAACTTTACCCAAAGAGGAAAATATTGTTTAGCGATTAAGGGGATCATTTCACCTGCCCAGCTGGAAACTGACAGGATCAGATTGGCCTCCTCCATTATACACCACACCCGATTTTACTTTCCATTGAAGTCAAGTCGGGCGGGATGTTAAATGGGCGGCCGATCCCATTGCAACAATTTCCCGCGATGCGGGTTAGATTCAAATTACCCTCTATAAGGAAGAGTGAACTGGGGGCAACAAGAGATGACGCAATGAATACGATTAAAGTATTTATACTTTGAATTGTTTTTTCACTTCAGTTGTACCAAATTAATACTGCAGTAATGAAGCTAGTCCTGATGTGTAGGCAGCTTTTGTTGGTGTGATATTTTTACTTTTTTTTTGCATCACAACATGGGAGCTGAGAAATGTCCGAAACTGGTTGGCCAAAGGTGATGGAAATTTCCCAGCACCTCGCAGCAGTTTAAGGGTTAAAGACATTTCAAGGTGTTGCTAGCTGATTCGTTTTCTAATTGAAAATAAATTCCATTCGCCTCTCCTCACATTTCTGCCAATTTACTGTCTTTTTGTAAAAGTTGCACGTCTCCATGCATTGTTTGCCCAAGCATAGAAACATAGGTCACTGACACCACTGCAACCTTTATTTTTATGATTTAATATTCTGTATTATTTTCTCATCAGACATGTATAAAGTCTGAAGCATACAGGCAAGGTTCCAATGCAAAATAAGCCATAGCCAATAAACAAAGTAATTCAACAAATGATGCTTTATGTCTCAAAGTGCATTGTGACTGGCTATCATTAAGTTGTACCATCAGTTACTATACTATATAATACAAGTTTCAGAAAAAAATTCAAAGGATTTCCTCATGATTTCTAATGCCGATTCTCTTTTATGTCTCAACTGACAGGATACATGTGCACTGACGCACAGAATATTTTTCTGCTCCTTTGGAGGTGGGAATTAAACATCTTAACAACTGTGTTATCAACTTAATCCAGCTATTTCATCTGCATTCAGTAAATCTTGTGTAAAATAAAGGCTTGAAACTGATTAAAAAGTGAAAGAGATGTTATCGCTTTGTAGCAATTATTGCATTTATAAACTAGATCTTGCAGCTGACAGTAAGATAACATACCAGTTGCATGAAGCTTCATTCGTTGGAATGTCAGGAAGAAAAATGCATAGTGCACTTAAATAATATCTCACTTTTATGTGAATGTCTGCGAGGCAATGATCAGAGTCTGTCAAACAATAATAATGGCCTGTTGAATTAGATGCATCTTCGGAGAATTCAACAAGACATATTAATGAACTGAGTCAAGGTCAGAAAGCACAAAACTGGCATGTTTTTAGTCCACTGTATTTGTTTAAATGCCTTATGAGGTTCATATTACTTGAGCTTTCTGATTTTCTTTTCAACAATGTCTCATTTTATTTTTTCTCTCTCCTTTCTTGTTGACAATTTTCGCTCTTTTTTCCCCCCAAATTCCAGCCGCCCCCCTGAAGGGAGCTGATTCCTTGCTGGGGTAATAGTTTTACAATCCCCTGTGCGACTGCTGGTGCTTTTGGGCAAGTACTCGTCATTCATTTGTGAGGCTTGTCGGTGTCGGCGGGGGATTTGACCGCAGAGGACATCACTGCTAAACCCGGTATCCACATGCACACACGAGGGGGTCGCTCAATAGGGACAGGGGTGGGAATTTTGCCCTTCCCCAAGGCAGGGGCACCGAGGTCAATTCCAGTGCTCTGGCAGAGATCGGCCGACTCAGCACAGGCCGCTTCGAGCTTTTAAACAACTTTAAACAATTCATGTTCTGAATTTCTGAACACATTCGCCAGGATTTTCCTGGTCACTTATCCCAATCGGCCACTGTAACTCTGGCGGGAGTTCAGCAGAAGCACTGATTACATACATGAAGGGGGATTCCACCAAAGCCAGGCTGGCGGAGAAGGAGAAACCATGAGAACATTCTCCCCTGTCAAATTAAACCTTGGATTCGGGTGACACTTTGTGTAAGAAATATAATTGTCAGGTATGGTACTGTTGGGGTCGTGTTACTGAACTAGAGAGAAAGAAAGACTTGCATTTATATAGCGCCTTTCACGACCTCAGGATGTCCCAAAGCACTTTACAGCCAATGAAGTACTTTTCAAGTGTACTCACCGTTGTAATGTAAGAAACACAGCAGCCAATTTATGCACAGCAAGCTCTCACAATCAGCAATGTGATAATGACCAGATAATCTATTTTTAGTGATATTGGTTGAGGGATACCTATTGGCCAGGACACTGGGGAGGATTCCTCTACTCTTCTTCAAAATAGTTCCATGAGATTTTTTAAGTGAGAGGGCAGACAGGGCCTCCATTTAATGTTTCATCCAAAAGACGGTACCTCTGACAGTGCAGCACTCCCTTAGTACTGCACTGAAGTATCAGCCTAGAGTTTGTGCTTAAGTCTCTGGAACTTGAACCTACAACCTTTTGACTCGGAGATGAGAGTGTTATCAACTGAAATACAGAGGCCTGGACTAATAATCCAGGCACTTGGACATATATCACCGTTCCTTCATCGCTGCTGGGTCAAAATCCTGGAAATCCTTACCTAACAGCATTGTGGGAGCACCTTCGCCACATGGATTGCAGCGGTTCAAGAAGAAGGCCCACCACCACCTTCTCAAGGTCAACTAGGGATGGGCAATAAATGCTGGCCTTGCCAGTGACACCCACATCCCAAGAATGAATTTTTATAAAGCCTCATCTTTGAGAAACACAGTAGATAAAATAAAATGTTTTTTTGAAACAAGGTAAAGGTAAAAATTCTTAGCAAGATGATGGCAGATTGCAAGTGAATGTATCAGAAACAATTTACTCTTGACGATGCAGACAATTAATCCAATCTTTTCGCTGCTTCATTTTGTGTTCTATTAGTTTCTGGATTCAAACTTTCAAACCACAAATCTAATTGAAAACCTCTTAACTGGTCTAATGTGATAATGTGTTTCTATCTATGTGGAGTGTCTAACAGTGAATGATAAAAGCTGAATGCTAATTTGTTTCTGTGTGTGGAGATGGCTTGATAAATAATATATTGCCTGCACTTTCCATTACTGAACTAGAAAAATATCAAAATAAACGAAGACCGATAGAGATAGAGATACCACAGGAAAGGTGAGAAAAGACAAAAAAATGAGTAAGGTGTGCACAGGCAACAATAATCAGTAGGCAACTATCTATTTTTAGCTGGATGCAGTATCACTATATAACTTTATGCAGTTAAATGATTACATTAATAATTCATTGTTATGTAATTATTGTAGGACATTATTTCACCCCTTTTCTAATTTCCACGTGACTCCATTCTTCTTGTAACTCCTTGATTTTAGGTTCTTCTGCACAGACTACTCCGTCAGTGGTTTTCTCCTGTTGTTTGAATTCGATTTCCCTCGCTTTCTCCGTAAAGCAGAATGTCTGCTTCATTTTGAAACCTTATTAAGCCTAAATAAAATAATTCTTATCTCAGAGCATTGCTTGGAGCAGAAGGAAAGCATCATAAAACCTGACATTGTTCAACGTCATTAAAATAATTGATCACGACATGGCACTACTTTTTGTTTGTGTTTGATATAATTTATCAGTCCATAAAGAACTTTGTAAATGAAATGGCTTTCTTCCAGCCAATACACCAGTGCCACTGACTGCAATCCACTTTGAAATGTATGACATTTTTATAGTTATCAGGCAAGGTACTTGAAAAACTCTCTGAAGTGGCTCGACTTTGCTGATCTGATTTTTTTGCAATCATCAGGCTTTTGCAATCATCGGACAATTTCAAAATTTGTAGATGACACAAAACTTGGAAGGGTAGTGAACAGTGAGGAGGATAGTGATAAACTTCAAGAGGATATAGACACGCTGGTGGCATGGGCGGACACGTGGCAGATGGAGTTTAATGCGGAAAAATGCGAGATGGTGTATTTTGGTAGGAAAAATGAGGGGAGGCAATATAAACTAGAGGGCACAATTCTAAAAGGGGTAGAGGAACAGGAATTTGGGGGTATATGTGCACAAACCGTTGAAGGTGGCAGGTCAGGTTGAAAAAGTGGTTAAAAAAGCATACAGGATTCTGGGCTTTATAAATAGAGGCATAGAATACAAAAGCAAGGAAGTCATGATGAACCTTTATAAAACTGGAGTATGGTGTCCAGTTCTGGGCACTGCACTTTAGGAAGGATGTAAAGGCCTTAGAGAGGGTGCAGAAGAGATTTACTAGAACGATTCCAGGGATGAGGGACTTCAGTTACATGGATAGACTGGAGAAGCTGGGGTTGTCCTCCTTAGAGCAGAGAAGGTTGAGAGGAGATTTAATTGCGGTATTCAAAATCATGAGGGGTCTAGACAGAGTAGATAGAGAGAAACTGTTCCCATTGGCTGAAGGGTCAAGAATCAGAGGGCATAGATTTAAGGTGATTGGCAAAAAAACCAAAGGTGACATGAGGAAAAATATTTTTATGCAGCGAGTGGTTGGGATCTTGAATACACTGCCCAAGGGAGTGGTAGAGGCAGATTCATTCATGGCCTTCAAAAGGGAATGGGATAAGTACTGGAAATGAAAAAATATGCAGGGCTATGGGGATAGGGCTGGGGAGTGGGACTAGCTGGATTACTCGTGCATAGAGCCGGCGCAGACTCGACGGGCCGAATGGCCTCCTTCCGTGCTGTAACCTTTCTATGATTCTGTTCCAATGCAAAAGAATACTCAACAGTACAATGAAAATCTGATCATTAGACCTATGTGTGGATTTTTAGTTCTGCAATAAAAATTGAGCAAAACTATGCCAGATATCAACCTACTGGTGATATTAGTGAATACATGCTTCATGTGTTTATAAGACATTCCTAAGCCTGTTATTTAGTGCAGGTGTTAACCCATTTATTTTAAATAAATTATCACCCCCGCTAAAATAGTAGACAGAAGAATGTTCCGCGAAGGCATAAAGTTCATTAATTTCAGCAACAGCATTTTCTAGGTACTAGAGGACAGGGCAGTGCTACAAAGAAAAACTTTGCTCATATTTTTTATTCATTCTCAGAATATGGGCATCACTAGTAAGGCCAGCATTTATCGCCCATCCCTAGTTGACCTTGAGAAGGTGGTGGTGGGCCTTCTTCTTGAACCTCTGCAGTCCATGTGGTGAAGGTGCTCCCACAATGCTGTTGGGTAGGGAGTTCCAAGATTTTCACCCAGTGTTGGAAATATGCTTTTATTAATGTTACCAAGGGTTGTTAATCCTTCTTAATAACAACTTCCACAATGATTCGGGTCTGAGTGTGACCGAACATGCAAACTTTATATGGACACAAGAACAACGTTCTAATGCGGTTATACCAAACAACAAGTATTTATATAACAACATTCTAATACAGTTAAATCAAATAAACAAGGATGGTACAACCTGGCCCTAGGAAGTTTCAAGCTGATCAGTCCTGGTATCGTAGGATGTGTGGGCCTCTGTCGTCCCAGAAGCTGCTTCTAACTTTAGTGGGACAGTGTCCCAGTTTATACATCCTTCTGGAGCATAGTTGCTTCTGGTAGTTTAATGACATTAGTCTCATGATGTCATCTGTCCCAAACATCTCCCCCCACCAGGGTGCCCATTGTTCCAGACATCATTCTCCATTCTACGGTGTTAACTCAAAAGCAAAATAATGCGAATGCTGCAAATCTGAAATAAAAACAGAAAATGCTGGAGAAGCTCAGCAAGTGAGGCAGCATCTGTGGAGAAAGAAACAGAGTTAACATTTCAAGTCGAAGACCTTTCGTCAGATCTGGAAGTTGTTAAAAGTGTTAAAGTTTTTAAGCAAGTACAGAGCCAGAGAAAGGGGGGAAGGGAGGTGAGGGGAGGAAAGAACAAAAGGGAAGGTCTGTGATAGGGTAGAGGGCAGGAGTGATTAAATGACAAAAGGGATGATGGTGCAAGGCAAGGAAAGTGATAATGGGACAGGTTAAGATACAAAAGATTGATTTACTCTAATAAATTTGTCAGACATGATTTCCCCTTCATAAAACCATGTTGACTCACCTTGATTGTATTATGAGTCTCCAAATGTCCTGCTACTACTTCCTTAATAATGGATTCTGGCATTTTCCCAATGACAGATGTTAGGCTAATTGGTCTATAGTTACCTACTTTCTGTCTCACTCCCTTCTTGAATAGGGGTGCTATGTTTGCGGTTTTCCAATCCGCTGGGACCTTTTCAGAATGTAGTGAATTCTGGAAGATTACAACCAATGCATCCACTATCTCTGTAGCCACATCCTTTAAGACCCTCAGATGCAAGCCATCAGGCCCAGGGGACTTGTCAGCGTTTAGACCCATTAGTTTACCTAGTACTTTTTCTCTAGTGATAGTGATTGTTTTTAGTTCCTCCCTCCCCTTTGCCCCTTGATTTTCTACTATTATTGATATATTATTAGTGTCTTCTACTGTGAAGACAGATACAAAATATCTGTTCAATTCCTCTGCCATTTTCTTGTTGCTCCCATAACATTTTCATTGACCAGATGACACACCTCAGTCATTTCCTCTCTATAGAGCCTAAGCCTCGTCAGGCTTGCTTCTCTAACATACCCAAGTTGCTGAATCTATTGTGATGGATCCACTGCTTGGTACAGTAACAAATGCAACTCATGAATCCCCCCTATGCCCTCTGTGCTCCTGGAACACTGTCTCCTCCACTCCTACCACTATATTCCTGGCAATAGCCAAGACACACATGCTCATGGTTAGAAAAGTTCAGATAATATTCACTGCTCCCCTGTTGCTCTTAGTTCCTTGTCTTCATTCCCTCTAAGTTGAGTGAGCAGAGACCCGTACCCAGGCTTCAACCAATGCCATGCTGTAGTTAGTCATTAAGTAGTATATGAGACCAACCACAGGCGACTAACAAAGTTTTGTCTCATTCCATAGAAAAAGAGCTAAAGTTTGCTTGGAAACTGCCCTTGATTGCTGAGCCAAAATCAGGAACCTACCATGTGGTGAATTGCAGCTGCAAAGCCACATCGATCCAATCTCTGGCACAAGGAGTTAGTACAAGGGTGTGATACATCAATGAGCAGCCATAATACAACATGCTCCTAATCAAAAGAATTATGTTTCATTTCAAAATCTAATTTTACACATAAAGTAGGTTGCTCTGACCTACTAGCAAGTATTTTGTTGTTCGAGTAGTTTCATGTTTACACAGGATGCAATACAATCAAAGTGTATCGTATAACTTAAATTTCAACAAGACTTAACTTTCACCGTAACATTTTCTAAGGTTGTTAAGATTATTACAGTTGGAAATACATTAATTTCATTTAAATAAACGCTGATGTTTCCATTGACCCCATTTGCAAAGCTCACATTATTCATCAACAATTTATTGTGAAGGATTATTAACACTCAAAGCATGCAGAGACCTGCAGATCCGTAACAATTCAGAGCATGCTTATACTTGTTACCTACAATTTCCAAATATCTTAATAACTGTTCAAAATTATTTTCTACTTAAATGTTACTAAATTTAGAAATACTTTCGATTCTCTGAGATATTACTTTGACATCTATTGAATCCATGGTAGATATCTTGAGTTTCACACGGAGGCTGTGAGCAACACAGAACATGCTAGGGCATGTGTTAAACAATTGGAAAACCTCTTAAGACAATTTTTTCTAATAATACATTTATTGCTGTTTAGAACACTTAAACTGAAACTACATTCCAGATAATTGTTTTTAAATTAAGGATTTATATGGCAAAAGGGTCAGAGACTCAAATGAGGCTCAGTACTACTCCCAATCTAGTTTGATCTGATTGTTATTAAAATAAAACTTAGGACACGTTTCTAGGTGTCTCATCCATTAGGGACCCTCAATAACAGTATTGTTCATGGAAGCTGCAGGAACATCATACTTACATGGAGGCTCTGAGGTCAATCTCTGAGGAGGTGCAGCAATTGATAAGTGTGATTCTGGAGTCTACAGCCCCCATTTTTAGTAACATCAGGGAGGTGTTTTTCTCCTTTTAGGCATCAACGGAGCATGTGGCATCTTCACTGGTGTCTGCAGCAGCCCCCACCTCTGAAGTGGCCAGGGACCAGTGGTGCCTCTTAGTCCATGAAAGCCATGGTGGCTTCTGAGGCCTGGATATGGGCCTCTGTCTCTTATGCTTTCAGTATTTGAGAGCAGACAAACAGATCCTGGGCCCAGGGGACTGGCAACAATTAGATTCAACCTGCATGAGGCTGCTGTTTCTCGGGACCAGCTGTTTCTCAGGACCAGCTGCTTCTCAGGACCAGCTGTTTCTCAGGACCAACTGCTTCTCGGGACCAGCTGTTTCTCAGGACCAGCTGTTTCTCGGGACAGCAATGCATGCCAGGTAACCAGCTTATCTTCACGGAGCACCATGCATATGATGTATAGGAGATGACATCACATTGTGTGGCCGGAAGCATGTTCTTGACAGGATCAAGCTGCCATATGAGAAAAGGCCACCTTGGTTCCATGAGCCCTATGTACCACAAGAGCAGCCAACCACTTCTTGCGATACTGGGCCTCAGGTTGCACCTTGGAGAGGCACTAGTACAGGAGAAAGAAAGTTATATTTAGATACCCAAGGGAAAAATGGTGTGAAGAAGGAGTAGAGTGACTGCTGTTCCCTAATAAAATTGTGCAAGAGATTAAAAGGTGTACTTACTTCACACTCAAATATTCATGAGGTTATTGTCAGGTAGGAAAAAGAGGTGTAAGTTGATTTTGGATACCCCTTGCAGCTGTCACTGAGGAATCTTCTGAGTGGTGGTCCTCATGCTAATCCATTCCATGCTGCTCTATCTCTAAAGCCACTGGGGTCACCTCCCCAGGAGTTGCTACATCCTGGTCTTTTTGGATGACAAAATTGCCACAGCAAGCTACCACTATGCAGAATACATGTTTGAGAGCATATTGTACAATCCCTCCTGATCTATCAAAGCAACAGAAGAGCCCCTTTAAGACCCCTATACGAAAATGATGAACGTACGAAAATGACGGACTCTCTCTAACACAACTGTAGTAGAAGCATGTGTCTAATTGTCGCACTCCTATGTGCTGTGCTTTGAACTAGTAGAGGGGTCATTAGCCAGGGTAGCAAGGGATACACTTTGTTACCAACCAGCCATTGAGTTACTTGACTATCTTCATTGAAGAGCTCAGGGAGGGCATAATTCTTCCAAACGAACATTTGACATTGATGTGGAGAATTCTTTGTATCTGATCAAGGGGAAGATGAGGAGAATGTTTTTTTAGCAGCGAGTTTATGTGAACTGGAATGCACTGCCTGAAAGGGTGGTGGAAGCAGATTCAATAGTAACTTTCAAAAGGGAATAGGATATATACCTGAAAAGGAAAAATTTGCAGGGCTATGAGGAAAGAGCGGGGTAGTGGAACTAATAATTGAATAGTTGTTTCAAAGAGCCAGCATAGGGACAATGGGCCGAATGGCCTCTGAGTGCTGTAAGATTCTATGATCACATACAATTAGGATATTCAAAGAGTGAAACACCTTTCTATTCAGAGCGTTGAGAGAGTTAATGGTAGGAGCTCAATGTACCTGCCATCTATTGCACCCTGCAGTTTGGGGATCCCAGCAACGTTATGAAATGGGATGGCCCTATCACACTGCTGCCTTGCTGTCACGTCAAATTGGATGAATTCCCCAGCTCTCCTGAAAAGTATGTCACTTACCTGATGAATACATGGCCAGTAAACACCCTGGGTGATACCATGGAGACTCCCCCTTTCCCTGTCCTCCACCCCATGTATCTGCTTGAAATGAGATGGTTGTATGAAAATTGAGTGCTGTAGCAACACTTAAAAGCACAGGCAGTGATGTCTGGGCACAGTGATGATCTTGGCCACCAGTCTTCATGCTATAGCTGGCAAATATCTGCTATTGCCTCAATGGTCAAGTATAGTTCACTAACACTGAGCTCCTCACTAAGATCTTCATAAGATTTTCATGGCCTGTGATTCTTTGACAGGTTTGAGTTAATGTCTTGTGGGGCGCATCCTCCTGAAATACTGCCTCACTCTCTTTTCCTCCATCCTGTACTGCTTCTCCTACTTCTCTATTGCAATAGAGAACAAGGGAAAGCAGAATGGAAATCTGGTAACTAGTACTCAGAACCTCTTACTGTGAGTGAGAGGAAAAATATCCCAATGGTTTCACAGGCCCACAGGCCATTAGAGGCCGGCTCAACTCTGTCCAGGTGCAACTCAAAGACTTGAACATATAATCCAGGCTGACACTCCAGTGCAGGACTGAGGGAGTGCAGCACTGTTGGAGGTGCCTTTTGGATGAGATGTTAAATCGAGACCCCATCTGCCCTCTCAGGTGGACATAAAAGATCCCATGGCACCATTTGAAGAGGAGCATGGGAACATAGGAGCAGCAGTAGGACATTCAACCACTCGATCCTGTTCCGCCATTCAATTAGATCACAGCTGAAATGTATCTTAATGCTGTCTACCCTCCTTGGTTCTGGTAAGTAAAATGTCAAAGGGAGCTTGCCCTTTCTCTCAACATTAGAAACATTAGAACAGATGCTTATGAAGTTCTCAAGGTGACCTGTACATTTTGAAATTATGTCTCCGAAAGCAACTACACCCATTGGGAAGCACAAACGTTGCAAGATATAAAGTAGAAGCATTGTCATTTTATTTTTGCTTGAGTTTTATTGGGACTTACACCACTTTTGTGGTAATGTACACCAGCGACCATAGACTCCGGTAGTGTAATGCAGTGATAGTATTCAAAAGAGTCTGATAGTCCAGTATTTACAGCCCTCAAACTGCAGGTTACAGACAATCTATTCCTTGGTACCCAGAAAGAGAGAGAGAGAGAGAGAGTTTGAGTTGCTTTTGTGTATGGTGTTACCTATATTACAGCGCTACCCTGTTATACAGGCCATCGCATGAGTGCACCCGCTATACGCAGTATGGACTGTATCGAATTGAGGTGTTTAACATGATCAAAAGAGTTGATAGGGTAGATAGAGAAACTATTTCTAATGGTGGAGAAGTTCAGATCAAGGCGGCATAACCTTAAAATGAGGCCCACTCCCAGTGATTTTACGCTGTGACGAGCGCTAGGGACTAACTACTTACACTAACAATGACACGTATGGGCACTCGGGCCCGGAGTGTGTGTTACTCGTGCACGAGCATTGTAGGTCAACAACTGCCCTCGCTGCCGTTCACCAAAGGTGTGGACCGGTGACCAAAAATGCAGATAGATATAGATAGAGAGGGGGAGTCGACAGACAAAATATAGATAGCCATAAGTGGGGAGGAAAGCAGAGTCTGGAGGAAGGGGAGACGCAGGGCGAAGGAGGGCAGAAGGGGAAAAGCAGGATGGAAGGGGGGCAGTAGAAGTAGAGGGGAAGGGGGAAGTATGGGGGAAGCGTGGAAAGCAGAAGCAGGGGGAAGAGGGAGTGGGGGGAAGGAGAAGCAGGGAGAAGGGGAAGTGATGTGTGGGAAGGGGGGAGCCCAGAGGGAACAGAGCTGGGGTGGGAGGGCAGAGAATATGATCCGGATCTAAGGAGGGGTAAGAGGGGGAGGACGTGGTCCAGACGGGGAGATGGATCACACTCTCCTCCCCCCGCGAGACCAGGATCACACTCTCCTCCCGGAGTGAGACCCGGATCACACTCACTTCCCCCTGTTAGACCTGGATCACACTCTCCTCCCCCCGTTAGACCTGGATCACACTCTCCTCCCCCCATTAGACCTGGATCACACTCTCCTCCCCCCGTTACACCTGGATCACACTCTCCTCCCCCCCATTAGACATGGATCACACTCTACTCCCCCTGTCAGACCTGGATCACACTCTCCTCCCCCCCATTAGACCTGGATCACACTCTCCTCCCCCCGTTAGACCTGGATCACAATCTCCTCCCCCCATTAGACCTGGATCACACTCTCCTCCCCCCATTAGACCTGGATCACACTCTCCTCCCCCCGATAGACCTGGATCACACTCTCCTCCCCCCATTAGACCTGGATCACACTCTCCTCCCCCCGATAGACCAGGATCACACTCTCCTCCCCCCATTAGACCTGGATCACACTCTCCTCCCCCTGTCAGACCTGGATCACACTCTCCTCCCCCCCATTAGACCTGGATCACACTCTCCTCCCCCCCATTAGACCTGGATCACACTCTCCTCCCCCCGTTAGACCTGGATCACACTCTCCTCCCCCCGTTAGACCTGGATCACACTCTCCTCCCCCCATTAGACCTGGATCACACTCTCCTCACCCCATTAGACCTGGATCACACTCTCCTCCCCCCATTAGACCTGGATCACACTCTCCTCCCCCCGATAGACCAGGATCACACTCTCCTCCCCCCATTAGACCTGGATCACACTCTCCTCCCCCCATTAGACCAGGATCACACTCTCCTCCCCCCATTAGATCTGGATCACACTCTCCTCCCCCCATTAGACCTGGATCACACTCTCCTCCCCCCGATAGACCAGGATCACACTCTCCTCCCCCCCATTAGACCTGGATCACATTCTCCTCCCCCTGATAGACCTGGATCACACTCTCCTCCCCCCGATAGACCAGGATCACACTCTCCTCCCCCCCATTAGACCTGGATCACACTCTCCTCCCCCCATTAGACCTGGATCACACTCTCCTCCCCCCATTAGACCTGGATCACACTCTCCTCCCCCCATTAGACCTGGATCTCACTCTCCTCCCCCCATTAGACCTGGATCACACTCTCCTCCCCCCATTAGACCTGGATCACACTCTCCTCCCCCTGTTAGACCTGGATCACACTCTCCTCCCCCTGTTAGACCTGGATCACACTATCCTTCCCCCATTAGACCTGGATCACACTCTCCTCCCCCTGTTAGACCTGGATCACACTCTCCTCCCCCCCGTTAGACCTGGATCACACTCTCCTCCCCCCCGTTAGACCTGGATCACACTCTCCTCCCCCCCGTTAGACCTGGATCACTCTCTCCTCCCTCCATTAGACCTGGATCACACTCTCCTCCCCCCATTAGACCTGGATCACACTCTCCTCCACCCGATAGACCTGGATCACACTCTCCTCCCCCTATTAGACCTGGATCACACTCTCCTCCCCCCGTTAGACCAGGATCACACTCTCCTCCCCCCCGTTAGACCTGGATCACACTCTCCTCCCCCCATTAGACCTGGATCACACTCTCCTCCCCCCATTAGACCTGGATCACACTCTCCTCCCCCCAGTAGACCTGGATCACACTCTCCTCCCCCCATTAGACCTGGATCACACTCTCCTCCCCCTGATAGACCAGGATCACACTCTCCTCCCCCCCATTAGACCTGGATCACACTCTCCTCCCCCCGATAGACCTGGATCACACTCTCCTCCCCCCATTAGACCTGGATCACACTCTCCTCCCCCCCGTTAGACCTGGATCACACTCTCCTCCCCCTGTTAGACCTGGATCACACTCTCCTCCCCCCCATTAGACCTGGATCACTCTCTCCTCCCCCTGTTAGACCTGGATCACACTCTCCTCCCCCCCATTAGACCTGGATCACTCTCTCCTCCCTCCATTAGACCTGGATCACACTCTCCTCCCTCCATTAGACCTGGATCACACTCTCCTCCCTCCATTAGACCTGGAACACACTCTCCTCCCCCCCGTTAGACCTGGATCACACTCTCCTCCCCCCCCATTAGACCTGGATCACACTCTCCTCCCCCCATTAGACCAGGATCACACTCTCCTCCCCCCGTTAGACCTGGATCACACTCTCCTCCCCCCGTTAGACCAGGATCACACTCTCCTCTCCCCCGTTAGACCTGGATCACACTCTCCTCCCCCCATTAGACCTGGATCACACACTCCTCCCCCCCGTTAGACCAGGATCACACTCTCCTTCCCCCCGTTAGACCAGGATCACACTCCTCCCCCCCATTAGACCTGGATGACACGCTCCTCCCCACCGTTAGACCAGGATCACACTCTCCTCCCCCCCGTTAGACCAGGATCACACTCTCCTCCCCCCATTAGACCTGGATCACACTCTCCTCCCCCCCGTTAGACCAGGATCACACTCTCCACCCCCCCGTTAGACCAGGATCACACTCTCCTCCCCCCCGTTAGACCTGGATCACACTCTCCTCCCCCCCATTAGACCTGGATCACTCTCTCCTCCCCCTGTTAGACCTGGATCACACTCTCCTCCCCCCCATTAGACCTGGATCACTCTCTCCTCCCTCCATTAGACCTGGATCACACTCTCCTCCCTCCATTAGACCAGGATCACACTCTCCTCCCCCCCGTTAGACCTGGATCACACTCTCCTCCCCCCCATTAGACCTGGATCACTCTCTCCTCCCCCCGTTAGACCTGGATCACACTCTCCTCCCCCCCATTAGACCTGGATCACTCTCTCCTCCCTCCATTAGACCTGGAACACACTCTCCTCCCTCCATTAGACCTGGATCACACTCTCCTCCCCCCCGTTAGACCTGGATCACACTCTCCTCCCCCCCATTAGACCTGGATCACACTCTCCTCCCTCCATTAGACCTGGAACATTCTCTCCTCCCCCCCGTTAGACCTGGATCACACTCTACTCCCCCCGTTAGACCTGGATCACACTCTCCTCCCTCCATTAGACCTGGAACACTCTCTCCTCCCCCCCGTTAGACCTGGATCACACTCTCCTCCCCCCCTTAGACCTGGATCACACTCTCCTCCCCCCGTTAGACCAGGATCACACTCTCCTCTCCCCCGTTAGACCTGGATCACACTCTCCTCCCCCCATTAGACCTGGATCACACACTCCTCCCCCCCATTAGACCAGGATCTCACTCTCCTCCCCCCATTAGACCTGGATCACACTCTCCTCCCCCCATTAGACCTGGATCACACACTCCTCCCCCCCCGTTAGACCAGGATCACACTCTCCTTCCCCCCGTTAGACCAGGATCACACTCCTCCCCCCCATTAGACCTTGATGACACGCTCCTCCCCACCGTTAGACCAGGATCACACTCTCCTCCCCCCCGTTAGACCAGGATCACACTCTCCTCCAACCGTTAGACCAGGATCACACTCTCCTCCCCCCATTAGACCTGGATCACACTCTCCTCCCCCCCGTTAGACCAGGATCACACTCTCCTCCCCCCCGTTAGACCTGGATCACACTCTCCTCCCCCCATTAGACCTGGATCACACTCTCCTCCCCCCATTAGACCTGGATCACACTCTCCTCCCCCCCATTAGACCTGGATCACACTCTCCTCCCCCCATTAGACCTGGATCGCACTGTCCTCCCCCCATTAGACCAGGATCACACTCTCCACCCCACCGTTAGACCAGGATCACACTCTCCTCCCCCCGTTAGACAAGGATCACACTCTCCTCCCCCCGTTAGACCCGGATCACACTCTCCTCCCCCCGTTAGACCTGGATCACACTCTCCTCCCCCCGTTAGACCTGGATCACTCTCTCCTCCCCCCGTTAGACCAGGATCACACTCTCCTCCCCACCGTTGGACCTGGATCACACTCTCCTCCCCCCATTAGACCTGGATCACACTCTCCTCCCCCCATTAGACCTGAATCACACTCTCCTCCCCCCCGTTAGACCAGGATCACACTCTACTCCCCCCATTAGACCTGGATCACACTCTCCTCCCCCCATTAGACCTGAATCACACTCTCCTCCCCCCCGATAGACCTGGATCACACTCTCCTCCCCCCGATAGACCTGGATCACACTCTCCTCCCCCCGTTAGACCTGGATCACACTCTCCTCCCCCCCCATTAGACCAGGATCACACTCTCCTCCCCTCATTAGACCTGGATCACACTCTCCTCCCCCCGTTACACCTGGATCACACTCTCCTCCCCCCATTAGACCTGGATCACTCTCTCCTCCCCCCATTAGACCTGGATCACACTCTCCTCCCCCCATTAGACCTGGATCACACTCTCCTCCCCGCCATTAGACCAGGATCACACTCTCCTCCCCCTGTTAGACCTGGATCACACTCTCCTCCCCTCATTAGACCTGGATCACACTCTCCTCCCCCCCCGTTAGACCAGGATCACACTCTCCTCCCCCCCATTAGACCTGGATCACACTCTCCTCCCCCCCGTTAGACCCGGATCACACTCTCCTCCCCCCATTAGACCTGGATCACACTCTCCTCCCCCCATTAGACCTGGATCACACTCTCCTCCCCGCCATTAGACCAGGATCACACTCTCCTCCCCCCCCATTAGACCTGGATCACACTCTCCTCCCCTCATTAGACCTGGATCACACTCTCCTCCCCCCCGTTAGACCAGGATCACACTCTCCTCCCCCGCCATTAGACCAGGATCACACTCTCCTCCCCCCCCATTAGACCAGGATCACACTCTCCTCCCCCCATTAGACCTGGATCACACGCTCCTCCCCCCCATTAGACCTAGATCACACTCTCCTCCCCCCATTAGACCTGGATCACACTCTCCTCCCCCCATTAGACCTGGATCACACTCTCCTCCCCCCCATTAGACCTGGATCACACTCTCCTCACCCCATTAGACCTGGATCACACTCTCCTCCCCCCGTTAGACCTGGATCACACTCTCCTCCCCCCATTAGACCTGGATCACACTCTCCTCCCCCCATTAGACCTGGATCGCACTGTCCTCCCCCCATTAGACCTGGATCACACTCCTCCCCCCCATTAGACCTGGATCACACTCTCCTCCCCCCATTAGACCTGGATCACACTCTCCTCCCCCCGTTAGACCAGGATCACACTCTCCTCCCCACCGTTAGACCAGGATCACACTCTCCTCCCCACCGTTAGACCAGGATCACACTCTCCTCCCCACCGTTAGACCAGGATCACACTCTCTTCCCCCCGTTAGACCAGGATCACACTCTCCTCCCCCCGTTAGACCCGGATCACACTCTCCTCCCCCCGTTAGACCTGGATCACACTCTCCTCCCCCCGTTAGACCTGGATCACTCTCTCCCGCCCCGTTAGACCAGGATCACACTCTCCTCCCCACCGTTGGACCTGGATCACACTCTCCTCCCCCCATTAGACCTGGATCACACTCTCCTCCCCCCCGTTAGACCTGGATCACACTCTCCTCCCCCCCGTTAGACCCGGATCACACTCTACTCCCCCCATTAGACCTGGATCACACTCTCCTCCCCCCATTAGACCTGAATCACACTCTCCTCCCCCCCGATAGACCTGGATCACACTCTCCTCCCCCCGATAGACCTGGATCACACTCTCCTCCCCCCGTTAGACCTGGATCACACTCTCCTCCCCCCCCATTAGACCAGGATCACACTCTCCTCCCCTCATTAGACCTGGATCACACTCTCCTCCCCCCGTTACACCTGGATCACACTCTCCTCCCCCCATTAGACCTGGATCACTCTCTCCTCCCCCCATTAGACCTGGATCACACTCTCCTCCCCCCATTAGACCTGGATCACACTCTCCTCCCCGCCATTAGACCAGGATCACACTCTCCTCCCCCTGTTAGACCTGGATCACACTCTCCTCCCCTCATTAGACCTGGATCACACTCTCCTCCCCCCCCGTTAGACCAGGATCACACTCTCCTCCCCCCCATTAGACCTGGATCACACTCTCCTCCCCCCCGTTAGACCCGGATCACACTCTCCTCCCCCCATTAGACCTGGATCACACTCTCCTCCCCCCATTAGACCTGGATCACACTCTCCTCCCCGCCATTAGACCAGGATCACACTCTCCTCCCCCCCCATTAGACCTGGATCACACTCTCCTCCCCTCATTAGACCTGGATCACACTCTCCTCCCCCCCGTTAGACCAGGATCACACTCTCCTCCCCCGCCATTAGACCAGGATCACACTCTCCTCCCCCCCCATTAGACCAGGATCACACTCTCCTCCCCCCATTAGACCTGGATCACACGCTCCTCCCCCCCATTAGACCTAGATCACACTCTCCTCCCCCCATTAGACCTGGATCACACTCTCCTCCCCCCATTAGACCTGGATCACACTCTCCTCCCCCCCATTAGACCTGGATCACACTCTCCTCACCCCATTAGACCTGGATCACACTCTCCTCCCCCCATTAGACCAGGATCACACTCTCCTCCCCCCATTAGACCTGGATCACACTCTCCTCCCCCCATTAGACCTGGATCACACTCTCCTCCCCCCATTAGACCTGGATCGCACTGTCCTCCCCCCATTAGACCTGGATCACACTCCTCCCCCCCATTAGACCTGGATCACACTCTCCTCCCCCCATTAGACCTGGATCACACTCTCCTCCCCCCGTTAGACCAGGATCACACTCTCCTCCCCACCGTTAGACCAGGATCACACTCTCCTCCCCACCGTTAGACCAGGATCACACTCTCCTCCCCACCGTTAGACCAGGATCACACTCTCTTCCCCCCGTTAGACCAGGATCACACTCTCCTCCCCCCGTTAGACCCGGATCACACTCTCCTCCCCCCGTTAGACCTGGATCACACTCTCCTCCCCCCGTTAGACCTGGATCACTCTCTCCCGCCCCGTTAGACCAGGATCACACTCTCCTCCCCACCGTTGGACCTGGATCACACTCTCCTCCCCCCATTAGACCTGAATCACACTCTCCTCCCCCCCGTTAGACCAGGATCACACTCTCCTCCCCCCATTAGACCAGGATCACACTCTCCTCCCCCCGATAGACCTGGATCACACTCTCCTCCCCCCCGTTAGACCTGGATCACACTCTCCTCCCCCCCGTTAGACCTGGATCACACTCTCCTCCCCCCCCCTTAGACCTGGATCACACTCTCCTCCCCCCCCCATTAGACCAGGATAACACTCTCCTCCCCTCATTAGACCTGGATCACACTCTCCTCCCCCCGTTACACCTGGATCACACTCTCCTCCCCCCATTAGACCTGGATCACTCTCTCATCCCCCCATTAGACCTGGATCACACTCTCCTCCCCCCATTAGACCTGGATCACACTCTCCTCCCCCCCATTAGACCAGGATCACACTCTCCTCCCCCCCCATTAGACCTGGATCACACTCTCCTCCCCTCATTAGACCTGGATCACACTCTCCTCCCCCCCGTTAGACCAGGATCACACTCTCCTCCCCCCCTTTAGACCAGGATCATACTCTCCTCCCCCCCCCATTAGACCAGGATCACACTCTCCTCCCCTCATTAGACCTGGATCACACTCTCCTCCCCCCGTTAGACCTGGATCACACTCTCCTCCCCCCATTAGACCAGGATCACACTCTCCTCCCCCCGTTAGACCTGGATCACACTCTCCTCCCCCCATTAGACCTGGATCACACTCTCCTCCCCCCATTAGACCTGGATCACACTCTCCTCCCCACCGTTAGACCAGGATCACACTCTCCTCCCCACCGTTAGACCAGGATCACACTCTCCTCCCCCTCGTTAGACCAGGATCACACTCTCCTCCCCCCATTAGACCTGGATCACACTCTCCTCCCCCCATTAGACCTGGATCACACTCTCCTCCCCCCATTAGACCTGGATCACACTCTCCTCCCCCCATTAGACCTGGATCACACTCTCCTCCCCCCATTAGACCTGGATCACACTCTCCTCCCCCTCGTTAGACCAGGATCACACTCTCCTCCCCCCCATTAGACCTGGATCACACTCTCCTCCCCCCATTAGACCTGGATCACACTCTCCTCCCCCCATTAGACCTGGATCACACTCTCCTCCCCCCATTAGACCTGGATCACACTCTCCTCCCCACCGTTAGACCAGGATCACACTCTCCTCCCCCCCGTTAGACCAGGATCACTCTCTCCTCCCCCCGTTAGACCTGGATCACACTCTCCTCCCCCCATTAGACCTGGATCACTCTCTCCTCCCCCTGGATCACAGTCTTGAGCATGAACTGCGGTGAGTTGATTTATCGGAAAGACCGGCACATGCACGGCAAGTGACGTCATTGGACGCCGTGTCACTATTCACTTTGTAGTGTAAAAGGTGACCCTGCCACCCCAATCCCACCCCCTCTTTCTACCCAAGAAACCTGAAAACAATCCATGGCCCACACACAATGCCCCATCAGTCACCACAGCTTTCTCCCAGTGTTTCGTTGACAGAGTGATTAGTGATAGTGTGGATACTATCGGTTTTCGATTGACCCGGGACTCCTCCTGTGCATGCGCAGGGCCACCCGATGACATCACTCTCAGCGCATGCTAAAAAGCCACGGCTCCACTCGTGATGTCACTTCCAATGACGTCACCCTCACCTGTCCTCGTTGAATGAAATGCGTCTCACTAAACCAAGCTTGCAGCTGAAATTATATAAAATATTCAGTGCTGTGGATTTGTCAAACTCAGCCACGCAGAGAAATGGCTACAGCCCCCATCCCCCTGCCCCGCATGATCTTGCAGTGTCCATTCATGGGGGTCACATATTTGAAGGGGCCCACAAGTCAATTGCTGGGTTGACCTGGCATGCAGTGTTATCAGAGTCAAAGCGAGGTGGGAGACTGCCCGATGTGGAGGCCTCAATCCTCCAGCAGACAGGAGGGTTTGGTTGGAATTTTTATAAGATCGTGCTGATAGCATTCGACATGGTTCCACACTGTTAACAAAAACGAGAGCACATGGAATTAAAGGCAACCTATTGGCTTGCCCTCCACACCTGTCTCCGAATCTGGACATCAGTCCGTCGATGTTCCAAGCAGACTCCACCCTCATTACGTCAACTTTATCCCTCCACGGGACCTCTGACTTTAACTTTGGACTCCCTCCTATTGTCTCCTCCCTATTCTCTGTTTATTACCAGAATATATCTCTCCTAATCTTATTATGTAACCACGCCTATGTAATTTGAGTTTCCCTGTGTCCATTCGTGTGTGTTTTGGACGCTACTCCAGACCCGAGCCCATCGCTTCTATTTCCCCTTTTTTCTTCTTTTTCTTTACCCCTCCAAGGTCCCTCTTTCCTGTCCTCATGCCTCCTTTCATTTTACCCCTCTCGAGTACACTGCCCCCCCAAATCCCTACCCCACCCCTACAGCATTCCTCGACCTTTCTACTCTCCTGCCGCAGTTCCAGGCTTGACCCCCTTAGATAAGCCTACAGCTTCCTTCTGTGCCTCTCTTGGCATCCTCCGAAGGGCCCATCGAGGCACTTGTCACTGCCTCCTTACGAGCAGCAACCTCAACTGCCCGATTCTATTCTCTCACCGGCTTTCCTGCCCACTGCACCCGATGGGGACTAATCTTGCCAATCTCCTTTTCCTCCCACTCACCCTCCCAGCACTGACCCTGTGGAGTCTGCCACCGCCCCTCTCCGCATCTCTCTCCAGAATGTCTGTTCACTTGTGAACAAGGCCCTGGGCAACCATGAGCTTATTGTGGATGATTGCATCAATATCATGGCCTTGGCAGAAACCTGGCTGACAGGTTATGACAGCTTCTCCCTTAATGAAGCCTTCCCGCCTGGCTATATCTTCCACCACTTGCCCCGCCCTGACCGCCGCGGTGGCGGTGTGGCCCTTATCACTAAATCATACCTTGGTCTGTCCCCCTATTCCTCTGGCATCTTTTCCTCCTTTGAGCATCACACCTTGCTCCAGCCCTCTCCTTTCTCCTTTAAATTCCTCGTTCTCTACCACCCACCCAAGTACCACACCAAGATATCGTCACTGCTTTCCTCCCTCAGCCTCTGCACCGAGTGACTTCTCATCCTCGGTGACTTCAAACTCCATCTCAACTCATCGTGCTCTCTCTCCTCTGAGTTCACTGCCTTTCTATCCTCCCTTCATCTCTCCCTCCATATAAACTCCTCTACCCCTATTCACAGCTACCTCCTCGACCTTGCCATCTCAGGCGGCCTCTCTACACCCATCATGCCAATTGTGGATAAGGCCATCTCTGATCACTTCTTTGAATCCCTCTCCACCCACATCTCTCAACCCCCTCCCAACCCCACTTCCTTCTGTGTTCGCCCCTGGGAAAATTCTCCCCCAAGTCACTTATAACGGCACTTTCAAATTACCAACTGTCTCACCTTTGGTCCTCCATTCACCACAACATTTCTGCAGCTACCGATCTGCACAATCACATTATTAAAACATTACGCTCTCTCACCCTGGTCGTTCCCCCTGGTACGGCCCTCATCTCCGCTCCTTTAAGTTCCAGGGATGCAGACTTGAACGTTTATGGTAGACAACGAGTTTAGCCATTCATCGCCAGATCTGGCTGCACCACATAAAGCACTATTGGGTCCTGCTCTCCTCTGCCAAAATTGCTCAATATTCCATCATCCTATAATGTAAAGATAACCCCTGATTTCTCTCCACTACAAACCGTCTTCTTAACCCCCTCTCCCCTGCCTCATCCACCTCAACTTCAACAACAAATGTGAGGAGCTCATGGACTACTTTGTCACTAAGATTGAGACCATCCATTCAGCTGCCTTTGCCGCTTCCCTCCCTTCCCCTAGCCCACCAAACCAAACTTCCTCTAAGGCTCCACCCTGCCCTAGTCCTGAACTTGCACCTTTCTCTAGTTTCTCTCCTATCTCTCCTCATGCCCTCTCCAAGCTCATCTTGACCATGATACCCACCTCCTGCTCCCTCGACTCTATTCCCACCAAACTGCTGACCACCCAACTTCCCTTCCTGGCTCTCATGTTAGCTGATATTGTTTAAGGTTCCTTCTTCTCAGATGCTATCACTCTCCCCTTTAAATCTACCATCTTCAGCCCCCTCCTCAAAAAACCCACCCTTGACCCCTCTGCCCTAGCAAACTACCGCCCCATCTCCAACCTCTCTTTCCTCTCCAAAGTCCTTGAATGTGTTGCCGCCTCCCAAATTGGCGCCCATCTTTCCCGCATGTTTGAATCCCTCCAATCATGTTTCCGCCCTGCCACAGTACTGAAATGGCCCTTATCAAAGTCACAAATGGCATCCTATGTGACTGTGACCATGGTAAACTATCCTGTCTCATCTTTCTCGACCTGTCTGCAGCCTTTGACACAGTTGACCACACCATACTCCTCTAGGGCCTCTCTATCGTCCAGCTGGGTCAGACTGCCCTCGCCTAGTTCCATTCTTATCTATCCCGTCGTAGCCAGAGAATTACCTGCAATGGCTTCTCTTCCTGTTACCCCTGGAGTCCCCCAAGGATCTATGCTTGGCCCCCTCCTATTTCTCATCCACGTGTCGCCCTTCGGCAGCATCATCCGAAAACACAACATCAGATTCCACATGTATGCTGACAACACCCTGCACAACCTCACCATCACCTCCCTCGACCCCTCCACTGCCTCTATTTTGTCAAACCACCTGTCCGACTGGATGAGAAAAAATTGCCTCCAACCACAAATTGAGAAGACCGAAGCCACAAACTCCGTTCCCTAGCCACCGACTCCATCCCTCCCCCGGCCACTGTCTGAGGCTGAACCAGGCCGTTCACAACCTTAGTGTCCAAATGACCCTGAGATGAGCTTCTGATCACATATCCACTCCATCACCAAGACCGCCTAATTCTACCTCAGTAACATCTCTGTAACGTCTCCGCCCCTGCCTCAGTTCATCTGCTGCTGAAACCCTCATCCATGTCGTTGTTACCTCTGGACTTGACTATTCCAGTGCTCTCCTGGCCAGCCTCCCATCTTCCACCCTCAATATGCTTGAGCTCATCCAAAACTCTGCTGCACGTATCCTAACTCGCAGCAAATCTTGTTCACCCATTACACCTGTGCTCGCTGATCTACATTGGCTCCTGGTCCACCAACAGCTTGATTTTAAAATTCTCATCCTCATGTTGAAATCCTTCCAAGGCCTCAAACGTTCCAATCTGAACACTGTAATGTCAGCGCTGTGCATTCTCTGAAATCGGTAGTGTCAGCACTGTGCATTCTCTGAACACAGTAGTGTTAGCGCTGTGCGTTCTCTGAAATCGCTAGTGTTAGTCCTGTGCGTTCTCTGAACTCAGTAGTGTCAGCACTGTGCGTGCTCCGAACTGAGTAGTGTCAGTGCTGTGCGTTCTCTGAACTCAGTAGTGTCAGCACTGTGCGGTCTCTGAACTCAGTAGTGTCAGTGCTGTGCGGTCTCTGAACTCAGTAGTGTCAGCACTGTGCGGTCTCTGAACTCAGTAGTGTCAGCACTGTGCGGTCTCTGAACTGAGTAGTGTCAGTGCTGTGCGGTCTCTGAACTCAGTAGTGTCAGTGCTGTGCATTCTATGAACTCAGGAGTGTCAGCACTGTGCGTTCTCCGAACTTAGTAGTGTCAGTGCTGTGCGTTCTCTGAACGCAGTAGTGTTAGCACTGTGCGTTCCCTGAACTCAGTAGTGTTAGTGCTGTGCGTTCTCTGAAATCGGTAGTGTCAGCACTGTGCGTTCTCTGAACTTAGTAGTGTCAGTGCTGTGCGTTCTCTGAACGCAGTAGTGGTAGCGCTGTGCGTTCTCTGAAATCGGTAGTGTCAGCACTGTGCGTTCTCTGAACTCAGTAGTGTTAGTGCTGTGCGTTCCCTGAACTCAGTAGTGTCAGCGCTGTGAGCTCTCTGAAATCGGTATTGTCAGCGCTGTGCGTTCTCTGAAATCAGTAGTGTTAACGCTGTGTGTTCTCTGAAATCAGTAGTGTTAACGCTGTGCATTCTCTGAACTCAGTAGTGTCAGCACTGTGCAATCTCTGAAATCAGTAGTGTTAGCACTGTGCATTCTCTGAAATCGGTTGTGTCAGCGCTGTGCGTTCTCTGAAATCGGTAGTGTTAGCACTATGCATTCTCTGAAATCGGTAGTGTTAGTGCTGTGCATTCTCTGAAATCAGTTGTGTGAGCACTGTGCGTTCTCTGAAATCGGTAGTGTTAGTCCTGTGCGTTCTCTGAAATCGGTAGTGTCAGCACCGTGTGTTCTCTGAACTCAGTAGTGTTAGCACTGTGCATTCTCTGAACTCAGTAGTGTCAGTGCTGTGCGTTCTCTGAACTCAGTAGTGTTAGCACTGTGCATTCTCTGAACTCAGTAGTGTCAGCACTGTGCGTTCTCTGAACTTAGTAGTGTCAGTGCTGTGCGTTCTCTGAACTCAGTAGTGTTAGCACTGTGCGTTCCCTGAACTCAGTAGTGTCAGCGCTGTGCGCTTTCTGAAATCAGTATTGTCAGCACTCTGCGTTCTCTGAAAGTGGTAGTGTTACTGCTGTGCGTTCTCTGAAATCAGTAGTGTCAGCACTGTGCGTTCTCTGAAAGTGGTAGTGTTACTGCTGTGCGTTCTCTGAAATCGGTAGTGTCAGCACTGTGCGTTCTCTGAACTCAGTAGTGTCAGTGCTGTGCGTTCTCTGAAATCGGTAGTGTTAGTGCTGTGCATTCTCTGAAGTCGGTAGTGTTAGTGCTGTGCATTCTCTGAAATCAGTAGCGTCAGCACTGTGCGTTCTCTGAAATCAGTAGTGTCAGCACCGTGCGTTCTCTGAAATCGGTAGTGTCAGCACCGTGCGTTCTCTGAACTCAGTAGTGTTAGCGCTGTGCGTTCTCTGAACTCAGTAGTGTTAGCGCTGTGCGTTCTCTGAAATCAGTAGTGTTATTGCTGTGCATTCTCTGAAATCAGTAGTGTCAGTGCTGTGCGTTGTCTGAAATCAGTAGTGTCAGCACTGTGCATTCTCTGAAATCGGTAGTGTTATTGCTGTGTATTCTCTGAATTCAGTAGTGTTATTGCTGTGCGTTGTCTGAAATCAGTAGTGTCAGTGCTGTGCGTTGTCTGAAATCAGTAGTGTTAGCACCGTGCGTTCTCTGAAATCGGTAGTGTTATTGCTGTGTATTCTCTGAATTCAGTAGTGTCAGTGCTGTGCGTTGTCTGAAATTGGTATTGTCAGCACTGTGCTTGCTCTGAAATCGGTAGTGTTATTGCTGTGTATTCTCTGAATTCAGTAGTGTCAGTGCTGTGCGTTGTCTGAAATCGGTAGTGTTAGTGCTGTGTGTTCTCTGAACTCAGTAGTGTCAGCGCTGTGCGTTCTCTGAACTCAGTAGTGTTAGCACTGTGCGTTCTCTGAACTCAGTAGTGTCAGCGCTGTGCGCTTTCTGAAATCAGTATTGTCAGCGCTGTGCGTTCTCTGAAATCAGTAGTGTTATTGCTGTGCATTCTCTGAATTCAGTAGTGTCAGTGCTGTGCGTTGTCTGAAATCTGTAGTGTCAGTGCTGGGCATTCTCTGAAATCAGTCGTGTCAGTGCTGTGCATTCTCTGAAATCAGTAGTGTCAGAACTGTGCGTTCTCTGAAATCAGTAGTGTTAGTGCTGTGCTTTCTCTGAAATCAGTAGTGTTAGTGCTGTGCGATCTCTGAAATCAGTAGTGTCAGCACTGTGCGTTCTCTGAAATCGGTAGTGTTAGTGCTGATCTTTCTCTGAAATCGGTAGTGTTAGTGCTGATCTTTCTCTGAAATCGGTAGTGTCAGCAATGTGCGTTCTCTGAACTCAGTAGTGTCAGTGCTGTGCGTTCTCTGAAATCGGTAGTGTCAGCACTGTGCGTTCTCTGAACTCAGTAGTGTTAGCGCTGTGCATTCTCTGAAATCGGTAGTGTCAGCACTGTGCGTTCTCTGAACTCAGTAGTGTTAGCGCTGTGCATTCTCTGAAATCAGTAGTGTCAGCGCTGTGCGTTCTCTGAAATCAGTAGTGTTATTGCTGTGCATTCTCTGAATTCAGTAGTGTCAGTGCTGTGCGTTGTCTGAAATCTGTAGTGTCAGTGCTGGGCGTTCTCTGAAATCAGTCGTGTCAGTGCTGTGCATTCTCTGAAATCAGTAGTGTCAGAACTGTGCGTTCTCTGAAATCAGTAGTGTTAGTGCTGTGCTTTCTCTGAAATCAGTAGTGTTAGTGCTGTGCGATCTCTGAAATCAGTAGTGTCAGCACTGTGCGTTCTCTGAAATCGGTAGTGTTAGTGCTGATCTTTCTCTGAAATCGGTAGTGTTAGTGCTGATCTTTCTCTGAAATCGGTAGTGTCAGCAATGTGCGTTCTCTGAACTCAGTAGTGTCAGTGCTGTGCGTTCTCTGAAATCGGTAGTGTCAGCACTGTGCGTTCTCTGAACTCAGTAGTGTTAGCGCTGTGCATTCTCTGAAATCGGTAGTGTCAGCACTGTGCGTTCTCTGAACTCAGTAGTGTTAGCGCTGTGCATTCTCTGAAATCAGTAGTGTCAGCGCTGTGCGTTCTCTGAAATCAGTAGTGTTATTGCTGTGCATTCTCTGAATTCAGTAGTGTCAGTGCTGTGCGTTGTCTGAAATCTGTAGTGTCAGTGCTGGGCGTTCTCTGAAATCAGTCATGTCAGTGCTGTGCATTCTCTGAAATCAGTAGTGTCAGAACTGTGCGTTCTCTGAAATCAGTAGTGTTAGTGCTGTGCTTTCTCTGAAATCAGTAGTGTTAGTGCTGTGCGATCTCTGAAATCAGTAGTGTCAGCACTGTGCGTTCTCTGAACTCAGTAGTGTCAGTGCTGTGCGTTCTCTGAAATCGGTAGTGTTAGTGCTGTGCATTCTCTGAAGTCGGTAGTGTTAGTGCTGTGCATTCTCTGAAGTCGGTAGTGTTAGTGCTGTGCATTCTCTGAAGTCGGTAGTGTGAGCACTGTGCACTCTCTGAAGTCGGTAGTGTTAGTGCTGTGCATTCTCTGAAATCAGTAGCGTCAGCACTGTGCGATCTCTGAAATCAGTAGTGTCAGCACCGTGCGTTCTCTGAAATCGGTAGTGTCAGCACCGTGCGTTCTCTGAACTCAGTAGTGTTAGCGCTGTGCGTTCTCTGAACTCAGTAGTGTTAGCGCTGTGCGTTCTCTGAAATCAGTAGTGTTATAGCTGTGCATTCTCTGAAATCAGTAGTGTCAGTGCTGTGCGTTGTCTGAAATCAGTAGTGTCAGCACTGTGCATTCTCTGAAATCGGTAGTGTTATTGCTGTGTATTCTCTGAATTCAGTAGTGTTATTGCTGTGCGTTGTCTGAAATCAGTAGTGTCAGTGCTGTGCGTTGTCTGAAATCAGTAGTGTTAGCACCGTGCGTTCTCTGAAATCGGTAGTGTTATTGCTGTGTATTCTCTGAATTCAGTAGTGTCAGTGCTGTGCGTTGTCTGAAATCTGTAGTGTCAGTGCTGGGCGTTCTCTGAAATCAGTAGTGTCAGTGCTGTGCGTTGTCTGAAATTGGTATTGTCAGCACTGTGCATTCTCTGAAATCAGCAGTGTTAGTGCTGTGCATTCTCTGAAATCAGTAGTGTTAGCTCTGTGCATTCTCTGAACTCAGTAGTGTCAGCACTGTGCGTTCTCTGAACTTAGTAGTGTCAGTGCTGTGCGTTCTCTGAACTCAGTAGTGTTAGCACTGTGCGTTCCCTGAACTCAGTAGTGTCAGCGCTGTGCGCTTTCTGAAATCAGTATTGTCAGCACTGTGCGTTCTCTGAAAGTGGTAGTGTTACTGCTGTGCGTTCTCTGAAATCAGTAGTGTCAGCACTGTGCGTTCTCTGAAAGTGGTAGTGTTACTGCTGTGCGTTCTCTGAAATCGGTAGTGTCAGCACTGTGCGTTCTCTGAACTCAGTAGTGTCAGTGCTGTGCGTTCTCTGAAATCGGTAGTGTTAGTGCTGTGCATTCTCTGAAGTCGGTAGTGTTAGTGCTGTGCATTCTCTGAAGTCGGTAGTGTTAGTGCTGTGCATTCTCTGAAGTCGGTAGTGTGAGCACTGTGCACTCTCTGAAGTCGGTAGTGTTAGTGCTGTGCATTCTCTGAAATCAGTAGCGTCAGCACTGTGCGATCTCTGAAATCAGTAGTGTCAGCACCGTGCGTTCTCTGAAATCGGTAGTGTCAGCACCGTGCGTTCTCTGAACTCAGTAGTGTTAGCGCTGTGCGTTCTCTGAACTCAGTAGTGTTAGCGCTGTGCGTTCTCTGAAATCAGTAGTGTTATTGCTGTGCATTCTCTGAAATCAGTAGTGTCAGTGCTGTGCGTTGTCTGAAATCAGTAGTGTCAGCACTGTGCATTCTCTGAAATCGGTAGTGTTATTGCTGTGTATTCTCTGAATTCAGTAGTGTTATTGCTGTGCGTTGTCTGAAATCAGTAGTGTCAGTGCTGTGCGTTGTCTGAAATCAGTAGTGTTAGCACCGTGCGTTCTCTGAAATCGGTAGTGTTATTGCTGTGTATTCTCTGAATTCAGTAGTGTCAGTGCTGTGCGTTGTCTGAAATTGGTATTGTCAGCACTGTGCTTGCTCTGAAATCGGTAGTGTTATTGCTGTGTATTCTCTGAATTCAGTAGTGTCAGTACTGTGCGTTGTCTGAAATCGGTAGTGTTAGTGCTGTGTGTTCTCTGAACTCAGTAGTGTCAGCGCTGTGCGTTCTCTGAACTCAGTAGTGTTAGCACTGTGCGTTCTCTGAACTCAGTAGTGTCAGCGCTGTGCGCTTTCTGAAATCAGTATTGTCAGCGCTGTGCGTTCTCTGAAATCAGTAGTGTTATTGCTGTGCATTCTCTGAATTCAGTAGTGTCAGTGCTGTGCGTTGTCTGAAATCTGTAGTGTCAGTGCTGGGCATTCTCTGAAATCAGTCGTGTCAGTGCTGTGCATTCTCTGAAATCAGTAGTGTCAGAACTGTGCGTTCTCTGAAATCAGTAGTGTTAGTGCTGTGCTTTCTCTGAAATCAGTAGTGTTAGTGCTGTGCGATCTCTGAAATCAGTAGTGTCAGCACTGTGCGTTCTCTGAAATCGGTAGTGTTAGTGCTGATCTTTCTCTGAAATCGGTAGTGTTAGTGCTGATCTTTCTCTGAAATCGGTAGTGTCAGCAATGTGCGTTCTCTGAACTCAGTAGTGTCAGTGCTGTGCGTTCTCTGAAATCGGTAGTGTCAGCACTGTGCGTTCTCTGAACTCAGTAGTGTTAGCGCTGTGCATTCTCTGAAATCGGTAGTGTCAGCACTGTGCGTTCTCTGAACTCAGTAGTGTTAGCGCTGTGCATTCTCTGAAATCAGTAGTGTCAGCGCTGTGCGTTCTCTGAAATCAGTAGTGTTATTGCTGTGCATTCTCTGAATTCAGTAGTGTCAGTGCTGTGCGTTGTCTGAAATCTGTAGTGTCAGTGCTGGGCGTTCTCTGAAATCAGTCGTGTCAGTGCTGTGCATTCTCTGAAATCAGTAGTGTCAGAACTGTGCGTTCTCTGAAATCAGTAGTGTTAGTGCTGTGCTTTCTCTGAAATCAGTAGTGTTAGTGCTGTGCGATCTCTGAAATCAGTAGTGTCAGCACTGTGCGTTCTCTGAAATCGGTAGTGTTAGTGCTGATCTTTCTCTGAAATCGGTAGTGTTAGTGCTGATCTTTCTCTGAAATCGGTAGTGTCAGCAATGTGCGTTCTCTGAACTCAGTAGTGTCAGTGCTGTGCGTTCTCTGAAATCGGTAGTGTCAGCACTGTGCGTTCTCTGAACTCAGTAGTGTTAGCGCTGTGCATTCTCTGAAATCGGTAGTGTCAGCACTGTGCGTTCTCTGAACTCAGTAGTGTTAGCGCTGTGCATTCTCTGAAATCAGTAGTGTCAGCGCTGTGCGTTCTCTGAAATCAGTAGTGTTATTGCTGTGCATTCTCTGAATTCAGTAGTGTCAGTGCTGTGCGTTGTCTGAAATCTGTAGTGTCAGTGCTGGGCGTTCTCTGAAATCAGTCGTGTCAGTGCTGTGCATTCTCTGAAATCAGTAGTGTCAGAACTGTGCGTTCTCTGAAATCAGTAGTGTTAGTGCTGTGCTTTCTCTGAAATCAGTAGTGTTAGTGCTGTGCGATCTCTGAAATCAGTAGTGTCAGCACTGTGCGTTCTCTGAAATCGGTAGTGTTAGTGCTGATCTTTCTCTGAAATCGGTAGTGTTAGTGCTGATCTTTCTCTGAAATCGGTAGTGTCAGCAATGTGCGTTCTCTGAACTCAGTAGTGTCAGTGCTGTGCGTTCTCTGAAATCGGTAGTGTCAGCACTGTGCGTTCTCTGAACTCAGTAGTGTTAGCGCTGTGCATTCTCTGAAATCGGTAGTGTCAGCACTGTGCGTTCTCTGAACTCAGTAGTGTTAGCGCTGTGCATTCTCTGAAATCAGTAGTGTCAGCACTGTGCGTTCTCTGAACTCAGTAGTGTTAGCGCTGTGCATTCTCTGAAATCGGTAGTGTCAGCACTGTGCGTTCTCTGAACTCAGTAGTGTTAGCGCTGTGCATTCTCTGAAATCGGTAGTGTCAGCATTGTGCGGTCTCTGAAATCGGTAGTGTCAGTGCTATGCGCTCTCTGAAATCGGTAGTGTCAGCACTGTGCATTCTCTGAACTCAGCAGTGTTAGTCCTGTGCGTTCTCCGAACACAGTAGTGTGTGCACAGTGCATTCTCCGAACTCAATAGTGTTAGTCCTGTGCATTCTCTGAACTCGGTAATGCTAGCGCTGTGCGTTCTCTGAAATTGGTAGTATCAGCACTGTGCCTTCTCTGAACTGAGTAGTGTCAACACTGTGCGTTCTCTGAACTGAGTAGTGTCAACACTGTGCGTTCTCTGAACTCAGTAATGTCAGTGCTGTGCATTCTCTGAACATAAGAACATAAGAACGTAAGAAATAGGAGCAGGAGTAGGCCAATCGGCCCCTCGAGCCTGCTCCGCCATCCAATAAGATCATGGCTGATCTGATCTTAACCTCAAATCTAAATTCATGTCCAATTTCCTGCCCGCTCCCCGTAACCCCTAATTCCCTTTACTTCTAGGAAACTGTCTATTTCTGTTTTAAATTTATTTAATGATGTAGCTTCCACAGCTTCCTGGGGCAGCAAATTCCACAGACCTACTACCCTCTGAGTGAAGAAGTTTCTCCTCATCTCAGTTTTGAAAGAGCAGCCCCTTATTCTAAGATTATGCCCCCTAGTTCTAGTTTCACCCATCCTTGGGAACATCCTTACCGCATCCACCCGATCAAGCCCCTTCACAATCTTATATGTTTCAATAAGATCGCCTCTCATTCTTCTGAACTCCAATGAGTAGAGTCCCAATCTACTCAACCTCTCCTCATATGTCCGCCCCCTCATCCCCAGGATTAGCCGAGTGAACCTTCTTTGTACTGCCTCGAGAGCAAGTATGTCTTTTCTTAAGTATGGACACCAAAACTGTATGCAGTGTTCCAGGTGCTGCCTCACCAATACCTTATATAACTGCAGCAATACCTCCCTGTTTTTATATTCACTGAACTGAGTAGTGTCAGTGCTGTGCGTTCTCTGAACGCAGTAGTGTTAGCACTGTGCATTCTCTGAACTCAGTAGTGTTAGCACTGTGCGTTCTCTGAACTGTGTAGTGTCAGTGCTGTGCGTTCTCTGAACTCAGTAGTGTTAGCACTGTGCTTTCTCTGAAATCGGTAGTGTCAGCACTGTGCGTTCTCTGAAATCAGTAGTGTTAGCGCCGTGCGTTCTCTGAAATCGGCAGTGTCAGCACATTTCCAGCGTGACGTGCGCCGGACGCCATCTTGGTATAGGAGTTAGCGCATGCACAAATACCGAAGGCTGGAAGCATGTAAAGTGATAGACACCATTTTGGACCCTAACACTCAACTCAACGCACAGTCTTAACCCTGACCATCTGAACATGTCTTGCAGTGCCTGGAGGACCCTCCGCCTGCGCTATTTAAAGGGGCATGCAGGTGTTGCAGGTTAGTTGCTGGATTATTGCATCTGGCTGCTGGAGGAGTAGGAAGTGGTTTTTGAAGTTCCTTATTCTTACTGAGAGTTCCTAGACTACTTTTGAAAGTGCTTTGGCAGGTACTGCCTTACGGGTCAGAAAGTTACAACCATGGTTGAACAACATTCCTGCCAACCATGGGCGGTCTGCTCGGGTTCCCGCTGGGCATTGAGCATGACTGGGAGCATGCAGAGAGGCCACACCCAGCAGGTCAAGCTGTGAGGAGACGGAGGGCGAGGTTGCGCAGGGCATTGAGCAGGAGGCCCTATCCAATGAGGGCCTTCAGGGATCAATTCTCTTACCTCAAAATGACTGAGGAGGATTGCATCCGACGGCTGAGGTTCACCAAGGAAGCCATGACCGAGATCTGTCAACTGGTGCGGCCACAACTGCAGCCTCAGAGCAGGGCGAGGACAGCATTGCCTGTGGCTGTGAAGGTCAACGTGGTGCTGAATTTCTGCGGCTCAGGAGCATTTCAGGCCTCTGCTGGTGACCTGCAACATCTCGCAGTACGCAGTGCACTGCTGCATAAGGGAGGTCACAGACGCACTGCACCAGATGAGGAACAGGTTCATCACCTTCCTTCTTGACAGAGACAAGCTGAACGAGCGAGCACGGGGGGTTCACTCGCATTGCTGGCTTCCCCATGGCGCAGGGTGCCATTGACTGCACACACCTTGCCCTGCGTGCCCTGCACATCAATTCAGCGGTCTTCGTCAACCGAAAGGGCTTCCACTCCCTCAACGTGCAGCTGGTGTGCGACCACACGCATCGAATCATGGAGGTCGATGCCCGCTATCCTAGGAGCAGTCACTTAGCCTTCATCATGCGGCAGTCCAACGTGCCAGCTATCTTTCACCCAACTCAGCAAGTCAAAGGCTGGTTACTGGGCGACAAGGGCTATCCCCTCACGCCATGGATCATGACACAGGTCAGGAACCTGCGCACATGTTCACAGCAGGCCTATAATGAGAGCCATGTTGTCACACGCAACATCATCAAGCACACCATGGGCCTCCTCAATCAACGCTTCCGCTGCCTAGACGGTCTGGCGGAGTCCTGCAGTACTCCCTTGAGCGGGTGGGCAGATTCGTGATGGTCTGCTGCATGATGCACAACCTCGCCGTCATGAGGGACCAGCCTTTGCCACCAGTGATTGGAGAAGACCCTGAACCAGAGGCGGAGGAGGAGGAGGCTGAGGAGGAGGAGACAGATGAGGAGGAGGAGGAGGGGGTGGAGATGGAAGAGGAAGTGGAGGAAGACGCAAAGGTGCAACAGGAACCACACGCCTTGTCTGCAAGGGCTCTGCGTGCTCGCCTGATCCGTGCCCGCTCTCAATAATTTGAACTACATCCCCCAACTCACCAACAGTCCTACACCACCCAACTTTCTGTTCCCACAAGACACTCAAATCGCCCTCCATCTGATTACACATTGGTTTCCCTCTCAGCTCATTGCATAAATAAAAACCACCATCAAATGCAAAATCAAAGACTCATTTATCAGTGAATAAATGAAATTATGCAAACATAACAGAACTATTCACCCTTGTGCATTCCCTTAGTGCCTGTTGTTTGTGTGCCTTTACCTATCCTAGTGCTCCTACAAGGTGCTTCCCCAGTGGTTGGAGCATGGTGGAAGGCTGCTGGCCTTCAATGGAGGAGCATGCAGATGGCCTTGGAGGACGACCTCGAGCAGCTCTGGGCCGGGAGGGCCCAGCTTCAGACTGCACCATCTCAGCATGGGCTGCAGCAGTTTGGCCTGGCTGGCCAAGAGGCAATAACAGGGGCACTGTCAGAGTGGCAGGGGTGGGAGCAGGAAGTCTGTTGTCCTGAGAGAGGACAACAGGTCCGACTGCCATGGTGCCACTGCCACTCTTGCGGGGCGGCACCTCAGCAATCTTGGTGATCAGCTGGAGAACGGATTACTGGAGTGCTGTGACACCCTGGAAGCCCCGTTCCACAGTGGTCCCCAGACCCACGATAGCAGCAGTCTGAGCTTCCAAGGCAGCAGTCAGACCTTGGATGGCAGATGTTTGTGCTGCAATGGATGCTGTGACATCAGTCATCAGACGTTACTTCATGATGGGTTCCTCAGATGTGCTGATGGAGGTGACCACCCGTTCCATGTTGGAAAGGATGGGCTCCATGCTCTGCACAAAGCCCTGTGCCAAGTTGGAGCTGGACTCCTCTGTGCCCCTTCTCATTGTCCGCAGGCTTTCTGGCAGGCTTTCCAGTGCCCCATACATTTGTTGGTGTACGCCCAGCAGCCGTCTTCTGTAGCCTGGCCCATTAAAGTCCTCATCTGACTCCTCTGCAGCAGAACTAGTGAGTGACCTCGCCCTCCAGTGTTCTGGCACCTGTGGTATCGTTGCCCGCCGCGGCTCCTGCGCACTTGTGCTCGGTGTCTCACCACGTGCAGATCCCTCCTCTAACCTAGCCTCTGAAGGACGTGCAGTGTCAGTCTCTGAGCTGGTGGAAGCAAGTGTCAGATCGAGTGACGGTATGGCTTCAGTGTTCCCCCCCCCCCCCCACTCCTCCTCCTCCTCCTCCTCGGACGGTGCCACCTCGTGTTCTTGGGTATCTGCAATGACAAAGGGAAACAGGTTGAATTGTGGAGTGGGGAGAGGAGCAGGTAAGATGTGTGTGCTGACAGCATGTGCAGCACGTGAGTCAGAAAAGTTTATGGGAGGAGGGAGATGTGGGAAAGAAGAAGGAGCATTAGCTATGCAGAGACCCCCTTCATCGGGACCTCCAGCGCGGCATGTTGTGACGGCTGCAGCGATGGCCCGCCCAATGATTCTGAGCACTGTCTCGTCTAGGGGGGTGAGGATGTGTAGGCGCCCCCGTCCACCCTCAGGTCCCTCCTGCTGCCGGCTGTTATGCACCACCTTCTCCTGCAAGATGTGCCTGTCTTGGTTGAATAGCTGCCAATTTGTGTGACCTGTGAGTGGTGGTTATGTGGCCTGCAAGTACGGTACTATATGCGGGTGAGATGCAGCATGCCGAGTGCAGCATTGCGTATGTATGGGCAGTTTTGTTGGTGGGTGGGTGACGGGGAGTGTGATGCATAGAGCATTGGTGCAGTCGTGTCAAATCATTGAACTTCTTTCAGCACTGCACCCACTTGCATGGTGCAATGCTCCTGGCGTTGACTTCCTGCGCCATAGCCTGCCAATGCCTGCGGAGCTGCAGTCTGGAGCGTCTCCGGCCATCCTGCAGGTACATGTTGGCCCTCCTTTCGTCCACGCCTTCCACCAGAGCCTCCACAGCATCATCAGAAGAGGGTGGAGCCCTCTCTCACGCCGGTCCTGCTATTCTCGTGGCCCTCTTTCCCTCCTCCAAGTAAGCTGTGTACCTGCCATTTGAAATGTGTACCTGCACCTTTAAGAGGTGCAGGCTGCTGATGACGTGCGCTGTGCACGTCCCATTTCCAACTTCCTCATTCTCCGAGCAGCCTCTCAGCAGTGCGGGTTGCGCTGGCTGCAGGGAGATATCATGGTAAGTAGCAGGCAGCACGAAGTTCACGTGGGAGCAGGAAGTCTGTTGTCCTGAGAGAGGACCCTTATTGAATCTTTCCCCCTGGTCTCCTTACCTAAAGAAGAATATACTTGCCTTGGAGACGGTGCAACAAAGGTTCACTAGATTGATTCTTGGGGATGAGGAGAGATTGAGTAGAATGGGCCTATACTCTCTGGAGTTTAGAAGAATGAGAGGTGATCTCATTGAAACATATAGGATTCTAAGAGGGCTTGACAGGGTAGATCTGAGAGGATGTTTCCCTTGGCTGGAGAGTCTAGAACTAGGGGACATAGTCTCAGGACATATAGGACTGAGGTGAGGAGGAATTCCTTCACTCAGAGGGTGGGAAATCTTTGGAATTCTCTACCCCAGAGGGCTATCAATGCTCAGTCGTTGAGTATATTCAAGACTGAGATTAATAGATTTTTGGATTCTAAGGGAATCAACGGATATGGGGATCGGGTGGGAAAGTGGAGTTGAGGTCGAAGATCAGCCATAATCTTATTGAATGGTGGAGCAGGCTCGAGGGGCCGTATGGCCTACTCATGGTCCTATTTCTTATGTTCTTATGTTCTTTTGTGACTACACTTAAAAAGGATGCCCTGAGGTCTTGAAAGGCGCTATATAAATGCAAGTCTCTCTTTCTTTCAAAGCATCTCCAGGCTACAGGCTGCAAAATAAAGTCTTTCCACCAGAGTCACCTGATGTTGGCAACAGTTAACACCTCTTTTCATCTGTTCTACGTTCCCGTGGTGCACTAGGGGCACAAGTCAACAGGCTTTAGCCATTCCTACGCTGGTCATCCTCATTTACTTATGTTGCAATGATCTCCCAGCAGCATCAGAGTAAGTCCACATGGAAGGTTCCAGACCCGAACGGAAATGCCAGAGCAGCCATAATGGGGTACAAACCTAGCAGAAAAGGACATTGCTCAAAAATACACTTAAAAAAAAATGCTGGTGCACTGTACTTATGTCCCCAAATCACTGTAAAATGCAAGTAAATTCAGAGCTATAATATAATAATAATTTAGCTAGTTCAATCCAATTTCCCTGATAGTGCTTCCAGCATGCTCTTTTCTGTTACTGATGACCAAATTCTGAGAATATAATCAGAATTTTGCTGCAATAATGCACCGTCATTAGTGAAATAATGTAGCGCTCTTTTGGTATCTAATGAGCATTCTGTTCCAGAATGGAAAATGCTAAGCAACAGCACAAAGCATGCTGTACAGATGAAACCCTCAAGACTCCTGTAGCAGCAGTCATAGAGCATCGAGTGGGCATATTCGATATGCTGATCATATAAGAAAACACCCCAGTGAAGACAACAAACCTTGGAGGCGATGGCAGACAGTATCAATGTAGTCCTTATCATGGTGCATTTCTTTTAAGTCAGAGGACCTGTCACAAGTGTTGGAAGTTCACAAAGGCTTAAAGAATTCAATGAAATGAGCAGTCGTAATGCACAATTGTATAATTGCAATCGGAATGTATAATTGCAGTAAGACATCTACAGGAGGTAAAGATGTCTTACTGCAATTATATAGGGGCTTGGTGAGACCGCACCTGGAGTATTGTGTATAGTTTTGGTCTCCTTACCTAAGAAAGGATATACTGGCCATAGAGGGAGTGCAACGAAGGTTCACCAGACTGATTCCTGGGATGGCGGGATTGTCGTGTGAGGATAGATTGAGTGGACTAGGCCTGTATTTTCTAGAATTTAGAAGAATGAGAGGTGATCTCATTGAAAGATACAAAATGCTTACAGGGCTCGACAGGGTAGATGCAGGGAGGAAGTTTCCCTTGGCTGGGGAGTCTAGAACCAGGGGTCACAGTCTCAGAATTAGGAATGGGCCATTTAGGACTGAGATGAGGAGAAATTTCTTCACTCAGAGGGTGGTGACTCTTTGGAATTCTCTACCCCAGAGGGCTGTGGAGGCTCAGTCATTGAGTACATTCAAAACAGAGATCAATAGATTTCTAGATATTAAAGGCATCAAGGGATATGGGGATAGTGCAGGAAAATGGCATTGAGGTAGAAGATCAGCCATGATCTTGTTGAATGGCGGAGCAGGCTCGAGGGGCTGGATGGCCTACTCCTGGTCCTATTTCTTATGTTCTTACAAGTATAATAGCAAGATTTATCATATGTGGCATCAATGGCCAATGCCAACTGCCTGAGGATCATGGGTGATTTCCTAAACTCACAGGTTGATTTTGACTGCCCTCACCTGGCATCAACGGGGCAGGAACAGCCTCAAAATGGGTTCTGACCTTACCGCCCTGATAATGCTTCCAGTTCCATTTTGAAAGGGGCCTACCGCCCAGAGTCCAAAGCACATGCCTGTTTCAGGCAATAGCCCCTTTTAAAAGGGAAATTACAGTCCTATGACGTAAATAGGACCCTGATTGCCATTTTAGGTAGGAACTAGTTGGAGCCTGTGAAGTGCTGGGTCTGACCAGTTCCATGGGCGATGGAACTGAAAGGGCCTGCAAAAGGTATGTCTTGAATTAGCGTTGTGAGCCCCGGAGGAGCAGCAGTGTACCTCCGGGCCCCACAAAAATAATCTGGGCCGCTGCCGCCCCAGGACCCCATCACCCGTGATCGCAAACCCCTCCCCCCAACTTACCTTGCTAGCAGCAGCTCTGGCCCGATTCGGGACGTTTGTAGGCGCCCTGCAGCTCGGCTGCCAAATTTAAATGAGGCCGGGGTCTCAAAATCTTCGCCGCCGGAATTGGCGGCCGACCAATGGCTCCGACAGTCAGTTGCCCAAAAGTCAAAATAGATCCCCGCAGGGAGTATCTATCACAAGAAACTGTTAATGAGCCATAGTCAGGTCAGGGTGTAAAGATCGTTACGTGTCCAGCTGCAGATAGAATGTAAAGGAAACCATTTCCTATGAGACCTACTGGCATGCAGAACCTTTGAAGAAAACTGCAAGCTCCATTGTCCAGGGGAGGGTGTCAAACTGTACGCATGGCTGTCAGAATGCAGAGGATCTACTTAGCAGAGGAAACTGGCCAGGATCTTGGTGCTAATGAGAGTAGCAACATGAGGATAAGCACAGAGCAGCAGCCATGCAAGCACAGGCCCCCTGCCTTCCACACCTGCATTCCCGATATATACTCCCAGTGCAGAGTTTCACCTTGGGAGCTTAAAATCTACCCTCATATTTTGAGAACTATCTCTGAGAGCTGACTTGTTCCATTTAAATTTTGCTTACTGCAAAAATGCAATCTGGCTGATGACACAACAGCACCAGGACACTCACAATGAGTGAAGAAGGCATTAAAGTTTTAATTTTAACACTGTTTACTTGGTTTGTTCTATGGATGGTCCGTTGACTGCAATAGGGTTGTTATAATTAAGCAAAAAATGGATGGGTATCTAATAGGTTTGAGGTGGACTGCAGTCTGATGTGGGGTTTTTGCAAATATCTCCTGTTAGCTGCCTACATAATTCTCAGTCCATGGAATCAGGCAGTTCACTTGGTTGTCATGTTGAAGACAGCTTCTGAGAGGTACAACTTACAAAACCTCCAGTGGGTGACAGCTGTATGACCTGGGCACTGTTGGCATCCTGCTTGGGCCTCAGCTATTTACAATCTATATTAATGACTTGGATGAAGGGACCGAGTGTAATGTATCCAAGTTTGCTGACGATACAAAACTAGGTGGGAAAGTAAGCGGTGAGGAGGATGCAAAGAGTCTGCAAAGGGATATAGACAGGCTAAGTGATTGGGTGAGAAGGTGGCAGATGGAGAATGATGTAGGGCAATGTGAGATTATTCACTTCGGTAGGAAGAATAGAAAAACAGAATATTTTTTCAATGGTGAGAAACTATTAAATGTTGGTGTCCAAAGAGACTTGGGTGTCCTGGTACAAGAAACACAAAAAGTCAACATGCAGGTACACCAAGCAATTAGGAAGGCAAATGGCATGTTGGCCTTTATTGCAAGGGGGTTGGATTGCAAGAGTAAGGAACTCTTACTACAATTGTACAAGGCTTTGGTGAGATCTCACCTGGAGTACTGCGTACAATTTTGGTCTCCTTATCTGAGGAAGGATATACTTGCCTTAGAAGCGGTGCAACAAAGGTTCACTAGATTAATTCCTGGGATGAGAGGGTCTTCCTATGAGGAGAGGTTAAGTAGAATGGGCCTATACTCTCTGGAGTTTAGAAGAATGAGAGGTGATCCCATTGAAACATATAAGATTCTGAGGGAGCTTGACAGGGTAGATGTTGAGAGTTTGTTTCCCCTGGCTGGAGAGTCTAGAACTAGAAGGCATAGTTGCAGGATAAGAGGTCGGCCATTTAAGACTGAGATGAAGAGGCATTTCTTCACTCAGAGGGTTGTGAATCATTGGAATTCTCTACCAGAGGGATGTGGATGCTCAGTTGTTGAGGATATTCAAGGCTGAGAAAGATACATTTTGGGAATCTAGGGGAATCGAGGCATATGGGGATTGGGCAGGAAAGTGGAGTTGAGATAGATCAGCCACGATCTGATTGAATGGTGGAGCAGGCTCGAGGGGTCGTATGGCCTACTCCTGCTCCTATTTCTTATGTTCTTATGCATCTCAGATCTGAACTTCAAAGGATATCAAGAGTATATCTCAGGAAGCATGCTCCCAGTTCAGCTCTTCTTCTGAGACTATTATGATAGGAGCGGGAGACTTGGTGGGTCAGATGAAGCCCCACATATAAGTTATTCTATGGACATTGATCCAGGTTAAATATTACTGGGAGAATTATCAAAGAGTCACATCCTTTGTTATTTTCATATTGAGAAGATGTGGGTAAAGTTTTGTGCTCTACCGTAACCTGTTGTAATGTCTATTGTCTCTCTTTATCTGTTACTTTTAATAAATCTGTCCTGTTGCTTATAGTCTAAACCACAGTCTGATAGAAAGTTTATTCTGCTGCTTTCTGAAGGCTTGGAGATCACAAGAGGGTTCGTGGCAAATCCCGTAAATTAAATGCAGTAACCTATGCTTCCTTTCCACACCTGGACTCGCTAAATACCTAATACTGTACACATGAGGAACATTCCAGTTTGTAGGGAACATGCGCACTCTTAGGGAAATTGACCTTGAGGCTGAGCATGAGAAAAATATCTGAATGAAACCTCAAAACGTAACACTTTCAAAGGGAAAATGTTGTATGCTCATGAACAGCATAGAAGAGCCATCTCTTATAGATGCCCTGCTTGTTAGGTTTTGAGAGAAAGAAAAGAACTTGCATTTATACAGGGCCTTTGATAACCCCCGGTGCTTTACGGCCAATGAAGTACTTTTGAAATGTAGTCACTGTTGTAATGTAGGAAATGAGGCAGCCAATTTACTCACAGCAAACTCTCACAAAAAGCAATGAGATAATGACCAGATAATCTGTTTTAATGAAGTTGATTGAGGGATAAATATTGGCCCCGAAACTTGGGGGGGAACTCAAAAGCAAAATACTGCAGATGCGGGAAATCTGAAATAAAAACAGAAAATGCTGGAAAAGCTCAGCAAATGAGGCAGCATCTGTGGAGAAAGAAACAGAGTTAACGTTTCAGATCGAAGACCTTTCGTCAAAACTGGAAGATGGTAAAAGGGGGGGAGGGGAGGAAAGAACAAAATGGAAGGTCTGTGATAGGGTGGAGGGCACAAATGATTAAATGACAAAGGGGATGATGGTGCAAGGCAAGGAAGGTGGTAATGGGACAAGTTAAGAAACAAAAGATCGGTCTAGAGTAGCTGTAAATGGCAACAGCAGAACCACAACCAGCAGCTGCTGTCCAATAAATTTTAAAAAATTAAAAATGGGAGCAGTGGTTATGATCTGAAGTTATTGAAATCAATGTTGAGTTCAGAAGGTTGTAAAGTGCCTAATCGAAAGATGAGGTGCTGTTCCTCGAGCTTACGTTGAGCTTCTTTGGAACAGTGTAAGAGGCCGAGGACACAGAGGTCTGAGTGGGAGTGGGAAGGGGAATTAAAATGACAAGCGACCGGCAGATCAGGGTCACGTTTGCGGACAGAGTGGAGGTGTAATGCAAAGCGATCACCTAATCTGCATTTGGTCTCCCCAGTGTAGAGGAGACCACATTGAGCAGCGAATACAGTATACTAAATTGAAAGAAGTACAAGTAAACCGCTGTTTCACCTGGAAGAGTTTGAGGACTCCACTGTTCTCCTTCTAAATAATGCCATCGGATCTTTTACGTCCACATGAGAGGGCCCTTGGTTTACTGTCTCATCTAAGTGACAGCACCTCCAACACTCCCTCAATACTGTCAGCCTATATTTTATGCTCAAGTCTCTAAAGTGGGGTTTGAACCCACAATCTTCTAAGTCGGAGGCAAGAATGCAACCACTAATCCACGGCTGACACCTCAGACTGGGAGTCAAAATCCAAGACAGTTAAAGCCAACTGCAGTCAACTAACAGCCAGAGATTCAGAGCCCTTGTGCAAGTGCAGTGTGCTACGCTCCCAATGAACACTGAGTAATATGCAGTCTTGGCCTCGATCAGTGCTGCACACAGGAACAGGCTTCAGCCGAGGCCCTTGCCAGCACCAAGCTCTGCACACGTGACACAGGTTGCTTTTGAAAGCAGCATTCACCCTGGGCGAGCACCACAGGACATTCCTGGCATATCAATTGAGCATTGAGCAACAGAAGTAGATTGAGGTGCCATCAAAATGCCATAGTTATACACAGGACACTGCATGGTTAGCCCATGTACAAATGCCTTTGATTAGAAGGGCACCTAGTAGTGGTTCACGAGGTGGAAGCTAGAGAAGCTAACGTCACAGCGGCCTATGACATTACACATCCCATCAATAGACTCACTATTACTACCAAAAATACCTATTACTTTACTGAATCCTTGCAGTACCTGGTTTAATTAATGCTTATAGGTACAGTACGAATGTCTGCACTGGGAAAAAAAATCTCTGTATTAGAAGATATACAGTCAAAGACAGAACAGTCAATACAAGAATATTGTGGAAGTTGCACTAACTCCAATGATAGTCCACTGGTGAAGCCCTGTGCTGGGTTCCAATGAAAATGTCATCCGTCGGTGCCTGAAGCATCAGTCTTCCTTGGAACTCTACTTGCTGAGCTGCTGGTGGATCAAACTCACTTTCCTCTCCCTCATCTTCTTGTTATTACTGTTCCTAATCGAAATCAAGTGCGATGTCTCTATTCAGGACAATATTGGGGAGCAGACTATGATTATTTTGCCAGCTCTTTCAGAGACATACAGCAGAGCTCCTCCCCAGAATGCTCCACATACTAAAATATTGTTTTAACGCATACAATACTGAGAAATTCCTCGGATCTGCTCCCGCTCTGCCGGCATTACTTTGCTGGAAGTGCGGCGGAAAACCCGGAGAAGTAACACCAGCAGAGTGGGAGCAGCTCCAAGGACTTTATCGACCCAAATATCCACTATTGTTTCTTCTAGTCCCTCACACGTGCTTTGTAGTAGCTGAGTACCTCAGCTGAGAATTGGGGATTGTACAGGAGTGTCAGTAACAAGTACTGTAGAAAATATACCAGATATCCTAGAGGCCACTTTTCTGCCCTTTGTTCTCCCTCTAAGAATCCTGGCAGACATTATTGTGTCAGCCTGATTAAGTCACATGAAACTCCCAGATACTTCCCATTCACTTGCATGGTTCTCATATGAACATCATATACAAGTTTAAAAGTACTAGAAAAGTAAATGAGGGCAATGCAGTTGATGTGGTGTATATGGACTTTCAAAAGTTGTTTGATAAAGTGCCACACAGTAAGTGTATCATCAAGATTGCGGCCAATGGAATAAAGGGGGCAGTAGCAACATGGATACAGAATTAGCTAAGGGACAGGAAACAGAGAGTAGTGGTGAACGGTTGTTTTTTGGACTGGAGGGACATGTACAGTGGTGTTCCCCAGGGATTGGTGTTGTGACCACTGCTTTTCTTGATATATATTAATGATTTTTGACTTGGGTGTACAGGGCACAATTTCAAAATTTGCAGATGGCACAAAACTTGGAAGTGTAGTGAACAGTGAGGAGGATAGTGATAGATTTCAAAAGGATATAGATAGGCTGGTGGCATAGGCGGACACGTGGAAGATGAAATTTAACACAGAAAATGTAAAGTGATACATTTCGGTAGGAAGAACGAGGAGAGGCAATATAAACTAGAGGGCATAATTCTAAAAGGGGTACAGGAACAGAGATCTAGGGGTTTATGTGCATAAATTGTTGAAGGTGGCAGGGCAGGTTGAGAAAGCGGTTAAAAAAGCATACAGGATCCTGGGCTTTATAAATAGAGGCATAGAGTACAAAAGTATGGAAGTCATGATGAATCTTTATAAAACACTGGTTCGGCCACAACTGGAGCATTGTGTCCAGTTCTGGGCACCGCACTTTAGGAAAGACGTGAAGGCCTTAGAGAGGGTGCAGAAGAGATTTACTAGAACGATTCCAGGGATGAGGGACTCTAGTTGCGTGGATAGACTGGAGAAGCTGGGATTGTTCTCCTTGGAACAGAGACGGTTGCGAGGAGATTTGATAGAGGTATTCAAACTCATGAAGAGTCTAGACAGAGTAGATAGAGAGAAACTGTTCCCATTGGCAGAAGGATCAAGCACCAGAGGACATAGATTTAAGGTGATTGGCAAAAGAATCAAAGGTGACATAAGGAAAAACCTTTTTACATAGCAAGTGGTTAGGATCTGGAATGCACTGCCCGAGGGGGTGGTGGAGGCAGATTCAATCTTGGCCTTCAAAAGGGAACTGGACAAGCACTTGAAATGAAAAATGTGCAGGGCTACGGGGATAGGGCGGGGGAGTAGGACCAGCTAGATTGCTCGTGCAAAGAGCCGGCATGGATTCAATGGGCCGAATGGCCTCCTTCCATGCTGTAACCTTTCTATGATTCTATCATTCTATGATTCTGCTCATGTATGCCAGTGTCGTCCACAGGTGCACTGAGAGTTATTCTCCCCCATTGCCTCTCCTCTTGTCCAATTCGGTACAACTGCTGTTGCTTGGTTTCCAATATTACCTATCTGATTGTAGCCAGTACATTACTAGCAATGGCTCCTCTTCCCATCATCGCACTATCCAGAGTTACTCAAAAATCAATTGTTAGGCCTTCGTCTTCCTTATCTCCACGTTGCCCCTTAGCGTCATCATTTACAGACATGGGGTCAGCTTCCACATGTACACTGATGACACCCAGCTCTACCTCCTCACCACTTCCCTCAACTCCTCCTCTGCCGCGGTATTGTCAGACTCCTTGTCTGACATCCAGTCTTGAATGAGCTGCAATTTCCTCCAGCTAAACACTGGGAAAACTGAAGCCATCATCTGGTGAAGCCCTGTGCTCGGTTCCACTGAAAAAGTCATCAATCGGTACCTGACACATCAGTCTTCCTTGGAACACTACCTGCTGAGCTGCTGGTGGATCATGCTCACCAAGCTCCATACCCTTGCATTGACTCCAGCCTTTTCCCCAGCCACTGTCTCAGGCTGAATCCGACTGTTTGCAACCCTGGTATCCTATTTGACCTCAGGCTGAGCTTCTGATCCCATATCCCCTCCATCACAAAGACCACTTACTTCCACCTTCGTAACATTGTATAATATATTGTAGGTTAATATCTACATCACACTTTGTTACGAATGCAAAACAATTGTGAAATGGCGTGCATTTCTGAGCTGGAGCCTGAAATTGACAAACACTTTCCAATTTGTAAAGTGCCTGACCAAACATCAACTAAACTCGGAATAACCTGAGTCTCCGTTTATTTAGTATATGGATGGACATTGCTCCACCTTGACAGCAGAATAATGTATTAAGCATTATATGATGCAACACCCCTGTCCTTCATTGGCTCCCGGTCCACCAACGCCTCAATTTTAAAATTCCCATCCTCGTGTTCAAATCCCTCCATGACCTTGTCCCTCCTAATCTCCATAACCTCCTCCAGCCCTACAATCTTCCGAGAACTCTGCGTTCCTTCAACTCTGGCCTCTTGTACATCCCACATTTCCTTTGCCCGACCATCGGCTGCCGTGCCCTCAGCTGCCTTAAACTCTGGAATTCCCTCCCTAAACCTTTCCGCCTCTCTTTCCTCCTTTAAGACGTTCCTTAAAACCCACCTCTCACCTATTCTAATGTATCCTTCTTTAGGTCGGTGTCAATTTTTGTCTGATTACGCTCCAGTAAAGCGCCTTGGGGCATTTTACTACTTAAAGGCACTATATAAATGTAAATTATTGTTGTTGTTCTGAAAGAGCATATCATCCAACTTACCATAAGCAACTGTAGGGGGGATCTGCAAGTGATGTATTAAAAATGGTGAGTGGGATCTTCCTCTTCGGTGCAGAGTAGTGGCAGGGTATAACTTCCGCTTGCCCTTCCAACTCTGCCCCAACCCCGACCCATTTTTTTGGGTCAGAGGTCATTGATTGTGCTTGGCAGTAGGATTCCCACCAGTAAATGGAAGCCTGACCGCAAAAGCATTGGCAAAATTACCAAAGCCCAGAAACTCACCCATTTTGAACTTCACGAAACCTCCTTTTTTTATTGATATTTGCTTTCCTGAAAAATTGCCCTTTTTGGTCAAAACAGAAGTAGTAAGAGGGTCATAGTCTATCATAGAATCATAGAATCATAGAATCATAGAAGTTTACAACATGGAAACAGGCCCTTCGGCCCAACATGTCCATGTCGCCCAGATTACCACTAAACTAGTCCCAATTGCCTGCACTTGGCCCATATCCCTCTATACCCATCTTACCCATGTAACGGTCCAAATGCTTTTTAAAAGACAAAATTGTACCCGCCTCTACTACTGCCTCTGGCAGCTCGTTCCAGACACTCACCACCCTTTGAGTGAAAAAATTGCCCCTCTGGACCCTTTTGTATCTCTCCCCTCTCACCTTAAATCTATGCCCCCTCGTTATAGACTCCCCTACCTTTGGGAAAAGATTTTGACTATCTACCTTATCTATGCCCCTCATTATTTTATAGACTTCTATAAGATCACCCCTTAACCTCCTACTCTCCAGGGAAAAAAGTCTCAGTCTATCCAGCCTCTCCCTATAAGTCAAACCATCAAGTCCCGGTAGCATCCTAGTAAATCTTTTCTGCACTCTTTCTAGTTTAATAATATCCTTTCTATAATAGGGTGACCAGAACTGTACACAGTATTCCAAGTGTGGCCGAACTAATTATTTTTTTCAGTGTTAATAATAGCTCCACCATAGCCCCCACCAATGGGAGATGTCTGTGTCCACAGCTAAAATAGATTACAGGCTACTGGTGTGTGTACAGTAAAAAATGGCAGTTTTTAAAAAGTAAAGTATAAAATCTACAAGTTGACAGCGTCACAGACCAAGGTTTCTATACACAACTATTAGAGCATCTGTAATCCTGGAATTAGAGGATTAAGGCTGTCATAATATTGGCAGTGTAGTTTCTGACTTTATTGTAAATCCATCAGTCACTAACAACATAAAAGTTAACAAGATGAGGGAGCACTTTAATTACAAGGTTATTATGAGGTTACGTCCTTCCTGGCTTAATAATTCAGAAGTAAATCTTTACCCTGGAGACTATCTCCGATAACTAAAATTCTAAAAGATATTCCATTAGCATCTCCAAAACATTTTATAATTTCTCAGGCAGAAATGCATTGCTGGCATTATGCCTTCCATACCCATATCTCAGCTAGTTAAGGTCTAGCAATCAGCTGCTACCCACAGTGGATTTATCTTCCCTGTATTAATAAATATTCTATTGAATACGTATCCATCTGGCCATGAATGCTTGGGCTAAAAAAAATCCACACGACTTGTAGTCAGGGCTGTATGTTAGGTCTTCCAAATTAGGTTATAAATGAACTATGTATCTGATGCAACTGGGGACTACAAGGTGCACATAAAATCTGTGTATAATTTAGAAAAATGTGATCATTATATTTGTTTGTATTATTAAGCTATAATGACTTATTGCCAAAATTGCATGTAAGCATTTTTCTGCCATTGAATAACTAACAAACTCTAGTCATTAATATTCTCTGAATTAATGGTCAAACTACTGCACAAGATGACATCTGTATTAACAAAAGGCTGCTAACTACAAAAAAACAAGGACAGACAATATAGAAATATAAAATTAAATGCACTAATGTCAAAATCACAAAAGTAAGAAGTCTTGCTGGTGTATTCACCCGAATGCCATTGCAGCAGTAACCAGACAGGTATAATGGCAGTGGTAAAGATTACTGACTTCAAGAAAGTCCAAACGATGGGCTTTATTTTTTTCCTTTCCTAATGTTAGCAGTAATATTGTTTCAAACTCAGGAGCATCATCAGAGCTCGTGCCATGACACAGCTTTGGTATTTTCCCTCTCCGTTTAGCACACATTCCACAACCAACGGATCAGATCAAAGCTCTGCAGTCTTGCCACATCCAGTCGTGAATGGTGGTGGACAATTAAACAACAAACAGGAGGAGGAGGCTCTGTAAACATCCCCATCCTCAATGATGACAGAGTCCAGCACGTGAGTGCAAAAGACAAGGCTGAAGCATTTGCAACCATCTTCAGCCAGAAGTGCCGAGTGGATGATCCATCTTGGCCTCCTCCCGATATCCCCACCCTCTCAGAAGCCAGTCTTCAGCCAATTCGATTCACTCCACGTGATATCAAGAAACGACTGGGTGCACTGGATACAGCAAAGGCTATGGGCCCTGACAACATCCCGGCTGTAGTGCTGAAGGCTTGTGCTCCAGAACTAGCCGCGCCTCTAGCCAAGCTGTTCCAGTACAGCTACAACACTGGCATCTACCTGACAATGTGGAAAATTGGCCAGGTATGTCCTGTCCACAAAAAGCAGGACAAATCCAATCCGGCCAATTACCGCCCCATCAGTCTGCTCTCAATCATCAGCAAAGTGATGGAAGGTGTCGTCGACAGTACTATCAAGCGGCACTTACTCACCAATAACCTGCTCACTGATGCTCAGTTTGGGTTCCGCCAGGACCACTCGGCTCCATACCTCATTACAGCCTTGGTCCAAACATGGACAAAAGAGCTGAATTCCAGAGGTGAGGTGAGAGTGACTGCCCTTGACATCAAGGCAGCATTTGACCGAGTGTGGCACCAAGGAGCCCTAGTAAAATTGAAGTCAATGGGAATTAGGGGGAAATTTCTCCAGTGGCTGGAGTCATACCTAGCAGAAAGGAAGATGGTAGTGGTTGTTGGAGGCCAATCATCTCAGCACCAGGACATTGCTGCAGGAGTTCCTCAGGGCAGTGTCCTAGGCCCAACCATCTTCAGCTGCTTCATCAATGAACTTCCCTCCATCATAAGGTCAGAAATGGGAATGTTTGTTGATGATTGCACAGTGTTCAGTTCCATTCAAAACCCCTCAGATAATGAAGCAATCCGTGCCCGCATGCAGCAAGGCCTGGACAACATCCAGGCTTGGGCTGATAAGTGGCAAGTAACATTTGCGCCAGACAAGTGCCAGGCAATTACCATCTCCAACAAGATAGAGTCTAACCACCTCCCCTTGACATTCAACGGCATTACCATCGCCGAATCCCCCACCATCAATATCCTGGGGGTCACCATTGACCAGAAACTTAACTGGACCAGCCATATAAATACTGTGGCTACGAGAGCAGGTCAGAGGCTGGGTATTCTGCAGCGAGTGACTCACCTCCGGACTCCCCAAAGCCTTTCCACCATCTACAAGGCACAAGACAGGAGTGTGATGGAATACTCTCCACTTGCCTGGATGAGTACAGCTCCAACAACACTTTAGAAGCTCGACACCATCCAGGACAAAGCAGCCCGCTTGATTGCCACCCTATCCACCACCCTAAACATTCACTCCTTTCACCACCAGCGCACAGTGGCTGCAGTGTGTACCATCCACAGGATGCACTGCAACAACTCACCAATGCTTCTTCGACAGCACCTCCCAAACCTGCGACCTCTACCACCTAGAGGGACAAGAGCAGCAGGCACATGGGAACAACACCACCTGCACATTCCCCTCCAAGTCACACACCATCCCGACTTGGAAATATATCGCCGTTCCTTCATCTTCGCTGGGTCAAAATCCTGGAACTCCCCTCCTAACAGCACTGTGGGAGAACCTTCACCACACGGACTGCAGCGGTTCAAGAAGGCGGCTCACCACCACCTTCTCAAGGGCAATTAGGGATGGGCAATAAATGCTGGCCTCGCCAGCGACGCCCACATCCCATGAACGAATTTAAAAAAAATTGGCCCCCAACTTTAACTCCCCTCACCTGGAGTGGGGGTCTTATCCACTCCTTTCCCGTCCGATCTGACCGCCTGCAATTTAAAGTTGCAGACGGCAAGGACACCTGCCCCAAATCAGCGGGGTTCTTTCTAAATATGCGGATCGAGCTCCAATGACGTCATCAAGCTATTTTAACTGGCAGCCTAAGCGTTGGGGCAGTGACAGCTTCCCTGCCAGGCCAAACCTGCCGGAAATTGGATCGTGGGCCAGAAGAGGTCCAGGCAGGTAAGTTATTAAAATTTCTTTAGGTTTCTTTGAGGGCCAGGAGGAGCAAGAGTACTCGTAAAGATCCCGCCCCACAATAAAATTGGGGTCATTGTCCCGGCCGTGTATGTGCACATATACTGCAAACACAATGAAAATCCCTCCCCGTTGTTCAATGAATAAAAGCATTGCTCGCATGTCAGTGATTTTAAACCAGGAAGTTCCCAGCTTTCATTCTATAGTCTGTGCTGAGCTCGCTGGGGGCTGGAATTAGTCTCAGTGCCCAGCCTAGGGAAGGGAGCAATCGACTGGGATTCCTCTACCTGATTATTGTCTTAGAAGGGCTTTGAGAGGACAGGTTGCATAAACTTGGCTTGTATTCCCTTGACTATAGGAGATTGAAGGATGATCTGATCGAGGTGATTAAAATGTTGAAAGGATTCAATAGAGTAGATACAGAGAAACTTTTTCCTCTGATGGGGGAATCAAGAACGAGGAGACATAATCTTAAAATTAGAGCTGGGCCATTTAGGAGGGAAATCAGGAAGCACTTTTTCATACAAAGGGTAGTAGAAATCTGGAATTCTCTCCCCCAAAAGGCTGTGGATGCTGAAACACGAGAAATTTTCAAGACTGAGATCGATAGATTTTTGTTAGGTATGGGTATCAAAGTATATGGATCGAGGGGGATAAATGGGGTTGAGGTACAGATTAGCCATGATCTAATTGAATGGCGTGGTGGGCTCGACAGGTCTGAATGGTCTACTCCTGTTCCTAAGAACCTCTGCTGAAAATGTACATGTGTGAATAATGCATGTGGGTAAATAGCCTACTAACATTAAATTACCAGTGTCAGATATTCGGCATCTGGTGAAGCTATGGGAGCCCATAGACCTGTAATCCACTATCTACCATGACAGTCAGGAGCAAATGGAATAAAGGGAGACAATTGAAAAGAAAATAGAAATAAAAATGAGCCATAAACCGAGGATGAGGAGTAGCTCATAGCAGAGGCTGAGGGAGGAAAGGAGGGAAGATATTTTGGGGAGAAACTCGGGATGGAGCTTGGGGTGGGTAGTGGACAATGAGGATTTTAAAGGTGAGGGTGAGGTGTTTGAAGGAGGAGAAGGTGTCAGAGGAGTAGGGGGTGAGACCAAGGAGTGATTTGGAACTAAAGGCTACACTGCCACCATGAAAATTTGGGTGGAGCAGGTTCTGGAAAGCATAGCCAGGTGGAGAGGCTTCAGTGATGGGTGAGATAGCAACATCCACGAGCCCAGTCAGTCAAAGCCAGGATGTCAATGCAATCATTCTCAATAAAGTTGTGGAACGTGAGGACCTTGATCGTGAGTGAATGGACTTTCTGGAGGGAAATGCAAAGGGTGCCGATATAGTTTATCTGCTGGTGGAGTCCAAGGTGACAGTGGTGGGTGGGGTGACAGGGACAGGAATGGGTTTGGCAAAGTTAGCCCCCAACTGGGCGATGTGGCTGCTGGGATTCCTGCTCATAAGGAAACAGTGATGGGTGCCTCAATGGGCCCTTCGGAGAATGCCGAGAGAGAGTAGCTGTGGGCTTATCCAAGGGGGAGTCAAGCCTGGCACAACAGCAGGAGAGGAGAAAAAGCAGAGGAGTAGTAATAGGTTGGGGTAGGGATTGGAAGGGCAAAGTACCTGACAGGAGAGAAATGAAAAGTGGTGTGGCTGGGTAACAGGAAGGGGAGGAAAAGGCAAACAAGGCCCAAAAGAGGAAAAAAAAGGAATGTAGAAATATTGGGCTTGGGTCCAGAGTGGCAGTCAAAATGTGCTTGCAAATGGGGGTGCTCTTCTTTTTTATTTGTTCATGGGATGTGGGGATCACGGGCAAGGCCGGCATTTATTGCCCATTCCTAATTGCCCTTGAGCTGCCATCTTGAACCGCTGCAGTCCGTGCGGTGAAGGTTCTCCCACAGTGCTGTTAGGAAGGGAGTTCCAGGGTTTTGACTCAGTGACGATGAAGGAACAGCGATATATTTCCAAGTCGGGATGGTGTGTGACTTGGAGGGAAACGTGCAGTTGGTGTTGTTCCCATGTGCCTGCTGCTCTTGTCCTTCCAGGTGGTAGAGGTCACGGTTTTGGGAAGTGCTGTCGAAAAAGCCTTGGTGAGTTGCTGCAGTGCATCTGCAGCTCCGGTGCGCCTGTGGTGAAGGGAGTGAATGTTTAGGGTGGTGGATGGGTGCCATTCATCGGTCTGCTTTATCCTGGATGGTGTCGAGCTTCTTGAGTGTTGTTGGAGCTGCACTCATCCAGGCAAGTGGAGAGTATTCCATCACACTCCTGACGTGTGCCTTGTAAATGGTGGAAAGACTTTGGGGAGTCAGGAGGTGAGTCACTCACCACAGCCTCTGACCTGCTCTTGTAGCCACATTATTTATATGGCTGGTCCTGTTAAGTTTCTGGTCAATGGTGACCCCCAGGATGTTGATGGTGGGGGGATTTGGCGATGGTAATGCCATTGAATGTCAAGGGGAGGTGGTTAGACTTTCTCTTGTTGGAGATGGTAATTGCCTGGCACTTGTCTGGCATGAATGTTACTTGCCACTTATCAACCCAAGCCTGGATGTTGTCCAGGTCTTGCTGCATGCTTCATTATCTGAGGGGTTGCGAATGGAATTGAACACTGTGCAATCATCAGCGAACATCCCCATTTCTGACCTTATGATGGAGGGAAGGTCATTGATGAAGCAGCTGAAGATGTTTAGGCCTAGGACATTGCCCTGAGGAACTCCTGCAGCAATGTCCTGGGACTGAGATGCTTGGCCTCCAACAACCACTACCATTTTCCTTTGTGCTAGATATGACTCCAGTCACTGGAGAATTTTCCCCCTGATTCCCATTGACTTCAATTTTATTAGGGCTCCTTGGTGCCACACTCGGTCAAATGCTGCTTTGATGTCAAGAGCAGTCACTCTGACCTCACCTCTGGAATTCAGCTCTTTTGTCCATGTTTGGACCAAGTCTGTAATGAGGTCTGGAGCTGAGTGGTGCTGGCAGAACCCAAATTGAGCATTGGTGAGCAGGTTATTGGTGAGTAAGTGCCGCTTGATAGCACTGTGGATGAAATCTTCCATCACTTTGCTGATGATTGAGAGTAGACTGATGGAGCGATAATTGGCCGGATTGGATTTGTCCTGCTTTTTGTGAACAGGACATACCTGGGCAATTTTCCACATTGTTGGGTAGATGCCAGTGTTGTAGCTGTACTAAAACAGTTTTGGCTAGAGGCGCGCCTAGTTCTGGAGCACAAGCCTTCAGCACTACAGCCAGGATGTTGTCGGGGCCCATAGCCTTTGCTGTATCCAGTGCACTCAGCTGTTTCTTGATGTCACGTGGAAGGAATTGAATTGGCTGAAGACTGGTTTCTGTGATGGTGGGGATCTCGGGAGGGGGCTGAGATGGATCATCCACTCGGCACCTCTGGCTAAAGATGGTTGCAAATGCTTCAGCCTTGCCTTTTGCACTCACATGCTGGATCCTGCCATCATTGAGGATGGGAATGTTTACAGAGCCTCCTCCTCCCATGAGTTGGTTTATTGTCCACCACCATTCACAACTGGACGTGGCAGGACTGCAAGCTTTGATCTGATCTGTTGATGGTGGAATCACTTAGCTCTGTCGCTAGCATGTGGCTTCTTCTGTTTAGCATGCATGTAGTCCTGTGTTGTAGCTTCACCAGATTGGCACCTCATTTTTAGGTATGCCTGGTGCTGCTCCTGCCATGCTCTTCTACACTCCTCATTGAACCAGGGTTGATCCCCTGGCTTGTTGGTAATGGTAGAGTGAGGAATATGCCGGGCCATGAGGTTACAGATTGTGATGGAATACAAATCTGCTGCTGATGGCCCACAGCGCCTCATGGATGCTCAGTTTTGAGCTGCTAGATCTGTTCTGAATCTATCCCATTTAGCATGGTGGTGGTGCCACACAACACATAGGATGGTGTCCTCAGTGTGAAGATGGGACTTCGTCTCCACGAGGACTGTGCGGTGGTCAATCCTACCAATACTGTCATGGAAAGATGTATCTGCAATAGGTAGATTGGTGAGGATGAGTTCAAGTAGGTTTCTCCCTCATGTTGGTTCCCACACCACCTGTCGAGTCAGGCGCAGATCAGGCAGCTATGTCCTTCAGGACTCGGCCAGCTTGATCAGTAGTGGTGCTACCAAGCCGCTCTTGGTGATGGACATTGAAGTCCCCCACCCAGAAGTACATTCTTTGCTCTTGCTGCCCTCAACATGGAGGAAGACTGATTCATCAGCTGAGGGACGGGCGATAGGTGGTAACCAGCAGAAGGTTTCACTTGCCCATGTTTGACCTGATACCATGAGATTTCATGGGATCCAGAGTCAATGTTGAGGACTCCCAGGGCCACTCCCTCCTGACTGTATACCACTGTACCGCCACCTCTGGTGGGTCTGTCCTGCCAGTGGGACAGGACATACCCAGGGATGGTGATGGAAGAGTCTGGAAAGTTGGATGAAAGGTATGATTCTGTGAGTATGGCTATGTCAGGCTGTTGCTTGACTAGTCTGTGGGACAGCTCTCCCAATTTTGGCACAAGTCCCCAGCTGTTAGTGAGGAGGACCTTTCAGGGTCAACTGGGCTTGGTTTGCCTGTGTCATGTCCTGTGCCTAGTGGTCCATCTGGTTTTATTTTTATTGTGACAAGGCTATTTCAGAGGGCAATTAAGAATCAACCACATTGCTGTGGGTCTGGAGTCACATATAGGCCTAGACCAGGTAAGGACAGCAGGTTTCCTTCCCTGAAGGATATTAGTGAACTAGATGGGTTTTTACGACAATCTGGTTGTTTTATAGCCACCATTACTGAAACTAGTTTTTTTTTAGTGTTCCAGATTTTTATTTAATTAATTGAATTTAACTTCCCCAGCTGCCGTGGCAGGATTTGACATCTTGACTCCAGATTATCAGTCCAGGCCTCTGGATTACTAGTCTAGTAACATAACCATTATGCTACTGTACCCGGTACAGGTCGTCCAATGGAATCAGAGGCTAAGGAAAAGTGGAGTGTCAACCATGAGCCAGAAGATGTTCATCGTAGGGTCCCAAGGTGATACCTGATGGTCTCAGGTTTTAGTAGTGTGCACCAATGGATTTGGTGGACCAGCAGAGGAGCAAGGAGCAATGGGAGTGAAACCCAAGAGCAATGAAGACTAGTGAGCCAGGGGAGGGTGAAGGGTAAATCTGTGGGTGAGGAAGCTGGTTGAAGGAACAGCTTCAAAGCAGAGACTCTTCTCAGAACTTCCTTACAGCAATTCTACTGGAATCTGGAGATCAGTATTGTGAGGGGTCATGGGCAAGATTCCACATCTCACAATCCCATTGAGTAACACATTGGTGCAGATAACCCATAAAGACATCTGCTGGTAGACTAAGTTGGAGCTGTATGTCATCAATCCTCCATAAAGACACTGAAGGGATCATGTCCAGTGCTTCTGTGCCAAGAGCAACATCGTCAGCACCTGAATGTTTAGAATATTAGAATGGTGATCTTCACATTTCACTTCTGCTTTCTATTTCAAAGCCAATTTTCAATCCACCTTTGCTAATTTGCCATTGACCACAAGAGTTTTAATACACTTTATAACCTCACATGTAAAACTTTATCAAATGCTTTATGAAAATCCAAATGGATTATATACATTGGATACCCCATGCCCTCTAATTAATTTGCCCGGATTCCAGGGAATTTATGTGACATTGTCAATTGCTTCTAAAACCACAATGACTGCTCCGTAAAGCCTCTATGTTCTTTAACATTAATAGGATCCTGTAAAATATTCTTGAACATTTTCCACTACCAGTTTTAGACTAATTGGTCTGTGATTGCTTGATTTATGGAGCTCCCAAAATATTAATTTTAATATTGCTTCACTTGTTCAAGAGCAGGGGTTTGGTGAGCATGTCACAGAATTGCTGGGAGACATCAAAACTGAAATGGAGACCATTCAAGTCACCATAAAGGCTGAAATTGAACTTTTGTTGTTTGCCATCTGGACAACTGGCTCGGGCCTAAATCCAGATTGGTTTGGGTGCCAACCACTGAAGCTTGTAGCATCTGTAGTGCTTAATTATGGCTGGGTTCATGGGCCTGAACTAGAGTTGCCAACCCTCCAGGATTGTCCTGGAGTCTCCAGGAATTAAAGATTAATCTCCTGGACACTGCTGCGAGCATCCTTGGAGAAAAATCATTGGGAGTAGTTTTTTTTTTCATTTTCTTTGAACACTTTTGTTTATTAGTTCTAAAAATTTTGGAGATTGGAAGGGTGGGGGGAGGTTGTTTGACAGTCAAGAATCATCCAGTTGGCTCACTAAGAGTCTGTTCACTCTTCAATTGGCATGGAAAGGTGGTGTAACCATGTGGATGGATGTTTTAGGCAACAATGACGGAAGCATGGGGGGGCGGAGCGGTTGGAAGCAGGAGGTCATGCGATGAAACCTCCAGGAATACATCCAACCAGAGCTGGCAACCCTAGTCTCAACAGTTCTGTAGCAGGCTTTCATCGCCATTATGACTAGATCCATACTCTCAAAACCGACAATTTCAAACTTCTCCTGAGAAGAGTACTCAGACTTTCTTGTGGGGGCAGATCTCCTGGGAGACTGTCAGCACATCAGTCTGTATAAACATCGGCTGAATCTCTATACCATCGTCCCTGCCGGCACCAACATTTCTGCTGTTCAGACACCACAAGAAAAACTGCCCGAAGGCAACTCAGGGAAAAAAACAATTGGTGACCATGTAAAATTATACCCATCTTGTTTCTGTCTAGTTTCTTTATTTTGACTGTGAGGTTAGCTCCTTAAGCAGGCCCTAGAAATAATTCTATAAATTGAGCATTTGCAGGATGCAAAAAGCGGGTCCATTTGTGGGAACCAGCTGCTTTTAAGCAAGCTCAAAGAGCAGAGACTGGGAATTGAGGAGAAATGTTGCTCATTAAGATCAGCCCTAATTTTCTTGGCTCTGACACAAGCTTCCACAGCCACATGCAGTTCTGCGGCTTGATTTTGAACGTAAATTAATCTCTTCTTCTCAAGGTCAACCCTGACTTCATAATCAATGGCAGTGTTTTGGATGACACAACAGGGGAATACAGCAGATTTTAAGGACTAAAATTTCTCCAATGATATATATTTTTAAAAATTCTATCCCTCTTTTAGAAGCTTCTTTGCATCATTCTATTTTTGTCTTTGCTGAAAGATCATATTCTCATTTAAAGTGATGCTTTCTTCATTAAAATCAGCAACAATTTGATATAATTGAGCCCAGGGTAGAAGACTGAGTGGGTAAGGGGAAGATAGTTCACATGCTAATAACAATGTGACACTTGATTAATGTATTCTTTGGCTTAAATAAAGCTATTTGTTATGGTCTAATGTTGGTTCAAAATATTAAGAGGTAACTCTGGAACAGAAGCAAACATGATATAAATGCAATGTGTGGCAAATGTCCAAGTTGAACAGTCAAGCTCTGGCACTTTGGCATGGGGAGAATTCCCCTTTCCATTGTGTTCTTCATGCACTTGAAGCCAATAAATTATACTGCTGCCTCCTATCTCCCCGCCCCTGGCCTCCTTATACTTATCTGAGGGCCACTGCGATGCTAGCAGCGGCCCAATCTTTGTTCGCTCATCGCCATCTGATCATGCCACACTGGCTTGGCGTTAATGAGGCCCGAGGCCCAATTTGGGGTGCCTCGGGCCTCACCATTTAGGTGCAGGGATCTTACTCTATGCCCAAAAATGTGTGTTCCTGAATTTCTACCACACCATGACCATTTTTGTGATTTTTTGATACGTGCAGCCAAATAGAAGCTAATAATGCAGTTTGTAGCGCCAGAAGTGCTGCTGCTGCACTTCAGGTAGCAGGGACCCTACATTAATGGAGGCACAGGCCTCAGGCCTAATCTGTGCCCAATTGTACACTGTGCACAGCAATGCAACCCAGAAGTCCTTTGAGCCATTCAGGCCTGCCACATGCTGTGCACAAGGGTCATCAAGGCCCATAATCATATGTTAATTGGGGCAAGTCCCACAATGCACCTGGAGAGCTTCAGCAGCACTCAAAATACTCAGGGCCTGTTTGAAATGTGCACTTCAAGGGAAACCAGGCAATAAAATTGCAAGGTATTAGAAGGGTCTACACCTGAAATGGTAAATTATCTATTCTCTCCACAGAAGCTGACTGACATGCTGAGTGTCTCTGGCATTTTCTGTTTTTTTGTTTCAGATTTCCTGCATCAGCAGTTTTTTTTTGCTTTTCTTGTTTAAAAATAAAATTGAAAGACCGGCTCGCTGGGCCCCTTCCTCTTTATATAGAATCGCTCTTCCTTGCAGGATCTCCTACATCATGATCTCCAAATCCCGATCTGTGAATTGGGCCAACTTCCCAACCCACATTTATTGGAAATAAAATAGGCACAGCTTTAAGCGTTCTCCCAACATCTCCTGCCATGCACCAGGAGCACCATCTAACTATTTAAATTAGTTGATGTCGCATTATTGGGCCCAGGTCAACTTGTAGACAAACTTAAGAGGGAAGTCCACTGTGCCAGGAACATGCAATCTACCCCTTGATTCTTTTGGTAATTCCTCATGGACTGGTGGCGTCAACATGGAATGCCAAACAGCCTTCGGAAATAAAACGTACCTAACAAATATTATATGTTTGCTATTGCTCGCCTCACCAGTTAAAATAAGTGCAATGAGAATTGTTGCTGAATAGTTCACCGTGTAAGAACATTCTGCCAGTTTTAGAAGTTAGCTACAGCACCTGCTGATAACATGCAGCTATTATTGCAACTTAATTAGCCTTTCCGATCCCAAGTCCTGAATGGACTACAGCAAGCTACCTGAGCGTTTTACTTGGGTAAAACAGATGACTTAAAGGAGGCGGCCTGGAGAGTATTTTCAATGCAAAGTATTCCCCCATCTAAATGAGTAACAATAAATAAATGACCCTTAGGCTATTCAGCTCCAAGGGATTCCTCAGGCTCTGAACTGCCTAGTTATTAAAGTTTCCAGTCATGTACTGTGACACAAAAACAAACCCTAATGTTCCAGTAACAAAGATACCAAGGTGGTCGAAAGAACCTCGTTATTGTAATATTAACACTATGTTACGAAAATAATGAATGAATTAACAAAAAAAGGGTCCTGAAAATCTGCAGGCCACAACAAAATAGGCAGTTACACCAGGATCACACCCACCAGTGCCCTCTGTCGCTTACCCTGCCAGAGTTAGCAGGTTCAGTAGGGCAGCACCTAATTTGCACAGAGTAGGTGTGCACCCATGCCAATGCAGGTGCATCTCCGGCGGCCGCTTGTTGCGTGTGGCAGGGAAAATCCGGTGACTGCTTGAAATCCCAGATCCCAGAAATGTCCCCCTCAGCCCCCATGTAAGACGGAATGACAATCATTTCTCTTAATTGCCCATTCTTCAGTAGTCTGAGCCTTTTGCTTTACTTGGACCTCTCCTCCCCTGTAGGGCTCACCTCAAGTCCCCGCCCCCAGCTCCACCCCTCTCTTAGCTATTAATATTTTCCTTGTTATTTGCCCTGTGAGAATAATAAGTTGCATTTATATAGCATCTTTTACAACTTGAGAATGTTCCAAAGTGCTTCACAGCCAATGAAGTACTTTTGAAATGTAGTCACTGTTGTAATGTAGGAAACGCAGCAGCCAAATTGCTCCTAGCAAGATCCCACAAACAGCAATGTGATAATGATCAGATAATCTTATTTAGCGATGTTGATTGAGGGATAAATTTTGGTCTGGCCACCGGGGAGATCTTTTATGTTCACTTTATCAGCTTTTCCGCTAATTTATAGTTTAGTTCAACACCTTCAATGAAGCACTCCAGACACCTTAGGTCAGGCTTTATTTTTAATATGCAGATTCCACAATATTACAACTCATACACGAAATGAGTGCAAATTATTCAAAATATAAGAGATTCTACAAAGCAATACTTATTGTAATATTCATATATTATAGTTATATAGCAAGATTCATAATCTAACAAGCTGTGTCCATAAACCAGCAGACTTAATAATTACCAAGTCTGGGAGCCACTATGAGATATTTTAACCTGGCTATAACTGTCAGCTTTCTTCTTCTGGAGTGCTCTCTAACTTAAGCTGCAAACTGTTCTCTTATATAAAGCCCAAAAAGGTACTTTGTGCCTAAATGTGACTTTGGTTACATCTGTCAATCAAATCATTCAGCAGAAAAGCATTTATTAAACAAAACATTCCATTTGATGGCTGTTTAGGTTTCATCAATGTATCTCTTCTTCTCTAACAGGCATCTTACAGTCACAACAATGTAACAGTTTGCTTCCACTGGTGCACTTAAAGAAAGGAATAGTATTCTTCGGTGCCACTCAGTCTACCCACAGACAGCGTTCCAAACCGTGTCAGTTCTGCTGGCACAAAGTTTGTTTATATAACTAGTACCTGCTCTGTCTGAGGTGACCACAAGTCCACGGTTCATCGGACACAACCCTCCGAAACCAAATATAAATATATATAAAACAAAGCAAAATTCTAAATCTAGTTCACTTTACTCAGAGGGTTGGAATCTTTGGAATTCTCTACCCCAGAGGGCTGTGGATGCTCAGTCGTTGAATATGTTCAAGACTGAGATTGATGGATATTTGGACACTAAGGGAATCAAGGGATATGGCGGGAAAGTGGAGTTGAGGTCGAAGATCAACCATGATCTTGTTGAATGGGGGAGCAGGCTTGAGGGGCTGTATGGCCTACTCCTATTTCGTATGTTTTATAACTACTGTTTCGTATTAAATCTGACCTAACAACCAGGTCAGATGGGGAGGGTAGTCAGATCTGGAAGATAGCACCTCTAGCAGTGCAGCACTCCTTCAGTATTGCCCTGAAGTGTCCACCTAGATTATGTGTTCAAGTCTCTGGAGTGAGTCTTGAACCCATGACCTTCTGACTTAGGCGAGAGTTCTACAGCCTTACTCCTTAGCCTGGAGGTTCTACCCCTCACAAGGCAGGTCAGAAAATCCTGCAAATGATGGAAACCTGGTGCAAGCTGATCCCTGCTGTTTTCCTGCAGGTTATGCTAGTCACCGATTCGGGTTACAGCCGGAGATCGGAGGAACCTCCACTGAAATTCAAGGCCAAAATATGTCATACACTTTACTTGTTCCCTTTTTTCTGCATTGTCTCCCCTTCCTCTTTCTCTCCCATTTTAAATGTTTTAACTTTACATTTATTTTTGTTTGGAATTTTTTTGTCATTTTATAATGGAAATCGGGCTGGAAAGTGGAGTTGAGGTTGAAGATCAGCCATGATCTGATTGAATGGCAGAGCAGGCTCGTGGGGCCATATGTCCTACTCCTGCTCCTATTCCTTATGTTCTATGTTCTTATCATCCAGTGCCTCCAGGACCCCAATGTGCTTTCTTGATGCTGGACCCCACATCGTTCCAAGTTGGCCTCTGGTTGGCTGAAAATCAATCCCAGCGGCCAGTTTTCTAGCCAATTGAGGCTGAGGGCTGAAAGTATTGACAAGGTTAAAACTTCTCATGTGCTTTCTAAAATTCAAAATAAGAACATAAGAAATAGGAGCAGGAGTAGGCCATACGACCCCTCGAGCCTGCTCCGCTATTTAATAAGATCATGGCTGATCTTCGACCTCAACTCCACTTTCCCGCCTGATCCCCATATCCCTTGATTCCCTTAGAGTCCAAAAATCTCAGTCTTGAATATACTCAACGACTGAGCATCCACACCCCTCTGGGATTGAGAATTCCAAAGATTCACTACCCTCTGAGTGAAGAAATTCCTCCTCATCTCAGTCCTAAATCGCCCACCCCTTATCCTGCGACTATACCGCTAGTTCTAGACTATCCAACCAGGGGAAATTGCCTCTCAGCATCTACCCTATAAGAATGTTATACTTTTCAATGAGAACACCTCACATTCTTATAAACTCCAGATGATATAGGCCCATTCTTCTCAATCTTGAAAGGGAAATCATTTTTGACAAACCTATTGGAGTTCTTTGAGGATGTAACTAGTAGAATAGATAAGGGGGAACCAGTAGATGTGGTGTATATGGATTTTCAGAAGGCTTTCAATAAGGTCCCACGCAGGAGGTTGGTGAACAAAGTTAGAGCACATGGAATTGGGGGTAATATACTGGCATGGATTGAGAACTGGTTAACAGGCAGAAAACAGAGAGTAGGAATAAACGGATCTTTTTCAGGTTGGCAGACTGTGACTAGTGGGGTACCGCAGGGATCAGTGCTTTGGCCACAGATATTCACAATCTATATCAATGATTTGGATGAGGAGACCAAATGTAATATTTACAAGTTTGCTGATGACACAAAACTAGGTGGGAATGTGAGTTGTGAGGAGGAGCAAAGAGGCTTCAAGGGGATATAGGCAGGCTAAGTGAGTGGGCAAGAACATGGCAGATGGAATATAATGTGGAAAAATGTGAAGTTATCCACTTTGGTAGGAAAAACAGAAATGCAGAGTATTTTTTAAATGGTGAGAGATTGGGAAATGTTGATGTTTAATGGGACCTGGGTGTCCTTATACATGAGTCACTGAAAGCTAACATGCAGGTGCAGCAAGCAATTAGGAAGGCAAATGGTATGTTAGCCTTTATTACAAGAGGAGTAGATGGCTCCTCGACAGGGTAGATGCAGGGAGGATGTTTCCCTTGGCTGGGAGTCTAGAACCAGGGGTCACAGTCTCAGAATAAGGGGTAGACCATTTAGGACTGAGATGAGGAGAAATTTCTTCACTCAGAGGGTGGTGAATCTTTGGAATTCTCTACCACAGAAAGCTGTGGAGGCTCAGTCATCGAATACATTCAAAACAGAGATCGATAGATATTAAAGGCATCAAGGGATATGGGGATAGTGCAGGGAAATGGCATTGAGTAGAAGATTAGCCATGATCTTGTTGAATGGCGGAGCAGGCTCGAGGGGCCGGATGGCCTACTCCTGATCTTATTTCTTATGTTCTTAAGAGTCGGCACAGGCAACTGTACCTGATATATGATATGATAATATCTCCTTATAGGACAAACGTCTCATGCCAGGAATCAATCCAGTGAAGCTTAATTGCATCGCCTCTAAGACAAGTATATCTTTCCTTAGGTAAGGAGACCAAAACTGTACACAGTACTCCAGGTATGGTCTCACCAAAGCCTTGTACAATTGTAGCAAGATTTCCTTATTCTTGTACTCCAACCCTCTTGTAATAAAGGCTAACATACCAATTGCCTTCCTAATTGCTTGCTGTACCTGCATCTCAACTTTCTATGTTTTATTGGATAAGGACACCCAAATCTCTCTGAACACCAACATTTAATAGTTTCTCACCATTTAAAAAATATTCTGTTTTTCTATTCTTCCAACTAAAGTGAATAACCTCACATTTCCCCACATTATACTCTATCTGCCACTTTCTTGCCCATTCACTTAACCTGCCTATATCCCTTTGCAGACTCTTTGTGTCCTCCTCACAGCTTACTTTCCCACCTAGCTTTGTATCGCCAGCAAACTTGGATACATTACACTCGGTCCCTTCATCAAAGTCATTAATATAGATTGTAAATAGCTGAGGCCCAAGCACTGATCCTTGCGACACCCCACTAGTTACAGGCTGCCAACCTGAAAATGACCTGTTTATTCCTACTCTCTGTTTTCTGTCCGTGAACCAATCCTGTATCCATGCTAATATATTACCCCAAACCCCATGAGCCCTTATCTTGTGTAATAACCTTTTGTGTGGCACCTTATCGAATACCTTTTGAATATCCAAATATACTACATCCAATGGTTCCCTTTTATCTACCCTGCTAGTTACATCCTCAAAAAACTCTAATAGATTTGTCATACACCATTTCCCTTTCATAAAACCAGATTGACTCTGCCTAATCATATTATGATTTTCTAATGCCCTGTTACTTCGAAAATCATAATATGAGCACATGATATTATGATTTTCGAAAGTTGGAATCCATTAAACGCTTCCAAAGTGTCCCAGCTATGGATGCCTAACCATCGTCATCCAGGACTACATTTTAGGATGCATTCATGCTGCAACTTTAGCATCACTGCAAAGCATTTTCCACTTTGCAGTAACACTAACTAAAGTTGTAGTATAAATGCAGAGACAGAGTCCAAAGAGTGAGAAGAGGCTGGAGAGAAATGGTGTGAGACTCCTTGGAGGGGGCAGTCATTCTGGGTTTGACACTGCATGGAGTGCACGTTCAGTACAATGTCAGGGCAGGTTTAAAAAATGCCCGGGGGGATCTCTGAGGAACCAGTTACTAGCCAAAAAAAGTGTCTATGTTATATCCACGCTCTCTCAACTTTTAAATTTTAACTGCTGGGAGAGAAACATGTTATACCTGCTAGAAAGAAAGAAAGAATTTGCATTAATATACGGCTTTCACAATCTCAGGACATCCCAAAGCGCTTTACAGCCAATGAAGTATTTTTGAAGTATAGTCACTGTTATAATGTAGGTGATGTGGTGGCCAATTTGCATACAGCAAGAGCCCACAAACAGCAATGGCCAGATAATGTGTTTTAGTGATGTTAGTTGAGGGATAAATATTGGCCAGAATACCGGGAAGAAGCCCCCAGCTCTTTTTCAAATAGTGCCAAGGGATCTTTTATGTCCACCTGAGAGGGCAGACGAGTCGGTTTAATGTCGCATCCAAAAGACAGCACCTCCAACAGTGCAGCACTCCCTCAGTACTGCACTGGAGTGTCAGCCTGGATATTGTAATCACACGAGGAAACATTTTTTTACGCAGCGAGTTGTTATGATCTGGAATGCACTGCTTGAAAGTGTGGAGGAAACAGTTTTAATAGCAACCTTCAAAAGGGAATTGGATAAATACTTGATGGGAAAACATTTACAAGGCTGTGGAGAAAGAGCATGGGAGTGGAACTAATTGGATAGCTCTTTCAAAGAGCCAGCACAGGCACGATGGGCCAAATGGCCTTCTTTTTGCTGTACCATATTTTATACATGTCGGGGAGGGGGCCAGTCAGCCTAATGTCAGTGGTGGGGAAACTTTTAGAGAGAGTAATCCAGGACAAAATTAATTGGCACTTGGAAAAGTATGGGCTAATAAATAAAAGTCAGCATGGATTTGTTAAAGGAAAATCATGTTTGACTAACTTGATTGAGTTCTTTGATCAAGTAATGGAGAAGGTTGATGAGGGTAGTGCGGTTGATATTGTGAATATGGACTTTCTAAAGGCATTTGTTAAAGTACCACATTACAGACTTTTGCAAAATTAAAGCCCATAGGATTAAAGAGACAGTGGCAGCGTGGATACAAAATTGGCAAAGGACAGAAAGCAGAGAGTAGTGGTGAACGGTTGTTTTTCAAGCTGGAAGTATACCGTGGTGATCCTCAGGGGTCTGTATTCGGACCACTGCTCTTTTTGATATATATTAATGACCTGGACTTGGGTATAGAGGGTATAATTTCAAAGTTTGCACATGACACGAAACTCGATAATGTAGTAAAGAATGTGGAGGATAGTAACAGACTTCAGGAGGACATAGACAGAATGGTGAAATGGGCAGACACATGGCAGATGAAATTTAACACAGAGAAAAGTGTGAAGTGATGCATTTTGGTAGGAAGAATGAGGAGAGGCAATATAAACTAAATGGTACAATTTTAAAGGGGGTGCAGGAATAGAGAGACCTGGGGGCGCACATACACAAATCATTGAAGGCTGTTAAAAAGCATATGGGATCCTGGGCTTTATTAATAGAGACACAGGGGGTTAAATTGGACAGGGCCAATAATTGGGTGTAGGTAGCGTGATCCGCAACTAACCTGCGCTCGGTGATTCCTGTGCAGGCAGCACGTGAAATTCATGCTGCCTGCTAATTAGAATGATTCCTTCGTGCAACCAGCGCTATCCGCGCTGCTGAGAGGCTGTTCAGATAATGAGGAAGGCCGAAATGGGGCGTAGCCAGCACACATCACAGCCTGCATCTCTTAAAGGTGCAGGTGCACATTTTAAATAGTCCACTGGGAGGAGGGAAAGATGGCAGGAAGGATCGTGGGACTGGTGCAAGGGCAGGTCCCACTGATGATGCACCGGAGGCCCTGGTGGAGGGCGTGGACGAAAGGAGGGCCAACCTGTACCCGTAGGGTGGCAGGACACCCTCCAGTCTCCAGTTTCGCAGGCATTGGGAGGCTGTGGCCCAAGAAGTGAATGCCAGGAGCATGGCACCATGCACATGGGTGCAGTGACGAAAGAAGTTCAACGATTTGACACGAGTGGTCAAGCTGAGTGAATGCAAGTCAAGTGGCACATCCAACCAACTGCACCACTGCTCCATGCATGACACCCCCCCATCACCCACTCACCAACAAACGCTGCTCATCCATACGCAATGCTGCACTTGGCATGCTGCATCTCACCCGCACATAGTACCACACTTGCAGGCTAAATAACCACCACTCACAGGTCACACACACTGGCAGCTATTCAATCATGACAGGCACATCACCCAGGCACCTTGCAGGAGACTCACTGACACACTGTCCTCTGTGTTGCAGGAGAAGGTGGCGCATAACAACCTACATATCCGCATCCCCTTGGAGCAGACTGTGCTTTGGATCATTGGGCGGGCTGTCGGTGCAGCCGTGACCACATGCCGCGCTGAAGGTCCCGATGAAGGGGGTCTCTGCATATCTAATGCTCCTTCTCGTTTCCCACATCTTCCTCCTCCCATAATCTTTTCTGACTCACGTGCTGCAGATGCTGTTAGCACACACGTCTTACTTGCTCCTCTCCCCACTCCACAACTCAACCCGTTTCCCTTTGTCATTGCAGATACCCAAGAACACGTGGCGGCACTGTAAGAGGAGGAGGACATTGAAGTCACACTGTCACTCGATCTGACACTCGCTTCCACCAGCTCAGAGACTGACACTGCGCATCCTTTAGAGGCTAGGATACAGGAGGGATCTGCATGTGGTGAGACACTGAGCACAAGTGCGCAGGAGCCGGGGCAGAGGGAACGGATACTACAGGTGCCAGCTCGCCGGAGGGCAAGGTCGTTCACTGGTTCTGCTGCAGAGGAGTCAGATGAGGACTTCGATGGGCCAGGATACAGAAGACAGCTGATGGGCGTACACCACCAAATACTTGGGGCACTGGAAAGCCTGCCAGAAAGCCTGCGCACCATGTCAAGGGGCATGGAGGAGTCCAGCTCCAACTTGGCACAAGGCTTTGCGCAGAGCTTGGAGCCCATCCTTTCTCACATGGAACGGGTGGTCACCTCCATCAGCACACCTGCGGAACCCACCATGATGCAGCGTCTGATGGCCGATGTCGCAGCTTCCATTGCAGCACAAAACCTATGTGATCAAAGGTCTGCAAGCTACGGTTGAAACTCAGACTGCTGCAATGGAAGCTCAGACTGCTGCTTTCGTGGTTCTGGGTATCACTGTGGAACAAGGCTCCCAGGGCATCACAGGACTCCAGCAATCCATTCTCCAGCTTATCACTAGGAGTGCTAAGGCCCCGGGAGAGTGGCAGTGGCACCATGGCATATGGACCTGTTGTCCCCTCTCCAGACGGCAGCATTGTTGCTCCCACCCCTGCCACTCCACCAGTTGTTGCCTTTCAGCCAGCCAGGCCAGATTGCTGTAGCCCAGGCCAAGATACTGCAGTCTGAAGTTGGGCCTTCCCGGCCCAGAGCTGTTTGAGATTGTCCTCCAAGGCCATCTGCACGCTCCTCCATTGAAGGCCAGCAGCCTCCCACCACCCATGCTCCAGCCACTAGGGATGCACCGGGTAGGAGCACTAGGATAGGTAAAGGCAGACAAACAACAGGCACTAAGGGAATGCACAAGGGTGAATAGTCCTGTTTTATTTGCATAATTTAATTTGTCAATTGATAAATTGATAAAATTTGAATTTGCATTTGGTGATGGTTTTTATTTGTGCGATAAGCTGAGGGGGGAAGCAGGACAAAGCAGCCCGCTTGATTGGCACCCCATTCACCACCCTAAACATTCACTCCCTCCACCACCGGCGCACAGTGGCTACATTGTGTACCATCTACAAGATGCACTGCAGCAACTCGCCAAGGCTTCTTCGACAGCACCTCCCACCTAGAAGGGCAAGGACAGCAGGCACATGGGAACAACACCACCACCTGCACGTTCCCCTCTAAGTCACACACCATCCCGACTTGGAAATATATTGCCGTTCCTTCATCGTCACTGGGTCAAAATTCTGGAACTCAGCACTGTGGGAGAACCTTCACCACACGGACTGCATCGGCTCAAGAAGGCAGCTCACCACCACCTTCTCAAGGGCAATTAGGGACGGGCAATAAATGCTGGCCTTGCCAGCGACGCCCACATCCCATGTACGAATAAAAATAAAGCAATGTGTAATCAGATGGAGGGCGATTTGTTGGTCATGTGGGAGCGGACAGGTGGGGAGTGTAGGACTGATGGTGAGTTGGGGGATGTCGTTCACATTATTGATAGCGTCTTCCTCCACTTTCTCCTCCAGCTTCCTCCACTTTCTACTCCGGCTTCACCCCTTCCTCCTCTGCCTCCTTCTCTTCCTCCTCCTCCACCTCTGGCTCAGGATCTTGTCCGATCATCGGTGGCAAGGGCTGGTCCCTCATGGTGGCGAGGTTGTGCAGCATGCAGCATATCACCCTGAGTTTTCCAATCCACTCAGCGGAGTACTGCAGGGCTCCTCCAGAACAGTCCTGGCAGCGGAAGCGTTGCTTCAGGAGGCCTATGGTGTGCTCCACAACGTTGCATGTGGGCAGTATGGCTCTCACTGTAGGCCTGCTCTGCATGTGTGCGTGGGTTCCTGAAAAGAACCTCTCTGTTTAGGGCACAGGGGAGAAGGCTGGCAAAGGGAACAGTGCAAGCACCACAGGAAAGAATTGGCCTTGGCAGGAAGTGCCAACCTCACGAGTATTCAGTGCCACAAGATGTTTAATGATCTTGTCAGGAGTCAGACACACCAATTGCAGCACTAAACATTTTTGCCACTTGCAACCACCTTCACTTCATCATGTTGAAGAGCTTACTATTAATGTCCAGGAGCATCCATGGGACCCTTTACACCCTAGCCTTCACCTACAAGTGCGCCTTCACTCTCAGCCTGACCTGCATATACCCCACTAAAAGCCTCACAAGGTATGCAATCCCTTGCTTCATGCACCTGTCATCACTTCCATTATGGTCTGTTTCCTGACATCTGGGTTAAACTGCTTCTCATGGCAATCAGGTGGCATTTACACCGACCAAATCCATCTTACAGGAGAGGATAGCCCATAGCTCCCCTCCCTGGCCTCGGGCCCATCACTGCCTATGAGGAGGAAGCCTTGGAGACTGTGAGGTGGGGCGGAGGCACACCGAAGAGGAAGGCACCAACATGAAAGACCATACATTTATTTCCGCCTTTCCTTGCATCTAGCAACACTAGACGTCTTTTTTATACAGACGTTAGTTACATCCAAACTCAACGAGGCTCTAATGACAGAAAATGGGATATACAGTGTCATCACCTCATTACTGATGCGTCCACCTGTATTGGGACAGGTACTTCTGATGTCTAGCAAGTGATGTCAGAAAATACAGCAGGTACAGAAATGGGTGAGAATCTGGCTAAATGGGTTCTTATCCAATTTTCCATTCACGACCCCTGGAATTTCTCCCAAGATTGAGTGGTAAAACAGAGAAAAAACTAGGCTTCTAGCTATATTCCCAGCTCACTGGTTGCATGTGTACTCAACTGAAAAGCCAAGTTTCTAGGTGACTTTAACTCTTGGATGCCTCTTAACTGCATATGGTTCCAGAGTGCAAATTCCATGTAAACATGGGAATCAACACTGAGAGTTTAAAAGTATATAACAGACCCTCAAGAAGTGGTTTTATTCTGTACTGAAGCCAGAGTTCTGAAGTTAATCCCTCTCTGAAGACTGTATTCTGGAAATAGTATCATGGTTTGGTTCCCTTCCTATGTGCATGACTGCTGCAGTGTTAACAAGAGGAGCTTGTATCTAAAAGGTACAAAGTATTGCTACTGAAGGAAAGGAGTGCAACGAGTCGTTGAAAGCCCAAACGATGAATTACATCATAAGTTACAGACACAATGCACAATTTTTAATATGATTTAGAAATTAATACATTTATTGCAATCAAAGCAAAAATGTAGTATAATGTGAAACCACCATTTTCGTGCTCGTGTGATTCTTCTCACAGCTGCAACAAATGCATTTCATAATTGTATTAAATACCAGTTTTAATACTGTCCGACAGCTAATTCATGTGGGAACTCTTTACATTAATTTTCATACAACTTATTCAGCTAGTCTTAATCTTACACTTTTGTCCAGATTTGAGTTCAAGCACAACTGGAGCTAGAGAAAAATCATGAAATAGGGCCCGACAGCCCCACATTTGATCATTGAAAGCCATTCCCTCGTGTACCTAGCAGTACCAAATGGCTCATTTCCAAGGTTGGTTTGTTATTTATGCCCAGAAATAACTGACGTACAGAATCTGTTCCCAATGTAAATTGCTTATGTGGTCGTAATCTAGTTATTCAGATCAATCTTTCTATATAATATTTCCAACAGGATATATTCCATTACTGGCCATGAAATTCTGAGCAAGTAGTCACAACAGAGCTGCAACAATGCTCTGTAACTATCTGTTAATCTAATAATGAGGTACTTTACCGGTATTTAAAGCTAGAAATTTAGTTACAATGGCTGAGCGGAGCAATACCTCCCTGCAATGCAAGACTAGGCAACAGCATATATCACACTTCTGTGATGAATGCACTTGTAACCCCACTTATAGAGCACAGAATAGATTTACTCAGGGCATCTGGCAATATAACAGCTGCAGCAAAGATGATATACCTGAAAGGCTGAGACAAAATGAATGTGGTTAGCTGGAACCATTACAACTGGTTGGAAATCAAGGTTCTTTGACTGAAAAATGTATGAAAGCAAGTCATTCGCATCAGTGTAAAGGCGTGAGGTCTATCATAAATAGTATGGGGATTAAATTGGTTAATGCCCAAAAACAAGCGCGGGGATCGCGCTGCATGATGCAGGTAGCATATAGCATTCATGCTGCCGTCTGTTTTACATGATTGCTGTGTGCAGTTAGCATTACCTGCACTGTTGAGTGGCTGCTCGCCAGCAGGGGGCCCAGATATTGTGACTTGCACCACTTAAAGGCAGCCTGCACCTCTTAAAGGGGAGGTGCAGTGTGGCTGCAGGAAGTAGTAGAAGTCAATGGTGAAGTGAATCTGTGCTGCAATATAGTGAAGCATGGTGATGATGGGAACTCTGGAATTTTTAATGAGCAACAACCTGGGTGCTCAAAGTTTGCAGAACTCAAATATTTTCAAAATATAAGATACGGGCCTGAACGGAGATCAGATCAGTAAAACACAGATGCAGATCTCGTCCTTATGTTTACAAATTGTTGAGTTCTTTCAAAACATTGAATAAAGGTTGCTCACAACTACATCCTACAATCTGACGATCTGAGTTTGTACCGGGCCTGCGAGAGAACGTGCACCAAGGCTCTCTGATGATGCGCTAGAGGCCTTGGTGCAAGAGATGGACAGCAGGAGCGGCATCCTATATCCCCAGGGGGGGCAAGAGGCCCTCCAGACATATGCTCCCGAGGCAGTGGGAGGCAGTAGGGGACAAAGTCAATGCCAGGAGCATAGCATCACGGCCATGGATGCAGTGCAGGAAGAAGTTCAATGCTTTGACATGAGTGGTTAAGGTGAGTGAGGTTAACTGTCAAGTGGCATCTCCTACCAACTGCACCACTAGCCACATCCACTGCTCCACACACTACACCCCCCATCACCCATCTACCAACAAACTCTTTCAATCAGTACTCAACTCTTCCAATCAGATGCTTCCTCTCACCCTCACACATTACCACTGTTTCATACTGCACACCCACAACTCACAGGTCACACACAATGGCAGCTATTCAACCATGACAGCCACATCACCCAAACATCTCGCAGGATACTCACCAACCTACTTTCTACTTTCTTGCAGGAGAAGGTGGCATATAACCGGAGGCAGCAAGTGGCAGTGGCTCCATGGAACATGAACCTGTTGTCCTCTCTCAGAATGACAGAATTCTTGTCTCACTCCTGCCACTCTGCCAGTCCCCTTGCCTAGCCAGCCCATTCCCTGGAGAGTATTGAAACTTTATTATAGGAACATAGGAACAGTAGGCCATTTAGCCCCTCGAGCCTGTTCCGCCATTCAATGAGATCATGGCTGATCTGTGACCTAACTCCATATACCCACCGTAGCCCCATATCCCTTAGTACCTTTGGTTAACAAAAATCTATAAATCTCAGATTTAAAATTAAAAATTGAGCTAGCATCAACTGCCGTTTGAGAAAGGGAGTTCCAAACTTCTACCACCCTTTGCGTGTAGAAGTCTTTCCTGACTTCACTCCTGAAAGTTCTGGCTCTGATTTTTAGGCTATGCCTCCTCGTCCTAGTATTCAAATATAGGAGACCTCCAAAAACAGGTACAAATGCATCAGCTGCCAGAAGCAATAATCCAGCAATAAACCTGTAACTCCTGCATAATCCCTTTAAATAGCACTGGTAGGGCCTCCTCAATGCCGTTTAAGACCTGTCCAGCTATGCAAGGTTAAGATCGTGCATTGGCTGGAACGTGGAGTTCCAAAATCGCATCTGTCCCTTTAAATCAGCGTTGAACATAGTTCTACCGCATAACTTCCCTACTTTACATGCTGCCGGCGTTCGTTAAGTGCCCATGCGCAAATGCCTTTACCCACATGGTGTCCTGCACACGTCATGCCGGAAGTGTGCGCTGGCATCTCAGACGCCATTTTCAGTCCTTAGGAGTCCGCATAGCGTCCACACAACAGGCGCTAGACAGCCCAATTTAGCCCCCTATATATTGGAAGGTCTAGTTTTTAGGGGCTTATGAATCAGTTGTTTAGCTCAGTGCAAGTATCCAGCACATGAAACAGTTAAGGAACCGTGGACAGGTCAGGGGTGACTACGGTCACCTGGCTTAGAATGGGTATAATTGATCAAAGTTGCAGGTAATACGAGAAGAAACCATGGTGATAATTTCAGGTGCCTCCGCCCACTTTAAATAGTAGTGGTGTGAAAGTGGCGCCAGGTCACTTTCTACCCCATTTATGTTGGTGGTCCGGCGACTGCCATCTTGGGTAGGGTTCTGAAAAGAGCGGCTGGATTTCAAGGGTCCCCAGTTGTGGCCTCCTGTGGCCAAGTTCCCACTCCAGCCTGTCGGCCAGGTCGTGATTCTGGTCGGGTGTCGGGCAAGAGTCTGGGAAGTTTTATTTAAATGAGGCCCTGACGTTAAGATTGGCAGGGCCTCCATGCCCCCGACCTGGCTGAGTGGGCTGCACGCTTCGGATCTCATGTGCAACCTTCCCACTCTCCCCGGAAAAATCAAGGCCATTGTTTCACTGCATAGAACATGAGGTAGCTACCATGCCACGGAGGCTAATGTCACAATTCACACAATACAGGCATTCACTATTAACCCCTCCATGAAGGGCGGGAGAATGCCAGGGCTGGGATTTAAAAAGTGAAAAGCACGGAATGTGACCACAAACAGCTGAATGCACACCCGCCGCCATTTTTACGGCGGTGGATATCGGAACGTCAGAGTGTCCCACCGTGGACAGGTGGAATGCTTAATTAACATACTTGAATCGGGCCCCCACAGAGCAATTGGGAGTCCAGTTTGAAATTTACTGCTGCTGCACGGATTTCCCTGGGGTCAGGAAACTCGGCTGTGAAATGAAGGCGGGAGCTGCTAGCTCCCCAAGGTAAATGGCTGTTTCAGCACTCCTTGTGGGCCAGGAGGAGCAGGAGTGCTCCCCCCAGGCCCCTCAAGGAATCCTTCGGCCTTCCCCAGGCCTCCCGATCGCCGGTCTCCCCCACCCCCCCAACGCAAGCCCTGATCACAGGCCTCCTTCCAGCCCTCCCGATTACCAGGAACTGTCCCCAAGGGTCCCCAGCTGCGGCCTCCTGCCAGTAGTGTTCCCTCCCACCTACCAGCCAGGCTGTCCATTTGGCTGGCTGTCGGGCGGGAGACGGAGCTGCGTCCCCGGGTTCTTCAGCTGTTTTCGGCCTCACCCACACCCTCCTTGCCTCCTGGTAAATATCAGGGCCAAATACTAATTTCTTTACCAAATCCTTTGTTTTATTTCATGTTGATGTGTACAATGCATGGGGGATAGTCCCTCTGTTAGAAGGTGCCAGGGCAGGAGTAGTAAGTCAGTACAAGATGATTGCAGAAGTTACATTAGTTCTAGTGCTGGTCCACTGGCAGAGGTCTGTGTTAGTCTCCATTGAAAAAGCCATCAATCAGTGCCTGATGCACCGATATCCCCTGGAACAGTGCCTGCTGAGCAGCAAGTGAATTATGCGCTCCCTCCTTCTCTTCATTTTCCTGGTGCTGGTGCTGCTGCTGTAATGATTCTTTCAGTGGCAATATTCAAAAGCATATAGCAAACCGGAATTATTTTACAAACTTCTCCGAGGCCCAGCGTTGAAAATATATTTTAATACAGCAAAAGACCGCTCAGTTGGGTCAATTTTGAGTGGCCTTCGTCTGGTATTAATGGACGATAACAGCCTCAAAATGGGGTCGACATCCTTACTGCCCCATAAACACTGGCGATGCGGCCGGCTCCATTCTGAAAGTAGCCTACTGCTGGGTGTCCTAAGCTTCCGCCTGTTTCAGACAATAGGCCGCTACTACTCCTGCTCCTCCGGGGCCCACAAAAATAATCTGGGCCACTGCTGCCCCGGGACACCCACCCTCTGTGATTGTGACCACCCCCCAAGCAACTTACCCTTCTGGTGGTCACCTCCACCCGATCTTGAGGTCTCAGTCTGGAAAGCTATCTCGGGCTGCCTGTTAAGAACCCCGCAGCTCACCTATCAAACTCAGAATCATGGGAACCTCTTCTCCGCCGGTAACAAGCGGCCAACCAACGCGCTCTGTTGGTTGGTCAGTCGTCCAAATGTCAAAATCGAGCCCAATGAGCCCTGGTTTTTACATGTGATTCGTTGTAGCTTGTCTTGACTGGGATCCGAGGGTCATACAGAGGTCGGAATAGCCACAAGTAAGGCAGATCTCCCAGGATCTCCTCGAAACCTTGGTTCTTCCTGGAAGACATAAGTGTCTCAGCATGATCACGTCGTGTGAAATCCCCAGGAACTTAAAGTGCACAGTTCTCGTGTGAAGATTACATACAATTTGTAAACTATCCCTTTCTGCTCATGTCTGCTACAGAGTGGTCAACAGGTGCACAGAGAGCTACATGGACACAGTCAAATGCACCTTTGGAAATCCACCATTGAGGAAAACATTGCCTTTGCCTTTCTTGTTGTAAGAGGAACTGGAATTAGGTGATCCTGTAATACTGACCTGGGGGAAAAGTGCTGCGGAGTGGCACAGAGGTAAACTCTCCTTGCAAGCACCTCATGCAACATTACTTTCACTTCAGCAGCCATCAAACAGGAGAGGACAGGTACTGGACTGCTCTCTCCCTCGGCTGCAGACTCAAGCCTGCACTTAAGGTTCCCTTTCCCTTCATGTCAGCCTACCACATCTAAATCCCCTACCCATCAACATTGTCTCAGGTCATTGATGAGTTTGGGTGCCTTTCAATGCTCTCCAAAAGCTTACTGAATTTTTGTCTCAGTGTTGTGACATTCCCCTTTAATTTCCCCCGTCCTTTTACATTTCATTTACAAAGTTCCCCTCTCCTATCATTTGTGTCCTCCCTGGACTTGTCTGTGTTTGCACCTGTTGTGAGTAACTATGGCTCAAAATTTCCATGGTGCAGTTCCGGCCTACCGCCATAACTTCAGCGGAAGTGTGGAGCAAAGACTGTTTCCCATAAGGATACTGAAAAAAATTAATGCACTCACCTTTCTGGGCCTCTGCCACTTGCCACCAGGTTGATTTGGCGGGTAAGTCACAACAGATTCGCCGCATAGGTCTCCAGTTAAACTTACAGTCGGCCCCCGACAACGTCATCGGAGCCCGATCTGCCTACTTAAAGAAGAATTCTGCTACCTTCTCGCCTACTAACATTGCAACCCACGGGAAGGCAATGGGATTGGTGCGGATAAATGGTATGGGCCATTTTAACTGCCTGCCAGCCCAATTTCCACCCGGAATCATCCCTCTTGTGCTTGGCATAAGCTTATCTAGACACCAGGGAGGTAAAGACAGACTCTGGACTATAGGAAGTCAGGATTCATCTGTGGGAATGGTCGGAGCCTGAGAACACTATCTAAAAACCCAGAAACAAAGCACTCCTCTTAATCGTCTTTTCACAGACGATTAGCAAGGGAAATAGGGCTTGTAGTGGAACAAAACATTACTTTAGACAAGTACAGGAAAACAACTTCAGCAGTTTCAATAAATTCTCTACAGATGAGCAGACAAAATTTCCTATCATTACTAACTGGTAATGTCTTGTACACAATGACCAAAGTAATCTCCAGGTCCTAGAGTTACAACTTCAGGTTTTTATAAAACCTTTTTGTCCCAATCCTTTTACAGCACTTTCCATTAGCTTTGTCCCCTAGATTCTGATGCTGCACCTTTTCAGTGAGCAGAATTCTGTGACCCCCTTGGATTAATAATGGCCCTATTTGTAGTAATCTGTGTGTAAGTTTAATTATTGTCTTGTTCTACAATACCAAATTGTATATTCTGAAGTAACTAAAAGTTTTTTTTTCAATTTAGTGGAAATATGAAGGACAATCCACAAATACTATTGAACATAAAATACAAAGTGTAGATTTAAGTGTTAGCCTCGGCTCAGTGATAACACTCTTGCCTCTGAGTCAGAAGGTTCCCTGGACTGAGACTTCAGTGCAGTACTGAGGGAGTGCTGTACTGTCGGAGGTGCCGTATTTTGGATGAGCTGTTAAACCGAGGCCTTATCTTCCCTCTCAGGTGGATATAAAAGATCCCACGGCACTATTTGAAGAAGACCAGAAAAGTTCTTACCGGGGTCCTGGCCAACATTTATCCTCAACCAACACCACCAAAAACAGATTATTTGGTCATTTATTTTGTTGTTCTTTGTGGGACCTTGCTGTGCACAAATTAGCTATTGCTTTTCCTACATTACAACAGTGACTAAACTTCAAACAGTACTTCATCGGTTATAAAGCACTTTGGGATGTCCTGAGGTCATGGAAGGTGCTATATAAATGCAAGTTATTTCTTTCTTTACAACACTTAGCATAATAAGAACTTCGGCTGAAGCACATTTCTTAATTATTTCCAACTCATCTGACTGCTCTGCATTAGGCTGCTGTGTTACATGCAATTCACATATTCAAAAACAGGGAAAATGGTACTTGTACAGGTGCTGAAGATGTCAGGGAAAGGATGACTGATTATTTAAGGGTTACTAAAAATACATTAATTCAGATATCTTTGTAATCATCCTGTCTAGATCCTCTGCCCCATTCCATTTTGTTATTAAGATTAATCCCTGAAAAGTGTACACTAGGTAGACTTTAATTTCTTGAAGTATATGGACTTCAACCTTTCTGAAGAAAATAGAGTGTCAATATCAGAGTAAGAATGAACATGCACTCTTGATGACCAGTATGGTCTGTTTATCTAGCATGTGACATATTGGTACCATTAATAAGCGATGCTCAGGGAACTTCTGAATAAAAGAATTAATCATGATGACAAAGAGCCATTCATAGAATCATAGAATCATAGAATAGGTGCAGCACAGAAAGAAGCCATTTGGCCCATCGAGCCCGTGCCAGCTCTTTGTAAGAGCAATCCAGTTAGTCCCATTCCCCCGTTCTTTCCCTGTAGCCTTGCAAATTTTTTCCCTTCAAGTATTTATCCAATTCCTTTTTGAAAGCCACGATTGAATTTGCTTCCACTATCCTTTCAGGCAGAGCATTCTAGATCAACCGTTCACCACTACTTTCTGTTTCCTGTCACTCAGCCAATTTTGTATCCATGCTGCCATTGCCTATTTTATTCCATGGGCTTCAATTTTGCTATTATTTGGCACTTTATCAAACACCTTTTGAAAGTCCATATACATAACATCAACCGCATTGCCCTCATCAACCCTCTCTGTTGCCTCATCAAAAAACTCAATCAAGTTAGTTAAACATGATTTGCCTTTAACAAACCTGTGCTGGCTTTCCTTTATTAATCCACACTTGTCCAAGTGACTATTAATTCTGTCCCAGATTATCATTTCTAAAAGCTTCCCCATCACCGAGCTTAAACTGACTGGCGTAGAGTTGTTGGGTTTATCCTTACACCCTTTTTTGAACAAGGTTGTAACATTTGCAATTCTCCAGTCCTCTGGCACCAAACCCGTATCTAAGGAGGATTGGAAGATTACGGCCAGTACCTCTAAAATTTCCACCCTTACTTCCGTCAGCAACCTAGGATGTATCCCATCCGGACCGGGTGACTTATCTACTTTAAGTACAGCCAGCATTTCTAGTACCTCCTCTTTATCAATTTTTAGTCCATCCAGTATGCCAACTATCTCCTCTTTTACTGTGACTTTGGCAGCATCTTCTTCCTTGGTAAAGACAGATGCAAAGGACTCATTTGGTATCTCAGCCATGCCCTCTGCCTCCATGCATCGATCTCCTTTTTGGTCCCTAATCGGCCCCACCCCTCCTCTTACTACCCATTTACTATTTATATGCCTATAGAAGGCTTTTGGATTCCCTTTTATGTTAGCCGCCAGTCTATTCTCATACTCTCTCTTCCCCGTCTTATTTCCTTTTTCACTTCTCCTCTGTACTTTCTATATTTAGCCTGGTTCTCACTTGTATTATCAACCTGACATCTGTCATACGCCCCCATTTTCTGCTTCATCTTACTCTCTATCTCTTTCATTATCCAGGGAGCTCTGGCTTTGGTTGCCCTACCTTTCCCCTCGTGGGAATGTATCTAGACTGTACCCGAACCATAAGAACATAAGAACATAAGAAATAGAAGCAGGAATAGGCCATCCGGCCCCTTGAGTCTGCTCCTCCATTCAACAAGATCATGGCTGATCTTCTCAATGCCATTTTCCTGCACTATCCCCATATCCCTTGATGCCTTTAATATCGAGAAATCTATCGATCTCTGTTTTGAATGTACTCAATGACTGAGCCTCCACAGCCCTCTGGGGGTAGAGAATTCCAAAGATTCATCACCCTCTGAGTGAAGAAATTTCTCCTCATCAGTCCTAAATGGCCTACTCCTTATTCTGAGATTGTGACCCCTGGTTCTAGACTCCCCAGCCAGGGGAAACGTCCTCCCTGCATCTACCCTGTCGAGCCCAGAAAGAATGTTGTATGTTTCAATGAGATCATCTCTCATTCTTCTAAACTCTAGAGAATACTCAATCTCTCATCATACGACAATCCTGCCATCCCAGGAATCAGTCTGGTGAACCTTCGTTGCACTCCCCCTATGGCAAGTATATCTTTTCTTAGGTAAGGAGACCAAAATTGTACATAATACTTCAGGTGCGGTCTCACCAAGGCCCATAGAATCATAGAATCATAGAAGTTACAACATGGAAACAGGCCCTTCGGCCCAACATGTCCATGTCGCCCAGTTTATACCACTAAGCTAGTCCCAATTGCCTGCACTTGGCCCATATCCCTCGATACCCATCTTACCCATGTAACTGTCCAAATGCTTTTTAAAAGACAAAATTGTACCCGCCTCTACGACTGCCTCTGGCAGCTCGTTCCAGACACTCACCACCCTTTGAGTGAAAAAATTGCCCCTCTGGATCCTTTTGTATCTCTCCCCTCTCACCTTAAATCTGTGCCCCCTCGTTATAGACTCCCCTACCTTTGGGAAAAGATTTTGACTATCGACCTTATCTATGCCCCTCATTATTTTATAGACTTCTATAAGATCACCCCTTAACCTCCTACTCTCCAGGGAAAAAAGTCCCAGTCTGTCTAACCTCTCCCTGTAAGTCAAACCATCAAGTCCCGGTAGCATCCTAGTAAATCTTTTCTGCACTCTTTCTAGTTTAATAATATCCTTTCTATAATAGGGTGACCAGAACTGTACACAGTACTCCAAGTGTGGCCTCACCAATGCCCTGTACAACTTCAACAAGACATCCCAACTCCTGCATTCAATGTTCTGACCAATGAAACCAAGCATGCTGAATGCCTTCTTCACCACCCTATTCACCTGTGACTCCACTTTCAAGGAGCTATGAATCTGTACTCCCAGATCTCTTTGTTCTATAACTCTCCCCAACGCCCTACCATTAACGGAATAGGTCCTGGCCCGATTCGATCTACCAAAATGCATCACCTCACATTTATCTAAATTAAACTCCATCTGCCATTCATCGGCCCACTGGCCCAATTGATCAAGATCCCGTTGCAATCCCAGATAACCTTCTTCACTGTCCACAATGCCACCAATCTTGGTGTCATCTGCAAACTTACTAACCATGCCTCCTAAATTCTCATCCAAATCATTAATATAAATAACAAATAACAGCGGACCCAGCACCGATCCCTGAGGCACACCGCTGGACACAGGCATCCAGTTTGAAAAACAACCCTCTACAACCACCCTCTGTCTTCTGTCGTCAAGCCAATTTTGTATCCAATTGGCTACCTCACCTTGGATCCCATGAGATTTAACCTTATGTAACAACCTACCATGCGGTACCTTGTCAAATGCTTTGCTGAAGTCCATGTAGACCACGTCTACTGCACAGCCCTCATCTATCTTCTTGGTTACCCCTTCAAAAAACTCAATCAAATTCGTGAGACATGATTTTCCTCTCACAAAACCATGCTGACTGTTCCTAATTAGTCCCTGCCTCTCCAAATGCCTGTAGATCCTGTCCCTCAGAATACCCTCTAACAACTTACCCACTACAGATGTCAGGCTCACTGGTCTGTAGTTCCCAGGCTTTTCCCTGCCGGCCTTCTTAAACAAAGGCACAACATTTGCTACCCTCCAATCTTCAGGCACCTCACCTGTAGCGGTGGATGATTCAAATATCTCTGCTAGGGGACCCGCAATTTCCTCCCTAACCTCCCATAACGTCCTGGGATACATTTCATCAGGTCCCGGAGATTTATCTACCTTGATGCGCGTTAAGACTTCCAGCACCTCCCTCTCTGTAATATGTACACTCCTCAAGACATCACTATTTATTTCCCCAAGTTCCCTAACATCCATGCCTTTCTCAACCGTAAATACCGATGTGAAATATTCATTCAGGATCTCACCCATCTCTTGTGGTTCCGCACATAGATGACCTTGTTGATCCTTAAGAGGCCCTACTCTCTCCCTAGTTACCCTTTTGCCCTTTATGTATTTGTAGAAGCTCTTTGGATTCACCTTTGCCTGATCTGCCAAAGCAATCTCATATCCCCTTTTTGCCCTCCTGATTTCTCTCTTAACTCTACTCCGGCAATCTCTATACTCTTCAAGGGATCCACTTGATCCCAGCTGCCTATGCATGTCATATGCCTCCTTCTTCTTTTTGACTAGTGCCTCAATCTCCCGAGTCATCCAAGGTTCCCTACTTCTACCAGCCTTGCCCTTCACTTTATAAGGAATGTGCTTACCCTGAACCCTGGTTAACACACTTTTGAAAGCCTCCCACTTACCAGACGTCCCTTTGCCTGCCAACAGACTCTCCCAATCAACTTCTGAAAGTTCCTGTCTAATACCATCAAAATTGGCCTTTCCCCAATTTAGAATTTTAACTTTTGGGCCAGACCTATCCTTCTCCATAGCTATCTTAAAACTAATGGAATTATGATCACTGGTCCCAAAGTGATCCCTCACTAACACTTCTGTCACCTGCCCTTCCTTATTTCCCAAGAGGAGGTCAAGTTTTGCCCCCTCTCTAGTCGGGCCATCCACATACTGAATGAGAAATTCCTCCTGAATACACTCAACAAATTTCTCTCCATCCAAGCCCCTAATGCTATGGCTATCCCAGTCAATGTTGGGAAAGTTAAAGTCCCCTACTATTACCACCCTATTTTTCTTGCAGCTCCTCTTTAAAGGCCGCCTATTGTTCGATTACAGTTTTGCCTGCCAATCTTTGATTCCAATTTACCCGGGCCAGATCCATTCTCAACCGACTGAAATTGGCCCTCTTCCGATTAAGTATTTTTACTCTAGATTGCTCCTTGTCCTTTTCCATAACTAATCTAAACTTTATGATATTATGATCACTGTTCCCCAAATGTTCCTCCACTGACACTTGCTCCACTTGACCCACTTCATTCTCTAGAACCAGATTCAACAATGCCTCCTTCCTCACTGGGCCAGAAACATACTGATCAAGAAAGTTCTCCTGAACACACTTCAGAAATTCCTCCCCTTCTTTGCCCTTTTCACTATTACTATCCTGGTCTATATTCAGATAGTTGAAGTTCCCCATTATCACTACTCTATAGTTCTTGCACCTCTCTGTAATTTCCATGTAAATTTGCTCCTCTATATCCTTCCCACTAATTGATGGCTATTAGAATACATCCAGTAGTGTAATGGCACCTCTTGGTTCATTGAAGCACACTAATATGATCTCTTATTCATTGAGGAAGTTCTCTTTAATAACTTCACACTTTGTTACCTGGTAATAATCATACTGCTTTTCTTTATACTTGCCAGTTTTGTTCCTTCCCCTCCTGAAGACAGTGGGATAGATCTTGACTTTGTGCGATAGTGTAAAACGGGTGATAGCGAGTCAACAGTCCGTTTTAAATCTCTCTCGATTTTTATTTCCATTGAAGTCAATCATTGACTGTATTGAGTCATGCTCCAATACTGTGAGTGTCAGCAGGCTATTTTACCACAGGAGGCTTCATCGTCGAGTCCGATTCTATCCTTCTGGGCACTTTCAGCAGCGGCCATTGGGTAATAATCGGTAACCTTGGAAACATTTTCCCTTTCCTAATCCAGGAGCATTGAGGCCAACTGTGGTCCCATCACAACAGCTGAGAAAAGCTAAAACAGATCAGACCAGGAATTGTACCTGGTCAGTATGGCTCAGCTACTCCCTAGATAAACTCGCTGAACCATTAGGCAAGCATTGGCTTATTAGGATGAATTCTAACAGGCACTCTTGCCTAATGGGTCAGCGACTTTAATCCAGGGAATAGCTGAGCTATCAGGCAAGCTAGCCTGTTAGAATTCATATAAATAGGCCAATTAATCACTCTCGCAGGAATATCACGCTGTAACACATTGGTCGTGGAGCCCGACGCGATCGCACGTTGATTGTTAGTGGTCAATGTCCTGTCCGGGTTTCGCGCCCGGCAGCTAACCTGATTGACAGGCTGGCTGCCAACAGGAGCTGCAACGCGAGGGAGGGGCGGGGAAGGGAGAGAGCCAGATGACCGGGTGGGGGGAAGAATGGAAGATCCAGCGCTGGACTGGAAGATCGGGGTGGGGGGAAAGGGGAAGATCGGGAGGGAGAGGGGAAGATTGGGGGGGGAGAGGGGAAGATTGGGGGGACATCGGGGGAAGATCGGGGGGAGAGGGGAAGATCGGAGGGGGAGAGGGGAAGATCGGAGGGGGAGAGGGGAAGATTGGGGGGACATCGGGAGAAGATCGGGGAGAGAGGGGAAGATTGGGGGAGAGGGAAAGATTGGGGGGACATCGGGGGAAGATCGGGGGGAGAGGGGAAGATCGGGGGGGAGAGGGGACGATTGGGGGAACATCAGGAGAAGATTGGGGGAAAGGGGAAGATCGGGGGAGAGGGGAAGATTGGGGGGACATCGGGGAAGATCAGGGGGGGAAGGGAAGATCGGGGGGGGAGACGGGAAGATTGGGGGGACATCGGTGGAAGATCGGGAGGGAGAGGGGAAGATCGGGAGAGGGGAAGATCAGGGGGGAGAGGGGAAGGTCGAGGGGAGAGGGGAAGATCGGGAGGGTGAGATTGGGGGGACGTCGGGAGGGTGAAGAGGGGGACATCAGAACGGGAGACATTGGACATCGGAGCAGGTTTCAAAGATAGGTGCATTTAGTGTTTTCACTTCCATGCATGGTTTTTTATTTAATTTATTTAGTTTCTTTTTCCCTGATCCGGCCCTTCACGTCTGGTTTCACCAGGTGTGAATCAGAAGCGGTGGCCAAGCCATCCAGGTAAGTTAAAAATCTTTCTAATCCCTTCATCTGTCACAGGTAAAGTGCCTTAAGTACCTCAATGAGGTACATTTGGCTCTTTAACTGTCATCCCACCGGCTTTAATTGCCGGCGAGACTTCCGTTTTCGGGTCGCCCGCCCGCACACAGGTGGGTCCCTGGGAAACTCGGAAACCGGCGGGTTGGAGCCAGCTTCCAAACCTGAACGGGATTTGCGCGATTTTCAGAGCCCCCCCACCCCCAACGCACCCACATTTGCCTCCTAAAAACACCCACTTTGTCCCAAAAGATCCATGAGGCCATTTATCCTGCTGTTATGTCCAGTAGGTGGCTTTTCTACCTGCTGATCCTCCTCAGCACTGAACCTGCCATGATTCCTGGGGTCAGCTCATTTACATATCCATTAGCTGAGTGCGACTCCCATGTACGCAGGAGTACTGGGCGGGGGGAATGGAAATTTCAGGTACATGCCTTTAAAAAGCTTAAATGGCTGAAGCTTTCTGAAGCAGGCTGGAGGAGCGGCGTGTCAGTAGTGAACAACTATACATATTTGAACAGTGTCAAATATGTATAGTTGAGGGCACATGTGAGATTTTGTGGCATGTCTTCAGGTGGAGGACCTAGTAAAGGCACCCAGAGAAGGGAGCAGGGCATTGGCGAGGAGGCTGAGAAGAAGAGCACACAATTTCAGTGAGATGATCTACAAAGCCTTCCTGGAGAAGATGCGGCAAAGGAGAGAAAGATGGCTGGGTGTCCATGGGAGAAAGCCAAAGAAAGTGTTTCACATGCCATGTGGAAGGAGGTGATAATGGCACTGAGTACTCCCTCCCTCACCCCAGAACTGTAGACCAGTGCTGGAAGAAGTTCAATGATCTGGTGATGGCAGGCAAGGTAATATACTGGCTACAGTGCCTTTTCTTTCTTGAGCACCATGGCCACCAATACAGTAAATCCCTTGCAAAATCAGCTTCACACTGCACTGTAGTTAAGGGTTCACTAATTCTGGATCTAACAATATTATGTGAAACCAACTGAACACAGAGCAGTTTCTTGGATGCAGAACCTTACATTAATTAATGGTGGGAAACATGGAGATGGCAAAAATGCTGAACAAATATTTTGTTTCAGTCTTCACAGTAGAGGACACTAAGAATATCCCAACACTGGACAAACAGGGGACTCTCGGGGGGGAGGAGCTAAATACGATTAAAATCACTCAGGAGATGGTACTCAGTAAAATAATGGGACTCAAGGCGGATAAATCCCCTGGACCTGATGGCTTCCATCCTAGGGTCTTGAGGGAAGTGGCAGTAGGGATTGTGGATGCTTTGGTGATAGTTTTCCAAAATTCCCTGGACTCAGGAGAGGTCCCGGCAGATTGGAAAACTGCTAATGTAACACCGTTATTTAAAAAGGGTAGTAGGCAGAAGGCTGGAAATTATAGGCCAGTTAGCTTAACATCTGTGGTGGGTAAAATTTTGGAGTCTATTATTAAGGAGACAGTAACGGAACATTTAGATAAGCATAATTTAATAGGACAAAGTCAGCATGGCTTTATGAAGGGGAAGTCATGTCTGACAAATTTGCTTGAGTTCTTCGAGGATATAACGTATAGGGTGGATAAAGGGGAACCAGTGGACATAGTGTATTTAGACTTCCAGAAGGCATTCGACAAGGTGCCACATAAAAGATTATTACTTAAGATAAAAAATCACGGGATTGGGGGTAATATTCTGGCATGGGTGGAGGATTGGTTATCGAACAGGAAGCAAAGAGTTGGGATAAATGGTTCATTTTCGGACTGGCAACCAGTAACCAGTGGTGTTCCACAGGGGTCGGTGCTGGGTCCCCAACTCTTTACAATCTATATTAACGATTTGGAGGAGGGGACCGAGTGCAACATATCAAAATTTGCAGATGATACAAAGATGGGAGGGAAAGTAGAGAGTGAGGAGGACATAAAAAACCTGCAAGGGGATATAGACAGGCTGGGTGAGTGGGCGGAGATTTGGCAGATGCAATATAATATTGGAAAATGTGAGGTTATGCACTTTGGCAGGAAAAATCAGAGAGCAAGTTATTTTCTTAATGGTGAGAGACTGGAAAGTACTGCAGTACAAAGGGATCTGGGGGTCCTGGTGCAAGAAAATCAAAAAGTTGGTATGCAGGTGCAGCAGGTGATCAAGAAAGCCAACGGAATGTTGGCTTTTATTGCTAGGGGGATAGAATATAAAAACAAGGAGGTATTGCTGCAGTTATATAAGGTATTGGTGAGACCGCACCTGGAATACTGCATACAGTTTTGGTCTCCATACTTAAGAAAAGACATACTTGCTCTCGAGGCAGTACAAAGAAGGTTCACTCGGTTAATCCCGGGGATGAGGGGGCGGACATATGAGGAAAGGTTGAGTAGATTGGGACTCTACTCATTGGAGTTCAGAAGAATGAGAGGCGATCTTATTGAAACATATAAGATTGTGAAGGGTCTTGATCGGGTGGATGTAGTAAGGATGTTCCCAAAGATGGGTGAAACTAGAACTAGGGGGCATAATCTTAGAATAAGGGGCTGCTCTTTCAAAACTGAGATGAGGAGAAATTTCTTCACTCAGAGGGTGGTAGGTCCGTGGAATTTGCTGCCCCAGGAAGCTGTGGAAGCTACATCATTAGATAAATTTAAAACAGAAATAGACAGTTTCCTTGAAGTAAAGGGAATTAGGGGTTATGGGGAGCGGGCAGGAAATTGGACATGAAGCTGAGTTCGGATCGGTCAATGCCCTGTGGGTGGCGGAGAGGGCCCAGGGGCTATGTGGCCGGGTCCTGCTCCGACTTCTTGTGTTCTTTAGATTTGTGGTTGGGATCAGATCAGCCATGATCTTATTGAATGGCGGAGCAGGCTCGAGGGGCCGATTGGCCTACTCCTGCTCCAATTTCTTATGTTCTTATGTTCTTACATGCCACCATCTGCCCTGCCCAAACCGCTGCAGTGGCGGTGTGGCCCTTATCACCAAATCTCACCTTGGTCTGTCCCCCTTCTCATCTGACACCTTGTTCTTTGAGCACCTCACTTTGTTCCACCCCTCTTGACTCTCCTTCAAAATCCTCATTCTCTACCGCCCACCCAAGTGCCACGCCAAGTTTCTTACCAAGATATTTTCACTGCTTTCCTCCCTCAACCTCTGCACCAAGTGACTTCTCATCCTTGGTGATTTCAACCCCCATCTCAACTCATCATGCTCTCTCTCCTTCGAATTCACTGCCCTCCTGTCCTCCCTTAACCTCTTCCTCCATATAAACTCTCCTACCTATAATCACAGCCACCCTCTCAACCATGCCATTTCACGTGGCCTCTCTATTCCCATTATCTCATTCACAGACAAGGCCATGTCTGATCACTTTCTAGTATCCCTCACCATTCACATCCCCCTTCCGCCTTTCGATTTCACTTTCTTCTGTGTCCAACCCTGGAAAAAACTCTTCACCCAAGCCACTTACAACAGCACTTTCAAATTCCCAACCGTCTAGCCTTTGGTCCTCCATTCATCACTTCTGCAGCTACTGATCCATTCAATCACATCCTCTCCTCCACCTTTGATGCCTTTGTCCTCAGTAACACCCTTACTCTCTCCCACCCTGGTTGTTCCCCCTGGTACGGCCCCCATCTTCGCTCCCTTAAGTCCAAAGGAGGTATACTTGAATGGTTATGGCGCACACCTGGTTTAGCTATTCATCGCCAGATCTGTCTGGACCACATCAAGGAGTCAGGAGCGCACTTTGGGCCCTACTCTCCTCTGCCAAAACTGCTCTCTATTTCAGGATCGTCTTGGAATGCAAAGATAACCCCCAGCTTCATTTCTCTGCTACCAACCATCTCCATAAACCTATCTCTCCTGCCCTCTCCAAATTCACCTCGAACAACAAGTGTAAGGAACTCATGGACTTCTTTGTCAATAAGATTGATACACCTGTTCAGCTGCCTCTGCCTCGTTCCTCCCTTCCTCTTGCCCATCAAGCCAAGCTTCCACCAAGGTTCCCTCCTGCATTAGCCCTGAACTCAACTCTCTCTAGTTTCTCTCCTATCTCCCCATATGCTCTCTCCAAGCTTATCTTGACAATGAGATCCACCTCCTGCTCTCTCAACCCTATTCCCACTAAATTGCTGTCCACCCAACTTCTCTTCCTGGCCCCCATACTAGCTGATAATGTAAATAGTTCCCTCTTCTCAGGTACTGTCCCACTGCCTTTTAAATTACATCCTCTGTGAATGTGACCGAGGTGCACTATCCCTCCTCATCCTTCTCGACCTGTCTGCAACTTTTGACATGGTTGATCAAGCCATCCTCCTCCAATGCTTCTCCTCCATTATCCAGCTGAGTGGGACTGCTCTCATCTGGTTCCGCTCTTCACTATCCAGTCATAGCCAGAGAATCTCCTGCAATAGCTTCTCTTTCTGCCCCCATGCATTACCTCTGGAGTCCCCCTCAGGCCATCAGTGGATTTGGACCCCAGCATTAGGAAGACACCTGTGGAAATTGTAACTCATTGATGGTATCTCATGGGCTGAATAATATTTTCCATGAAATAACCTTCTCGAGGGCAATTAGGGATGGGCAATAAATGCTGGCCTCGCCAGTGATGCCCACATCCCGTGAACGAATAAAAAAAAAACTGCAGTTGATTTTGTTCAACAGTGGTTCTTAGAAACTGTGTATTTCTGCTAATATTGAAAATGTCATTACCCTACACAATTGTGCCTGTCTCCCCTTCCCTGTTCTCCAATGATCCTAAGTCACCCTCCATGTGATTTTACTGACTTATGTTGATTGTACGGTATGACAAGTTTCATTCATAAATTTGGGATTGATTTTTGTGATCATTTAATCAGAATAAATCAGTACTGCCCCTTTGTTCTTCATGTGTGGTCTGATCTTGTCCTTTTCTGACCCTTGCTGCTATCTCTATGGTCTCTGAAATGATGGTTAATTGCATCGTATTGATGTTAGGTTCCTATTATATCCGACACCTGCCTTATGAGCTCATGGATTCTCTTATAATATCCTCCATAAATTCTCTTAGTGAGAGTGACAGAAAGTTGAGACATAAACATCGGGGAATGGTACACTGATTATTTTCAAATATCTACTATATTATCAGTCACTTACTGGTAAAACATTCACACTCAGTGCATGCTCATCACCAAAGACCTGCAAGCTTCGTGATATTTAATCTTGTATCAAATTTCTCTTGATGTATTATAATGTCACATATATGTCACATTTATTCCAAACATTAAATAAGGTGATTTAGCTGAATTTCCATTAGAACTAAAGATTGCTTTGGAAGATGACACCAGAATAGCTCCTGATTTATTAAAGACAAGCAATATATTAAAATCAGCAAAATTATATTTTACATTAAGTGTAAATTAAAGCCATAAATTTAGTGTGAACATAGATAAGATAGGTCTTAGCAAACAATAAGCATTTGGTGTTTAATTTCCCTTTGGTAGATTGTTTCATCATGACCTAGAGAAACATTACAGCTATCCTTAATACCAACAACTGGTTGACATTTTGTTCATTAGGGGCCGGGATTTTTGATTGTCACAACACAAGATAAATTGTTTTATTAAGAGGAAATGATAGCATTGGTTCTTCCATAATTGAATCTGGGAGATGAATCTACTTTTCTTTGGAATGACAGTTTCTGGAAACTACATAATCAACCTTCGGGGAGTGAAATGTGTTCCTTCATACTGCATTTTTCTTTCATGCTAAATCATGTGTTTCCAGAGGAAAAGACTGAACCTTTGTCACAGGAATACCCCATAAATAACTGTATCATAGAGGGTTTAAATGTTCATGGGTACATTACATTTAGAAAAGACAGGCAGAATTGAAAAGGAGGGGGTGTAACCCTAATAATAAAGGATGACATAAGGACAGTAGTGAGAAAGGATCTCGGTTCGGAGGATCAGGAAGTAGAATCAGTATGGGTGGAAATAAGAAATAACAAGGGACAGAAAATATTGGTGGGTGTAGTATATAGGCCCCCTAATAGTAGCTATACCGTTGGACAGAGTATTAATCATGAAATAATAGGACCTTGTAACAAAAGGAATGCTGTAATCATGGGGGACTTTAATCTGCTTATAGACTGAGCAAATCAAATTGGCAAAGGTAGTTTAGAAGACGAGTTCATGGAATGTATTCAAGATGGTTTCCTCGAGCAATACATAATGGAACCAAACAGGGAACAAGATATTTTAGATCTTGTATTGCATAATGAGATTGGGTTAATTAGTAATCTCACAGTAAAAGAACCTCTGGGGAAGAGCGATCATAATATGATAGAATTTCACATTGAGTTTGAAAGTAATGTACTTAAGTCAGAAACTAGTGTCTTAAACTTAAATAAAGCCAATTAAATAGGTATGAGGGGCGAGTTGTCAAAGGTAGATTGGGGAATTAAATTAAAGGGTTTGACAGTTGAAAAGTAATGGCAAGCACTTAAAGAAATATTTCAATATTCTCAACAAATATACATTCCATTGAGAAATAATAATTCCATGGGAAGAATGATCCACCCGTGGCTAACTAAAGAAGTTAAGGAGAGTATTAGATTGAAAGAAGAGGGCTATAATGTTGCCAAGAAGAGTAATAAGCCTGGGGATTGGGAGAAATTAAGAAACCAACAAAGGACGACCAAAAAATTGATTAAAAGGGAGAAAATAGAATATGAAAGTAAACTAGCAAGAAATATAAAAACGGATTGTAAGAGCTTCTACAAGTATGTAAAAAGGAAGAGAGTAGCAAAAGTAAACGTTGGTTCCTTAGAGGCTGAGACAGGAGAAATTATAATGGGGAATCAGGAAATGGCAGATGCATTAAACAAATATTTTGTATCTGTCTTCACAGTAGAAGACACAAAAAGCATACCAGAAATAATGGGGAACCAAGGGGTAAATGACAGTGAGGAACTTAAAACAATTAATATCACTAGAGAAAAAGTACTAGACAAACTAATGGGACTAAAAACCAACAAATCCCCTGGACCTGATGGCCTACACTCAAGGGTTCTAAAAGAGGTGGCTGCAGAGATAGTGGATGCATTGGTTATGATCTTCCAAAATTCTCTAGATTCTGGAACAATCACAGTGGATTGGAAAGTAGCAAATGTAACCCCGCTATTCAAGAAAGGAGGGAGAGAGAAAACAGGGAACTACCAGCCAGTTAGCCTGACATCGGTCATCGGGAAAATGCTGGAATCCATTATTAAGGGAGTGATAACAGGGCACTTAAAAAATCATAATATGATTAGGCAGAATCAACATGGTTTTATGAAAGGGAAATTGTGTTTGACAAATTTATTAGAGTTTTTTGAGGAGGTAACTAGCAGGGTAGATAAAGGAGATCCAGTGGATATAGTATATTTGGATTGTCAGAAAGCATTCAATAAGGTGCCACAGAAAAGGCTGTTACACTAGGTAAGGGCTTATGGGATTGGGTGTAATATATTAGCATGGATAGAGGATTGGTTAATGGACAGAAAACAGAGAGTAGAAGTAAATATGTCTTTCTCAGGTTGGCAGGCTGTAACTAATGGGGTGCCTCAAGGATCAGTGGTAGGGCCTCAGCTACTTACAATCTATAGTAATGACTTAGATGACGGGACCGAGTGTAATGTATCCAAGTTTGCTGACAATACAAAGCTAGATGGGAAAGTAAGCTGTGAGGAGGACAAAAAGAGTCTGCATAGGGATATAGACAGGTTAAGTGAGTGGGCAAGAACATGGCAGATAGGGTATAATGTGGGGAAATGTGAGATTATTCACTTTGGTAGGAAGAATAGAAAAACAGAATATTTTTTAAATGGTGAGAAACTATTAAATGTCGGTGTTCAGAGAGACTTGAATGTCCTCGTAGAAGAAACATAAAAAGTTAGCATGCAGGTACAGCAAGCAATTAGGGAGGCAAATGGCATGTTGGTCTTTATTGCAAGGGGGTTGGAGTACAAGAGTAAGGAAGTCTTACTACAGTTGTACAGGGCATTGGTGAGACCTCACCTGGAGTACTAAGAGATTGTTTCCCCTGGCTAAAGAAACTGGAATTAGGGGGCATAATCCCAGGATACGGGGTCGGCCATTCAGGACTGAAAAGAGGAGGAATTTCATCATGCAGAAGGTTGTGAACCTTTGGAATTCTTTTCCCCAGAAGACTGTGGATGCTGAGTCATTGAATATATTCAAGGCTGAGATGGATAAATTTTTGGACTCTAGGGGAATCAAGGGATATGGGGATCGGGCGGGAAAGTGGAGTTGAGGTTGAAGTTCAGTCTAGATCTGTTTGAATGGTGGAGCAGGCTCGAGGGGCTGTATGGCCTACTCCTGCTCCTATTTCTTATGTTCTTAGCAAACAGAAATTGAAAAGAGAGTTGGAAGTAAGTAATTGGATGGAATACATTTATATAATGTATTATCCATCACAATATTGACCTGAGGTGAACTATTAAGATTAGGAGCAATGTGTTATTAAAATTATTATTGAAGTCAACAAAACTAAACCAAACAGTTGATGAACAAAATTTCTCTTGCCTAATAACAGCTGATATGAAAAGAAAACAATTTAGTTGAAAGGTTCAGCTGTTCATTTTAGTGGTTTGTTCTGTATTCAGTGTAAGTAGACAGACTATGAATTTTGCATGGTGTGACTGGCTAGCCAGTGGGCACTAATCCCCGATAGGGTCCTGCATTCTAAGAGCTCTATTCAATGAATGCTCATTGAATTTGAAAGCAGCACAATGAGCAATCGCGCTGTCTAAAGGGTTACAGCGAAGTCTTCAGCAGGTTCTATTCTGAAATCAGAGGGCTCAACCAGATTGAAACCTGTGGCTATCTTCCGTTGTTTAATTATTTCGCTGTCCCCTGTTCCAGCACAGGAAATAGATAACAACATTTATTGTTCTCTGATAGAATGTGATATAATCATAAAATAAACTCACCACAGGAATGGTGGTCACATAATGCATTACTATTCTGTGTTGTTCCACGCCTATGCAGCATGCTTTTATATCAAATAATTATCAACTGCACGCATTCTGAATACAGCAACCTATCCTACATGGATGACACAATGAAAATACCTTCATGTCAAACCTATTGTTTTCTAGGCATCATCCACTGGAATACTTTAGATAACAAAGAAAAGTAAGAGGCCCATCCTCTGAAAAGGAAGAAAGACTTGCATTTATATAATGCCTTTCATGACCTCAGGATGTCCCAAAACGCTTTACAGTCATTGAAGTACTTTTTGAAGTGTAGTCACTGTTGTGATGATTGAGTAACCCATAATGAACCAAACCTACTGATTTATTACTAAAATTACATAAATAAATCACATCACCAACATCAAAACTAGAATGGATAGCACACAGGCTTTGGACCAGTAAAAAGAAAAACAAAATGGCTGTGATGCCCTTTATAGTCAGGCATCATAACCAAGCTATGTGTAACCACAAGGACTTGGGTCACATTGTCCATCTGCCAGCTCCTGGATTTGTCTGCCCATTGTCACTTTTCTAGTCAAACCTTACATAGTCAAACCATCTCAATTTTGTGTTTTGTCCCAGTCGGGCCTCATTCCATTACCTGCCCAACCACATGCGAAGTTAAAGATCTTCAGCATCATGGTCCACATGCCCTGCTTATTTCAATCCTCTTGCTATTTCCAGCCATTATTTTTGGATTGATTGCTCTGTCCTCCCAGCTAATACCCAACGTTCATTTTCCGCAGCACATTCCAAAATATCCAGGCTTGGATTTTCTGCCTTCATCATTGTCCAACTCTCTGGATCATCCAGAAATGGTAAACAGGACACTAACTTCACAAACTGCCCTTTACACATTTCCTAATATAACTCTCATCCCCAGAGTGGTTTCTAGCAATATATTAAAAGTCTTGCATCAAGCACGCATCCAAGGTTTCACATCTCTCAAAGGGTTAATACTTGAAAGTGTCACACCTCAAAAGCATTGGACATGCATAAGGCAAAGATTCATGATTGGCTCACATGACTAATATCTGTTGTTAATTATGCTGATTGGCTCAAATATCCTAGTGACTAAATGTGAAGCAATCAAAAACGAGTTCCATTCATGAAACAGATAGGAAAGTTTTGAGTGAGCAATGAACAAGCATCATGAAACCACCCAATCAAATTTCTCAATATTTTTTCAAAATTAACAATCTGGAACCAACAACTGCCACAAACCAAATCAATCAAACTTCTCAACTAATTTCTTCACACTGTATTCAGCTGACATTTTCCTTCTTCAATCAGGTCACAGTGTACAAGTAATAGTAACACTCATAACATAACAGACACATAACAAATGACACAGTTGTAAAAAAAATCATTAACCTTACCCATAACATTTGTAATTTGATTTTAGAAATGACTGGAAGAAGTTTTCTCCAACAACGGCCTGCCCTGATATCTGGGATCTGAAACTTCAGTCTGAAATTTCATTTGGGCCTTCAGCTTGGCGATTTATCGCTGCTGGCACAAATTCTTTGGGGTCAAAATTGGTCTTTGATGGTAGGGCAAAATGGGTGATAATACATCTGGTCCGATTTTCCTTTCCATTAACTTCATTGATTTTCTACTGCCCATGGCCAATTTCACCCACTTTGTGTTTTCACCCTACTCCTGCAGAATTACAACACCTCGAGTGCAGCAGGGCAACCCAGGTCACATGACAACCAGGCAGCAAAGGATCAGGGAGTGTGGGAAGGAGGTGCAGTTTCGGGGTTGTTATTTTCCTGCTGAACAACAGCAGTGCACCATGACAACCTGTGTTACAAGGCAACCAGACAGAAAACATTTCAATTAACAGCTGTGATGTTCTAGGGATAGGAAAAATAATCCAAAATAAGAAGGTTTTATTATTTCAGGTTTTTTTAAGCCATTAAAGAAAAATTCTGAGCTAACTGTGTTATTTTGGTATGTGTGTCTTTGAGAAGGACTAAATATGGCCAGAGGAAACCATTTATGAAGTACTTTGATGCTGAAGTACAAATCCACTGCTTCGTATTCCTGGGAAGGTGTTGAATAGTGCTTAATATTTTATATGCTAGTATTTTATGCTATGTTTCTAAATTTATTTTTATGTTTGGCTAGATCTTGTGGTAGCTTGAGTGGCTCACAAAGTATGATGGGATAGTTAGCATATAGTGAGAAGAAGTGAGTACATGCAACAGGCCTGCTGAAAAGGGAGGAAACATCCTCGGGCAAACCAGACAGTAAACAGAAGTAAATGCAGCTGTGGCAGTTTTTGTTTAGCCATAATATAAACCTACAGTAGTAATGAACATTAGAATAGATAAGACTAGTTTTTAGTAATGTAAGAATTAAAACAATTAACAGGAGGTAAGCTAGTTTAGGGTTAATGGAAAAGTACTGAGAAAGAAGAGATGAGCCATTGAATAATGTAAGGAATAGAATGTAACAACCTTGAGGATAGATAAGAGTGGGGTCTCATTGTAATTCACTGGCTTGAATTAAAGTCTGTTAGGAGTTGTTTACTTATGGATATAAATGTGGCAAATCTGGTTGTGCTCTGGCATTTTGGGAGTATGGCTCATTTCATCTTGATTGCTTTACCCAGCTGAGTGTCCCGGATCGTGAGTACGACTTCAGTCTTTATGATCTGTTACGAGGGGGTTGTCTAGCTTTAAGATCTAGTTGTATACGATACTTTACTGTAGCTTATGCGGACTTAATAAAGTTGTACATAAAGCTATTATGCGTTGCGATTCCTTGAGCATGAACCTAGGCCAACAGGAAGTGTTTGAATTCTCTTCAATACGATGCAGGGACACCTAAATGCAACATAGTTGAACAGTCAGTGTAGCTTCAGAAGCAATTGGACGCGCTGCCCAGATTTTCAGAGTGTTACAGAGAACTGAAGAGTGCTGAGGTTAATGAAAAAATTTCTGGGTTTGTTCCGTTAAGCAGGCATATGACTCATTGCTGAGGAATTATAATGAATGCCCTACCTGTCGCGAATTTGAATTTCTTTGCAGAAAGTCTTAGTGGATGGGACTGGGTAATTTGCATTTCCTGATGTAGGTTTAAAATGGTGGTAACATTTTTGTGCCAATGAGTTGAAACCTGTAATTAAGTCAGTTACTGGGTGACAAAAATTAAGCAGTTCTGCCTTGTTTTAGCATTGTAGAGGTCCCTTTAATCCAGTCATTCGTCATTATAAGGTTAAAAAAAATCTAGCTACCATCAGAATCTTGTGCCAAGCTTCACTTGATACAAATGTCTCAAGTTCTGTCAATTGTTTGCAAAGCTACTGCAAAGCAGGAGCCAATCTACTTTCGAACAAACACTGTGATTTGTTCCGCCAAAGTGAATGCGAGTCTGTTGTTTTTAAATGTGACTAATATTTACTCAAATCTAGGAAGTCCCACTACTGTAGTTGTTTGAATCATGGAGGCTCCTTTACCATAGAACTGTAGAACCATAGACGTTTATGGAACAGAAGGAGGTAATTCAGCTCACCTTGTCTGTGCCAGCTTTTTGCTACAGCAATCCAAAACTAGTGCACTGCCCTGCTCTCCCCCCTTAGCCCTGTACCTTCCCCTGCAATTTTCCATTAAAAGTTGCAATGGTCTCTGCCTCAACCATTCCCTGTGGTAAAGCATTCCATGCTCCAACAATTCCTTTTCTCTTAGTGAACATTTTAAATTGATGACCCCCTTGTCACTGACTCCCCAACCAGAGGAAATAGTCATTCCCTATTCACTCTATCAAAAGACTTCATAGTTTTAAAAAGACTTCATCAAATCTCCTCTTAGCCTTCTCTGTTCCAGTGAAAATAGTCCCAGTATCTCAAGAATCTTCTCATAACGATAGTTTTCTATATCTAGCATCATCCTGGTGAATCTACACTGTACGCTGTCTATGGCTTTAATATCCTTTTTATAATAGGGTACCCAAAACGGCATACAGTTTGGAACTGCTAAGAGATATAGGGGTTGATTTTTATATGGAGTGTAAGTTGGGTGGGAAGTGGGCAGGACATCAACAGGAGGTCTGGTCAATTTTCTAGTCAAGCCTTATTTAAATACAACGGGCGAGTTGCCAGCATTAATTGTGCTCCTTATAGGCAACTCACTGACAGGGAGGGCTGAAAATTTGATGGGGTACTGACCACTTAAAGGCAGACTGCAGCACTTAAAGGGGAGGTGCACTTTTCCAAAGTGATCAGTGGGCTATTAAAGCAACAGGCCGCATGGCATTGTTCAGGCCCTCCTGATTCTCTGAAGCTGTGGAGGTTCTCTTTCCCACTGATGAGCGATAGGTGCCCCATTAAATTAGCCAGAGAGAGGTGGTTGAGCAGGTCAATGCCAGCAACATAGTTCCAAGGACATGTCTGTAGTGCGCGAATAAATTTAACGACCTCATCAGGACTGCCAAGATAAAACTCCCCTTCACATCTCATAGTTTCTGTACAACTCTGTACCACCCTACTTTAGACTCAAATTAACTTATTCTGGTTCAGAATTCTCTCCCCATGGCTTTAAAAAACACAGCAGTATTGAATTTGTTCGCTGCAGGGACATTCCAATCAATGCAGGAGGACAAAGGGAGCTTTTTGGGTATTAGGCAAGGCAAGATATTCACCTGCATTCAGACGGTGACTGATGCACCGACCTGAGAAAATGTGGAAATAAACAGCTGGAAAAACAGCTACAATTTAGTGCCGTTGCAGGTTTCCCCAGAGCCTGGGATGTGATTGATTGAATTTAAAGGGAGATTAGAATGGCAACAGTCAATCTGATAACATACATCAATCACAAATACTTCTATTCCCTCACTGCAATGCCCAAAGAAGAATCTTATATATGAATCCCCAATACCCAGGATCGTTAACACATGACTCCTATATCCTCAGCCAGTTGTCTTTGCCTCTGGCATTTGAAAATGATAACTGACTGTAATGATGGTTGTAGAAAAATTTTGACTTCAGCACAAAATGATGGCTCGTGATCTCATTGCACAATTCGCAGATGCTAACAGAACATAGTACAAGGTGATACAATCTACTAAGGAGAAAATATTTGGGCCTAGAAATTTGGATGTGCAGCACCTGTTTTTCAGGCGCTAAGTGGCCGACTAAGGCCCCAATATGACGGGCAGGAAGCTCGCTCATTTCCCGCCGAAAGTGCACAGCCCGCCATATTGGGGAAGGACACAAAATCATCGCAGAATGCTCACTGTGCCCCCTGAAACAGGCATTAGACCATTGGCATGTGTAAATAAGGGGCCTCACATCAGTTTGAGATCCCTGCTGCAAGATTGGTTTGTCCTGAGGCCGCCAGCGTCAGCTGCACTCTGTAAAACCAGACCTTGGGACTGCCTGCTACCAACAAGGTAAATTTTTGAAATATACTTAACTATATTTGGTGCCAGCAGCAGCAGGAGTGCTAATCCCACCCCACATTTAAAGAATGCAGACCACAACCCCCTCCCCCTCCCGCCCCATCCCTGATTATTGCCACTCCCCCCAACCAGGCCTCCAATCATACCCCTCCAGCCTTTCATCTGTCCTGGCTTCTGATTTCTGATCGTCCCGACCTCCAATCCCCCTCACTTACCTGAGGGCCGCTGCATCACTAGAAATGGCCCGATCTTCATTCGCAATTCGTGGGCTCATCATGCTTCGCCATCTTGATGGAAATGATGCCCAATATCAGGTGCACCTTGGGCTTTACTATTCAGGCACAGGGATTCCCTGTACCCACTGTGTGCTTGAACATAGGTGTGCCAGAATTTCTACACCTTGGTGTCCTTTATCTGTGATATTAATGCTACAATTAAGAGGGTGGATTACAGTAAGACGCAGCCGAATTGTGCAGCATGCTGAGGCATGCACTCATGCCAGATGATGAAGGACGAAGAACAGTTTGCCCGATTAAAGCACGGGGTTGAATTCACATGGGAGGTTAGAGACCATCTGATTATCATCCATTTCAGTTAAGGGAATCTCTTGTGCCAAGATGAGAAACTTCATACATCAGTATGGTGATAACAGGTCACACATACTGACTCATTCAAACAACTGCTCGGAAGAAAAATAAGGCAAAGCTATATATAAAAATGCAAGATAAAATAAATTACCTGCCAGAGGATAGGTCGCTTTTCTCCAATTTTGAAACTTACATCCATTCATATTACCTGAGCCTACTGCTGCTTCTATGCCCAATGTGCAAGTAACAGAGAGGAGAAAGGCAAAGATGGTGATTTATCTCATTGCACTGAGTTTGCAGACTGAGTGCTGAATGTGCCACAACATGTGTGTTATTGTTATCCTCATTAAACGCTGTGGCTCTGAATCTATGGAGGTGTTTTCTGTACTGACCTTCCAGTAACAGCATTGCTGGTGGAAGGTGGCTAGCCTAACTGAGGAGTTTCATTTAGTTGTGAGGGATTGTTGGAGGGATTGAGTATCTCTGGCAGCTCCTGATGATGGAGTATGAGGGTGATAAGTGCCCCATAAAAAACAATGAAGGACTCAATGCCTGAGAATGGAGCATATGAAAATATGTCACAAGGACTTCAAGGACAAGCTGCAGGCGTGTTCCAACATCCTACTGCTGAGGAATTCTGCTTAGTCCGTGCTTGATTAACGTCTGATCATGGATACCAGCAATCTGTCTGAGGTCAAGGAAATCATCCTTTATGCTTGAATAGAACCAGTGATGGTAATTTATAAGTGGGCATATTGCATTTGTTGGGCAAGAGTTTCTTTCTAGGGAGGTCTACAGACATGTTCTCCCAAGAAAATATTGATTTTTGACCTGGTGCCTACAATTTATTCTAAGTCCTTAAGAATCTTTGGTTGTCCTGCCCAGTGCTGAACACTACCTTTTCTTTATTTGTCTTCTTGGTATTAATAAGACGTCTTACCAAGTCTTTCTGTTGGTCAAGATAGCATTCTTGATGATTGATATTTATTCCCAGACTTGTTTTCTGGAGTGTGGTTAGGAGGGGTGCCCTCCCTTAACAAAGATTGCTGTCAGCCTTGACAGCACTTTGTCTACAATGAGGGCCACTTCTGCATCAGTATACTGCACCTTTCTTGTTTTCTGTGTCATTAGATTTTAATGTTTTCATCAGCACATCTCAATTATTGCCTGCCTCGTGCCTTATAGGGGTCAAGTCACTCTTTCTTCTGCTGTTAAAGTTGTCAAACATGATTATCACGGCTGAGGACTGATTGGGTGTCTTAATTTATTGAGGACAGTAAACTAAGGCACTAACAAAGCCTAAAGGACCTTTGTGCCTATTCATGTGGAAAATCGCCTCCAGATGTCTAGAGATTGGTAGAAAGATTACCGTACTATTAAAGGTGTGTTCGGGAACAAAGACTTGTGCGAGTGTTGAAGAAAAGATGTCAGAATGGTTCAAAGTGAAGACAGGTGTCCAACAGGGCTGCATCATCTCACTCACCTTCTTCAATACAGTCTATGAACAAATCATGAATTAGAGTGCCAGACAGTGTTAAGAGTATGCTGAGATCTGGTAAAGTAGTTGAAATATTCAGATGATATTGCTAAACTCACTGGACCTTTCAGGGCCAGCATTATGATGACTATGGATACCACAAGTAGCAATGAGATTAAAGACCAATGAATATATTTTTTTCAGTGCAAGCTACTGACGAGGAAAACTCCCTGTTCTTGTTTGAATCGTACCATGGGAGCTTAAACTCCCACCTGAATTGGCAGATTGGGCTTAGGTGTAATATCTCATCCCAAAGGGAGTCATAAGAGTGTCAGCCTAGGTTATATATTTAGATTATGGGGCTTGAACCTATAACCTTCTAAGCTAAAGTCAAGAGTGCTACCAACAGAGCCAAACTAAAATTTAACTATTCTGATGCTGTTTTCTTTGCTGGTCTTGAGTATGAGTTGAAATGTTGATTGTCCTGCAATATTCACAGTCCAATTTCATCAAAACTTTGAAAAGTTAACTTATATATAAATTCTATCATGAAAGTCATTAAGAGGATTTAACTACAGTAACATTTTCTACTTAACTTTACATGCAAACTATTGAACTGCATATTAAATTCACATTTCAATCCATTAACTAGTGATATCATTGCTTCATTATAAGATAGGAATAAATTCTTTTATTATCACATTTGATTTGATTAATTAGTTGTATAGTTTCCTTAAATAAGAACCTATTACTTTTTCAATTAAGTAAAATAATTAACGTGGTTTCCCATTGAAGATGATTTTTTAAAATCTGTTTCCTTATTAGTTGCTTTTGTTATTTGTATTAAATGTGTTCTTTTAGTGCTTCATTATGTTGCTATTTCTTACTGGACTGTGTTTTATGTTGTTAGGCTGTTCCTCTTTACTTCTTCAGTTAAATTCTTGTGATCCTATTTTAATAGCCTAGCAGTTTTCACTTGTTATTCCTTTAATAAAATTTAACCAGTTTATCCTCTATTCTACTTATTTTGTACTCGTTGTCCACTTTTCATCTCTCCCTCTCTACTTACTAAATATATTTTGGACCTTTTTTGTTCAGCCTCTTAACTGTTCCCATGATTCCACTATACCCCCTCTCTTTGTCAGCCTTCAATGATCTTCCCTCAGCTCCTCCAACTGCTGCTTTATATGCCCCTTTTATATTTATTTTAGTCATCAATACTATAAACTACACTTTTTTTCTTCCCTTCAATATTCTGCTTTCCTTTCCTGAGGTGCTAACTAATTCTGCGATAAACAGGAACGTAGGAATTGCTAGACGAAAAAGACCAAAATCCATCCAGTTCGCCTTCTACCATCCTGGTAGTCACACAGATCCAACGATAATCATAGCAATCAACCTCTATCAATTAGTCTACAACAGACCCAGACATGGCACAAAGAAACCCCAGTGGTGGAGAGCTTTGGGAACCATAGGTCCAAAGTCACCTGTTCCTCCCAAGCATGCAACACTTACCACATGTCATGTCTCAAATTACTCATATGCTGTATCCCAAAATGTTATTTTCTGAAAGAAATCTATTTAATTTGTATTTGAATGAATCAATACTAACTGCTTCCACCATCTCCGCAGGGATCCTGTTCCATAGATTGACCACTCCTCACTGAAATATTGGCCCTGATATTTACGGGAAGGTGGGGAAGGTGTGGGGAGGGCGGTAGCGCGGGGAAACCTCGTCAAGGTCGGGGCGCTAAGGTCCTACAGAATTTAACGGGAGGACCACGTTATAACTTTTTCTTCCATTTCCTGCCTGGCAGCTGGCCAAATTGACAGGCTGGCCGGCTACAGGGCAGGAAAACCATCGGTACAAGGCCACAATTGCCGGGGACACTTGGAGACGGTCCCTGGCAATTGTGATTTTGGGACAGGCTGCAAATCGGGAGTTGCGGGGGAGGTCGCCGATTGCGGGGCAGGCTCCAGATCGGGAGTTGCGGGGGAGGTCGCCAATCGCGGGGCAGGCTGCAGATCGGGAGTCGCGGGGGAGGTCGCCGATTGGGGGGCAGGCTGCAGATCGGGAGTTGCGGGGGAGGTCGCCAATCGCGGGGCAGGCTGCAGATCGGGAGTCGCGGAGGAGGTCGCCAATCGCGGCAGGAGCTAGTGAGAGGCAGCGATCGGCAGAAGGAAGGCCGAAGGTTTCCTTGAGAGACCAGGGGGAGCATTTCTGCTCCTCCTGGCCCACAAGGAGTGCTATAAAAAGTACTTACCTTCTGGAGCCGGCTACTCGGGCCTCCCTTTCACTGCCGGGTTTCCCAAGCCCTGGGAAACCCAGCCAGCAGCAGTTAAATTTAAATCAGGCTCCCAATTGCACTGTGGGAGCCTGATTTAAATAAGATAATGAAGCGTCCTGCCTCTCCAAGACGGGACACTTTCACGGATTGAAATCCATCCCCGAAAAACAGCAAAGGGCACATAAGCATCAGGTTGGGGACGCGTTTATTGTTTTTAAGGGATAAATACCCCAACTTCCTCCCACCCGTCGTTGGGGGTGGGGGAGGAGGTTAATATCGAGGCCATTGTTTCCGCAGATTAGTTTTGAATTTACCCTGCTTCCAGTGCAGGCCATGTCCTCTGGTTCTACTGTTCTGGACAAGGTAAACGAGTTTGACCTGTCTACATTCTCTACTTAGAATCTTAAAACCGGCAGTAGAATTCCATGATCACCAGTCACCCTCTCTTATCTCACCCAAGTGACCGTTCTTCGTGTATTAGTCCAGACACTATAAGCCCCAATTTTAACTCGGGGTGAGCGACAAGTGTGGGGTCAATGGGTCAAGTGTCAAGCTCGCCCCGGCTCGTCAATGTGAGGCCCAGCCCGTTTTAACTTACGCGCCTCATTTAAATAAACCTGCCCAAACCCGACATCAATGACATCAGGCCGGTGGGCAGGGGTTCGGAATGAGTGCAGAACCGTCCCCGGCAAGGTGGGTGAAGGGGGTCTCCGGTGACTGTGGGAAGGCCGGGGCAGGGGACGCTCAAGAACACCGAAGAAACCAGTAAAAACACTTTTGGCCCTCTCCTGGGCCTGCTGATCCTCCGTGCCGGGTTTCCCCGGTAAGGCCGGCACCAGGCACGAACCTCGCTATTGCCAGTTAAGATGGCGTCGGGATCTGAATGGCATCATGAGACCACAACTTTTGAATGTCAATGAGATCCTCGCCTACAAATGCACTTCTTAAAATGTTGCGGGACACGTGCAGCGAGGCTGCGGTGAGTGCCATGCTGTTGATATTTTAACCCCACCCCGACGCAGTCTGCGTTTTTGTTGGGCGGGAAGGATTAAAATCAAGGCTTAAGCGCCGTCAACCATTCAACCATGGGGGCAGCTTAGTTGAACCCAATGACGTCCTCACTAAACATCCACACACGTACTTTCCAGCAGGAATTACTGGATATCAATCAAGAATGTGGCCTTAGCTGATTATTTTGCACCATAACCCAGGGGCATTGAAACCAACTGTAGTCTCTATCAGCAGCTTTGCTGAAAACAGCTAACACAGCAAAGTCCAGGAATATACCAGGATACTTAAGTTGTACTCTTTAAATTTGTATTAATGAGCTCCACTATTCCCCCGCTCACAACTGATTTACTTAAGTTTGCATCTTGAAAAGACATAATAACAGCAAACACCACATGATCCTCAGCCATCAGTTGATCATATACCACAGCTCACAGCTGGTTTGTTTATTGGGTAACTTATAAAGACAGCATGAGCAGCCTGGTCGGACGTGTCAAAACTTTTATTTATGGATAATCAATGATTTAAAAGACCAACACAACTTTTATTTATCAGCTGCCATTTTATATTCATTTCGCTTCAACATATCATCTGAATTTTTTACTACCTTCTCTCTGACGATAACTCTTTTCTTTGATTTTAGAGCACGGAATTTTTATCTAATTTACTTTGATTATATTTTATTTATCATTCCATTATATTTTGACAGCTGCCCTCCATTGCTTTGAAAATTTCCTTAATCGACTTCAACTAACCAGAATCAGTTCGACAACATCAACCAATGCTATTCAATACTTTTGTTCAATTCTGCTGCATCTCTATTTTTTATTCAAAGCTGATTAAATTTTTATGATCAATATAGAAAAAATAATATGATATCATAGCAAAATAGTAATAAGATGGACAACAAAATAGTTAGAGGCAATTCAAGAACAAGGAAAGTTACAGATATTGGAGGGCACACGGCAACTGGTAAAAGCTCGATTGAATTTGGTGAAGAAAATTTGCACCTTTTTCCTTTCCACCCTGCGCACCGTGGAGTTAATTTTCACTGCCTTCACCTGGCATTAACCGAGTGGTTACAGCCTCAAAATGGGGTCGATAGACTTACAGCCCCATTGACACTGGGGCCGGCTCCATTTTGAAAGGAGCCTACCGCCGAGTGTTTGCAGCGCCTGCCTGTTTCAGGCGATAGGCCCCTTTTAATATGGAAATCAAGTTTCTATGACATAAATAGGACCCCAATTGCAAATTTAGATCAGAACTGGTCAGAGCCTGCATCGTGCATAATGGAACTAAAATCATCACAATCATAACTTGGATAAAGTCAGGATAGAACTAGGTTCATCGCAACTGGAATTATGCCAATCCCACCCACACTAGAAGCAGTGTAAACATCACACTGAAGATGCCTTTCATCTGTACTATGAAATTGCTACTGCCCCTGGTAGAGTACTACTCACAGCCCACTTGAATGTTGTGGAAATAGTTCAGTGTTGGCTTTGCTGTGAAGAGATTTTCTTCAGTGTTTGAGCTCTGCGATCTTCCATACAAAATTGGTGTCTGCAATTATACCTCATGCACCTGGACCCAAGTGCAAAGTATACGAGGCAGAAATTGTATGGGGGTTTTCCTAAAGACATTTGATGAAATACCACATTTGTAGACTTGTTAGCAAAATTGAAGCCCATGGGATTAAAGGGGCAGTGGCTATGTGGATATGAAATTGGCTAAGGGACAGAAAGCAGAGAGCAATGGTGAACGGCTGTTTTTCAGACTGGAGGGAAGTATACAGTGGTGTCCCCCAGGGGTCAGTGTAGGGACCACTGCTATTTTTGATGTATATTAATGACCTGGATTTGGGTATACAGGGCATAATTTAAAAGTTTGCAGATGACACAAAACTCAAGAATGTAGTAAACAATGTGGAGGATGGTAACAAACTTCAGGGAGACATAGAAAGACTGGTGAAATGGACAGACACATGGCAGATGAAATTGAATGCACAGAAGTGTGAAGTGATTCATTTTGGTAGGAAGATTGAGGAGAGGCAATATAAATTAAATGATACAATTTTAGACGGGGTGCAGGAACAGAGAGACCTGGGGGTGTATGTAAACAAGGTGGCAGGACAAGTTGACAATACTGTTAAAAAGGCATATGGGTACCTTGGATTTATAAATAGAGGCATAGAGTACAAAAGCAAGAAAGTTATGCCAAACCTTTATAAAACACTGGTTAGGCCCCAATTGGAGTATTGTGGCCAATTCTGGGACCACACTTTAGGAAGGATGTCAAGGCCTTAGAGATGCTGCAGAGGAGATTTATTAGAATGGTATCAGGGATGAAAGACTTCAGTTAAGTGGAGAAACTAGAGAAACTGGAATTGTTCTCCTTAGAGCAGAGAAGGTTAAGAGGAAATTTGATAGAGGTATTCAAAATCATTTTGATAGAGTAAATGGGGAGAAACTGTTTCCAGTGGCAGAAGGGTCAGTAACCAGAGGACACAGATTTAAGGTAGTTGGCGAAAGAACCTGCACTGCCTGAATGGGTGGTGGAAGCAGCTTCAATGATAATCTTCAAAAGGAAATTGGATAAATACTTGAAGGGGAAAAAATTGCAGGGCTATGGGGAAAAAGCAGGGGAATGGGACAAATTGGATAGCTCTTTCAAAGAGCCGGCACAAGCACGATGGGCTGAATGGCCTCCTTCTGCGTTGTATCATTCTATGATTCCATGATTCTATAACCGTCCACAGTAGCTTAAGTGGAAAAGCCACAGAGCAGAGTTGGGTAGGTGTGGCTGTGTTCCCTTTATTAACTCAACATAAGCTGGCAGCCCTGACCCGACTCCATACTGATGCCCACTGACAACCCCAACTTGACTTGAACAAGCAGCCATGATCTACCTAACTTCTGCTGATAGCACCGACTCAATTGCCACTTGCAATGCTGACTCAAGCTGGGAATTCCAACGTTACTCCTGGTATTACGTAGAATTGCATATAGACTACAGCACAGAAACAGGCCATTCAGCCCAACTAGTCTATGCCGGCGTTTATGCTCCACGCAAACCTCCTCCCTGCCGCCTTCACCTAAATCTATTAGCATATTGTTCTATTCCTTTCCCCCTCATGTGCTTATCTAGCTTCCCCTTAAATGGTAGTGGTGCCAAGCGAACTCCTGCTGGCGACCCTGTTCCAACCCAACCCACGTGTGTGGCAACTCACACAGACGATTGAATGATCCTACAGCTGACAAGTCAGCCGCAAGTTTATTCATTTTAGTGTATATTTTTTCTAATTTCATTCATAGATTTGAAGAAAATTAACACTTATAATTTCATTATAAATGGCCTACATCTGAGGGTCCTAAAAGAGGTGGCTGCAGAGATACTGGATGTATTGGTTATGATCTTCCAAAATTCCCTCGATTCTAGAACGGTCCCAGTGGATTGGAAGGTAGCAAATGTAACCCTGCTATTCAACAAAGGAGGGAGAGAGAAAATAGGGAACCACGGGCCAGTTGGCCTGACATCAGTAGTCGGGAAAATGGTGGAATCTATTATTAAGGAAGTGGTAGCAGGGCACTTAGAAAATCATAATATGATTAGGCAGAGTCAACATGGTTTTATGAAAGGGAAATAGTGTTTGACAAATTTATTAGAGTTTTTTGAGGCTGTAACAAGCAGGGTAGATAAAGGAGAATCAGTGAATGTAGCACATTTGGATTTTCAAAAGGCATTGGATAAGGTGCCACATAAAAAGTTGTTACGCAAGTTAAGGGCTCATGGGGTTTGGGGTAACATATTAACATGGATAGAGGATCGGTTAATGGACAGAAAACAGACAGTAGGAATAAACGGGACATTTTCAGGTTGGCAGGTTGTAACTAGTGGGGTGCTGCAAGGATCAGTGCTGTGGCCTCAGCTATTTACAATATTTATTAATGACTCGGATGAAGGGACCGAGTGTGGTGTATCCGAGTTTGCTGACGATACAAAGCTAGGTGGGAAAGTAAGCTGTGAGGAGGACACAAAGAGTCTGCAAAGGGATACAGACAGGTTAAGTGAGTGGGCATGACAGTGGCAGATAGAGTATAATGTGGGGAAATGTGAGCTTATTCACTTTGGTAGGAAGAATAGAAAAACAGAATATTTTTTAAATGGTGTGAAACTATTAAATGTTGGTGTCCAGAGAGACTTGGGTATCCTGGTACAAGAAACACACTTGGCACTACTACCAAAAGTTAGCATGCAGGTACAGCAAGTGATTAGGAAGGCAAATGGCATGTTGGCCTTTATTGCAAGGGGGTTGGAGTACAAGAGTAACAAAGTCTTACTACAATTGTACAGGGCTTTGGTGAGACCTCACCTGGAGTACTGTGTACAGTTTTGGTCTCCTTATCTAAGGAAGGGTATACTTGTCTTAGAGGCGGTGCAATGAAGGTTCACTAGATTGATTCCTGGGATCAGAGAGTTGTCCTATGGGGAGAGGCTGAGTAGAATAGATCCATACTCTCTGGAGTTTAGACGAATGAGAGGTGATCTCATTGGAAAATATAAGATTCTGAGGGGGCTTGACAGAGTAGAGGTTGAGAGATTGTTTCACCTGGCTGGAGAGACTAGAACTAGGGGGCATAGTCGCAGGATAGGGAGTTGGCCATTTAAGACTGAGGTGAGGAGGCATTTCTTCACTCAGAGGGTTGTGAATCTTTGGAATTCTCTACCCCAGAGGGCTGAGGATGCTGAGTCATTGAATATATTCAAGGCTGAGATAGATACATTTTTGGACTCTAAGGGAATCAAGGGGTATGGGGATCGGGCAGGAAAGTGGAGTTGAAGTAGAAGATCAGCCATGGTCTGATTGAATGGCACAGCAGGCTCGAGAGGCCACACGGTCTACTCCTTCTCCTATTTCTTATGTTCTTATGTTCTTCATCCTTCTTAAGTGTCCATTCTCTCCATACTGAGATTTGTATCTTTTGAGATTTTTTGGTGATTTGTATATTCTGTGAGACCTGGCAGGTAACACCTGTCTGTCTGCACACTGATTGCCTTGGCAACGGGCAGTTGAAAAAACTGTCTGTACTCACCAAGCATTGTTCTGTGAATTATAAATGCGATTTCATCTCGAGGATTTCATTTTCACATCGTTCACCTGACGAAGGAGGTAGCCTCCGAAAGCTTGTGAATTTAAAATAAAATTGCTGGACTATAACTTGGTGTTGTAAAATTGTTTACATACTGAGATTGGCAGTCTTGCTTTGAACGTGCGGGTATCCAATAGGACAAAGCTCAGGTGGGATTGCCTCTGTGAGACAGGTCAGGTTACAATTGCTGGAAGGATTAGAAGCTGAGCCAGCTCAGGGATGCTGGCGGGAGTCAGGCTAATGAGAGACATCCAGCCCTGTTTCCCTTAAATCTACCACAGCTTGATGCCACCTTATAAATGCTTGTCAGTCAGATCATCAAGCCAAAAAGTTCACAATGCATTTTGATTACACTATCTAATAGGTTCTCTGCATCACAGTCTACGTTGGGCCATTTCAATTAAGTTTGATGCACTCTACAGATACATAAACAAAACATTTGCCACTTGTGCTGGCTAAATGCCATTTATGCGATTAGGAAGTGTGAAAGCAGCATTATTACAGATGGGTTCTGATTTGCCAATTTTCAGTTGTTAACATTAATGGATTGAGACAGAATAGAAACATAATGACACATACCCAACATTTTGATTTGAGTTTGTAATTTTCTACAATACACTGGCAATTAACCCTTTATTCATAAGATGAGCAACACTTACCCCCAGCTCTGTGTTTCAAGTGCTCAATGCAAGAGAAGCCCACTGATTCAGGACTTTGATTTATTTGTTTAGTCCGTTGGTTACATTTCAGTTTGAGGCATCTTGAAGGGCAAAATCTACTAAACAGAAGAAGGATTTTCAACTAGAAATGTTAAGGTCATAGAAATCCATATACTTCAATGACTGTAAGTAAACTAGGCTTGTATTCTCTTGAGTAAAGAAGATTGAGGGGTGATCTGATCAAAGTGTTTAAAATGTTAAAAGGATTTGATAAGGTAGGGACTGAGAAACTATTTCCTCTGGTTGTGGAATCAAGAATGAGGGGACATAATCTTAAAATTAAAGCTAGGCCATTCAGGAGCGAAATCAGGAAGCACTTTTTCACACAAAGGGTACTAGAAATCTGGAATGCTTTTGCCCAAAAGATTGTGGATACTGGGACAATTGGAGCTTTCAAGACTGAGATCGATAGATTTTTGTTAGACAAGAGCATCAAGGAATATGGAGCAAAGGCAGGTAAATGGAGTCAAGGTGCAGATCAGCCATGATCTAATTGAATGGCTCGAGGGGCTGAATGGCCTACTCCTGTTCCTATGTTCCTATACTCTTCTAATACGCAATTCAAATTTCTGTGGATCATTTCCTGCTAACACGCTTCTAAACTGCTATCATTGTGGTCATATTGCTTAAATTCATAACTAGTTCTCAGTCCATGAATTAATCACTACATTCCTACAGAATGATACATTTTATAAACTGCATGCAACCTGAGCACACTTGGTCTTGCAAAAGAATTATTATATGTAGATTTGTGCAGCCAGCTGAGCGTAAAGTATTAACAATAGAACTGGTTGCCTTAAAATTCTGTCTGAAAAAATTCATGTATTTCTAACCAGGCACAGAATGCATTTTGAGAGCTGAAGAAAAATTTATGCATTTAATGCTAAATATAATCGACCTTATTAGCACTATTTGTCAAACAACAATCCATGCATAAAGGATGCTACATGCTCCATCTTTATATTCTTCTCATTCAGTAATTCACATTGGTCAACCTTATGAATTAGAATCATCCAGCGCAGATGGAGGCTATTTGGCCCATTGTGCCTGTGCTGACTCTTTGAAAGAGCTGTCCTATTAATCTCACTCCCCTGCTCTTTCCCCATAGCCCAGCAAATTTTTCCTTTTCAAGCATATATTCAGTTCCCTTTTTAAAGTTATTATTGAATCTGCTTCCACCACCCTTTCAGGCAGTGCATTCCAGATCGTAACAACTCGCTGCATATAAAAAAAAATCTCCTCATCTCCCCTCTGATTCTTTTGACAATTACCTTAAATCCGTATCCTCTGGTTGTCGACCCTCCCACCAGTTTCACCTTATTTACTCTGTCGAAACCCCTCATAATTTTAAATTCCTCTATTAAATCTCCCCTTAACCTTCTCTGCTCGACGGAAAACAATCCCAGCTTCTCCAGTCTCCCCACATAACTAAAGACCCTCATCCCTGGTACCATTCTAGCAAATCTCCTCTGCACCCTCTCCAATAAAAATGATAGTGAATGATGAAACAAGCAGTGCTCAGTTAGTATGTTGAGTTAGATCAGATTTTAGACACTTTCCAGAATTCGTGTTTATAGTAATCTTTGTGTTGGTGAATGGGGTGGGTGTTCATGATATTTGTGAAATGGTTTCTTTAATATTTTATAAGGACGTGGTGATTTTGTTGGTGGTTGCTGAGGAAACAGCCTGAAAGGTTTGTACCTCTAACAATGCTTTAAACCCTGCTGAAAAATTAGAGCTGCAGAAGATTTTTTTTTCTCTGTTGCCATTTGTGTAAAGATTGAAACTGTGTAAATTTATCTAACTACATTACATTAGGGTAAATTTTGAGATTGAATATGGGGGTTCCAAAAACCCAAGAACAGATCTTACACCTGGGATTGAGCAGGCAGGTTTGTTTTTTTCTGACTGCATAATGCCAGGCGATGTTCTTAATGACGTTTGGTCAAGTGGCTTCTTAGTAGTGTATCAGGAAGTGGTGATTTTGTGCACGGTTGTTTGTGCAAGCCCATTAGAGGCTAAATAATTTTGTAGATGAGGATGGGGCTTCCCTACCCCTCATTTCACATGAAGTGATGTTATCGCTCTAAGCGTGCAAATGCCTGGAACATTTTGATCCTTGCTTCCTGGCCTTCAAGAGTGAACTTTCTTAAGGACACATTGACTTGTTTTGTGAGCAACTGGGATTTATGTTTTTGTTTGTTTTTTGGGGTGGGGTTGCTTTTTTGTTGCATTTGATTTTGTTTAATGTAGTTTTTTGTTTGATCTTTTTCATTTCTTTCCTTTTTCACCTCCTCCTGTTGTCGGAAGCTTCAATCTATTTAAGTATCCTGCATTGGCAGGATGGGCTTTCCGCTGGGGACTCTTCTTGCCCTCAGGCAGCTGGAGAACAACATGGTGTCCCATAGAAATATGCAGAGGCAGCACTGCATCCAAGTGAGGCAATTGGGTATAGTAGTTTATTGGTTATGTTACTGGTCTAGTAATCCAGAGGCCTGGATTAGTAATCCAGAGAATGCAAATTCAAATCCCACCATGCCATAGATGCATTTAAGGGGAAGTTAGATAAGTACATGAGGGAGAAAGGAATAGAAGGATATATTGATAGGGTGAGATGAAGTAAATAGAGTGAGAAGAGGCTCGTGTGGAGCATGAACACCAAAAGACAGCACCTCTGACAATGCAGTGCTCCCTCAGTACTGCACTGAAGTGTCAGCCTAGATTTTATGCCAAGTCTCTGGAGTTGGAGTTGAACCCGCAACCTTCTGACGCAGAGATGAGAGTGCTACCATTGAGCCACAGCTAATGCCATTATCAATAGCAAAATTGCACAGCATGTGGTACACCAGTATCATTTGGGGGAGCTGTACAATATTATCTAAACAGCAGAATCTCAGCTTCTGCATTCCTACAGTATTAAATCAATGTGCAGATTGTATGTGATCACATCATGCAGGTGGATACCAGGTACTCTAGAAGCTGCCACAATGCATTAATCCTGCAGGAGTCTAAAGTGCCACCATTATTTAATGGATTATCTAGACTCTACAGATCCTGGGGGGGACCAGGGGCTGCATGAGTCCCAGGTGACATAGGTTTGAACAGTTACAACCTATTCTTAATAGATGTGAAGTCATAGAACATAATAAAAGAGAAAGAACTTGCATTTATATCATTCTTTATCACATCTGCAGGATTTTTACAACCATTGGAATAATTTACTAACATACAAAAATGACAGGTAGGAAAAGACTAGCTGGTCCATCAAGCCTGCCCCACACTCATGCCTGGAACATCATGACTAGCCACTTCCTACCCACCACCCGTGCCCCCCCCCCCCCCACCCGCTGGACTGTCATGAAATCTCCTGGGAGTGGCACAAAACAGGGAAAAACCCACATTCAATAAGAGAAAAAAATACTCTAGAAAATTCCTCTTTGACTCCCACAGGCGATCGAAACCAGTCCAGGACAATGTGTTATCTGTAAAGCCACTTACCTTCTATATGATGTGATCTCTGCCCCAGCTAAGAACCGGTTCAGCACCCTCTTGAAGGCACGCAGGGAGTCAGCACACAATCCAAGCCAACAACACATTCCAGAGGCTCACTACTCTCTGGGAAAAGAAGAAACGCTTAACATCCAGTCTTCTCCTATTCTTGCATGGTGGTCCCCTGGTCCACCCCAGTCTGTTAAACTGGAATAATCTATCAATAGGCACACTATCCAGCCCTTTCATTATTTTATAGACCTCTAATTCACACCACTCTAAAGTAAATAGACTCAGCTCCTTAAGCCTATCCGAGTAGCTAAGATTCTTTAAGCTAGGAATCATTCTCGTAGCTCTCCGCTGGACCTTTTCCAAGGCCACTATATCACTGACCATGTGAGGGGACAAAAACTGGACGCAGTACTCCAGATGCGGTCTAACCAGCGTCCTATATAATGTCAGAATGGTGTCCTTTGATTTATACTGAATGGTTCTATTACTATAACCTAGTACCATGTTAGGTTTAGCTGCAGCTTCTCTGCATTGTTCTACATTCTCTACAAGTGTTAACTAGCTTCATTGCAGTTGCTGTGAGGAAGGCAAATCCACCGAAAACTTTAATTAAGTGCCAAAGTTGTCCCAGCAAAAGCATTGTAAAACATTCATTCCTAATGAACTGGCCCACCAAGCACCATGATCACTCAGGACTATCCTCTGCTTGACTTCAGCCACCATACACGGCCATTCATTTATCTACTGCTGCAGAAATCCGTCCCATTACAAATGACTTCTCTGCACAAAGTGGAAGTTCAGTTAAAATAATTTATTACCCTGACGGTACTTTGTGTGCTTTAAATTAGTGTTTTTTTCCCTGGTGCTTCCCCTTTTTTGACAGCGTATGGTGAGTGTGTCCTAACATAATGCTTCATCTAGGTTGTTGCTCATGTTACATCCAATGATATTGTGACTATTTTAGCCGCCTCTCTCTCTGGCTCAGCATGGATCAATTGTGTGGGACAGTGGGTAGCATAGATGTTAAATCACCCTGAGATACAGTTCCCTCATCCATACCTACTCCTGTCATGCTCCTGCTGCTGGGCACTCCCTCAGCATGTACCGTGATCTACATTGGAGCAGACTACAGGGCTGCAATGAAGCCTTGCCTTAGGATACTGTTGATCTGATTCCACAGAACAAGGACAAACTCAACGACTATACACCCCCAAGGCCTCTAAAGCACGAGTTACAGCATTTCTAAAAGCACCCACCATTGTGCTTAAAACCTTTATTAAAGGGGTTCTGCTGCAGAAGACTGCTGAAGTGGCACGCATTCCCAGTGAACTGCTAAGCAGTCAAACACATTGCACAGATGTAATGAACGAACTCCACCACAGCAGCCAGCATATTAAAAACTGTCAGCCTTGGCTCAGTGGATGCATTCTCGCCTCTGAGTCAGAAGGTTGTGGGTTCAAAGCCCCATTCCAGAGGTTTAAGCACATGATCTAAGCTGACACTTCAGTGCAGTACTGACGGAATGCTACACTGTCGGAGGTGCCGTCTGTCGGATGAGACTTTGAACTGAGATCCCATCTGCCTTCTCAGGTGGATGTAAAGTATCCCACGACACTATTCAAAGAAAAGATTCAAAAGGTGTTCTCCCCAGGGGCCTGGCCAACATTTATTCCTCAACCAACACCACCAAGAGCAGATTATCTGGTCATTTATTTCATTGCTGTTTGTGGGATTTTGCTGTGTTCAAATTGGCTACTGCTTTTCCCACATTACAATAGTGACGACACTTCAATAGTACTTCAATGGCTGTAAAGTGCTTTGGGATGTCCTGAGGTCATGAAAGGTGCTATATAAATGCAAGCTCTTTCTTTCTTTTACTTTGCAAAGTGCTTTGCATGTCCATGAATGACTCCACAAATGGACAACGTTCAGCGAGAAAGATTATTTAGTACACAGTCTCTAAATGGCATCAATCACAGAACTTGGCATCTGAGGGTAACCCTGAACAGGCTCTCCAGCCAGCTCCTGTTTCGTTCCTCCACTTCCAGCTCGACTTGCTCCTCCTGACTCATGCTTTGTGTTTCACTCAGTGCTTCCACCTCCAAATCTAACCCAAATTCCCCTGGATTGGATGTGCGGATGCCTTCCACAGGTGGAGTCCTTTTTTGGTGCACTTACCGTGCAAATGAGTGTGGTCACAGGTTTTCATATAGCAGCTGATACTGCCTCTTTGATGAACATAGGAATTTCTAGGCGAAGGAAAACTAGGTTCCATTGAGTTCAACTTCTACCATTCTGGTAGTCGCATGATACAATTATAATGGAGTTGTTGACTAATTATAGCAATCAATCTCTGTCCATTAGTCTACAACAGACCCTGACATGACGCAAGGAAAACCCCAGAGGCGGAGAGCTTTGGGAACCATAGGTCCAAGATCATCTGTTCCTCCCAAGCATGCTACACTTACCACATGTCATGTCTCCAATTACTCATCTAGGGTGTTCCTAATACATGTCACAGGTCATGTGATGAGCCATGTTGGAGAAGCGTGTTGGAGTACAGTTTGTTGATTGAGCGAAAGTACATGTGAGTAGCTAAGTCGAAATTGAAATGGTGAATTTTTGTGCCTTTAAAGGCTGTAGTAATAGAAGGGATAGAGATAAGGGTAAGTCCTTCCTTCATCTTCCTGCTATTATTATTCATCAAGGGATTGAACCTGAGGAATTGTCAAAGAAGAGACAAGAATCGTGGCTGGCAAGGATCACTAGGTCCAACTTGAAGGTATCTAACCTTCCGTATGTTCGAGTCTGTTCAGATATTTTGTATAAAGTTAGTTTATTGTCAAATATCTTTCTAAGTCATATTCATACTGAATAATTGTATTAACAAAGACAAAAACATCAGTATTTTTATGTTTGCAGTTATGGAACCATTCAAAACTTAAATTGGGGCTGTCGATTTCTTGAACAGTTACATTCGGTAACGAGCATGTGTGGCCCACCATACACAATGCGAAATTTTATGTACACTTTTGGTTATTGTTCAATTTTACTTTTAGGACCCATCTGGTATTTGGTGACTGGCCTATACTATACTGTAATGGACCCGAGCAATTACAAAGGCTGGACGGATTAATCTTCGAAAGGTCGAATAAAATCGGAGATACACATGTGGCTTACTTTATGTTTCTGTGTTTTTTAACAATGTTAAAATTCAAAGATTGCTTTAATTTCAGTGGTCACGTATCATTGCAGCTATGGTCAGGTGCAAGGCTTGCAGATAGCAATTTTTATCACATTGTAATTTGAATTGATGGAATGGAAGTGCTTTTTCTCTCTGATTTGTTTCCTGTCTTATTGTTTTTTTTCTGTTAATGGTTTCAGGCAAGAGTGTAAAGCTTTATGAGTCAACTGACCCAGACTGGGCACCTTCCTTAAAGCTCAGGCACGAGAAGTTGAAGGAAACTTCAGCTGCTGTATCTCACTACAAGAGGAAAGTGAAAAGAAAGAAGAAGCAGGTGGATCTAAAAGCTGCATCAGCACTTTTGACCCTCGGAGAAGACCAGCCAATAGAGGAGGATGGACAACTGTACCAAGCAGGCCCAGGTGATTTGGCATCTCTGACAGAGTAAACTGGAGGCATGATCAGTGGTATGGGATCTGAGGTCAATCTCCTGCTTCAGGATAACTCAAAGTTGAAAGAAAATATATCCAAGTCCACCATAGCTGAGGATTTTTTTCAAATGATGAAAATATAGTAAAGTTTTATACAGGACTTCCGAACTTCATGGTGCTTACAACTGTGTTTAATTTTCTTGAACCTTTCATTAATGAAACTGCTAGAAATTCCCTGACCAAGTTTCAGCAACTAGTAATGACAATGATGAGATTAGACCCCACTTAAGTGTGCAAGACTTGGCTTATCGCTTTGGTGTCTCAAGCGCTACAGTGTCTCGCATCTTTTCAACAGTTACAAATATCATGTATGTAAGGTTACATTTTTTGATAAGATGGCCTGCCAGAGAAGAGCTAATTAAAACCATGCCAATGGTCTTCTGAGTGAATTTTGGAACCAAAGTTGCTGTTCTAATAGACTGTTTTGAGGTTTTCATTGAGAGGCTTTCAAATTTAGTAGCCCGTGCACAAACGTGGTCTAATTACAAGCAGCATAATACAATTACATTTTTGATAGGGATTACTCCACAGGGTGTAATAAGTTTTGTTTCCAAAGCTTGGGGTGGTAGAGTTAGTGATAAACATCTCACAGAAAACTGTGGATTTTTAAAATAATATTCTACCTGGAGATCTGATTCTGGTTGACTTCTTGTGTGATTGAGATCTGAATGTTCTGGCACTCATTGCAAAGTTCATTCCATTCCATTCTGATATACCTTTCATCTCTGAGTTCCTCAATGGCTTGGGGAAATGAGGCTGCACATGTTTAGGTACAAAATCGGCATTGTATGGTTCCATTCTGATGAGAATGGTGTTCTTTGTTCCAGACTGACAAAGATACTCAAAATATCATGCAATATCAACTTCATTCGGTGGTGGGATATTGTGAGTTTGCTGTCTTCTCTGTGCAATTGATATGGTATAATTGGTAGGCAAAGTTGCGTTTGAGCTCTGCATAGCTTTCACTGCAGCATCAAACTTCTTTTTACCTTTGGCAGAAATCAATGTCAGCAACTGGAGAATATATAACCCCTTTCACAGGAGTTGGCGATATGCCTTCTCTTGTGTCACTGTCTTGCTTTCTCGAATTCGGATGGCTGCTTCTACATTAAACAATGAGCCAGACACATGTTTGCAAGTCCCGCCAACATCCACCTTGCAATTTTTTTTATTCGTTCATGGGATGTGGGCGCGTTGGCAAAACCAGCATTTATTGCCCATCCCTAATTGCCCTTGAGAAGGTGGTGGTGAGCCGCCTTCTTGAACTGCTGCAGTCCGTGCGGTGAAGGTTCTCCCACAGTGCTGTTAGGAAGGGAGTTCCAGGATTTTGACCCAGCGACGATGAAGGAACAGCGATATATTTCCAAGCCGGGATGGTGTGTGACTTGGAGGGGAACGTGCAGGTGGTGTTGTTCCCATGTGCCTGCTGCTCTTATCCTTCCAGGTGGTAGAGGTTGTGGGTTTGGGAGGTGCTGTCGAAGAAGCCTTGGCGAGTTGCTGCAGTGCATCCTGTGGATGGTACACACTGCAGCCACAGTGCTCCAGTGGTGAAGGGAATGAATGTTCAGGTTGGTGGATGGGGTGCCAATCAAGCAGGTTGCTTTGTCCTGGATGGTGTTGAGATTCTTGAGTGTTGTTGGAGCTGCACTCATCCAGGCAAGTGGAGAATATTCCATCACACTCCTGACTTGTGCCTTGTAGATGGTGGAAAGGCTTTGGGGAGTCAGGAGGTGAGTCACTCGCCGCTGAATACCCAGCCACTGACCTGCTCTTGTAGCCATAGTATTTATGTGGCCGGTCCAGTTAATCTTCTGGCCAATGGTGACCCTCAGGATGTTGATGGTGGGGATTCGGCAATGGTAATACCGTTGAATGTCAAGGGGAGGTGGTTAGACTCTCTCTTGTTGGAGATGGTCATTGCCTGGCACATGTCTGGCGCGAACGTTACTTGCCACTTATCAGCCCAAGCCTCGATTTTGTCCAGGTCGTGCTGCATGCGGGCACGGACTGCTTCATTATCTGACCTTATGATGGAGGGAAGGTCATTGATGAAGTAGCTGAAGATGGTTGGGCCTAGGACACTGCCCTGAGGAACTCCTGCAGCAATGTCCTGGGACTGAGATGATTGGCCTCCAACAACCACTACCATCTTCCTTTGTGCTAGTTATGACTCCAGCCACTGGAGAGTTTTCCCCCTGATTCCCATTGACTTCAATTTTACGAGGGCTCCTTGGTGCCACATTCGGTCAAATGCTGCCTTGATGTCAAGGACATGCACTCTCACCTCACCTCTGGAATTCAGTTCTCTTGTCCATGTTTGGACCAAGGCTGTAATGAGGTCTGGAGCCGAGTGGTCCTGGCGGAGCCCAAACTGAGCATCGGTGAGCAGGTTATTGGTGAGTAAGTGCACTTGACAGCACTGTCAACGACACCTTCCATTACTTTGCTGATTATTGAGAGCAGACTAATGGGGCGGCAATTGGCCGGATTGGATTTGTCCTGCTTTTTGTGGACAGGACATACCTGGGCAATTTTCCACGTTGTCAGGTGCATGCCACTGTTGTAGCTGTAATAGAACAGTTTGGCTAGAGGCGCGGCTAGATCTGGAGCATAAGTCTTCAGCACTAAAGCCGGGATGTTGTCAGGACCCATAGCCTTTGTTGTATCCACCTGGCTTGGACCACTAGGCACCGGACATGACAAAGGCAAACCCAGCCCAGTCGACCCTGCAAAGTCCTCCGAACTAACATCTGGGGACTTCAGCCAAAATTGGGAGAGCTGTCCCACAGACTAGTCAAGCAACAGCCTGACAGAGCCATACTCACAGAATCATACCTTTCAGCCAACGTCCCAGACTCTTCCATCACCATCCCTGGGTATGTCCTGTCCCACCGGCAGGACAGACCGACCAGAGGTGGCGGTACAGTGATATGCAGTCATGAGGGAGTGGCCCTGGGAGTCCTCAACATTGATTCTGGACCCCATGAAATTTCATGGCATCAGGTCAAACATGGGCAAGGAAACCTCCTGCTGATTACCACCTACCACCCTCCCTCAGCTGATGAATCAGTCCTCCTCCATGTTGAGCACCACTTGGAGGAAGCACTGAGGGTAGCAAGGGCACAGAATGTACTCTGGGTGGGGGACTTCAATGTCCATCACCAAGAGTGGCAGCACCACTACTGACCGAGCTGGCTGAGTCCTGAAGGACATAGCTGCCAGACTGGGCCTGCAGCAGGTGGTGAGCGAACCAACATGAGGGAAAAACTTACTTGACCTCGTCCTCACCAATCTACCTGTCGCAAATGCACCGGTCCATGACAGTATTGGTAGGAGTGACCACCGCACAGTCCTCGTGGAGACGAAGTCCCATCTTCGCACTGAGGACACCATCCAACATGTTGCGTGGCACTACCACCATTCTAAATGGGATAGATTCAGAACAGATCTACCAGCTCAAAACTGGGCATCCATGAGGTGCTGTGGGCCATCAGCAGCAGCAGAATTGTATTCCATCACAATCTGTAACCTCATGGCCCGGCATATTCCTCACTCTACCATTACCAACAAGCCAGGGGATCAACCCTGGTTCAATGAGGAATGTAGGAGAGCATGGCAGGAGCAGCACCAGGTGTACCTAAAAATGAGGTGCAAACCTGGTGAAACTACAACTCAGGACTATATGCATGCTAAACAGCGGAAGCAAGATTCTGTAGACAGAGCTAAGTGATTCCACAACCAACGGATCAGATCAAAGCTCTGCAGTCCTGTCACATCCAATCATGAATGGTGGCTTGGTAGCACCACTACTGATCGAGCTGGCCGAGTCCTGAAAGACATAGCTGCCGGACTGGGCCTGACTCGACAGGTGGTGTGGGAATCAACAAGAGGGAAAAACCTACTTGAACTCGTCCTCACCAATCTACCTATCGCAGATACATCTTTGCATAACAGTATTGGTAGGAGTGACCACTGCACAGTCCTTGTGGAGATGAAGTCCCATCTTCACACTGAGGACACCATCCTATGTGTTGTGTGGCACTACCACCATGCTAAATGGGATAGATTCAGAACAGATCTAGCAGCTCAAAACTGGGCATCTAATGAGGCGCTGTGGACCATCAGCAGCAGCAGATTTGTATTCCAGCACAATCTGTAACCTCATAGCCTGGCATATTCCTCACTCCACCATTACCAACAAGCCAGATCAACCCTGGTTCAAAGAGGAGTGCAGAAGAGCATGCCAGGAGCAGCACCAGGTATACCGAAAAATGAGGTACCAATCTGATGAAGCTACAACACAGGACTACATGCATGCTAAACAGAAGAAGCCACATGCTATCGACAGAGCTAAGCGATTCCACCATCAACAGATCAGATCAAAGTTTGCAGTCCTGCCATGTCCAGTCGTGAATGGTGGTGGACAATTGAACAACTAATGGGAGGAGGAGGCTCTGTAAACATCCCCATCCTCAATGATGGCAGAGCCCAGCACGTGAGTGCAAACGACAAGGCTGAAGCGTTTGCAATCTTCAGCCAGAAGTGCCGAGCGGATGATCCATCTCGGCCTCCTCCTGATATCCCCACCATCACAGAAGCCAGTCTTCAGCCAATTCGATTCACTCCACGTGATAATCAAGAAACGGATGAGTGCACTGGATACAGCAAAGGCTTTGGGCCCCGACAACATCCCGGCTGTAGTGCTGAAGTCTTGTGCTCCAGAACTAGCTGCGCCTCTAGCCAAGCTGTTCCAGTACAGCTACAACACTGGCATCTACCCGACAATGTGGAAAATTGCATAGGTATGTCCTGTCCACAAAAAGCAGGAAAAATCCAATCCGGCCAATTACCGCCCCATCTGCCTACACTCAATCATCAGCAAAGTGATGGAAGGTGTCATTGACAGTGCTATCAAGCGGCACTTACTCACCAATAACCTGCTCACCGATGCTCAGTTTGGGTTCCGCCAGGACCACTCGGCTCCAGACCTCATTACAGCCATGGTCCAAACATGGACAAAAGAGCTGAATTCCAGAGGTGAGGTGAAAGTGACTGCCCTTGACATCAAGGCAACATTTGACCGAGTGTGGCACCAAGGAGCCCTTGTAAAATTGAAGTCAATGGGAATCAGTGGGAAAACTCTGCAGTGGCTGGAGTCATAACTAGCACAAAGGAAGGTGGTAGTGGTTGTTGGAGGCCAATCATCTCAGCCCCAGGACATTGCTGCAGGAGTTCCTCAGGGCAGTGTCCTAGGCCCAACCATCTTCAGCTGCTTCATCAATGACCTTCCCTCCATCATAAGGTCAGAAATGGGGATGTTCGCGATGATTGCACAGTGTTCAGTTCCATTTGCAACCCCTCAGATAATGAAGCAGTCCGAGCCCACATGCAGCACGACCTGGACAACATCCAGGCTTGGGCTGATATGTGGCAAGTAACATTCACGCCAGACAAGTGCCAGGCAATGACCATCTCCAACAAGAGAGAGTCTAACCACCTCCCCTTGACATTCAACGGCATTACCATTGCCGAATCCCCACCATCAATATCCTGGGGGTCACCATTGACCAGAAACTTAACTGGACCAGCCACATAAATACTGTGGCTACAAGAGCAGGTCAGTGGCTGGGTATTCTGCGGCGAGTGACTCACCTCCTGACTCCCCAAAGCCTTTCCACCATCTACAAGGCACAAGTCATGAGTGTGATGGAATACTCTCCACTTGCCTGGATGAGTGCAGCTCCAACAATACTCAAGAAGCTGAACACCATCCAGGACAAAGCAACCTGCTTGATTGGCACCCCATCCACCATCCTAAACATTCATTCCTTTCACCACTGGAGCATTGTGGCTGCAGTGTGTACCATCCACAGGATGCATTGCAGCAACTCGCCAAGGCTTCTTCGACAGCACCTCCTAAACCCACGACCACCTAGAAGGACCACAGCAGCAGGCACATGGGAACAACACCACCTGCACGTTCCTCTCCAAGTCACACACCATCCCAACCTGGAAATATATTGCCGTTCCTTCATTAGGTCCAGGTCAAAATCCTGGAACTCCCTTCCTAACAGCACTGTGGGAGAACCTTCACTGCACTGTCTGCAGTGGTTCAAGAATGTGGCTCACCACCACCTTCTCAAGGGCAATTAGGGATGGGCAATAAATGCTGGCCTCACCAGCGACACCCATATCCCATGAACAAATAAAAAAAAAATCCAGTGCACTCAGCAGTTTCTTGATATCATGTGGAGTGAATCGAATTTGGCTGAATATTGGCTTCTGTGATGGTGGAGATATCGGGAGGAGGCCGAGATGGTCATCTACTCTGCACTTCTGGCTGAAGATGTTTGCAAATGCTTCAGCCTTGTCTTTTGCACTTACGCGCTGGACTCTGCCATCTTTGAGGATGGGAATGTTTACAGAGCCTCCTTCTCTGTTTAATTGTCCACCACCATTCACGACTGGATGTGGCAGGACTGCAGAGCTTTGATCTGATCCGTTGGTTGTGGAATTGCTTAGTTCTGTCTCTAGTATGTTGCTTCTGCTGTTTAGCATGCGTCCTGTATTGTAGCTTCACCAGGTTGGCACCTCATTTTTAGGTACGCCTGGTGCTGCTTCTGGCATGCTCTTCTCCATTCCTCATTGAACCAGGATTGATCCCTTGGCTTGTTGATAATGGTAGAATAATGAATATACCGGGCCGTGGGGTTACAGATTGTGCTAGAATACAGATCTGCTGCTGCTGATGACCCACAGCACCTCATGGATGCCCAGTTTTGAGCTGCTGGATCTGTTCTGAATCTATCCCATTTAGCACACTGGTAGTGCCACACAACACGTTGGATGGTGTCCTCAGTGTGAAGACCGGACTTCGTCTCCACAAATGGTCACTCCTCCCAATACTGTCATGGACAGATGCATGTGCGACAGGTAGATTGATGAGGACGAGGTCAAGTTGGTTTTTCCCTCGTGTTCGTTCGCTCACCACCTGCCGCAGGCCCAGTCTGGCAGCTATGTCCTTCAGAACTCGGCCAGCTCGGTCAGTAGTGGTGCTACTGAGCCACTCTTGGTGATGGACATTGAAGTCCCCCACCCAGAATACATTCTGTGCCCTTGCTACCCTCAATGCTTCCTCCAAATGGTGTTCAACATGGAAGAGGACTGATTCATCAGCTGAGGGAGGGCGGTAGGTGGTAATCAGCAGGAGGTTTCCTTGCCCATGTTTGACCTGATGCCATGAGATTTTACTGGGCCCGGAGTCAATGTTGAGGACTTCAAGGGCCACTACCTCCGGACTGTATATCACTGTACCGCCACCTCTGGTGGTTCTGTCCTTCCGGTGGGACAGGACATACCCAGGGATGGTGATAAAAGAGTCTGGGATGTTGGCTGAAAGTTATGATTCTGTGAGTATGGCTATGTCAGGCAGTTGCTTGACTAGTCTGTGGGACAGCTCTCCCAATTTTGGCACAAGTCCCCAGATGTTAGTGTGGAGGACTTTGCAATTGGCGATTATAATGGTGCCTTTTTTCTTTATGACAACCCACGGCCTTTTGGAAGCCTGACTTAAACTCTGTGAATGAACGACCTGAAAAGAAAAGAAAAGAAAAAAGTATAAAGAAAAATTACATTCCATGTGCAATAATTTGTTTTGGACTCGAGTTTAGAAACCTGCAGATATACCACGGGAATGGGACTGAAAATTTAAAAATATCACAGGACCTGGCAGAAATAGGAATGATTTCTTGGGGATTAAATGGAACAGGGAACAGGGCTGATTTGTCATGTACAAGAGAAAAATATGATTGACATTTATGAATTTACATATGATCTGGAATGGTCGGAACAGGTCTTGGCATAATGGGAAGGGATGGGAATGACATTGTGGAGCCATGCAGGTCTCTATCTTCATATAGCTACCTAGACATTGCTCTTGACTTCATGCAATATATGAGCTTTATCTGGCCTCACAAAGTCATCTGCATTTGTAGTTAGACACATCATATACACTAATATTAATTTTTAAAAAATTTTGTGTAAATTTGCACTAAATTCAGCTAATCGATAGGGCAGGGAATGCCTACTCAGGTCCACATAAACATCTAAAATGCATATGTACCCAACTGGGCCTGTTGAAGTTTTATTCATTTTTAAATATTCATAACAAATACAAGTTATAAAGTAGAGATTGTGAGTGACATGCACACAAAAAAGAAATGGCTGTATGATATACACAACTAAGGTATAAGGAGGCATTATAACGCGGAACTACTTACTCATCCTGCAATCACAGCAATATTTTCTTTGGGATAGGCCACCGCAATGTCTCTCATCCATGCTGAGGTGAATTGGTTATGAGCCTTGAGGCCCTTGTGGGCTCGCATCTTCTCCATTGCGTGCGCTGGATTTGGTGAGAAGACGAAGTAGTTAACCATGTCGAGGTACGGAATTTCAGGCCAAACTGACACATCTCCGCTTAATTCTTTTTTAGAAATCTTGTGGGGGTTCATACTATCAATTACGGACAGTTTCTGTAGATATAATGATCTATCTGCTGGTGATAAATGCTCACAATACTTATCCTTATCTTTGTCGTGGCCATCGCACATTGCTATCCACCTCGCATTTAACGCTTGAAATTCAACATGGCCGCCAGAAGTTATCGAGTGACGTCATTAGGAAAACCCAATACTGTATCCCAAAATGTTATCTTTTAGCGAGGAAACTTTGGGGGAAGCCGCTCCTGTTGCCAAAATGCCTTTAAAACGCACCCCCGTACGGAGTTTCGTTACACTTCTTGAGCCTTCCTGTGATCCATCTGCCGAGTCACCACTGATCTCATTTGCAGATATCAGGGTATAAGCCAGTGGTGTAGCATCTCCGAATTTCCTGGATTTCCACTGATGTTGCACTTAGGATAAGTTGCATTGAGATACATGAGGCTGAGCAACTGCTAGGATCACCCGAACAAGGTGGAAGTGAGGAGTTTGTGATTGCAGTATCTAGAAACTTTATGCAGTGATTTCTGTAACCTGGAAATGTTTTTTGAACTTTCTCTTCTTTCATTTTTTTTACAGAGACCTGCATTTGATTCTAACCACCACTCAGGGTCAACCCACCGGTAGGTTTTTGAACCCCACCTTGGGTAATCTGCAGTCTGAGCATCTCCGGAGCAGGTATGGCTTTCCCTATGGGCATTCCACTCTGTGCCATTATCATGGGGGAGGAAGAGCAGCAAAGGATGGAGATAATGGGAGTCAGGCACCATTAAAGGAGGATGCATCCCATCAAATGTTAGCCTCCCCCAAGAATATACAGGTAGCACAAGTCATACCAGGACCTCCAAGGAGTTCAGCATAAGAAGAGTGTGCTCCACCAATGAGGCAATAAGACTTTTCTGTGTCCTGCTGTGTGAAGGTCTGTGGCAACACTCAACTATCTAGCACTTCTCTCTCAGTGGCTATGGAGATGACATTGCCCTTAACTTTCTATGGCACAGGGTTATTTCAGTCAGCCAAAGGGAATCTTTGCAATATCGGTCAGGGAGAAGTACGGGTGAGCATTTGTCAAGTCATTAGCTCCCTTTACAGCAGAGCAGACTAATTCTTATATTTTAACATCATAGTAAAGCAACAGAGAAATAAGGTCATACAGTTCTCCGGGGTTGTTGTTTTTGGCGGACAATTTTTCGTGCAAGAAGATAGTGAAAGAGGGTAAGACTTGTAGTTGAGGAGTGTGTGGCAAGTGGCATGGGAGAGGGGAAGTAAATGACATGTGGAGGGATGTCTGAGGCTATTAAAGTGGAGGAAGGAGGTTTAAGGGTTGTGCATATAAGTAATTGCTATGGGGGATGCTGGATAGCCACAATACAAGATGCTGAGTTAGAGCCACCCTTAACTAGAGTTCAGTGTGATGGGTTAGTTGTGGAAGTGTTGCTTTAAGAGGGTGAAGAGTTTGGTGGTGCCCAAGGTGGGTGAGGAAGAAAAGGAGAGATTGTCCAGTGTGTTACCGTGCCAGCCCTGGTTCTGCAGTCCTGAGGTGAGAGAATTGGCATAGAATGCCAGTGCCAACTCCCTCCGGACAGCATGAGTGACATTTCTGGGTGACTTGGTGGTACCTACACCCAGGAGTCTGTGCCTCCTGCCTTCAATTTGCTCAAGGAAGGCTTGGAGGTCTGAATGAGTGAAGTTTTGTGTTCTCCTTCTCTGGCTTGGTTCCAGGCCCTACTGCTTTCCGATCCAGATGGTGTCTGCGAAGTCGTAATTCTGTACAAGTGTAATAAAAAATATTGTTAAAACATTAGAGTGAAGTGGAAGAGTCAAGCACTGATCCTCTCTTAACTGCTTGTCCCCCAGTCTGCTGCTGAAGACTGCTGAAAACTGTCTTTTTAAAGGCTGCACAGAAATTTCCAGATAGCTCAGCTGCTTACACCGATTTTACACCATTGATTACACCAATGGCAATGCCAATGAGCAGACCCAGAAAATGTTTGTGCCACTCTCTCTGCAGGTCACCGGTGGGTGCAATTTATTTTTAGAAGGGGCAATAGCAGTGTTACTCACTTCAAGGAAACTCTAGGCTGAAGTGTTTTGATAGAACAAATAGAGAAAGACGATTTTCCCTAGTTGGGGAGAAATCAATTTAAAATTGTCACTTTAGTGAAGAGAAGGGTTAGGAGAAATTTCTTTGTGCTGAAAGTTGCTATAGTGTGTAATGCTTTGTCACAGGGAGTAGTTGAGGCAGAGACCATTGCATCTATTAAGAGAAGAATAGGTAAAGATTTGAAGCAGTGGAATATACTGGACTATGGAAAGCAGGCATTGGGATTTGTTTTTCGATTGCTCTGGCAAATGGCCTCCTGTGCTGTAAACCTTTATGGTTGTAATAGTGAAGGGTCAATTCTATAATCCACATTAGTGAGGCTCCTTGATGGGAACCTCAGCTCAGGAGATTGTCTCTATATAGTATTTGTTTTACATATTGCAGGTTTAGGCTGGTGTAAGCTGATGCCTAGAAGCCAAGGTCATCAGGTACAAGAACCACTAGCTCTAAGGCTCTGGGTGCTGTACAGTTTTTCCAATACAACTGAGTCTTTGTGAAGATTATCCACCATAGAAAATGTTTTGATTTGTGCTTGATCTCAAGATTTTCACCAGACCTGATCTATTTCTGGCACTGTCTTAATTTGTAGATGTGAGGTGTCATCAGAATCTGCTATTAATTGTCTCCCCATTTCAAGGTGCACTTTTCTAAAATGCTGCTTGCTCTGAATTGCAGATCATTTACTAAGCCATTGGATAATTTATTGCAGATTGTTTATTAGCCAATGGGAATTTATTAACAACTAGGGAGAATGTGAACAAAATTGCTTTGCCTCAGGAAGCCATTCAATTATTACATCTGTGAGGTCGTCAGCTGCATTTATTTTTGTTCCTTGGCCTTGTTGTTGTAAGTGTTGCTACTTGGCTTTCAGCAAACTCTTGTTTTGCTGAATTCTGAATGAGTGATTGTAGATGTTGAGCAGACTTTAGCCCCAAGATATCTGTCAATGGATTGCTACAAAGACTTGAAGCTAATTGATTCATATTTCTCTCCTGATAATACTTTTAGATGAGAGTATAAATGCCCTCTTGGTAAGTAAGGAATATTATTTATTTCTAATGAAGAACTCTGACTCAATCACTAACCTATCCTTCTCCGATGTTGATAAACCTGTTTTCCAACATTTTATGCTTTTATTTCAAATTACTGTTTTTTTCTCTTTTGTCTTGTTTCATGCAACGTATATTTTGAGCAAAGTCTACTACTAACTCTCCGTTTGTGTCTTTATTCTCCATGGGTACGGTAATGTAATGGCTCTGTTACTAGACTGGTAACCCAGTGGTCTGGACCAATAATCCAGAGATTGGGAGTTCAAATCCCACCATTGCAGTTTAAGAATTTGAATTCTTCTTTTTTAAAAAAAGCTGGTATCTGTAAACATAGGAATTGCTAGATGAAAAAAGGCCAAGTTCCATCTAGTTCACCTTCTACCATCTTAGTCATCACATGATACAATGATAATGGAGTTACTGTATCCCAAAATGTCACCTTCTGAAAGAAATCTATCTAATTTGCATTTGAATGAATCAATACTAACTGTTTCCATTGTCTTCCGAGGGAATCTGTTCTATAGTTTGATCACTCACTCACTGAAATAAGTAAAAAAATGACCATGAATCTGTTAAATTGTTGTAAAAACCTAACTAATTCACTAATGTCCTTTGGGGAAAGAAACCTGCTGCTTATACGTGACTCCAATCCCACACTTATGTGGTTGACTCTTAGCTGAAAAGAAACTCAGTTGTATCAAACCAGGGCAACTATGCATGGACAATAAATGATGGCCTTTCCAGCAATACACACATCCCGAGAATGAATAATAATTCGAAAAAATGATTTGTGGAAAGTTTTAAATTTCTTGGTCTGCTATCACTGCATGGGCAGATAGACCATGATGTTGTGAAACTAATCTTTAGACAACTGTTTGTGCTGCTGTAAGTGCAGACAATGTCATTACTATTGGTGTGACCACCATACAATGTCATTACTAATGCATAATTAAATCACCACCGATGGTATTAATAGCACCAAGGAGCCCATTGAGTTTATCAATTATGAGGCACTAATTGGTTTTCGACAGCAATGTTAATAAAACCACATTTTCAATAGCACAGCAGATATGTAAAGCTCCTTTGTGCATGGATATAGCAACCTTGGCAACATGGCTGCAAGCTTTGTCCTAACTTGCCACAAGAGACTGAAGAGCAGAAGGACACTGGCCCACTGCATATGTATACGACAGATTAGCTTTCTGAATTTGTCTGACTCAAATGTTGCTGTTGCTTCCATCTTGCCAAATAATTACCCGAGCAATGCAGCAATTTAAAGATGACTGGAATCTGAGGTTCCCAGGAGTCATGCATCAACTAACAGTTTACAGGAAAGGGATGGAGTGCCACTCTGTGATTGGTCAGATGTAAACCAATGGTAGAAGTGGCATCAAGGATCTTTGTGTGAAATTATCTGACTCCTGACATATGTCTTTCACCCTTCCCCAATAATCCTCCACTGAAATCAGTGTTGATTAATAAACATAAATGTAGACATATATGGACTTGCATCCTTCTCATCTAACCAGTGTTGTACGGAATGCAAAACTGCTGATATTTTGCCAATCTCTTGCAGACGAGTAATATTATATGGACTAAGGCTAGTACCTTCAGTGCCAAAGCTGAAGGTTTTCTGCCAAGCAGCAACACAGTGAGGCAATCAAGCAAACCAGATGGTGATTAAATGCACACTTGGCATTATCAAAATGTGATACCATTACACAAATCGCTCAAAAGACTCATTACCATGTTACCCTAAGAGGGTCTGCTGGATCTGACTAGGGTACTGTGTGTTACACAACTATGCAGCCAACCGTGAGATATGAGCAGACCTGTAAATGGGCGACTGTGAGTATGGAGAAGATGGAATGAGAGTCTAATGCCCTTCACTAGTTAATGCTAAAATGGTTGCCACTCTCATTCAGAACTACTTCACATTCCCACTAGGATTTGTGTCTACAGGAAGAGCTGTCACTCATATTTTCCCTTGTGTGTCAATCACTGCCTATCCTATTACTTATAAACAAATTGATGCCTATTTAGAAATGGGAGCAGAGATGTGTCTCAGTTAGACCAGTTCATGCAAGCAGTCACCACCTCCAAACCAGTTTTGTATCCAGAGGGCAATATTTAATGCTTGAGAAGCAATGTATATGTGCACATATACATTACATAGGAATTAGATTAGGAACTTTGAAGTTAAAATAAGAAGTGAAACCTGAATTATTTAATGGTATTATATATATGCATCATGAAAAAGAAAATTGTATATAGCAAGAACACATTTTTTTTAAAATACGTGGGTCCCAGTTAACAATGCAAGTGATAGTGTGTATTTAAATCAGAAGGAATTGCTTTACTTTAAAGGAATCAAAAAGGGTAATGGAATATTGGCCTTTATCTCAAGGGGGCTGAATTACAAAGGGGAGGAAGTTATGCTTTCAGTTGTATAGAGCCTTGGTCAGACCCCATCTGGAGTACTGCATTCATATTTTGGGCACCGCACCTCAGGAAGCATGTATTGGCCTTGGAGGGGTGCAGCACAGATTCACCAGAATGATACCAGTGTTTAGAGGGTTAAATTATGAAGACAGGTTGCATAAACTTGGCTTGTATTCCCTTCAGTATAAAAGGTTGAGGAGTGATGTGATCGAGGTGTTTAAAATGTTACAAGCATTCAATAGGGTAAATACAGAGAAACTATTTTTTCTGGTGGGGGAATCAAAAACGAGGGGACATAATCTTAAAATTAGAGCTAGGACTTTTAAGAGGGAAATCAGGAACCACTTTTTCACAGAAAGGATAGTGGAAACCTAGAATTCTCTCCCCCAAAAGGCTGTGGATGCTGGGACAATTGGAGCTTTCAAAACTGAGATTGATAGATTTTTGTTAGGTAAGGCTGTTAAGGGATAGGAAGCTAAGGCAGGTAAATGAAGTTGAAGTACAGATCAGCCATGATCTAATTGAATGGGTTGAATGGCCTACTCCTGCTCCAAATGTTCCTATGTTCCTATGAATGCAAGTTCTATTTAAATTGGAAGAAATGTATGTCCTGCACAAGTCAGATATCAGTTGTACTACATGCACAAATATTATGTACTATCTGTTGTTATTTTTATCTATTCCCCCCTCCCCCTTCATTGGACTCATGGTTGAACTGAAATGCACAGTTCTTTGTGTACAATGAATAGCCCCAGGAGTATAGCATTATATAACCTTTGTTCGGGGATTAAGATTAGCACATAAATGGCATGTAAATATTCTAAACTCATATCATTATTGGCACTGTATAGCCTTTCTTGATCTGTATTATAAAATCATTCATAGGAAAACCTCACAACCTGTCCATATACCCACATTAGCCGAAAGGCAGACACTGTTGCCAAGGATACAGGTATAATCATTTTTTACAGTAGACAATGATCATGGAGCCAATGACATGAATTTATAATTAGTGTTTATTGTAGAGTTATATAAATTTATTGTTTTAATCTGGAAAATTTGAATAAAGCATTACACAATTTTTAAAAATGCAGATTTTAGTTAATTTGTGGCAGCTGTATTTATGAAGCATGTAGCTATGCCAATATTTATTACATTTTATTTAAATATATTGCAAGAGACTTAAAAAGAGAACAGCAACCTATCTGAAGTACAATGGAACATTTCTGTAGCATATGAGGAAAGGTATGGGAGTCAGACTGGGTGGATCACTCTTTGAGGTATCCGGTAGAGGTGCTGTAGGCTGAATGATTCTGTAAAATATGTCCAAAACATAGACCTGCATAAACAAGAAATATCAGTAGAGAGAAAATAACTTGCCTTCTTTTAGGCCCTTATCACATCCCAAAGTGCCTCACAAACAATTACTTTTGAAGTTCAGTCACTGTTGTGTAGGTAAATGTGGCAGCCATTTTGTGCACATCAAGATCCCACAAACAGCAAATGTGATGAATGACCAGTTAAACTGCTTTTGGGGTGTTTGTTGAAGAAGGAATGTAGGCCAGTACACATCGGCAAGAGGAAAAAGATTAAATCCGCTCTAAAACTTCAGCACATAATTCACTCCTTCGCAATATTAAAGGAGTGCTACCTTGTTGGAGGTGCAAACCTGTTGATGACATGTTAAACCGAGGTCCTATCTGCCAGTTCAGATGAATGTTAAAGATTCCATGGAACTATTGAGCAAAGGCAAAGAGTTCACCTGAAATTCAGTTGTACTACATGCACAAATATTATGTACTATCTGTTGTTATTTTTATCTATTCCCCCCTCCCCCTTCATTGGACTCATGGTTGAACAGTTCTTTGTGTACAATGAATAGCCCCAGGAGTATAGCATTATATAACCTTTGTTCGGGGATTAAGATTAGCACATAAATGACATGTAAATATTCTAAACTCATATCATTATTGGCACTGTATAGCTATGTCCCAGCATCCACAGCCTTTTGGGGAAGAGAATTCTAGGTTTCCACTATCCTTTCTGTGAAAAAGTGGTTCCTGATTTCCCTCTTAAAAGGCCTAGCTCTAATTTTAAGATTATGTCCCCTCGTTTTTGATTCCCCCACCAGAAAAAATAGTTTCTCTGTATTTACCTTATTGAATCCTTGTAACATTTTAAACACCTTGATCACATCACTCCTCAACCTTTTATACTGCAGGGAATACAAGCCAAGTTTATGCAACCTGTCGTCATAATTTAGAGCGGATTTAATATTTTTCCTCTTGCCGATGTGTACTGGCCGACATTCCTTCTTCAACAAACACCCCAAAAGCAGTTTAACTGGTCATTCATCACATTTGCTGTTTGCGGGATCTTGATGTGCACAAAATGGCTGCCACATTTACCTACACAACAGTGACTGAACTTCAAAAGTAATTGTTTTGATGCAGGAACATTTTTGATACAATCAGAGGGAGATAGAGGAGCAAATATGTAGGCAAATTTCTGAGAAGTGCAAAAACAATAGGGCAGTAATAGTAGGGGATTTCAACTATCCTAATATTAACTGGGATACAAACAGTGTGAATGGCATAGAGGGCACAGAATTCTTAAATTGCATACAGGAGAATTTTTTATCCAGAATATAGCAAGCCCAACGAGACGGGGGGCAGTTCTGGATTTAGTTCTAGGAAATGAAGAGGAGCAGGTGGAAGAAGTAGCAGTGGAAGAGCATTTTGGTGGTAGTGAACATATTGGGCCCGATGTTAGCAGGGCTGCGGGTTCTTGGCGGGGGGGCTATCGGGCGCGTGGGTAACGCGCCTGGTGAAATTAGTCAGTTTCCCGCGCGATTGTAGGATCCAATCCACTAATTGGAGCCACTTACCTGTTGTTCTGGGTTCCCCACTGCTGATCTGCGCGTCGGGCGGGCTGCGCATGCGCAGTAAGATCTGTCAGCTGGAGGCGCTCTATTTAAAGGGGCAGTCCTCCACTGACAGATGCTGCAACAAATAGAAAAAATTACAGCATGGAGCAGCCCAGGGGGAAGGCTGCTTCCAGTTTAATGATGCCTCACTCCAGGTATCAATACATGGGGTGAGGAGGAGGGGGAGGACAGAGATCTTCCACCCGGCGGGCGGGAGGAAGCGGCCTGCCTCTGCCACCAGGAAGGCCTGGCTCAAGGTGGCAGAGGAGGTCACCAGCGCCACCAACATATCGCCCACCTGCATACAGTGCAGGAGGCGCTCCAATGACCTCAGTAGGTCAGCCAAAGTGAGTACACATAGTCTTTCCCCTACACTCCGTCTGCCACATCACTGCCCCCACCCCACATCTCCTTCAGCACTGCCAACACAACTCTGTCACATCACCCCTCACACCCACTCAAACCTCATCCTCATCTTACCTGCACTTACTCACCTCGCCAGTACTCATCCCGCCACTACCACTCAACCCAATCCATGAGCCAATCTCATGGCTCTCTCTCATACTCACCCTCTCGTGCATCTCTTTCACGGCCAGCCTCACTCAACCTGCCACTACCTGTGCTGCAGCCACAGGGCATGCATCACATATGTGCAGTAGGCAGCGTAAGGCAAACGTGTCATGAGCATGAAGGGGATGCACAAGGGTGTTTGAGGGTTTGTCATGGGTGTTACTTATATTGAATTTCTGACCAACTCATATTACATATTATATTGACACCACTACTGCCATGTCTTCGCGAATCCTGTCTGGTTTGTGCAATAATGCCCTCTCCTGAGGATCACAATGAAGACCCACAACTGATGCCACCCATTGTGTCACTGCAGAGTGGGTGTAGGTGTATTTGCAGGGCTCTTTTGCGCAGACGACTGAGAGACATCGGCGATGTCCCCGGTTGCACCCTGGAAGGATGCGGAGGAGAAGTTGTTGAGGGCAGTGGTGACTTTGACAGCGACAGGTAAGAGGATGGTGCTCGGGCCAGCCGGGAGCAGCTCGGCATGAAGGAGGCTGCAGATGTCCACGACTACATGTCGAGTGACTCTGAGCCTCCGTGTGCACTGCTGCTCAGAGAGGTCCAGGAAGCTGAGCCTCGGTCTGTGGACCCTGTGGCGAGGGTAGTGCCCTCTGCGACGCATCTCTCTCTGCGGTTGCCCTCCCTCCTGCTGTGCAGGTGGATGTGTCACAGCACTCTGTTGTGGAGCTCCACGTGTCAGAGGTGGACGGCGTGGATGGCGAGGCTGGTGATGCTGTTCGCCCTCCGAGGAGGTCATGACTGCAGCTACGGCGGCCCCCATCCGCAAGATGTACATCTGAGGGGGTCCGCAAGGTAGGTACATGTCTCTGGACCCCGGGGTAAATGTGAAGGTTGGTGACTTTGACTCTCAGGAGGAGGGTGGTGGAGGCCAAACTTTGTCCCAAGTGACAGAGTGGCCTCCTGCAATGGGTGAGGGTCTCCCCCCCCCCCCACCTGTCAAATGGACCTTTGCAGCTGCCACAGGCTGATGGCTGCAATAGGTCCATTTGACCTGGGAGTGTTTCCCCCAGTACAGGAAACAGTCCCACTTTGTTCTAAAATCCCACATAATCCATTAATCAGGTCAGTTAATGACCTGAAATACCTAAATAAATACTGTCAAGTGGCATCCCGCTGGCTTTAATTGCCTGCGGGATTCCCACCAGCGGGGGCTGCGCGCGCACGCCGGCGCGTCAGCGGGGAACCTGGAAGTGCGCGGGTTCGGGGCGGGCTCCGGTACCACGCCGGGATTCTCCGATTTTCGGAGCCCCCCCCACCAGGAACGCACCCAATAGCGGGTGCTAAAATAGAGCCCAATACAGTTAGTTTTAGCACAGTTATGGAAAAGGACAAAGACAGAGCAGGAGTTAAAGTTTTCAACTGGGGAAAAGCCAATTTTACTGAACTGAGAAGTGATTTAGCAGAAGTAAACTGGAAACAGCTACTTGAAGGTAAATCAGTGTCAGAGCAGTGGGAGACATTCAAAGGGGTGATTCAAGGGGTTCAGGGTAATCATGTTCCCACAAAGAAAAAGGGAGGGGCTGCCAAATCTAGAGCCCCCTGGATGTCAAGAAGCATTCAGGGTAAGATAAGGCAGAAAAAGAAAGCCGATGATAGACACCAGGGGCTCGATTTTAGGGTCGTGTTTCCTGCGGGTTTCCAGCGGGGGGGCCCCGAAAATCCCGATATTTGGTCACGTGACCGGATCGCGCCGCGATCCCGACCACTTCCGGGTTCCCCGATGACTTGCGGGGCTGCGTGCGTGGCCCCCGCTGGTGGGAATCCCGCAGGCAATTAAAGCCAGCGGGGTTCCACTTGAGAGTACTTACCTTGCTTGTTGAGGTCAATTGAATGAGCTGAATCAGCTGTCAAAAGAGGAAGTGTGGGATTTTACCTGCATCGCAGTGTGGGGAAACAGTCTCTCTCCAACCAGGCGTGTTGCAGCCAGCAGCCTGTGGCAGGTGACAAGGTGCGCTCCACGGGGGAGAGCCCTCAACCACGCAGGAGGCCACCGCGTCACATAGGGCAACCCCTGCCCCCCACCACCCCCCGCCAAGCCAGAGGACAGACCGACACAAAACCGCAGCCCCAGTCCGGGGAACCACCCACCTACCCTGCACAACCCCTCAGACCAACACCTGCCAGATGGGTGGTGCGTGGACACCCTCGGAGGACGAACAGCATGACCAGCCCCAGCAGCCTCGCAGTCCACGCCGTCCGCCGCAGAGACGTGGAGCCCCCCAACACGATGTTGTTGCACGCCCACCTGCACAGCAGGAGGGAGGGCTACCGCAGAGAGAGAGACGCATCGCAGAGGGCACTACCCTCGCCACAGGGTCCACAGACCGAGGCGCAGCTCCCCGGACCTCTCCGAGCAGCAGTGCACACGGAGGCGCAGATTCGCTCGACATGTAGTCGTGGAGATCTGCAGGCTCTTTCATGCCGAGCTGCTCCTGGCTGGCCCCAGCACCAACTGCCTACCTGTCGCTGTCAAAGTCACCACTGCCCTCCACACCTTCTCCTCCGCATCCTTCCAGGGTGCAGCCGGGTACACCGCCGATGTCTCTCAGTCGTCTGCGCGGATGAGCCCTGCAAATACACCTGCACCTACTCTGCAGTAACACGATGGGTGGCATCAGTGGTGGGTCCTCATAGTGATACCCAGGAGCGGGCATTATTGGACACAACGGACAGGATTCGCGGAGACATGGCAGTGGTGGTGCCAATATAATGTGTGATGTTTGTTGCTCTGAAATTCAATATAAGTAACACCCATGGCAAACCCTCAGACACCCTTGTGCACCCTCTTCATGCTCACGACACGTTTGCCTTACGCTGCCTACTGCACATATGTGATGCATGCCCTGTGGCTGCAGCACAGGTGGTGGCAGGTTGAGTGAGGCTGGCCGTGAGGGAGATGCACGAGAGGGTGAGTATGGGATGGAGCCATGAGATTGTATGAGGATTGGGTTGCGTGTTAGTGGCAGGTTGAGTACTGGCGAGGTGAGTAGGTGGAGGTAAGATGAGGATGGGGTGTGAGTGGGTATGAAGGGTGATGTGACAGAGTAGTGTTGGCGGTGCCGAAGGAGATGTGGGGTGGGGGCAGTGTTGTGGCAGACGGAGTGTAGGGGAAAGACTACGTGTTCTCACTGTGGCTGACCTACTGAGGTCATTGGAGCGCCTCCTGCACTGTATGTAGGTGGGCGATATGTTGGTGGTGCAGGTGACCCCCTCTGCCACCTCGAGCCAGGCCTTCTTGGTGGCAGAGGCAGGCCGCTTCCTCCCGCCCGCCGGGAGGAAGATCTCTGTCCTCCCCCTCCTCCTCACCCCATCTGATGATACCTGGGGTGAGGCATCATTAAACTGGGAGCAGCCTTCCCCCTGGGCTGCTCCATGCTGTAATTTGTTCCATTGGTTGCAGCATCTGTCAGTGGAGGATTGCCCCTTTAACGTTGGGCGGGCTGCGCATGCGCAGTACGATCTGTCAGCTGGAGGCTTTCTAGTTAAAGGGGCAGTCCTCCACTGACAGATGCTGCAACCAATAGAACACATTACAGCATAGAGCAGCCCAGGGGGAAGGCTGCTCCCAGTTTAATGATGCCTCACCCCAGGTATCACCAGATGGGGTGAGGAGGAGGGGGAGGACAGAGCTCTTCCACCTGGCGGGTGGGAGGAAGCGGCCTGCCTCTGCCACCAAGAAGGCCTGGCTCGAGGTGGCAGAGGAGGTCACCTGCACCACCAACATATCGCCCACCTGCATACAGTGCAGGAGGCGCTCCAATGACCGCAGTAGGTCAGCCAAAGTGAGTACACGTAGTCTTTCCCCTACACTCCGTCTGCCACAACACTGCCCCCACCCCACATCTCCTTCGGCACCGCCAACACCACTCTGTCACATCACCCCTCATACCCACTCAAACCCCATCCTCATCTTACCTGCACCTACTCACCTCGCCAGTACTCACCCCGCCACTAACACGCAACCCAATCCTCATACAACCTCATGGCTCTATCCCATACTCACCCTCTCGTGCATCTCCCTCACGGCCAGCCTCACTCAACCTGCCACCACCTGTGCTGCAGCCACAGGGCATGCATCACATATGTGCAGTAGGCAGCGTAAGGCAAACGTGTCGTGAGCATGAAGGGGATGCACAAGGGTGTCTGAGGGTTTGTCATGGGTGTTACCCATATTGAATTTCAGAACAACTCACATCACACATTATATTGGCCCCACTACTGCCATGTCTCCGCGAATCCTGTCTGTTTTGTGCAATAATGCCCGCTCCTGGGTATCACTATGAGGACCCACCACTGATGCCACCCATTGTGTCACTGCAGAGTAGGTGCAGGTGTATTTGCAGGGCTCTTCCGCGCAGACGACTGAGAGACATCGGCGGTGTAGCCGGCTGCACCCTGGAAGGATGCGGAGGAGAAGTTGTGGAGGGCAGTGGTGACTTTGGCAGCGACAGGTAAGCAGATGGTGCTGGGGCCAGCCAGGAGCAGCTCGGCATGAAAGAGGCTGCAGATGTCCACGACTACATGTCGAGTGAATCTGCGCCTCCGTGTGCACTGCTGCTCGGAGAGGTCCGGGGAGCTGCGCCTCGGTCTGTGGACCCTGTGGCGAGGGTAGTGCCCTCTGCGACGCGTCTCTCTCTGCGGTAGCCCTCCCTCCTGCTGTACAGGTGGATGTGTCACAGCACTCTGTTGTGGAGCTCCATGTGTCAGAGGTGGACGGCGTGGATGGCGAGGCTGGTGATGCTGTTCGCCCTCCGAGGGGGTCATGACTGCAGCTACGACGGCCCCCATCCGCAATATGTACATCTGAGGGGGTCCGCAAGGTAGGCACATGTCTCCGGACCCCGGGGTGAGTGTGCAGGTTGGTGACTTTGACCGTCCGGAGTGGGGTGGTGGAGGCCAAACTTTGTCCCAAGTGACAGAGTGGCCTCCTGCAATGGGTGAGGGTCTCCCCCCGCCCCCCACCTGTCAAATGGACCTTTGCAGCTGCCACAGGCTGACAGCTGCAACACGTCCAGTTCAACTGGGAGTGTTTCCCCCAGTGTGTGAAACAGTCCCATGTTTCTCCAAAATCACACACAGTCCCTTAATCAGGTCAGTTAATGACCTGAACAAGCAAAATAAATACACTCAAGTGGCATCCCGCTGGCTTTAATTGCCTGCGGGATTCCCACCAGCGGGGGCTACGCATGCACCCCCGCACGTCATCGGGGAACCCGGAAGTGGGCGGGATCGTGGCGTGATCCGGTCACGTGCCTGGATATCGGGATTTTCGGGGCCCCCCCATTGGAAACGCACACGAAACCCGCCGGTAAAATCGAGCCCCAGGAACTCAATACTATGGAAAGCTTAGAGGAGTATACAAAGTGCAGGGGTGAAGTTAAAAAGGAAATTAGGAAAGCAAAGAGAGGGCATGAAAAAATATTAGCAGGTAAAATCAAAGAAAACCCAAAGATGTTTTATAAATACATTAAGAGCAAGATGATAACTAAGGAAAGAGTAGGGCCTATTAGAGACCAAAAAGGTAAATTATGTGGGTGTGGTTCTTAATGAATACTTTGCATCTGTCTACACAAAGGAGAGGGATGATACAGGGATTGAAGTTAAGGAGGAAGTGTGTTAAATATTGGATGGGATAAACATAGTGAGAGGGGAAATATTAAGGGGATTAGCATCTTTGAAAGTGGATAAATCACCAGGGCCGGATGAAATGTATCCCAGGCTTTTAAAAGAAACCATGGAGGAAATAGCGGAGGCTTTAACAATCATTTTCCAAACTTCACTGGATACAGGCGCAGTGCCGGAGGGTTGGAGGACTGCTAACGTCGTACCTTTGTTTAAAAAGGGAGCGAAGGATAGACCAAGTAATTACAGACCAGTCAGCTAACCTCGGTGATGGGCAAATTATTGGAGTCAATTCTGAGGGGCAGGATAAACTGTCACTTAGAAAGGCACGGACTAATCAAGGACAGTCAGGGGAGGACGTGTCTGACTAACTTGATTGAATTTTTCGAGGAGGTGACAAGGAGGATCGATGAGGGTAGCATAATTGTTGTAGTCTACATGGATTTTAGCAAGGCTTTTGACAAGGTCCCACATGGCAAATTGGTCAAAAAAGTAAAGGCCCATGGAATCCAAGGAAATGTGGCAAATTGGATCCAAAATTGGCTCAGTGGCAGGAAGCAAAGGGTAATGGTTGACGGGTGTTTTGCGACTGGAATGCTGTTTCCAGTGGGGTGCCGCAGGGCTCGGTACTCGGTCCTTTGATTTTTGTGGTATACATTAATGATTTGGACTTAAACGTGGGGGGCATGATTAAGAAATTTGCGGATGACATAAAGATAGGCCGTGTGGTTGATAGTGAGGAGGAAAACTGTAAACTGCAGGAAGATATCAATGGACTGGTCAGGTGGGCAGAAAAGTGGCAAATGGAATTCAATCTGGAGAAGTGTGAGGTAATGCATTTGGGGAGAGCAAACAAGGCAAGGGGATACATAATAAATCGGAGGTTACTGAGAGGTGTAGAGGAAGTGAGGGATCTTGGAGTACATGTCCACATTTCCCTGAAGGTAGCAGGACAGGTAGATAGGGTGGTTAAGAAGGCAAATGGAATGGTTTCCTTTATTAGCCAAGGCATAGAATATAAAAGCAGGAATGCTATGCTGGAACTGTATAAAACACTAGTTAGGCCACAGCTTGAGTACTGTGCACAGTTCTGGTCACCACATTACAGGAAGGATGTAATTGCACTAGAGAGGGTACAGAGGAGATTTACGAGGATGTTGCCAGGACTGGAGAATTTTAGCTATGATGACAGATTGGATAGGCTGGGGTTGTTTTCCTTTGAACAGAGGATGCTGAGAGGTGATTTGATTCAGGTGTACAAAATTATGAGGGGCCTAGTTAGAGTGGATAGGAAAGACCTATTTCCCTTAGCGGAGGGGTCAATAACCAAGGGGCATAGATTTAAAGTGATTTGCAGAAGGATTACAGCGAAAATTAGGAAAAGATTTTTCACCCAGAGGCTGGTAGGGGTCTGGAACTCACTGCCTGAGAGGGTGGTAGAGGCAGAAACCCTCAACTCATTTAAAAAATACCTGGATGTGCACCTGAAGAGCAGTGACCTGCAGGGCTACGGACCAAATGCGGGAAAGTGGGATTAGGCAGGGTGGCTCGTTTCTCAGCCGGCACGGACACGGTGGGCCGAATGGCCTCCTTCTCTGCCGTATATTTTCTATGATTCTATGATTCTAGGAACGATCCGTGCACCAGAATGATGAGACCTGAGACGGCCCTGATATTGGACCTCGGGTCTCATTTCCATGGAGCCAGAGAGCTGCAGAGAGCAATAGGCAGTTCGCTGGAGAAGCGCGATGGATGATTGGGCTGCTGCTAATGCCTCAAGCAACTGAGGAAGAGGGCGACTGGGAAGGGGGCATTCGGATCAGGAGGTAGTGATGGAAGGGGCTGGAGTGGCGGCAATTGGGGGGCGATCGGTGTCCATCGGGGTGGGGTGGGGGGGGGGGCATTGATATCCAGCGGGGGAGAGCGGTGACAACTGGAGGGGGAGCGGCAACGATCGGAGGGAGAAATTGGTATCCGACAGCGGCCCAAATTCTTTGATTGTAGGGTTGGAGGAGCACTCCTGCGCCATATTCAGGTAAGTATATTATGAAAGCTTACCTTATTAGTTGCGGCCTGCAACAGTCCCTTTAAGTACTGCCTGTTAGGTCGCAGGTAGAACCGGTTTTCCTGAGTGCAGCTGGAGCCGACTGTCTCAGGGCAAACCAATCTTGCAGTGGGGTCCTCAAACAGGTGTTAGGTTTTTTATTTGCAAATGCAAAGGGTCTAACGCCCGTTTTAGGCGTGAGCACTGCACGCCGATTTTTTTTGGCCTTTACCAATATGGCGGGCGGTGCATTCCTGCTTCGTAATGAGTGTGCACTTCCTGCCTGATGTATTGGAGACTTAGGAGGCCATTTAGTGCCCGGAAAACGGTTGTTGCTGTTTATGGTCTGTTTCGCTGATACAAATTAGCTGCCATGTTTATAAAGGTAATAACACCAACTAGGGTTAATTTTAACTTTTATTGCTGGGTGTAAAACCAGTGATAGCAAATCGGCAACCTGTTTTACAGCCAAAATTATTTTCTTTTCCACTGAAGTCAATAGAAGAGAAAATCAGGCGAGGTGTAAAACGGGCAGGCGATCCGCTGTCACTGTTTGTTCACCCAGCAATAAAAGTTAAAATTATCCCCACTATTTCTGAAAGTAATCTATTGTGTGAGGAGCTTTAAATCATTGAGATCTGTCAAAGTGATAAGCGGCTGTATAAATATAAATATAGTTTTCTTTCTTTTGGTGTTTTATATTTACATCAAGTTACTTCGGGCTCAATTTTCAAACGGAGCTGGGAAAGGGGGTTGGGGGGTCAATTTGAGGTCTGGAAACCCATTAGTACGAGTTTCCCGGGCGTCTTTACGATTTCGACGTAAGGACATCTTTTGTTTGTTGGTTTCCCGTCCAACTGATCGGCTTTTTTTTTATTCGTTCACGGGATGTGGGCGTCGCTGGCAAGGCCGGCATTTATTGCCCATCCCTAATTGCCCTTGAGAAGGTGGTGGTGAGCCGCCTTCTTGAACCGCTGCAGTCCGTGTGGTGACGGTTCTCCCACAGTGCTGTTAGGAAGGGAGTTCCAGGATTTTGACCCAGCGATGATGAAGGAACGGCGATATATTTCCAAGTCGGGATGGTGTGTGACTTGGAGGGGAACGTGCAGGTGGTGTTGTTCCCATGCGCCTGCTGCCCTTGTCCTTCTAGGTGGTAGAGTTCGCGGGTTTGGGAGGTGCTGTCGAAGAAACCTTGGCGAGTTCCTTCAGTGCATCCTGTGGATGGTGCACACTGCAGCCACAGTGCGCCGGTGGTGAAGGGAGTGAATGTTTAGGGTGGTGGATGGGGTGCCAATCAAGCGGGCTGCTTTATCTTGGATGGTGTCGAGCTTCTTGAGTGTTGTTGGAGCTGCACTCATCCAGGCAAGTGGAGAGTATTCCATCACACTCCTGACTTGTGCCTTGTAGATGGTGGAAAGGCTTTGGGGAGTCAGGAGGTGAGTCACTCGCCGCAGAATACCCAGCCTCTGACCTGCTCTCGTAGCCACAGTATTTATATGGCTGGTCCAGTTAAGTTTCTGGTCAATGGTGACCCCCAGGATGTTGATGGTGGGGGATTCGGCGATGGTAATGCCGTTGAATGTCAAGGGGAGGTGGTTAGACTCTCTCTTGTTGGAGATGGTCATTGCCTGGCACTTATCTGGCGCGAATGTTACTTGCCACTTATCAGCCCAAGCCTGGATGTTGTCCAGGTCTTGCTGCATGCGGGCTCGGACTGCTTCATTATCTGAGGGGTTGCGAATGGAACTGAACACTGTGCAGTCATCAGCGAACATCCCCATTTCTGACCTTATGATGGAGGGAAGGTCATTGATGAAGCAGCTGAAGATGGTTGGGCCTAGGACACTGCCCTGAGGAACTCCTGCAGCATGCCCTGGGGCTGAGATGCTTGGCCTCCAACAACCACTACCATCTTCCTTTGTGCTAGGTATGACTCCAGCCACTGGAGAGTTTTCCCCCTGATTCCCATTGACTTCAATTTTACAAGGGCTCCTTGGTGCCACACTCGGTCAAATGCTGCCTTGATGTCAAGGGCAGTCACTCTCACCTCACCTCTGGAATTCAGCTCTTTTCTCCATGTTTGGACCAAGGCTGTAATGAGGTCTGGAGCCGAGTGGTCCTGGCGGAACCCAAACTGAGCATCGGTGAGCAGGTTATTGGTGAGTAAGTGCCGCTTGATAGCACTGTCGACGACACCTTCCATCACTTTGCTGATGATTGAGAGTAGACTGATGGGGCGGTAATTGGCCGGATTGGATTTGTCCTGCTTTTTGTGGACAGGACATACCTGGGCAATTTTCCACATTGTCGGGTGGATGCCAGTGTTGTAGCTGTACTGGAACAGCTTGGCTAGAGGCGCAGCTAGTTCTGGAGCACAAGGCTTCAGCACTACAGCTGGGATGTTGTCGGGGCCCATAGCCTTTGCTGTATCCAGCGCACTCAGCCGTTTCTTGATATCACGTGGAGTGAATCGAATTGGCCGAAGACTGGCTTCCGTGATGGTGGGGATATCGGGAGGAGGCTGAGATGGATTATCCACTCGGCACTTCTGGCTGAAGATGGTTGCAAACGCTTCAGCCTTGTCTTTTGCACTCACGTGCTGGACTCCGCCATCATTGAGAATGGGGATGTTTGCAGAGCCTCCTCCTCCCATTAGTTGTTTAATTGTCCACCACCATTCACGACTGGATGTGGCAGGACTGCAGAGCTTTGATCTGATCCGTTGGTTGTGGAATCGCTTAGCTCTGCCTATAGCATGTTGCTTCCGCTGTTTAGCATGCATGTAGTCCTGAGTTGTAGCTTCACCAGGTTGGCACCTCATTTTTCGGTACGCCTGGTGCTGCTCCTGGCATGCTCTTCTACACTCCTCATTGAACCAGGGTTGATCCCCTGGCTTGTTGGTAATGGTAGAGTGAGGAATATGCCGGGCCATGAGGTTACAGATTGTGTTGGAATACAATTCTGCTGCTGCTGATGGCCCACAGCGCCTCTTGCATGCCCAGTTTTGAGCTGCTGGATCTGTTCTGAATCTATCCCATTTAGCACGGTGGTAGTGCCACACAACACGTTGGATGGTGTCCTCAGTGCAAAGATGGGATTTCATCTCCACGAGGACTGTGCGGTGGTCACTCCTACCAATACTGTCATGGACAGATGCATTTGCGACAGGTCGATTGGTGAGGACGAGGTCAAGTAAGTTTTTCCCTCGTGTTGGTTCGCTCACCACCTGCCGCAGGCCCAGTCTGGCAGCTGTGTCCTTCAGGACTCCGCCAGCAGTGGTGCTACCGAGCCACTCTTGGTGATGGACATTGAAGTCCCCCACCCAGAGTACATTTTGTGCCCTTGCTACCCTCAGTGCTTCCTCCAAGTGGTGTTCAACATGGAGGAGGACTGATTCATCAGCTGAGGGAGGACGGTCGGTGGTAATCAGCAGGAGGTTTCCTTGCCCATGTTTGACCTGATGTCATGAGATTTCATGGGGTCCAGAGTCAATGTTGAGGACTCCCAGGGCCACTCCCTCCTGACTGTATATCACTGTACCGCCACCTCTGGTGGGTCTGTCCTGCCGGTGGGACAGGACATACCCAGGGATGGTGATGGAAGAGTCTGGGACGTTGGCTGAAAGGTATGATTCTGTGAGTATGGCTCTGTCAGGCGGTTGCTTGACTCGTCTGTGGGACAGCTCTCCCAATTTTGGCACAAGTACCCAGATGTTAGTAAGGAGGACCTTGCAGGGTTGACTGGGCTTGGTGTTTTGCCGTTGTCGTGTCCGGTGCCTAGTGGTCCGATGCCAGGTGGTCCGTCCGGTTTTATTCTTATTGTGACTTTTCGTAGCGAGATTTTACAACTGAGTGGCTTGCTGGGCCATTTCAGAGGGCAATTAAGAATCAACCACATTGCTGTGAGTCTGGAGTCACATATAGGCCAGACCGGGTAAGGGCGGCAGGCTTCCTTCCCTAAAGGACATTAGTGAACCAGATGGGTTTTTACGACAATCCGGTAGTTTCATGGCCATCATTACTGATACTAGTATTTTAATTCCAGATTTTTATTTTAATTAATTGAATTTAATTAATTAATTTAATTTAAATTCGCTAGCTGCCGTGGCGGGATTTGAACTCATAACTCTGGATTTTAGTCCAGGCCTCTGGATTACTAGCCCAGTAACATAACCACTATGCTACCGTACCCATATTGACAGGCTGGTCTCAGTCGGACAGGAGACCAGCCAGGGAAAGGACGTTTGCAGGTAAGTCTTTGTTTGCATCGATAGGGGGGGGAAACAGGGATGGGGGGGGCATGGGTGAGCACGGGGGCATGGTGGGCAAGGGGCATGGATGGGCATAGGTGGGCACAGGGGTCACGAGTCATGGGGGATGGGATCAGGGGTCAGTCACGGGGGGGGGGATTGGGGGTCATCGTGGGTGTCCGCGATCATTGAGGGGGAGGGTCGGGGGCAGAGAATTGGGGTCGGGGTTGGAGGATCGGGGTCGGAGGGTCGGAGGGTCGTAGTCGGAAGATTGGGGTTGGGGTCAGAGGGGGAGGATCAGGGTTGGGGGTCAGGGGATCGGGGTAGGGTGATCGGGGTTGGAGGATTGGGGGTCTGCAATCGGGGGTGGGGGTCTGCAATCGGGGGGGGGGGGTCAGTGCAAGTAGGCTTGTTGGGCCTGGGGGAAGCACTCCTGCACCTCCGGGCCCACAAGCTGTGCCTTTCCAGGTACTTACCTGTTAGCCTCGGGCCTTCTCGCCTCCTCGCATGAGGCGTAAAACAGAAGGCCTGGAGTTATGGCCCCCCGGGATTGAAATGGGGAATTAGTTAAAAATGGAGACCTGAAGCCTCCTTGAAAGGTTTTAAGGCCCGACCCGCCTCCTGGGAGCAGGTTGGCTGCCCGCCCCTCGTCCCGCCCTGGTGAAAAACGGAAATGGGCGGGTTGGAGGAGGGTTGGGGGACGTGTCTGAAATGGTGGCAATTTTCAATGCTCCTCCGCCCCCAACCCACCCGTTTTTTACTTTGAAAATCGAGCCCATCGAATCTACAGCACAGAAAGAGGCCATTCGGCCCCACTGGTCTATACCGGCATTTATGCTCCACACGAGCCTCCTCCTTCCCTACTTTATCTAACCCTATCAGCATACCCTTCTGTTCCTTTCTCCCTCGTGTGCTTATCTTGCTTCCCCTTAAATGCATACTTACCACTCATTGGATAAAGAAGTTTCTCCTGAATTCCCTATTGGATTTATTAGTGACTATCTTATATTTATGACCCCTAGTTTTGGACTCCCCCACAAGTGGAAACATTTTTTCTACATCTACCCTATCAAACCCTTTCATTATCTTAAAGACTTCTATCAGGTCATCCCTCAGCCTTCTCTTTTCTAGAGAAAAGAGCCCCAGCCTGTTCAGCCTTTTCTGATACGTACATCCTCTCAGTTCTGATATCATCCTTGTGAATCTTTTTTGCACCTTCTCCAAAGCCTGTATATCCTTTTTATAATATGGAGACCAGAACTGTTCACAGTATTCCAAGTGTGGTCTAACCAAGGTTCTATACAAGTTTAACATAACTTCTTTGCTTTTCAATTCTATCCCTCTAGAAGTGAACCCCAGTGCTTGGTTTGCCTTTTTTATGGCCTTATTAACCTGTGTTGCTACTTTTAGTGATCTGTGTATCTGTAGCCTGAGATCCTTTTGCTCTTCTACCCCATTTACACTCTTATTATCCAAGCAGTATGTGGCCTCATTATTTTTCCTACAAAATGCAGCACCTCACACTTATCTACATTGAAATTCATTTACCAATTACACGCCCATTCTGCAAGTTTATTAATGTCCTCTAGCATTTTGACGTATTCTTCCTTTGTATTAACTACACCCCTGAATTTGGTATCATCAGCAAATTTTGAAATTGTACTTCTGATTCCTGAGTCTAAATCGATAACGTAAATTGTGAACAACAGTGGTCCCAGCACTGATCCCTGTGGAACATCACTTCCCACCTTTTGCCATTCTGAGTAACTACCCTTAACCCCTACTTTCTGTTTTCTGTTTTATAGCCAGCTTGCTATCTATTCTGCTACCTGACCCCTGACTCCACATGCTCTGACCTTAGTCATGAGTTTACAATGCAGTATCTTATCGAAGGTCTTTTGAAAATCCACATATATTACATCTACTACATTATTCTTGTCTACTCTTTCTGTTACTTCTTCAAAGAATTCAGTAAAGTTGATCAAGCATGACTTTCCCTTCTGTAATCCGTGCTGACTACGCTTTATTATATTTTCGTATTCTAGATGTTTTTCTATTACATCTTTGAGTAAAGTTTCCATTATCTTTCCTACCACTGACATTAAGCTATTTGGTTTATAGTTCCCTGGACTTGTTCTATCTCCCTTTTTAAATATAGGAATAACATTAGCTGTCCACCAATCCTCTGGCACTATTCCCTCTACTAATGAATTTTATATATATGTAATAGTGCCTCTGCTATCTCTTCCCTAACTTCTTTTAATATGCGCAGATGCAATCCATCCGAACCAGGGGTTTTATCCTCTCTAAGTTTGATTAGTTTAACATATATCTACCCCTTTTCTTAAATATCTTTATCTCTTTTTGATATCCTCTTCTAATGCCACGCCCATCTTGTTAGTCTCCCTGGTAAACACTGAGGCAAAGTAACTATTCAATATTTCTGTCATTTTGCTGTCATTACCTGAGTTTATTTTGTGCATCCCTTAGTGGCCCTATCCCTATCCTGATTTTTCTTTTGTTATTTCTGTGTTAGTAGAATACTTTACTATTTCTTTTTATATTCCTTGATAATTTAATTTTGTAATTCCTCTTTGCTTTCCTAATTGTTGTTTTTACTTTTTTCCTAACCTCTTCTTATTCCCTTTTGTCATCCTCTCCTTTATTGTCTATATACTTAGAGTATGCCTTTTTTTAGTTTCAACTTTACCCTCATCTCTTTATTCATCCATGGTGTTTCATTATTGACTAGTTTGTTCTTGTTTTTTAGAGGAATATATTTCTCCTGAACTCTATTGATCACCATTTTAAGTATTACCCACTGCTGTTCTATCTCTTTGTCTGTTAACATTTTTTACCTCCCTAGTTCCATTCTCATCCCCTAAAATTAACTTTTTTCCAATCTATTACTTTGGTCTTTGTCTTACTTATGTCTTTCTCAATCATTATTTTGAACCTTATTATCCTATTGCCTAGATGTTTCCCAATGCTTACATCTCTTATCTGCTCTGATTCATTTCCCATTACTAGATCTATCAGTGATTCCTCTCTTGTTGGGTTTCTCACATATTGGGTAAGAATGGAGTCATGTACAAATTGTAAAAACTCCATTCCCCTTTCCCTACCTCTACTTGCCAGTTTATTTGTGGGTAGTTGAAATCTCCCATGATTATTATTCGATGTTTATTACTCATTTCATAGATTTGTCTACATATTTCTTCCTCCACTTCCCTTCCACTATTAGGTGGTCTGTAGAATATACCTATTAATGTGATCGATCCCTTCTTATCCTTTGTCTCAATCCATATGGATTCTGTTTCTACTTTAATATTACTTATGTCCATTTTTTCTCTTGCCATTATCTTGTCTCTAATTAGTACAGCAACCAGCTATGAGTCAGGAGCAGATTAGCTTAGAAAAAGATAGTCACTCCTGTGCGCCTTAGGTGTAAATAATCTATAAAATCCACTATTTGTAACAGTGCCAACCTCACAAAAAGTCCAGACATAATTTTCTTGTGAGCATTGGTAAGTTAGCATCTGGAGTTTGTATTTCTTTTGCACGACCTTACAATACATGTAAACCAATCACCTCATGATTTTTCGTATTGTGTAAGAAATAATGCTTTTTGAAATGTGTAGAAATTCTATCGCAGTTGGTACAATTAACCCACTGCTAAAACTCTTATTTCTGCATTTGATTATTAATGTGACACATTGGTGCAATTAAATAATTTCCAAATTTCCTTGGAACAAATTATAATTGAACTTTTCCGAAATATTGGGCGCATTATAAACTGGTTTGCATGCATATTAAAAAGTATTTTTTCTAAATTCCATCTGGATTGTCTATAGCAGTGATGTAATGTTATTGGACAGTGCTGGAGTTATATGTTGCTAGAATTCCCATGGGGCTTTTCCCGATTTCCCTCTGTAACTTCAGTGAAGGATAGGTGGAAATCCCAAAGAAATGGACTGCTAGGACAGGAGCATTCTACAATGTAATAGGTGTCAGCTGCAGCTCAGTGATAGCATTCTTGACTCTGAACCTAGAAGGTTGTCTGTTCAAGTCCCACTCCAGAGACTTGAAGTATATAATCCTGGCTGTCACTTCACTCAGTGAGTGAATACTACACTATTAGAGGTTCTATCTTTCAGATGAGATGTTAAACTGAGACCTCCATCTATCCTCTTGGGTGGATGTAAAAGGGATTCTACCTGCCTTCCATTACATAGGAACAGGAGTAGGCCATTCAGCCCCTCATGCCTGCTCCACCATTTGATAAGATCATGGCTGATCTGTGATCTAGCTCCATATACCTGCCTTTGGCCCATATCCCTTAATACCTTTGGTTGCCAAAAAGCTATCTATCTCACATTTAAATTTAGCAATTGAGCTAGTATCAATTGCCATTTGCGGAAGAGAGTTCCAAACTTCTACCACCCTTTGTGTTTAGAAATGTTTTCTAATCTCACTCCTGAAAGGTCTGGCTCTAACTTTTAGACTGTGCCCCCTACTCCTAGAATCCCCAACCAGCGGAAATAGTTTCTCTCTATCCACCCTATCCGTTCCCCTTAATATCTTATAAACTTCGATCAGATCACCCCTTAACTTTCTAAACTCTAGAGAATACAACCCCAATTGGTGTAATCTCTCCTCGTAACTTAATCTTTGAAGTCCGGGTATCATTCTAGTAAACCTACGCTGCACTCCCTCCAAGGCCAATATGTCCTTCCGAAGGTGCAGTGCCCAGAACTGCTCACAGTACTCCAGGTGCGGTCTAACCAGGGTTTTGTATAGCTGCAGCATAACTTCTGCCCCCTTGTACTCCAGTCCTCGAGATATAAAGGCCTGCATTCCATTAGCCTTATTGATTATTTTCTGCACCTGTTCATGACACTTCATTGATCTATGTACCTGAACCCCTAAGTCCCTTTGGACATCCATTGTTTTTAACTTTTTACCATTTAGAAAGTACCCTGTTCTATCCTTTTTTGATCCAACGTGGATGACCTCACATTTGTCTGCATTGAATTCCATTTGCCACAGTTTTGCCCATTCGCCTAATCTATCAATATCGCTTTGTAATTTTATGTTTTCATCTACACTGCTTACAATGCCACCAATCTTTGTGTCATCGGCAAACTTAGATATGAGACTTTCTATGCCTTCATCTAAGTCGTTAATAAATATTGTGAATAATTGAGGCCCCAAGACAGATCCCTGTGGGACTCCACTAGTCACATCCTGCCAATGTGAGTACCTACCCATTATCCCTACTCTCTGTCGCCTTTCACTCAGCCAACTTCCTAACCAAGCCCCTTTCATAAAACCATGTTGATTCTGCCTAATCATGTTATGATTTTCTGAGTGCCCTGTTACCAAATCTTTCATAATAGATTCTAACATTTTCCCTACTACTGATGTCAGGCTAATTGGCCTATAGTTTCCTGATTTCTCTCTCCCTCCATTCTTGAATAGCGGGGTTACATTTGCTACCTTCCAATCTAATAGAGCAGTTACTTGCGTGCCTGATGACTAACGCACGCCTACAGTAAAGGGTGGAATTTTAACCCTGCCCTCCCGGCGGAAACCGGGGTGGGGGGGGGGGTTTAACCCCCCACCCCCCATGATGGGTGGGAGAGGGTTATGAGAGGGGTTAAATCGGCAAACATGCGAAACCCGACCCCAATTGTCCTCATAATTTAACCCTCCAAGTCCCAGTACATTCTGGTGAATCTGTGCTGTGCTCCCTCCAAGGCCAATATATCCTTCCTGAGGTGCGGTGCCCAAAACTGAATGCAGTACTCCAGGTGAGATCTGACCAAGGTTCTATACAGTTGGAGTTGGAGTTTATGTAGGGTGGAGATCACAAAGCCAGTTAGGAGAGCATTGGATATGATTGAGCCTAGACAAAGGCGTGGATGAGGGCTTCAATGGCTTGAGGTAAAGACGGAAGTATGCAATATTTCAGAGATGGAAAGAAGAAGTCTTGCTGATGGACTAGATATGGGGGCTGAGGCACAAATCACGATAAAACAGGGCACTGAGGTTGCACAGTATCGGATGGGTGAATCTCTTTTCATAATTTATTTAGTGGAGGAGGAGTTTTCTTTCTGGTCTTGTTGGATCCTTCATTTCCAGTGGTAGGATGTGCTGCAGAGAGTTACAGGAGATGAAATTGGACTTCAGCAATCGCGCATAATGTGTGATAGTGAATCGACAGCCTGTTTTATAACCCGCTTGATTTCCTGCTCCACAATGGGCAGGGTGTAAATGGGCTGTGGATTTGTTAACTCCTGTTTTTGCACTCCCATCGAAGATCAGTTTCACCACCACAGATTACATAGCAACAGACCACTAAAAAGCACTCAATAATATTCTTTACACATGTTAATTTAAGGATGTTTACTCCCATTTACTGATAACACTTAGTGAGTATCTGGTAACAGTGCCCTCTATTGGACAGTGACCCTGCTCTTTTCATGGTTTACAATAACTTTGAAACCGTACAACCCACATTACCAAGTCACGTCCTTTAATCTACCTTCTAATGTTAACTTAGAAATTCCAGATGGTGTATATTTAATATACTGATCAAAATAACATTACTATTTAACAGCAAATCATCAAATTTATATATATATATATATATATATATACGGTAGTGTAGTGGTTATGTTACTGGACTACTAATCCAGAGGCCTGGACTAATAATCCAGGTAAAACGTGAGTTCAAATCCCACCATAGCAATTTGAGATTTGAATTCAGTTTAAATCTGGAATTAAAAAGCTTGTGCTCGTAAAAGTGGCCACAAAGATTGTTGCAAAAACCCAACTGGTTCACTAATGTCCTTTAGGGAAGGATATCTCGTCTGGTCTATATGTGGCATCAAAGTGGTTGACTCTTAACTGTCCTCTGAAATGGCTGAGCAAACCATTCAGTTGTACAGGGCAACTATGGATGGCAATAAATGCCAGCCTTGCCCACATCCCAAGAATGAATTTTTAAAAATATGTGTAAGACAAATTAATGGATGTTGAGTGAGAATGGAATAGAGCTCAGCTGTGATGCACACAGTGGTTGAACACTCACTGTCTGCCAACACTGTCTTGGCTCACACTGAAACAGGCACGATGGGCTGAATGGCATCCTCCTGTGCTGTAAGATTCTATGATGGATGAAGAATGGACATTTGGACAGCAGTGGATGACCAGGCTGTGACACCAATACCCCAGCATGAGCCGGCAGCTTTAAGAGAGAAGAGGAGAGAATGAAGACGAGAACTATATATATTTTTTAAGCCTGACTGTCTTAATTCTTATCAAACATATGCAAAACATTTAATACGGGATTTTACATTTTAATATGTAAATATCCTATTGGAAATAATTTAAATTCAAAAGATCATCAAAAGTGCACAAAGCTGTAGCTCTGTATTGGCCCTTGCCTCACCTACCAGCTCATCCTTATGTTATGTCCACTGAACAGTTTGACAAGGATTATCAACAACCCAGGAAGAGAGAAAGTAATAATTTGAGAAATCTGTGACTATAGACAATTAGAAGTCTCTGACAGTATTTCTCCAGCTATTGACGTTTGGAAATATTTCTTGATTTTTTTTCCTTTTCCCCTGCAAAGTTTCTAAAGTAACGCTCCAGACATGATTCTACCTCAGCATTACTTGGTGATGGGCAGCGGGAATCTGTGAACCATTAAATTCCATTATGTCAGAAATGTTTCTCTCCATATTATGGTTGAAGCTAGCTTTCCTTCAGCCCCTTTATAAAATACTGGTAGGAAAAGTAACACTTATCACAGAATATAGAAAGGAAGAACTTGCATTTATATATCATCTTTCACTTCCTCAGGCTGTCCCAAAGTGCTTCACAACACTTTGAGACGTAGTCACTGCTGTTCATCAACAACAACTTGCATTTATATAGCACCTTTAATTTAGTAAAACATCCCAAGGCGCTTCACAGGAGCATAATCAGACAAAAATTTATACCCAGCCAAAGAAGGAGACATTAGGACAGGTGGCCAAAAGCTTGGTCAAAGAGGTAGGTTTAAAGGAGCGTCTTAAAGGAGGAGAGAGAGTTGGCGATGCAGTGAGGTTTAAGGAGGGAATTCCAGAGCTTAGGGTCTAGATGGCTGAAGGCACGACCGCCAATGGTAGGATGAAGGAAGTGGGGAATTCACAAGTTGCCAGAGTTGGAGGAATGCAGAGATTGTAGGGGTTGTAGGGCTGGAGGAGGTTACAGAGATAAGGAAGAGCGAGGCCATGGAGGAATTTGAACACGAGGATGGGAATTGTAAAATTGAAGAATTGCTGGACCAGGAGCCAATGTAGGTGGTGGATGAACAGGACTTGGTGCGAGTTAGTTCAATACAAATAGAGCAATTTATCTTTACTTTGAGTGTCATGTAACACACACTGTCGGGGGAAACACTATCTTATCCAAAACTAATGTTATCATACAATATGCAGAAATAGGTGTCACTTAATTCATATAGACTATGCTGTTAGGTTTTGTATGATGTGCAGATGTTGCTGACTGTCCAACAACACCCTATATCTGTACAAACATAGCAAGATAATTTTACAGTCTATAATGTCTTTATAAATCTGATCTGTCCCCATAATTATCCAAAACAGTAGGAGTATTTTATGAGCCTTAGGCAACCAGTTTCTCTGATGTGATGGTGGGTGTTGGTTTCTTGTATTCTCAGGTGTTTTAGGTGAAAGGCAGGCTGGAAGAATGTGAAAATAGAGTGCTTCCCTCTGTATAATGTGATCGTTATTTCTGCTACATTAGAAATTAATTGAAGTCCTTCACACAGGTATACAGTCAAGTGAAATTTCAGCTTTGATAATGTATTGTGCTTTGTAGACCTAGCTGGGGACTGTAGCAGTTAGGTTCATGTTGCAGACTTCCATCTGGTTTAAGGAAATTAAATTGGAGATTCTAATAGTTTCACGCGGAGAATGTGAAGCTCAAGGAAAGTAGTCTTTCATCTCTGTCGGAATGTATTAAGCACTCATTGTACCCAAGATCGTGAAAGCCTTTTTGTTATATGAGTCATTTTTCTGCAAAGGGAGGTATTGCACATCATACTTGGAACAAGCTTTGTGCTGCTTAATGGCAGCCAACATTGAAGTGTACACTACATACTGCGCTGCCCGGTCCCATAACACCAATGATTTTCTGGTTGATGTGGTTGTGATTATTTTGAGTGATGCTTATTAACAGTAGTGTGAATTCCTTTCTTCCCCCTCCACCACCACCCCCCACCCCCCCCACCCAACAATTTGACATTGGAATACGAGACATTAGATTAAAAGCAATACTGACACTCAGCAGCATGGTAAAAAGCCTAGTGATCTCTCAGGTGAAGAATTCTGATCAAAACTTTCTTTCTGGTGACAATCTAGGGATTAGTGAAAGTGTATGGTAATGGCAAGCCATGGGAAAACAAACCAGATTTAGCTGTGATTAAGGAGAAACATCAGGTTGAGGCACACTAGTAAACTGATACAATGTAAGGAGATTAAGAAAGCTTAGCATCTTTGCAAGAGCAAATTCGAACAAAGGCTTTGTGCTGATAAAACAGAGCAAGCATGGGAGAGCTTAACGAAAATGGCATGACATTCTTCAGAAATCTTCTTGCTTCTTTTGGGAGAATCAGCAGATTCTAGCTGATGACAAATTAGTTTTATGCCTAGTTCAAAAAAACAGGGACAGTGGCATCCATCTGTTATCTTAGATGGGATGGAGTGAAGGATTCACATCCCTAGCGTGAAACTATTACAGTCTCCAATTTAATACCCATCTATAAAAGCTAGTGGTCCAGATGGGGCATCTCTGTGTATTCCCAGGCTATGTGCAGCAAAGTTTAGAACAAGTTTACACTGCACTGTTTAACAAATCATTGGCACACAGCCAAGTCCTTAGACTATAGAAAATTGACCCAGTGCCAAAACTTACTAGATCAGCAGCCATGAACAAACTCAGGTCTATTACTTTCTGCTATGAAGTGTTTTGAATGCCGAGCGCTTCAATGTATTAAAGTGAATCATTAAGAGATGAACATCAGATAAGATGTCCAGAAAGAAGAACAAAAAGCATCTTTGTGACTGATGTAGTATTTGCTTACACATGTCCTCTGAGTTTTTGCTTCTAACCCCATTGTACACAGGAACAGGAGTAGACCATTCAGCCCTCGAGCCTGTTCCACCATTCAATCAGATCATTGCTGATCTGTAGCTCAACTCCATTTATCTGCCTTTGATCCATATCTCTTGATATTTGGTTATGTTTTTTTCAAAAACTCACAAGTAAAGATCCAATATTTCTGTTGCAATTAATGGGCTACATTTTTAAAGAAGGTATACAATAATAAAAATCTATTTGACATATCAAACCTGCCACAGACCATGTATAATCTGTTCTATTGTATGCTCTACTCAATCTATATAATCTTCTGAAGGTAAGAGCTGTATAAATGCTCCCTAATCACCAAAAATAATAAAGCAAAATACCAGAATATTTATGCATTCATAATAATCAATCCTACTGCCCTCCCCCAATCTCACCAGCATTGGAACCTCGTACTCTGTGGAGTACTTGATCATCTCATTCTACACTTACTCCTGTCAGCATGAATTCCATTCCCAGCCAGATATTTATCCAGCTCCCTTTTGAAGAGATTAATTGACACATTGGTGCTGCGTTGAGGCTGTTTTATAATAATGTATAACCATTTAACACATTAGTTTGAAACTTGTTGCTCTGCTATTTTAATAGAGACATTAATCCATTTATTTTAAATGTGTTGATGTTGCTCAAAAAAAGTGGAGAGAGGAATCTCAGATGAAAGCACCAAGCATTTGTGTTGCTTCTTTCTCAGCACCCATATCAAGAGGTAACAGATTATAGGAAACAATGAGGGTTATTTTTCACTTTAGGTGATAGTAAAATGGGCGATTTTCAATTCAGTCGCTTGTTATATGTTTCTCCTGATTTTCATTTTTATTGACTTTAATCAGCTGAATGAAAATCGCCCATTTTACTATCACCTAAAGTTAAAATTACCCTCAATGGCTTTTTTGAGCCTATCAGAGCTAATCAGGTGTATGTTCCTTTTATTTAGTTTGTTACACTTCCTTTACTTTTTCCCTCCATTTTAAAATGTCCTCATGCACATACAATTGCCTGACAGAGGTGCTCAGGCAACCTGCTCCTATATTTCTGCCAATGCCGTTCAGGATTCAAGTAGTCCACAAGTAGCTTCAATTGACTCATTGTTTGATCTTTATTTTCTTCTGCCTCCCTTAAAGAAGTGTCTCACCTGTGCTCAGTATCTCCCGCTGCAATCTAGCCACAATTAAGAACATCCCAAGTGGGAACTCAGATGCAAACCTTGACACAGCATGTTGGTGAACCAATGCACTGCACCTTCCACTTCTGTTTTATTAATTGTACAAGTGAATGATTACTCTGCTTTCCAGCCACAGTGTCATGTCATTAAGCATGCTGATGATAGTGTTGTCCTGGGATTCATTAGTGAGAACAGTGGAAGGCCAAATAGGCACAAGATTGATAACTTGGTATCTGCCTATGATAAATGCAATTTAAGATTAAATGCAAAGAAATGATGCTTGACTTTTGCAGGTGATGATATAACTTAGATTTTGTTATGATGATCCAGGAAAATGTCAATTTCCTTACGTACTTAGGTATGGTTCCCAGTTTGGACTTAAAATGATGTGTCAAAGTGTGCATGAAGGTACTAAATCAAAGTAACAACTACATTTCCTGAGGACATTGAGACAGGATCAAGCTGACAGAAATGTCCCACTTAATGGTATATTCTACACTGATCATATGTCTTTCAGTTATAAGGGTAGTGTGTCTTGGGTCCCAACTTTGTATTATATTAAGGATCCAAAGTAAAATAAGTTCAAACTGTCAGGACATTAGTGTGCATGAGTCTAGAGTACATAATGTAGTCAATCTCAGTCGCTGAGGCCACAAGGATGTCCATGTCAGATGGTGTGGGAAATGGGAAATTGAAACGAGTGCCACAGGGGTTGTTCTTCTGAGGTTGGAGTTGAGCAATATTAGTCTTCATGTAGCCTAAATTATAGGTGACTTGGGAATGCTTGAGGCTGGCACTGGGTGTGAAAAGTGGAAATATTTAATTCCTCAGCAATGTCATTCTCCTTGATGAGCAGATAATATTTACTAAACTTAAAATACACAAGCAATAGTGTTTTTCCTAACACCCATTCAACTATTTCTTTTATCCTGGGCACATCAGAGTGTTAAAGAAATATGTTCAATGGGCAGCATGTCTACATATATTATTAGAGCTTAGCATAATAAAAAAAACATTGTCATTGGTGACCCTATTTGCATTCCTTGATGAAGTATGTTTGACTTTGTTGACTATTAAATACGTGCAAACAGCAAAAAAGGAAAACTAACTACGAACAGAGTATGAAGCATGGATGTCAATTAACAATTGGTATCACTAGCCAACCATGCTAATTAAAAGGCAAAAGTGTTAGGAAATATGGTTTTGTTCCAACTTAAGACAATCTGACAAATGATAGTAAAACATGATTAGAGAGAATAAGCTGGAAAGCCAAACATTTCTGTCAGTGCTTTTCCACATTATTTCAAGAAGATATAAATGAAAAGGGCACAAAGAAAAACCTCACACATGATGAAGTGTAGGCTCTATTCTTTGAATAACGTACTCAAACCACTGTCTTCGGGAAGATGTCGACCAGCCTTGCCCTCTACTGCCAGAGACTGGCAGTCTTGGTCAAACAACGTGATCATGAATACTTGAATATGAGATCTTAGTATGACATAATTAAGATCATGATTCATGGGTTTCTGTATGAAAGAAAGAAAGAAAGACTTGCATTTATGTAATGCCTTTCACTACCTCAGAATGTCCCAAAGTGCTTTACAGCCAATTAAGTACTTTTGAAATGTTGTAGGAAACGAAGCAGCCAATTTGTGCACAGCAAGGTCCCACAAACAGCAATTTAATAATGATCAGGTAACGACCACTGTTTTTAGTGATGTTGGTTGTTGGATAAATATTGGCTAGGACACTGGGGAGAACTCCTTTGCTCTTCTTCAAAATAGTTTTCATGGGATCTTTTACATCCACCTGAGACGGCAGATGTTAGCTACACTATAGCCACTGTTAGCTCCAGGCCAGAATCAGTCTGGAATGCAATTGTCTTACTGATAATTTCAAATTTTTTATGTTCTGTTACTGTAAACTTCCTGTATGCTTGGTATAACTATGTTGTGTACTTCAGTTTTATGTTCAAATTTAGTGTAAACATAGTGTGCATCCAATTGATGTTTGGTGCTAGAATTCCTGTACTTATTGATCTGGCCAATTCATATGCATTAACAATAATAATTATATAATAGCTGAGAAAGCCAATGATTTTATAAATGTATAAATTCTTTAAGCAGATCTCTATTAGTTGACACAAATGAGAGTTGTCCAAACATGTCTATGATCTTTGATCGTGGATATATTTTAAAATTAAGCTTTTGATGATTTAAATCACAAATGGATGATTGTTATTCTTTATCTAGTTGGAAATTTGCAAAACTGTGATTGCACTCCATAATATATGTAGTTTGCAAAAATTGGCGGTTGTGTTTAATGAAATTGGGACAAGTTTACTACTGCTAGCCAACATATGTTCAGGGCTAAACAAGGCAGAAAGCCAAGATAATAGAGATTGCCCTGTGAAAATTGTCTGTATTAGCACTAACATTCTGGTATTAGTTTATCATCTACTGCTAATTAATGCCAATTAAAGGCTTGTTCAGGGCTTACAACGATCGGAACTGTATTCCACTGGGTGAAATCAATTCTCCAATGGCACTCCTTGTTCTGCAGCTGAGTTGGATTATTTTTATCTCCAGCAAAGGTAAAGGTGCTTCTGGTGAGTGTGGCTGCTGTGATTACTGCCCCTCTAAGTCTCAATAGAAATCGTTACAAAGAAGCTTATTTTGATATCGCTACCAGCAGAAATCGTTTCAATTTATGGCAACATTTATTGTGTAATGAGGTTGAGTTTGAGTTGCTCTCTCCTTGTGTTAACAGGGTAGTAATGGCTCTCGCCTTGTGTTAACGGGGTAGTAATGGCTCTCGCCTTGTGTTAACGGGGTAGTAATGGCTCTCGCCTTGTGTTAACGGGGTAGTAATGGCTCTCGCCTTGTGTTAACGGGGTAGTAATGGCTCTCGCCTTGTGTTAACGGGGTAGTAATGGCTCTCGCCTTGTGTTAACGGGGTAGTAATGGCTCTCGCCTTGTGTTAACGGGGTAGTAATGGCTCTCGCCTTGTGTTAACGGGGTAGTAATGGCTCTCGCCTTGTGTTAACGGGGTAGTAATGGCTCTCGCCTTGTGTTAACGGGGTAGTAATGGCTCTCGCCTGGTGTTAACGGGGTAGTAATGGCTCTCGCCTTGTGTTAACGGGGTAGTAATGGCTCTCGCCTGGTGTTAACGGGGTAGTAATGGCTCTCGCCTTGTGTTAACGGGGTAGTAATGGCTCTCGCCTGGTGTTAACGGGGTAGTAATGGCTCTCGCCTTGTGTTAACGGGGTAGTAATGGCTCTCGCCTTGTGTTAACGGGGTAGTAATGGCTCTCGCCTTGTGTTAACGGGGTAGTAATGGCTCTCGCCTTGTGTTAACGGGGTAGTAATGGCTCTCGCCTTGTGTTAACGGGGTAGTAATGGCTCTCGTCTTGTGTTAACGGGGTAGTAATGGCTCTCGCCTGGTGTTAACGGGGTAGTAATGGCTCTCGCCTGGTGTTAACGGGGTAGTAATGGCTCTCGCCTTGTGTTAACGGGGTAGTAATGGCTCTCGCCTTGTGTTAACGGGGTAGTAATGGCTCTCGCCTGGTGTTAACGGGGTAGTAATGGCTCTCGCCTTGTGTTAACGGGGTAGTAATGGCTCTCGCCTTGTGTTAACGGGGTAGTAATGGCCTCAAAATCGGGTCGGTAGCCTTACCGCCCCATTAATGCCAGGTGATGCGGCCAATGCCATTTTTAAAGGGCCAACCACTGGACGTCCAAAGTGCCCACCTGATTCAGGTGATAGGTCGTTTTTAGTATAGAAATCGGGGCCCTGTGACGTAAATAGGGCACTGATTGCCATTTTAGGTCTGAACTGGTCGGAGCCTGCGCAGTGCAATGGATGAGAAAAGGCCCTCTAAAGGTAGAGTCATAGAGTCATAGAGTCATAGAGTTATACAGCACGGATAGAGGCCCTTCGGCCCATCGTGTCCACGCCGGCCATCAAGCCCTGTCTACTCTAATCCCATATTCCAGCATTTGGTCCGTAGCCTTGTATGCTATGGCATTTCAAGTGCTCATCCAAATGCTTCTTGAATGTTGTGAGGGTTCCTGCCTCCACAACCCTTTCAGGCAGTGAGTTCCAGACTCCAACCACCCTCTGGGTGAAAAAGTTCTTTCTCAAATCCCCTCTAAACCTCCCGCCTTTCACATTGAATCTATGTCCCCTTGTTATAGAACCCTCAACGAAGGGAAAAAGCTCCTTAGTATCCATCCTATCTGTGCCCCTCATAATTTTGTACACCTCAATCATGTCCCCCCTCAGCCTCCTCTGCTCCAAGGAAAAAAAACCCACTCTTCCCAGTCTCTCTTCATAGCTGAAGCGCTCCAGCCCTGGTAACATCCTGGTGAATCTCCTCTGCACCCTCTCCAAAGCGATCACATCCTTCCTGTAGTGTGGCGACCAGAACTGCACACAGTACTCCAGCTGTGGCCTAACCAGTGTTTTATACAGCTCCATCATAACCTCCTTGCTCTTATATTCTATGCCTCGGCTAATAAAGGCAAGTATCCCATATGCCTTCTTTACCACCTTATCTACCTGTTCCGCTGCCTTCAGGGATCTGTGAACTTGCACACCAAGATCCCTCTGACCCTCTGTCTTGCCTAGGGTCCTCCCATTCATTGTGTATTCCCTTGCCTTGTTAGTCCCTCCAAAGTGCATCACCTCGCACTTTTCCGGGTTAAATTCCATTTGCCACTGTTCCGCCCATCTGACCAACCCATCTATATCGTCCTGCAGACTGAGGCTATCCTCCTCGCTATTTACCACCCTACCAATTTTTGTATCATCAGCGAACTTACTGATCATACCTTTTACATTCATATCCAAGTCATTAATGTAGACCACAAACAGCAAGGGACCCAGCACAGCTCCCTGTGGTACCCCACTGGCCACAGGCTTCCAGTCACAAGTCTTGAATTACTTGTTTGGGCCCTGACAGAGCAGGAGTGCACCTCCACGGCCCAAAAAAAAAATCCAGGCCATTGCAGCCTCAAGACCCCAGCTCTTCACAATTGCAGCCCCCTCCCCCAAGACTTGCCTTGCAGACGGCAGCTCTGGCCTGTTTTCCTGGGCTAAATCTGGCACCCTGAAGCTTGTCTGGTGAATGTAAATGAGGCCAGAGCCTCAAAATCACAGGTGGGGAGGGGCACTTCACCTCCGGAATGGGCAGCCCACCAGCGCACTCATCTGGTCTACCGCCCAAAAGTCAAAATTGACCCCAATATGTGCTTTACTGTGCAGAATTCTGATGTTTCTTGCTTGCTGTGTCGGTTACTATAATGGAATGCACATGCAGAGCTGCGTTGATGTGAAAAGGTCTATTTTGTGTAAAGGATTATGGATATGGACGAAAAGAACTCACTGAACCTCGATCTTCTCAAACCTGTGTATTCTAAGCAACCTCAAGTCGCTGTGCTCCTGAGGTGAATCAGAGGTCGGTGACTAGGAAGTGCCCCTTATTTACTTCTAGAGAAACAGAAGGCCCTCAACCCTGATGCAGCAGAAGTAAAAACAGAAGATGCTGGAAATACACAACAGGTCAGTTAACATCTGACAAGGGAAAAGGCATGTGGCCATTTTGGGTGTGGTCTTCTTCATTTGAACCCAGCATTAGTCCCAAGAGCTTCCTGAGATAATGTCACCCCAACTTCTAAGGGATCGGGGTGTGTTCCATTAACACTTGTGCCTAGTTTGCTGTTTGCACAGGGCTGCCACATGAAAACAAGTGGGCAGATCCTGAGCACTGCCATGTAGACACTGCTACAGGCAGATCTCACAGAACAAAGCGAGCTGTATGAGCTCCTGTTGTCTCTCCTGCAGGTGGTTTACAATGTAACTTCTTAAAGAAAGAAAGATTTGCATTCATATAGTGCCTTTCATGACTTTAGGATGTATCAAAGTGCTTTACAATAAATGAAATACTTCTTGAAATGTAGTCACTGTTGTAATGTAGGAAACGCGGCAGCTAATGTGCGCAAAGCAAGATCCCACAAACAGCAATGAAATAAATGGCCAGATAATCTGTTTTAATTGAAGGATAAACATTAGCCAAGACACTGGGAAGAACTTTAAATAGTGCCATGGGATCTTTTACATCCACTTGAGAGGCCAGACAGGGCCTCGGTTTAATGTCTCAGCTGAAAGATGGCACCTTTGACAGTGCAGCACTCCCTCAGTACTGCACTGGAGTGTCAGCCTGGATTTTGTGCTCAAGTTTCTGAAGTGGGACTTGAACTCACAACCTTCAACTTAGAGGCAAGAGCACCACCACTGAGCCACGGCTGATACCCAATCAGTTAATGGGCTCGATATTAGCAGGGCGGCGGGTTCTCAGCGGGGGGTCGACTGGGTGCGTGGGTAACACGCCCGGTGAAATCAGTGTGCTCCACACGGAATTACAGGCTAATTGGGGCCACTTACCTGGTCTTCCGGGTTCCCCGCTGCTAAGCTGCGCGTCGGGCGGACTGCGCATGCGCAGCAAGGTCTGTCAGCTGGAGGAGCTCTATTTAAAGGGGCAGTCCTCCACTGACTGATGCTGCAGAAAATAGGAAAAATTACAGCATGGAGCAGCCCAGGGGGAAGGCTGCTCCCAGGTTTAATGATGCCTCACTCCAGGTATCATTGGATGGGGTGAGGAGGAGGGGGAGGACAGAGATCTTCCCCCCGGCGGGTGGGAGGATGCGGCCTGCCTCTGCCACCAAGAAGGCCTGGCTCGAGGTGGCAGAGGAGGTCACCAGCACCACCAACATATCGCGCACCTGAATACAGTGCAGGAGGCGCTGCAATTACCTAAGTAGGTCAGCCAAAGTGAGTACACTTACTCATTCCCCTACACTCTGTCTGCCACATCACCACCCCCACTCCAAATCTCTTTCTGCACTGCCAACACTATTCTATCACATCACCCCTCACACCCAATCAAAGCTCATCCTCATCTTACCTGCACTTACTCACCTCGCCAGTACTCATCCCACCGCTACCACTCAACCCAATCCTGATACAATCTCATGGCTGTATCTCATACTCACCCTCTCATGCATCTCTTTCACGGTCAGCCTCACTCAACCTGTGCTGCAGCTACAGGGTATGCATCACATATGTGCAGTAGGAAGCGTAAGGCAAACGTGTCATGAGCATGAAGGGTGTTTGAGGGTTTGTCATGGTGTTTAACTATATTTAATTTCTGATCAACTCACATAAGATATTATATTGCCACCACTACTGCCACGTCTTTGCGAATCTTGTCTGGTTTGTGCAATAATGCTCTTTCCTGAGGTTCACTATGAAGACCCATAACTCATGCCACCCATTGTGTCATTGCACAGTGGGTGCAGTTGTATTTGCAGGGCTCTTTTGTGCAGACGACTGGCAACCATCTTCAGCCAGAAGTGCCGAGTGGATGATCCATCTCGGCCGCCTCCCGATATCCCCACCATCACAGAAGCCAGTCTTCAGCCAATTCGATTCACTCCACGTGATATCAAGAAGCTGCTGAGTGCACTGGATACAGCAAAGACTATGGGCCCCAACAACATCCCAGCTGTGGTGCTGAAGACTTGTGCTCCAGAACTAGCTGCGCCTCTAGCCAAGCTGTTCCAGTACAGCTACAACACTGGCATCTACCCGACAATGTGGAAAATTGCCCAGGTATGTCCTGTCCACAAAAAGCAGGACAAATCCAATCCGGCCAATTACCGTCCCATCAGTCTACTCTCAATCATCAGCAAAGTGATGGAAGGTGTCATCGACAGTGCTATCAAGTGGCACTTACTCACCTATAACCTGCTCACCGATGCTCAGTTTGGGTTCAGCCACGACCACTCGGCTCCAGACCTCATTACAGACTTGGTCCAAACATGGACAAAAGAGCTGAATTCCGGAGGTGAGGTGAAAGTGACTGCCCTTGACATCAAGGCAGCATTTCACCGAGTGTGGCACCAAGGAGCCCTTGTAAAATTGAAGTCAATGGGAGTCAGGGGGAAAACTCTCCAGTGGCTGGACTCATACCTAGCACAAAGGAAGATGGTAGTGGTTGTTGGAGGCCAATCATCTCAGCCCCAGGGCATTGCAGCAGGAGTTCCTCAGGGCAGTGTCCTAGGCCCAACCATCTTCAGCTGCTTCATCAATGACCTTCCCTCCATCATAAGGTCAGAAATGGGGATGTTCGCTGATGATTGCACAGTGTTCAGTTCCATTCGCAACCCCTCAGATAATGAAGCAGTCCAAGCCCGCATGCAGCAAGACCTGGACAACATCCAGGCTTGGGCTGATAAGTGGCAAGTAACATTCACGCCAGATAAGTGCCAGGCAATGACCATCTCCAACAAGAGAGAATCTAACCACCTCCCCTTGACATTCAACGGTATTACCATCGCCGATTGCCCCCCCCATCAACATCCTGGGGGTCACCATTGACCAGAAACTTAACTGGACCAGCCATATAAATACTGTGGCTACGAGAGCAGGTCAGAGGCTGGGTATTCTGCGGCGAGTAACTCACCTCCTGACCTCCCAAAGCCTTTCCACCATCTACAAGGCACAAGTCAGGAGTGTGATCCACTTGCTTGGATGAGTGCAGCTCCAACTCAAGAAGCTCGACACCATCCAAGATAAAGCAGCCCGCTTGATTGGCACCCCATCCACCACCCTAGACATTCACTCCCTTCACCATCGGTGCACAGTGGCTGCAGTGTGTACCATCCACAGGATGCACTGCAGCAACTCGCCGAGGCTTCTTCGACAGCACCTCCCAAACCCACGACCTCTATCACCTAGAAGGACAAGAGCAGCAGGCACATGGGATCACCAGCACCTCCACGTTCCCCTCCAAGTCACACACCATCCTGACTTGGAAATATATCGCCGTTCCTTCATCGTCGCTCGGTCAAAATCCTGGAACTCCCTTCCTAACAGCACAGTGGGAGAACCGTCACCACACGGACTGCAGCGGTTCAAGACGGCAGCTCACCACCACCTTCACAAGGGCAATTAGGCATGGGCAATAAATGCCGGTCTCGCTAGCGACGCCCGCATCCCATGAACGAATTAAAAAAAAGAGACGACTGAGAGACGTCGGCGATGTCCCCGGTGGCACCCTGGAAGGATGCAGTGGAGAAGTTGTTGAGGGCAGTGGTGACTTTGACAGTGACAGGTAAAAAGATAGTGCTTGGGCCAGCCGGGAGCAGCTCGGCATGAAGGAGGCTGCAGATGTCCACAACTACATGTCCATGGAATTTGAACCTCGGTCTGTAGACCCTGTGGCGAGGGTAGTGCCCTCTGCGAAGCATCTCTCGCTGCGGTTGCCCTCGCTCCTGCTGTGCAGGTGGATGTGTCACAGCACTGTGTTGTGGAGCTCCACGTATCAGAGGTGGACGGCGTGGCCGGCGAGGCTGGTGATGCTGTTCGCCCTCTGAGGAGGTCATGACTGCAGCTACGGCGGCCCCCATCCAGAAGATGTACATTTGAGGGGGTCCGCAAGGTAGGTAAATGTGTCTAGACACCGGGGTAAGTGTGCAAGTTTATGCATTTGATTGTTAGGAGGGGGGTGGTGGAGGCCAAACTTTGTCCAAAGTGACAGAGTGGCCTCCTGCAATGAGTGAGGGTCTCCCCCCGCCCCCCCCCACCTTTCAAATGGACCTTTGCAGCTGCCACAGGCTGGTGGCTGCAACATGTCCATTTGAACTGGGAGTGTTTCCCCCAGTATGGGAAACAGTCTCAGTTAATTGCAAAATCCGATCCCTCCTAAAATATCAGGTCAATCAGGTCTGTAAACAACCTGAAGTACCTGTTTAAGTACTTTAAGTGGCACCCAGCCGGCTTTAATTGCCGGCGGGAGTCCCACATGCGGGGGCTGCGTGCGCATGTGAGCACGTCACTGGGGAACCCGGAAATGGGGCGGGTTGGAGCCGGGCTCCGGACCCGCCCCGAGAATCCCGGATTTTCGCAGCCCCCCCGCCATGAACGCACCTGATCACGGGTGCGAAAATAGAGCCCAATGTCTCCTTTGAAATAGAATATTGTGAGAACTCTGAAGTGCCGATGTTAACTCTCATCAAGAACCCAGTGGCAGTGGATGGCAATCCAGTATGGGAGTGTGAGTCAGAGGCCCAGAGGATTTTAATTGCTGCCACCTCATTTGACTCCCACTGGTTAGCTGCTCGGCAGTTTCAACAACAACAGCTTGCATTTATATCGGGCTTTTAATGGAGTAAAACATCTCAAGACACTTCACAGGAGTGCTATCAAACAAAGCCACATAAGGAGATATTAGGACAGGTGACCAAAAGTTTGGTCAACGAGGTAGGTTTTAAGGAGCATCTTAAAGGAGGAGAGAGAGGTAGCGAGGCGGAGAGGTAAAGGGAGTTCACTCCAGAGCTTAGGGCCTAGGCAGCTGAAGGCATGGCCGCCAAAGGTAAAACAATTAAAATCGGGGTTGCACATGAGGCAAGAATTGGAGGAGTGCAGAGATTTCGGAGGGTTGTAGGGCTGGAGAAGGTTACAGAGATAGGGAGGGGCGAGGCCATGGAGGGATTTGAAAACAAGGATGAGATTTTTTAAATCGCAGTGTTGCCGGACTGGGAGTCAATGTAGGTCAGCGTGCACAGGAGCACTTCCGATGGGAAGCGGCAGCTGGCCAGCAAGGAAGGAAGAAAGTAGGGCAACCCGGAGGCACCAGACAGCAAGGCAAGTTGGGGAGATTTGTTCCGGGGTTCTCTTGTCGGGGGGAGCCAGGGCAGCAGAAGCCCGGACATTCCTTGTGGAGCCCAAAGGAATATTCCTACTCGTCTGGGACCCACTAAGGAAAGTTTCTTTAAACGTCCCCTGGCGTTTCTCGCCGGCTTCCTGACAGGTTCACTCGACCGCTCAGGCGCCGGTTAAAATTTCATCACAGTCCCATGTGCCAGACCATAACAACACGCTGTGTAAAAAAAATTCTCCTCATCTCCCCTCTGGTTCTTTTGCGAATCATTTTAAATATTCTGTCAGAAACATCTTCAAACCACTAGCAGGTTATTTCTGACTCATTTTGAAATCCTTTTTGCTCAATTTTCTTCAACATTATCATGAAAGATGTAATAAGTAATTAAATTTCCATTAGTTTACATTAACAAGCATTTATCACATTTCACTCCAGTTCTCAATAATGCTAATACGGTTCCCATAAAAATCGATGAGTGAATTGTTTGAGTAAATGGTCATTATTTCTTTCAGCTTAATTGTTTTTTAATTGAGCTCACCAGAGTTGACCTGGGCTATCAGGCTTCATGTACGATAAACAGTAGTGACCGGGATGCACATTTGAACTGATTTCCTAAATGAAATTCTGCAGTTGACCAACACTCAAAAAAATGCATAGTGGGGAGAAACAGCTAGTGACAAGAGATGAACGAATCAACATTCCCCAGAGGTATATGCATGATTGGTTGTAGATACTCGTGGCGAGACGTAATGCAAAAGGTGATTGGCTAGAACCACAGGGTAAAGCACCAGCAACAGTATCAGTCGTTGTTCGTTGAGGTGCAGTAATTTTGTGTCAAGCAGCCATTAACTTTAACCCACATTTCAAACATTGCTATTTGGAGTAAATTCATGTAATGAATCCTAATGCAGTGACCCTGCTTGCTCCCGAGCAATTGATGGGTTTCTCGCTAAATTCAGTCTCAACTTTTAACAGAAAAGGCCTTGTGCACACCTGCTCCAAGCTGGCAATACAGCAGCAGAAGGTACTGGAGGGTGAGTACATTGACCCGAAAAAGACAAAACCAGGATACTGGGAAATAAATGCATAGGGGAGAAATTGGTTGCACACCAGTTCCCACCGTGAAGTGGGTAGCACATCTAAACACGCACCCGAAGACGGAGGCCCAAGGCTCGCTCCAAAGTGGGCCTTTGGCCTTATCTTCGTAATAGGAGTGAGTCGCAGGTCAATTTCCCATAGTCCTGCTACCAGCATCTTTAGACACGTGCAGCATGCACTACATCCAGATTGCGACCTAACTCGGGCGAGATCCAATTTCTAGGCCATTGACTACAATAGAAAATCAGGACATAGTAATAGTAACTGAAACATGGCTACAGGTGGGTCAGGATTGGCAATTAAATATTCTTATTTATAAATCTATTGGGACAGACTGAACAAGCAGGGGCTCTTTTCTCTAGAAAAGAGAAGGCTGAGGGGTGACCGGATAGAGGTCTTTAAAATTAGAATGGATTTGATAGGAACATAGGAACAGGAGTAGACCATTCAGCCCTTCAAGCATGTTCCGCCCTTTGCGTGGAGAAGTGTTTCCTAACTTCTCTCCTCAGTGGCCTGGTTCTGATTCTAAGGTTATGTCCCCTTGTCCTAGAATCCCCCATGAACGGAAAAAGTTTCTCTTTACCCTATCAATTCCTTTCAAAATCCTAAAAATCTCAATCAAATCACCCCTTAAACTTCTATATTCCAGGGAATACAAGCCTAGTTTTATGTAGTCTCTCCTCATGATATGGTAGATGTAGAGAATATGTTTCCACTTGTGGGGAAATCCAAAACTAAAAGCCATAAATATAAGATAGTCACCAATAAATCCAATATGGAATTCAGGAGAAATTGCTTTACTCAGAGTGGTGAGAATGCGGAACTTGCTACTACATGGCGAATTGCATAAATGTATTTAAGGGGAAGCTAGATAAGTACATAAAGGAGAGAAGAATAGAAGGATATGTTGATAGGTGAGATAAAGTAAGATGGGAGGAGGCTTGTGTGGAGCATAAACACCGACGTAGACCTATTGGGCCGAATGGCCTGTTACTGTGCTGTAAATATTGTGTAATATTATGTAAACTTTCACAAGGGGAAGAACGAAATGGAAGACGGGTAACGGTATTAACTATTAACAATATAATAGCATTAGAATATAAAGATATTAAGTAGAGCGGTGATTCAGACGGGGTCCCTTCGGATTGAGCTGAAGAATAGCAGGGGATCGATCACATTACTGTGAATATATTATAATCCACCAGTTAATGGAAAGGAAATTGAGGATGAAATTTGGAGACCAATTAGAGAGGTGTATATTTACAATAGAGACATAATTGCAGAAGAATTGAATTATCCAAAAATAGACTGAAGTAGGAAAAATGTTTATGATGAAAACGGGAAAGTTTTGTTTGCAATGTGTTTAGTGCTGTTTTCTCAGTCACTATGTCGCTGCTGCAACAAGAAAGTAAGTGTTACATTTTTAAGCCTTTAGTCTGGAAGTTTTTCAGGGTTTAATGTCTCAGACCACTCTCATAGATGAGCACACACTCCCTATCGCCTAGACTGTGCCTTTACCTCCAATATCGAGGTAACTTATAGCAAGCCAAGGCATTGAAAATGGAACTCTCTACACTGTATTTTGGCTTCATCATTATATAATGTACCTTTAACATTGTCTTCAGAAAGTGGTAGAAAAAAACACTTCACTGGACCAAACTCAAACGCTCAGAACTGATGAATAGATTTAATAAACAGTAAATGAATAAGTGAACAGAGACTTATGGAAAAGAATGGGCACATGGAATTAAGGGGAATGCAGTCTCATGGATAGTGAGATGGTTGGAAGGTGAAAAACAATGGGTTGATGTAAAAATGAGCTTCTCGGAGTGCAAAGATGTTGAATGGTGCAGGAGTTTGTGTTGGGGCTAATCTTAGTAAATACACAAATAAACGATCTGGACTGAGAGGTTTAGCGAACAGTTTTGAAATTTGTCGATGACACCAAATTGATGGGTGTGGCAAATAGTAATTAGAATGATTAAATAATGTAGGAAGACATAGCTAGGATCACAGGATAGGCAATAGATGGCAGATGCACTTCAATGTAGAAAAACATAAATCGTTTTGGAAGGAAAAATAGGGAAAGGAAATACACTTCCAAATGGTAAGATTTTAAATGCTATAGAGGAGCCTTAGGACCTTGCTGTACAGATATACAGGTCATTGAAGGTGAAAGCACAAGAGGAAAAGGCCACAAAATAGACTTACTGAAGCAGTCTGTGCCCGAATGCAGCAAGACCTGGACAACATCCAGGCTTGTGATGTTAAGTGGCAAGAATCATTCGCACCAGACAAGTGCCAGGCAATGACCATCTCCAACAAGAGAGAGCCTAACCACCTCCCCTTAACATTCAATGGCATTACCATCCCCGAATCCCCCACCATCAACATCCTGGGGGTCACCATTGACCAGAAACTTAACTCGACCAGCCATATAAATAGTGTAGCTACAAGAGCAGGTCAGAGGCTGGGTATTCTGCAGCGAGTGTCTCACCTCCTGACTCCCCAAAGCCTTTCCACCATCTGCAAGGCACAAGTCAGGAGTGTGATGGAATACTCTCCACTTGCCTGGATGAGTGCAGCTCCAATAACACTCAAGAAGCTCGACACCACCCAGGACAAAGCAGCCCACTTGATCGGCACCCCATCCACCACCTTAAACATTCACTCCCTTCACCACCGGCGCACCGTGGCTGTAGTGTGTACCATCTACAAGATGCACTGCAGCAACTTGCCAAGGCTTCTTTGACAGCACCTCTCAAACCCCTGACCTCTACCATCTAGAAGGACAAGGGCAGCAGGCACATGGGAACAACACCACCTGCATGTTCCCCTCCAAGTCACACACCGTCCTAACTTGGAAATATATCGCCGTTCCTTCATTGTTGCTGGATCAAAATCCTGGAACTCCCTACCTAACAGCACTGTGGGAGAACCTTCACCACACGGACTGCAGCGGTTCAAGAAGGCGGCTCACCACCACCTTTTCAAGGGAAATTAGGGATGGGCAATAAATGCTGGCCTTGCCAGCGACGCCCACATCCCATGAATGAATAAAAAAAAGTTATGAAGAGAGACTGGAGAAGTTGGAGCTAAGAAGATTCAGAGATGAACCTGATTTGAAGTCTTCAAGATTATGAAGGGTTATGATAAGGTCATGATAGATTGTTTACACTGGTGGATGAGATGATGATAATGATATGCAAATTTTAGATAATCACAAAAAGAATTACAGGATGGGCAGAGAAACTTCTTTGTATAGAGGGTGCTCAGAGTGTGGATTTTTTTATCAGAAACCTTTGTTGTAGCCGAGACCATGACTTATTTTTGAAACGGAATTGGTGCATTGAAAAGGGTAATATTAAAGGTTATGGAGAGTGATGAGGATACTGGGCTCATGTAGACAAAAACCCCAGCATAGATCTGATGGTTGGAAGGGCCCCTTTCTGTGCTGTAGCATTCTGTGATTCAATGAGTGAAGTTGTGGACCATCCACTATGCTTAAAAAAGGAAGAAAAATTAACTCTCACTTAATACACAATCAGTGCACTTAGAGGAAATTAAACCTGTAATCATTCATAGCCGTCTGTATAAGAGGGAAGTAGGTCAAGGAGAATTAAAAATAAGTAGGCACATTTCACTTTATATTTGCAAGTATTTTTCCTAAAAGCAAGGGTGTAATTTCTACAATGGTCAGGATGCCTGATTGCAGCAGAAACAATAAGTGATCAGACACTGCGCCCACAGTGACTGTTTCCATGTCCAGTGCAAGTTATAGCACTGGAATCCATCTCACTACACACTGGGGTCGATTTTGATTTTTGGGCAGCCGTCTGGTCCCAGCCTCATTTCAATCTGACAGAAAGAAAGAAACAACTTGCATTTATACAGCACCTTTCACAACCTCAGCACATCCTAAAGCATTTACAGCCTATTAGGTACTTTTGAAATGTAGTCACTGTTGTAATGTAGGAAACGCGGCAGCTAATTTGCACACAGCAAGGTCCCACAAACAGCAATGAGATAAATGATCAGATCATCTGTTTTTTAGTGATGTTGGTTGAGGGATAAATATCAGCCAGGATACCATGAGAACTCCCCTACTCTTCTTTGAATAATGCCATCTACCTGATAGATGGAGCATCCGTTTAGCATCTCATCTGAAAGACGGCACCTCTGACAGTGCAGCACTCCCTCAGTACTGCACTGAAGTGTCAGCCTAGATTATGTGCACAAGTTTATACAGAAATCTTTGAAGGTGGCAGGACAAGTTGATAAAGCTGTTAAAAAGCATATGGAATCCTTGGCTTTATAAATAGAGGTATAGAGTACAAATGGTAAACCTTTATAAATCACTGGTTAGACCTCAGCCAGAGTATTGTGACCAATTCTGCGCACCACACATTAGAAAGAATGTCAAGGCCTTGACATTTACCAGAATGATACCAGGGATGGGGACTTCAGTTAGGTGGAGAGACTAGACAAGCTGGAATTGTTCTCCTTCGAGCAAAGAAAGTTAAGGGGAGATTTAATACATGTGTTCAAAATTATAATGAGTTTTGATAGTGTAGATCAGGAGAAACTGTTTCCACTGGCGGGAGGGTCAGTAACCAAAGGACGCAGATTTAAGATAATTGGAAAAAGAACCAGAGGGGAGATGAGGAGAAATTGTTTTACTCAGCGAGTTATGGTCTGGAATGCTTGGCCTGAAAGGATGGTGGAAGCAGATTCAGTAGTAACTTTTGAAAGGGAATTGGATATATATTTAAAAAGGAAAAATTTGCAGGACTATGGGGAAAGAGCAGGGGAGTGGGACTAATTGGACAGCTCTTTCAAAGAGTCAGCATAGACACAATGGAGCCAAATGGCTTCCTTCTGTGTGAGATTATGATTCTATAAGTCTCTAGAGTGGGGCTTGAACCCATGACCTTTATGATTCAGAGGTAAGAGTGTTGCCCAGTGAGCCAACAGGCATTCCAATGCAGCTTGCCGGTCCTTGGCCTCAAGAATGCCGGCCGGCTGGGACACTGGCAAAGGCTGGCAGGTAGGTTTTCAAGTTGGGGGGGAGTGACTCCGAGGCGTGGGGGGTAGGGGGGTGCTGGGCTGGCAGTGGCCCACGGTAATTTTGTGGAGCCGGGGGCAGGGACACTCCTGCCCCTTCTGGCTGCCAAGAAAACAATTTTAAAAATATTTCTGGCCATTTCCTGATCGGAACGGCAGTGCACATGGGCGGAGCATTCATGTCGTAAACTCCACCCATGTGTCCCTTACAATTGCAGTCGAAGTCCTAACTACATCATTAAAACACGGTTTTGTGCGAGAATGGGGCTGACCGCTTGTTTCAGGCAGGCACTTTGGCCGCCTAGTGGTAGGCCCCTGCGAAAGTTGCAATGGGCTGATTGTCAGGATTAACCGGTTAGTAAGGTTACTGACCCCATTCTTAGGCCCTTGCCACCCTGCCCCAGTATCACCAATTTTCTCAAGTTAAAATCGGCCCTAGCAGCTAGAAGCAATGTAGGGGGTGGTGGTGTGTGTCAGCTTCGCCTTTGACTTCTGAGCGGTTCAAATCGCTCCCACTCCCTGGGTTCCAGATCTTGGACTTATTTGGACAAAGTGCAGCAGACAACTGGTTTTGGTGCAAGAAACTTTGATCTTTATTCAAGAGAGAAAATACAACACAACAATCTTAACACTCTAATAAAATGGGGAACACTTCGGTACACACGAGGGAAATTACAGTAGAAAGATACCTCACCCCTCCCAATCCCACTATACCAGCTAAGTTGGACTCTAAAGGACCAGAGATAATGCTCACCAAACGAATCCTTGACAGTAATTCACCCAGAGGTAAGTCAGGAATAGATTGTAGAGTGGAAACTTTGCGGATCTTCGGTTTTCTCCTGAGTTGGTTTTCTTTGGTCGCGGTGGCCCAATATTACCCGGTTGGTTGGTGGCAATATTCGGTTGGTTGTTTCGTAAGGGCCTTGTTGCTGTGAGGTGTCTGATGGTCACTGGGGCTGTTGCTCTGGTTTTTTCTTGTGTGTCGACCTGCTTCTAGAGCTGCTGACCTTCTCTCTGTTGCCCCCTCGCCTTGTTGATCTGTCGCCTCCCGAGCTGTTGAACAATCCTTTGCCCTTGCAGGTCTGCTGACCGGTTCTCTCACGTAGGGTTCGTTGGTTTCGCCGGAAGCTGCTCTCCTTCCAGAGACAGGCAGAACAAGAGAAGCAGCACACAAGAGCCAGCAAGAACCAGAGAGAGAGAGAGAGAGAGAGGTTTCGAGTTCCCACTTCTATATCCCTCTCTTACAATGGTCATCGTCACTTAAAAAAAAAAGCACTTCATGTCTGTTTAAACAGTTCTTACAAAGTCCTTAAGAATCTTTGATGGATTTTTGATGGTCCCTCATCATGTTGCAATTGCTTCTCCCGAAGGGTCATTGTTTTAATTCCGATTTGCTGATCACCTGGTATACAGGCTTCCTTTTGTATCCAACATCCTAGGTGTTGATCAGTTTTGCTTTAAAACAAAGACATGGCCCCACCATGTCTGGAGCAGTTGCCTCTTTCAATGGCCTACTGCCTTTCGAATTAGTGCTGAGTGTTGACCACCTGCTGTAGGTTTTGCATTAAAACAGAGACATGTCTGAAGCAGTAATTCTCCCACATTCCACTGTGTGTGTTGTTGATTCGTCTGGTGACCTCTCACCTATCCTTCCACCTTAGGATTTTAGTCAATGACCATATTCAGGGAAAAGGTGAATTCCCAGAATTCTTACAGTCGCCCCTACGAGGAAGCGAGTCCCTTAAAGGATGTGGATTCCTCGAAAAGTACTTTTCCCTGGTTGATGCTTCCTGGTGCCGTGCGTGTGTGAGTCGGCCCAATATTTCATCACCCTAAAATGGTTAGAAAAGAGTCCAAAGTCCTTTTCTTTAGGTTTCTTTTTCCGAGTTTTTTGGGGATCTGTGAATTTTGAGAATCTTACAGCAATAATCCAACATCTGACCTGCAACACCTGCATGGCCCCTTTAAATAGCATTGGTCAGGGGAGGGGGTCCTTCAGGCACTGTAAGAAACGTTTAGATGGTTGGGGATAAGATTGTGCGTTGAGTTGAGTGTTAAGGTCGAAATTGGTGTGTATCACTTTAAATCAGCTTTGCACACTGATTGCAGCCATTTTCTCCCTACTTTACATGCTTCCAGCATCTGGTATTAGCGCATGCACTAACTCCTATACCAAGATGGTGTCTGGCGCACATCACGCAGGAAACATGAGTGCACATGCAAGACGCCATCTTGGATGTTGGAGAGGCCTTGTAGCGCTGAAACAACGGGCGCTACACGGCCCAATTTTGCGCCCAATGGGTGTAAAATGGCTGCAGATTTGTTATTGCCCGTTATGCACTACTACCGAAGACCAATTTCATCCCCAGTGTTTGATTACAGGAAAGGGGTGAGAACCAGTTGGTGATTCAACCAGTGATTGTCTCAAGTACCTCCCTAACATTGCTAGGGCTGACAGATTTCCTGTCTGCTTTCAAAATGCCTGCCAAGAATCCATGTGGCCACTTTGAACAGTCATCACATTTTTACATCTCCTCCACTGATATGGATGCCAGGACCATGGGGGCTGACTGGGAGAAAGAGACCACCAAGGCAAATGAGAAAATACTGAACTGGAGAAAAAAGCACAGAAAAGAAACACAATTAAAAAATGGGTACACCAGAAAATAGAGGTGAAATGCAGGACAAAGGAACGAAAAGCAAAGATCCTGAAAGACACAGAAAAAAAAATTCCAAATGTAGGAGACGCAAATTAGTTTCTCTGGCTGTTCTGGGGCATGATTTTAGCTGGGAGCCAGGAACCCAGCCTGTCTTTAGATGTTCGCTTGGGGAACCTGGAAGCCAAAAGAGTGCGATCACAACTCAACTGAAGGTAAGTATTTGTGCTTCCGGGTTTCCCACGCGCCAGACAGCCAGATTGCCAGGCTTGCAATCCTGTTGGAAGGGAAAGGAGCCATGAATCGGAGAGTGGGGAGGGAGAGAGAGAGATCTTGAGCCCTGTAAGAAATTGGAGGGGTGAGGGTAGATGGGGGAATGTGGACGACATTGGATAAGATTGAGGGGTCCAGCATCTGAAGATTCGGGGTCCAACAACGGTGGGGGGGGGGTCCAACATTGGAAGATCGGGGGTCCAACAAAGGGGGGCTCCAGCATCGGAGGATTGGGGGCCCAACAATGGGGGGGGGGCAGCATTGGGAGATTAGGAGGTCCAGCATCGGGGGAGGAGGGGGTCCAGCATCGGGGGGGTGGGGGGGTGTCGGCTGATTGTAGGGTCATGTCGCACCAGGTGAGCTTGTTGGGCCTGGACGAAGCACTCCTGCTCCTCGTGGCCCACAAGCAGTGCAATGAAGGTACTCATGGATCTGGCCCTTCCCGCCTGCTTTCGCCTGACCTGATTCGGAAGGGATGGGAAACCTGAACAAGTAAGGTTAAATTTGTTTTACTTTTGTAATACACAAAAAACTAAGCACCTCAACTATTTGCCCTTTTAAGTATCGGTTCACTGGCTTTAAGTGGGGACGGGACTTCCGGGTGTCCGTTGTGCTCACACATCCAAACGCGCCTGGGTCAAACCCGGAAGTGGGTGCATTGGAGCCGGGATGCGGTCCCGCTCCAAAAATCCAACATTTTTACTGTCCACCCTCACCCAACCTTAGGGGTTAAAATAACCCACCTGGTGCTTTCTAAATTGTATGTATGCAAGAATACAGACACAGGAGAAAAGTATATTCTACAAAATTAAATCCTAATCGTAATTTGGTAATATTAGTGTGATTATTTCATCTGAATTTTAAAAGGTATGAAAGATGACAGAAGTTTTCTATTCTTCAAACTTACTCTGTCATTAACTTTCAAACATGAGGTACAGATAACTTGTATCTACTGTGAGCAGACTTCAATTACTTTGCGAAAAGGTCCATAATGCTGTTGCAAAACAGATACACAAGGTAGAGAAGGGAATGGATCAGAGCCATGGTCAGCTAAAAATAGTTTAATCTGATCATTTCATGAACAATATGCTCAATTTGGACTAGGATGTGCTCATTTTCCTATAAAGTAGCAATTATTTGTGCTGTTTTCAGCTGGGAACTTGTGGAGTTTAGATAATATATATCACTGGGTAGTGAGACAGCAATGTTCGTGGCTCAATTCAGGCTCAGGATTTGATTTGAGTTGGGTATCCAAAACGAGGTCTGTTTGCTCATCACTAATGAAAAAATCAGAGCTAAGAGCTTATAATATAATGTGCACTATGTAATAAATAATAGAGCGAGTTAAACTTACTCCATAAATTATGAGGTAATGTAACAAATTTGTATCTTATAGGTTGATCACATGAAAAATCGATCTGCATGTTTACATAAATTGTAAAGAGATTCCATTTCATTGGATATATGCACCGGCTTACTTGAATAGGTTTATAATACGTAACTTGCCCAATCTGTATGAGCATGGAGGGCTTCAGTCTTTCATTCTTCAGAATGACATACTTGGTCTGCAGTGCAAGGCCAATGGAGGCTTATGCTTCACCTCTACAGAGCAATTTACATTTAAGTGGTGTATCTATAATACTTGTGTTCATTGATTTCCCTTTATAGAGTACAGTTATCTTGCATAGGGCCACCTTTCCTCTCGAGGCTCTAGCTGGGTGCAGTGTACGGGAGGTGAGAGGAGAGTTGCACTCAAAATTCCTAGCTTGGGCCATTTGCATCGATTGAACACCATCCTGGCACAGGCCGACTCCTGGTAGGGCTGTGCATTGGATCAGAAGCTAGGGAAGCAGCTGCATGGGTACACCATCACGTTCACATTCCCCAACAAGTCACACAACATCCTGACTTGGACATATATCACCGTTCCTTCATTGTCACTGGTCAAAATCCTGCAACTCCCTACCTAACAGCACTGTGGGAGCACCTTCACCACACGGACTGCAGTGGTTCAAGAAGAGGGCCCACTACCACCTTCTCAAGGTAACTAGGGATGGGCAATAAATGCCGGCGACACCCACATCCCGAGAATGGATTTTTAAAAAGAAGCAGGAGTGTAGATGCTGCAGCTGGGCTCCTGGCTGCCAACATTAGGGTCTTCTGGCAGCTGCTGGATAGGCCAGTCAGCCTAAAGGTCATTCAAGGTTGGGGGGGAGGGGAGGGGGTGAAGGGCAAATCAAGGGATATGGAGAAAAGGCAGGTAAATTAAATTGAGATACAGATCAGCCATGATCTAATAGAATTGCGGAACAGGCTTGAGGGGCTGAATGACCTACTTCTGTTCCTATGTTAATGACAGAATACTTTCTTACCCCCTTGTTTCCAGAAATCTTTCTGAGACCACCACAGATCTTCCATTTTATGCAGGTTCCCGGTACAAGCACCACTACCAGGTTACGTGGGGCGTCCTGCAGGCAAAGCCAAAGGAAATTAAGGTGGGAGAGAGGGACTGCTCCTTCTTCCACTTAATTTGCATCCATACACTGGCCCTGTACTTAATGTAGGTGAAGGCCCAATTACACTAAATTAGCAAAGCTTTAGAAACCCCAGGGCAACGTGAAGCAATGGGTGTCTGCCCCAATCTCCTCTTTACTTCACCTGGGAACTGAATGTTCCCCCAAGCACAACAAAGAGGAAAATCTGTCCTCATATACATTGTTCTTTCTTTCACGTTTCATGCAGTTGTTTTTTTGTCTGCACTGTAATCCAAGAATCATCTTGAATGAGTCCAATATCATTTCAGCCTCTTCCACCTCCTGTCATATATAATTCTCACCATTCATGTTATATTTGACGGGGTAAAGTAACTCCTCCAATTAGTGCACAGCAAGCTCCCACAAACAGCAATGAGATAATGACTGGATCAGCTGTTTTAGTGATATTGGTTGAGTGATAAATATTAGCTAGGACACCGGGAGAACTCCCATGCCTTTCTTCAAATAGTGCCATGGGATCTTTTACATCCACATGAGAAGACAGACAGATCCTTGGTTTAACACCTCATCCATTAGATGGCACCTCCAACAGTGCAGCACTCCCTCAGTACTGGACTGAAGTGCCAACTGATTTTTGAAGTGGGACTTGAAAACACAACTTTTTGGCCTCCAAGGTAAGAGTGCTACCAACTGAGCCACAGCTGAACATGGAGGTTACTGCCATGATGTGCCAAGTAAATCGTTTTTTAGCACTGATCTAACATGATTGTAGTGCTTTAAAAGGTTTTTCTATATCCAAATGTACAATTGTAAAATTTTAATGATGGGCAGGAAGAAGAGCCAGAAATGATTTGCATCATTGTCGTCATGGTGATGTAATGCCTAGTTGATGTGATGCTGAAGGCGATTTTCCAAGGACACCTGCCCATTTAATGATGATAATAAGGACGTTAGGACCCCAAAAGTTGGGTTGCAGTCTCGCCGGCCGATTCCTCCCTGGCAGTGTGCCCGACAACATTTTGGGTCAGGCCTCTTCTTTGGTGTCTAATGCACCTACCTGAAATCGGTGGACGCCTATTTACTATATGCAAATGAGGGCCCTGCAACTGTTTCAGGAACATTTTGAACAATAGACCCGCAAATCATGGGTGAGATAGTCGGGAGGGCAACATTTCTATCGTTATTTAAAGGGATCAGCCGCTGTTCTCAGGCTGGTTTGTTCATTTTGATTCCTTTTGTACTGCTGTGTATATATATATATATATATATATATATATATAAGTGTATAACGTTGACAAAAAATAATGATCGAGCACAGTATGGTTAAAGACGTTCAGTAAAGATTGATCCAATGCATCTTAGGACCTTCCATTAAATCCCATCAAATCTTTCTCAAAGTCCACGGAAAATACATTAAAGCAGGCTCCAAATGTCAAGCTCTGTCGATCAGGTTTCTATATCCATGAACATTATCAAAGGCTCGTTGTCCTTTCAAAAACAGTGCATCAATTTTCAAGATGATATGAGTTGCCTTTTTTTAAAAGTAAGTGGGTTTTAAAAATTTAGATATCAGTAAGCATTTGATCAGACATAAAAAAAGATAATTACTATGATATATTTCAATAACACTGTTCCAGTCAGGATCATCCGTATAGATTCTGACATCAATTCATGTTGTATCAGGCAAATGAAGGCATTCAGTATATTATCCTGATAAGGCTTGGTAAAAGACCACAATGACCCATAAATATGTTATGTCCATAGTAGTGGCATTAATTAGGATTAATCTGCATCATGTATATGTTGCAGGGATAAATAATTCATTTTGGAAACTCATTATAGTCAGACCATTTTTCCTTGTGGGGCTGCCTGATTTGATGCTGTTTGGATCCCATTTGAATATCTAACCTGAAGTTTAAATGTCAACAGCAGACACTTTTTATATTTAATTATATTCTTATCTCTGGTATTATACAATGAAGTGAGTGGATTTTAAGTTACAATGACAGCGAGGGCAGAGATGACAATTTGCAATTTCTTTGCAGAGATTATAAACTCTTGGAGTTCAGTGGTGATAAGGCGCCAACATCACAGGGTAGACAGATGAAATCCTTTTAGTCTTGCACACTACTGCTGAGGCTCCAACCAGACAGCCGTGGCCTGCCAATGGTGCAATGTGTTGGTATGCCAACATGTCGTGACGCAGAGCAGTGATGAGTTTACAATTCAACACACTGCAACTCACTGCAGTGCTCCTCCACAGAGATGGTATGATTTTGCTTGGAGAAGGGAACTCAGCGGATGGGTAGGTTTTCGTGTGGGAAACTTGGAAGTCAAGTGAGTGCGTTGGAATCTGAGATCTCAACTCAGTTGAAGGCAATTATTTTTGCTTCCGGGTTTCCCGGAGGACAGCCAGCCAGATGGACAGGCTGGCTGCCTGTCGGGAGGGAAAGCCGCCGGGGAGCACATGCCATGTAAGTCTGAGATTGGTGGAGGGTGGAGACATTGCAGACGGTGGGGTCAGAGACATCGTGGGGGGAGTGCCTCGGCTATCATGGTGGGGGGTCTCAGCCATCTGGGGGGGTCTTGGCCATCGGGGGGTTCTCAGGGTAAATGTTGGTTTAAATCCTAACCAGGAATTTCTGAGATGAGGGTGGTTGGGTGTGAATGAGAATTTGTGATCCTATGCCAGGATATTTGCTCAGAGGTAGGGAGGAGAAGGTTTGTTGTCCTAGCCTGGAATTTCTGCTATGTGTTTGTGGTCATATACCATGGGGATGCATTTGGGCTTATGGTCATTTTTTGGGGGGTTAAGAACATAAGAACATAAGAAATAGGAACAGGAGTAAACCATACAGCCCCTTGAGCCTGCTCCGCCATTCAATAAGATAATGGCTGATCTTCGACCTCAAGTCCACTTTCCCGCCCAATCCCCATATCCCTTAATTCCCTTAGAGTCAAAAAATCTATTGATCTCAGTCTTGAATATACTCAACAACTGAGCATCGACAGCCCTCTGGGGTAGAGAATTCCAAAGATTCACAATTGAAGAAATTCTTGCTCATCTCAGTCCTAAATGTACGACCCCTTATGCTGAGACTATGTCCCCTAGTTCTAGACCCTCCAGCCAGGGGAAACATCCTCTCAGCATCTACCCTGTCAAGCCATCCTAGAATCTTATGTTTCAGTGAGATCACCTCTCAATCTTCTAAACTCCAGAGAGTATAGGCTCATTCTACTCAATCTTTCCTCATAGGACAACCCTCTCATCCCAGGAAATAATCTAGGTTACCTTTGTTGCACCCCCTCTAAGGCAAGTATATTCTTCCTTAGGTAAGGAGACTAAAACTGTACACAATACTGCAGGTGTGGTCTCACCAAAGCCCTGTACAATTACAGCAGGACTTCCTTACTCTTGTACTGCAACCCCCTTGCAATAAAGGTCAACATACCATTTGCCTTCCTAATTGATTGCTGTACCTTATTATTATATTTGCTACCTTCCAATCCATGGGGACCGTTCTAGAATCTAGGGAATTCTGGAAGATCAAAACCAATGCATCCACTATCTCTGCAGCCATCTCTTTTAAAACCCTAGGATGTAGGCCATGAGGTCCAGGGGATTTGTTGGCTTTGAGTCCCATTAACTTTTCTAAAACTTTTTCAGTATTAATCTTAATTACTTTAAGTTCCTCACTTTCATTAGACCCTTTGTTCCCTATTATTTCCGGTATGTTTTTTGTGTCTTCTACTGTGAAGACAGGTACAAAATATTTGTTTAATGTCTCTGCCATTTCCTTATTCCCCATTATAATTTCTCCTGTCTCTGCCTCTAAGGGACCCTCGTTTACATTCGCTAATCTCTTCCTTTTTATATACTTGTAGAAGCTCTTACAATCTGTTTTTATATTTCTTGCTGGTTTACCCTCATATTCTATTTTCTCCCTCTTTATCAATTTCTTGGGCATCCTTTGCTGATTTCTAAAACCCTCCCAATCCTCAGGCTGACTACTCTTTTTGTCAACATTGTGAGCCTCTTCTTTTAACTTAACTTCTGTGGTTATCCACGGTTGGATCACTTTTCCTGTGGAGTTTTCTTCCTCAAGTGTATGTATATTCGCTGAGAATTATGAAATATTTCTTTAAATGTTCGCCATTGCTTATCTACCGTCATATCTTTTAATCTAATTTCCCAATTTACCTTAGCCAACTCGCCCCTCATACCTACATAATTGGTCTTGTTTAAATTTAAGACTCTAGTTTCTGACTTAACTACATCACTCTCAAACTCAATATGAAATTCTATCATATTATGATCACTCTTCGGATATATACTCATTGGCTTGGTTCCCAATTTTTGCTTGGTGGGTGGGGTTTGATTTGTGTTTCTTTTGCTCATTTGAGTGGGGGCCACGGGGGATGTAGAAAGTGATACAATGGTGGTGCTGCAGAGGAGAGATTTATTTTCATTGGTTGCAATTTTTGCTGCTTGATCACCCATGGCGTTGCACATGGGGAGTCAAAACCAATGAAACTTTTCAGGTCCACCAACGGAGATAATTGAACCAAGACAGGGAGGGAAGGGGCGAGAGAAAGGAAAAGGGTGAGAACAGTGAAGGCAGACTGAGTGAGAGGGAGAGGAAGGGTAGGGAAGGGAAAGGCAGCGAGGGGGAGGAATAGGAAGGGGAGAGAGGGAAGATAGAGGGTGAGGACAGTGGAGGGGTGGGATGAGGGAGAGATGAGGAGAGAGGAGGATAGTAAGTGAGAGGAGAGAGGGAAAATGGAAGAGGAAGGAAAGGATAGAGAGGGGACGGGAGGAGGGGAGAGTGAGAGAAGAAGGTGAGGTGCAGGAGGAGAGACCAGAGGAGAGAGGGACGAGTGGGGGAAGGGGCAATGAGGCAGAAGCATGAGGTTTACCTGATTGCTGGATTGGGTGCTTGGTGCTTCTCAAGAACTCAGCAACAAGTCCGATAGGTAGTTTCCTCGGCAGGTTGGAAGTTTGCTGGGCTATTTGCAGGGCACGTACACCCACCATCAGCCACAAGTGTAATTCAGGTAGATTTCTTAACAAACGTTTTCAATTATTTTTGGTTGGCTTTTGTATTTCATGTTATTTGGGATTCATTCCTTGGGGTTGCCTATTGCTGTGAGGATTTTACTGTTGATTCTGTGTGTTTCCACCATCCTGTATTTCCACAGATGTTTACTCTTTGCAGATTACACACCTTACTGTATTTTTAAGGAACTCTATTGTCCTTATGTTTACAAACAACTTTAGGTTTTTTATTACTGACCGTACATTGGTGGGGAGAAGCCAGCAGACAACATATACCAATATTAAACAAGGAAAGCCCTGCAGCCAATGTACTGAAGTTGAGCAGGGAGTCAATGGGAGCCACCAGCATCTTGCACCCACTGCAGTACATGATGGTCTGCATTGAGGCTGCACGGAGAGGAGGGCATGAAGAGCCAGATTCAGGCCAGGAATAAGGAGCATATACCAGGATGAGCAGGAGAGAAGAGATTTGATGATCTGTGCAATATAAGTAACATTTATATTTTGAACTTCCTAACAGTACCAGCACTAGCATTAGCATTAAAAGATGAAAAGCATAATGGATGTCCCTGGCAGTTATTTTCTGCTGTGTGTGGGAAATGTGGTGGATTCAATCAAAGGGCCTGTCAACTACTGCTGAGGAAAGACTCAGCTGAGGAAAAATAAGGACCTTTAGGAACTCTGATGCGGAAAATAGATTTATTAGAGTAGATAGGACAGAGAAGGAGAAAATTAGAGAAAGGGATGAAGTATTTACTGGAAGTGGGGTGGGAAGAAACGCAATTCAAATAGCTGTGGGAGTCCGAGCTTGTAATAAATATCTATGGAAAGCCTATTGCCAAAGATGGAGAGAGAGAGAAAGCCAGAAAAAGAAGGGAAGAGATGGACCACACAAAGGTAAAGAATGGATGAGGATTGGAAAAATATTTGGAGTGCTATAATTTATATTGTGGAGATGCCGGTGATGGACTGGGGTGGACAAATGTAAGGAATCTTACAACACCAGGTTATAGTCCAACAAATTTATTTTAAAATCACAAGCTTTCGGAGATTATCTCCTTCGTCAGATGATTGAATGAAAAGGTTCTCAAATCGCATATCTTATATGATGTTGGGACAGCATCACACCAATCAAAAGGTGTCGTTGTTATTCAAACAGGCCAGTCACGGAGAACAGAACGTCCCAGTACACTCGATATACATTGTGTCTTTTACACAGGCAAGCAGAAAGAAACTTAAAATGGCAGAGAGAGAGAGAGAATTTTAAAAAACATATAAATTTTTTTCCCCCTTTTTGCTGGTGGGGTTACGTGTAGCGTGACATGAACCCAAGATCCCGGTTGAGGCCGTCCTCATGGGTGCGGAACTTGGCTATCAACTTCTGCTCGACGATTTTGCGTTGTCGTGTGTCTCGAAGGCCGCCTTGGAGAACGCTTACCCGAAGATCGGTGGCTGAATGTCCTTGACTGCTAAAGTGTTCCCCGACTGGGAGGGAACCCTCCTGTTTGGCGATTGTTGCGCGGTGTCCGTTCATCCGTTGTCGCAGCGTCTGCATGGTCTCGCCAATGTACCATGCTCCGGGGCATCCTTTCCTGCAACGTATGAGGTAAACAACGTTGGCCGAGTCACAGGAGTATGAACCATGTACCTGGTGGGTGGTGTCCTCTCGTGTGATGGTGGTATCCGTGTCGATGATCTGGCATGTCTTGCAGAGGTTGCCGTGGCAGGGTTGTGTGGTGTCGTGGACGCTGTTCTCATGAAAACTGGGTAACTTGCTGCGAACGATGGTCTGTTTGAGGTTGGGTGGCTGTTTAAAGGCGAGCAGTGGAGGCGTGGGGATGGCCTTAGCGAGGTGTTCGTCGTCATCGATGACATGTTGAAGGCTGCGGAGAACATGGTGTAGTTTCTCCGCTCCAGGGAAGTACTGGACGACGAAGGGTACTCTGTTGGTTGCGTCCCGTGTTTGTCTTCTGAGGAGGTCTATGCGATTCTTCGCTGTGGCCCGTCGGAACTGTCGATCGACAAGTCGAGCGTCATATCCCGTTCTTACGAGGGCGTCTTTCAGCGTCTGTAGGTGTCCATCGCGTTCCTCCTCGTCTGAGCAGATCCTGTGTATTCGTAGGGCCTGTCCATAGGGGATGGCCTCTTTGACGTGGTTGGGGTGGAAGCTGGAAAAGTGGAGCATCGTGAGGTTGTCCGTGGGCTTGCGGTAGAGTGAGGTGCTGAGGTGCCCGTCTTTGATGGAGATTTGTGTGTCCAAGAAAGAAACCGATTCTGAGGAGTAGTCCATGGTGAGTTTGATGGTGGGATGGAACTTGTTGATGTTATCGTGTAGTCTCTTCAGTGATTCTTCGCCGTGGGTCCATAGGAAGAAAATGTCGTCGATGTATCTGGTGTATAGTGTTGGTTGGAGGTCCTGTGCAGTGAAGAAGTCGTGCTCGAACTTGTGCATGAAAATGTTGGCGTATTGGGGTGCGAATTTGGTCCCCATGGCTGTTCCGTGTGTTTGGGTAAAGAACTGGTTATTGAAGGTGAAGACATTGTGATCCAGGATGAAGCGGATGAGTTGTAGGATGGCGTCTGGAGATTGGCTGTTGTTGGTGTTGAGTACTGAGGCTGTTGCAGCGATGCCGTCATCGTGGGGGATACTGGTGTATAGTGCCGAGACGTCCATCGTGGTGAGAAGTGTTCCTGGTTCAACTGGTCCGTGGGTGCTGAGTTTTTGTAGGAAGTCTGTAGTGTCGCGACAGAAGCTGGGGGTTCCCTGTACAATGGGTTTCAGGATGCCCTCGACGTATCCAGAGAGGTTCTCACACAGGGTTCCATTGCCTGATACGATAGGACGTCCGGGTGTGTTGGCTTTGTGTATCTTTGGGAGGCAGTAGAAGTCTCCCACGCGGGGAGTACGTGGGATGAGAGTGCGTAGGATGCTTTGAAGGTCTGGATCGAAGGTCTTGATCAGTTTGTTGAGCTGGTGGGTGTGTTCTTTGGTCGGATCTGCGGGTAACCGTCTGTAGTGTTCCTGGTTGTCCAGTTGTCGGTATGCTTCTTTGCAATAGTCCGTTCTGTTCTGTATGACAATGGCTCCTCCTTTGTCCGCTGGTTTGATGACGATGTTTCGGTTGGTCTTGAGAGCGTTGATGGCGTTGCGTTGTGCTCGGGTGACATTCTGGACTGTCTTCTGAGTGCGCCTGATGAATCTGGCATTGACGCATTTCCTGACAGCTTGGGCATACATGTCAAGCTGAGGGTAGCGACCCTCCGGAGGAGTCCAGTTTGACTCTTTCCTCTTCGGTTGCTGTACCGTGGATCCCTCTGTCTGCTGTTCTGGATCATTGATTGTCTCATTGGGTTCACTGTTGAAATCTTGGGGTTTGTGGTAAAATTCCCGGAGCCTCATTCTCCTGATGAATTCCTCTGTGTCCGCCGCGAGACCGATGCGGTCCATTTTGGTGGTGGGGCAGAAATTGAGCCCTCGGCTGAGAACCTCGATTTCGTCTGGTTGAAGGGTGTGGTCGGACAAATTGATGATAGACTTCCCTGTGGTTGTAACCGTGGTACCGGGGGAGGCTTGGTCGTTGCTGGTGGTGATGCCGAGTTTCTCAAGCTTCCTGCTCTTGGTTTTCATGTAGGCAGTGTAGTTCCGTTGCCTCGTCTGTTTGGCGGTATATCGTAGCTGGTCTGCTGTGTCCTGAGTACAGGTTGAGAGTATGGACTCTATCTTGGTTTCGAGGTTGTGGCGTCTGCTGTAGAGTTGGTGTATGAGATGGTTGCAGAGTGTGCGAGAGGTACGGCGGCAGAGTCTCTCAGCGTAATCCGAGTTGTATGTGGACTTGAGTGGGTTCTTGATCTGTAGTCCTTTCGGGATCTTGTCTGCTTTCTTGCAGCTCTGTAAAAACTTGATGTCTGTGTCGATATGCGCAATCTTCATGGAGATCCTTAACACTGTGAGCCGGCAGTTTGTGGTGTCGATAGTAGCCATGATGTGGAGATGCCGGTGATGGACTGGGGTGGACAAATGTAAGGAATCTTACAACACCAGGTTATAGTCCAACAAATTTATTTTAAAATCACAAGCTTTCGGAGATTATCTCCTTCGTCAGATGATTGAATGAAAAGGTTCTCAAATCGCATATCTTATATGATGTTGGGACAGCATCACACCAATCAAAAGGTGTCGTTGTTATTCAAACAGGCCAGTCACGGAGAACAGAACGTCCCAGTACACTCGATATACATTGTGTCTTTTACACAGGCAAGCAGAAAGAAACTTAAAATGGCAGAGAGAGAGAGAGAATTTTAAAAAACATATAAATTTTTTTCCCCCTTTTTGCTGGTGGGGTTACGTGTAGCGTGACATGAACCCAAGATCCCGGTTGAGGCCGTCCTCATGGGTGCGGAACTTGGCTATCAACTTCTGCTCGACGATTTTGCGTTGTCGTGTGTCTCGAAGGCCGCCTTGGAGAACGCTTACCCGAAGATCGGTGGCTGAATGTCCTTGACTGCTAAAGTGTTCCCCGACTGGGAGGGAACCCTCCTGTTTGGCGATTGTTGCGCGGTGTCCGTTCATCCGTTGTCGCAGCGTCTGCATGGTCTCGCCAATGTACCATGCTCCGGGGCATCCTTTCCTGCAACGTATGAGGTAAACAACGTTGGCCGAGTCACAGGAGTATGAACCATGTACCTGGTGGGTGGTGTCCTCTCGTGTGATGGTGGTATCCGTGTCGATGATCTGGCATGTCTTGCAGAGGTTGCCGTGGCAGGGTTGTGTGGTGTCGTGGACGCTGTTCTCATGAAAACTGGGTAACTTGCTGCGAACGATGGTCTGTTTGAGGTTGGGTGGCTGTTTAAAGGCGAGCAGTGGAGGCGTGGGGATGGCCTTAGCGAGGTGTTCGTCGTCATCGATGACATGTTGAAGGCTGCGGAGAACATGGTGTAGTTTCTCCGCTCCAGGGAAGTACTGGACGACGAAGGGTACTCTGTTGGTTGCGTCCCGTGTTTGTCTTCTGAGGAGGTCTATGCGATTCTTCGCTGTGGCCCGTCGGAACTGTCGATCGACAAGTCGAGCGTCATATCCCGTTCTTACGAGGGCGTCTTTCAGCGTCTGTAGGTGTCCATCGCGTTCCTCCTCGTCTGAGCAGATCCTGTGTATTCGTAGGGCCTGTCCATAGGGGATGGCCTCTTTGACGTGGTTGGGGTGGAAGCTGGAAAAGTGGAGCATCGTGAGGTTGTCCGTGGGCTTGCGGTAGAGTGAGGTGCTGAGGTGCCCGTCTTTGATGGAGATTTGTGTGTCCAAGAAAGAAACCGATTCTGAGGAGTAGTCCATGGTGAGTTTGATGGTGGGATGGAACTTGTTGATGTTATCGTGTAGTCTCTTCAGTGATTCTTCGCCGTGGGTCCATAGGAAGAAAATGTCGTCGATGTATCTGGTGTATAGTGTTGGTTGGAGGTCCTGTGCAGTGAAGAAGTCGTGCTCGAACTTGTGCATGAAAATGTTGGCGTATTGGGGTGCGAATTTGGTCCCCATGGCTGTTCCGTGTGTTTGGGTAAAGAACTGGTTATTGAAGGTGAAGACATTGTGATCCAGGATGAAGCGGATGAGTTGTAGGATGGCGTCTGGAGATTGGCTGTTGTTGGTGTTGAGTACTGAGGCTGTTGCAGCGATGCCGTCATCGTGGGGGATACTGGTGTATAGTGCCGAGACGTCCATCGTGGTGAGAAGTGTTCCTGGTTCAACTGGTCCGTGGGTGCTGAGTTTTTGTAGGAAGTCTGTAGTGTCGCGACAGAAGCTGGGGGTTCCCTGTACAATGGGTTTCAGGATGCCCTCGACGTATCCAGAGAGGTTCTCACACAGGGTTCCATTGCCTGATACGATAGGACGTCCGGGTGTGTTGGCTTTGTGTATCTTTGGGAGGCAGTAGAAGTCTCCCACGCGGGGAGTACGTGGGATGAGAGTGCGTAGGATGCTTTGAAGGTCTGGATCGAAGGTCTTGATCAGTTTGTTGAGCTGGTGGGTGTGTTCTTTGGTCGGATCTGCGGGTAACCGTCTGTAGTGTTCCTGGTTGTCCAGTTGTCGGTATGCTTCTTTGCAATAGTCCGTTCTGTTCTGTATGACAATGGCTCCTCCTTTGTCCGCTGGTTTGATGACGATGTTTCGGTTGGTCTTGAGAGCGTTGATGGCGTTGCGTTGTGCTCGGGTGACATTCTGGACTGTCTTCTGAGTGCGCCTGATGAATCTGGCATTGACGCATTTCCTGACAGCTTGGGCATACATGTCAAGCTGAGGGTAGCGACCCTCCGGAGGAGTCCAGTTTGACTCTTTCCTCTTCGGTTGCTGTACCGTGGATCCCTCTGTCTGCTGTTCTGGATCATTGATTGTCTCATTGGGTTCACTGTTGAAATCTTGGGGTTTGTGGTAAAATTCCCGGAGCCTCATTCTCCTGATGAATTCCTCTGTGTCCGCCGCGAGACCGATGCGATCCATTTTGGTGGTGGGGCAGAAATTGAGCCCTCGGCTGAGAACCTCGATTTCGTCTGGTTGAAGGGTGTGGTCGGACAAATTGATGATAGACTTCCCTGTGGTTGTAACCGTGGTACCGGGGGAGGCTTGGTCGTTGCTGGTGGTGATGCCGAGTTTCTCAAGCTTCCTGCTCTTGGTTTTCATGTAGGCAGTGTAGTTCCGTTGCCTCGTCTGTTTGGCGGTATATCGTAGCTGGTCTGCTGTGTCCTGAGTACAGGTTGAGAGTATGGACTCTATCTTGGTTTCGAGGTTGTGGCGTCTGCTGTAGAGTTGGTGTATGAGATGGTTGCAGAGTGTGCGAGAGGTACGGCGGCAGAGTCTCTCAGCGTAATCCGAGTTGTATGTGGACTTGAGTGGGTTCTTGATCTGTAGTCCTTTCGGGATCTTGTCTGCTTTCTTGCAGCTCTGTAAAAACTTGATGTCTGTGTCGATATGCGCAATCTTCATGGAGATCCTTAACACTGTGAGCCGGCAGTTTGTGGTGTCGATAGTAGCCATGATGTGGAGATGCCGGTGATGGACTGGGGTGGACAAATGTAAGGAATCTTACAACACCAGGTTATAGTCCAACAAATTTATTTTAAAATCACAAGCTTTCGGAGATTATCTCCTTCGTCAGATGATTGAATGAAAAGGTTCTCAAATCGCATATCTTATATGATGTTGGGACAGCATCACACCAATCAAAAGGTGTCGTTGTTATTCAAACAGGCCAGTCACGGAGAACAGAACGTCCCAGTACACTCGATATACATTGTGTCTTTTACACAGGCAAGCAGAAAGAAACTTAAAATGGCAGAGAGAGAGAGAGAATTTTAAAAAACATATAAATTTTTTTCCCCCTTTTTGCTGGTGGGGTTACGTGTAGCGTGACATGAACCCAAGATCCCGGTTGAGGCCGTCCTCATGGGTGCGGAACTTGGCTATCAACTTCTGCTCGACGATTTTGCGTTGTCGTGTGTCTCGAAGGCCGCCTTGGAGAACGCTTACCCGAAGATCGGTGGCTGAATGTCCTTGACTGCTAAAGTGTTCCCCGACTGGGAGGGAACCCTCCTGTTTGGCGATTGTTGCGCGGTGTCCGTTCATCCGTTGTCGCAGCGTCTGCATGGTCTCGCCAATGTACCATGCTCCGGGGCATCCTTTCCTGCAACGTATGAGGTAAACAACGTTGGCCGAGTCACAGGAGTATGAACCATGTACCTGGTGGGTGGTGTCCTCTCGTGTGATGGTGGTATCCGTGTCGATGATCTGGCATGTCTTGCAGAGGTTGCCGTGGCAGGGTTGTGTGGTGTCGTGGACGCTGTTCTCATGAAAACTGGGTAACTTGCTGCGAACGATGGTCTGTTTGAGGTTGGGTGGCTGTTTAAAGGCGAGCAGTGGAGGCGTGGGGATGGCCTTAGCGAGGTGTTCGTCGTCATCGATGACATGTTGAAGGCTGCGGAGAACATGGTGTAGTTTCTCCGCTCCAGGGAAGTACTGGACGACGAAGGGTACTCTGTTGGTTGCGTCCCGTGTTTGTCTTCTGAGGAGGTCTATGCGATTCTTCGCTGTGGCCCGTCGGAACTGTCGATCGACAAGTCGAGCGTCATATCCCGTTCTTACGAGGGCGTCTTTCAGCGTCTGTAGGTGTCCATCGCGTTCCTCCTCGTCTGAGCAGATCCTGTGTATTCGTAGGGCCTGTCCATAGGGGATGGCCTCTTTGACGTGGTTGGGGTGGAAGCTGGAAAAGTGGAGCATCGTGAGGTTGTCCGTGGGCTTGCGGTAGAGTGAGGTGCTGAGGTGCCCGTCTTTGATGGAGATTTGTGTGTCCAAGAAAGAAACCGATTCTGAGGAGTAGTCCATGGTGAGTTTGATGGTGGGATGGAACTTGTTGATGTTATCGTGTAGTCTCTTCAGTGATTCTTCGCCGTGGGTCCATAGGAAGAAAATGTCGTCGATGTATCTGGTGTATAGTGTTGGTTGGAGGTCCTGTGCAGTGAAGAAGTCGTGCTCGAACTTGTGCATGAAAATGTTGGCGTATTGGGGTGCGAATTTGGTCCCCATGGCTGTTCCGTGTGTTTGGGTAAAGAACTGGTTATTGAAGGTGAAGACATTGTGATCCAGGATGAAGCGGATGAGTTGTAGGATGGCGTCTGGAGATTGGCTGTTGTTGGTGTTGAGTACTGAGGCTGTTGCAGCGATGCCGTCATCGTGGGGGATACTGGTGTATAGTGCCGAGACGTCCATCGTGGTGAGAAGTGTTCCTGGTTCAACTGGTCCGTGGGTGCTGAGTTTTTGTAGGAAGTCTGTAGTGTCGCGACAGAAGCTGGGGGTTCCCTGTACAATGGGTTTCAGGATGCCCTCGACGTATCCAGAGAGGTTCTCACACAGGGTTCCATTGCCTGATACGATAGGACGTCCGGGTGTGTTGGCTTTGTGTATCTTTGGGAGGCAGTAGAAGTCTCCCACGCGGGGAGTACGTGGGATGAGAGTGCGTAGGATGCTTTGAAGGTCTGGATCGAAGGTCTTGATCAGTTTGTTGAGCTGGTGGGTGTGTTCTTTGGTCGGATCTGCGGGTAACCGTCTGTAGTGTTCCTGGTTGTCCAGTTGTCGGTATGCTTCTTTGCAATAGTCCAAACAACCGCGCAACAATCGCCAAACAGGAGGGTTCCCTCCCAGTCGGGGAACACTTTAGCAGTCAAGGACATTCAGCCACCGATCTTCGGGTAAGCGTTCTCCAAGGCGGCCTTCGAGACACACGACAACGCAAAATCGTCGAGCAGAAGTTGATAGCCAAGTTCCGCACCCATGAGGACGGCCTCAACCGGGATCTTGGGTTCATGTCACGCTACACGTAACCCCACCAGCAAAAAGGGGGAAAAAAATTTATATGTTTTTTAAAATTCTCTCTCTCTCTCTGCCATTTTAAGTTTCTTTCTGCTTGCCTGTGTAAAAGACACAATGTATATCGAGTGTACTGGGACGTTCTGTTCTCCGTGACTGGCCTGTTTGAATAACAACGACACCTTTTGATTGGTGTGATGCTGTCCCAACATCATATAAGATATGCGATTTGAGAACCTTTTCATTCAATCATCTGACGAAGGAGATAATCTCCGAAAGCTTGTGATTTTAAAATAAATTTGTTGGACTATAACCTGGTGTTGTAAGATTCCTTACATTTGTCCACCCCAGTCCATCACCGGCATCTCCACATCATGGCTACTATCGACACCACAAACTGCCGGCTCACAGTGTTAAGGATCTCCATGAAGATTGCGCATATCGACACAGACATCAAGTTTTTACAGAGCTGCAAGAAAGCAGACAAGATCCCGAAAGGACTACAGATCAAGAACCCACTCAAGTCCACATACAACTCGGATTACGCTGAGAGACTCTGCCGCCGTACCTCTCGCACACTCTGCAACCATCTCATACACCAACTCTACAGCAGACGCCACAACCTCGAAACCAAGATAGAGTCCATACTCTCAACCTGTACTCAGGACACAGCAGACCAGCTACGATATACCGCCAAACAGACGAGGCAACGGAACTACACTGCCTACATGAAAACCAAGAGCAGGAAGCTTGAGAAACTCGGCATCACCACCAGCAACGACCAAGCCTCCCCCGGTACCACGGTTACAACCACAGGGAAGTCTATCATCAATTTGTCCGACCACACCCTTCAACCAGACGAAATCGAGGTTCTCAGCCGAGGGCTCAATTTCTGCCCCACCACCAAAATGGACCGCATCGGTCTCGCGGCGGACACAGAGGAATTCATCAGGAGAATGAGGCTCCGGGAATTTTACCACAAACCCCAAGATTTCAACAGTGAACCCAATGAGACAATCAATGATCCAGAACAGCAGACAGAGGGATCCACGGTACAGCAACCGAAGAGGAAAGAGTCAAACTGGACTCCTCCGGAGGGTCGCTACCCTCAGCTTGACATGTATGCCCAAGCTGTCAGGAAATGCGTCAATGCCAGATTCATCAGGCGCACTCAGAAGACAGTCCAGAATGTCACCCGAGCACAACGCAACGCCATCAACGCTCTCAAGACCAACCGAAACATCGTCATCAAACCAGCGGACAAAGGAGGAGCCATTGTCATACAGAACAGAACGGACTATTGCAAAGAAGCATACCGACAACTGGACAACCAGGAACACTACAGACGGTTACCCGCAGATCCGACCAAAGAACACACCCACCAGCTCAACAAACTGATCAAGACCTTCGATCCAGACCTTCAAAGCATCCTACGCACTCTCATCCCACGTACTCCCCGCGTGGGAGACTTCTACTGCCTCCCAAAGATACACAAAGCCAACACACCCGGACGTCCTATCGTATCAGGCAATGGAACCCTGTGTGAGAACCTCTCTGGATACGTCGAGGGCATCCTGAAACCCATTGTACAGGGAACCCCCAGCTTCTGTCGCGACACTACAGACTTCCTACAAAAACTCAGCACCCACGGACCAGTTGAACCAGGAACACTTCTCACCACGATGGACGTCTCGGCACTATACACCAGTATCCCCCACGATGACGGCATCGCTGCAACAGCCTCAGTACTCAACACCAACAACAGCCAATCTCCAGACGCCATCCTACAACTCATCCGCTTCATCCTGGATCACAATGTCTTCACCTTCAATAACCAGTTCTTTACCCAAACACACGGAACAGCCATGGGGACCAAATTCGCACCCCAATACGCCAACATTTTCATGCACAAGTTCGAGCACGACTTCTTCACTGCACAGGACCTCCAACCAACACTATACACCAGATACATCGACGACATTTTCTTCCTATGGACCCACGGCGAAGAATCACTGAAGAGACTACACGATAACATCAACAAGTTCCATCCCACCATCAAACTCACCATGGACTACTCCTCAGAATCGGTTTCTTTCTTGGACACACAAATCTCCATCAAAGACGGGCACCTCAGCACCTCACTCTACCGCAAGCCCACGGACAACCTCACGATGCTCCACTTTTCCAGCTTCCACCCCAACCACGTCAAAGAGGCCATCCCCTATGGACAGGCCCTACGAATACACAGGATCTGCTCAGACGAGGAGGAACGCGATGGACACCTACAGACGCTGAAAGACGCCCTCGTAAGAACGGGATATGACGCTCGACTTGTCGATCGACAGTTCCGACGGGCCACAGCGAAGAATCGCATAGACCTCCTCAGAAGACAAACACGGGACGCAACCAACAGAGTACCCTTCGTCGTCCAGTACTTCCCTGGAGCGGAGAAACTACACCATGTTCTCCGCAGCCTTCAACATGTCATCGATGACGACGAACACCTCGCTAAGGCCATCCCCACGCCTCCACTGCTCGCCTTTAAACAGCCACCCAACCTCAAACAGACCATCGTTCGCAGCAAGTTACCCAGTTTTCATGAGAACAGCGTCCACGACACCACACAACCCTGCCACGGCAACCTCTGCAAGACATGCCAGATCATCGACACGGATACCACCATCACACGAGAGGACACCACCCACCAGGTACATGGTTCATACTCCTGTGACTCGGCCAACGTTGTTTACCTCATACGTTGCAGGAAAGGATGCCCCGGAGCATGGTACATTGGCGAGACCATGCAGACGCTGCGACAACGGATGAACGGACACCGCGCAACAATCGCCAAACAGGAGGGTTCCCTCCCAGTCGGGGAACACTTTAGCAGTCAAGGACATTCAGCCACCGATCTTCGGGTAAGCGTTCTCCAAGGCGGCCTTCGAGACACACGACAACGCAAAATCGTCGAGCAGAAGTTGATAGCCAAGTTCCGCACCCATGAGGACGGCCTCAACCGGGATCTTGGGTTCATGTCACGCTACACGTAACCCCACCAGCAAAAAGGGGGAAAAAAATTTATATGTTTTTTAAAATTCTCTCTCTCTCTCTGCCATTTTAAGTTTCTTTCTGCTTGCCTGTGTAAAAGACACAATGTATATCGAGTGTACTGGGACGTTCTGTTCTCCGTGACTGGCCTGTTTGAATAACAACGACACCTTTTGATTGGTGTGATGCTGTCCCAACATCATATAAGATATGCGATTTGAGAACCTTTTCATTCAATCATCTGACGAAGGAGATAATCTCCGAAAGCTTGTGATTTTAAAATAAATTTGTTGGACTATAACCTGGTGTTGTAAGATTCCTATAATTTATATTAGCAATATAGCTACGTTCTTATAAAATGTTATGAATCTTTCAAGTAATTTGACGGCAGAAAATTCCAATATTTCATATTTTGTCATCATTCTTAAAAATATAAGCTTGTGCACATACTCAAGATTGATTCAGGACATTAACAATTGATTATTTTCTGAATCTTTAATTTAGTTGAGTGATGGCTGGAAGAGTGAATAGAGACCCAATACAAAGAACCCTCAGCCAAACGTTTGCCTAAGATAACTGAGAGACCTGATACAATACCTGAGCTGTTATTTATGTGTGTCAATCACAGGTTTAAAGGGCCAAATCAATGTCGGCTGCATCTCACCTCTGTTTCAATGGCGAGATTCAGAAGCCATGGGAAACCCACGCAGGTGAAGTAAAAATCATTTCAGGTTCAGAATCAACAAAAAATTACCTACCTCAAGTATTTCAAGCAGGTAAATTGCCCCTTTAATGATTTGCCCACCATCATTTATTGGGGGATGCAACTCCCAGGTTTCAGCTGCGCACGCGCATCCAAACGCACCCACGTTAAACCCAAAATGGACGCATTGGAGCCGGGTTATGGTCACGCTTCAAAAAGCTGTTACTTTAACCTCCCACCCGCCCCTGACCCACCCATTCTTTGGGGTTAAAATTACCCCCCAGTCAATCATCACGGCCCTTATAGATCTTCATGTGACTTGTCACAGAGTGGAGCTGAGTATAGAGGACTTAAAGAGGAGGAGAAAAATAGTTTTAAAATGGAGAAAAACATCTTTTAAAATAAAAGGTCACCTAATTAAAAGATTTTTGTAAAGGTAGCGATGGCGACTCCTGATCACTACCCAGTGTCCCCTTGATGGAGGCTCCTGATCACTACCCAGTGTCCCCTTGATGGAGGCTCCTGATCACTACCCAGTGTCCCCTTGATGGAGGCTCCTGATCACTACCCAGTGTCCCCTTGATGGAGGCTCCTGATCACTACCCAGTGTCCCCTTGATGGAGGCTCCTGATCACTACCCAGTGTCCCCTTGATGGAGGTTCCTGATCACTACCCAGTGTCCACTTGATGGAGGCTCCTGATCACTACCCAGTGTCCCCTTGATGGAGGTTCCTGATCACTACCCAGTGTCCCCTTGATGGCGGCTCCTGATCACTACCCAGTGTTCCCTTGATGGAGGCTTCTGATCACTACCCAATGTCCCCTTGATGGAGGCTCCTGATTACTATCCAGTGATCTTGATGGAGGCTCCTGATCACTACCCAGTGACCCCTTGATGGAGGCTCCTGATTACTATCCAGTGATCTTGATGGAGGCTCCTGATCACTATCCAGTGATCTTGAGGAAGGCTCCTGTCACTATCCAGTGATCTTGATGGAGGCTCCTGATTGCTAGCCAGCGACCACTGTTGCAAAGTTTATGTGTAAAGCTACTGAGTGAAAGCAGGCTCAGTTCAGCTGTAAAACCTTCCAAGGTCAAATAGTTCACTGACATTCATTGTCTTGGCTCACCTATAAAGAGTTGACACCGAGGGGTGCTTGTGCCCATGGGCCCTTGCCTGGCATGAGTCACTACGAATTGAAGAGAAGAAAGTAAAAGGGTAGAAAATAAAAGAATGAAAAACTCCCAGGGGGAGCAGTGCCTTGGGGTGTTTTACTACATGAAAGGTGCTATATAAATGTAAGTTGTTGCTGATGATGTGCTGCGCAACATAGCCATGGAAACAGTCATGTGAATGGCTGCAAATATGGATCTGCAGCAACCCATAACATGGGAGAAAGAAGACGATGATGATCAGATAGCAGAGCAGTTTTGCATAGCTGCACTGCACTCTGTCTGAGGAGTTCTTGTCTAGAGGTCTGCCCAGTAAGTAACAGGTACATTTTTAAATTCATTCTTGGTATGTGGGCATCGCTGACAAGGCCAGCATTTTAATGCCCATCACCAGTTGCCCTTGAGAAGTGGGTGAGCCTTCTTCTTGAACCACTGCAGTCCATGTGGTGAAGGTGCTCCCACAATACTGTTAGATAGGGAGTTCCAGGATTTTGACCCAGCAACGATGAAAGAATGGCAATATAACAACAACAATTGCATTTATATAGCAACTTTAATGTAGTAAAACCTCCCAAGGTGCTCCACAGGAGCGTCTTAAGGAGGAGAGAGAGGTAGAGAGACAGAGAAATTTAGGGAGGGAATTCCAGAACTTAAGGCCTAGGCAGCTGAAGGCACGGCTGCCAATGGTGGAGTGAAGAAAGTTGGGGATGCACAAGTCGGGATGGTGTGTGACGTGGAGGGGAACTTGGAGGTAATGGTGATGGTGTTCCCATGTCGGTCTAGATGGTGGAGGTCGCGGATTTGGAAGGCGCTGCCGAAGGAGCTTTGGCAAGTTACTGCACTGCATCCTGGAGATAGAACACACTGCAGCCACGGTACGCTGATGGTAGAGGGAGTGGATGTTTAAGCCAGTGGATGGGGTGCCGATCAAGCAGAATGCTTTGTCCTGGATTGTGTGAAGCTTTTTGAGTGTTGTTGGAGCTGCACCCACCCAGGCAAATGGAGAGTATTCCATCACACTCCTGACTTGTGCCTTGTAGATGGTAGAGAGGCTTAGGGGAGTCAGGGGGTAAGCCAATTGCCGCAGATACTCAGCCTCTGACCTGCTCTGCCACCTGCTCAGAGGTAATGAGGCCTAAATTCATTAGCGCCCGAAACCGGGCATGATCAGTGCGGCTCGCAACCAAGATGTGCCAGAACAGTGAGGCCCGAGATCATCCTAAATTTGTCCTCGGACCTCATCATCAAAATTGCGGCGAGCTGCGGGCTCTAAACTGTTTGGGCCCTCCAAATTTTGTGGTTAAAATGATGGCTGATTGGAACATCTGGTGGGAATAAAGCGACTGCAAGTACTCTGCAGCGATGTTAACTGGCCGTCCTCCCCCGCCTGGCCGGGTTAAAATCGCCCCTTATATCATGAGTAACTAAGGCTGAAGCAAATTGTTGATGGCCTGATGCATAGTACAAAATAATTTGAAGTGCCTTATCAGAAGAAGTGTTAAACGCTGACTGAGTCCATTTGGATTTGTCATTTGCATGTGTAACAGAATGACACTGGGTCTTAAATCTCTGTCTCTCTACCTCTCTCTCCTCCTTAAGACGCTCCTGTGGAGCACGTTGGGAGGTTTTACTACATTAAAGTTGCTATATAAATGCAATTGTTGTTGTTATATTGCCATTCTTTCATCGTTGCTGGGTCAAAATCCTGGAACTCCCGATCTAACAGCATTGTGGGAGCACCTTCACCACATGGACTTAGAGCAATTTGCTCCTTATTTGGCCTGCTTGAATACTTTGCAAAAATCTTTATTCGTTTCTTTGTGTTACACTTCAGTCAAGCCATTGGATAAAGTTGGTTCACCTATACTATTAGTAAAGCAACTCAATCAAACATACCTGACACCTATTACTTAGTTTGACACCCAGCCTCAGGCTATTCGCTTATTTCCTCACTGCTCATCTTTGCACTTTTTTAGACACTGTCTCACATCCATCCATCCATATGTTGCAATTGGAGACAAAATATTGCCAACCCATGCAATTGCCTCCTGTATCCTTTGCTTATCAACCAGTTGCCCTTCTGTCCCAAAAAAACCATGTCACTGACCCATCCCACCGTCCAACCCTCTTCAACTTTGCTTGGTCTGTTTGCCTTCCATCATCACTCAAAATTCTGCAACCAACTGAACTTTTCCTATTCAGCACCTACCAGGTAAATGGCTATTTGGCTAGTTATCGAATCACATGGTACCTTGATTACAAGGGCAAACTGGCTGTGTAATAGTGTTGCTTATAGCACATCCAATCTCACTGAAAACGCACAAAATTATGTACTCCTGAGCGTTATAAGAAAAACAGGAGAAATTAACTTTCATTTTGTTTCACTTAACTTTTAATTAAAATTAAAATGAATTAAATTAGAATTAAAATTAATTCTTGATCTATGACAAAGAATCTACACCGCAAATGTTAACTTGTTCTTTCTCCCCATTGATGCTGACAGACCAGCTGTGTAATTCCAACATTTTCTGTTTTTATGTCATGTTTGTAGCATTTACATATTTTTCTTGCCTTAATTTTTATCTAACACACTGTCTGTACTTAGAGCAATTTGCCCCTCGCTAAGATCCTGCTGCTAACTGGCTGACTGCATTTATGCTGAATACAAATAGTAGTTTGCACTGGCATGAACTTGTGGCACTGCTTCAAGATAAAGTGCTGCATATAAATCAGAAAATAAAATAAGCTGGGCATGACATTTTCAATTAAAGCAGCCAATTTTTGCATGTGTACTGAACTGAACTGATTTGATGGGCCCGATGTTAGCAGGGCTGCGGGTTCTCGGCGGGGGGGCTATCGGGCGCGTGGGTAACGCGCCCGGTGAAATTAGTGGGTTTCCCGCGCGATCGTAGCAGACAAACCACTAATTGGAGCCACTTACCTGCTCCTCCGGGTTCCCCACTGCTGATCTGCGCGTCGGGCAGGCTGCGCATGCGCAGTAAGATCTGTCAGCTGGAGGCGCTCTATTTAAAGGGGCAGTCCTCCACTGACAGATGCTGCAACAAATAGAAAAAATTACAGCATGGAGCAGCCCAGGGGGAAGGCTGCTCCCAGTTTAATGATGCCTCACTCCAGGTATCAATACATGGGGTGAGGAGGAGGGGGATGACAGAGATCTTCCACCCGGCGGGCGGGAGGAAGCGGCCCGCCTCTGCCACCAGGAAGGCCTGGCTCGAGGTGGCAGAGGAGGCCACCAGCGCCACCAACATATCGCCCACCTGCATACAGTGCAGGAGGCGCTCCAATGACCTCAGTAGGTCAGCCAAAGTGAGTACACGTAGTCTTTCCCCTACACTCCGTCTGCCACAGCACTGCCCCCACCCCACATCTCCTTCGGCACTGCCAACACTACTCTGTCACATCACCCCTCATACCCACTCAAACCTCATCCTCATCTTACCTGCACCTACTCACCTCGCCAGTACTCATCCCGCCATTACCACTCAACCCAATCCTCATACAATCTCATGGCTCTATCTCATACTCACCCTCTCATGCATCTCTTTCACGGTCAGCCTCACTCAACCTGCCACTACCTGTGCTGCAGCCACAGGGCATGCATCACATATGTGCAGTAGGCAGCGTAAGGCAAACGTGTCGTGAGCATGAAGGAGATGCACAAGGGTGTTTGAGGGTTTGTCATGGGTGTTACTTATATTGAATTTCAGAACAACTCACATTACACATTATATTGGCACCACTACTGCCATGTCTTCGCGAATCCTGTCTGGTTTGTGCAATAATTGCCCTTTCCTGAGGATCACAATGAAGACCCACAACTGATGCCACCCATTGTGTCACTGCAGAGTGGGTATAGGTGTATTTGCAGGGCTCTTCTGCGCAGACGACTGAGAGACATCGGCGATGTCCCCGGTTGCACCCTGGATGGATGCGGAGGAGAAGTTGTGGAGGGCAGTGGTGACTGTGACAGCGACAGGTAAGAAGATAATGCTCGGGCCAGCCAGGAGCAGCTCGGCATGAAAGAGGCTGCAGATGTCCACGGCTACATGTCGAGTGACTCTGAGCCTCCGTGTGCACTGCTGCTCAGAGAGGTCCAGGAGGCTGAGCCTCGGTCTGTGGACCCTGTGGCGAGGGTAGTGCCCTCTGCGACGCATCTCTCTCTGCGGTAGCCCTCCCTCCTGCTGTACAGGTGGATGTGTCACAGCACTCTGTTGTGGAGCTCCACGTGTCAGAGGTGGATGGCGTGGATGGCGAGGCTGGTGAGGCTGGTGATGCTGTTCGCCCTCCGAGGAGGTCATGACTGCAGCGACGGCGGCCCCCATCCGCAAGATGTACATCTGAGGGGGTCCGCAAGGTAGGTACATGTCTCCGGACCCCGGGGTAAGCGTGCAGGTTGGTGACTTTCACTGTCGGGAGGAGGGTGGTGGAGGCCAAACTTTGTCCCAAGTGACGGAGTGGCCTCCTGCAATGGGTGAGGGTCTCCCCCACAGGCTGACAGCTGCAACACGTCCATTCGACCTGGGATTTTTTCCCCCAGTGTGGGAAACAGTCCCATTTTGTTCTAAAATCCCACATAGTCCCTTAATCAGGTCAGTTAATGACCTGAAATACCTAAATAAATACTGTCAAGTGGCATCCCGCTGGCTTTAATTGCCTGCGGGATTCCCACCAGCAGGGGCTGCGCGCGCACGCCGGTGCGTCAGCGGGGAACCCGGAAGTGCGCGGGTTTGAGGCGGGCTCCAGTACTGCGCCGGGATTCTCCGATTTTCGGAGCCCCTCCGCGGGGAACGCACCCGATAGCGGGTGCTAAAATAGAGCCCTATATTCGGATAATTCAGTTCAGTTTACTTTAAACAATGGCAAGCGAACACTGTTGTATACAATGTCATATTAAATTTAACCAACTTAGAGTTACACAAATACCCTTTGCAGTGTTATGTTATGCGCATAATTTTATTAAACCAAAGGTATGGTCACACTTTTTTATCCAGTTTTAATTCATATGCAATTTGTGAAGTCATTATTCTGCAGATTGATAGTGCAATCTTTGTGAAAGGATCTATTGGTACCTTGAGGTTGGTGGCACCCTTTGTTTATGGGGAAGGTGTGGGTTTAAGAGTAAGGGCAATATCGTCAAGGTTGGACTTGGAGTGGACTACACTTCATAAGAACATAGGGACATAAGGAATAGCTTTGTATCATCTGCAAACCTGGATACATTACACTTGGACCCCTCATCTAAGTCATTGATACAGTCTGTAAATAGCTGAGGCCCAAAAACTGATCACTGTGGCATCCCACTAGTTACAAACTGCCAATCCGAAAATGACCCGTTTATTTCTACTCACTGTTCTCTGTCTATCAACCAATCCTCAATCCATGGTAATATATTACCCCCAATCCCAGAAGCCCTAGTCTTGTGTAACAACCTCTTGTATAGCACCTTATCAAATGCCTTTTGAAAATCTAAATATACTACATCCACTGGTTCTGCCTTATCTACCTGCTAGTTACACCCTCAAAAAACTCTAACAGATTTGTCAAACATAGGAACATAGGAACAGGAGTAGGCCATTCAGCCCCTCGTGCCTGCTCTGCCATTTGATAAGATCATGGCTGATCTGTGATCTAGCTCCATATACCCGCCTTTGGCCCATATCCCTTAATACCTTTGATTGCCAAAAAGCTATCTATCTCACATTTAAATTTAGCAATTGAGCTAATATCAATTGCCGTTTGCGAAAGAGAGTTCCAAACTTCTACCACCCTTTGTGTGTAGAAATGTTTTCTAATCTCGCTCCTGAAAGGTCTGGCTCTAATTTTTAGACTGTGCCCCCTACTCCTAGAATCCCCAACCAGCGGAAATAGTTTCTCTCTATCTACCCTATCTGTTCCCCTTAATATCTTATAAATTTCGATCAGATCACCCCTTAACCTTCGAAACTCCAGAGAATACAACCCCAATTTGTGTAATCTCTCCTCGTAATTTAACCCTTGAAGTCCGGGTATCATTCTAGTAAACCTGCACTGCACTCCCTCCAAGGCCAATTTGTGCTTCCAAAGGTGCGGTGCCCAGAACTGCTCACAGTACTCCAGGTGCGGTCTAACCAGGGTTTTGTATAGCTGCAGCATAACTTCTGCCCCCTTGTACTCCAGTCCTCTAGATATAAAGGCCTGCATTCCATTAGCCTTATTGATTATTTTCTGCACCTGTTCATGACACTTCAATGATCTATGTACCTGAACTCCTAGGTCCCTTTGGACATCCACTGTTTTTAACTTTTTACCATTTAGAAAGTACCCTGTTCTATCCTTTTTTGATCCAACGTGGATGACCTCACATTTGTCTACATTGAATTCCATTTGCCACAGTTTTGCCCATTCGCCTAATCTATCAATATCGCTTTGTAATTTTATGTTTTCATCTACACTGCTTACAATGCCACCAATCTTTGTGTCATCGGCAAACTTAGATATGAGACTTTCTATGCCTTCATCTAAGTCGTTAATAAATATTGTGAATAATTGAGGCCCCAAAACAGATCCCTGTGGGACTCCACTAGTCACATCCTGCCAATGTGAGTACCTACCCATTATCCCTACTCTCTGTCGCCTTTCACTCAGCCAACTTCCTAACCAAGCCCCTTTCATAAAACCATGTTGATTCTGCCTAATCATGTTATGATTTTCTGAGTGCCCTGTTACCAAATCTTTCATAATAGATTCTAACATTTTCCCTACTACTGATGTCAGGCTAATTGGCCTATAGTTTCCTGATTTCTCTCTCCCTCCATTCTTGAATAACGGGGTTACATTTGCTACCTTCCAATCCACTGGGACCGTTCTAGAATCTAGGGAATTCTGGAAGATCAAAACCGATGCATCCACTATCTCTGCAGCCACCTCTTTTAAAACCCTAGGATGTAGGTCATTTGGTCCAGGGGATTTGTTAGCTTTTAGACCCATTAATTTCTCCTGCACTTTTTCTTTACTAATCTTAATTACTTTAAGTTCCTCACTCTTTTTACCCCATTGGTTCCCCACTATTTCTGGTGGTTTTTTGTGTCTTCTTCTGTGAAGACAGATACAAAATATTTGTTGAACATTTCTGCCATTTCCTTATTCCCTATTATAATTTCTCCTGTCTCTGCCTCTAAGGGATCCTCGTTTACATTCGCTAATCTCATTCTTTTTATATACTTGTAGAAGCTCTTACCATGTGTTTTTATATTTCTTGCTGGTTTACCCTCATATTCTATTTTCTCCCTCTTTATCAATTTCTTGGTCATCCTTTGCTGATTTCTAAAACCCTCCCAATCCTCATGCTTACTACTCTTCTTGTCAACATTGTAAGCCTCTTCTTTTAATCTAATACTACCCTTAATTTCTCTAGTTAGCCACAGTTGGACCACATTGCCAGTGGAGTTTTTATTCCTCAAGGGAATGTATACTTGTCGAGAATTATGATTTATTTCTTTAAACGTTCGCCATTCCTTATCCACTGTCATATCTTTTAATCTAATTTCCCAATCTACCTTAGCCAACTCACCCCTCATACTAAATAATTGGCTTTGTTTAAATTTAAGACCCTAGTTTCGGACTCAACTACATCAATCTCAAACTCAATATGAAATTCTATCATATGATCTGCTCCAGAGGATCCTTAACTATAAGATTACTAATTAACCCTGTCTCATTACACAATACTAGATCTAAAATAACCTGTTCCCTGGTTGGTTCCTCAACATATTGTTCTAGAAAACTGTCTCGAATGCATTCCATGAACTCGTCCTCCAAACTACCTTTGCCAATTTGGTTTGCCCAGTCTATATGAAGATTAAAGTCCCCATGATTATTGCATTACCCGTGTTGCATGCTCCTCTAACTTCCTGTTTCATACTCTGTCCAACACTATAACTACTGTTCGGGGCCCTATAAACTACTCCCACCTGTCTTTTCTGCCCCTTGCTATTTCTTAGCTCCACCCATACTGATTCTACATCCTGATTTTCTGAACTAAGATTCCTTCTCACTACTGTCTTTATCCCCTCCTTTATTATAAGGGATAACCCCTCCCACCCCCATCACCACCTCCTTTTCCATTTTGCCTATCTTTTCTAAAAGTCAAATACCCTGGAATATTTAGTTCCCAACCTTGGTCACCCTGCAACCATGTTTCAGTAATGGCTACTAGATCAAACCCATTTATCTCTATTTGTGTCATTAATTAATTTATCTTGTTATGAATGCTTCGTGCATTCAGATATAGCGCCTTTAATTTTCTGCCATTTAACTTTATACCATTTGAGTAAGATTTTATTGCTGCTAGTTGCAGGAGTTCATTGGTACTATAAATGCTGCTGTTATATTTATGCTTGTTTAATACTGACTCCTCTAATTTGCAGAAGCCAAATCTTTAGGAAACATGCCAATTGTAATGTCCGCTTGGACATGTATGAGCAGAGTACCAATGAAGCTCTGCACTTGCATACTCACTGCCTCTTCACTCCTGGGTACAAGTTACAACTTTTGAGCAATGTTCCCGTTACAAAGTGACTCTGCGATTAAAAATATTTCCAAAAAAAATCAAAGATCAACTCGATGATCTCAAAAACAAAGCAAGACTCTGCAGTTTGAACTTATTCACTACAGCCAAGCTCTCCTCCAAAGTGTGAAACTGAATTGGAAGGAAGCACAAAGCATGAACGTAGAAAAAAAAGTTAAACCATATGAAGAGAACTAAAATTAAGATCATCACAAAGTTGGAAAACTCCACTGGTACCCTACTGATACAAGTCCAAGGATGTACTATGACTGATCTACTCCCTAAAGACCTGATTTTGTCAAGCCAGAGTCAGGAGCAGGCATTAAACTGGCATCATAAATATAACAGCAGCACTGACCTAAGAAATGAGATGACAACCAACGGAGAAGGATTATGTTCACCAACCCCTCCCCAATCAGAAAAAACATCTTGTACATTTCTCCGTAATGTCAAGTGAACGGCTTAGATAGGATAGACAACTGCAGCTTAGATCTTACCAACAATAGAGAGTGAAGGGCTATCCCAAGATGCTCAGCAGAAAATAAATGCAAGTTAAAAAGGAAGTGTACTAAGTCCAGAATGCAATGGAAGTTCTATTTTGCTTGGAATTTCCTAAGAGATGCTCCTGTTCCACTAATGTAATTTCACCGGATGTGTGGCAGAAACCCCGTTTATGCGTATCGACAAGGTTTCAACCACATTTCCGACAGTGGAACGGGAGCGTGTCCAAGGAAATTCCCGGCCACACATGTTTCAAGTCAATGGGCATCCACTTGACATGGGTAAAGTAGGACAGTACCTGGAATTAAAGGACTCAGAATCAACCCTTCATCTCACAAGATATCAGAGACAGCTCCTCAAGCATGGTGCTCACAGGGAAGAGCTTTCAAGTCTACAAAAAGAGACGTTCAAACAGTTTGTTAGGAAGGTAAAATATCTGGGAGATGGATGGAATGAAGGACATTATGTACAACATACCAGAGTTTGTTATGTCCTATCAAGACATACAACAAGCCACCCAAGCAACCCAGACATATGTACACCTCGCACCACAGTCATACAGTATGTTGTTTGTGCTTAATGTGAATCAAAAGGCCATGACAATTCTTCCTATTGATAATTTTTTGTTGTGTATTCAATGACTTTTTCAGTAAGATCATCAGGAGACATTACACCCTCAGAATAGTTTGAGCCATGGTTCACGTACATGCCACCGATTTCTCTTTCCATTGGGTTTGGAAGTTGCCTGTAACAAGCAACCCAATTGGTCATATGGTGGAACTAAAGGCCTTTAGAAGCGATGAACCAGACATTACTTTCTCCCACAGAAATGTTTCCAGATCAGCTGATGGGTTCTGACAGTTGCAATCACAGGTGTATTTATTTTGTTTTTGTCTGTGATGAAATTATATAACAAGTAAGCTGTTAAATACAGCTTCTTGAAAACAAAATGGATTTTTCTCCAAGGAACTTTCTGGAGCATGTCAGGCAGTAGTCACACTAAGGTTTATTAAGTTGCGGATGCTTTTTTTTAAGATGAGGAGGTTGTTCTGCTGTGAATCCATTATTTGGCTTTATTTGAGTTTTCTTGTCACTTGCAGAATTGCCACGGTTTGGAAATAAAATGGGGAATGGAGTTGGACTGGCAATGAGTTTTGTTACCATGCAGCAAACAGAGAGTGAATCCACACCATCCATATTGGAGCAGTCAACATTCACTGAGGGGGAGTGAGGTATGGCAATAATCAATGAGTATAATAGATTGCAAACCCCAGACTGGCGCAGTCAGTCTGCACACCCGAGAGACAGAATTAAGCCCCCATCCCCATTGCTGCAAACAGTCCAATTTACCCTCTTTTTTAATGATTGCTGTTTGCAGTGATTTTTATTTCCAGTACAAGAAAGTAAACTTTTCTGGCCGAGTCAAAAGATCAAAATAGGCCAGAAATTACTATTGGTGATAAGATCAGATAAATCCTTAACCAATTACACTAACTCTCCTCTGTATGCTATTTTAATGGAATACATTAATCCATTTATTTTAAACAGGTTAAACCCTCTGTTAAAATAGTGGATGGAAGAATATCATTCGAGCATGTTAAACATTTATCTGCTCAAACAGTCATTTCTAGTCTTGTGTTAGAAAACGTTTGAAATGCTGAATAGGTTGATGATCATCTAAATGTTTGGGTGCGACTCTTCATCAGAACTTAGTTCTAAGATTTTGTTTTACTGATATTGACTTACCCCTATCCCACCTGCAGCTATTTAAAAGGATTTCAAGGCCTTGGAGAGGGTGCAGAAGAGATTTACTAGAATGGTACCAGGGATGAGGGACTTCAGTTATGTGGAGAGACTGGAGAAGTTGGGGTTGTTCTCCTTAGAGCAGAGAAGGTTAAGGGGAGATTTAATAGAGGTGTTCAAAATTATGAAGCGTTTTGATAAGGTAAATATGGAGAAACTGTATCAACTGGCTGGAGGATTATCAACCAGAGGACACAGATTTAAGATAATCGCCAAAAGAACCAGCGGGGTGATGAGTCATTTTTTTACACAGTGAGTTGTTATGATCTGGAATGCACTGTCTGAAAGTGTGGTGGAGGCAGATTCAATAGTAACTTTCAAAAGGGAATTGGGTATAGACTTGAAAAGGAGAAATTTGCCGGACTATGGGGAAAGAGCAGGGGAGTGGGACTAATTGGATAGCTCTTTCAAAGAGCCCGCACAGGCATGATGGGCTGAATGGCCTCCTTCTGTGCTGGATCGTTCTATGATTCTATAAAAGTAAATGTAGTTCATTTAAAATACTTAAGTCAGCACACCATCAATTTATGTAATCCCGTGCCTGCCTCTGGACTGTCATGGGGTCGGGGGCAGGGTTAGTGGGTACAGTAACCTAATGGTTATGGTACCTCTAGCAATCCAGAGGTTTTGTGTTCAAATCCCACTATGGCAAATGGGAAATTGAATTCAGTAAAAACTGGCAATTTGAGGGCTGGCACCAAATCAAATAACGACAAAAGCTGCCGGATTGTGGTAAAAATCACTAATGTCCTTGAGGGAAGGGAACCTGCCACCCCTACCCAGTGTCCTTAGGGCAACTAGGGATGGGAAGCTAATGCGGCCTCGCCAGCGACGCCTACATCCTGAGAACAAATCTTAAAAAAAGGTGAGACAGTTTTGATTTGTGCATGTAGAATGCCCTGTGCATTGTAAATTAGATTTCATGGTGTATCTGTTGTTAGATTTACTGGACCCTATAGAGCTGTACCAAAGTCACTTTTATTTTCATTTTTACAACATCTGCAATCCTTCCAGGAAAAATTAATTTAGGCTTTGAAGGCAGAATCACAGTAAGCTTCAAAATGTCAGAAGATGCATCAGTTAAATTGGAAAAATCACCATTTTGTGTGGACTTCTCCAGGCCCCATAGAAAATAATTCTCCTGCCTTCAGCATTGACATCTGCCTTCAGCATTGACATCTGCCTTCAGCATTGACATCTGCCTTCAGCGTTGACATCTGCCTTCAGCGTTGACATCTGCCTTCAGCATTGACATCTGCCTTCAGCATTGACATCTGCCTTCAGCGTTGACATCTGCCTTCAGCATTGACATCTGCCTTCAGCGTTGACATCTGCCTTCAGCGTTGACATCTGCCTTCAGCGTTGACATCTGCCTTCAGCGTTGACATCTGCCTTCAGCATTGACATCTGCCTTCAGCGTTGACATCTGCCTTCAGCGTTGACATCTGCCTTCAGCATTGACATCTGCCTTCAGCGTTGACATCTGCCTTCAGCATTGACATCTGCCTTCAGCGTTGACATCTGCCTTCAGCATTGACATCTGCCTTCAGCATTGACATCTGCCTTCAGCGTTGACATCTGCCTTCAGCGTTGACATCTGCGTTGACATCTGCCTTCAGCGTTGACATCTGCCTTCAGCGTTGACATCTGCCTTCAGCATGACATCTGCCTTCAGTAAGTTCTGAATCCACCACTGCTGCAAACTGAATTTATGCGAACTTAGTTTTTATTTTCCTCCAATAAAAATGTTGGGATGTTGGGTACACTTGCAGGTTGCGTTATTACAAGCTCATATCCCACTGCACTTTCCTCATTTTCACGCATCATAAGGCCTATTTTTTGGACGGTTTGTCATCGGTCAGCTATTGATCGATTGACATACGTGGATTCGGTATAAAGACATTTCAGATGACACCAACAGCCATGTGATCTGCCTTAAGTTCTTTCCCAGGGTCATCTGCTTTCATCTCATTTCTGCCATCATCACCTTTGACAGCACAGTCAAAGCTTTATGCCATCTTGCGATAACTGCAATTATTTAGCAGTTCTTCTTTGGCCTATGTCATGATTGAACTCTTGTGAAATTTACCCATTGAAAATGCCACCTTTAAAGTCCCAAGTTTTCATTTGATGTGATTCTGAATGCCTCATTATATTGTGCATATATTCAGGTTAAAGGATTAGGCCCCTATTGATGACAGAGCTTCAGATCAGAACATCGGTCGACTGTAAATAAGAAAATGACATTTAACATACTAACACAACTAATCCAATATAAACACACCATGAAGTGTATCCCTAGCAAGCATTCATCTATCAGAAAATTCCTTATTGTCAAATTTCTTTTCTGAGCCCCCTTTATAAAAGAATTAGGAAATCGTGGTTGATGAAAACAAAATGCCCTCTGCTTGTAAAGGCATGCTCACCCAGTGGAGAGCCACGAATAAACGTACAGTTAATACCTCATAGAAAGCTGAGAAGGTAATGAAAGAAAGAACTTGCCTTATATAGCGGCTTTCATGACCTCACGATGTTCCAAAACGCTTTACATCCAATGAAGTATAGTCACTGTTGTAATGTAGGAAACTCGGCAGCAATGAGATAATGACCAGATCAAATGTTGGTTGAGGGATAAATATTGGCCAGGACACTGAGGAAAACTTCCCTTCTCAATAGTCCTGTGGAATCTTTTACATCCACCTGAGAGGGAAGATGTGGTCTCGGTTTAATGTCTCCTCCGAGACATTAAACGGCACGTCCAGTAGTGCAGCACTCCCTCAGTAAGGCACTGAAGTGTCAGCCTAGATGTTGTGCTTAAGCCCCTGGAGTGGGACATGAACCCACAACCTTTCTACTTCAGAGGCAAGAGTATTACCACAGAGGTACAGAAGACCATTTTTGCTATTGGAGTGATATCCATGATTGCACCATCTAGGAAGTGAGAGGTTCCAGTGACAGGAAAGGTAACTATTCTAATCACCGACACTAGCACCAATTCGGAGCTGAGAGGTTCCAGTGACAGAGAAGGTACCTATTCTAATCACCGACACTAGCACCAATTCGGAGCTGAGAGGTTCCAGTGACAGAGAAGGTACCTATTCTAATCACCGACACTAGCACCAATTCAGAGCTGAGAGGTTCCAGTGACAGAGAAGGTACCTATTCTAATCACCGACACTAGCACCAATTCGGAGCTGAGAGGTTCCAGTGACAGAGAAGGTAACTATTCTAATCACTCACTGGCACCAATTCGGAGCTGAGAGATTCCAGTGACAGAGAAGATAAGTATTTTAATCACCTACACTGGCACCAATTCAGAGCTGAGAGGTTCCAGTGACAGAGAAGATAAGTATTTTAATCACCTACACTGGCACCAATTCAGAGCTGAGAGGTTCCAGTGACAGAGAAGGTACCTATTCTAACCACTGACACTGGCACCAATTCGGAGCTGAGAGGTTCCAGTGACAGAGAAGGTAACTATTCTAACCACCTACACTGGCACCAATTCAGAGCTGAGAGGTTCCAGTGACAGAGAAGGTAACTATTCTAATCACTCACTGGCACCAATTCGGAGCTGAGAGGTTCCAGTGACAGAGAAGATAAGTATGTTAATCACATTCACTGGCACCAACAAGAGACAATTCACTGGTACATGACACTCCAAATTTCTTTTATTTCCTCACGCAGGTTACACAGCATCTGCTTGTCAAATTTAAACGTACAATAACAATATGCGTCCTACCAGTCTAAGAAACTAATTAGTTGTCTACAGATCCTTGGGGATGATGCCCTGCTTTTGTACTTTCTGTGACATGCTAGACAGAAGCATTCAGCCATTTTGGGTTTTTTAAATACTTGTTATGACAGTTGGGCTTTAAATTCTACACTGTTGATTAAGACTGCTAAAAAAATGTGTCCTTAATAATAGCTCAGAAGATAGATTGTAACGATATCTTAATTGGTTCATAAAAATATTGTGCGCTCAACACACCACCAAAATCTCAGCAGCATCAGTACAGACATAACAGGAAACTGCACTTCGTGTGATATTTTGCAGCAGATTCAGCAAGGCATTACAGAGTTCTTACAACTGAAACCAATCCAGCTGCTCCACACAGCAAGTAGCATGATCATGCTGTGACACTGGTAAGCTATCCTTGCAGATTCCTTCCCACTTTCCAGGTCTGTGAAATATTAGCTGACCTGCTTTATACCACTGACCTGAGAGGAAACATCAGATGTTATTTTTTTGCTTTGAACCTTGCTGCAAACAAGTCATATCATCGTTTCATGATTTTTAACACTAAATAGAACTTGTTCTCAGATGGTACGGAGAGAGTGTATTGATTAAACCGAGGCCGAATCCATGCACAGATGTTTGAATTTCTCCAGTCGCGACACTGCAGCATGACATCTGGAGGTAAGTTCTTTACCACCTGGGCAGCAATTAATGGAATGAAAATCAGGCGGGCTCTGCAATGGGCGGGCGATCAGCTCCTCCCGATTACCGGCCACCGAAGATAAAAATTTATCCCTTGGTTTTCACTTGGCTACAAAAAGATGGATTTCCTGATTGGATAAGCAGCTGTCAATCATACAATGACACACACAATCTAAGCGTGAATTTAAAGCTATACGCAGCTAGGAATTTGCAGCAACTTATTGACTAAATTTGTGCTTGTGCAATATACATTGACAGTCATTATTGAGGACTGACATTCCTTTGTTCGATAAATTTAATGAAAAAGGGTACATGTGAGTAAAGGTCGGTGTACTGTTGGGGGAAAAAGTGGCCACTAAAGAATCTTTTCCTGTTTATCAGTGCTTTGAGCAATATTACTCCTCCAAAATCGGTTAATGAACATGAGAGAAACATTTTGCAACAACCAGTTTAACTTGTTCAAGCCTTGTTAAAGACTAATCATGAAACTCTCATGCGGAATTACAAACTGTGGAGGATCATTTGAAAAACGAGTATTTTGCAATGTGTCAGTCCTGACATTAGTATGTTTAACAAGGGAGAACAGTAGAACAGTTCCACTTATCAGCACAGAAAAGTTTTGGACCCGGGAGCACGGGTGTAGTGGCTATTGGTGTGTATATTGTGGTGAAGGAGGAGAGGCCACTGGGTAGGTAGAGGGCATAGGAAGTGTACAACTTGCAGCAAGTGCTAGCCCAAGTGGTGGCTTTACCACCACAGAGTCAGCTACCCGAACATATCAACAGAGCAGGAACAAAGGAGGCTTACAGTCAGCAAGGAGGCTGTGACTGAGTTATGTTACCTGTCCAAGAAAACCAACAGGGTCAGGAAACCACTTATATTGCACTACTAGTGGCAGTTAAAATCACCACTGGCTTCAACTTTAATGATGTGGAGATGCCGGTGATGGACTGGGGTGGACAAATGTAAGGAGTCGTACAACACCAGGTTATAGTCCAACAGCTTTATTTGAAATCAGGGAAACATTACATCCAAGAATACTAAATACACAATAATGTTTCCCTGACTAACCTGTCTGAACACCATCCACTCCTTTGATTGCTGTGATTATCTCTCTGCCGAGGTGTGATAAAGGACAGTTAGAATGATTATCTGTAATCACCAGGCATTGTTCTCTGACTATATATGCTGTGCCTTTATGGAACCCTTCACTCACCTGACGAAGGAGCAAAGCTCCGAAAGCTTGTGATTTCAAATAAAGCTGTTGGACTATAACCTGGTGTTGTACGACTCCTTCAACTTTAATAGCTGTTATAGGGAACGTCGCAGGAGTTAGGCTCTTGCTGTGCACTGCTCCATTTAAGGAGTTAATTGAGGTCCGATACTAACACACACCCTGCTACATAGCCTTCAACTGTGATCATCAGAAGCAGTTTCTCTTAATCGTTGTCTTCCCTAAGGTCCTGAGCATCATTGATGTCTTTAGCCATTTGTACGGCCAACAGCATCTATATGATTCACTTGAACAGGAAGGGGTACGATTTTAGTGATTGTGGTCGGGTAAATTTTAGAGTCTTTAATTAAGAATGAAATGACCACATTTAGATTAGGAGAAAGTAGTTGCAAGAAGCCAGTGCAGATTTCAAAAGGGACAATTGTGCTTGACAAATCTCACAGAATACTTTGAGGAGGTAACAGGCATGGTAGATGGGGGAAATGCAGTGGACATAGTGTACATGGACATTAGGAAAGCCTTTGATAAGGTACCACATGAGAAATTACTAGAGAAGATTAAGGGGTTTGAATTTAGCGGGAGGATAGCAAACTAGATTATTAGAAGGGAGAAAACAGGGGGTAGGAATGAAGGGCAGTTTTTCAGAGTGGTTGGAAGTGGATAGTGCTGTCCCACTGGGTTCAGTTCTAGGGTCACTTCTGTTCACTGTGTATATCAATGATTTGGATATAGGCCTTGAGAGAGTGGTGTCAAAATTTGCAAATGATACCGCTATAGGAGGTATAGTCAATTCTGTGGAAGGGCAAAGGAATCTGCAAAGGTTTATTGATAAGTTGGAGAAATGGGCTAAAAAGTGGCAGATGGAATTTAATGTCAGTAAGTGTGAGGTGATGCATTTTGGTAAAAAAATGAGCAATAATTATACTCTGAATGGAAGTAGGCTCAGCGCTGTGGAAGAGCAGAGGGATTCGAGGGTATAGGTTTACAGGACATTAAAGGCAGCACCTCATGTTGATAAGGCTGTAAAAAAACAAATAGAATTCTAGATTTTATCATGAGGTATAGAGGTGAAATTGGTCTTCAGCAGTAGCACAAAACCTGTTCATATTGAATCGGCAGCTGGTTTTACCACACACCTCATTTTCATTTCCGTGGGTAATCAATTTCAGCCCCATAGAATATAAAAATCAAGAGGTAATAAGCCTAAATGAAACCTTAATAAGACTTCAGTTAGAGTATTGGGTTCAGTATTGGGCTGCACGCTATCGGAAGGATATTGAGGCTTTAGAAAGGGTACAACACAGATTCACTAGGATACTGCCTGGTATGAGGACATAGAAACACGAAGAAAGACTTGGAAAAATTGTTTCTATTTATGTTAGAACAACACAGATTACAGGGCTTTATGATAGAAGTGTTTACATTTATGAATGATGTGGAGATGCCGGTGGTGGACTCGGGTGGACAAATGTAAGGAGTCACACAACACCAGGTTATAGTCCAACAGCTTTATTTGAAATCACAAGCTTTCGGAGCTTTGCTCCTTCGTCAGGTGAAGTGACTTCACCTGATGAAGGAGCAAAGCTCCGAAAGCTTGTGATTTCAAATAAAGCTGTTGGACTATAACCTGGTGTTGTGCGACTCCTTACATACATTTACGAAAGAATGGGACAGTGTAGAGAGAAGCAGATTGTTTTCAGTAGTTGAGGGGTATGGAATGAGGGGCCATAGATACAAGAATAAATTTAAGAGATTTAGAACAGAAAGGAAGGGAAACTTTTTCACACAGAGAGTTGTGAATTTGTAGAATTCAATTCCAGGGTTAGTGGTTGAAGCAGAAACTACGTCAACATTCAAGATTAGATTGGATAGGTGGATGAAGGAAAGGGGAATAAAAGGATATGAGAACAGGGCGAGTAAATGTGATTGGAACTATTTCCTTGCATGAAGGGTAAACACCGACACGGACTCTTTGGGCTGAATGGCCTTTTTCCATGTTATGACTTCTATGTGCTTCTATGTTGAAATGGCATACAGCCTCTACAAGGAAATACTGCACCTCGCTTCACAGTTCCCTGGGGGTTCATGTGGTGCTTTCGTTCTTAGACAATCAAACATGATGCCCTTATGGAACCAGCCCTCCATCAGTCTCCTTCAGAGATATGGCTAAATGGTGCAACTATGGGCTGATGCCATCTCTGCACAATCTCTGTATCCAAACAGAGAGCTGATGCAACAACAACTTGCATTTATATAGCGCCTTTAATGTAGTAAAACATCCCAAGGCACTTCACAGGAGTGATTATGAAACAAAATTTGACACCGAGCCACATAAGGAGACATTAGGACAGGTGACCAAAAGCTTGGTCAAAGAGGTAGGTTTTCAGGAGTGTCTTCTAGGAGGAGAGAGAGATATAGATGCGAAGAGGTTTAAAGAGGGAATTCCGGAGTTTTGGGCCTAGGCAGCTGAAGGCACGGCCGTCAATGGTGGAGTGAAGAAAATCGGGGATGTGCAAGAGGCCAGAACTGGAAGAGCGCAGAGATCTCGAAGAGTTGTAGGGCTGGAGGAGGTTACAGAGATAGGGAGGGGCAAGGCTATGGAGGGATTTGAAAACAAGGATGAGAATTTTAAAATCGAGGCGTTGCCAGACTGGGAGTCAATGTAGTTCAGCAAGCACAAGGGTGATGGGTGAACGGGACTTGGGGTGCGAGTTAGGATATAGGCAGCAGAATTTTGGATGAGCTCAAGTTTACGGAGGGTGCAAAGTGGGAGGCCAGCCAGAAGAACATTGCAATCGTCGAGTCTAGAGGTAACAAAAGCATGGATGAGGGTTTCAGCAGCAGATGAGCTGAGTCAAGGGTAGAGACGGGCGTGTTACACAGGTGGAAGTAGGCGGTCTTGATGATGGAGAGGATTATAGGGTCGGAAGCTTAGCTCAGAGTCAAATAGGACGACAAGACTGCAAACAGTCTGGTTCAGCCTCAGCCAGTGACCAGGGAACGGGATGGCTAGGGAACGGAGTTTGTAGCAGGGACTGAAGACAGTGGTTTTGGTCTTCCCAGTATTTAATTGGAGGAAATTTCTGCTCTTTCAATACTGGATGTCAGGCAAGCAATGTGACAAATCAGAGGCGGTGGAGGGGTAGAGTTGGGTGCAATAGAAGTGGGGTGGGGGGATAACAAGCCAACCCTGGGTCCTCACACTAAAGAAATGTATCAGATGCTTGGTCTGGTTGGGAGAGACCTTGCAATATTCCAAAGAGCAAGCCTAAAAATTGCCTCATCCTTCTGGTGAATTCTATACTTGGGCACTGTTACTTTCTGTTAGTCATATTTATATTCATGGAACTGCTATTTGTGAATTATTTAGTTTTTGTAGAGAACTGCATGTTCTCTGTTAGGTTTGCCTACATAGCAATGGTGAATGCATTTCAAAGTAATTTATTCTGTATGAAGCACTTTGGTTTGATAAGGTGCTATATAAATGTAACTGACATTTTATTTTATACACGAAACGAATGCCAGGCTGTAAATTATACTAAAAGTGAACTCAATTCATTCAGTTATATAATACTGATGTTCATTTTCAACGTGCTTTGCTCCCTCATTTCTCCATGTTAGTTGTACATATGCCCTACTACTAAGTATCCTCTTAGAGAGAGAGGAGCAGCAATAATGGATGGCTATGTAGCTGATTGTGGAACTGCAAGGGATACAGAAGAACCATTACTTGTATCTGGAAACTAAGCTTGATAGACCTGCAACAGTGCTAGGATCACTGTTGCTGTAATCACTGTGTGCTCATCCTCTTGCACTTCCTCTGAGCCTAGGATACTGCACTGACTCTCTCGTTGGGCCACAACCTGTGATATCACTGCAGGCCTCCCTCTTCTCTCCTTCCCCCTCTTCCCCTGCAGAGAAAATCACCATGTTTCTCCATTATAGTATCAAACAGGACATCAGGGGCATGATTTTTACTCAGAGCCGGGTACCCCACCCATCCGCAGATACTCGTGTGGGGTACCCGGAAGCGAATTGAGTACGTCGCAATCTGTGATCGTAACTCAATTGAAGGTGAGTATTTGCGATTCCGGGTTTCCTACACACCAGGCAGCCAGATTGACAGGCTGGCTGCCTGTCAGCAGTGAAAGGAGCTGCAAATCAGAGAGGGAGGCGGGAAGGAGAAAGAGATCATCGGCACTGCAAAAAAATCAGAGGGGGTGTGGAGTTGGGGGGACATGGAGGACATTGGGGGGTCCAGTCAGCATCGGGGATCGGGGGTGGGGGGAGGGGGTGTCAGCCAGCTTCAGAGATCAGGGGGTGGGGGGTCAGCCAGCATTGGAGATCGGAGGGGTCAGCCAGCATTGGAGATCGGAGGGGTCAGCCAGCATTGGAGATCGAGGAGGTCAGCCAGCAACGACATCGGCAGAGGGGGGTGCTCAGCCAGCATTGGAGATCGGAGTGGGGTAAGGTCCAACATCGGGGGGAATCCACCATCGATGCCTTTGGGGGGGGTGGTTATCGGTCCAACTCGGGGGTCCTGTCGGCCAGGTGAGCTTGTTGGGCCTGGATGAAGCACTCCTCCTCCTCCTGGCCCACAGGCAGTGCAATAAAGGCACTCACCTCATGGATCCGGCCCTTCTCGCCTGCTTTCACCTGATGTGAATCGGAAGCGATGGGAAGCCCGAACAGGTAAGGTTAAATTCATTTAAGTCATTTAAGTTTTTCAATACACAAAATATTAAGTACTTCACGTATTTCAATGAAGTACATTGCTCCTTTAAATATCGGCCCGCCGGCTTCAAGTGGAGGCAGGACTTCCTGGTGTCTGCTGTGCACACACATACAAACCTGCCTGGGTTAAACCCACAAATGGGCAAGTTGAAGCCGGGATGCAGTCCCGCTCCAAATATCTACTATTTTGACTGCTCACCCGCCCCTGGGGGTTAAAATTAGTCCCCAGGTATCAGTTATTGAAATGTGCTCCACGAATCTTCTCTGCCATTTTTGTCACCATTTATGCAGCTGCCTTCTCAAACTTTTCAAATTTTAAAGGGATGAATTGGCCTGCTAACTGCGTCAAAAGTGTAAAATGATCATGATTGTGCAGGGATCGTGATTGGCTAATACTTTTTAGTTGCTGCTAATAAAATTGCACTCTCAATTTGCACTTTTAATTGTCGTTCATTGCCACAATCTTGTTATTTTGTTGTAAAAGCTGGTTGCTCAGGAGTGGTGCAATGACTTGGAAGTGCCATTACATATAAAGACAAAGCGGTTGATTTTGAGTGGCCCTCCCTTGACCTGAATGGAGCTGTAACAGCCCCAAAATGGGGTCAGTAGGCTTATAGCCCCATTAACACCAGCGATGCGGCCGGCTCCATTTTCAAAGAGACCTACTTCCGAGAGTCCAACGCACCCACTTGATTCAGGAGCTAGGCTATTTTAATATGGAAATTGGGGTCCTATGACGTATATAGGGTCCCCATTGCCATTTTAGGTAGGAACTGGTCAAAGCCTTTGATCAGTTCCATGGGCCATGGAACCGAAGAGGTCCAGCAAAGGTAAGTGTCAAATTCTTTTTGTGGGCCCCGGAGGAGTAGGAGTGCAGTGATTTTGTTCCCAGGTTCATTTGTGCCAAGTTAATTATTTGAACATTAACATTTTAAACATTTTTTTAAAATGTTAACAGTTTGCATAAAAACAGATCCCCATCACATGCACACGCACGGTACTAATCTCAATATCTGACTTTCATTATTTCTGATAGATTAACACATTGGGTAATAACTTGTACAGTCTGCTTAAGTGACTTCCATTAACATTTTGTGATATTGCACAAATCTCTAACTTTAATTGTCAAAATGATTGCAAATGAATGAAAGCTTTAAGTAATATTAAATTGCCTGGATGGTTAACTGAGTCATGTGAAAGCTTGAATTATGGTGCCTCTTCACATTGTTTGTATGACCAACATTTCAAAAGAAACTGCATGTCCAAATATGTTTAATAACAGGAACCTCATGCAGTGTCTCAGTTCTCAGTTGTTTCTCAAATTGCTCTCGAGACATCATTAACGGGATCTTGATGATGTTGCAGTGCCAGATACCACTAGTTGAGATAGATGGGACAGAAGAAATACCAACATCGGAGGCCTTCTCTTCACTGACATTTTACTTTAAAAAAATCTTTCCTAACTCATTACACAGAAGAATTTTCTGCCAGTTTATGGTCATCCTGCAGTCGCTTGAGAGAGAGAGAGAAAAAAAGATGAGTTTGAAGGTGGAGCAGTGGGTTAGAAGATTTTACTTTTATCTATGAAACCAAAGTTCATCTGCTCAGATGGGATAAGGGATTCTGACTCCAGGCTGCAGGAGACCCAGGTGAAATAGATTTCGGCAGTTTTAAACCACTCTTAACAGATGTGAGGTCATTATACAAAATAAAAGAGCAAGAACTTGCATTTTTATCATTCTTTATCACATTTGCAGAATGTGCCAAAGCATTTTACAACCATTGGAATACTTTATGAAGATATGAAAATGATGTGCAGGAAAATCTGAAAGAAAAGCAGAAAATGCTGGAAACACTCAGCAGGTCAGGCAGCATCTGTGGAGAGAGAAACAGAGTTAACGGTTTTGATCTGAAGTTGTTGAACTCAATGTTGAGGCTGAAAAGCTGTAAAATGCCTAATCGAAAGATGAGGTGCTGTTTATATTGAAAAATACATTTTGAAGAAGCAAGTTGCTGTGCTAAAGGCTCATCAAGTTTAGTAAGTGATTAACTGAGCCTTATAGATCAAACAGTCCCAGATTCAATTTCTGGTTTATGCTGAGTCAGCCAATCTCAACCAAAGTGGAGGCAAGAGCATCATAATTAGCCTCAGTACCTTGGATCGGGGAAGAGAAAATCTCCTACAATTCCCACTATAATCTCATGACCCCTGCTGAGAGTACACCTCTGTGAGCATCAGATTAGGACAGGCTCTGATGTTGTCTATGACGCCGCTCAGGTTTGAATGACTCAGTAACACCTACTGTCAAGGGTCACGCATGAATATTGGCCAATTGAGTGAAGTACTGGAGTGTGATTGGCTCTTTACCAGAATAGGGTTCCACTGGTGCTAAGGCCTTGGAGACGATGGCAGGAAATTGGTGAAAGGGGAAAAAAAACCTGTGCCTATACATACATAAAATGAACAAAGGCAAAGTGCTATGCTTTTGGCGCTCTATGAATTTAAGCCTGTATCTGCATGCATGAGGAGTAGGATAGTGTGTTATGGTACGAACAATTAACTGTTAACTTCTTTAGAATATATTTCTTACACAGTCTGATAATCTACATGGCTTTGAAGGAAACAGTCTTTTGTAGACCTTCCAACACAATATTTGTATATGTTCCTGCCTAACATATGGAGCTCAGCTGCTAATTGGACTGAACTGAAACTGAACTAAAGTTGAATGGCTAGTGAAGTATCTTTATGCTATAAGAAATCTTTCATGTCATAGGTGTTAATGTTGACATATTAACTATCTTCCTCTAAAGCATATCCACTGATGGGTCAATCATTAGAGACAATGGGGTAGATTTTTGTTTACACCACTGGGGCTGTAATCTGGCAGAGCGGTCCGCCTGCCCTTTATAGAACCCACATGAATTTTATCAGATGTATTCTTTAAGGGTGAGTGATTCACTCCATCAGAATACTGTCCTGGCAGTGATGACGAAAATCTATCCCAACGAATTTCATCTGTTTTTCTTCAATCTATGGACTCAGGCACATTAGTATTTCAAAGTCACCAAGTTCACTTCAGTTTCTGAGTATAGGCAATGGTACCGACAAAATGGCTGGTTACTTCTCATTGAAACTGTGGAAATATGTGGACAGTTTTGTGTATGGACCACTCCATTGCTAGAGTCAAGGGTAGCGACTTTCAGCTGTAACTAGCTGAAACAACCTTTCAAGTCACATTTATCCTGTCCAAGTAAAGTCATGTCAAACAAATATAGTCCAGAACTTTTTCCTATTTGTAGGATGAAAATTCTGTTTTAATCATATGGCTTTTCCTCAGGGAAGACAGTTGCTGCTACTCTTACGCAGCAGATGTGAGAACCTGACCAGTATCTTGCTCGAGTGAACTGCCTGGAGCAATGTCTTTCCAGTTAAAACGCTCCACAGGGCACATGGAAATTTTTCTGACAGGCATGTTTCCCCCGCAACTATCTTCTGCACTTTATCCCTGTCACAGTCTTGTGCACTGTATGCCTGGGATGTGTATATTCTCTTGCTTGCATCTCCATACCCATGTTTGCCCTTCAGGGAAACTACCTGGCATAGTTAGGCCTGCCAGGCAACAGTGGCTGAATGATTTATGAGGACTCTCTGTAGCTATACTGCTCTGTGATGTAGAATCATAAAATCGTAGAACGGTTACAGCATGGAAGGAGGCCATTCGGCCCATTGAGTCCGCGCCAGCTCTATGCAAGAGCAATCCAGCTAGTCCCACTCCCCCGCCCTTTCCCTGTAGCCCTGCAATTTTTTTTCCTTTTAAGTACTTATCCAGTTCCCATTTGAAGGTCATGATTGATTCTGGCTCCATCACTCCCTCTGGCAGTGCATTCCAGATCCTAACCACTCACTGTGTAAAGAAGTTTTTCCTCATGTCGCCTTTGGTTCTTTGGCTAATCGCCTTAAATCTCTGTCCTCTGGTTCTTGACCCTTCCGCCAATGGGAACAGTTTCCCTCTATCTACTCTGTCTCGACCCATCATGATTTTGAATACCTCTATCAAATCTCCTCGCAACTATCTCTGTTCCAAGGAGAACAACCCCAGCTTCTCCAGTCTATCTACGTAACTAAAGTCCCTCATCCCTGGAATCAATCTAGTAAATCTCTTCTGCATCCTCTCTAAGGCCTTCGCATATTTCCTGAAGTGTGGTGCCCAGAACCAGTTGTGGCTGAACCAGTGTTTTATAAAGGTTCATCATGACTTCCATACTTTTGTACTCTATGCCTCTATTTATAAAGCCCAGGATGCTGTATGCTTTTTTAACCACTTTCTCAACCTGCCCTGCCACCTTCAACAATTTGTGCACATATACCCTCATATCTCTCTGTTCCTGTACCCCTTTTAGAGTTGTGCCCTCTAGTTTCTATTGCCTCTCCTCGTTCTTCCTACCGAAATGTATCACTTTGCATTTTTCTGCGTTGAATTTCATCTGCCACGTGTCTGCCCATGCCACCATCCTGTCTATATCCTCTCGAAGTTTATCACTATCCTCCTCACTGTTCACTACCCTTCCAAGTTTTGTGTCATCTGCAAATTTGGAAATTGTGCCCTGTACACCCAAGTCCAAGTCATTAATATATATCACGAAAAGAAGTGGTCCCAGCACTGACCACTGGGGAACACCACTGTACACCTCCCTCCAGTCCGAAAAACAACCGTTCACCACTACTCTCTGTTTCCTGTCCCTTAGCCAATTCTGTATCCATGTTGCTACTGACCCCTTTATTCCATGGGCCACAATCTTGATGATAAGCCTACCGTGTGGCACTCTAGCGAACGCCTTTTGAAAGTCCATAAACACCACGTCAACTGCATTGCCCTCATCTACCCTCTCTGTTACCTCATCAAAAAACTCTATCAGGTTAGTTCAACACGATTTGCCTTTAACAAATCCATGCTGGCTTTCCCTAATCAATCCACCCTTGTCCAAGTGACTGTTAAATCTGTTCCGGATTATTGTTTCTAAAAGTTTTCCCACCACTGAGGTTAAACTGACTGGCCTATAGAAACAAATGGGTATGATCTCATGACCATTACAGAGGCGTGGTTGCAAGGTGACCAAGGTTGGGAGCTAAATAGTCAGGGTTATTTAACATTTTGGAAGGATAGGAAAAAAGGTAAAGTTGGCGGGGAGCCCTGTTAATAAAGGATGAAATTGGTATAATAGTGAGAAATGATCCTGGCTCAGACGATCAAGATGTCGAATCAATTTGGGTGGAGGTAAGAAATAGCGAGGGAAAGAAATCTGTATTAAACTTAAATATGGGCAATTACAAAGGAATGAGGGCAGAATTGGCTAAAGTGGACTGGGTAAACAGATTAGATGGTATGATGGTGGATAAACAGTGGCAAACATTTAAAAAGATATTTTATGACTAGCAACAAAACTATATCCCTGTTAGGAGGAAAGACTCCACAAAAAGGGTGAACCAACCATGACTAACTAAGGAAGTCAAGGATGGTATCGGGTTAAAAGAAAAAGCATATAACATGACAAAGATTACTGGTAAGCCCGAAGATCGGGAAAACTTTAAAAACCAGCAAAAGATGACTAAAAGAATAATAAAGAGGGAGAAAATAAATTATGAGAGTAAACTAGCAAGAAATATAAAAACTGACAGTAAAAGCTTCTACAAGTATATAAAAAGGAAGAGGGTAGCTAAATTAAACATTGGTCCCTTTGAGGATGAGACTGGGGAAATAATAATGGAAAACAAGGAAATGGCAGAGGAATTGAACAGATATTTTGTATCTGTCTTCACAGTAGAAGATATTAATAACATACCAATAATAGTAGAAAATCAAGGGGCAAAGAGGAGGGAGGAACTAAAAACAATCACTATCACTAGAGAAAAAGTACGAGGTAAACTAATGGGTCTAAAGGCTGACAAGTCCCCTGGACCTGATGGCTTGCATCCGAAGGTCTTAAAGGAAGTGGCTACAGAGATAGTGGATGCATTGGTTGTAATCTTCCAGAATTCACTACATTCTGGAAAGGTCCCAGCGGATTGGAAAACCGCAAACGCAACACCCCTATTCAAGAAGGGAGTGAGACAGAAAGCAGGTAACTATAGACCAGTTAGCCTAACATCTGTCATTGGGAAAATGCTAGAATCCATTATTAAGGAAGCAGTCGCAGGACATTTGGAGACTCATAATACAATCAAGGAGAGTCAACATGGTTTTATGAAAGAGAAATCATGTCTGACAAATTTATTAGAGTCCTTTGAGGAAGTAACAGGCAGGGTGAATAAAGGGGAACCAATGGATGCAGTATATTTGGATTTCCAAAAGGCATTCGATAAGGTGCCACATAAAAGATTACTGCACAAGATAAGAGCTCATGGTGTTGGGGTAATATACTGGCATGGATAGAGGATTGGCTAACCAACAGAAAACGAAGAGTCGGGATAAAAGGGTCATTTTCAAAATGGCAATCTGTAACTAGTGGGGTGCCGCAGGAATCAGTGCTGGGGCCTCAACTATTTACAATATATATCAATGACTTGGATGAAGGAACAGAGTGTCTTGTGGCCAAATTTGCTGATCGTACAAAGATAGGTGGAAAAGCAAGTTGCGATGAGGACACAAAGTGTCTGCAAAGGGATATTGACAGGTTAAGCGAATGGGCAAAAATTTGGCAGATGTAATATAATGTGGGAAAATGTGAAGTCATCCACTTTGGGAGGAAAAACAAAAAAGCAAAATATTATTTGAATGGAGAAATGCTACAAAATGGTGAGGTATAGGGGGATCTGGGTGTCCTCGTACATGAAACACAAAAAGTCAACATACAGGTGCAGCAGGTAATCCGGAAGGCAAACGGAATATTGGCCTTTATTTCTAGGGGGATGGAGTATAAAAGCAGGGAAGTCATGCTGCAACTGTACAGGGTGCTGGTGAGACCACACCTGGAGTACTGCATACAGTTCTGGTGCCCTTATTTAAGGAAGGACATACTTGCATTGGAGGCAGTTCAAAGAAGGCTCACTAGGTTGATTCCGGGATTGGAAGGGTTGTCTCATGAGGAAAGATTGAACAGGTTGGGTCTATACTCATTGGAGTTTAGAAGAATGAGAGGAGACCTTATTGAAACATATAAGATTCTGAGGGGACTCGATAGGGTAGATGCTGAGAGGATGTTACCCCTCATGGGGGAATCTAAAACTAGGGGGCATAGTCTCAGAATAAGGGGTTGCCCGTTTAAGACGGAAATGAGGAGGAATTTCTTCTTGCAGAGGTTCGTGATTCTTTGGAATTCTTTACCCCAAAAAGCTGTGGAGGCTGAGTCATTGAATACATTCAAGGCTGAGTTCGACAAATTTTTGATCAGCAAGGGAGTCAAAGGATTTGGGGAAAAGGCAGGAAAGTGGAGTTGAGGTAAAAATCAGATCAGCCATGATCTCATTGAATGGCAGAGCAGGCTCGAGGGGCCGAATGGCCTACTCCTGCTCCTATCTCTTATGGTCCTATGGTCTTCGGCTTTTTGGCCCATCAAAAACAAACTCTTTAGCCTTGCTTTGGCCAAAAATACTTCTTACACCTCGAAAATCCCAAGAATGCAGGCACTCATGCTCTCTAAAAACTGATCGTTTTGTACCAGATATGAGCATACCAGCAACAGTTAACACCCGTGTCACCCAACCCTTCGGCTGCAAATATTGTGAATTTAGAGCCACTACACGGCTCACAGCAAATGTCAGCCCTCATGAGTAGCACTTGGCCTGCCCTGGTTTCCCTTCGTATCTAATCTTATTGCATCTGTAACATTTGATTTCCCTGGAATCCTCCCTCTATGGTCTGCCGGGCTACACCATCACAAGCTCACAGAGCGCTTGCTGATAACACGGGTAGATGAATCACCCAAAGGTCAATTGGTTTAACACCCCCACACACTCATTCGATCCCCGGCACTTTGGGTTCTGGGCCCTTGGTCAAACAACTATACCCTTAAAATGGTCTCAATATTACTTTAAGTGTTTCATCATATGAGGAAACAGGGTGGATGTTAGAGCGACATTTTAGAAAGTATCCGGTTAGATCAAACGTAGGATTAATGAGTTTCGGGTGATGCAACAGTAAGTTAGCATTGCTAAGCTAAAACCTATTTGACCACATTGTGTGGGTTACTGACCATTTGATCGCAGTGAGTGGCCACACGACATGGCCAGAAGGAGACAGGATATAAAGTGGGAGAAAGAGAGAGCTTGTGGCAGAGGATAGATGGAAGAACACCAAGAAGAGGCAGGGGTTACAACTCTACCCAGAAGAGTGGGTAATGCCATTTTGCTTATTCCTCTGTACTATTGCTAAAATGATTGTATTTACTTTATCTATTCCATATCAATAAAGTCAATGCTTACACATTTCTATCACTAGTTCTCTGTAAGTAATGTTTCTGGCTTTCCATAATATTTTAAAATTATGCCTGTATGTTTCTGGCATTAGGTCAAAAGCAGCAAGAGTTGCTCATTTAAAGCATTATGGTCTGTACTGTACACTTGGTCTGCTCACAGAAATGCACTAAGGGGTTGAATTTCCAGGGGGGAGGGGGGGCTCTCCCTAACATCTGCCATAACTTCATCAGAAGATCATCAGAAACCCTGAAGAAACAGCATAACTTCAAGCCCTAAGCGCTTTACCAACCCGACTACTTAAAACCCATTCAAACGTATAACCCAGAAATATTATCTATTTTATACAGATTGAAAACTCTGTTATCACCTCATTCATAATATCTGCGTGCAAATCAGGCAGATTTCTTATTGTTTTTGTGCATTATTTGTTTTAGTAGACTGTAGGAGTTGACATGATTTGCAACAGTAGTTGATAGAAAAGCCACTGAGCAGGAGTGTACACTGCTGAGTGGGGACAGTAGAATTGGAGTGAAGAGGCATCTGGAACCATTAATGCTGTCACTTCATCCCATGCCTCCAGATCAACTCTCAGATGAGAAGTACTCAGGAGGCTTTGCCTGGTTTCACAATCTGGAGTTACCGGCCCATAAATTCAGCCCGTTTCCTGGGGGCTAAATGGCCTACTAAGCCTGCAATATGGTAGGCAGGAAGCGTGCACACATTTCCAGCCAGAAGTGCGCTGCCTGCCTTATTGGGAAAGGGAAAAAAATGTCGTACAGTACCCACGCCTGAAACAGGCATTAGTCCCTTTGCGTGTGTAAATAAAGGGCCTAATGCCTGTTTGAGGCTCCCACCGCAAGATTAATTTGTCCTGAGGCAGCCAGCACCAGTGCCAGCACTGGCTGCACTCAGAGAAACCAGACCTTAGGACTGCCTGTTCATAAAATCATAGAATGGTTACAGCACAGAAGGAGGCCATTAGGCCCATTGAGCCCATGTTGGCTCTTTGTAAGAGCAATCTAGTTAGTCCCATTCCCCCGCTCTATCCCCGTAGCGAGGCAATTTTTTTCCCTTCAAGTATTTATCCAATTCCTTTTTGAAAGCCACGATTGAACCTGCTTCCACCACCCTTTCAGGCAGCGCATTCCAGATCATAACCACTCACTGCATAAAAACATTTTTCATCACGTTGCCTTTGGTTCTTTTGCCAATCTCCTTAAATCTGTGTCCTCTGATTCTCGACCTTTCCGCCAATAGGAACAGCTTCTCGTTATTTACTTTATCTAAATCCTTCATGATTTGAACACATTTATCAAATCTCCTCTCAACCTTCTCTGTTCTAAGGAGAACAACCCCAGCTTCTCCAGTCCATCCACATAACTAAAGTCCCTCATCCCTGGAACCATTCTAGTAAATCTTTTCTGTACCCTCTCTAAGGCCTTCACATCCTTCCTAAAGTGCGGCGCCCAGAATTGGACACAATGGGGTGATTTTAAACCGCAAGAATGGGTGGGTTGGGGGCAGGTGGGAGTTGAGAATAGTTGTTTTTTGGGTCGCGACTGCAACCTGGCTTTATTTCTGGGTTTAACTCGGCGCGGAAAAGTACAGGAATGCAAAGTCCGAAAATGTTGCGGTTGAGATCCAAAAAAACAACTATTTTCGACTCCCACCCCCAACTCACTCATTCTTGGGGTTTAAAATCATCCCCAAAACGCCAGTTGTGGCCGAACCAGTGTTTTATAAAGGTTCAACATAACTTCCTTGCTTTTGTCCTCTATGCCTATATTTATAAAGCCCAGCATCCAGTATGCTTTTTTAACTGCTTTCTCAACCTGTCCTACCACCTTCAAAGATTTGTGCACTTATACCCCCAGGTCTCTCTGTTCCTGCACCCCCTTTAGAATTGTACCATTTAGTTTATATTGTCTCTCCTCATTCTTCCTGCCAAAATGTATCGCTTCGCATTTCTTTGTGTTAAATTTCATCTGCCATTTGTCTGCCCATTCCACCAGCCTGCCTAAGTCCTCTTGAATTCTATTGCAATCCCCCTCACTGCTTACTACACTTCCAAGTGTTGAGTCATCTGCAAATTTTGAAATTGTGCCCTGTATACCCTGTTACTCATCAAGGTAAGTTTTTGAAATTTACTTAGCTGAATGTGGAGCTGGGAGGAGAAGGAGTGCTCCTCCTGACTCCACATTTAAAGAACGCTGGCCGCCATTCCCCCGCGATCACGACTGCTCCCCCCGACACAGCTTCCAATCTCCAACCTCCGGTTCCCAGGTGCAGGGAATGTACCCTGCACTCTCCACGCACCCAAAGATGGGCACGCCCGAATTTCCACCCCACCAAGTTTGGATCATTTACAATAGTAGAATTGTAGATGAATCCAGAGTCCTTTTATGTCTAAAATTGTCAGATCAGAGGGGGCCATAGGATGGCTCATGTGAAAACTGAAAAAGTCACATTGGTACAGTAAAGGGTCCTCATCTAGAGCTGAGGTGTTGGCACGCTTCTGGGCACAGTAGAATGAATTTAATCCTTGGTCTAAACAATGTTATGCCTGAACTATAAGAGTGTATGACCAAACAAAAAATGGAAAAGTGTTCCATTCGCCAGCACGGATGTACCTCATCTTGCTGAGCACAGCGCTCACCAAAAAACTTTGTGTATTTAAAAAAATGGATTTTAATATTTTATAGAATTCCGAGTATCCCATGCGTTTCTCCCAGCACTAACTGGTCTGCTGGTTTTCACATGAGCCATCCTATACTCTCGATAAAGTCCCTTAAAAGAAACTGCTGGGAAATTGCTAGAGTCTATAATTAAGGATAGAGTGACTGAAAGTTTGAAAATTTTCAGCTGATCAGAGAGAGCCAGCATGGATTTGTAAAGGGTAGGTCATGCCTGACGAACCTGATTCAATTTTTTGAAGAGGTGACTAAAGTAGTTGACAGGGGAATGTCTACGGATATTGTATATATGGACTTCCAGAAGGCATTCGTTAAAGTCCCTCATAAGAGACTGCTAGCTAAAGTTGAAGCTCATGGAATTGAAGGCAAATTATTGACCTGGTTAGGAAATTGGCTGAGCAGCAGGAGGTGGAGAGTAGGGATAATGGGCAGGTACTCAAATTGGCAGGATGTGACTAGAGATATCCCACAGGGATCTGTGTTAGAGCCTCAACTATTCACCGTATTTATTAACAACTTAGATGACGGGATAGAGAGCCGCATATCCAAGTTTGCCGATGACACAAAGACAGGCAGCATTGTAAGCAGTGTAGATGGAAGCATAAAATTACAGAGAGATATTAATAGATTAAATGAATGGGCAAAACTGTGGCAAGTGGATTTCAATGTAAGCAAGTGTGAGGTCATCCACTTTGGACATTAAAAGGATAGATCAGTGTACTTTCTAAATGGTGAAAAGCTCGAAACAGTGGAGGTCCAAAGAGACTGAGGGGTCCATGTACATAGATCATTAAAATGTCATGGACAGGTACAGAAAATAATCAAAAAGACTAATGAAATGCTGGCCTTTATATCTAGTGGACTAGAATACAAGGGGGTAGAAGTTATGCTACAACTATACAAAGCCCTAGTTAAACCACACCTGGAGTACAGTGTTCAGTTCTGGGCACTGCACCTTAGGAAGGATATTTTGGCCTTGGAGGGAATGCAGCGTGGATTTACTATAATGATACCTGGACTCAAGGGGTTAAATTAAGAGGACCGATTACACAAACTAGCATTGTATTCCCTGGAATTTAGAAAATTAAGTAGTGAATTGATTGAAGTTTTCAAGATATTAAGGGGAACTGATAGGGTGGATAGAGAGAAACTATTTACGCTGGTTGGGGAGTCTAGGACTAGGGGACATAGTCTAAAAATTAGAGCCAGGACTTTCAGGAGTGAAGTTAAGTAACACTTCTACACACAAAGAGTGTAGAAGTTTGGAACTCTCTTCCACAAACGGCAATTGATGCTAGCTCAATTGTTAATTTTAAATCTGAGATTGATAGATTTTTGTAAACCAAAGGTATTAAGGGATATGGGGCTAAGGTGGGTATATGGAGATAGGACACAGATCAACCATGATCTCATTGAATGGCGGAACAGGCTCGAGGGGATAAATGGCCTACTCCTGTTCCTATGTTCCTATAAATGGGCCTAACTGGATAACTCTTTCTAAGAGCCAGCACAGCCACGATGGGCTGAATGGCCTCCTCCTATGCTGTACCTACTATGATTATCAAATTCTGCTAATGATCTTCTCCAAAGAGCTGAATGGTTGTAATCAGTTTGGTGCGAAGATGGTGTAAAAAAAAATTTTTTTGTTTCGCGTATGACTGGCATGACAAAAGATGAATCAGCAATAGGAGTTACATATTGAAAGATTGTCCTATTCTTAAATATGAATTGTGCTGGAGCCTGGAGTTTTCCTATCATGCATCAATTGTAGTTAAAACAAGAGAGTACCTGAAGTATACTTGATAAGATGTGTTACTAATGCATCAAGGACATCTCAAGGTATAGCATCAGCGAATGAAATGTTGTGCATTAGTGAATCATTTACTCTGAACTTGATCTAGCATTAGTCCAACTGAAGTCCTACATCAGGACTGAGCTGCTCTCAAGTAAGATTATGGTCTTCAGATCAGTTTCTAGAAAAGGAAGTGTATCTGCGCTAAGGCTTGAGATGTTACTTTGTTTAATAATATCAAAATATAAAGGTGCCAATCAGGTAATGTTTGAAGCAGAATCCACAACTTTCTGCCCAAAGAAGTCTGTCGCTTTCACTGCACACTTTAACGACAGTTTATAGAATTCCTAGTTTCCCATATATTTTTCCCAGCACCAACTGGTCTGCTGATCTATTACCTGATTATTAAATCGTGCTAATGATCTTCTCCAAAGAGCTAAGTGGCTGTGATCAGTTTGGTGCAAAGATGGTGCAAAAAAAAATATTTTTTGTTTAGCGTATAACTGGCATGACAAAAGATGACTTACACGAAGACCTGCAGGTGTACCTTTACATTAATGTATCCCCTGAGGAAGTACAATCTCACTATGTAATTAATTATCCATTTTTTCCTTCTTTTTTAGATCAAATTTTTATGGCATTAATTATATTAGTGACCTAAAATGCATTTTCAGTTCATATCAACCGCAGCACAAAAACCTTAGGAGTGCACCATTTGTTCTACGGTATGTTACAGCTTCCATGACTGTTAGAACTTGGAGAGTGTACAATTACTGTGGAATTTTTTTTTAACAGGTGAAACTGACATTAAATTCTAAACTCCTGAGGTACTGGGAAAAAAATGACTCCTCAAACCATGCAAGGTAACCGAGTTATCGCTTAATTGGGACTTTGTATAGTTATTAAGCTCTGAGGAATGCCATTGTTTTCTGCTACATCTGTGTGGAATCTATTTTCAATTCATTGTCAGCATCAAACCCTTTATATATAGATAAAAAAGAGACTAAGCATCAAATAAGAAAAGACATGCAATTCCTCTCTTTACTACTGGGTAGGATTGTAATCAGGCATCAATTCAGGTGAGTTTCTTTCAATTTTTAGATTCTGCTACATAAGCACATTTCACAGACTATAGGAGATTTTAAAGGCAACTAAAACAATATAGCAATATAGTGATTTCATCCATGTTAGGATAGATAAAACATTTGCCCTGTGCCTCCAGCACAAGCAAACAGATTATTATTACTGTAATTTCACATGTATGCCCTCAGGTGGTGTTTTGCTGGTTTTTATTGTAAAAAATATTTATATTGCTCACACAGCTGCACAAATCCATGAAAATACACATCAAACATGATGATCTGAGAATAAGTGGCAGATTGTAAAAGGAAATAGTCATACAAATGTTGTTTATATATTTGTATTCATTACAGTGATTAATGAGAGGTGAAGAAAATTGATCATTTCTATTTTTGCATCCAGTGACATGTTTAGGGCTTTCACGTTACATATGGGGCAAATTACGTTGTCATCCATGGCTCAGTAGTAGCACTCTTACCTCTGAGTCAGATAGTTGTGGGTCCACGTCCCAAACCAGAGATTTGAGCACATAATCCAGGCTGACACATTAGTACAGTACTGAGGACGTGCTACAGTGTCGGAGGTGTTGTCTTTGAGATGAGACATTAAACCAGGGCTCTGTCTGCCTTCTCAGGTGGACGTAAAAGATCCCACAGCACTAATCTGAAGAAAAGCAGGGGTGTTCTGCCTGGTGTCCTGGCCAATATTTATCTATCATCCAACATCACTATAAAACGGATTATTTGGTGATTATCAAATTGCTGTTTGTGGGACCTTGCTGTGTGCAAATTGGCTGTCATATTTCTTACATTACAACAATGACTACACTTCAAAAGTACTTCATTGGCTTTAAAGTGCTTTGGGACATCCAGAGGTTGTGAAAAGCACTATATAAATGCAAGTTCTTTCTCTTTTTTTCTTTTCATTATCTACGCTGGCTTCCAAACACCAGCAATAAGAAAATGATCCTGTTTCACATCATGTTTTCATTATCCACACTAAATCTAGAACACCTCAAATTTGAGACTGCTACACTGGGCACTGAATCTGAGGCGGTTATATGGACTTGCATGAAAAGACGGGACAGAAGGGGCAGATTGACATTCCCAGAAGTGCTGCCTGTTGACCTGTGATAACTGTCAGTGTAAGTATTCTGGGGATGAACCTGGATCTTTAGGTTTCAGTAATGGATACTTGAGGTGATGGAGAGAAAATAAATCTTTAGAAATAATGTGAGTGGTGCTGTGGTGCAGTAGACTGGAATTCCAATGTGTTGTTTTACTCTGTGCTAGGAATGCGTTCATATCTGCATTTCCCCAAATGATGAGTTTCTAATTTCAACTGTGCCGTCAAGAGGGGACCTAGAGTAAAAATCAATTGCATCTATGTAGGAAGTGTGCTAATCGTAATAAATATATCATCATCATCAGGACAAAATCCAACTCGGCCAATTACCGCCCCATCAGTCTACTCCCAATCATCACCAAAATGCTATCAAGCGGCACTTACTCACCAATAACCTGCTCACCGATGCTCAGTTTGGGAACCGCCAGATCCGCTCAGCTCCAGACTTCATTACAACCTTGGTCCAAACATGCACACAGGAGCTGAATTCCAAAGGGGAGGTGAGAGTGACTGCCCTTGACACCAAGGCAGCATTTGACTGAATGTGGCACCAAGGAGCCCGAGTATAATTGAAGTCAATGGGAATCAGGGGGAAAACTCTCCAGTGGCTGGAGTCATACCTAGCACAAAGGAAGATGGTAGTGGTCGTTGGAGGCCAATCATCTCAGCCCCAGGACATTGCTGCAGGAATTCCTCAGGGCAGCATCCAAGGCCCAACCATCTTCAGCTGCTTCATCAATGAATTTCCCTCCATCTTAAGGTTAGAAGTGGGGCTGTTTGCTGATGATGTTGTTTGCTGATGATGGTGTTCAGATCCATTTGCAATTCCTCAGATAACAAAGCAGTCCGTGCCCGCATGCAGCAAAACCTGGACAACATCCAGGCTTGGGCTGATAAGTGGTAAGTAACAGGTGTCAGACAACGACCATCGCCAACAAGAGAAAGCATAACCACCACCCCATGACATTCAATGGCATTACCATTGCCGTCCCACACCATCAAAATCCTAGGGATCACCATTGACAAGAAACTGAACTGGACAAGCCACATAAATGCTATCGGTACTAAAGCAGATCAGAGGCTTGATATTCTGTGGCGAGCAGTTCACCTACTGATTCCCAAAGCCTCTCTACCACCTTCAAGGCACAAGTTAGGAGTGTGATGGAATACTTTTCACTTGCCTGGTGCAGCTCCAACACTCTTTCCACCATCAGTGCACTGTGGCTGCAGAGTGTACCATCCACAGGATGCATGGCAGCAACTCACCAAGGCTTCTTCGGCAGCACCTCCAAACCCACGACCTCCACCAACTAGAAGGACAAGGGCAGCTTGTGCCTGGGAACACCTTCACCTCCAAGTTCCCCTCCAAGTCACACACCATCCTGACTTGGAAATATATCGCCATTCCTTCTTCATCATTCGGTCAAAATCCTGGAACTCCCTACCTAACAGCATTGTGGGAGCTCCTTCACCACAAAGACTACAGTAGTTCAAGATGAAGGCTCACCACCACTTTCTCAAGGGCAACTAGGGATGGGTAATAAATGCTGGCCTTGCCATGCGATGGCCACATCCTGAGAATGAACTTTAAAAACATTTATTTCCCAGCATGCTCTCGCACATTTCATGGCAACACCGTGGGATCTTGCAGATCTTCCAGTCAACCCTCAGGCAATGCATTGAGAGCTGGAAAAGAAAAAAGTAGTTTTATGTAATTTTTACTGTGGAGTTCACTGCTGGATCTTATTCAAATTTGTAGTCAGTGTTTCTTTGTTCCTTTTGCCAGTGGTGGTTTTCACAACACAAATATATTTGAGCTGTGTAAGGTGTACAGAGCGGACTACTTGACGTGTATTTTACACAGAGAGCAGTCTGGGAATGGTTACAAGATGGTTATCTCACCAAACACTTCAGATGACATCAGGGACTGTGGCCACAGGTTCATGCCACTATCCCGTCCTACAGCACTAACATCACGAGAGTTTGAGGGGTCAGTGATGTTCGCTGATAATTGCACAGTGTACAGTTCCATTTGCAACCCCTCAGATAATGAAGCAGTTCGTGCCCACATGCAGCAAGACCTGGACAACATCCACTTGCCTGGATGAGTACCATTCCAACAACACTGAAGAAGCTCGACACCATCGAGGACAAAACAGCCCATTTGATTATCACCCCATCCACCACCCTAAATATTCACTCCCTTCACCACCGCGCACCGTGGCTGCAGTGTGTACCATCCACAGGATGCACTGCAACAACTCACCAAGGCTTCTTCGACAGCACCTCCCAAACCCGCGACCTCTACAACATAGAAGGACAAGGGCAGCAGGCACATGGGAACACCACCACCTACACGTTCCCCTCCAAGTCACACACTATCCTGACTTGGAAATATATTGCCGTTCCTTCATCGTCACTGGGTCAAAATCCTGGAACTCCCTTCCTAACAGCACTGTGGGAGAACCTTCACCACACGGACTGCAGTGATTCAAGAAGGCGGCTCTCCAGCATCTTCTCAAGGGCAATTAGGGATGGGCAAGAAATGCTGGCCTTGCCAGTAATACCCACATCTCATGAATTAATTAAAAAAATAGTCAGAGGGCACCTTATTTGCATTGAGCAGGAGGATGCAAGTACCCTCCGGGCACATCTCTGATGCCCAGCCGCCCCATGCTGCAGGAAACTCTGGCACTCGCTCACCCATGGGAAGGGGTTGCTCAGGCCCGCCCCCCCCCAACCCTGGCACTGCTCTGATCAGCCCAAGCAAGGAGGCTGATCCGTAAAATTGGTTCCTCTTTGGGGCCCACGTGCATCCTTGTGATGCGGATACACCTCCCCTCACTGGGTATATCAGCTGCCACACAAACACTGGGTGCCAACTGAGGAGCAGTGGAAATTCTTGACATGGGGGTTCATGCCCTAGGCCCCCTCCCATCGCTTTGTTTGCCTTGCAAGCAGTAGATGGAAGCACAAATCAATGGAGAAATGGCAGAGACCCAACATAACCAGGTCTCCACTGTTCACCTGGAGGAGAGTGGTGGAACCCCCAAAGAATTTTCGAACTGTCCTGGCATGAGTTTTCAGATTCGAGGGTTGCTGTCATTTTGCGTTACTGGTCGGACGCCAACAGCTGCAGTGAGTGGTTCACGGTCAGAAGCACTGCATTTATATTACGGCCCTCTCCCAGCATGACATTTGTGGAGCTCACACTTACACTGATAGTAATGTTAAATGTTTTGAGAGCATAGGCAGGAGCACCTACGCTTTCAAAACATATTAAAAAAAATTGTGCTTCAATTAATAAAGTGCCCGGGAGATTCCTGAGCACATTTTAAACCTCTATGAGTATATGATGTGAGACAAGAGGCCTTACACACTGTTCCATTCTGGAGTGGGATCGGTACCTGCCTCTGGAGTCATACGGTCATTTTTTGCAAAGCTGAAACCGCTTCACAGTGATACAAAAGTGACAGTATAAATGCAGCCAAAATCACTCTATTCTTTCCATTTAATTTATACTGTAGAGTTCATGGAGGAATCTTATTCTGTTCTGAGTCTGGGTTTCTTTGTTCTTTTCACCAACAGTGGCTGTGATGACATGTCAGGAGCCAATACTTATTCATGTGTGATGACGTCCACACTGAAGGATTAATGATTGCACATGATCACTGCAAGTTTATCAAAAGTTGATTGACAGATTATTATTGGGAACTAATACGGTCACTTGTAAATTATACAATAATTATTAACTGAAAGAGTACAGTTACTGCCCACTGTGAAATCTTTAACATATAATTTTATAAATGGCTTCTTTTGTCTAATATCAACCGTCCCCTTGAACACCTACCCCATGCCCCTTCCACCCCTACCCCATGCCCCTTCCACCCTCATAGAATAGAATCATAGAAGTTACAACATGGAAACAGGCCCTTCGGCCCAACATGTCCATGTCGCCCAGTTTATACCACTAAGCTAGTCCCAATTGCCTGCACTTGGCCCATATCCCTCTATACCCATCTTACCCATGTAACTGTCCAAATGCTTTTTAAAAGACAAAATTGTACCCGCCTCTACTACTGCCTCTGGCAGCTCGTTCCAGACACTCACCACCCTTTGAGTGAAAAAATTGCCCCTCTGGACCCTTTTGTATCTCTCCCCTCTCACCTTAAATATATGCCCCCTCATTATAGACTCCCCTACCTTTGGGAAAAGATTTTGACTATCTACCTTATCTATGCCCCTCATTATTTTATAGACTTCTATAAGATCACCCCTAAACCTTCTACTCTCCAGGGAAAAAAGTCTCAGTCTATCCAACCTCTCCCTATAAGTCAAACCATCAAGTCCTGGTAGCATCCTAGTAAATCTTTTCTGCACTCTTTCTAGTTTAACAATATCCTTTCTATAATAGGGTGACCAGAACTGTACACAGTATTCCAAGTGTGGCCTTACTAATGTCTTGTACAACTTCAACAAGACATCCCAACTCCTGTATTCAATGTTCTGACCAATGAAACCAAGCATGCTGAATGCCTTCTTCACCACCCATCTCCAACAACCGGTGCAAGGAGCTCATAGACTTCCTTGTCAATAAGATTGAGACAACCCATTCAGCTGCCTCTGCCGTGTCCCTCTCTTTCCCTTACTCACCTAGCCAAGGTTCGCCCCCTGCCCTAGCCCAGAACTTTCTCCAGTTTCTTTCCTTTCTCCCCTCATGCCCTCTCTGAGCTCACCTTGTCCATGAGACCCACCTCCTGCTCTCTTGACCCTATTCCCACTAAACTGCTGACCATCCAACTTTCCTTCCTGATACCTGATATTGTAAATGGTTCCCTCTCCTCTGGTACTGTCCCCTCTCATTTTCAAAGCTGCTGTCGCCCTCCCCATCCTCAAAAACCCATCCTCAACCCTTCTGTCCTTGCAAACTATCGACTCGTCTCTACCCTCCTTTCCTCTCCAAAGTCCTTGAACATGTTCATCACCTCCCAAATCCATACCCACCTTTCCTGCAGCTCCATGTTTGAACCTCCTCAATCAGGTTTCTGCTCCTGCCAAAGCACTAATCAAAGTCACTAATGACATCCTTTGTGACTGTGACCGTGGTAAACTATCCCTCCTCATTCTTCTCGACCTGTCTGCAGCCTTTGACACAGTTGACCACACCATCCTCCTCCAACACCTCTCCTCCATTGTCCAGCTGAGTGGGACTACCCTCGCCTGGTTCCATTCTTATCTATCCAGTGGTATCCAGAGAATCTCCTGCAATGGCTTCTCTTCCTCCTCTGCATCGTTATGTCTGGAGTCCCCCAAGAATCTATCCTTGGCCCTCACCTATTTCTCATCTAAATGATGCCCCACGGTAACTCGTTCCAAAGATATGACGTCAGATTCACTGGAGAAACTGGAAAGTACTGCAGTACAAAGGGATCTGGGGGTCCTAGTGCAAGAAAATCAAAAAGTTAGTATGCAGGTGCAGCAGGTGATCAAGAAGGCCAACGGAATGTTGGCTTTTATTGCTAGGGGGATAGAATATAAAAACAGGGAGGTATTGCTGCAGTTATATAAGATATTGGTGAGACCGCACCTGGAACACTGCATACAGTTTTGGTGTCCATACTTAAGAAAAGACATACTTGCTCTCGAGGCAGTACAAAGAAGGTTCACTCGGTTAATCCCGGGGATGAGGGGGCGGACATATGAGGAGAGGTTGAGTAGATTGGGACTCTACTCATTGGAGTTCAGAAGAATGAGAGGCGATCTTATTGAAACATATAAGATTGTGAAGGGGCTTGATCGGGTGGATGCAGTGAGGATGTTCCCAAGGATGGGTGAAACTAGAACTAGGGGGCATAATCTTAGAATAAGGGGCTGCTCTTTCAAAACTGAGATGAGGAGAAACTTCTTCACTCAGAGGGTAGTAGGTCTGTGGAATTTGCGGCCCCAGGAAGCTGTGGAAGCTACATCATTAAATAAATTTAAAACAGAAATAGACAGTTTCCTAGAAGTAAAGGGAATTAGGGGATACGGGGAGCGGGCAGGAAATTGGACATGAATTTAGATTTGAGGTTAGGATCAGATCAGCCATGATCTTATTGAATGGCGGAGCAGGCTCGAGGGGCCGACTGGCCTACTCCTGCTCCTATTTCTTATGTTCTTATGTTTCTGTAAACTCCTCCAGCCCTACAAACCCGTGCAATCTCTGCGCTCCTACAAATCTGGCCTCTTGCGCATCCTTGATTTTCACTGCTCCACCATTGGTGGCCGTGCCTTCAGCTGCTGAGGCCCCAAGCTCTGGAATTCCCTCCCTAAATCTCTCCACCTCTCCACCTCTTCCTCCTCCTTGGAGGTTTAGGTTCTTTCGTCGTTGCTGGGTCAAAATCCTGGAACTCCCTTCCTAACAGCACTGTGGGAGAACCTTCACCACACAGACTGCAGCGTTTCAAGAAGGCGGCTCACCACCACCTTCTCAAGGGCAATTAGGGATGGGCATTAAATGCTGGCCTTGCCAACGACGCCCACATCCCATGAATGAATTTTAAAAAAATCCTCCTTAAAACTTACCTCTTTGATTAAGTTTTTAGTCACCAGTCCTAATATCTCCTTCACTGGCTGGGTGTCAATTTGTTTTCTGATTGTGCTCCTGTGAAACGCCTTGTGATATTTTCCTACATTCGAGGCATTATATAAATGCAAGTTGTTGTAATTTCAAGGTTGTTTGTACGTAAAGTATGGCTTATTCTTATATCTTTTTATTCAGCATGGTTTTATCACAAGCTTATTTTTTCAATTTGCCAGCTCTTGCAGTATTTGCAATTATTATTAATTTTTTTGTGCATAACATAATTGTGCAGTTTATTCATTATTTCTTTTCTTTTTTTTTACAAGCAAACAAAACTCACATACTCATACATAGAAGCCATAAGTACAATATGACGCATTCAGCTTTTATTCGAGGAGAATGTTGATACCATGCTAAAAGGCCAGAGATTCATGCAAGGCATCAAAATATCAGTACAATGAGAATAGGAGATGGATTCAGCAAACAAAATGAAATAGGAGTACTTTCTAAAGACCCGGATACTCTCTAAAATACTGTGGAAGGTTTTACAAAAATGCAAGATGTATCCAGCACATTAAACAACGGGGCTTACATTCTGCTAAATCTCTTATAGCTCTTCTGCGTTTACAATATTGTTCATTTATAAAATAATATCTTGGGCCTGATTTTACCAGGCCTGCGGGTTTCCTGCGGGTTGGGTTTCGGGTGCGTGGCCTCCACGCCCGTTGAAATTAGTGGGTTGCCCGCGCGATCGTAGCAAGCAACACACTAATAGGAATCAATTACCTGCTCCTCCGGGCTCCGCGCTGCTGGTCTGCGCGTCGGGCAGGCTGCGCATGCGCAGTACGATCTGTCAGCTGGAGGCGCTCTAGTTAAAGGGGCAGTCCTCCACTGACAGATGCTGCAACCAATGGAACAAATTACAGCATGGAGCAGCCCAGGGGGAAGGCTGCTCCCAGTTTAATGATGCCTCATCACAGGTATCATCAGATGGGGTGCGGAGGAGGGGGAGGACAGAGATCTTCCACCCGGCGGGTGGGAGGAAGCGGCCTGCCTCTGCCACCAAGAAGGCCTGGCTCGAGGTGGCAGAGGGGGTCACCTGCGCCACCAACATATCGCCCACCTGCATACAGTGCAGGAGGCGCTGCAATGACCGCAGTAGGTCAGCCACAGTGAGAACACGAAGTCTTTCCCCTACACTCCGTCTGCCACAACACTGCCCCCACCCCACATCTCCTTCGGCACCGCCAACACTACTCTGTCACATCACCCTTCTTACCCACTCAAACCCCATCCTCATCTTACCTCCACCTACTCACCTCGCCAGTACTCATCCTGCCACTAATACGCAACCCAATCCTCATACAATCTCATGGCTCTATCCCATACTCACCCTCTCGTGCATCTCCCTCACGGCCAGCCTCACTCAACCTGCCACCACCTATGCTGCAGCCACAGGGCATGCATCACATATGTGCAGTAGGCAGCGTAAGGCAAACGTGTCGTGAGCATGAAGGGGGTGCACAAGGGTGTCTGAGGGTTTGTCCTGGGTGTTACCTATATTGAATTTCAGAGCAACAAACAGCACACATTATATTGGCACCACCACTGCCATGTCTCCGCGAATCCTGTCTGTTGTGTCCAATAATGCCCGCTCCTGGGTATCACTATGAGGACCCACCACTGATGCCACCCATCGTGTTACTGCAGAGTAGGTGCAGGTGTATTTGCAGGGCTCTTCCGCGCAGACGACTGAGAGACATCGGCGGTGTACCCGGCTGCACCCTGGAAGGATGCGGAGGAGAAGGTGTGGAGGGCAGTGGTGACTTTGACAGCGACAGGTAAGCAGTTGGTGCTGGGGCCAGCCAGGAGCAGCTCGGCATGAAAGAGCCTGCAGATCTCCACGACTACATGTCGAGCGAATCTGCGCCTCCGTGTGCACTGCTGCTCGGAGAGGTCCGGAGAGCTGCGCCTCGGTCTGTGGACCCTGTGGCGAGGGTAGTGCCCTCTGCGATGCGTCTCTCTTTGCGGTAGCCCTCCCTCCTGCTGTGCAGGTGGGCGTGCAACAACACCGTGTTGGGGGGCTCCACGTCTCTGCGGCGGACGGCGTGGACTGCGAGGCTGCTGGGGCTGGTCATGCTGTTCGTCCTCCGAGGGTGTCCACGCACCACCCATCTGGCAGGTGTTGGTCTGAGGGGTTGTGCAGGGTAGGTGGGTGGTTCCTCGGACTGGGGCTGCGGTTTCGTGTCGGTCTGTCCTCTGGCTTGGCGGGGGGTGGTGGGGGGCAGGGGTTGCCCTATGTGATGCGGTGGCCTCCTGCGTGGGTGAGGGCTCTCCCCCGTGGAGTGCACCTTGGCACCTGCCACAGGCTGCTGGCTGCAACACGCCTGGTTGGAGGGAGACTGTTTCCCCCAGTGTGTGAAACACTCTGCAATGAAGGTGAAATCCCACACTTCCTCTTTTGACAGCTGATTCAGCTCATTAAATGACCTCAACAAGCAAGGTAAGTACTCTCAAGTGGAACCACGCTGGCTTTAATTGCCTGCGGGATTCCCACCAGCGGGGGCCACGCACGCAGCCCCGCACGTCATCGGGGAACCCGGAAGTGGTCGGGATCGCGGCGCGATCCGGTCACGTGAACGGATATCGGGATTTTCAGGGCTCCCCCGCTGGAAACCCGCAGGAAACACGGCTCTAAAATCGAGCCCCTTGTCTCATTCCCAAATCTAAGAGCTGTTGTTGGACTTATTGACATTTCTCATTAGTGGAAACACAAAGTACTGCAGAAAAAAAAGCTTTGTTTGCTTTTTAATTTTTTCTATATTTTCAAGATCGTTAATCACCAGAAATTTGGGAGGATTAGGGTGCTGAGGTTCATGCTCGGTTCTTCGGTCCATGCTAGCAACAGAAACATTTCACCAAATCAAATTAGTGCAAAGAGAAATCTTTGGCTTCGAGATCATATGAAGGAGAGAAGTTGGCCTAGGTTTTCCAACTGGAGGGGCATCTCTGGTCAGGTGGACATCTATCCAATACAGAGATGCTCCCATGACCTTGGTTGACTCTCTGGCTCTGAGTTCATATGCATGCTGGAGGTGGGCTCTTTGGTCTCAGTCAGGGAGCTCCACCAAACTGGGGCCAGAAACATGCTGTCGTCGGCCTCAGAGCAGGCAGCCCCTCAACTGACTGAACAATTTTCACCAAGTATTCCCGCTCCTGGTGCTTGTGCATGGCAACACTCTGAGAATGATTGCCGTGGCCTTTCTTCACGTAAATCTTTCTGACCCCCCTCCACCAAGCCATCAACACTGAACGCCAAGAATGTCACAAGTAGCCCTGACATCTCGCATTCCAACAAAGCAAATGACGGAACACATGACGGAGGCTGTGTTTCTCGCATTGGAATATGGATCCCACATACCTGTACATGGGCAGACGCATTACCTGCCCTCTGGAAAAGGGACCCCTGAGCACATCTCTGGCCCGTCCACCCCGGATCCAATAACTACAACAACAACAGCTTGGAATTATATAGCACCTTTAACATAGAAAACTGTCCCGAGGTGCTTCTCAGAGGTTTACGGGGGGGAAAAATAGATGCTGAGCCAAAGAAGGAGATATTAGAAGGGATGACCAAAAGCTTGATCAAAGAGGTGGGTATTGAGGGTAGTAATGGAGGAAAGGGAGATGAAAGGGTGTAGGGAGAGAATTCCATATTGTAGTGTTAAAAATGCAAAGCCATGTGGTGAAGAATAGAATACTAGAGCCTGGTCTTTAGTTGTTTCCAAGCTTTTATTCATAAAGATTCCCCTTACACACACACCACACCCTGGATAAGCTCTCCTATAAAAAGGATGCTAGAGAGTCCCCAATTGATACTCATCTCCTGAATACAATTAACACTCATTATATAAATCGTACAATTAACATGTAGGACCTAGGTGGCTGAAGGCTTGACTGCCAATGGTGGGGCAAAGAAATGAGGAATACACAAGTGACAGGAGTCAGAGGAATGGAAGTTCGGGGAGGGTTGAAGAGCTGGAGGAAGTTATAGAGCTAGGGAAGAGAAGACCCTGAAGGATATAAACACATCCCCACCATCACAGCAGCCAGTCTTCAGCCAATTCAATTCACTCCACGTGATATCAAGAAACGGCTGAGTGCACTGGTTACAGCAAAGGCTATGGGCCCCGACAACATCCCGGCTGTAGTGCTGAAGACTTGTGCTCCAGAACTAGCCGCGCCTCTAGCCAAGCTGTTCCAGTACAGCTACAACACTGGCATCTACCTGACAATGTGGAAAATTGCCCAGCTATGCCCTGTCCACAAAAAGTGGGACAAATCCAATCCGGCCAATTACCGCCCCATCAGGCTACTCTCAATCATCAGCAAAGTGATGGAAAGTGTCGTCGACAGTGTTATCAAGCGGCACTTACTCACCAATAACCTCCTCACCGATGCTCAGTTTGGGTTCCGCCGGGACCACTCGGCTCCAGACCTCATTACAGACTTGGTCCAAACATGGACAAAAGAGCTGAATTCCAGAGGTGAGGTGAGAGTGACTGCCCTTGACATCAAGGCAGCATTTGACTGAGTGTGGCACCAAGGAGCCCCAGTAAAATTGAAGTCAATGGGAATCAGGGGGAAAACTCTCCAGTGGCTGGAGTCATACCTAGCACAAAGGAAGATGGTAGTAGTTGTTGGTGGCCAATCTTCTCAGCCCCAGGGCATTGCTGCAGGAGTTCCTCAAGGCAGTGTCCTAGGCCCAACCATCTTCAGCTGCTTCATCAATGACCTTCCCTCCATCATAAGGTCAGAAATGGGGATGTTCGCTGATGATTACACAGTGTTCAGTTCCATTCGCAACCCTTCAAATAATGAAGCAGTCCGAGCCCGTATGCAGCAAGACCTGGACAACATCCAGGCTTGGGCTGATAAGTGGCAAGTAACATTCGTGCCAGACAAGTGCCAGGCAATGACCATCTCCAACAAGAGAGAGTCTAACCACCTCCCCTTGACATTCAACGTCGTTACCATCGCCGAATCCCCCACCATCAACATCCTGGGGGTCACCATTGACCAGAAACTTAACTGGACCAGCCATATAAATACTGTGGCTACAAGAGCAGGTCAGAGGCTGGGTATTCTGTGGCGAGTGACTCACCTCCTGACTCCCCAAAGCCTTTCCACCATCTACAAGGTACAAGTCAGGAGTGTGATGGAATACTCTCCACTTGCCTGGATGAGTGCAGCTCCAACAACACTCAAGAATCTTGAGACCATCCAGGACAAAGCAGCCTGCTTGATTGGCACCTCATCCACCACCCTAAACATTCACTCCCTTCACCACCGGCGCACAGTGGCTGCAGTGTGTACCATCTACAGGATGCACTGCAGCAACTCGCCAAGGCTTCTTTGACAGCACCTCCCAAACCCGCGACCTCTACCACCTAGAAGGACACGAGCAGCAGGTACATGGGAACAACACCACCTGCATGTTCCCCTCCAAGTCACTTACCATCCCCACTTGGAAATATATCGCCGTTTCTTCATCGGTGCTGGGTCAAAATCCCTTCCTAACAGCACTGGGGGAAAACCTTCACCACACAGACTGCAGCTGTTCAAGAAGGTGGCACACCACCACCTTCTCAAGGGCAATTAAGGATGGACAATAAATGCTGGCCTCGCCAGCGACGCCCACATCCCGTGAACAAATAAAAAAAAGATGACAATTGTTCAGTCATCATTCAAGTCAATGGAAAATAAAATCAGACAGAGTGTAAAACAGGCTGACAATACAATATTGTTAGTTTTGCGCTACCGGTCAAAATGAATTTCACCCCTCGCGCACTGGGAACATGTATAGATCACTGAGGACAGGGGTGATGGGATGAGTGGGACATGGAGCAGGGTTAGATTCAGGTAGTAGAGCTTTGGATGAACTGAAGTTGATGGGAAGGTCAAGGTGGGAGACCAGCCAGGAGATCAATGGAGTAACTGATTCTGGAAGTGGCAGTGGCATTGATGAGGATTGCAGCAGCAGATGGATTGAGGTAAGGGCAATTTTATGGAGGTGACAGAGTATATTAAGAGCTCAGCTTGAGTTAGAATAGGATGCCAAGGTTGCGAGCAACATTTCCAGCCTGAGACAGTGGCCAGGGAGGAGGATGGAGTCAGAGGCGAGGGTATGAATTTTTAGGGGGGGATCCCTGAAGATGATAGCTTTGGTCTTCCCAATGTTAAGAAGGAGGAAACTGTGACTCATCCACTAGAAAACCTGTGGGAAGAGGCCAGAAATCTTAGGCTGCTATCTCTTTCAAAAATCCTCAAAGATAATGGCATTCCAGCAGTACATGTCCTAGAGTACCTCCATTTTCTTGAACATCTAAGGCATATTTCATTGGGTCAGATCTTCATTCTGTTGAGTTTATGTGAAGTATAATAATCACTTTCAGGAATCATCATTTTAATAAGTCTCAAGCAAATACTCACTCCACAAATGTTCTATCATCTTGAATGAGTCAGCTGGATGTTTAAATCCCTTTACCAACTGAGATTTTTCTGTATCTATAATGAAAATATTTTGCAACTAAGGAAAGAGAATTATTTCTGATGAAAGAACATTGACCTGAAACGTTTACTCGGTTTCTCTCTCCACAGCTGCTGCCTGACCTGCTGAGTGTTTTCCAGCATTTTCTGTTTTTATTTTAAAGAAAACGATGTTTGGATTTATACAAAAAGCAGCACAATAAGTCGGATGTATTTGCAAGGATTTACAGAGACCTAACATTTTGTAGAGCTGTTAACCCCAAAAAGATTCAATCAGATAAAGAACCTTTCTTTGTATACTGGTTATTAACAGCACAAGTTTGGAGTTTAATTTATTGGCAATGCTAAGCTAATTGCCCATTATTTGGATGGTGTTTGTATGTTTTAAGTAGCAACTTCAACTTTGATGAGTAACAGGTGGGTCAGATTGGCTGAAGTAATGTTTTAATCTTGATAGGCTGAGGTGCAGAACAGCGGAGGGCATCAACTTATATTTCAAAGTTTGATAAAAGGAAGTAAGGAGATTTTTGAAGGAGAATTATGTCAATTATTCAGAATATTAAAATGGCTTGAAACTCAGTTCAGGGAGGAGTGATAATTTCTATTATAGTGTAGCAGTATCAGAATGTGCAAGTTATAGTAAACTTAGAAGATGACAAGTCAGAAGACTACAGTGTCGTAAAAATATATCTGATAAACAAAAGTTTGTGATAAAATTGGCTCCAGCAGGCTGAAAGGAAAAATCTATTAAAAGGATTGTTAAATTACACGTCATTAAAGACCACACAGAGAAGGACAGATCACCATAGCAACTTGACCATAGCAACCAATACTCGACTCTGGGTGGATTGAAGATTGGCTGAGCACCTGCCGACTTAACTTGATTATCAGAGACACTGAAAGAAAACAAATAAAGTGTCAATTAATCTTGGAGTTATATTTGAAGAAGCCTATTGTTGACAAGCCACCCTCTCAGAGGTGTGGTTCAAAATTAAAAAGACTTTTAAAAGACTCAAGCAGAAGAAAGATGTGAATCACTGCTCCATCACTTCACTGTTCCACCTTGCCTTTTGTTTCCTGACGGTGCCACCTCCACCAGCTTCATGACTGCTCTCTACTTTACAGCTTTGTGGCTTAATGCAGACTTTATGGTTGCTTCTGAAGTCGCTGATCTGACTACGTGAGAAACAATGGGCCGGAACTTGCTCCCACCGGCGTGGCAAGGCTGTCCGCACATTCTGTGGACAAACACTACGAAGAAACTTGTCTCGTGGTCTCCGATGTCCACTTGCTCCCTCTTCAATTTTTTTTAAGTTCAGCGCTGTGAATTCAGAGCAGGTTCATTCGGATCCAATAGAGACGGTGGGAATGGAAGTCACGCCCACAGAATCTGTCAAGAAGAGAAGTCACACCCACAAGCAGGCAACTAGAAATCATTCCTTCACAGTTAACTTCTGTATGTTAGTTTAGATAAAAATTTAACATATCTTATAAAAAGCCAAGCAAATGATTTAATTTAATGAAACTTACAGAAGTTAAAAGTAAAAGAAAATGTAATTTTTAATTTTTAAAAAATGTTTTTAATGATCAAAAAATATTAAAATAAGAGTAATGTGACAGTCCACATTTTTTTAATTTAATTTTTTGTTGTTTCGCAGTCGTTAACTGTCATCGTGCTTTTAAAAAGTAGTGTAGAGCTGATATTTTCCAGTTGACCTTTTGGTGGCAAGAGTATCTTTGTTCCAGTCGGGCAGCTGGATAAGTTTACGAATGTTTAATGATTTTATTGATTGTAGCATAGTGTGGCCCTTTAATTTGGACCTCTCAAATCGCCGGCGAACCAATGGGAGCAAGTTCGCAATTTCCGGGGTTTTAGTGCACAGGTGCACATTTGTGAACTTGCTCCCTGTCTTCGGAGGGAGGACGCCATTGATGAATGGCTTCCTCGAATGAGCAATTTATGCCCGAACGTGTAATGCTTGGAATCTTCTCTACAAGCCTGAGCCAACCATGAGTATAAACTTTCGTTATGGGGTTAGTCTAAGATAGGCATTTGATTTCCAAAAGGTTATGCATATTGGCAACTCAGAAGGAGTTTTCTTGTTAAAGCAATTCTAAATTGTGCAGGAACCTAAGATGTTGTTTAATTCTAATGTTGATTTTTCTAGTGTATAATAAATAATTGTTTTCTTTATAAAGTCATGATTTGTGCCTGAAGTTTCTTTAGGAAAAAGAACCCATTAATTTAAACATAAAATGAAACCTTGTGGAGATAAAAAGGCATTTCTCCAAATTAAAGTGCAAAATCATTTTGAACATAGGAGTAGGCCATTTAGCCCTTCGAGCCTGTTCTGCCACTCGATGAGATCATAGCTGATTTGTGACCTAACTCCATGTACCCGTCTTAGCCCTATATCCTTTAATACCTTTGGTGAACAAAAATCTATCAATCTCAGATTTAAAATTAACAATTAAGCTAGCATCAACTGCTGTTTGTGGAAGACAGTTCCAAACTTCTACCACCCTTCGCATGTAGAAGTGTTTCCTAACTTCACTCCTGAAGGTCCTGGCTCTAATTTTTAGGCGATGGCCCCTTGTCCTAGACTCCCCAACCAACAGAAATGGTTTCTTTCTATCTACCTTATCAGTTCTCCTTAATCTTCTAAATTCCAGGGGATACAACCCTAATTTGTGTAATCTCTCCTCATAACTTAACCCTTGGAGTCCAGGTATCATTCTGGTAAATCTACGCTGCCCTCCCTCCAAGGCCATTAGATGCGGTGCCCAGAACTGAACATAGTACTCCAGGTGTGGTCTAACCAGGGATTTGTAAAGCTGTAGCATAACTTCTACCCCCTTGTATTCTAGTCCTCTAGATATAAAGGCCAGCATTCCATCAGCCTTTTTGATTATTTTCTGTACCTGTCTTTGACATTTTAAATGATCTGTGTACATGGACCCCCAAGTCTCTTTGGACCTCCACTGTTTCAAGCTTTTCACCATTTAGAAAGTACGTCTTAGGTCCAAAGTGGATGACCTCACACTTACCTACATTGAAATCAATTTGCCACAGTTTTGCCCATTTACTTAATCTATTAATATCTCTCTGTAATTTTATGCTTCCATCTACACTGTTTACAATTCTGCCTATCCTAATGTCATCGGTAAACTTGGATATGTGGCTCTCTATCCCGTCATCTAAGTCATTAATAAATACAGTGAATAGTTGAGGCCCCAACACAGATCCCTGTGAGATATTTCTAGTCACATCCTGCCAATTTGAGTACCTACCCATTATCCCTACTCTCTGTCTCCTGCTGCTCAGCCAATTTTCTAACCAGGTCAATAATTTGCCCTCAATTCCATGAGCTTCAACTTTAGTCAACAGTCTCTTATGAGGGACTTTTTTGAATGCCTTCTGGAAGTCCATATAAAAAACATCCATAGACATTCTCCTGTTCACTTTAGTCACCTCTTCAAAAAATTGAATCAGGTTCATCAGGCATGACCTACCCTTTGCAAATCCATGCTGGCTCTCTGTGATCAGCTGAAAATTTTCAAGGTGTTCAGTCACTCTATCCTTAATTATAGACTCTAGTAATTTCCTGACAAGAGATGTTAGGCTAACTGGTCTATAATGCCCTGGTTTCCCTCTCTCACCTTTCTTACATAGCAGAGTGATATGTGCAATTTTCCAATCTAAAGGTACAGCTCCCGAATCGAGATAACATTGGAAGATTATAGTTAGGGCATCTGCAATGATCTCACCTACTTCCTTTAAACCCTGGGAAGGAAACCATCTGGTCCTGGGGATTTGTCACTCTTTAGTGCCACAACTTTTTTCATTACTGTTAATTTGCTTACATTAATTATGGTGAGTCCCCGTCCCTGATTCAAAATCAGTTTCCCTTGGCTGTCCGACATGCAATTCATCTTCCTCTACTGTAAATACTGATGCAAAGTAATTATTTAACATGTCTGCCATTTCCTTATTTTCATTTACAATATCACCATTATCAGTTTTTAAGGGGCCCACATTGCTCTTGTCCACCCTTTTTTCCTAATAATATAATTGTAAAAATTGTTTGTGTTGATTTTGATATGATTTTGCACCTTTTTCATAGAATCATAGAATGATGCAGCACAGAAGGCGGCCCACCGCCACTTTTCAGGGCAACTAAGGATAGGGAACAAATGCCCTGTGACACCCACAACCCGAGACTGAATTTTAAAAAAATTAGTTCCAATTTTTGCCCTAGCATTATACAGCATTACACCCAAAGTAGGCTGTGCTGGTCCAGGCCCAGGACTAATGCTAGAAAAGTGGGGCTGAAAACTCCAACATAGCTATAAGCCTAGGAGGTGTATAGCTGCATTCTTGACCGCCAGCTTTGTGGGCTTCTGACTGATAGTGGAGAACATCAGCCAGAAGATCCAAACATTCAGTGGGTAACTTTTTTAAATGACCTCAGAGCTATTCTTCAGCTGGCTGCCAGGCCACATTAGACCTCCTGATCTGAAGAGGCTCCTGGCATAAGCCCCCCACGTCAGTTGCATGAAGCATCCTTGATCCTAAGTACCAAATGGCCAAAAGAACATGAAATTGAGATTGGATGGCCAGGAACGTACCCCCCAGTTCATTACAATGACAACAATGGGCCTATGCCTATTGCAGGTGCAGGCCCTGCTCTCTCCTACTGACCCCCCTCCCCCATCCCCACCCCAGAGGAAACGCAATAATCTTGAGGGAATGTAAAGCAGGCAGAGCCCTGACATAACTAGTCTCTTTCACCTTTACCCTGTCGTTTGCACTGGGGAAAATGACTATTTTCCAGAGGCAAAGGTCAGGAAAAATCAGTTCCTGCAGACTTAAATAGGAAGAGCATAAATACTTTGCTATATTAACTGAAAAGGACCAACTTTAACAACTGTAATCCTGGAAAGTGAATATACTGATGTGCTGAAACCAGCTAAGGCTGATACTATTATGCCATGTTCAACTGTAATTCCAAAAGCAAGTCATTATTCTGTTTATGATGATTAAGTTGACCATTATGTTGTTCTTGACTGTGTAGAAGTAGTTTAATAAAATAATGAGCCAAAAATTGCTGGAGTAGGGCATCTCGCAGCATGCCCGATCAGTTAGACTTTTTCCTGCAAGCTTCAGCTCAAACGTTTTTAGCCCTGGAAGTGTGAGCTGATAATGGCATAGCGAGGGCAACAGGACATCTGGGATCTTAGTGAACAATGGGACCAACTCCTTAACCTCCTTAACCAATGAGATTTAAAGATTGAGAAATAAACAGAGGAAGGACTGAGAAGGAGAGTGAATTAGAGGGGTGAATTCAATGTCAAATCAGAAACAGAAAGAGAAATAAAGAGAGGGAAAGAAAGGTTGGATTACAAGAGAGAGAAAAAAGAGGCAGAAAGGAAAAGAAAAAAAAAATCAATTTAAAATTTGACATTTTTAAAATCTTTAACAACAATTCATTAGCTGCAGAAATGAGACTCCACAGTTTAAATTGTTCACTTTCTGGGCCAGGGAGGTTGATTGGCAGCCATTAACAATTATCATGTCATTAAAAGGGTACTTACGCTATTAGTTACTAGGGTTAACTTTCTGTGGTGAGTTAATGGGCAATTAATGTGCAAATGCAGCAAAAACTCATGGGGAGGTTAAGGGTAAGATGCCGTTTTAATCAGGCTAATGACGGAGTGGCGCAAATCGGTCAGCAACGTGTGACGATTTACAATTTACGAAGTATCTCTTCCTTGCCACAAGTTGCGTTGTTCACACATTGTTATTTTTTCAGCAAATTCCGGCCCAATAAGTTATATATTAAACTGTGTCCTGTTCATGTCTTGATATCATTGAGGTGAAGCAAGAAATAGATGGGTCCTGGAATTGAGTAGGTTTCTGTATGTGAAAACCAGATTAGGTTTCATACACAACCAAATCCTGGAAGAAATGCAAAATCTCATCGAATCATATAGCACAGGAGGAGACCTTTAGGCCATCATGCCTGTGCCAGCTCTTTGATAGACCTATCCAATTAGTTCCACTCCCCCATTCTTTCCGCATAGCCCTGTAATTTTTTCCTTTTCAAGTATATATCCAAATCCCTTTTGAAAATTACTATTGAATTTGCTTCCACCACCCATTTCAGGTGCATATCAATTCATTATTTGTATCAATTGGGGATTCATCTGGGATTTTTTTGACAACAGAGGCAGGAATTTAATGATATCATTACCACATACACTAAGTAAGAGAGAAATAACTTGCATTCACATAGCACCTTTCATGGCCTCAGGACATCCCAAAGTGCCTTACAGCCAATGAAGTATTTTTGAAGTGTGGTCACCATTGTAATGTAAGAAACGTGGCAGACAATTAGCTCACACAAAGTCCCATAAACAACAATGAGATAATGACCAGAAAATCTGTTATAGTGATAAATATTGGCCAGGACATCAGGGAAAATTCCCCTGCTCTTCTTTGAATTGTGTTATGGGGCCTATACGTGCACCTGAGAGGGAAGACATCTAGGTTTAACGTCTCATCCGAAAGACGGCACCTCTAACAGTGCCACGCTCCCTCAATACCTCACTGAAGTGTCTGCCTAGTTTATGTGCTTGAGTCTCTGCAGTGGGACTTGATCCTACAACTTTCTGACTCAGAGGCAAGCGTGCTACCAGTAAGCCAAGGCTGACACTTAAGTATATTTAATCTGTAGAACTTTGCTGGGTACAACTATTGTTTAAATTTGACTGTTCAAGAAAAATCAAGAACTGTATTGTAAAGTGAAACATTCATGTTTGCATTGTGTATTTATGTTTATGACTATGAGTTGCTAATTAAACAGTTATTGACAAGCAATGGTTGTTGAGTAGTTATTGATCATAAGATAATTTATATCGCCGTTCCTTCATCGTCGTTGGGTCAAAATCCTGGAACTCCCTTCCTAATAGCACTGTGGGAGAACCGTCACCACACGGACTGCAGCGGTTCAAGAAGGCAGCTCACCACCACCTTCTCAAGGGCAATTAGGGATGGGCAATAAATGCCGGCCTCGCCAGCGACGCCCACATCCCATGAACGAATAAAAAAAAATTACAACAACTTACGTTTATGTATTACCTTTAACATAGAAAAATATCCCAAATTGCTTCTCAGAGGTGTTAACAGACAAAAATGGATACAGAGCCAGAGAAGGACATATTGGGAGGGGTGGCCAAAAGCTTGGTCAAAGAACTGGGTTTTAAGGAGGGTTGTAAAGGAAGGGTGGGAGCTGGAAAGATGGAGGAGACTTAGGAAGGGAATTCCAGAGCATGGGGCTTAGATGGCTGAATGCATGTCCTGAGGGGGAAGGATCTGGTGAAAATAACATAAGCCTGAAGATCAAATAAGAAAATGAGAGTAAAGGCCAGACCAAGGCAACGAGCAAGGGTAACAAATGGTCAGGGAACAAATACAGCTATAAAACATAAGTAGCCATGTTTCAGTTATCCCTATTACAAATGACTGTTAAAAATAAAGTGAGGGGAACAATTACTAACAGCAAATTAAATTGTCTTTGCAGTAAAGTGCACAACATCTGAAACAAAATGGGGGAACTGGAGACAATAATGCCTAATGAGGAGCCAGATGTAGTAGGGATAACTGAAACATAGCTACTTAAAGAATAGGACTGGCAATTAAATATTGCAAGATATAATATATTTAGAAAGGATAGGGAAGTAAGAGGGGGTGGAATAGCTGTGCTAATTAGAAACAACATAATGGCAATAGAAAAAGGGACATCAGTAACATAAAGATAGATGGATTGAGACAAAGGATAAGAAAGGATCGATCACGTTAATAGGCATATTCTACAGACCACCTAATAGTGGACGAGAAGCGGAGGAAGAAATATATAGGTGAATCTGTGAAATGAGTATAAGACATCAAATTATAATCATAGGAAATTTCAACTGCCCCAAATAAACTGGCATGAAAAGGAAGGGAAAGAGGAAAGGGAATGGAGTTATGACAGTGTGAACAGGACTCCTTTCTTACCCAGTATGTGAGAAGCCCAACAAGACAGGAATCACTGCTGAATCTAGTAATGGGAAATGAACCCAAACAGATAAGAGAAGTAAGTATAGAGGAACATCTAGGCAATAGTGATCATAACATAATAAGGTTTAAAATAATGATTGAGTAAGACAAAGACCAAAGTAATAGATTGGAACAAAACTAATTTTTGACAAAAGGGAATGCAAAGAGGTTAGGAAAGATGTCAAAAAATTAGGAAAGCAAAGAGGAACTAAGAAATTAAATTATCAAGGAATGTAAAAATAAATAGTAAAGTATTCGACAGACACATAAATAACAAAAAGAAAATCAGGATAGGGATAGGGCCATTAAGGGATGCACAAGATAAACTCACAGATAATGACAACAAAATGGCAGAAATATTAAATAATTACTTTGCCTCAGTACCAGGGGGACTAACAAGGCGGGTATGACGTTGGAAGAAGAGGTCAAAAAAGATATAAAGACATTTAGGATAGAAAACAGGGAGATAATTGATAAAATAATCAAACTTAGAGAGGATAAAACCCTTGGTCCAGATGGATTGCATCCGGGATATTAAAAAAAATGAGGGAAGAGATAGCAGAGGCACTATTGGATATGTAAAAAAATTCATTATAAAAGGGAATAGTGCCAGAGGACTGGGGGACAGTTAATGTTATTCCTATATTTAAAAAGGGAGATATAACAAGTTCAGGGAATTTTAGACCAATTAGCTTAATATGAATAGTAGGAAAGATAATGGAATCTTTACTCAAAGATGTAATAGAAAAACATCGAGAAACTGAAAATATAATCGAGTAATCAGCACGGATTTCAGAAGGGAAAGTTATGCTTGACCAACCTAATTGAATTCTTTGAAGAAGTAACAGAAAAAGAAGACAAGGGTAATGTAGGAGTTGTAATATATTTGGATTTCAAAAAGGCCTTTGATAAGGTACCACATTGTAGACTAATGACTAAGGTCAGAGCATGTGGAGTCAGGGGACAAGTAGCAGAATGGATAGCAAGCTGGCTACAAAACAGAAAACAGAGAGTAAGGGTTAAGGGTAGCTACTCAGACTGGCAAAAGGTGGGAAGTGGTGTTCCACAGAGATCAGTGTTGAAACACTGTTGTTCACAATTTACATCAATGATTTGGACTCAGGAATCGGAAGTACAATTTCAGAAATAGCGGACAACACCAAATTGGCGGTATAATTAATAAAAAGGAAGAATGCATCAAAGTGCAAGAAGACGTTAATAAACTTGCAGAATGGGCGTATAATTGGCAAATGAATTTCAATATAAATAAGTGTGAGGTGGTGCACTTTGTTAGGAAGAATAAGGAAGCTACATATTGCTTGGATAATAAAAGTCTAAATGAGGTAGATGAGCAAAGGGATCTTGGGGTACAGATACACAAATCACTAAAAGTAGCGCCACAGGTCAATAAGGCCATAAAAAATGCAAACCAAGCACTGGGGTTCATGTCTAGAGGGATAGGATTGAAAAGCAGAGAAGTTATGTTATACTCGTACTTGGAATACTGTGCACAGTTCTGGTCTCCATCTTATAAAAAGGATATAGAGGCATCGGAGAAGGTGCAAAAAAGATTGATAAGGATGATACTGACAGGATCTACTTATCAAGAAAGGCTAATCAGGCTGGGGCTCTTTTCTCGAGAAAAGAGAAGGCTGAGGGGTGACCTGATAGAGGTCTTTAAGATAATGAAAGGGTTTGATCAGGTAGATGTAGAGAAAATCTTTCCACTTGTGGGTGAGTCCAAAACTAGAGGTCATAAATGTAAGATAGTCACTAATAAATCCAATAGGGAATTCAGGAGAAACTTCTTTATCTAAAGAGTGATAAGAATGTGGAACTCGCTACCTCAAGGAGTAGTTGAGTCAAATAGTATAGATGCATTTAAGGGGAAGCTGGACAAGCACATGAGGGAGAAAGGAATAATAGGATATGTTGATAGGTTTAGATGAAGTAGGGAGGGAGGAGGCTCATGTGGAGCATAAATGCCGGAATGGACCTGTTGGGCCAAATGGCCTCTTTCTGTGCTGTAGGCTCGATGTAACTCGATGAAATTATAAAACACCAAAAGAAAGAAAACTATATTTATATTTATACAGTAGCTTATCACTTTGACAGGTCTCAATGATTTAAAGCTCCTCACACAATAGATTACTTTCAGAAATAGTGGGGATAATTTTAACTTTTATTGCTGGGTGAACAAACAGTGACAGCGGATCGCCCGCCCGTTTTACACCTCGCCTGATTTTCTCTTCTATTGACTTCAGTGGAAAAGAAAATCATTTTGGCTGTAAAACAGGTTGCCGATTTGCTATCACTGGTTTTACACCCAGCAATGAAAGTTAAAATTAACCCTAGTTGCTGTTACTACCTTTATAAACATGGCAGCTAATTTGCATCAGCAAAACAGACCATAAACAGCAACAACCGTTTTCCGGGCACTAAATGGCCTCCTAAGTCTCCAATACATCAGGCAGGAAGTGCACACTCATTACAAAGCAGGAATGCACCACCCGCCATATTGGTAAAGGCCAAGAAAATCGGCGTGCAGTGCTCACGCCTAAAACGGGCGTTAGACCCTTTGCATTTGCAAATAAAAAACCTAACACCTGTTTGAGGCCCCCACTGCAAGATTGGTTTGCCCTGAGACAGCCGGCTCCAGCTGCACTCAGGAAAACCGGTTCTACCTGCAATCTAACAGGCAGTACTTAAAGGGACCGCTGCAGGCCGCAACTAATAAGGTTAGCTTTTATAATATGCTTACCTGAATATGTCAAGGGGAGGAGAAGGAATGTAACACCAATGGTGAAGCAAAGGGATGGGAAGATACATAAGATGGCAGAGTTGAAGGAACTGAGAATTCTGAGGGGGTTTGAAGAAGCTTCAGGAGGTTACAGAGACAGGGAGGGGCAAGACTATGAATGGATTTAAATACAATGAGAAATTTTAATTGGAGGTGTTGGGGGAACGGGATTCAATGTCGGTCAGCAAGTACAGGAGTGATGGATGCATAGGACTTGGTGTAGGATGGGGTTCTGGCAGCAAAGTTTTGGATGAAGTTTACAGAACTGGGAGGATAGGAGGCTGGCCAGAAGAACATTAGAATAGTAACTACAGATGTTGAGAGTCATTTGGCCCATCTTAATTCATCTATCTGGAGAGATCCTAATGACCCCTTGTAGAATCCAATTGTTTCTTAAATAATTCCAGAGCTTTTCTCCTGCAATATTCTATCTAGAAGTATATTTTACACATTGATCACTCTTTGTGTGAAGAAGAATTTCCTAATTTCAGTCTTAAAATTATCTTTTACCAGTATGAACTTTAGTTCTACTCCCAGTTTAATTTAAAGTAATATTCCAGGTCGATGTTTTCTCTATCCTTAACAACCTATACACTAGATGCTTCCTTTCCAGGCTGAAAAGCCTGTGTTTCTCCAGTCTGTCCTCATAATCTAGACCCCTGACTAGGGATGAATCTCATGGCTCTTCTGGGCACCAGGGCTTGAATGTCTCTCTTGTTCCTTGGCAACTGGTAAGGGACGCAGTATTCAAGGTATTGTCTGACTATAAAGTTTGATCATTATCTCATCTGACTTATATTCTTCTGCTTTGGCTACATAATTCAACATCCTATTGGCTTTGTTGATTGCTGCTCTCCCTTGGTTGAATATGTTTAGCATTGAGTCTACTAATACTCCTAGGTCTCTTTCAACTTCATTCTTAGCTATTTCAACACCATTCATGGAATATGCATGTCATCTAGTTTTCCTTCCTATGTATAGCACTTTACACTTGTCTGCATTAAATTTAATTTGTCTTTGCTCTTCCCAATTGCATATTTTATTCACCTCATTCTGTAATTTCTGAGCTTCCTCCTCCAATTCCACTGCCCCTCCTAGTATGGTATCATCTACAAATTTGACCACTTTGCATTGAGTTTCTAAATCCATGTCATTTATATAAATTAGAAACAGTAGCAGTCCTGGCACTGAGCCCTGAGGTGCTCCACTCAGTGCTTTTCCCCCACTTCAATATAAGACCTGTAATGAGTATTCATTGGTTCGTACCCTTCATCCAGTTTCTTATTTATTCTCAGGGTTTACTTTGAATCCTCACAGCTTTGAGTTTAGTTAATGGCTTTTCATGTGGAACCTTATCAAAAGTCTTTTAGATGTCAAGATGCATTACATTCATAGGCTCACTTAACACATTCCACTTGGGTTGGCACTTCCTCAAAGAAGTTGAGAATTTTTAAAAAATTTTTTTTTTATTCGTTCACGGGATGTGGGCGTCGCTGGCAAGGCCGGCATTTATTGCCCATCCCTAATTGCCCTTGAGAAGGTGGTGGTGAGCCGCCTTCTTGAACCGCTGCAGTCCGTGTGGTGAAGGTTCTCCCACAGTGCTGTTAGGAAGGGAGTTCCAGGATTTTGACCCAGCGACAATGAAGGAACGGCGATATATTTCCAAGTCTGGATGGTGTGTGACTTGGAGGGGAACGTGCAGGTGGTGTTGTTCCCATGCGCCTGCTGCCCTTGTCCTTCTAGGTGGTAGAGGTCGCGGGTTTGGGAGGTGCTGTCGAAGAAGCCTTGGCGAGTTGCTGCAGTGCATCCTGTGGATGGTGCACACTGCAGCCACAGTGCGCCGGTGGTGAAGGGAGTGAATGTTTAGGGTGGTGGATGGGGTGCTAATCAAGCGGGCTGCTTTATCTTGGATGGTGTCGAACTTCTTGAGTGTTGTTGGAGCTGCACTCATCCAGGCAAGTGGAGAGTATTCCATCACACTCCTGACTTGTGCCTTGTAGATGGTGGAAAGGCTTTGGGGAGTCAGGAGGTGAGTCACTCGCCGCAGAATACCCAGCCTCTGACCTGCTCTCGTAGCCACAGTATTTATATGGCTGGTCCAGTTAAGTTTCTGGTCAATGGTGACCCCCAGGATGTTGATGGTGAGGGATTCGGTGATGGTAATGCCGTTGAATGTCAAGGGGAGGTGGTTAGACTCTCTCTTGTTGGAGATGGTCATTGCCTGGCACTTATCTGGCGCGAATGTTACTTGCCACTTATCAGCCCAAGCCTGGATGTTGTCCAGGTCTTGCTGCATGCGGGCTCGGACTGCTTCATTATCTGAGGGGTTGCGAATGGAACTGAATACTGTGCAATCATCAGCGAACATCCCCATTTCTGACCTTATGATGGAGGGAAGGTCATTGATGAAGCAGCTGAAGATGGTTGGGCCTAGGACACTGCCCTGAGGAACTCCTGCAGCATGCCCTGGGGCTGAGATGCTTGGCCTCCAACAACCACTACCATCTTCCTTTGTGCTAGGTATGACTCCAGCCACTGGAGAGTTTTCCCCCTGATTCCCATTGACTTCAATTTTACTAGGGCTCCTTGGTGCCACACTCGGTCAAATGCTGCCTTGATGTCAAGGGCAGTCACTCTCACCTCACCTCTGGAATTCAGCTCTTTTGTCCATGTTTGGACCAAGGCTGTAATGAGGTCTGGAGCCGAGTGGTCCTGGCGGAACCCAAACTGAGCATCGGTGAGCAGGTTATTGGTGAGTAAGTGCCGCTTGATAGCACTATCGACGACACCTTCCATCACTTTGCTGATGATTGAGAGTAGACTGATGGGGCGGTAATTGGCCGGATTGGATTTGTCCTGCTTTTTGTGGACAGGACATACCTGGGCAATTTTCCACATTGTCGGGTGGATGCCAGTGTTGTAGCTGTACTGGAACAGCTTGGCTAGAGGCGCAGCTAGTTCTGGAGCACAAGTCTTCAGCACTACAGCTGGGATGTTGTCGGGGCCCATAGCCTTTGCTGTATCCAGTGCACTCAGCCGTTTCTTGATATCACGTGGAGTGAATCGAATTGGCCGAAGACTGGCTTCCGTGATGGTGGGGATATCGGGAGGAGGCTGAGATGGATTATCCACTCGGCACTTCTGGCTGAAGATGGTTGCAAACGCTTCAGCCTTGTCTTTTGCACTCACGTGCTGGACTCCGCCATCATTGAGAATGGGGATGTTTGCAGAGCCTCCTCCTCCCGTTAGTTGTTTAATTGTCCACCACCATTCACGACTGGATGTGGCAGGACTGCAGAGCTTTGATCTGATCCGTTGGTTGTGGAATCGCTTAGCTCTGTCTATAGCATGTTGCTTCCGCTGTTTAGCATGCATGTAGTCCTGAGTTGTAGCTTCACCAGGTTGGCACCTCATTTTTCGGTACGCCTGGTGCTGCTCCTGGCATGCTCTTCTACACTCCTCATTGAACCAGGGTTGATCCCCTGGCTTGTTGGTAATGGTAGAGTGAGGAATATGCCGGGCCATGAGGTTACAGATTGTGCTGGAATACAATTCTGCTGCTGCTGATGGCCCACAGCGCCTCATGGATGCCCAGTTTTGAGCTGCTAGATCTGTTCTGAATCTATCCCATTTAGCACGGTGGTAGTGCCACACAACACGTTGGATGGTGTCCTCAGTGCGAAGACGGGATTTCATCTCCACGAGGACTGTGCGGTGGTCACTCCTACCAATACTGTCATGGACAGATGCATTTGCGACAGGTAAATTGGTGAGGACGAGGTCAAGTAAGTTTTTCCCTCGTGTTGGTTCACTCACCACCTGCCGCAGGCCCAGTCTAGCAGCTATGTCCTTCAGGACTCGGCCAGCTCGGTCAGTATTGGTGCTACCGAGCCACTCTTGGTGATGGACATTGAAGTCCCCCACTCAGAGTACATTTTGTGCCCTTGTACCCTCAGTGCTTCCTCCAAGTGGTGTTCAACATGGAGGAGGACTGATTCATCAGTTGAGGGAGGACGGTCGGTGGTAATCAGCAGGAGGTTTCCTTGCCCATGTTTGACCTGATGCCATGAGATTTCATGGGGTCCAGAGTCAATGTTGAGGACTCCCAGGGCCACTCCCTCCTGACTGTATATCACTGTACCGCCACCTCTGGTGGGTCTGTCCTGCCGGTGGGACAGGACATACCCAGGGATGGTGATGGAAGAGTCTGGGACGTTGGCTGAAAGATATGATTCTGTGAGTATGGGAATGTCAGGCTGTTGCTTGACTAGTCTGTGGGACAGCTCTCCCAATTTTGGCACAAGTCCCCAGATGTTCGTAAGGAGGACCTTGCAGGGTCGACTGGGCTTGGTGTTTTGCCGTTGTCGTGTCCGGTGCCTAGTGGTCCGATGCCGGGTGGTCCGTCTGGTTTTATTCTTATGACTTTTCGTAGTGAGATTTTACAACTGAGTGGCTTGCTAGGCCATTTCAGAGGGCAATATTGTCGTTCTGTATCCACGTTGACTGCTGTTAACTAGATTGTTGATGTATAGATGATCCTCAAGTTTACTCCTGATAATTGATTCCCTTATTTTACATGGAATAGAAGTGAGACAAATGGGTTTGTAATTGCCTATGACTGTTTTGTCCTCCTTTTTGAATATGGGCACCACATTAGCCTGTTTCCTATCTTGTGGTACCTCCCCAGTGTCCATTGGCTCTTTCAAAATGGTTGTCAATGCCTCAAGATCACCTCCCTAATCTCTCTCAGCACTGTTAGATAAATATCATCTGTCCCTGAGGATTTATTTGTTTAGAGCTTACTCAACCTGCCTAGGACTTCCATCTCAATTATGGTAAAGTCATTGATTTTACTTAGGATATTTTTGTTTGGACAGGGCTGTTGTTCATATCTTCCATATACTATATTACTATTTTGTTCTCTTCCTCAATTTCAAGCCTGTTTGCATATTTTATGGTTTTTACTTCTTCTTTGACTGTTGTGGCCCTGAGAGAATTTGTTTACTGTTTTGCTGAGTCTCAGTGATGTCCCTTTTTCCAGGTCTCTATTTGCCCCTCTGATCACACCTTTAGTGTGTTTCTGCATTTACTGATGTCCATCCTCAGGAGCCCCTTCTCCTTTTTTTCAAGCTGGAGTTGTACAGGCCATTTTTCCTCTTTATTTCATTTTTAATTTGTTTTTTAATCCATTTAGGGTTATGTTTGGTTGATCAGAGCTTGTTGGCTTTGGGAATGTATTTATCCTGCATGCTCAATGTTATAGCTTTACTGTTGTCTTCTACTGAAGTTTTGTTGAACAACCTTCCCCATTTTATTTGTTTTAGTTATTCCTTCATTTCACCAAATTTAGCCCTTTTAAAGTTATATACCTGGCTCCTGGTCTTGGCTATTTCTGGCTCCAAAATCTTGTTAAACTTTATTATACCGAGGTCGATGAAGTCAGAAACTTGTTAGAGGTGCAATATCTTTTTGGAAAGGTATGCATTTACAAAAGCTTTACAAATTTGCTGCTGTGAATGAGATTATAATTCTTTTACTATTATACTGCTGCACGTTAAAAGTAAGAAGTTTTGATAACAGGCAATGAGCGTTAAAAGTCTCTATGATCTTAAATCGTGCTGAACTATTGCTCATTGGGAGTTAATTAGCAGTTCTCCACTAACTTGTGATTTAAGGGTGGAGTCAAATAAGGCAAGGCTATACTTTTCACAGAGAATTAAAGGACGAGCCCACTGATCAATTTTTGTCTCAAAATTTAAATTTAATTCCCAACCATAAGTACAAAAGAAATAGGACCAGGAGTAGACCAGCTGGCCCCTCGAGTCTGCTCCACCATTCAACAAGATCACAGCTGATCTTCGACCTCAATGCCATTTTCCTGCACTATCCCCATATCCCTTGATGCCTTTAATGTCTAGAAATCTATCAATCTTTGTTTTGAATGTACTCAATGACTGAGCCTCCACAGCCCTCTGGGGTAGAGAATTCCAAAGATTCACCACCCTCTGAGTGATAAAAATTCTCCTCATCTCAGTCCTAAATGGACTGCCCTTTATTCTGAGACTGTGATCCCTGATTCTAGACTCTGCAGCCAGGGGAAACATCTTCCCTGCAGCTACCCTGTCGGGCCCTGTAAAAATTTTGTATGTTTCAATGAGATCACCTCTCATTCTTCTAAACTCTAGTGAATATAGGCCTGATCTACTCAATCTCACCTCATACGACAATCCCGCCATCCCAGGAATCAGTCTGGTGAACCTTCGTTGCACTCCCTCTGTGGCAAGTATATCCTTTCTTAGGTAATGAGACCAAAATTGTACACAATACTCCAGGTGCGGTCTCACCAAGGCCCTATGTAATTGCAGTAAGACATCTTTACTCCTGTACTCAAATCCTCTTGTAATAAAGGCCAACATACCATTTGCGTTTCAACCAGTGTTTCAACTTGGCTTAATTTAATACAGCTCATCATGGCTGAGGGACGTGCGCAACTGGAATTTGCTTCCTCTTTGAAATGTTTGGGAGGCTGCAAGTCGACTTTATAACGTAAAAACATTAATAGAGGAGTAGGCTAATAACTGGCAGAACTTAAGGACAAAGAGAAATCTATAAATGTGTTATTTGATGCTCTTGAAAATTGTGAAAGTAAAAAGAATAAGCAGTCAAAAATAGCCATTGCATTCTTCGGCCTTGAAATTGGGCCGGGGATCGTGGGGGTCAGTATCAAGGGTCAGGAATCGGGGGTCAGTGTCTGGGTCAGGGATAACGAGGGTTGGGGATGGTGATCACAGGGTTAGTGTCAGGGATCACAGGGTTGGTGTCGGGGAATTGCGGGGGTCAGAGAGTGGTGCCTGGGTCGGGGATCACGGGGTCCATGTCAGGAGCAACAATCAGGTCCTTTAATGTGGGGTGGGGAGGAGCAGGCTCCACATTCAGGTAAGTTGCTTACCTTCTTTGTTGCAGGCGATCCCTAGGGTTGGTTTCCCTGAGTGCAGCCGGCGCTGCAGGGCAAACCAATCTTATAGAAGAGGGCCTCAAACAGGCATTAGACCCCTTAGTTGCATATACAAAGGACCTAACACCTGCTTCAGCTGTGGGTAAAGGATGCCTCTTGTTTGTCCTTCCTTCCCACCATATTGGGGCCTTAGTAGTCCGAGCAGCACAACCAATTTCTAAACATTTATCCCTGTATTGATGCATTTCCAGAGCAAAAAGTTAAGCTTAGAGCTTGATCAAAAAGAGACATAATACAAAGTAGGATATCAGCAATTGGTACTGTTATAAATTTGGGACTACCGTAGATATCTTCTTGGGTTCAGTGGTGTCAGTTCCTTCCTAAGGTCATCAAATTGGCTGCTTTTTACAGAAGCTGACTCTCACTGTCCTATACCTACTGGTGTGATAGCGGAACCCGGGACTGTAAAAATGTCTCTCCCATGTGATGTGGACATGGTCTCTGCGTTTTGAGCATGTGTACTCTTTCAATCTCGCAGTTGGACTGAGTTAACACTAGCCGAGACGACGTTCAAAATGACTCGTAAACTGCTTTATTCTACAGTAATCAAAACATACAGCATACTGAGTATGATGGGAAACACTTGGTGCAATCAATATAATATCAATTTGTATATTATTACATAAATAAATGTTGTATTGATTAGAGACAACATAACGGCAATAGAAAAAAGGGACATTTCTTCACTCAGAGGGTTGTGAATCTTTGGAATTCTCTACCCCAGAGGGGATGCTGAGTCGTTAAGTATATTCAAGGCTGAGATAGATAGAATTTTGGACTGCAGGGGAATCAAGTGAAACGGGGATTGGGTAAGAAAGTGGAGTTGAGATTGAAATCAGCCATGATCTGATTGAATGGCGGAGCAGGCTCGAGAGGCCGTATCGCCTACTCCTGCTCCTATTTCTTATGTTCTTATAAGTAACATTAAGATAGAAACAGAATCCATATGGAATGACAAAGGATAAGAAGGGATCGATCACGTTAATAGGTATATTCGACAGACCACCACTACAGGGAAGTGGAGGAAAAAATCTATATAATGAGTAAACAACAGAATAATAATCATGGGAGATTTCAACTACCCCCAAATAAACTGGCAAGAAGAGGTAGGGAAAGGAGAAAAGGGAATGGAGTTTTTACAGTGTGTACAGGACTCCTTTCTTACCCAGTATATGAGAAGCCCAACCAGAGAGGAATCACTGCTGGATCTAGTTATTTCCTAGGCTAGGAAATGAACTGGAACAGATAAGAGAAGTAAGCATAGGGGAACATTTAGGCAATAGTGATCATAACATAATCAGGTTTAAAATAATGTTTGAGAAAGACATAAGTAAGACAAAGACCAAAGTATTAGATTGGAAAAAAGCTAATTTTAAGGGAATCAGAATGGAACTAGGGCAGGTAAACTGGGAAAAAAATTTTGGCAGACAAAGAAATAGAACAGCAGTGGATAATATGAGACATATATCCCCCTAAAAAGCAAGAACAAACTAGCCAATCATGACACACCATGGATGAATAAAGAAATGGGGCAAAATTGAAACTAAAGAAAAAGGCATACACTAAGTACATAGACAATAAAGGAAAGAATGACAAAAGGCAATGCAAAGAGGTTAGGAAAGAAGTGAAAAAAACAATTAGGAAAGCAAAGAGGAACAACGAGATTAAATTATCAAGGAATATAAAAAGAAATAGTAAAGAATTTTACATACGCATAAATAACAAAAGGAAAATCAGGATAGGGATAGGGCCATTAAGGGATGTACAAAATAAACTCACAGGTAATGACAGCGAAATGGCAGAAATATTGAATAGTTACTTAAGAACATAAATACATAGGTACATAAGAAATAGGAGCAGCTGTAGACCATACGGCCCCTCGAGGCTGCTCCGCTATTCAATAAGATCATGGCTAATCTTCGACCTCGTCTCCACTTACCCACCTGATTCCCATATCCCTTGATTCCCATAGAGTCAAAAAATCTGTCTAATCTCAGCCTTAAATATACTCAACGACTGAGCATCCACAGAACTCTGGGATAGAGAATTCCAAAGATTCACAACCCTCTGAGTGAAGAAATTCCTCCACAGTTTACTTTCCCATCTAGCTTTGTATCGTCAGCAATCTTGGATACATTACACTTGGTCCCTTCATCTAAGTCATTAATATAGATTGTAAATAGCTGAGGCCCAAGCGCCGATCCCTGCGCCACCCCATTAGTTACAACTTGCCAACCCATTTATTGCTACTCTCTATTTTCTGTCCATTAACCAATACTCTATCCATGATACTATATTACCCCCAACCCCATGAGCGCTTTTCTTGCCTAACATCCTTTTATGTGGCACCTTATCGAATGCCTTTTGAAAATCCAAATATACTACATCCACTGGATCTCCTTTATCTACCCTGCTAGTTACATCCTCAAAAAACTCTAAAAAATTTGTCAAACACGATTTCCCTTTCTTAAAATCATGTTGACTCTGCCTAGTCATATTATGATTTTTTAAGTGCCCTGTTACCACTTCCTTAATAATGGATTCCAGCATTTTCCCGACAACTGATGTCAGGCTAACTGGTCTGTAGTTCCCTGTTTTCTCTCTCCCTCCTTTCTTGAATAGCAGGGTTACATTTGCTACCTTCCAATCCACTGGGACCATTCTAGAATCTAAGGAGTTTTGAAAGGTCACAGCCAATGCATCCACTATCTCTGCAGTCACTTCTTTTAGAACCCTAGGATGTAGGCCGTCAGGTCCAGGGGATTTGTCGGCTTTTAGTCCCATTAGTTTCTCCAGCACTTTTTCTCTACTGATATTAATTACTTTATGTTATTCACTCTCATTAGCCCCTTGGTTCCCCATTATTTCAGATATGCTTTTTGTGTCTTCTGCTGTGAAGACAGATACAAAACATTTGTTTAACATCTCTGCCATTTCCTTATTTCCCATTATAATTTCTTCTGTCTCAGCCGCTAAGGGATCAATGTTTACTTTTGCTACTCTCTTCCTTTTTACATACTAGTAGAAGCTCTTACAATCTGTTGTTATATTTCTTGCTAGTTTACTCTCATATTCTATTTTCTCCCTATTTATCAATTTTTTGGTCATCCTTTGTTGGTTTCTAAAATTCTCCCAATCCTCAGGTTTATTACTCTTCTTTGCAACATTATAAGCCTCTTCTTTTAATCCAATACTAACCTTAAATTCTTTAGTTAGCCACGGATGGATCTCTTTTCCTGTGGAGTTTTTATTTCTCAATGGAATGTATATTTGTTGAGAATTTTGGAATATTTCTTTTAATGTTTGCCACTGCTTATCTACCGTCATACCTTTTAATCTAATTTCCCAACCTACCTTAGCCAACTCGCCCCTCATACCTATGTAATTGGTTTTATTTAAGTTTCAGTCTCTAGTTTCAGACTTATGTATGTCACTCTCAAAATCAATGTGAAATTCTACCATAATATGATCATTCTTCCCCAAAGGATCCTTTACTATGAGATTACTAATTGCCGAATTAATTCCAATATAGATAAGTGTGAGGTGACGCATTTTGGTAGGAAGAATAAGACGGCTACATACTGCTTGGATAACAAGAGTCTAATCAGGATAGAGGAGCATAGGGATCTAGGGGTACAGATACACAAATCACTAAAAGTAATGATACAGGTTAATAAGGCCATAAAAAAGGCAAATCAAGCACTAGGATTCATTTCTAGAGGGATAAAATTGAAAAGCAAAGAATATATGTTAAACTTGTATAGAATCTTGGTTAGACCACACTTGGAGTATTGTGCACAGTTCTGGTCTCCATATTATAGAAAGGATATAGAGGCATTGGAGAGCATGCAAAAATGCTTCACAAGGATGATACCAGAACTGAGAGGATATCCTTATCAGGAAAGGCTGAACAGGCTGGGGGTCTTCTCTCTAGAAAAATGAAGGCTGAGTGTTGACCTGATAGAGATCTTTAAGATAATGAAAGGGTTTGATAGGGTAGATGTAGAGAAAATGTTTCCATTTGTGGGGGTGTCCAAAACTAGAGGTCATAAATATAAAATTGTCATTAATAAATCCAAAAGGGAAGTCAGGAGAAACTTCTTTACCCAAAGGGTGGTAAGAATGTGGAACGCACTACCACATGGAGTAGTTGAGGCAAATAGCATAGATACATTTAAGGGGAATCTAGAAAACCACATGAGGGAGAAAGGAATAGAAGGGTACACTGATAACGTTAGATGAAGTAGGGAGGAAGGAGGCTCGTGACCATAAACACCGGCATGGACCAGTTGGGCCGAATGGCTTGTTTCTGTGCTTTAGTTTTGATGTAACTCAATGTAAAGAACATGTGAGCACCAGTCCACTCCGGTGAGTTGTCTAACTCTGCATGCTTTCCTACCACCCAGCTCAGCAGTTTGCTCCCTGAACAGCGTTCTGCTGCTTGACTAAGTCTTCGGGGGCTGGGGTACAATTCGACTTTGAAGTCAATGGAAAAAGAAATTCGGGTGGGGTGTGAAACAGGCTGCCGATACGCTATCGGCCATTTTGTGCCACCGCTGAAGTTGAATTTCACCTCCCTGGTGTCTGTATTCTGATTTTTAAAAGCCTCTCTCACAGCCCCCAGAGAGATCAAGAAATATTTTAAAACCAAGACATGAAGTGTCCTGCTGAATAACCAGACTTGGCTAACAAACTGTCCATTATTTGGGCCTCAGAGAACATTTTTGTTTAAAAAAAATCTTAACATAGCTCACGTCCAAGTCCTTTCTGGCCAAAATAGCCAAAGAATCCTGAACCATAATGAGCTCAAAATTAGGCAGAATTGAAACAAGAAGATGCAAATTTCGAACGAAGAAAAGCTAGAAGTGAAGATAGAGCTGCTGAGAAATATCTCTGGGCAGTGTTTAAAAACACTTGAAATACCATTTGTTACCAGTCTCCGTTATTAAGCTAATTGTATGGGGATCTACAGATTATAACAACAGCAGTATTCTATGATAAGATGTGTCCTTACAATTTACTCGTACACTTCATCTCTCATCAAAAGACATACACGTGGAATGAAGCAGAGGAATAAAATTATAATGGGCCAATATTTTCATTGTACTTCAAAATGTTTAGATTTACCCCTAAGTGTTTGTAGCAGCGGAGCTAAAGAGAATGCAATCTGTATAATTATGATGAAAGTCTTAATGATGCATCAGCTTAAAAAAATTGTAGCCAGATAAACGCTGAATTTGCAAATTGAATAATCATGATGCTATTATTTGCCTTCAATGGTGTCATTGCAAGAACTCATCAAGAAACTATTAAAACAATGGCTCAGACTCAGTGCAAATTTTTTGGGGGGATCATCAGAAAATGTTCACAGTGAAGAAAGTAAGAAAGAACTTGTATTTATATAATGTCTTTCACAACCTCAGGTCACCCCAAAACACTTTACAGCTAATTAATGATGTTGAAGTGTAGTCACTGTTATAATGTAGGGAAACGCGGCAGCCAATTTGCACACAGCAAGCTCCCACAAACAATAATAAAATAAATGACCAATCAAACTGTTGATTGAGGGACATATGTTGGCCAGGACACGGGGGAGAATTCCCCTTCTTTGAATAGTGCCATGGGATCTTTTACGTCCACCTGAGAGGGCAGACAGGGCCTCAGTTTAATGTCTCATCCAAAAGACGGTACCACCAACAGTACTGCACTCCCTCAGTACTGTACTGGAGTGTTAGCCTAGATTATATGTTCAAGTCCCTGGAGTGGGACTTGAACCCACAACCTTCTGACCCAGAGGCTACAGTGCTACCACTGAGCCAAGGCTGGCCACAGTGCAACCCACATGCAAGTGATCCAGCCTCCGAGTGGGGGAGAGGGGTGAGCGATCGGGACCTTGGGGAGGGAGAGATCAGGCTTCATGGAGGAGAGATCAGGCACTGGAGAAGGAGCGATCCTGCCTCTGGGAGGCAGTGATCGTGCCTGGGGGGGCGGGGGGAGCAATCGGGTCCTCGGGGATGGAGTGATCGGGCTTCAGGGGGAGAGATCAGGTGTTGGGGAGAGAATGATCGGGGGTCGGGGATCATAATCTTCGGTCGCGGGGAGGGAGATCGGGGGTCGGGGGTCACGATCGGTGGTCGGGGGTCATAATTGGTGGTTGGGGGAGGGAGATCGGAAGTCGGGGATGGAAATTGGGGGGCGAGGGAGGGAAATCGGGGATTGGGGTGGGGGGGGGACATCGGAGTCAGGGGCTATGGCCTGGAGGTCGGAGCTCGGGGATCTCAGTTCTGGCAGTGGCAGCGTGCGGGATGGTGATTGTGGTAATATTTTTTATATGGGCAATATTTTGGTTTGGCTTCCCCAAGTGCGGGGTTTCCCTCAGGGCAAACCAATGTTGGAGCGGGGACCTGAAGCAGGCAATAGGCCCCTTATTTGGATATCCAAATGGCCTAACTCCTGTTTCCAGCATGGGTAAAGGACGCCTCTTGTTTGTCCTTACCTAATATTGCAAGCAGTGTACTTCCGGTCCGAAGTGTGCGCTCTCTTCCTGTCCACCATTTTGGGGCCTTTAGGAAACGTGTAGCGCCTGAAAAATGGGCGCTACATGACCCAATTTAACCCCCATTGAGCTGGTACATTATCGGACAAGTGATATGCCACTGGCTGATACGTTGTGCAGCAAGCTTGGTTCAGCCAGTGATGGTTCACCATAGGTTTTTACTTCTGCATACAAGGGACATGTTACAAGGCAACCATGTTATCTGTAAGGCAGATCCACTGTCCGGGTGGGGAAATTGGTGGAACTTTAACATTAGTACTCTGGGAGGCTCTCTCAATTGACTTAGAATATAGAGATGCAGCTGCAGCAGACTCGTTGGGTGATTTTTATCTCTCTACTGCCCTGTTTTTCAGTGTCAGCAAGAAAATAAGAAAAAAACTTACCGCTGACTTGCCACCTGATGCGATTTTTGAGTGGACCTCGAATTAGCAAGCTAGTTGTCCCATTGCAAATGAGCAAGAACATCTGTATGCAAATTGGCAACAGCTTTCCCTACATTACCACAGTAAGCACACTTCAAAAGTACTTCATTAACTGTAATGCACTTTGGGACGTCCTGAGGTCGTGAAAGGCGCTATAAAAATGCAAGTTCTTTCTTTCTATTAATCGATGCGAATTGGGTCCTGTGAAGTACATAGGATCCCGATGCAATTTTACTGATCCAGTGGGCAGTGGGCAAACTGTGCAAGCCCTGCCCAGTGGAACTCAACGTAGAGCGGCTTAACCAAAACGCTCAATATAAGTTTTTTTTAAACTGTTTTTGTGGGCCACCAGAGCATGAATGTTTCGCCTGGCCCCACGAAAATCATCCCGCCTGTTGTCGGACCCTCTGCACCTCTCCTTTAATTGAATACTGCCAGCTTGGCTATGCGGAGGACCCACCGGATTTCTTGTCGCCCTCCGCCGCTCCCTCCCCCCACCCCCAATCGACTAGCTGCCTGTCAGCGTTCAAAACGCACTGACAGCTCACCACTCATTATTTAAATGAGGCCCCATCGCCACAATGAATCGGGACTCCTGCTGACATCATCAGGTGGGTGGATCGGGCACCCTGCCCGAACTGGCCCGCAAAAGAAGATCGACCCCTTTGGGTTTCTGGTCAAGGACTGAATCTATTTGGTTAGAGCTAATAAAAAATAGAGGTGCCATTACACTACTGGTTGTATTCTATAGGCCACCAACTAGTGGGAAGGATATAGAGGAGCAAATTTGCAGGGAAGTTACAGAGAGGTGCCAAAGCTATAGAGTAGTGATAACGGGAGACTTCAATTATCCTAATATAGACTGGGATAGTAAAAATATAAGGGGCAAAGAGGGGGAGGAATTTTTGAAGTGTGTTCAGGAGAACTTTCTTGACCTGCACGTTTCCAGCCCAACGAGGAAAGAGGCATTGCTGGATATGGTTCTGGGGAATGAGGCGAGCCAAGTGGAGCAAGTGTCAGTGGGGGAACATTTAGGGAATAGCAATCATAGTATCATAAGGTTTAGAATAGCAATGGAAAAGGACATGGACCATGCCAAAGTAAAAATACTCAATTGGAAGAGGGCCAATTTCAGTGGGATGAGAACAGATCTGGCCCAAGTAAATTAGAATCAAAGATTGTCAGGCAAAACTATAATTGAACAATGGGCGGCCTTTAAAGAGGAGATGGTTCGGGTACAGTTTAGGTACATTCCTATAAGGGAGAAAGGTAGGGCAACTAAAGCCAGAGCTCCTGGATGACAAAAGAAATAGAGAGTAAGATGAAGCAGAAAAAAGGAGCCTATGACAGATGTCAGGTTGATAATACAAGTGAGAACCAGGCTGAATATAGAAAGTTCAGAGGGGAAGTGAAAAAGGAAATAAGAGAGGCAAAGAGAGAGTATGAGAATAGACTGGCAGCCAACATAAAAGGGAATCCAAAAGTCTTCTATAGGCATTTAAACAGGTAGTAATTGGAGGGGTGGGGCTGATTAGGGACCAAAAAGGAGATCTACACTTGGAGGCAGAGGGCATGGCCAAGGTACTAAATGAGTACTTTGCATCTGTCTTTACCAAGGAAGAAGATGCTGCCAGAGTCTCAGTAAAGGAAGATGTAGTTGAGATACTGGATGGGCTAAAAATTGATAAAGAGGAGGTACAAGAAATGCTAGATGTATTTAAAGTAGATAAGTCACCCAGTCCAGATGGGACACACCCTAGGTTGCTGAGGGATGTAAGAGTGGAAATTGCGGAGGTACTGGCCATCATCTTCCAAACATCCTTAGATACGGGGGGTGGTGCCAGAGGACTGGAGAATTGCAAATGTTACACCCTTGTTCAAAAAAAGGTGTAAGGATAAACTCAGCAACTAGAGGCCAGTCAGTTTAACCTCGGTGGGGGGGGGGAGCTTTTAGAAACAATAATCCGGGACAGAATTAACAGTCACTTGGACAAGTGTAGATTGATTAGGGAAAGCCAGCACGGATTTGTTAAAGGCAAATCATGTTTAACTAACCCGATAGAGGTTTTTGATGTGGTAACAGAGAGGGTAGATGGGGACAATGAAGTTGATGGGATGTATATGGACTTCAAAAGGTGCTTAATAAAGTGTCGCGGCGCAGACTCAATAGGCCGAATGACCTCCTTCCATGCTGTAACCCTCTATGATTCAATGATTCCATAATAGGCTTGTCATCAAGATTGATGCCCAGGAATAAAAGGGGCAGTAGTAGCACGGATACAGAATTGACTAAATAACAGGAAGCAGAGAGTAATGGTGAACGGTTGTTTTTCGGACTGGAGGGAGGTGTACGGTGGTGTTCCCCAGGGGTCAGTACTAGCACTACTGCTTTTCTTGATATATATTAATGACTTGGATTTGGGTGTACAGGGCACGGTTTCCAAATTTGCAGATGACACAAAACTTGGAAGTGTAGTGAACAGTGAGGAGGATAGTGATAGACTTCAAGAGGATATGGACAGGCTGGTTGCATGGGTGGACAATTGGCAGATGAAATTTAAAGCAGAAAAATGCAAGGTAATACATTTTGGCAGGAAGAATAAGGAGAAGCAATATAAACTAAAGGGCACAATTTTAAAAGGGGTACAGGAACAGAGAGATCTGGGGTACATGTACACAAGTCATTGAAAGTGGCAAGGCAGTTTGAGAAAGCAGTTAGAAAAGCTTATGGGATCCTGGACTTTATAAATAGAGGCAAAAGTACAAAAGCAAGAAAGTCATGATGAACCTTTATAAAACGTTAGTTCGGCCACAGCTGGAGTATTGTGTCTAGTTCTGGGCACCGCACTTTAGGAAAGATATGAAGGCCTTAGAGAGGGTGCAGAGGAGATTTACTGGAATGATTCCAGGGATGAGCAACTTTAGTTACGTGGATAGACAGGGGTCGGTGCTGGGTCCCCAACTCTTTACAATCTATATTAACGATTTGGAGGAGGGGACCGAGTGCAACATATCAAAATTTGCAGATGATACAAAGATGGGAGGGAAAGTAGAGAGTGAGGAGGACATAAAAAACCTGCAAGGGGATATAGACAGGCTGGGTGAGTGGGCGGAGATTTGGCAGATGTAATATAATATTGGAAAATGTGAGGTTATGCACTTTGGCAGGAAAAATCAGAGAGCAAGTTATTTTCTTAATGGCGAGAGACTGGAAAGTACTGCAGTACAAAGGGATCTGGGGGTCCTAGTGCAAGAAAATCAAAAAGTTGGTATGCAGGTGCAGCAGGTGATCAAGAAAGCCAACGGAATGTTGGCTTTTATTGCTAGGGGGATAGAATATAAAAACAGGGAGGTATTGCTGCAGTTATATAAGGTATTGGTGAGACCGCACCTGGAATACTGCATACAGTTTTGGTGTCCATACTTAAGAAAAGACATACTTGCTCTCGAGGCAGTACAAAGAAGGTTCACTCGGTTAATCCCGGGGATGAGGGGGCGGAGATATGAGGAGAGGTTGAGTAGATTGGGACTCTACTCATTGGAGTTCAGAAGAATGAGAGGCGATCTTATTGAAACATATAAGATTGTGAAGGGTCTTGATCGGGTGGATGCAGTAAGGATGTTCCCAAAGATGGGTGAAACTAGAACTAGGGGGCATAATCTTAGAATAAGGGGCTGCTCTTTCAAAACTGAGATGAGGAGAAACTTCTTCACTCAGAGGGTGGTAGGTCTGTGGAATTTGCTGCCCCAGGAAGCTGTGGAAGCTACATCATTAGATAAATTTAAAACAGAAATAGACAGTTTCCTAGAAGTAAAGGGAATTAGGGGTTATGGGGAGCGGGCAGGAAATTGGACATGAAGCTGAGTTCGGATCGGTCAATGCCCTGTGGGTGGCGGAGAGGGCCCAGGGGCTATGTGGCTGGGTCCTGCTCCGACTTCTTGTGTTCTTTAGATTTGTGGTTGGGATCAGATCAGCCATGATCTTATTGAATGGCGGAGCAGGCTCGAGGGGCCGATTGGCCTACTCCTGCTCCAATTTCTTATGTTCTTATGTTCTTATGTAATCTGGGGTTGTTCTTCTTGGAGTAGAGAAGGTTGAGAGGAGATTTGATAGAGGTGTTCAAAATCATGAAGGGTCGAGAAAGAAACAATTCCCATTGGCAGAAGGGTCAAGAACCAAAGGACATAAATTTAAGGTGATTGGCAAAAGAACGAAAGGTGATATGAGGAAAAACTTTTTTACGCAGCGAGTGGTTAGGATCTGGAATGCACTGCCTCAGGGGGTAATGGAGGCCAATTCAATCATGGTCTTCAAAAGCGAACTGGATAAGTACTTGAAAGGAAAAAATTTGCAGGGCGATGGGGATAGGGCGGGGGAGTGGGACTAGCTGGATTGCTCTTGCATAGACCCGGCACAGACTCGATGGGCCGAATGGCCTCCTTCCGTGCTGTAACCGTCCTATGATTCTATGATTCTATCGTCTAAGAATAGAAATCTGGCTAAGGTACTAGCAACTGTTGTAGAGCTGCTCTAGTCACAAGAGGATTAGGAACCCAACCAAAGCATCCTAGTTTGGACGAGGGTGGGGTATGACATAGAGAAGGCATTCCACTGTTGTACATAATTCTCCATGGCACTGAATACAGGAGCAAGTTATGGGTTTTCTCCCTAGCCTGCCAAACAGTGCCACAATATATAGTTAGCGGGGTAAATGTTTTGAAGACTCTACCATCTCAGTCAACGGCAGCATGGCTCAGAGAACCAGGAGTGGAGGATAGCACACCCAATTTGCAGCTCTCCTGATTTTCTACTCATTAATGTAAATGGCAGGAAATGCAGGAGTGCTATGAATCAGGTCTTCACTCAATTCCCTGATGTGCTGTCCCATTGAACAAGACTCCAAAAAATCTACCCTATTGACATTGTGGAACATCTAGGTTGCCTTGGCAAGGACAGTCACTGAACCATCAGCTATTCCGACCATCTGTTGTCACGTTTTTGCTGCAGCTTAGATCGGGTATGATTACCAACCCAAATGACCGAAAGCTTTAACTGAAAAGAGTTATATGTGAATAATAACCTTATCCATTCTGTTACTTGGATTTAACCAGAGAAAATTAATTCTATAAAAGAATGGAAAGGATCTTTGGTATAGATGAGGAAGCTTATCAGTAGGGAAAGGAAAAGCTGCAAAAACCCACAATGGATCAAATATAGCAAGAAGGCAGATAATAAAACATTGATGGATTGGGGATGGAGTCAGAAGTACATTGATGTGACTTGCAAGTTTTTGAGTAGTTTTATTTTTCAACTCAGCAAAGTAACAAGTCCCAGGCTAATTGCTGAAGGGAATTATCCACCTCTTACAATACGTAAAGCTGAAAAAAAAACAATGCAGGCAGAAGAGAATTTATGACAGATTTTTCACTGGTTTTGAGATAAAAAGTTCTTTTCTGCCAAACCGACAGCTCCTACAGCACAAAATTTTCCACCACTCGAAAAAAGTTCCTGGCTGAATTTATTTGGCCAGTGCCCACTGCAGTGAGTGTCAAATCTGGTGGAGAACAGGAACAGCAGATTTTCAGCCACTCCAAAGTGAAGGTTAAAACTTTTCACACAGTTTTTTTTCATGCTTGCCAAGGCCTGTGAGCAGCATTTTGTTTTTTGCTCCACTGCCCCCCACCAATTCTTATTTAAATAGCCCACTCGTTGTTTGCTCTTCCTTTTATCAGGAGTTAAAATTCTGAGAGTGCGCACACATGCGTTTTCAGGCTCGATCAGGCCAAACAGTGCCCTACAAAAATAGGGATCGGCATCATTCAGTCAATGCACTGATAGCTTGTGAAGTCTCAGCATTCTTCACTTTTTAATACCAAGTGTCTGGGGAGTTTCTATGAATCTTACATCTTGCAGCAGCCCAACATTCAAGAATGCTTCCACAAAGGTGATGAGATGGAGAGATGGACGCTGGTTGATTCTAGTTTTTTTCTACCTTGGCCGACGACACCAATTGCTGTGACATCCAAAAGGGCTGAAGACCATGTCAACAAAAACCATGCCAAAATTAAGGTGCTCATTGAGCAGTCTTGATCACTCATGGGGTGCCTTCCAGCATTAACCAGAGAGGTTGTACAAGATAGTGATAGTGTGCTGTATGCTCCATAATATCACCAACAAGAGAAGCATCAGCTTGCAGGAGATTCATCGAAAGATGAGCAGGATGAAGAGGGGTCCAAGGATTTGGGTGCTGTGGACAAGGCATTAATGCCAGTGTCAGGATAACTACCAATTTTTTCAGCTGAACCCAGCACTGGCATTGTTGAAATTTCTGGAGGGGGACAATGATGACTGTTCATTTTGCAGTGCTGATGCTGTCCTGCAGATTGCAGCACAGGCATGGTCCTTCATTGCTGTTGGGGTTTTGAGACCATTTAAAGGTAGCATTCACTGTGGAATGGCACTGTGATCATTGTCTCCTGCTTGCTTGTAAGATGCCAACCATCTTGCTCTATGTAAGGGTCAAATGTGCCAGGTTCTGCCTCCCGGGCAAGGAAATCTTTGCTTCAAGACTGCCAAACTGTGTTCAGTGAGCACATTGGTTTTGGCATGGTCCTTGTTGACATGGTCTTCAGCCCTTTAGGATGTCACAACTGGTGTCGTCAACTAAGGTAGATGCAAACTGGAAACACTCAGTACTCATCTTTCCATCTTCTCATCTCTGTGGATGTGATCTTGAATGTTGGGCTGTTGCATCACAAGCAACCTGCACAATGACTGACCATATCCTTTTCCACATTTATAGAGCAATGCTTGGCCTGGTTGGGTCAAATATACCAGGTTCTGCTTCTCACTAAAGTAGTATATCATTTGATAACTATATAGAGAGTGTAGGCACTAGTGTACGCTAAGGGGGTAAATTTTCGTAGGGTTTCTCCCACTTGTTTGCTGTAACTTTAGCAGAAGAAGCATGGAGACTCCAGAAATATGCTGTTTATCTGGGGTTTCCACGGCCCTTCCACCAAAGTTATGCCGAGCGAGCGTGGGAATGCCCATGCAAATTCACCCCCAATAATTTTGAGGTGACAGATTTCCCGGTGGTCACGTGCTGTACTCTCCCTCTGTGGTGCCTATCAGGTGTCCCCCAGGCTAACTCTATCATCTTTGTATCCTTCTAGGCCTATATCCAGAGAGAGTTGCTGACCCAATGAATCCAAAAGCGTGCTCCTCCCAGGGGCACAGGACTTGCTCCCTGAAATGGGTGCCAGCTGTGCCAGAGCATGCCCTGATATTATTTGGCACCTTGGCCTGCAACACGCAGAGTGATGGTAAAGTCATTTCTACACATATTATGACACACATTAAACCTGCCTTATGTTTAATTACACGAGTGCTGCTCAACTTCTGACAAGGTTCAATTTTGCAACTTGTAATTCTGCAAAATCATATCCTCATTTACACTTCAACTGTCCTTGTCCAGTTTGATCGTAGCTTTCATTAGTACATCAGGTTTTTTCTCCCCAGCTGTGGCTACAACAACCTGACCTTTCTGAACTTATCGACTGTATATTAAAATGCTTGTACGTGATATAAAATAGTGGCGAGTACAAATTTAAATTAGATGTACATACATTGGTGGACTTCTTAGTGTCACAGAATTTCTTCTGTACCTCTGTGACTGTCCCCTTGACTTGTGACACAGTACTTTGTGTATCACCTCTTTCTAAGTTCTCAGTCGTTGGGCTCTGGTGGTCATGTAACCTGCTGACCTAGAGTTAAACTGTTGATGAGCCAGCACTCAATCCACAAGAATTTCTACGGTGCAGCCACCCAAATAGGTTTTACTCTCGCCAACTTCAGGCATAAATCTGCTCATTAAAATCTCCGCTTCCCACAGTTATTTTAGCCACTGTCCCCTGAATTGCAAATATAGCACTGTTAATGCATTCAATAGGTGCTCGATAGCCCTCCTCCTTTCCATTTGTAGTTTTTTTGAACCTAACACAAACAGCATGGACAGTTTATACTTGTCCCATTATCACCTCCTTTTGCCTTGCAACCATCATCCCTTTTATCATTTAATCACTCCTGCCTTCCATCCTATCACAGACCTTTCCCTTTTGTTCTTTCCCTGCCACCCTTTTCTCTGGCTCTGCACTTGCTTAAAAGTTGTACATTGCTAACATCTTCCAGTTCTGATGAAAGGTCATCGACCTGAAACATTAACTCTCTCTCCACAGATGCTGCCTGATGTGCTGAATGTTTCCAGCATTTTCTGTTTTTATTTTATATACAGATATGTGTGGGACCCCATTCCCCTGACAGTGGCAAAATTGTTTACTTAATAGTAGCACGGCCACTGCTGTCTCGAGAAGTGAAGAACTAGCCCTTGATCAGCATTCTTGGATAATTACCACCTTAACTAACATAAGTAAGTCATTTGACATTTTCCCCCACTCCACACAAAGAACACAAAATGGAATTGACAGTAGAAATCTAAACATTACACACTAGCTTTCCACATGCTTGCAAACCAATTTACAAAAGTACTGTGTGTATTTCTGCCACTGGGAGACACAGTTGGAATGTTATTGCCACAAAGGTCAACTGAGTTTCCAAAATAGCACATGCACCTTAAGGCTGTCAAAAACATACCAGTATAATCTTAAACTGTCTTACTGCAGTTTGTTTAAAGTTGTGTCTGCTGGAAAACTGCTGAAAAGAATCAGGGAGGAACAAAATGGAAACGTGGCCATATATGGGTTAAATGGGCTACAGAGTTGCTGAGGGTAGATGATGTTGTGGTCATGTGGATACATGAATGCTGTTGGGGGTATATAAAAAACTGCCTTAAAGGGGAAGGGCAGAACAGGAGCAAAGAACAAAGAGTTTCAACACATGATTGCCTGTTCGCTAAAGGATTGGGGGGAGGGGAGGAGGGGGAAGAATATCGTCTGTACTTACTGCCTTGTTACTGTGTGTAACTAGTTGTACTTGATCATTAGAATTACTGATTGCCACCAAATTGGGTGTCTTGTTGAACTGATCTATGCCAGTGCCAACCTAGTACTCAACAAGAAGAAATTACTTTGCAACGCTAAAAGAGAAGATTGTTATGTGGAGATAGCACAAGATGAATCCAACATTCTACCTTGTGAAACATGGACCTCACACTTCCTGTGACTGGTGAGTTTTGCATTGTTTTATCAAACCCATGTTCTATTACAGAATAATCAAAGCAAGACCTGGACAACATCCAGGCTTGGGCTGATAAGTGGCAAGTAACATTCACGCCAGATAAGTGCCAGGCAATGACCATCTCCAACAAGAGAGAGTCTAACCACCTCCCCTTGACATTCAACGGCATTACCATCGCCAAATCCCGCACCATCAACATCCTGGGGGTCACCATTGACCAGAAACTTAACTGGACCAGCCATATAAATACTGTGGCTGCAAGAGCAGGTCAGAGGCTGGGTATTCTGCGGCGAGTGACTCACCTCCTGACTCCCCAAAGCCTTTCCACCATCTACAAGGCACAAGTCAGGAGTGTGATGGAATACTCTCCACTTGCCTGGATGAGTGCAGCTCCAACAACACTCAAGAAGCTCGACACCATCCAAGATAAAGCAGCCCGCTTGATTGGCACCCCATCCACCACCCTAAACATTCACTCCCTTCACCACCGGCGCACTGTGGCTGCAGTGTGTACCATCCACAGGATGCACTGCATGGGAACAACACCACCTGCACGTTCCCCTCCAAGTCACACACCATCCCGACTTGGAAATATATCGCCGTTCCTTCATTGTCGCTGGGTCAAAATCCTGGAACTCCCTTCCTAACAGCACTGTGGGAGAACCGTCACCACACGGACTGCAGCGGTTCAAGAAGGCGGCTCACCACCACCTTCTCAAGGGCAATTAGGGATGGGCAATAAATGCCGGCCTTGCCAGCGACGCCCACATCCCGTGAACGAATAAAAAAAAACTTGATTCAAATGACCGGATAATTCAGTTTTTCAGCATAATAAATGTCTTTGAATGATCAGAAGTAGACTGTGTCTCAGACTTTACAGGCTCTGCTGTTTGTGTACATTGCAATGGTGTATATCTACGTGCTTTGAAGCTCATGAAATGTTTTTCACCATTTGCTTTTTACATAAGCTCTCTTAGTCAGCCTTCTGATGTTCAAAATTCTTGCAAAGCCTTATTAGGATCTAATCCTTCAATTTATGCAGAGTGTGTTGTCAACAAAGTAAACCCTTTGTCTTCTATTTCCACAGATGGTTATTCCATATCAACACCCTCGAGGAGAGAACAACAGAATGCCAACAGGAAATTTGAGGAAAAAGGATCTGCGCAGTAAGAAGAACTTGGTGTGACTGAGAAAGACATGAAAATTGAAGTTCATATGGGAAGCAGACCCTGGCATGTTTAGTCAAACAACAAGAGGCATTTTCTTGTGTCATGTTGTCCTCAACAAGACTAATACAGCTAAGAAGGACATCACTAACACAGTTAAGGACATCACAACCAGAATGTGCAGTTGCTGTGTCTTGTTCTCCCCAGCAAAGCCGCTGAGCACACAGAAGGAAAACCTAGCCCTGTATGTCAAATACATTTGTGCTCACTATCAAACGATGGTTCAACGATGTGCATCGGGATATGAGTGCAGTACAAAATGTTCAGCAATATTATGTGGCCCAGTTATCACACATCTGTAACACTCCGCCAGGCGTTACCATGTCAAAATGTCATCTTTCAGACTCTGTACTCAGCTGAAAGCCTTCTCAAGGAAAATGTTGGTGTGTCAGCCAGTAACGCTGTGGGTCATGAGAGTGACCCTGTGGAGATAAGGGCCACTGAAGATGTTTATCTTATTCTACAGATGATGTGTCAGCCATGGCTCAGTGGTAGCTCTCTTGCCTCTCAGTCAGAAGGTTGTGAGTTCAAGCCACACTCCAGAGACTTCAGCTCATAATCTAGGCTCATAATTCAGTGCAGCATTAAGGAAGTGCTGCACTGTCGGAGGTGCCATCTATCAGATGAGCTGTTAAACCGAGGCCTTGTCTGCCCTCTCAGGTGAATGTAAAATGACACTATTTTGAAGAAGAGCAGGAGAGTTCTCCCTGGTGTCCTGGCCAATATATAACCTTCAATCAACATCACTAAAAAACAGATGATATGGTCATTATTTCATTGCTGGTTGTGGGACCTTGCTGTGTGCAATTTGGCTGCATGTTTCCTACATTACAACAGTGACTACACTTTAAAAGTACTTCATTGGCTGTAAAGCACTTTGAGACATCCTGAGGTTTTGAAAGATGCTATATAAATGCAAGTTCTTTCTTGATATAAAACTTGTAAGCAGATAAAGAATGCATATCTGATATGTATGTTTTCTCCCAGCTATCTCAAAATTAATCTACAATTCCAACTTTCAACTTTGTTGAGCTAATTTACACAACGGCACTTCAACACTTTAGAATAACGCATGTTGTTGATGCAGATAAATACAACTAAAATATTTAAACATGTATCTGTGTGAACTTCCTGTCTAAAGGATTCTTACTTTCTGTTGCCATATTTTTGTCAACTTTTTCCATTATAAATTCCAATACCCACATTTATAATGGAAACTGCCGATGGAAACTTGTCATACTGTAATTACACCCCTCCCACCAATGGTGGCGCTACAGTGCGGTCAGTGTTGTTGCTCCAAGCTGCGTAGCCTGTGCTGTGGAGATACTTCTGTGCTCCAATCAGCTATACTTTGCTTCCCAAATTGCTCAAAGTTTTGCTCTTTTACTATGTGCAATAGTATAAAATCAACACATTTTTTAAAAATTTGGACAGAATCTATCTCTATCACCTCCTCTAGCCCTTTAATCCTCCTGGAACTCTGCATTCCTCCAACTCTAGCTTCTTATATATCGCCCACTTCCTTCATCCCCCGTCTATACTCTGAGCTCTGGAATTCCCTCCCTAAACCCCTCCACCTCGCTTTCCTCCTTTAAGTCGCTCCTTAAAACTTATTTCCCAAACTAATGTCCCCTTTTCTGGCTCGGTGTCAATTTTTGTCTGATTATGCTCTTGTGAAGTGCCTCGGGGCATTTTACTATGTTAAAGGTGCTATATCAATGCAAGTTGTTGCTGTTAACTCAACCAATCAGGTCCCAGAGTAAGAAGCAATCAGTTTGCCGAATTATCTAAGGAGTATCTTTTCTGATTGGTTCAGTCACAAAAATTACCAAACACCATCTACCAAGAAAAGATTCTGTGGAATACAGTTAAATGACAATTCCTCACCCTTCCTGAAAAATGCCCTTAAAATAACATATGGAACTGAATAAGGACAAAAATTAAATAATCCATAAAACAAATAAACATTTGCAGAAACTGCCCCTTCCCATGCAATGAACGGCATTGAACAGAGACATTACCGCACACGCCCATATCCCTTGGCTCAGTTCCTGGTCCGATTGAGGCTTGATGCACTAAGGCCTGCATTGAAGAATGCATACACAGCCGTTCTGTCTCTGGGCAGCACCTATGTTTCACATACTCAACACCACTCCCTGGGCCCCAAGCCAGCCTAACATCTCCTCAAACTTTGCCTGCCCAACGGCTCCTCTGCTCCGCTTTGAGCTTGGCCTGACAGAACTCATATACCTGGACGTAGCTCTGCAAGGTGTAAGGCTGCACAGCACAACACAGTCTTGGTCACTGGTTCAGTGATTCTCAGAAAACTAACTTTAAATTTTGGCCCAAGCTTTACTAACTGTAAAATGTGTCACTGAAATAAATGGCCTGGTAAGAATAATTTAAGTGCAGAGGCTCAAATGGCAGCAGAGTACTTTAAACATTTACAACCTTCAATACTGGCCAAGCAAATGAAGTACAAGAAACACTGTGGGGTAAATTTTAACATCCTGGCGGGACCACAGTTGGGGTGGGTGGGGGTGGGGTGGGGTGGTGAAAGCACATGTGGGAAACCCATAAAAAAATCTGTATCTTTTCGGAGTGATTGTGACTTAATTGAATGCCTTTAATGTGGCTTCCGGGTTTTGCATCTGCAGGCTATGCAGCAGGCACACTGCGCACCCGAATGATGTGCTGGGACCTGGATTATTTAAAGGGCCATTGCAACCAGGGGTTTTGAGGGAGAAAGGAGTAATTTAAGGAGATGGAGCAGCAGAGGAGGAGGCCAGAACCCAGGTTCAGTGACTCCTCGCTGGATGTGGATGCAGTGCAGGAAGCGCTTCAATGACCTAACCAGGTTAGGAAAAGTGAGTACAGTGACTGATTCACCTACATCCTGTGGTGCACATTACCCCACCTCACACTCTGCCCTGCGAAGCCTACTCCATCACATCATTCCTCACACCCACTTAAAGCTCAGAGTCAAGTTACCTTCACTTTCTGTGCTCTTCTTCACCTCCCCATTTGTGCACCCACCTCTCCCACACACGCCAATTCTGATGCGATGTGATCAATCTGTCTGATGCATCTCTTTCATTGTCAGCCTGACCCAGAGCAATGCATCTATCGAGTCACCCCATCACCCTCACTCACTCACACGTCTGTATTTTCTCCCCTTGTAGGAGAAGAGAGCACAAGAATGCAAAGAAGAGGAGTCGAACAGGAGGGGGGCCTCCACAAATCGTGGCCCTTACAGAGGCGGAGGAGGAGGCCTTGAACATCAGCCGAATGGTGGAGTGCCTGGCCGTGGGGGATACTGAGACTGACACCCAGCAAATATCTTGTGACAGAACTTTAAAATCTCACACACAACATGAATTGATGTTATTAATGATTGACCTGTTGCACAACTGAGTATGCTTATCGCAACATTACTTCTGTGACAATTCTTAATATTGCTATATGTTCTCTTCCAGGGCCTTCAAGGAGAGATGAAAAGGACGAGGGTGATTCCTCAGAGGAGCTCCATGCTTCTGAGGGTGCAGCATCACACTATATTGAGCCATGCACCAACGCAGATACTCACACATTGGTGAGCCCTATTAGAGAGGTAGTTGGGTTGTCACCTGGTGAGTCACCACACACAAGTGAGCACGAGCAGACACTGGTGGCAGGGGAAGCAATTGAGAGTCTATGTCAGTGGGTGCACTCCTCTCCAAGCTCTGCTCAGTTGGATACAGATGCTGAACCCCGGGGGCCATCCTTGAAAAGGAGAATGACTGAGGTACAGACGCACCTTTGCGATGTACTGGAAGAGTCGCCACACTCAGGAGTGATGTGGCCCTAGCCCAGGAGAGGGATGATGGTGAAAGGGGATATGGAAGAGGGGAATCCACTCAAAGCTCTTCCATGTCTCACCCATTGCCCCCCCCCCCTAACCAGTACCCGCATTGCTGCCTCCTCTCCAGTTGGCCGAGTCTGCCCCTGTACAGGTGCAGGTGGAGCAATCTTTGGTGGGACCCTCATGGGCTGCAGATGGTGATGTGCCTTCTCCTCATATGTACTGTTGAATAAATCCGTTGCGCCCTCCAGTCTGATGGTGTCAGTTTGAGGGGTTTCAAAATGTAGGTAAATATGTCTGAAAACAAGAATTCTGATTGTGAACAAAGAAATCTCAGTCTAAACACAAAGAATTCCCAGTCAAAGGTTTGCCTGAGAGGACTGATTGCCACGCTGCAAAAACTTACCTTTACTTCACATGTGTAAGGAATCTTACAACATCAGGTTATAGTCCAACAATTTTATTTTCAAATCACAAGCTTTCGGAGATTATCTCCTTCGTCAGGTGAGTAGTGAATGAGAGGTTCTCAAATCGCATATCTTATATTAGGCTGGGACACCATCACACCAATCAAAGGTGTCGTTGGTGTTCAGACAGGTTAGCCACGGAAAACAGTAGGTCCCAGTATGCTGAATACACAATGTGTCAAATTACACAGACAGAGAGAAAGAGACCCGAAAGGCAGAGAGAGAGAGAGAGAGAGAGAGAATTTCCAGTTGTATTAAAAACAGATAACTTTTTTTTCCTTGCTGGTGGGGTTACGTGTACCGTGACATGAACCCAAGATCCCGGTTGAGGCCGTCCTCATGGGTGCGGAACTTAGCTATTCACTGATTCACCTACATCCTGTGGTGCACATTACCCCACCTCACACTCTGCCCTGCGAAGCCTACTCCATCACATCATTCCTCACACCCACTTAAAGCTCAGAGTCAAGTTACCTTCACTTTCTGTGCTCTTCTTCACCTCCCCATTTGTGCACCCACCTCTCCCACACACGCCAATTCTGATGCGATGTGATCAATCTGTCTGATGCATCTCTTTCATTGTCAGCCTGACCCAGAGCAATGCATCTATCGAGTCACCCCATCACCCTCACTCACTCACATGTCTGTATTTTCTCCCCTTGTAGGAGAAGAGAGCACAAGAATGCAAAGAAGAGGAGTCGAACAGGAGGGGGGCCTCCACAAATCGTGGCCCTTACAGAGGCGGAGGAGGAGGCCTTGAACATCAGCCGAATGGTGGAGTGCCTGGCCGTCGGGGATACCGAGACTGACACCCAGCAAATATCTTGTGACAGAACTTTAAAATCTCTCACACACAACATGAATTGATGTTATTAATGATTGACCTGTTGCACAACTGAGTATGCTTATCGCAACATTACTTCTGTGACAATTCTTAATATTGCTATATGTTCTCTTCCAGGGCCTTCAAGGAGAGATGAAAAGGACGAGGGTGATTCCTCAGAGGAGCTCCATGCTTCTGAGGGTGCAGCATCACATTATAGTGAGCCATGCACCAACGCAGATACTCACACCTTGGTGAGCCCTATTAGAGAAGTAGTTGGGTTGTCACCTGGTGAGTCACCACACACAAGTGAGCACGAGCAGACACTGGTGGCAGGGGAAGCAATTGAGAGTCTATGTCAGTGGGTGCACTCCTCTCCAAGCTCTGCTCAGTTGGATACAGATGCTGAACCCCGGGGGCCATCCTTGAAAAGGAGAATGACTGAGGTACAGACGCACCTTTGCGATGTACTGGAAGAGTCGCCACACTCAGGAGTGATGTGGCCCTAGCCCAGGAGAGGGATGATGGTGAAAGGGGATATGGAAGAGGGGAATCCACTCAAAGCTCTTCCATGTCTCACCCATTGCCCCCCCCCCCTAACCAGTACCCGCATTGCTGCCTCCTCTCCAGTTGGCCGAGTCTGCCCCTGTACAGGTGCAGGTGGAGCAATCTTTGGTGGGACCCTCATGGGCTGCAGATGGTGATGTGCCTTCTCCTCATATGTACTGTTGAATAAATCCGTTGCGCCCTCCAGTCTGATGGTGTCAGTTTGAGGGGTTTCAAAATGTAGGTAAATATGTCTGAAAACAAGAATTCTGATTGTGAACAAAGAAATCTCAGTCTAAACACAAAGAATTCCCAGTCAAAGGTTTGCCTGAGAGGACTGATTGCCACACTGCAAAAACTCACCTTTACTTCACATGTGTAAGGAATCTTACAACATCAGGTTATAGTCCAACAATTTTATTTTCAAATCACAAGCTTTCGGAGATTATCTCCTTCGTCAGGTGAGTAGTGAATGAGAGGTTCTCAAATCGCATATCTTATATTAGGCTGGGACACCATCACACCAATCAAAGGTGTCGTTGGTGTTCAGACAGGTTAGCCACGGAAAACAGTAGGTCCCAGTATGCTGAATACACAATGTGTCAAATTACACAGACAGAGAGAAAGAGACCCGAAAGGCAGAGAGAGAGAGAGAGAGAGAGAATTTCCAGTTGTATTAAAAACAGCTAACTTTTTTTTCCTTGCTGGTGGGGTTACATGTACCGTGACATGAACCCAAGATCCCGGTTGAGGCCGTCCTCATTGGTGCGGAACTTGGCTATCAATTTCTGCTCGACTGGACAACCAGGAACACTACAGACGGTTACCCGCAGATCCGACCAAAGAACACACCCACCAGCTCAAAAAACTGATCAAGACCTTCGATCCAGACCTTCAAAGCATCCTACATGCTCTCATCCCACGTACTCCCCGCGTGGGAGACTTCTACTGCCTCCCAAAGATACACAAAGCCAACACACCTGGACGTCCTATTGTATCAGGCAACGGAACCCTATGTGAGAACCTCTCTGGATACGTCGAGGGCATCCTGAAACCCATCGTACAGGGAACCCCCAGCTTCTGACACGACACTACAGACTTCCTACAAAAACTCAGCACCCACGGACCAGTTGAACTAGGAACACTTCTCACCACAATGGACGTCTCGGCACTCTACACCAGTATCCCCCACGATGACGGCATCGCTGCAACAGCCTCAGTACTCAACACCAACAACAGCCAATCTCCAGACGCCATCCTACAACTCATCCGCTTCATCCTGGATCATAATGTCTTCACCTTCGATAACCAGTTCTTTACCCAAACACACGGAACAGCCATGGGGGCCAAATTCGCACCCCAATACGCCAACATGTTCATGCACAAGTTCGAGCACGACTTCTTCACTGCACAGGACCTCCAACCAACGCTATACACCAGATACATGGACGACATTATCTTCCTATGGACCCACGGCAAAGAATCACTGAAGAGACTACGCAATAACATCAACAAGTTCCATCCCACCATCAAACTCACCATGGACTACTCCTCAGAATTGGTTTCTTTCTTGGACACACAAATCTCCATGAAAGACGGGCACCTCAGCACCTCACTCTACCGCAAGCCCACGGACAACCTCACGATGCTCCACTTTTCCAGCTTCCACCCTAACCACGTCAAAGAGGCCATCCCCTATGGACAGGCCATACGAATACACAGGATCTGCTCAGACGAGGAGGAACACGATGGACACCTACAGACGCTGAAAGACGCCCTCGTAAGAACGGGATATGACGCTCGACTTGTCGATCGACAGTTCCGACGGGCCACAGCGAAGAATCGCATAGACCTCCTCAGAAGACAAACACGGGACGCAACCAACAGAGTACCCTTCGTCGTCCAGTACTTCCCCGGAGCGGAGAAACTACGCCATGTTCTCCGCAGCCTTCAACATGTCATCGATGACGACGAACACCTCGCTAAGGCCATCCCCACGCCTCCACTACTCGCCTTCAAACAGCCACCCAACCTCAAACAGACCATTGTTCGCAGCAAATTACCCAGCTTTCAGGAGAACAGCGTCCGCGACACCACACAACCCTGCCACGGCAACCTCTGCAAAACATGCCAGATCATCGACACAGATACCACCATCACACGAGAGGACACCACCCACCAGGTACATGGTTCTTACTCCTGTGGCTTGGCCAACGTTGTCTACCTCATACGTTGCAGGAAAGGATGCCCCGGAGCATAGTACATTGGCGAAACCATGCAGACACTGCGACAACGGATGAACAGACACCGCGCAACAATCGCCAGACAGGAGGGTTCCCTCCCAGTCGGGGAACACTTTAGCAGTCAAGGACATTCAGCCACCGATCTTCGGGTAAGCGTTCTCCAAGGCGACCTTCGAGACACACGACAACGCAAAATCGTCGAGCAGAAATTGATAGCCAAGTTCCGCACCCATGAGGATGGCCTCAACCGGGATCTTGGGTTCATGTCACGTTACACGTAACCCCACCAGCAAGGGAAATAAAAGTTATCTGTTTTTAATACAACTGGAAATTCTCTCTCTCTCTCTCTCTGCCTTTCGGGTCTCTTTCTCTCTGTCTGTGTAATTTGGCACATTGTGTATTCAGCATACTGGGACCTACTGTTTTCCGTGGCTCACCTGTCTGAACACCAATGACACCTTTGATTGGTGTGCTGGTGTCCCAGCCTAGTATAAGATATGCGATTTGAGAACCTCTCATTCACTACTCACCTGACGAAGGAGATAATCTCCGAAAGCTTGTGATTTGAAAATAAAATTGTTGGACTATAACCTGGTGTTGTAAGATTCCTTACATTTGTCCACCCCAGTCCATCACCAGCATCTCCACATCATGATTACTTCACATGTGTCAATCACTGGTTTAAAGGTCCAAATGGCTGCCGGCAGCATCCCGCCTCCGTTTCCATGGCGTCTTTCAGAGGCCATGGGAGACATGTTTATGTAATTTCTCTGCCTCAATACACTTAAATTTAATGCCCTTAACTACTTCAATGATCTTAATTGCACCTTTAAATATCGGCCCGCTGGCTTTAAGTGCCGGTGGGACTTTTGGTTTCCAGAAGTGCACACGCACTCAGATGTGTCTGGGTCAAACGCAGGAGTCGGCGGGTTGGAGCCGGGATTCGTTCCCTCACCCAAATTCTACAATTTTCACTGCCCCCCCCCACCCACCCCCAACCCACCCATTCTTCAGGGTTAAAATTTACCCCAGTGTGTCACATTTATTCCAAAAGTCATGATAACTTGGCAAATTCTAACCAACATATTGGAACTAGCTAAAAAGGGAAGAAATAAAATCAGCAAAATAACAGTGACCCTGCTATCCTCAAAGATTGAATGCAAAACTATACAAATGGGTTGCTCAAAGTATCGCAGGGATTAAACAGGTGACAAGAGGACGTGTGTGAGGCTTACAGAGAGAGAGAGAAAGGAATACCGGAAATATTTCAAGAAATTCAAGAGAAACAGAAAAGAGTTGAACATGATCTGAAATGCACTGCCTGAAAGCATGGTCGAAACAGATTCAATAGTAACTTTCAAAAGGGAATTGGATATATTCTTGAAATGGAAAAATTTGCAGGGCTATGGGGAAAGAACGGGGAGTGGGAATAATTGGACAGCTCTTTCAAAGAGCTGGCACAGGCACAATGGGCTCATTCTGCACTGTAAGAGTCGATGCCTCTAGGATTCTAATTTGGCAACACAGTGTGATTGTTGAAGCCTTTCTATAATGTAGAACCATAAGGCCACATCATAGCCTGTGGTTTTGATCTTTGTTTGGGTATTAATATAGCCCATGGTTTTGACTGCATCATTGCACAAATACATATAAATTATTTGCCGTGGCCATAAATTTTTCAAAGCACATCTCGTAATCACACTTTTTCCATGTAACGCAGTGACATAATAGTACTGGCAAGATCTAGCTTATAAAACGTTAGCACTTTGCCATGTATGCAAACATTTGCTGCTGTAGCTTATGATTCTCCCATGTTCCAAGTAACAGGAGAAAAATATTGCACAGCAGATAATAGTACAAATATAGCTTTATAGAACCTTTGTCAATGGTGTTTCTTTTAAATCTGGTCTGAGATGATCCAAATTCTGCCCATGGCAGAAGCCTTCAGTTATGGTGGTCAATCCAGCTGGTTCCTGATTAGATTAGAACAGCACTAGTAATCGCCTTAATTGGTGGATTTGAATGCTATTCAAACTGGTAAAGATGCAGCCAAAATCCAGTTTTCTGCTTAACTAGTGGAAATTGGGTCTAAATTATACTGACACCTGGAAGTTTCTTCCAAAGGTGTGACCCACTCAACTAGTGTCTTGCCATGTTCAAGTTCCTGAACCTTCTGAAAATGTTTCAAGCATTCCCCTCCTTCTCTTGCCAAAATGCACCAAGATTAAACACTACATGATATTTACCAAGCTCTGAAAAGGACCCTGATTCAAGATCTGCATTTTAAAGTGCTTAATTTAAAAAAAACACATTTGTCATAGCTTGCCTTAATTGATCAGTAGTTCATGATTCTCTCATGTTGCAAGTTTTCACTTCCCCTGTCACAGAATGAAAGTACCAAAGTGGCTAAAAGACAAACCTTCACATGTACTGGCAACTCCTGAAGTGTGTATATTATGCAAGGTACATGTATCATGCTGGTGTACTCAACATAGTACATGTGCTCGTGTGAATAGTACAATTGTTGATTAGTAGCTACGTGATTTTTGAATATTTTTGTTACATAAATGTAGCAGTTGTCACAATAAAAATGACACTGCATAATTATTCTTAAAATTCATTTCTAAATAATTTGTATCGCCATTTCAGTATCTGGGAGCCAATTTATAATGAAATGCTCATTTAAGTGGATTCTAATGATACACCAAAATCGACTGGAGTTGTACATGTGCTGGTTGAAAGTTAATTTTAATTGATTGCTTTAAACCACATATCTGATTTTCTTCATCGTGAAAAGCCTACAGTTGTCACAATCATGAGTTCTCTTGTGTGAATATCATCAGAAACTTGGAGTTACACTATCAGCTGCTGCTGTAAGCAAAAAACATAACTGAAAGCAGAATAAACCCCCAGGTGAATTTGAAACAGGATATATTCAAAACAAGGAGCGAAATCAGGAAGTTTTAGTGTCATCTCCTAGACCAGGTGAAGGGTTGAACCAAACAAGATTTGCTATCAAGGTTTAGGAGGTCATTAATAGGATTACTGCTTTATGATTAGCCTCACATATCCATTATCTAAGTACTTATAGAATCATAGAATTATAGAAAGGTTACAGCATGGAAGGAGGCCATTCAGCCCATCGAGTCCACCCCAGCTCTATGCAAAGCAATCCAGCTAGCCCCACTCCCCCGCCCTTTTCCCATAGCCCTGCAAATTTTTCCCTTTCAAGTACTTATCCAGTTCCCTTTTGAAGGCCATGATTGAATCTGCCTCCACCACCATCTCGGGCAGTGCATTCCAGATCCTGACCTCATGCCACCTTTGGTTCTTTTGCAAATCACCTTAAATCTCTGAGCTCTGGTCCTTGACCCTTCCGCCAACAGGGACAGTTTCTCTCCATCTACTCTGTCTAGACCCTTCATGATTTTGAATACCTCTATCAAATCTCCTTGCAATCATCTCTGTTCCAAGGAGATCAACCCCAGCTTCTCCAGTCTATCCACGTAACTAAAGTCGTTCATCCCTGGAATCATTCTAGTAAATCTCTTCTGCACCCTTCCTAAGGCCTTCACATCCTTCCTGAAGTGCGGTGCCCAGAACTGGACACAATACTGCAGTTGTGGCCAAACCAGTATTTTATAAAGGTTCATCATGACTGCCATACTTTTGTACTCTATGCCTCTATTTATAAATGTAAGGAATCTTACAACACCAGGTTATAGTCCAACAAATTTATTTTAAAATCACAAGCTTTCGGAGATTATCCCCTTCGTCAGATGAATGAGTGAAAAGGTTCTCAAATCGCATATCTTATACTAGGCTGGGACAGCATCACACCAATCAAAAGGTGTCGTTGTTATTCAAACAGGCCAGTCACGGAGAACAGCACGTCCCAGTACACTGGATATACATTGTGTCAATTACATAGACAGGCAGAAAGAAACCCAAATGGCAGAGAGAGGGAATATTAAAAACATAATTTTTTTTCTCCTTTTTGCTGGTGGGGTTACGTGTAGCGTGACATGAACCCAAGATCCCGGTTGAGGCCGTCCTCATGGGTGCGGAACTTGGCTATCAACTTCTGCTCGACGATTTTGCGTTGTCGTATGTCTCGAAGGCCACCTTGGAGAACGCTTACCCGAAGATCGGTGGCTGAATGTCCTTGACTGCTAAAGTGTTCCCCGACTGGGAGGGAACCCTCCTGTTTGGCGATTGTTGCGCGGTGTCCGTTCATCCGTTGTCGCAGTGTCTGCATGGTCTCGCCAATGTACCATGCTCCGGGGCATCCTTTCCTGCAACGTATGAGGTAGACAACATTGGCCGAGTCACAGGAGTATGAACCATGTACCTGGTGGGTGGTGTCCTCTCGTGTGATCATCGACACGGATACCACCATCACATATACTTAGAATTAAAGGTTTCACTTGTTAGAATAGCAATTGTATGTAATAAGAGCAAACTATTGATAAGGCAAAAAAGTAAGGGAGTTATACTGACCTCATTAGTCCAACCTAAAAGGAGGTCATTAAGTAAGAAAATCTGTTAATTTACTAAAGTTATTGATAGGGGACAAGTTCAATTAAATTCTCCTTATATGAAGTTATAGTTTAACTTTTATATAATTGTGTAATGCAGAAATGTGTGGATTGTCACACAGAGGGGGTGAGAGAAATGTATAAAAAGTAACAGTTTGTAATAAGTATATGGATTCATAAAGGCTCAGAACTGTAATACATTTGAATCCCCAACCAAACAACCATCGTCAGGTGCTTTGTAAGTACCTTCTTTTAAGTGTATGTTTAAGTGCTATTGCATGTACTGTATGCTTAATAAATCTATGACACTTAACCTTAAACTCACAAGTAATGACAGCGAAATGGCAGAAATATTTAATAGTTACTTTGCCTCAGTATTTTCCAGGAAGACTAACAAGGTGGACAAGAAGAGATCAAAAAAGATATAAAGACATTTAAGATGGAAAGGTGGGAGATAATTGATAAACTAATCAAACTTACAGAGGATAAAACTCCTAGTCTGGATGGATTGCATCTGCACATATTAAAAGAAGTTAGTGAAGAGATAGAAGAGGCACTATTACATATATATAAAATTCATTAGAAAAGGGAATAGTGCCAGAGCACTGGCGGACAGCTAATGTGATTCCTATATTTAAAAAGGGAGATAGAAAATGTCCAGGGAATTATAGACCAATTAGCTTAACATCGGTGGTCAGAAATATAATGGAATCTTTACTCAAAGATGTAATAGAAAAACATTTAGAAACTGAAAATATAATAAAGAGTAGTCAGCATGGATTTCAAAAGGCAGACATGCTTGACCAAAAATAGTGACGCAGGTTAATAAGGCCATAAAAAAGCAAACCAAGCACTGGAGTTCATTTCTAAAGGGATAGAATTGAAAATCAGAGAAGTTATGTAAAACTGGTATAGAACCTTGGTTAGACCACACTTGGAGTACTGTGCACAGTTGTGGTCTCCGTATTATAGAAAGGATACAGAGGCATTGGGGAAGGCACAGAAAGATTCACAAGGATGATACCAGAACTGAGAGGATATACTTATCAGGAATGGCTGAATAGGCTGGGGCTCTTTTCTCTAGAAAAAAGAAGGCTGAGGGATGACCATTTGGAGATCTTTAATATAATGAAAGGGTTTGATAGGGTAGATGTAGAGAAAATGTTTCCACTCTTGGGGGAGTCCAAAACTAGAGGTCATCAATATAAGATAGTCACTAATAAATCCAATTGAGAATTCAGGAAAAACTTCTTTACCCAAAGAATGGTAAGAATGTGGAACGCACTACCATAAGGAGTAGTTGAGATGAATAACATAGATGCATTTAAGGGGAAGCTAGATGAGCACATGACGGAGAAAGGAATAGAAGGGTATGCTGGTAGATTTAGATGAAGAGGTTTAGGAGGAGGCTCGTGTGGACCATTAAACGCTAGCATATACCAGTTGTGCTGAAAAGCCAGTTTCTGTACTGTTGACTCTATGTAATTCAGAGAATCATAGAATCACAGAATCTTACAGCGCAGATGGAGGCTATTTGGCCTGTCATGCCTGTGCCGGCTCTTTGAAAGAGCTGTCCAATTTAATCCCACACCCCAGCTTTTTCCCCACAACCCTGTAAATTAGTCTTCTTCAATTCTATGTAATTCAATGTTCAAGAATCTTATGATTTGAGGAATAGCTAGAACATCTAATCATAAATAAAACTATCCTCCAACATCCTGCTAGTCCTTGTTAGCAGCTTCGTAAGCCTGACCATACTGATTCTGTTGAAGGGTCACAGTGAAACATTAAAGCTATCTTTCTCTTTCAGATGCTACATCATCAAGTTACATTGAGTCCACAGCACAGAAACAAGCCATTTGGCCCAACTGGTCTATGCCGGCATTTATGCTCCACACAAGCCTCCTCCCTCCCCACTTCATCTCTCCCCTTCGGCATATCCTTCTATTCTTTTCTCCCTCATGTACTTATCTAGCTTCCCTTTAAATGCATCTATGCTATTTGTCATAACTACTCCTTGTGGTAGGGCATTCCACATTCCACACTCTTTGGGTAAGAAGTTTCTCCTGAAATCCCTATTGGATTTATTAGTGACTATCTTGTATTTATGACCTCTCGTTTTGGACTCCCCCATGAGTGGAATCATTTTCTCTATGTTTATCCTATCAAACCCTTTCAAAATCTTAAAGACCTCCATCAGGTCACCCCTCAGCCATCTCTTTTCTAGAGAAAATAGTTCCAGCCTGTTCAGCCTTTCCTGATAAGTATATCCTCTCAGTTCTGTATCATCTGTGTGAATCTTTTTTGCACCTTCTCCAATGCCTCTATATAACCTTTTTTTATAATATGGAGACCAGAACTGTGCACAATACTCCTAGTGTGTCTAACCAAGGTTCTATACAAGTTTAACACAACTTCTCTGCTTTCCAATTCTATCCCTCTAGAAATGAACCCCAGTGCTTGGTTTGCTTTTTTTATGGCTTTAGGAACCTGCGTCGCTGCTTTTAGTGATTTTGTGTATCTATTCCCTGAGATCCCTTTGCTCCTCTGCCCCATTTAGACTCTTATTACCCAAGCAATATGTGGCCTTCTTATTCCTCCTAACAAAATACACCACCTCACAATTATCTATATTGAAATTCACTTGCCAATTACATGCCCATTCTGCAAATTTATTAATGTCTTCTTGCATTTTGATGCATTCTTCTTTGTATTAACTACACCCCCCAATTTGGTGTCATCTGCAAAATTTGAAATTGTACTTCCGACTCCCGAGTCCAAATCGTTATTATAAATTGTGAACAACAGTGGTCCCAGCACCGATCTCTGTGGAACACCACTTCCCACCTTTTGCCAGTCTGAGTAGCTACCCTTAACCCCCACTCTCTGTTTTCTGTTTTGTAGCCAGCTTGCTACCCATTCTGCTACCTGTCCCGTGACATTAGTCATGAATTTACAATGCAGTACCTTATCAAAGGCCTTTTGAAAATTCAAACATATTACATTACATTAGCCTCGTCTATTCTTTCTGTTACTTCTTCAAAGAATTCAATAAGGTTGGTCTAGCATGATTTTCCCTTCTGAAATCTGTGCTGACTACTCTTTATTATATTTTTGTTTTCTCGATGTTTTTCTATTACATCTTTGAGTAAAGATTCCATTATCTTTCCTACCGCCGATATTAAGCTAACTGGACTATAGTTCCCTGGACTTGTTCTATCTCCCTTTTTAAAGATAGGAATAACATAAGCTGTCCACCAATCCTCTGGCACCATTCCCTTTTCTAATGAATTTTATATATATGTAATAGTGCCTTTGCTATCTTTTCCCTAACTTCTTTTAATATACGTTGATACAATCCATCCAGACCAGAAGTTTTATCTTCTCTAAATTTGATTAATTTATCAATTATCTCCCCCTTTCTATCTTAAATGTCTTTATATCTTTTTGATCTCTTCTTCTAATGTCATGTCCACACTCACCTGACGAAGGAGAAAGCCTCCGAAAGCTTGTGATTTTCAAATAGAACAGTTAGACTATAACCTGGTGTTGTAAGATTCCTTACATAGTATAATGATATTCTGTCACCTTTTGAAGACGAGGAAGATCTCAAGGAGACAGGTTCTTTGTTTGTATGTCGAGCGTGCTATGAAATTCATTTAGGTATTAAGGCAAACGAAGACACTCTTGTGGATGTCAGGACCTGGTCATTATCTCATTGCTGTTTGTGTGGCCTTGCTGTGAGCAAATTGGCTGCTGTGTTTCCTATATTACAGCGGTGACTACACTTCAAAAGTACTTCATTGTCTGTGAAGCACTTTGGGACGTCCTGAGGTTGTGAAGGTGCTATATAAATGCAAATCTTTCTTTTTTGCAACACACAAAGAGGAAGAAAAACATGTTGCAGTTTGTGACCCCTGAGACACTTGTGAACTGAACTCACTAGATTAAGCTAGAAATGCTCGAGAGGTGCAAATCCATAGTTATATCCTACACATAGTTAAAGCCCTGACAGGGAGGGTGCTCTGGGCAATTAATAACAGCTAAGGAAAGTTATTAGTGCTATTGCTGACATTACTACTTAGTTTACTGAAGTTGGCAGGACTACAGAGAGAGGAACTTCTGATATGAAAGATTGATTCACAGCCATAGCGAACAGACACATCAAAAATACACAAGTACAGCACCTTAGGAATAAAACAGATGATCTTGAACATCATGGTCAACTGAAAAAATCTGTGGATCATCAGTCTTCCCCAGGGTATGGAAGGTGGAAACAGCCCAAATTGAATTCAAACTTGGCTCCCTAAATCAATCAGTATTGATAAATCTCTCCTGACAGTTGAAGTGGAACTTGCACATTGCTTTCTGGCCTGAAGACTTAAAACCAGGAGAGCAGCCCTGTTACATGATTGTGAAATATCTCCACTCACAAGGGAGCTGGACCGATTCTTGACTGGGGGTGAAATCGCATCATAAAAAAGAAAAGTGATTTAACAGTTAACGTATACATGGTCAATGTGATCTCCTGGACTGGTTTGATCACCTGAGGGGGATCCTGAGGAATTTTCCACAGTTTTTTTCCCCTCATTGGCTCTGGGTTTTCCTTTGTTTTTTTGCCTCTTCCAAAAGATTACATGGCTGTGGGAAGCAGGGTGGGTGGGAGGGTTGGGCGTAAGTGTCTAGTCATGATGCTTCAGCCATCATGAGTGTGGGACAGGCTTGATGGACCAGCTGGTCTTTTCCTGCCCATCATTTTTGTATGTTCACATGTTCATAAGAAGGATTATTCTAATATTAGTTAGAAAAAGGAAAGCTGGTGTTCAAGTAGCAAGGCATTATTCCTCATCGTGATTTCTTGGAGCAAATGGTGGGGGAAAGAAGGAGCTATTTGGAGACGAAGGATGGTCTTTAACAAGTTAGTGTGCACTATGTGATGTGCTTTACTCTTGCCAAATTTTTGAAGTGTGCTAAGCAAAAGATTGAGAAAGAATAATGCCCTTTAGCATTGAACTGTTTAAATAATGAACAATGCTCTTGAATTTTTTCATTTAAATTATTACTTTTATTCTATACTAATGATCAGAAGAAGGGAATGGGATGGAAACATAAATGAAGGAAATGTAATAAAATAAATTTACTAGTTTGATTATTTAATAATGTCTATTACATAAGAAACTATAAAGCTGTAACTAAATGATCTTTATAATAACAAAATTGGTTAAAATTAGTGAGCAAGTTTCAGTAACATGGGCGCAACAGCATTAATTAGAAGATCATCAAGAACTCTTTCTTCTTTGGATCTCTGTCTACCTTGAAAGGGAGGATGATAACGTTGCAAAGTCTTACTGGATTTGCCTTTATACATTAACTTTTAATTGTGCACAGTAAGAGTTAGGGTCATAATTTGGTCTTTAAGATATAAGGTACATATTTTAATTCAGTTGCTGTAATGGTTTCCTAATTGGAACAAGAAAATATATTTCTCATTTTAAGGCCTCAGAGGTACTTTTTAACAGGTAGGGAAATTTGTAGCGGGCATTCAAATTTGAGACTGCTCAACGAACCACCCTATTTCAAAGATTGTATCTCCCTAGTGTATCCTGTTGAAATTGCAAGAGGAGATGATAACTTAAGATCTATGGTTGCAGCAATGCTGCCTGGAGTTAGCTCCTGGGGGAACAAATTGGGTGGTGTTGTGCTAGTCTCTCCTCTGATTTTTTGGGAATTTATTTTGTTAGGATACGAGAGACAGTACTGACCTATTTGGAGTCTCATCTCACATTGAGAGACAGCCAGGAAGGAGTGGGAGAGAATGAGAAACTAGATTAGCATAAATTTCAGGGCTAGAATGTAAATTAGTTCATGGCAATAAGCCAAGAGGAATATGTTATTTAAATGAAACATTTCTAAGTTCTGTGATGCTATTTGTAATGCGATGACAATACTTTGTTCTCGTAGTTTGGACTAATGGCCAGTTATTTCAGCTCTGCTACATTAATATTTGCTGCATAATTATGCATAGGAGCGGCTAATGCAGAGACTATTCATAGGTATAGATATGGTGATGTTTAAAATTGATTTATACAGGATTGAGTTGTTTAATATTAACCACAAAAAGGAAAATAAATAATAGAACAGCAAATCCGTTAGACACTGCTGCAAACAAACTGGGTCTAAAGCCCACTATATGGAACAGGAAATTAGAAATACAGTTTAAAGTTAGTCATATAGAAAGAAAGAACTCAGGACCTCCCAATGGACTTCACTTGTGAAATGCAGTCACTGTTATTATGTGGGCAAGCAGAGCAGCTAATTTGTGTGCTGCAAGGTGCCAATAAGATGAGTGATCAGATAATCTATTTTGGGTGTGATTGTTGGCTAGGACAATTGAGGAACTCCCTCCTCTTCTTCAATATAATACCATGGGATCTTCATATCTCCCTGAACAGGTAATTGGAACCTTGGTTTAACATCTCACCTGCAAGACAGCACCTCCGATAATGCAGCATTACTTCAGCACTATATAGAATTGTCAACATAGATTATGGGCATAAGTCCTGGGTGGGGCTTGAACCCACAATCTTCTGTCTCAGAGGCAAGAGTGCTACAGGTGAGCCAAGCAGATCCTTGCAAGTAGCTAGATGGCAGAGATATTTCTGATAGTATGTCCTATTCCATTTTAATTGAAGCTCATTGCAAAGGTGCCTAAAGGGAAACTGATAGTAGACCCTGTGTTCTGGTGTTATTTACTACCTTACCTCATCTGCAGCTTCTGACAAAGATACTTGTAACAATACATGAAAAACCCTGCATTGACCTTTCTCCAAGTTGTTCATTATTATTACATCTTTATACAAATGTTATGCAGTACTAATAGGGTAATATTAACACTGCATACAGTGCTGTTATGTTTTTATCATTATAGGGATTTTTAAAAATCGCAAATTACAAAAAAAATCAGCAAAACGTGAGAAAGTGGAAAGGGGCAAAAGGCTATTCCTTGTGACTAATTCACTCTCTTCTTTAGATCAGTGTCCAAGGATACAAAAATCTGTGCAAGAGATATTGATTGATTTCCAGAACATTTCAAGCCTAAAACGGTGAATGCACATAGGAATATAAGAATTGCTAGATGAAAAAAGGCCATCGTCCATTAAGTTCGCCTTCCACCATCCTGGTAGTCGCATGATACAATGATAATGGAGTTATTAACTATTCATAGCAATGAAATTATTTTTGGGTTGGTTTTTGGGTGGGCAATTAAAATCACCCCAGTTACTTACCCACCTTCCAGCCATCAAGATCCCTCTGGCCTGAGCGGGGAAGCCACTGTGGCTTTTCCACCTGGCAAAGTCAAACGAGAAGAGGATCCCAGATCAGAAGAGATCATTAAAGGTCAGGTTTTTTTTAGTTTCCCCGTAGGGCCAAGAGGAGCAGGAGTGCCGGCAGGCAGGCCACAGGCCACCCGATTTTCTACAGGCCGGAAACCGAGCTAGCCCGCTTTCCACCCAGAACAGGAGGGAAGTGGACCGCCAGCACGTTAATGAGATACGGACGTCAAAATAGCCCAGGCCTGTTTTCTGCTGTGGCGAGTGAGGTTCTAACTCACCTTGTCACCCACCCAAAACCTGCCCCAAAGTTAAAATCGGGACCTTTGTCTTGCTCAGTGCTACTGCAAACCTTGATGGTTGAATAAATATTGTATGGTCACATACTTGGAATATTGTGCACAGTTCTGGTCACCCTATTATAGAAAGGATATTATTAAACTAGAAAGAGTGCAGAAAAGATTTACTAGGATGCTACCGGGACTTGATGGTTTGACTTATAGGGAGAGGTTGGATAGACTGAGACTTTTTTCCCTGGAGAGTAGGAGGTTTAGGGGTGATCTTATAGAAGTCTATAAAATAATGAGGGGCATAGATAAGGTAGATAGTCAAAATCTTTTCCCAAAGGTAGGGGAGTCTATAACGAGGGGGCATAGATTTAAGGTGAGAGGGGAGAGATACAAAAGGGTCCAGAGGGGCAATTTTTTCACTCAAAGGGTGGTGAGTGTCTGGAACGAGCTGCCAGAGGCAGTCGTAGAGGCGGGTACAATTTTGTCTTTTAAAAAGCATTTGGACAGTTACATGGGTAAGATGGGTATAGAGGGATATGGGCCAAGTGCAGGCAACTGGGACTAGCTTAGTGGTATAAACTGGGCGACATGGACATGTTGGGCCGAAGGGCCTGTTTCCATGTTGTAAACTTCTATGATTCTATACATCATTTTGCACTAGCTTTGATCCCAAAAAAGTCAGCCTATTTCTTTCAATATCATTTAAATGTCAGTGTGACAAAATCTAATTCTTGCACATCTTTTAAAAGTTGTGGTAATCTAGTTTGAAGACAGATTCCACTCACATAATTGAAAATTGAAATGGCTGCTTGGAGATTTAGCTCCCAGCCAAACAATCCTTCACTCGCAATTAGTCAAGATAAAGGTTTCCTTTTGGAGTCAGTAGGGGTAATTTTGACTTTGGGCGATAGTGTATAACGGGTGATATCAGATCAGCCGCCTGTTATACATCTCTCATGTGAAGTCAATGGAAATGAAAATCGTGAGCAATTTAAACGGGCAGCTGATCCGATACTGCCCATTTTGCACCAATATATGTAATGTGACAAGCAACTTTCCCAGCCAGGAATACGGTTTGCCAGTGGTTTAACCTGTGACTTAGCCTCCTATTGTTTTATGATTGGCTGGGATAGGGACAGCAGCACATCTCACATACCTTATCAATGTTGTATGATCTATCAAAGCTGGCTGCTAAGAATAATATTCAAAGAAACTTATTTGACTTCAAACGAAGCTAAGTTTTAAAGCACAAGAATCTTTCAGTGCCTAACAATTCTGGCTTTGGCCAAGATACGTTCGGATACAAGGGGGTTGATATTAAACCACCCCGCACCCCCTCCCTGCCCCCCCCCACTCCTGATGACAGGTGGAAGAGGGTTGGTGGGGGGGGGTGTTAAAAATTAAAAATTGGGGAATGCGCCCCAACCCGCCGCGTACGCTATTTTCACGGCGATGTGTTGCGTGGCATGTCTGTGCCCTGTCTTAGAGAGGCGGGACACTTCATTATAATATTTAAATCAGGCTACCACAGTGCATATGGGAGCCTAATTTAAATTTAACAATTGCCAGCCAGGTTTCCCAGGGCTCAGGAAACCTGGCAGCTAAATGGGGACGGGAGCAGTGGCTGCTTAAGGTATGTACTGTTTAGAGCACCGTTTGTGAGCAGCAGTGCATCACCTGGGCTGGAAACGGAATTAAAAAAATGATAATGGGGTCCTGCCATTAAATTCCACAGGACCTCCACGTCCTCGGGATTTCTGGGTTTCCCTCCTGGAACCACGCTCCCCCGCTCCCTCCCCGCCTCCCCGTAAATATCGGGGCCAAGAACTCTGTAAGCATCTGGCTTGTACATTATTGAGCCTCTGTCATTTCAACAGTTTGCCAGAAATAGCTGGGAGAAGAACAATACATTAATGCATGTATGTAAATTGCAACTTGTCCTATATAGCGTCTGTACAATGACATTACCAATTGAAATTTCTACACTTAAGGATTGATTATCCAAATGTGTGCTTCCTGCACAGCGTCTTACCCACTGGGAGCCAGACTGGCTTCCCAAGTTTTTGATCCATGAATTTTATTTACAGAAAATTGTGGGGTGTACACCTTCAATTTACTGATATGCATTCGCTCCAGGTGGGCTCCACATTAGGAGTGTGCATTTGGAAAAACGGTCCTTCATTATGCTCTTCGTGACATTTTGTCAGCAGTGTTAACCCAATTAAAATAAAACAAAACAGTTTCACATTTATGATAAAATAAATGGGTAAACACCTCCCTTAAAATGATGGAGAGAGGATTTAACGGGGGCATGTTAAGCATTTGCACGATAACATCTCTAATAGTACTTTCTACCCGATTTCTTCTATATTTCTGTAATTCATCTAATTATAATTAAATTTGACTAGTACCATTTAGACTGTACAAAGTGGATCTAATGTTCCATATTTTCTGCTTTCTGGATTGAGAGTGACTGTAGCACAAATCCTTGTAAGTTCCAGTATTTCTACTCAATAGGGTAATTGTTAGCCATGGATAGTATGGCGGAACAGGCTTAAGGGGCTAAATGGCCTATTTATGGCCTATGTTGCTAAAGGTTCAGGTTTCATATTGTAAGTGACGCAATCCACTTCTACAGTCTGTCACCTTATATGGTAAAATGGTGTTGGAAAAAGCCCAAAAGAAACAGGCAGACCACCGTGATTTTTTGATTTGTACAAGTTGAAAAATTAGATGCAAATAGATAGGAATAGCACCTTCCATTGTTTAAATTTATGAGTGTTTAGCGTAGGCTGGGAAGTGCTCATGAAATTCTATCTTGCCAAGCACATGTGTCTAGTATGTCTGCATAACTATAAATTTTCATCTCCAAAGCAGTTTACTGCCTACACCATGACAAGCCAAGTTCTCAGACGTTCTTGTGTCTTTTATGCATCGTATAATAAAAATCATGTGGAAGAAAGGAAAATGTCAGTCACGCTTTTCAAAGTCAAAGTGCTTCCAAGCATTGGTACTGGCTTTTGGTGGAATTCCTAGTTGTGTCAGTTCCTGGGCAAAACTGGCCTAATAATTCATCTTTATCAAAGGCAAATGTCGTGTCAAATTTATTTCTGTGCTTTATCAATTCTAATCTTCCTTGCTCGTATATATGGATGGAGAGGAATTTGATCTACTGCACATTTGAAATAATATTGAATAAACAGAAGCAGTTACAAGTCAGTGAGACAATTGAGAATATCAAATCACATCATAAACTACAAGATCAAAGCTTAGGCAGTGTAAGTATGCTACCTAAACCCTTTAATTCATTTATTGCCTTTAACACCCTCCTGCCTATTATTAATTATAATAATTCAGTTGATAAAGGGTGTAAATGTAATATTCCTAGTGATTCTCTCCTATCGAGGCTGTCTCACTTCCCATTGCTGTAAACCAGTGAATCATGTTAGCGACCCCCATAACAAGTTTTTATGACATAGCCAAATGAATGCTGTCATATTGTATGAGGTATAGAAGAGTATAATGAGGTGATGGGAATTCTGTGAGATACTGGCTTATTCATTAACACATATCTTTGTCAAACGTTAAAAAGTTTCATCAGCTCTCTTAACCCAAGTAGACAAATTTCAATAGCCGTCTATATTGATTTTTTTGGTTCTTCCTCCACTGCACTCACTCTAAATGCTCACAGAACCATAAGGGAAATATATCTTTTATTGTGAATGCCCACACTAAAATTGGAATGGCCAACTGCTCTCAAAATGTTTTTATAAAGTAGATCTCCCTGGGTCAAAGGTCTATCCACAAGGGAGCATAAGACATAAAAGAAGTGAGATTGTCCAGGAGAGGCAGCAACTAAAGTCGATACCAGGCCATTATCAGGAAGGGCCAAAGATGGTCAGGGAAGAAGTGGAATAGAGCAAGTTTCAAAGCAGCTGAGGAACAACAAAAAACAAGACAGGGTAGGATTGAATTAGGAAAGAAGGAGTTTGAAAAAATAAGTTTGAGTGTGGCTTGGACAAGATCCTAGTGCACAACAGAAAGGGGGGAAAATGCAAAGGAACAGAGCACAAACCATGAGGGACTGAACACTAATGGCAAGATCTGAAAAGTGAATCCAAGAGGATTGAAGAGAAATGTCTAGGACTTGGTATGAAGCAGAAAAACAGCCAAGATGCCACATTACTGATGGAGCTGAGATAGTTGGACTGAGAGGCAATGTTTAATAGTTTTACTGTATGTTCAAATCCTAAACTGTTTGTCAGTCAAACCTGGTTAAGTTTTGGCATTTATGGGCCAGACCACCAGACAGAATGGCTTTCAGAAGTAAGGCAGGAAATAAAAGAATGTAAAAAGGTTGGACTGCCTCAGTTGAATCACTTGAATAATGTCCTTCAATGATAAAATTGCACAGCAAGTGGTAGAGAAATGTATTCAGATTATCCTCTCATCCCTCTGGGAAGACCTGGTAGTCAATGGTTTTCAAAGGAGATAGAAATATAGAAGAAATTTGGGTTAGAAATTTGACCAAAAATAATCTTAACCATGCACAAGAGAATAATTTACTAGAGAAAATATGAATGAAGATTAAGGAGCTCATAGCAGAAAGAGATATCTGTGTAAACTGTATAATTATTATTAAGTAGGCTGGGAATTGAGTTTTTTATTTAAAGAATACTCTATTAATCTTAGGTATCTACTGAACAGCTTTTGTCTTCCAAACAGAAGGCAGACCCAACGATGCCATACAGCAGGAGTTTCATTAAAACCAGGTAAAAGGAGAATTTCCCTATTGACGTTGGGAGATGGCATTTGGAGTGGGGCACGAGCGCACAGCCTTCTGACTCCGAGGTGAGAGTGCTACCAATGAGCAAAGCCGACACTTGGCTTGGGCTTGGTAGATTCCATTCTCCTGTTTGTCAATCTGTAACCCCACTGTGAAGGAAGATTTCCACACAAGTCCTGCCTATTCTTCTGGTTTTTATTATTTCTATTTGTTCAGTATGTAATAAATACATCATGGTCCTTGATCAAACCAGTTTGTGGAGCAGATTTCTCCCCTGGGCCTTACATTGTGCATCCTTGCCCTTGGGTAAACAATTACATGATACGTTATGCCATCCATAATTTGCTCTAGGGTATGACCTGAATAAATCATCTATGGTTTCACCAACCCTGTCTGATCAAATTTACCAATACAGTACTGCAGTCAACTGATGTAACCCACATTACTATGAATATTCTTTGTTCTATGTGGAGAGAATATTTTGTGTTGTTGGTGTAGTAATCCTCACAGCCACAGAAAATTTTCCAATGATTCAAATAAGAAGGAGCAACTGCAGTTTGGACCGAGGGAATAATAGCATGAGAATGTTAGTGATTTTTAATTAAAAGTTAATTACCAAAGAACACATTTTTTTTACATTCCCCTGAGGAAACCAGAAATTAATACTGCACTGCCTGTCAACTCTGCTAGAAGTCCTTCTGTATTGGACCTACATGATTACAGTGCTGGTGTTACTGTGCACTGCAGATACAGTAAATACAGCGGAACCCTGTCATAGTGAAGCCTTCTTTACAAGGACAAAACATTATTAGAAACTGGCTGTGCATTATTGCTACTTTCTTAGTGTTCAGTCAACGTGTGATTCAAAGAATGACCCGTCCAAATAAGCTGCTGATCCCTTCTTCCTCAGACTACAAAATTAACTGGACAATTTAGCGGGGGGGGGGGGGGGGCGGGGGGATATAAGGAGCAATTTGGAGGAGGATGTTCCTTGTGATAATGGCCCAGGTTTTTCTGGAGCGGGGCATCTCGTGCATGCCCCGTTAATTACACTTGTTCATGCATGCTTAAGTTTTATAAATGTTGCTGGAAGTGTGAGCTGATAACGGTGCAGCGAGGGCATCAGGACATCTGGGACCTGAGTGAACAGGGCAACCAACAGGGTATCTCCTTAACCAATGAGATTTAAGGATTGGGAAATAAACAGAGGAAGGACTGAGAAGGAGGGTGAACTAGAGTGGGCGAATTCAATGTCAAATCAGGTACAGAAAGAAAAATAAAAAGAGAAAGGAAGATTGGATTAAGAAAGAGAGAAAAAAGAGACAAAGGAAAAGAAAAAAAATTAAATTTAAAATTTGACAATTTTAAAATCTCCTAATACAATTCACATCCTGAAGGAATGAAACGCCACAAAAGAGGTTGATTGTCAGTCATTAATAATTATCACATCGTTAAAAGGGTATTTATGTTGTTAAGTACTAGACTTAACTTTCTGTGGCGAGTTTAATGGACAATTAATGTGCAAATGCAGCAACCTTATGCAAATCACAGAGGTTAAGCGCAAAATGCCATTTTCATTAAGCTAACGGCAAAGCAATGCAAATCAGTCAGCAACTTGTGGCAATTCACAATTCATGGGTTATCTCTTCCTCGCCACAAGTTGCTGGCCGATTTGGGCATTAATAATGGTGTGCAATGTTCAGATGTCATTATTTTTTCAGCAAAATCTGGGCCATTGTAAAATGACTGGTAACATGAACTTCTATAGCTAGGAGACAGGTATGAGGGAGATTTGATAAAATTCAAAAAGGAGTTGGACTAATTAAGTTGATGCGCTAAGGAATGGCAGATAGATTTTAATGTGGATAGATGTAAGGTAATGTGTGTCAGACTGGGAAACATGAAAGTTTGTACATGTTGAGGGAGTGTCCATTCAGAAAGGTGGAAGAAGAACTGGGTATGTTTATCGACCATAAAAATTTCTAGTCCATCTGAAACTGTTAATACCAAAGTAATGGAATACTAGGATGAATCTCAAGGATATTTGGTCACCTGCCCAGCTGGAAAGTAACTAATTACACCACCAAACAGGTACACTTAAAAATACCAGGTCTAAACTAACTTTTAACAGTGCGGATAGTCTTAATGACTGCCAAATAACTAAAAATTAACTTTTACAACTTATTTCAATAGTTTTTGGTCATTAAAAAAAATGAATTAAAAAATTATTATTTTTTTACTTTTCCCTTCTGTCTGTTTAATTTCAATTATTTCTTTGTCGTTTTATTTAAAAAATATATTTTTTTTATTTACAATGACATACAGAATAACTAACTTTAAATGAATGAAGGCTGCTTGCCTGCCTGAGCAATGACGCCTGAATCTGTGACTTCTCTTCCTGACGGATTTTGTGGGCGTCTCTTCTATTCTCACAGACTGTTCCAAGTGCGTTAACTCACACTGCTCAGAGGCTGAGTTGATGGTACACAATTTTTTAAAAGTTCAAAATCAAGCAAGTCAATGCCACAGAGCCTGCAGTAAGTACTTTCTTTAATTTAATTCGCAGGAGCTGCAGCGAGCGTTGCCATGCCGCTCTGCCCGAGTTCTGGCCCAATGTAGATGGTACTGAGAAAAACAGTTAGAAGAGACGAGCACAACTAAACTTATTTTCTGGGATAAAAAATGTCTGAAAGGAACATGATCCATTTCTTTAAAATATAGCATACCTTAGATGATGCATTTATAAGCAAGCTATTTGACATGGTATATGAGTGTAGCAGTAGAGGACACAGGATTTCTCATGATCGGCAGCTGTAACTTCGGCAGATACTCCAGATACGTGGTATATCGGGATTTCCACCAAAATGACAGCAGCTGATTGGAAGAACCCCATGAGGAAATTCCCGTTGTAGATTTTTTGTTGTTGTTTACCTCAGAGTAGTGGATATGTGGAGCCAACTCTCACCAAAACAGTTGATGCTGCGTTGATTAGCTCTTTCAGAAAAGAGCTGCATAAGTGTCTGGTTGAGGGTGGGATTTAAAATTAGGTAGTTAATAATAGAATGAGAGGATCAAATATGCCACAAGCACAATATGGGTAATGCTGTCTGTGAAACACAACCAATCAAGGTTGACTAATGGTGGTGTAGAGATGCATAAACATTCTATAATTTTCCTTTGGTGATCAGGAAATGCATATGCAGAACTTTCACTTAGAGGATTCCAGTATATAGACTATATTATACTTTGTAGAAGTGAGTTTGATGGGTCGAATGGCCTTTTCTCATTCCGACCTTTTTCACGTTATGATGCTGAGACTGATCGGTTTCCTGTAATTCTATTCAATCATTTTTGTCAAGAAAAAGTGAACTAAAAGCTCCTTGTGAGTTCAGCGCTATAAGATTAACATTCAGATGTTCATTGGAAGTGGGTAGTAATTTCATTATTGCTATGGGGGAAATTTTAACCCGCAAGGACGGGCGGATTGGGGGCGGGTGGGAAGGTAAAAATCTTAAAATTCTCAAACCTGACCCCAGCCCGTCTCCAACCCGCCCACTTCCAAGCTATCTTGACCCTGGAAGCAGGCCAGGGGAGCGGGCAACCAATCCGCTCTCAGGAGGAGGGTTGGTCAGCCTGTCAATCTGACTGGATGCCGGACGCGAAACCTGTTGAAAAAATTTAAAAGAGTCCTAACATCAAAATCGGCAGGACATGCAGGAAACCCAGTTTCCCGTCCAAAAATCCCCCAGGACACTGGCATTACTCATTGGATCCAGATTCTCTATAAATAGGTTTCACTTGCAGTACATACTGGAAACAAAGAAAATAGTCTGCAGGAATATAAATAATTGCCCAATTCCTTCATTGACCAAAATGAGCTAATTAAGAAATTACATAGTCATCGTTTCCTTAATACCCTATGATGCATTTGAAGTTAATGTATTCATCATGCCAACAAATCACTTTCTCAATGGAAAAATGAAACCTTGTTGAAAAGATTTTTACAGAATGATTCACAGATTGTTATAAATAGAATCAGACTTCAAATGGTTGCTTCTATATGGTCTGCTTTATTGATAATCAAGAAGTAGAACAGTGTTCCATATCAACATTCAGCAGTTAAATAAGAAACTTAAGAACTAACTTTCCAATGAGAAGGATGGGATGAAACTGTGCTGGGCTTTGAGGTCATAGATGACAATAGTACAGAAATACGAAATAAAACCACAGTTACAAATAGATGTGGAACAGTGGAGCACACAATGTACTCTGCCACCTAAGTAGATAAGATAAGTCTACAGTGAAACATAATGAGCCTCCTCACTCATTGACCTGTGGAATGTACTTTTCTCTTATATAAAAATACAGTGATGCTCTTCCACCTGTTAGCTGTTTTAACTCTGTGGAAAATGAAGTTCTAGGTGTAAACTCCTAGTTGGGTAGTGAAGTGGGTTTTCAGTCTCTGAGAAAGAGTGCAGCCCCCCTCTCTCCCTCTCCATACTCCAGGAGCCAGGACTAAGAGAAAATGACAAGCTATCTTGACCGTGATGATTATTTTTTAGGAGGTCAGGAGATAGTTTAGTGATGTGTAGAAAGCAACTAATAAAAAGTTAATATTCAACTACCAGGCCAGGAAAACCACCACAGGAAGTCCACAACTGAAAGTTCTCACACTCAACTGTTTGGCCTGAGAATCTAGGGGGGTAGAGCAGGCCAATATGGGATTATCTGCAACTGAATTTCAATGATTTGGAATATGTCTTTCCCTAGCATGTGATATTTGCAAGATTGAGATCGAAAGATTTTTGTTAGCTAAGGGGATAAAGGGATAGGGATCAAAGGTAAATGGAGTTGAGGTACAGTTCAGCCATGATCTAATTGAATGGCGGAATAGGCTCGAGGGGCTGAATGGCAAACTCTTGTTCCTATGTTCCATGCCACATGTCTACCAGACCTTAGCTAATATAAAGCTTAGTCTGCAATAATGATGAAAAGCACATTATTACTTATGAGTGAGCAAAACTTTTAATTGTGAAATCAAAATTCTGTAGCATCCTATTGCTATGTGCTGTTTTTGTCTTCAGAGGAGAACTAGGAGTCAGAGTACAGGTGACTACCCCACCTCAGAGAGCACCATAGTCCATGCACACATCCACAGCTAGATCAGGCACCAGCATAAATATAGAGCTACCTGCGCCTCTAACAATTGGTAAATCAACAACATCTGAGCATTCACTTGAGCATAGAAAACTTAGCTCTTCCATTAAGTAGGGATTTTTTTGAGAGGGTTGAAGCAGGTCTCAGGCAGTGAGGCCTCCATAGTAACCATTGAGGTATTTTAAGTGCTGACAGTCCACCATCAAGGAGTGCTTCTAAAACCTCTATCATTCCTTCACATTAAAGTGAAAATCCCCATTTGAACAAAGCATTCTGCCAGTCGTAATGCTATCCACGAGGGATACAGAACACGTTTCCACCCTTGGTTCTAATTTTCTAATCTGTGTATCTGGATTATCACTTGCCTGGGGTGTCTTACAGGGTCAAGACGAATATCCATTCGGTCTGGCAAGAAAAATAATTTTGATTTGAGATCAGACTGTGAAGTAGGACGTAGTAAAAGTGATTGAGTCAAGTTTAGGAAAAGAAAAATCAGGCTCTCGGAATAAGAAGTTTAAAGATTTAAAATGTGGGTCCAGGTGAAATCTGTGAGCCCAAGTCAAGGCTAGGAGTACAAATTGGAACCAGGAGGAGAATGAGTTGCAATTTAGGGAATCGGGTTTCTGAATCAGGACAGGTGGAAGAGCAGATATAAGTAAGGATTAGTGTAAGAGTGGTCTGAGCTGAAAACCAGAGAAATTCTGTCTCAAAATGGATTGAGTCTAAGCTGATGTTAATGGAAGAGAGAATCTTCGTTTAACTCAAAGGAACATTGCAACTAAGAGAGTTGGAATTTCCTTTGAAGACTGGAAAAGTAAGTTAAAGAAGATGATAAAAACATCAGGAAATCCAAGCTGGGACTAAGGGAGGAGTAATTTTGAGGTGAAAGTGGTAGGAAAGGAATCTGAGATTGGGGTGAGAAAAGAGCGAGACCACAGCCAGATAAAGACCAACTCTAACAGTGAATTAGGTGAGAAACAAGTGCTTAGATATCGAGTAATGGAAAGTTCAGGAACTTTTCGAGATGTCCTCTGGGTAATTATAGAACTTAATATGGCTAATATGAAGAAAAATGGTTTTAAAAACTTTACATATTTACAAATGATATTAACAGGGCCTGGCAGATATTATATATATATATATTTGATCTTCATTGCTTGTTCATTGTGAGCTGCAGTGCCAGCTTTACCAACCAAGATCGGACAGGCTCACCACAGCAGAACATCAAAATTAGTTCCCAATGCACTCCTGAGTCTTATTGACATGAGATGTGCTTCAGATCTTATTCAACATTTCTTTTTGTAATTTAAGGTTGTTAAATAATCTATATTTGATAAGTAAAACTAGAAAGAGCAGAAGCAACCCACTTATGAAAATATAATTGAGTTGAAGTCTGTTTATTGGGATACAATAGTGGAAGTTAAATTATCTCATTTATCAGATTTTCCATTAAGCAAACCTATTAGATTGTATTTAAATACATTGAAAATCAATAGATGTCTGAGGTATAACGGAATGTTCCCTCTAACAATATCTAGATTAACTGGGTAGTCTTTGTAGCAAGTTCAAACTCAAACACATGAAACATAAATAATATTTTAGGACTTAGTAATGAGACAGAGAACTGAGGTAACATAGACTTCTCTTCAAGTTTTCATCATGACTAAGAGAAAGCCTAAATGAAAGACTGACTAAATCCCAAAACAAACATCATGCAGGTAAAATAATGTATTTGTGGCAATTAATCACAGTTCTGTGTAAATTACCTTAGGCCATAGATTTATCATGTTATTATAGAACTTAATATGACTAATATGAAGAAAAATGGTTTTAAAAACTTTACATATTTACACATGATATTAACAGGGCCTGGCAGATATTATATATATATATTTGATCTTCATTGCTTGTTCATTGTGAACTGCAGTGCCAGCTTTACCAACCAAGATCGGACAGGCTCACCACAGGAGATCCATAAGTGGAGTGAGCCAGGCATGGGAAGAGTTGGAAGTACTGGGAAGGCCCAACCAATTGGAGCATGCTGGGGGAACCATAAATGAAACTTCTCTGAGGGTGACGAGGAGGCCTGGGTGAAGAGGAAAAGGTTGGGACCAGCAAGTGGAAGGCATGGAGCAACAGAGATGGGGGAGACTATTTTCTTTCTTTTATACAAGTCTTTATTAATTTCATTTTTAATAAGCTGTTCCCAACTCCATGCTCAGATTGGTTTGGTGTAGAAGGGATGGAGAACAACTTTCAAATTGGGCGGGAAACAGAGAATGGAGTATGGCAGTGAGGAAGGGGAATAACGAGAGAAAAAGCAACAGAGAAGTTTGGGAAGCAAGGGGAACAGAAAGGATGAAAGGGGGGAAGAAAATAGAGATAATAAAGTAGCCCATGTGGCCTCCAACCCTTTGGCCTCAAGTTTCCTGCCTGTACCGACTCCCATTTCTCCTCAGAAACGGAGAGAGGGACCATGAGCATAGCTGGAAAGAGACACAGTGTGGCAGGTAGAGGGTGAGTGGCTGAGAGATATGGGCCTCAATTTTAACCTTTCTTCGATGGGCAGGAATGGATTGGGGGAGGGGTTAAAATCCTAAAAATCGAGATCCCACATCCAAGCTGCTGCATTCCAGGCCGCTATAATATTAGCAGCGGCAATTCAGGCCCCGGATGAAGCTTACACTAAAAGCAGACGGGAGCCTACATAAAATGCAAAAATCACAGCCCAATGATGTTATCAACACCATGATGTAATTTTAAAGTCCATGCAGGGGGAGTCCCGGGCTGTCCACTGCCAGGCAGCAGCAACAAGACGGGAGGAGCTGACTGGCCAGAAGAGGCGCAAGTATGTTTTAAAACTTTGCCTGCCTTTGAACTCCTCGTGGCCCAGGAGGAGTAGAAGTGCTCCCCCCAGGCCCCTCAAGGAGAACTTGGGCCTCCCCATTCCCAGCTTTCCTTTACTCTTTGGGGAATCCCTAGCACCAGCATCCCCATGATCTTCAGGGAATCCCCAGCACCAGCATCCCTGCGATCTCTCTTCAAGAGGAAATCCTAGCATTCCTCCAATCTTCAATCAGGAGGAAACCCTATTCTGCCCCTCCCACCCTGAAGCCAGGGAATCCCCTCCACTCACTGACTGCTGGGTACCATTCCCTCGGATCCCCGACTGTAGCCTCCTGCAGCCGGGCTGGCCGGGTGTCGGGTGGGATACTGAAAATATTTATTCAAATGAGGCCCTGCTGTTAAGATGGGCAGGGCCTCCACGTCCCCGAACTAGCCAGGTTTGTCACCCGTAACCGGGCTTCCCGCACCCTTCCTGCCCCTCTGTAAAAATCGAGGCCATGGAAACAGTTAGAAAGAAACAGAGTCACTGAGAGACAAGAGCCCAAACCAGCAGCTACAGGTGGGGCTCCTTCATCAGCCTGCCCTAGTTTCCCATTTTGTACCTCCCTTCTTCAGGCTGGGCCACCTCATACTCTTCTTCGGGCCGGGCCACCTCATGCTCTTCTTCGGGCCGGGCCACCTCATGCTCTTCTTCGGGCCGGGCCACCTCATACTCTTCTTCGGGCCGGGCCACCTCATACTCTTCTTCAGGCTGGGCCACCTCATACTCTTCTTCGGGCTGGGCCACCTCATGCTCTTCTTCGGGCTGGGCCACCTCATCCTCTTCTTCGGGCTGGGCCACCTCATGCTCTTCTTCAGGCTGGGCCACCTCATACTCTTCTTCGGGCTGGGCCACCTCATGCTCTTCTTCAGGCTGGGCCACCTCATACTCTTCTTTGGGCCGGGCCTCCTCATGCTCTTCTTCGGGCTGGGCCTCCTCATGCTCTTCTTTGGGCCGGGCCACCTCATACTCTTCTTCGGGCCGGGCCACCTCATACTCTTCTTCGGGCCAGGCCTCCTCATGCTCTTCTTTGGGCCGGGCCACCTCATACTCTTCTTCGGGCCAGGCCTCCTCATGCTCTTCTTCGGGCCGGGCCACCTCATGCTCTTCTTCGGGCCAGGCCTCCTCATGCTCTTCTTCGGGCCGGGCCACCTCATGCTCTTCTTCGGGCCGGGCCACCTCATGCTCTTCTTCGGGCTGGGCCACCTCATGCTCTTCTTCGGGCTGGGCCACCTCGTGCTCTTCTATCGGCTGGGCCACCTCATGCTCTTCTTCGGGCCGGGCCACCTCATGCTCTTCTTCGAGCTGGGCCACCTCATACCCTTCTTCAGGCTGGGCCACCTCGTGCTCTTCTACCGGCTGGGCCACCTCATATTGCAGCAGCCTGGAGTCAGTGGGCTTCCCCAGGGGGCACTCAATTTCTGCCCACAGCCAATTGAACTGGGCCTCCCGCAGGGATTAGCAGGGTTTCCGCTGGCCAGCCACCCAAAGTCCGCCCTGGGGGAAAATTTACCCCTTTGATTGCAAAGATAATCTGGTTATCAGAATAATCATCACAAATCAAACAAGCACTCAGCTTTGGAATTACAATAGCACATTAACTGGGTTTAACTTAGTATGAAACAATTCAGTCAACATTACAGATCGAGTCTTAGCGGTGTTTTGCTTACTATAACATAATGTAGCTCAGTTCATGACTTGGTTTCAAGGATTGCAATCCATGTAATCTTTTGTAATCTGAAAGCAGCGTAACTGATGGCAATCCTATGCTCTCTGTCTAAATCTGTTGTAGTAGTAAAAAGGCGTAGAACTTTTTTGATCCAGAAGAAGTTGACTGTCTATTAATGTTAAATCTTCATCTGTGGCGATGTGGTGTCACTCTTTTCCTGAAGCATGAATAGAATTTAGGTCAGAGTTTTCAGTGACTCCTCTGTGATTGATTCTAATCCTTGGTTCATGGGGCATTGTTTCTTCCTAACTGTTACTAAATAACTGATCACAACACTGCCACACCTCCTGAACCCAGCTGTGCTCTTTTGATTTCTTAACTGCTTCTCCTGCACATATTTCTTTCTGCTTCTAAAAATGGTCATATTCTCCCATGGAATCTTTCCCTGGTCTTTTTCTTCTGTTGGTGTTTCTGGGGTTATGTTTTCTTTAATGTAACCTTCTTATTGTCTCCCTTACTTTTCTGAATGTGTCCTTGGTCTAAATCTCTGAACATTTCTTTTTCTGTCTGCCCTTAGGCAAAAATAATCTTCTCTTGTCTACTTTCTCTAACTCATGGAGTACTGTTGCCTTTTTCTTTAATACCTGAACAGCAAAAGGATTTAAGGCAATGTTGTTTATCTTACATCTCTATTTCCAAACTTGGCCTGCCTTTTTACTCTTGAGAAAACATACTGAGACCTTTAATATATTATTGATTAGTTTTTAGCGGCACAAACACTTTGGGCTCCGGCTGATTTGAGAATGCAGCTCAACTATAATTGGAGGGGCTTCATATGCAAAGGTATCAAACTTCTGGATTTTGAAGCCTAAATGCTTATCTCAAGCTGGACCATCAGTTGTCAAGAGATTTTCTCAGGATCTTTTTTCAAGCTTAAATGTACAAGTGTTGTAAAACAATAAGCATAGGACCGATCACCCATTTGGCCTTATTTATTGGCCCAGTCCCTTTGGCTTGTTATTTTGAAAACCAGAGAAACTCTTGTCTTTTTGAGAATTTCTAAGCATCAAACAAAATGCAGTTTTAATCCTATCCTATCTTGCAGGATTCATTCCTTCTTTTCCTACAAGTCCCAAAAGATAATATTGGTACTTGGTACTTGTGACTGTGTTAATTTTATGCTTTAACATTGCACAAATGCGAGTTTGTTCTGTTTGCTTTACTGCACTGTATTTTTGTAACTTTTTTTGCACCATTCTTAGTTATATGTTCCATTATAGGGTAGCACAGGTGTGCACATGCTAATAAAATGGCAAATCATCCTTTGCTTTTTGTTGAGAAACCAAGGTGAAGAACTAAGGCCTGTGGGCCACGCTAAGGTTGTTGAACATGATATTTGTAGCTTAGAAGGATCAAGCGCAGAAAGATCAAGAGAGCACTGATAAAATAAAAAGAGACAAGAAAGGTGGTGATAGAGAGATTGTGTGGTTGGAGGCTAGAGGTACGAGCTGGAATTTTTAAATTGTAGCTGCAATGATTTATCAAATTGGGAGCCCAGGTGTGTTAGAAGAGCCTACCAGATGTGAAGAGGAGCACTCAAGTCTTGAGCAGACTTGGGTTTAAAGATTTAGGCAGCTACTAGAAAATAAGTGTGGCACAAAAGAAACAGTGAGGCCAAAACAGTCAATCGATGAAGAAGCACTCCAGGTACAGCTCGCAAAGGAAATAAGTGGCAGCTGTTGGTTGGAAGAATAAAAACAAAACAAGATTTTCATTACCGTATTGAAGGACATGATGATTTATATTGCTTTGCAGACACAAAGTAGGAATTAACAATGGAGTTATTTACAACAGCTTATATTGTCTGTTAAAACAATGTTCAGTGGAATTTAATACAGATGCATTAAGCATTTGTGTGCTACAATCACTCAGTGCAATTTCACCTCAAAAAGGTTTTTTCACCTGACTTTCAAAATATTTGTGACTTTAAAGGACTGTTTACATGAGGCATTTATTCCAGAAGTAAACCCTACAAGGTTTTTGCAAATGTAATGTATTTTAATATGGTGAACTACTTTACAATATTTTCTAGAAGTTAGAATGTATATTCAGAATCTCTGCTGTCCCTCAGCTCTTAGGTTCAATGGTATTTTCCTTACATAAGGCTTATCCTGCAAGAGCAGCTTTCCATTGTCCACTGCCACCTTCATTATTCTTCAGCCTTCTGAAATATTGTAATATAACTTTCATCTGTCTGTCCCATCTAACCTCTTCTTTGTCATTTAATATTTTCTTTTCTTCCCTGTATATTTTTATTTGTTGGCGTTTCGTGACTTCAGTACGTTGTCAACTAGCTCTAGTCTTTGTGGTGGTGATGTGCACTTGCACTATTTGTGCATTTGCTTGCTCATTATTTCCGAATAATTCTGCATTTGTAAAAACACTGTAGAAACAACACTAGTGTGCACAAATAATGAAAGTGGAAAATCCACAATGTTTTCATGATTCAATATGAACCTGAAGATTTAATTTTAAAAGAAACCTTTGTACATCAAGCCTTTATCCTTTGATTTTGCCTCATCTAGGAATGTTTCCCATATTAATAAGGTCAAATTACACTTGCACAAACTGGAAGCACTACTGGTTTTGTCAGCGGATGAAGACCCCGCTGGACTCAGGTGGGAACCACTTCCATAAATGCTAATCGGGGTTCTATGACCTCAATAGGACTCTGTCAGCATCTTAACTGGAGCCTGCGTGAGGAAGCGACCTTGGCTTTTCCATCTGACTGAAGCAGGTCGGCAGCTGCTGGGAAGACGAAGCGACAACTCCTCTTCCATCCCGCGAGAACCTCTCGAGTCCTCCTCTCTGCCACTTATCTGCAAGCCGGCGGGTGGCCAAGGACGGCCAGATGTTTCCCCGCCAATAGCCGCTTTGCACCCTCTTCCAACTATTTTTGGCAGGAGGTGGACCAGCGACATTTAAATGAAGCCCGGGAGTTAAAATACCGCGGGCCTGAAATTTAGGCCAATAAGTGAATTTTACACTCGCCCTGTCTCCAGCCCACCTGAAACCTGCTTCGGGTTAAAATTGATCCCTTATTACCGTCTGGAGCAGAGTTGGATGATAATATATAAATAAATATCAAGGTCCGTTCCGTGATATACGTTCATTTTTATTTTCGCCTTGTTAAATGTTATTATACAATAACACATGATTGAAATGCAAATATTCCAATTGTTGTTTGGCAGGAAGATTGCCGAGATCTCTAAATGTATAAATGTAAGTGTTCGTTGATCTATTTGGAGTACTCCTTATATTAGATTCGTTTTGATGCTCCCTATACTGCTCCGAGAACATATTGCAATAAATATATGCAATAAACAGTTAATCAAAAATATTAGTTTGAGCATGTCAAAAATAGTAGAGGGTGGATGTCAGATTTCTGTCATAATTGTCATTTTATTGTTGCTACTTTTAAGATGTCATAATATTTATATGAAGCAATTACCATTTTATTCTTATTTTTATCCTTTGATGTCTACCTGTAGCTTGTGTATATAGAAGAATGACGGTTACCTCATTTGTAGCTCTCCCTTGAATTAGTCCTGCGAGTTTAATTTTCTCAGTGCGTTACATCTAGTACTCTGGTTAACACATTACGTTAAAATCATGTTCGTACCATTTTAATGCAGTCATTGATCACAAGATATTTGGAGATGGGAAGTGTGTTCAATACATCTTAATTCATCCATTCAGAACAGCCCTACACTCCTCCTAATGCTGCATCTAGTTGTTTCTTCAATGATTCCAAGGTTTTCACCTCCACCATTCTACCCAGAATCCCATTGCAAGTGTTGATCACTTTCTGTGTGAAGAAGAATCTCCTGATCTGCATCCACTTAAATAAAGTAACAACTGCATTAAAATATAGAGACAGGGGGTTGTGGTGGGGGGGGTTTAAAATTCAGCAATAGTCCAAAACAGACCATAGTGGATCGGCCACCCGTTCTACACCCTGCATGATTTTCCTTTCTAGACTTCAATCGGGCGAGGTATTTCACGTGCAGCCAATCCTCTACCGCATGTTTCATTGAAGTTGAAATTTACCCCCAAGAATTTAACACGTGTTAAAGAAAGAGAAGAAAGTTCTTGCATTCATTTAGTACCTTTCACGATCTCAGGACGCCCCAAAATGTAGTCGCTGTTGTAATGTAGGAAAACATGGCAGCCAATTTGCACACAGCAAGGTCCCATAAACAGCAATTAGATAAATGACCTATTAATCTGTTTTAGTGCTGTTGGTTGAGGGACATCACTGGTTGAGTTAACCAGCACACTGAGCAAGTTAAACCCCTAATATCAAATTATTGCATAGATGATCCCATTTCCATATGCTTTGTGCGATTTCTGGTGAATCTTTTTTATGATTATAGCACTTAGTCAACTTAAATTGGAACAATGCATAAATTTGGGAAAAATGTGCATCAATTGTATATTTGAGCACTGCTGTCTGGTTAAATGATTGTAGGTAACTAATGCTGTTGGAAACAGAGGCAGCTTCTGAGGTACACCTCCCCACGTCACTACTGGGAAAAATTACATCCAAAATTACATCAGACTGATTTTTTTTTGTATGAGCATAAACTCTGTCTGGTGAATAAAGAGAACGGACATGATTCTGTTTAAAATCACTCCAGTGTGTTAATGCATTTTCCTCAGACACGTGCTCCTATCAAACATTCTACAGTGGAAATTTCCTGTGAAGCAGATATATGTAGCAACACTCCTTTTCTGTTAAAACTTTAATTTTTCCAATTCAACACCTGTGCACCCTGTAAATTAGCTCCTTATCTGCTGCAACTCTTAAGGGCTGATTCCCCCATTGGTCACTTCTGGTAAGGACTAGCACTTGAAGGAAGAACTGGTCAGGAAATTGTAGGCCACTAGTCGCTAATTTTCCAACCATTGATTTAAATGTACAGGAGGTGAGGGTTTGTGAGCCTGTAATCTCCCAACCAGAGTTCCCTGTGACTGCCACTCCTTACCGGGAGCACCTAATCAGGGAATCAGTCAGCCATAACTCAGTGGGTATCACTCTCATCTCTGAGTCAGAAGGTTATGGGTTCAAGCCCCACTCCAGACACTTGAGCACATAATCTACGCTGGCACTTCTGTGTAGTTCTGAGGAAGTGCTCCACTGTTGGAGGTGCTGTCTTTTGGGTGAGATGTTAAATTAAAATTAAATGGAAATTAAAGATCCCAAGCCACCATGTGAAGAAGAGCTGGAGAGTTGTCCTGGCCAATATCCCTCAACCAACACCTAAAACAGATGATCTAGTCATTTATTTTATTGCTGTTTGTGGGAGCTTGCTGTCCGTATATTGGATGCCGTGTTTCCTACATCACAACATTGACTACACTTCATTGGCTGTAAATCACTTTGGCACGTCACAAGGTCATGAAAGGTGCTATATAAATGCAAGTTCTTTCTTTAATATCGTCTCTACCCAACAAAATAATGTCCTTCAGACATAATGATCCATATCTCCTTGATAATTGATCATGGTAGTCTTTAATTAGGCAAACACTTAGGGCACTCAGGTGGAACCTTGCATGGATGTCGTTTCTCCAACACCATCATTACTTTCTTCCTCATCAGAGATAAACATGGCTGGTCTTGACTTGCAATTACCTTGGAATGTGATGAGTTGCTAGTTACTGTATTTTTTTTCTTGAACAGTAATCATGATTCTGTATAGTTTGGGATTCAAAAGTCTGGCTGATTGCCCTTCTTTGATGAACTAGTATCGCATTATTCTGTCTGATCATCAACGGTTCAGTTCTGAATCTGTGGGCTGTGTGTTTTCCCTTTTTTTGTCTCTTAGTCTTTGAACAGCCAAGTTATGTGATAAGTGTTAGAAGCTTGTTTTACAGTTTTTTTTATCACACAGAAACTCTGCTGAAGGTAGTGTGATGAGATATTGTTAAATCGTTTCACAGGAATTTGTCAAATTCTTATTTTTATGAATTTCTTTCCACACGGGTAGCGGTATAGAAAAAAGTCATGTCCCACAATTTCCATAAAGTTCTGTATTTCAGCATTGGCTTTGGGCCAAAATAGCATGAATCTTCTACTTGTGTCGTTCATTGGCTGAAAAACACTTTGCAACATCTTAACAGCATGACAGGTGTTGTATAAATGCAAATGCTCTCTTTCTTGTGAAACCAAGATGATGAGCAAGGTGGTTAAATTTATTGTTTCTGAAAGGTGACCCATTCCTCATTAATTATTACTTCTCAGGGTATATTTGGATGAAGAAAGTATTTTGAGCAATTGTCCAAGTGATTGCTGACTTAGATTTCACAAGTTCTACAACAGAGTTCTGAGAGTATTCATCAATTATAAGGGGTAGACAGTCCCCCGATGGAAAAGGTTCACAAAAGCCTGCATGTAGATTATGCCATGGTCCTTCAGGCAATTCCGACATCTGTAGTGCTTGACACTTTCTATCAGGAAGTGCAGTTTGGCATCGGAGGCAGGTAGCAATCAGGTCCGCAATATGTTTATTTGGTATCGAAATATGCGACATCTGTTTTGCTGTTGGTACAGAGTTGGTGATTGGATCAGTCCCAGATTAGATGCTTTATGATTAGTTTCATTGTGATCCATTTTCTCCTTTTTACCACATAGAATATTGCGTATGTTATTCTGGTTTACAATTTAGCTGTCTTATTGATCTGCCCCATATCTAGTGGAGCTGCCTTCTGTCCAATTGTACATAATTTCTATATATTGTAGGCATTCTCTGAGCAAGTCCACACTTGTCCAGGATCATAGCACGGTTACAAGACAGAAGGAGGCCATTCAGCCCATCGAGGCCCATGTCGGCTCTTTGTAAGAGCAATCCAGTTAGTCCCATTCCCCCGTTCTTTCCTGTCACTTAGCCAATTTCGTATCCATGCTGCCACTGCCCCTTTTATTCCATGGGCTTCAACTTTGCTGACAAGCCTATTATATGGCACTTTATCAAACACCTTTTCAAAGTCCATTTACAAAACATCAACTGCATTGCCCTCATCAACCTTCTCTGTTACTTCATCAAAAAACTCAATCAAGTTAGTTAAATACGATTTGCCTTTAACAAATCTGTGCTGGCTTTCCTTTATTAATCCACACTTGTCCAGGTGACTGTTAATTTTGTCCCAGATTATTGTTTTTAAAAGTTTCCCCACCACCGAGGTTAAACTGACTGGCCTGTAATTGCCGGGTTTATCCTTACACCCTTTTTTGAACAAGGGTGTAACATTTGCAATTCTCCAGTCCTCTGGCATCACCCCATATCTAAGAAGGATTGAAAGATTACGGCCAGCACCTCTGCAATTTCCACTCTTTCTTCCCTAGGATGTATCCCATCTGGACTGGGTGACTTATCTACTTTAAGTACAGCCAGCCTTTCTCTTTATCAATTTTTAGCCCATCCTATATCTCAACTAACTCTTCTTTTACTGTGACTTTGGCAACATCTTCTTCCTTGGTAAAGACAGATGCAAAGTACTCATTTAATACCTCAGCCATGCCCTCTGCCTCGATGCGTAAATTTCATTTTTGGTCTCTAATTGGCCCCACCCCTCCTCTTACTACCCATTTACTATTTATAAGCCTAAAGAAGACTTTTGGATTCACTTTTATGTTAGCCGCTAGTCTATTCTCACACTCTTTCTTTGCCCCTCTTATTTCCTTTTTCACTTCTTCTCTGGACTTTCTATATTCTGCCTGGTTCTCACTTGTATTATCAACCTGACATCTGTCATACACCCTCTTTTCCGCTTCATCTTACTCTCTATCTCTTTCATCATCCAGGGAGCTCTGGCTTTGGTTGCCCTACTTTTACCTCTCATGGGAATGTACCTGAATCATCTCTTTAAAGGCTGCCCATTGTTCGATTACAGTTTTGCCTGCCAATCTTTGATTCCAATTTACCCGGGCCAGATCCATTCTCAACCAACTGAAATTGGCCCTCCTCCAATTAAGTATTTTTACTCTAGATTGCTCCTTGTCCTTTTCCATAACTAATCTAAACCTTATGATACTATGATCACCGTTCCCTAAATGTTCCTCCACTGACACTTGCTCCTCTTAACCTACTTCATTCCCCAGAACCAGATCCAGCAATGCCTCCTTCCTCGTTGGGCCAGAAACATACTGATCAAGAAAGTTCTCCTGAACACACTTCAGAAATTCCTCCCCTTCTTTGCCCTTTACACTATTACTATCCCAGTCTATATTCAGATAGTTGAAGTCCCCCATTATCACTACTCTATAGTTCTTGCACCTCTCTATAATTTCCCTGCAAATTCAATCCTCCATATCCTTCCCACTAATTGGTGGCCCATAGAATATACCCAGTAGTGTAATGGCGCCTCTATTGTTTTTTAACTCTAACCAAATAGAGAATCAAACATTATTTTTGGATGGGTGTCCAACATGATTGCTTTGAATATTGGAAGAGGTCAGATGGCACGTAAGGAGCGATTCTGTGCTCCCAGCAGGATTATTTAAAATGAATGGTCGGAAAATCGGAGACTGTGTACCCGTTATATCTGACATGCTCCCTGTGAGTGTCTCTACCTGCTGGAAATGCTGTCATATAAATGTTTTCATCATCTGTGCTGGATGAATTAGGACTGTGTGAAGTTTCTTGGGTGTACATTAGGCTTTTATTTGTTCTCAGGATGTGGGTGAAGATGACAAGGCTGAAATTTATTGCCTATCCCTATTTGCCCTGAGAAGGTGGTAATGGGCCTTCTCCTTGAACTGCTGCAGACTTTATGATGGTAGTGCTCCCACACTGCTGTTAGGTAGGGAATTCCAGGATCTGATGAAGGAATGGTGGTATCTGTCCAAGTCAGGGTGTTGTGTGACTTGCAGAGCAACTTGGAGGTGATATCATTCCCAAAACACTGGTGCTCTGGTTCTTCATGGTGGTTGAAGTTGCAGGGAGGGAGTTGCTGTTGAGATAATGTCGGTGCTCAGGTTATTGTTGGCATACAGTGTTTATGGTCATCGTGTCACTGTTGTGCTGTTTGTTCTGTGCCCAAAGTCAGAAAATCTTTTTCTCTGCAATGTTTGGTCAAGTCTTTCAGGGTAATACTTGGGATTCATCAGGTTCTGTCACCTTTGGGAGGGGTGCCACCTGGAGATGATTCATGGTTTTAGCTCTTTGTCCATGTCTATGAAAATTCATATGTCACTACTACTTGAAAGAGTCATGAATGATAGATAATTGTCAGTTCATTCAGTCTATGTCCAGCTTGTCTGCATATCTGTTTCATAGTATTATCTCTTCAGCATAAAATAGATTTTTCAAGACCGTAGCATTGTCATTTGACTCACTTTTTGGGGGGAAACCAAGATGAAGGACAAAGGGCCAAATAGTGTAGAATGCCACCAGGCTGAAAAAATAAAAGAGATGAGATCAACCCATCAAATGTTATGGACCTTGTTCTGATTCAGGCTTCTCCAGATACTTTTTCTCATGCTCAAGACAAAACCAACCTCTATAGGCAAGCCCATGCCTCCTAGAAACTGAATCAAGACTTTCTGCACATTGTAACCTCTGACATCTTGCCTTGGGTGAACAATAGATCCACTTATTCTCTCCAGATTATACGTAGGATTTTCACTACCTGTGATACCAACAAAAACAACTACAACTTGCATTTATATGGTGCCTTTAACATGGTAGAACGTCACAAGGCACATCACAGGAGCGCAATCAGATAAAAAGTGATACCGAGCCAAAGGAGATATTACGACAGGTGACCAAAAATTTGGTCAAAGACATAGGTTTTAAGAAGTGTCTTAAAGGAGAAGAGAGAGGTGGAGAGACAGAGAAGTTTAGGGAGGGAATTCCAGAGCTTAGGGCCGAGACAGCTGATAGCACAGCCTCCAATGGTAAGGCGAAAGGAGTGGAGAATGCACAAGAGGCCAGAATTGGAGGAACGCAGAGTTCTCAGAGGGTTGTAGGGCTGGAAGAGGTTACAGAGTTCACTTCAGAAGACAATTAATATTGGTCATTAAAGATACTTTTCTAACAGACTAAACTGCCAAACAGGTTTACTCACAATTGGGTTGTTAACAATAGCAAGCAATAACAGCAAGGTGTTTAATTCAGTCAGTTGAGTCTCCTTGATTGGCTTTCTTTGTAGATCGTCCTTAAAAAAAAAGATGGACAAACAGTTCATAGATGAGGAGTCGTGTCTGATCCATATCAGGTACATTCTTTCATGTAATTACATAGACATCCTACCAACAGCGTTGTGTCTTGCCTCTGCATGTTACAGCTACGTCAAAACCATAATTAACTGTCATAGCAAAACTATTAGATCCTTATAACCATAGAACACTTTGAAATACAACCTCACCTTTATTAGAAGACAATCACAGGACAAAGGATCTTAATTTGAACAATGGCTAACAGATTCCATAACATGCATAAAACCATGCTGATAGCCGCCTGTGATGTTTAACAAGTACGGTCTATGTCAGAGCTATTGTGATTAGATTATGTCAGATGAAGTACAGGACAAACAAAAAGCCCATAAACTACGGACAAAAGAATTCCAATTTTCTCACAGTTCCCTTCACTAGTATAGTGTAATACTAGGACATAGCCTTAAACGTTAAACCTGAAGCAACCTCGAGCTTGTTCTGCCATTCAATTTGGTCATGGCTGATCTGTATCTTACCTCCATTTACCTGCTTTGGTTCTGTACCTAACAAAAATCTATCAATCTCAGTTTTGAAATTTTCAATTGACCTAGCCTCAACAGCTTTTTGGGGGAGAGAGTTCCAGATTTCTACTACCCTTTGCACTTTATTCCCACTTGTATTTTTGTCCCTTCACTATTTCTCAAGCTCGGTTTGTGGAGATAGTTGATGGGCTTACCATTCACCAGTGTTGTGATTAAAGGGCACAGAGCACACCTTTGTTTAAAACAGCTTAGAGCATATTACGCATGCTTTTTAATTCCCCCATCTTCCTCTGCTATATTTCTTCATTTGTACTTTGTTGCTCACATATATTAGAAAATATGCTTGTATACTTGATATTTCCAAAAGTAGCATCCTATATGTTAAATAATTTTGTAAATATTTGAAACTGAGTAAAAGGCTTCTTTAATTGACTGAAGAAACATCGTTCCAAACATCCAGCACTGTAAGTAACAAAGAAAAGGTCACAACGCTGTTCTTCATTTCATGATAACCTGGTACCAACCTGAATGCAAGCTTCAAATCTTCTACCTGACAGATTCAGTCAACAACAAACTAGTCATTCTACCAACTGAGCTAATTTCTCAGATGAGGAACGAAGCACAGTATGAATTTAATGGCACTTTCTAACTCACTGAGGCAGCCTTATTTGTTTATGCCCTGAGGCAGTGTGCTGAACAGAGAAGGAAACAAGCCAAGCAGCAACAACCGGTCATGACTGTGGATTGCTTTGTCCTGAATTAGCAACTGACACAAACCAAGGAAGACTTTCAAGCGGCATATTGATCCTGTATTGTGGGAAAATCAGATTAATTGACAACCAACCAAATTAACAGTGACCAATAATTCAATTGCTTCATTAATACCCAAAATTCAACAAGGAAACACAGGATTATGATAAAGAAGTGTATTTTTAACAGTGTTCCTGAGGTAAAGAAAATCCATTTCACATTCATAAAGTAGTTTATTGGTAAAGAACAGAAGTTTTTTTATTTATTGGGTATAGTAATAGGATCAAATCCCCTTAGGATATGCTCTTAAGGTGCATACTATTCCACTCTTGCCTCTGTGTCAGAAGGTTATGGGTTAACAGTCCCACCCCAGAAGCTTGAGACTGATAATTCAGTGCAGTACTGAGGGAGTGCTCCACTGTCAGAGGTGCTGTCTTTTGGATGAGATGTTAAACTAAGGACCTTAGTCTCTCAGGTGGACGTAAAAGATCCCATGGTATTATTTCAAAGAAGAGCAGAGGAGTACTCCAGGTGTACTGGCCAATATTTATCCCTCAACAAACATCACTAAAACAGATGATCTGGTCATTATCTCATTGCTGTTTGTGGGACCTTGCTGTGTGCAAATTGGCTGCTGTATTTCCTACATTTCAACAGTAACTACACTTCAAAAGTACTTCATTGGCTGTAAAGCACTTTGGGATGTTCTGAGGTCGTGAAAGTTGCTATATCAATGCAAGTTCTTTCTTTTCTTAAATTTGCAAATGTGATTATTTACAACAAATTCCCAGGTTATCTTATAGAAAACCTTTACTCATTTTACGATTTACCAATTATATTATCCAAGAATGGTACACAATGTGGCCATAAATAAATTGTGGGGCATTTGTCCAATGTTTCTCTATGAAATCCAGTAATATCAGGAGCACAATTTCTAAGTAGATTAAGTAGATAAAAATACCAAGTGAGGTGGTGTCAGACAGGGAAGGTCCCAGATTCCGTCCCTGGTCTGAATTAACTGACTTCAACCAGGGCAGTACAGGAGGTACTCGAACTGGCTTTAATGTCCTTGGACTGGGTAGAAAATAAACCATAAGCCCATTAATGGGCCCAAAATGCAATAAAAAGACCACTGTTGGAAAGCACACGTGTGGATATTGGGTGAGGACAAGATTGGTCTCAGCTGTATGGTCACATAGCCTGATCGCATGTGACAGATGAGTTCAAAGAAAGTTTCTGTCACCCATGGGGCAATATCCCAGCATGAGTCATCGGAGTAGAAATTAGGCTGGTCCCGTTCTTGGGCGTAGGCTCAGTGCTGAATGAGCAGCACGCCCACAAACCAGGAATTGGTCCTCAGGCCTCATCTAAATATTCGGGGCGAGCTGACGCACCTCCACACCTTTGGACTGGCCACTTTACCGACAGCGGCCCTCAGATAAGTTCCAGGAGGAGGTTGGTGTGGGCAACAGAGGGGGTGGCAGAGGACAGTGGAGTCAGGGGTGTACTCCAGCTCCCCCTGGTTCCACAGAAATGTTATCTTTTTTTAACTTACCTTGATTGGTGGCTGTGGGGGCTGCTGAAGAACCCTGAGTGGGGCAGGCCCGACGTCTGCACCACTCATTGGTAACAAATTTTGTAGAGGGGTCTTTCAACAGGTGTTAGGCCCCTAATTAACATACTGAATGTACCCGACGCCTGTTTTCGGCGGCTGCCCGGGATGCCTACAAAATGGGCCTGCCGAGTTTAGCTGTGGGCCCTACACCTATGCAGATTGGGCACAGCTGTTCCACTGTTAAATTAGTATGTGTTACGCCCATTTTACACCCCAAAAATTGGCGCAATGCAAACCATTTCTACCCCTCCTCTCCAGGAAAGCAGAGGCAGAAACTAAGACAATCAGTGATATCTGTCTAAGCTCCAGTTGAATGCATGTGTGTGGAATGAAATCTCTAGTTAGAGCTAAATAATCATTGCCTGCAACAATCAATACTTGGGGGCTGGGAATTCATAAAAAAGAATGCAAATTCCGATTGCATCGAACATCATTTTAGCAATTACTGAAACAAGCATTCCATGGTAATAGATCATATATAGAAACAATAAAACCTCTTTTTGTAGTAGTACTGTCAATACAAGTACAATCTTTCAAAGGATTGAACCTATGACCCTGTACACAGCAAGCTTGCAAAGATTTATTCCTAGACACTGGACTGTCTGCTACTGCAAAATTGGCTCTTCTCTAATCTTTTTGTTCTGAATTGAACTTGCAAAATAGTAAAGCTCTTAACTCATAATTAGAACATAATCACTATGGTTGGCTGGGATGTATTAATATCTTAATTTAAGCGTCAGTGACCAAATATAATACTGGGATATTCTGGACACGTTAAAATTCCAATTTCCTCACTCCCAGTGTCATGATACCTGAATGACTAAGCTCAGTATTGATAATGTGTTGCTTCTTTATTTCACTGTGTACGAATTCTCAGGGAACATTGAAACACCTTGTCATCTAGTTTCATTCTGAGCGTTTCAGGACTATCTTATCAAATTCGCAAATTATCTTGGCCACCAAATCAAGAACATTCTCAAACCAGATTAGATTTGTAAATGGCTGCTACAGAACACCTAGGGGATTAAATTGGGCCACGTAGCGCTTGTCTTTTAGGCGCTATGTGGCCACCTAAAGTTTCAAAATGGGGTCCAGGATGCGTGCGCACACTTCTGAACGGAAGTGCGCAGGACGCCATCTTGGTAAAGGGGTTTGTGCACACGCACCTAACAACTGCCGGCAGCATGCAGAGCAGGCAGATCATAATGTGAAACAGTTTACAATGCTGATTTCAAGCCACCGTTACCATTTTGGAACTCTACACACCAGGCAATGCCCTGTCTTAACCTCGCACAGCTAAACACGAACTTGAACAGCATGAAGGATCCCCCACCAGCACTATTTAAAGGGATCATGAAGTACTTATAGTTTAGTTGCTGGAATATTTCTTCTGGCTGCTGGTGCAATTGGACGTGTTTTTGGACATTTCCTATACTTGGCTAAAGTTTAAGTGTCTGGCTAATCTTGCAGTCGTTTTTGTGTCATTTTGTGGTTAAAGAAGTTGTTTCCAGACATGGGTGGCCTGGTAGGGCTTCCTCTGGGAATTGAACATGACTGGGAGAATGAAGAGAGGCCACACAGAGCAGGACAAGCTGCTAGAAGAGGGGGGAGGAGGAAGGGGAACAGGGCACTCAGCAGGAGGCCATATCCACGGAGGGTCTTCAGGGAGCAATTCTTTTACCTCAGCTTCAGTGAGGACCATTGCATGAGGCGTCTTTGGTTCTCAACCGCTGCAGCCACAACTGCAGGGCAAGAGCAGCGTTGCCTGTAGCTGTCAAGGAGACCGTAGCTCTTAATTTTAATGCCCTGGCTCCTTTCAGTCTTCTGCTGAAGATATAAGCCAGATCTCATAGTTTGCAGTGCATTGCTGTATAAGGGAGGTCACTGAAGCTCTCTATACAATGAGAAACACATACATCTCATTCCCTCTTGCCAGAGACAAGCAGGAAGACCGAGCATGAGTTTTTGTACGGATTGCACGCTTCTCCATGGTGCAGGGTGCCATTGACTGCACGCACGTTGTCTTGTGTGCTCCTCATCTGAAATTGGCCATATACATCAACCGAAAGAGATTCCACTCCCTCAATGTGCAGCTGGTGTGCGATCACAGGCAGCACAACATGCAGGTGAATGCCCACTATCCTGGAATCAGTCATGATTCTTTCATTCTGCTGCAATCCTCTGCTCCACCTGTATTTGAACCAAGATGGCAAGTCAAAGGCTGGCTACTGGGTACAAGGGTTATCCCCTCATGATATGGCTCATGACTCCGGTCAGGAACCTACATACACCTGCACACCAGGACTACAATGAGTGCCATGCTGCCACAAAGAACATTATAGAACACACCATCGGCATCCTTAAGCAACGTTTCTGTTGCCTGGACCAATCTGGAGGAGCCCTGCAGTACTCAGCTGAGTGGGTATCGAGATTTGTGCAGTATGCTGCACAACCTGGTCATCATGAGGGAACAGCCCTTGACACCACCTAACAGGTAAGAATCTGAGGTGCAGGAGCATGAAGAGGAGGAGGAGGAGGAAATGGAAGGGAGGCTGCAATGTAGACAGGCCCTTTCTGCCAGGGCATTATGTGATCAGATTATTCATGAACGATACCAGTAAACCGCAACTGCACCTCCACATTCACCACAATCCCACACTCCTTACCTTTCATCCCTCACTGACCATCACATCATCCTCTTTCTGACAACGCTTATTGAGTCCTCCCTCAGTTCACTGCGGAAATAAAACGCACCACCAAATGCAAAGTCAAATCCAAATTTATCAATTCAATCACTAAATAATACATACTAAATTAAACTAATCACCCTTGTGCATTCCTTTAGTGCCTATCTTCCGTGTGCCTTTACCTTTCCCAGTGCTCCTACGCGGTGCTTCCCCGGTGGCTGCAACATGGGAGATGGAAGGCTGCTCTCCTTCTGACTGTAGGAGACTGTAGATGGCCTTGGAGGATGACCTCAAGCAGTTCTGGGCCCAGAGGGCCCGGCTTCGGACTGCACCATCTCGGCCTGGCTGCGGCAGTCTGGGCCGGCTGGCTGACAGGCAACAGCAAGGACACTGGCAGAATGGCAGGGGTGGGAGCAGGAACGCTGTCATCCTGAGAGAGGACAGCAGGTTCCTGTTCCATGGAGCCACTGCCACTTTCCCAGGGCGGCGCCTCAGCAATCCTGGTGATCTGTTGGAGAACAGATTGTTGGACTGCTGTGATGCCCTGGAAGCCACTTTCAACAGTGGTACCCACAGCCATAATGGCAGCAGTCTGAGCTTCCAAGGCAGCGGTCTGAAATTCCAAGGCAGCAGTCTGAAATTCTAAGGCAGCGGTCTGAGCTTCCAAGGCAGCGGTCTGAAATTCCAAGGCAGCGGTCTGAGATTCCAAGGCAGCGGTCTGAGCTTCCAAGGCAGCAGTCTGAAATTCTAAGGCAGCAGTCTGAGCTTCCAAGACAGCGGTCTGAGCTTCCAAGGCAGCGGTCTGAAATTCCAAGGCAGCGGTCTGAGCTTCCAAGGCAGTGGTCTGAAATTCCAAGGCAGCGTTCTGAGCTTTAATGGAAGTTGTTTGTGCTGCAATGGAAGCTGTGACGTCAGGCGCTGCATCTTGGTGGGTTCCACAGGTGTGCTGATGGAGGTGACTACCCGTTCCATGTTGGAATGGATGAGCTCCAGCTCTGCACAAAGCCCTGTGCCAAGGTGGAGGTGAACCCTTCCGTACTTCTTGACATTATGTGCAGGCTTTCTGGCAGGCTTTCCAGTGCACCAAGCATTTGTTTGTGTACGCCCATCAGCCTTCTTCTGTAGCCTGGCCCATCGAAGTCATCATCTGACTCCTCTGCAACAGAACTAGCAACCTGACCCTCCAGCAAGCTGGCACCCTTGATGTCCTTTCCCTCCGCCCTGGATCCTGCGTACTCATGCCCTGTGTCTCATCATATGCAGGTCCCTCCTCTATCCTAGTCTCTAAAGTACGCGCAGTATTAGTCTCTGAGCTGATGGCTGCGAGTGTAAGATCCAGTGATGGTGTCTCTTCATCATCACTGTCTTCTTCCTCTTCCTCCTTCTCCTCTGGCTGGGAATGTTACAGTTCTTGGGTATCTGAAATCAAAAAGGGACACGGGTTGGGTTGTGGTGAGGGGAGAGGTGAAAGTAAGAAGTGCATTCTCGCACCATCTGCAGCTTGTCAATCAGAAGAGGTTGTGGGATGAGGGAGAAGTGGGAAGAGAGAAGGAGGATTAGGTACACAGAGACCCTTACCATCGATCCCTCCAGCACCGCCGGTGACCATGGCCTCAGCAATGCCCCTTCCCACAATGGCCAGCACTGTCTCCTCCATGGGGGTTAAAACGTGCAGGCCTGCTTGTCCTCCTCCAGTTTCTTGCTGCTGCCTCCTGTTATGCGCCACCTTCTCCTGCAAGAAAGAGAAAAGTGTGCCAGTGAGTGTCCTGCAATATGTTTGGGTGATGTGGCTGTCATGGTTGAATAGGTGCCAGCATGTGTGAGCTGTGAGTTGTGGGTGTGAGGCTTGCAACAGTGCTGAGTGTGTGAGAGTGAGGGAAACCATATGATTTGAATGGTTGAGTACTGATTGATAGAGATTGTTGGTAGGTGGGTGATGGGGGTGTATTGAAATGAGCAACGGATGAGGCTAGTGGTGCAATTGGTAGGATATGCCATTTGAAGATTGCATTCACTTACCTTGACAACTCGTGTCAGATCATTAAATTTCTTCCTGCACTGCATCATGTTCTTAGCGCTAAATTCCTGGCATTGAATCTGGCACTACTTCCTCCCTGAGCGTATGTCTGGAGGCTCTCCTGCCCCCCTGCGGATTCAGGGGACATGATTTTAGCTGTGATCCAGGAACCCAGTGCATCAATAGATATTCACGTGGGGAAACCAGAAGCCAAATGAGTGCATTGCAATCTGCGAATGTAACTCAATTTAAGTTAAATATTTGTGCTTCTGGGTTTCCCATGTGCCAGGCAGCCAGACTGACAGGCTGGCTGCTTGCCGGATGGGAAAGGAGAGGTGAATAGGAGAGCGCGCAGGAGGGAGAAAGAGATTGTGGGCCATGGAACAAATTGGTTGAGGAGGGGCGGCGAGGTGGTGGGATGTGGACAACATTGGGCGGGCTTTGAAGATCGGGGGGGTCCACCATCTGGGGGAGGAAGGTCCAGCATTGGGGGAGAGGGAGGGCATCCAGCATCGAGACTGGGGGGTTCGGCCTATTGCGGGGGTCCTGTCGTGCCAGGTGAGCATGTTGGGCCTGGAAGAAACACTCCTGCTCCTCCTGGCCCACAAGTAGTGCAATAAAGGCACTCACCTAATGGATCTGGCCCTTCCTGTCTGCTTTCACCTGACGTAAATCAGAAGCGATGGGGAACCCGAAAAGGGAAGGTTAAATTCATTTTACTTTTGTAATACACAAAAAATTAAGAACCTCGACTATTTCCATGAGATACATTGCCCCTTTTAAATGTCGGCCCTCTGGCTTTAAGAGGGGGGCGGTAGATCCGGGTGTCTGTTGCGCCCACGTATCCAAACAGGCCTGGGTCAAACCCAGAAGTGAGCATGTTGGAGCTGGGATGCAGTCCCACTCCAAAAAGCTATTATTTTAACCTCCCACCCGCCTCCAACCCACCTGTTCTTCGGGGGTAACATTACCTGTCGGCTTTCTCTCCTTCTCTCCACCTCCTGCACCAAGGCCTCCAGTGCATTATCAGAAAACCTTGGTGCATGCTCTCTCGCATGTTCAGCCATTCCTCAAAGTATCACAACACAGATTCAGTTCACAAATGACTCACACTATTTCTTGCAGCCACAATGCACCTCCCGTTTCAGAGGTGCAGGCTGCCTTTAAATAGCGCTAGCCACTCACAATATTAGGCCCATGTTGATGCGTGCAGCCCATGAACAGCACAAATAGCACTGGCTGCACGTAGCAGTCATGTAAAACAGCAGGCTGCACCAATTTAATGTACTGCCTGCGGCGCAATGAATGGGTGTGGGTTAAACGCAGACCTCGATCCCCATGCCTGTTATCGGGGGTTATCCAATTTAACCCTCCTAGGCTCAGGAAGGGGTAAGAACCGTTCTGTTGATCACTTGCAGTACCACTGTAAATCCACTTATGAAGATTTCCTCTGTGCAGCACTGCCATCAAAATGTTCTTTTAGAATATTTAGAAATACGAAACAGAGGGAAAATTTCAGAAAAAACAGTTATAGTCCCACCACACATGATGATCGAGCAGTTCTTCCTGATGGTGTCTGGGCGTAAATAGCTTCATAAACTCGTCAAAGTGAGGACAAGTGTTTCAGGGAACTACATTTTTTTCCTTGAAATCAGTAAGGGGTGGTATGAGTCAAACATAGTAAAGTGCCATCCCAGCGATGGACATCGCCCGTGTACATTTTATATCATTGTAGACTGTTGTAATGGCCGTTCCCAACACAAGAAGAGAGCACAAGAGTGTTTTTAGAGCATAGGGGGAATGGGAACCGGGTAAGAGTGGGAGCAAGGTCACTAGATAGGTGCCAAATGGCAGCCAAGCAATGGGATTGTCGGACACTAAGTGACATAAAGTTGCCACCAGCTCCAGCATTGGGATCTGGCACATCCAGCAACTTCATCAAGGCTTTTGATGGTGAAACCAACTGATAACTGAGCAGGGTAGAGCCAGCTGCAGTCTGGGAAGGGTGAGGGAAGTGTGCAAGATGTGTGTGAAAGGGCTAGGATGAAAAGGGAACAAGACAGGTGGGAAATCCTTGTGAGGAGAGACAAGAACTGGAGGAAAGCAGGAGCCAGGAAGGCTGAGAGAGAGAGAAAAAAAGCATAAGGTAGAGGTAAGGGTGAGACACCAAGCTAAGCATAAGATGTGCAATGACATGGGAGACCCATTTAGAATGATAATGGGAGCTGAAAGAGGGTAGGAAAGAGGCAAAGGCTGAACTGGAGAAGAACACGGCTGGGAAAAGTGTGCCAGTGATCCTACGACTGGGGTGCCTGAGTTGCAAAGAAAAGCCGAGCATCCCAGTGCTGCATGAGAGGATCCTTAGAGAGAAAGAGAGAGGGTGGGCGCGGAAGTTAGATAGGAAACTGGTCTGAACAACCTTCCCAGACTCATTCATGTTCAATGCACTGGCAAACAAACTGGCCACCACATTATCAATCAATAAGGGCAGTCCTTATATCCAAGACTGGCAGGTATGATGGTAGGTTAGTCCAGGCCAGGAAGTGAACTGCCTTTCCCTTATAAAGTGTATTATAGTAGGTATAACTTGTAACTGTAACTGATGAAAGGTAATCGAGTCCAACTTTCAAATCTTTTGTAAATAAAGTTATTGCTCTTTAACACCAGATACTTCGTGACAAGCAGCTACTTAAGACCGTTAGTAGCCAATGGGGCAGGTGAATGCACCACATCACCACTTGTTGAACAGGTTACACTGTGAATGATAATTCTGGATTAGTTCTGCAGTTAACTTTGTACCACGAATTGCTCATTTCATTTAGAGACCTAAACGATCAGAGAGGAGGCATTTCCCCCTCATCTTCATTCCATTTATCTCTGATAAGGCCTGAACTCTGATCTCACATTAAAGTAGCCACACATGTGTAACTCACGGGGGCTAATATTGTGCCGCATGCAGATCTGCCCCAAATAACTGGCCTTGTAAGATCAGCTAATATACTTTGTGATGCTCCCAGTGCTTAGTGCATAACGCGTTGGGAAGGTCATAGGGGCTGGGGCCAGATTATCGTCATTGGCAGCTGTTTAAGAGCTGCTGAATGCTTTAAACCAGTCACATTTTCTGGAGGCCAAAAATGGCCAGTGACATAATGGATTAGTCTTTGAAGGTCAAACTACAGTAGAGCCAGGAATGAAGGATGGCCTTATTTGGAGCAGAGGGTGTGAGGGGGGAGGGGGGATATTCAATTTATTTATTGGTCTCCCTTGAAGTGCCCAATTGAAATGGGCACAGAATGACTGCAGAATTTTTAGGTGGCTCCAACTGGATTATGGGACTTTGTCCCAATTTAAATAATTTCTGGAGCCTAAATGAGGCCATTGTGTGCAGTCAGTTAGCAGGCTCTTCAAATTCAAAGCTCTAGTGTCCTGCTATGGAGTCTTGTACATATTAGGTGCTCAATAAGCCTTGGTGCACACAGCTAAAGCACTGCAGCACTTTGGATCCCAACGGTCATCTTATGAACTCCATTGTGATCGCTATCCACTTTGAAAGAAAGCTTTCATGAAGGCAGACTGATGTGGTAAATTAGTATAGTGTCCTTTCACCTCTGGCACCTGAGTTTCAATTCACTCAGACTGATGGGATCAAAGTCTCCACAGTATATGGCAGTAAGGATATTATATGAAATTAGTCTGGACATAGTACATAGTTAGACAGCAAATTGACCACATCAGTCAGACAGGCCATACAGATGGCTGGTGAATGAAATGGAAAATTCAAACCAGTTCGGTAGCAAATGCTTTTCTGAGGTTGAAGCTAAGGAACATCAAGCTATTAATGTGCAGTCAAGGATCGGGAAGAGGTGTTCTGCATCAGGCCTCCATAACCTGTTGGGCACACTGAGTATCCAGAATGGGAAAGCATTTGCTTCCTCAGCACAGATGCTCGTTACCATAATCAGCATCATCAAAAAATATTATCAGTGCCTGAGATTGAATTAAAAAAGTAAAAAAAAACATTGAAACTGAAATCTAGAATCTGTCTCATTATCACTTAATTTTGCTATGCACCATCATCACTTTTGTCATTTAATAACTCCTATCCTCCATCCTATCACCGACCTCTCCCTTTTGTTCTTTTCCTGCCTCTGTCCTCCTTTTCCCTAGCTCTGTACTTGCTTAAAGGTCGTTCATCTCTAACATCTTTCAGTTCAGATGAAAGGTCATCGACCTGAAACCTTGGGTGTAATGGTGGACCCCGCCGCCCTCCGATGCCGGACCCCACCCCGATGCTGGACTCCCATCCCGATGCTGGGCCCCACCCCGATGCTGGACCCCACCCCGATGATGGATCCTTCCCCTGATGCTGGACTCCCATCCCCATGCTGGCCTCCCTCCCCTGATGCTGGACTCCCTGGTCTACTGATGCTGGACCCCTCCCAATCTTATCCAAGGCCCACCCAATGTTGTCCATGTCCACCCACCTCCCCCCCACCCCTCTGATTTCTTACAGGGCCCGAAATCTCCCTCTCCCTCCCTCCCCGCTCTCCCATTCATGGTTCCTTTTCCTCCCGACAGGCAACCAGCATGTCAATCTGGCTGCCTGGCGCGTGGGAAACCCAGAAGCACAAATACTTACCTTCAATTGAGTTGCGATCACAGATTGCGACGCAGTCATTTGGCTTCCGGGTTCCCCACCCGCATATCTAAAGACCGGCAGGGTTCTCAGCTCCCAATTAAAATCATGCCTTTAACTCTGTTACTCTCTCCACAGATGCTGCCTGACCTGCTGAGTGTTTCCAGAATTTTCTGTTTCTATACCAGATTTCCAGCATCCGCAGTATTTTGCTTTTGTTTTCTAGAATCTATGGCCTGTTTCTGTGCCGTAGATTCTATGTAAATGGTAATGTTACCTTGTTTGAAATGGCTAATGCTTACAGCCAAAAGTTTTCTATGCTGATATTTTTGTTTGTACATAGTAGTGAAGGTTTCCTTCTATTTAAACACATTCCTTTAAATATATTGGATTACTTGTGGTTTCTCAGTAGTCCTGATCACTGTCTGGTTCACTGTAAAGGAGAATGCTGAACATATATACACAGGAATCCTTTGTAAATGAATGCTTGTGCCCCCTCAGAATGTTATTATCTGAAGAATTTGGCAACATTGGAAGTCTTCTGAGACTGTAATAGTATTTGGAGTTTAGAAACTTTTCATTATAAAGGGAGCTTTATTATAACACAGTCCATGACAACAGATTTGCACTGTAATTAAATCATTCGCTCACAGTCCTTTGCCAAGTGTTTTGAGTATGTGGTGTGGAGAAATCCTACTTGTAACATTGCACTTCCTCTTCCCACCAGGTGCCTGTTAGTGCTGCTCTTTGATGCAGTACATTGTGTTACATCCACAGTGCCAGATGAAATAGACAAAATGGTGCTTGAAACATAGAAACACAGAAAATAGGAGCAAGAGTAGGCCATTCGGCCCTTCGGGCCTGCTCCACCATTCAAAATGATCATGGCTGATCGTCTAACTCAGTACCCTGTTCCCATTTTTTTCCCATATTCCTTGATCCCTTCAGCATTAAGAAATATATCTATCTCCTTCTTGAACACATCTAATGACTTGGCCTCCACTGCCTTCTGTGGTAGAGAATTCCACAGGTTCACCACCCTCTGAGTGAAGAAATTTCTCCTCATCTCGGTTCTAAATGGCATACCCCATATCCTGAGACTGTGACCCCTGGTTCTGGACTCCCCAGCCATCGGGAACATCCTCCCTGCATCTAGTCTGTCTAGTCCTGTTAGAATTTTATATGTTTCGATGAGATCACCTCTTCTAAACTCTAGTGAATATAGGCCTAGTCGATCCAATCTCTCCTCATACGTCAGTCCTGCCATCCCAGGAATCAGTATGGTAAACTTTCGTTGCACTCCCTCCATGGCAAGGACATCCTTCCTCAGATAAGGAGACCAAAACTGCACACAATACTCTAGATGTGGTCTCACCAAGGCCCTGTATAACTGCAGTAAGACATCCCTGCTCCTGTACTCAAATCCTCTTGCAATGAAGGCCAACATACCATTCGCCTTCCTAACTGCTTGTTGCACCTGAATGCTCGCTTTCAGCGACTGGTGTACAAGGACACCCAGGTCTCGTTGCACCTCCCCTTTTCCCAATCTATCACCATTCAGATAATAATCTGCCTTTCTGTTTTTACAACCAAAGTGGATAACCTCACATTTATCCACGTTATACTGCTTCTGCCATGTTCTTGCCCACCCACCCAACTTGTCTAAATCACATTGGAGCCTCTTTGCATCCTCCTCACAGCTCACATTCCACCCCAGCTTTGTGTCGTCTGCAAACTTGGAAATGTACCCTCCCAATGTACAGAGCTGAATCCTATCACGTAAAGCGTCTTGAAATTAGCAATGGGGCATCATTCTTCATTGTTCTTTAAGGTACTGCTTTGATCATTCTATTCAATAGTACAAAATGTACCAAACAAATATGTAAATTCTAACTGGAAATAGACTTTCATCGCACTTCTGTGACTGTGAAAGAAAGACTTGTATTAATATCGCACCTTTCATGACCTCAGGATGTTCCAAGGTGCTTTTCAGCCAATGAAGTATATTCACTGTTGTAATGTAGGAAATACAGCAGCCAATTATGCACACAGTTAGGTCTCATGAACAGTATGTGACAATGACCTGATAATCTGTTTCACTCTGGTTGAGGGACAAGACAACAAGGAAATTCTCCTGCTCTTCTTTGAAATAGTGACATGGGATCTTTTATGTCCACCTGAGAGGGCAGACAGGACCTTAGTTTAACGGCTCAACTGAAAGATGTCACCTCTGACAGAGCAGCACTCCTTCAGTACTGCACTGGAATGTGCTCAAGTCTCTGGAATGGGACTTGAACCCACAACCTTCTGACTCAGAGGCAAGATGGACTACCACTGAGCCGCTGGTGACACCAGCCTGCCAAAGCACTTCAGAAAGTAAATTCCTTTCTATGATGTGGAACACCTGCTGTTATTTCTAACCGAAAAGTCTCTAAAATTCTATTGGGCCAATGAATAACCCAACATTAATCCTAAGTCTACTTCCCTCCCACAGAGGAAAAAAAAAGTTTACTCTTTTTGGTTCATTGACTCATTGGGATTAGACTGTTGCAAAGTTAAGAAACGCAACATTTTTAGAGGTGTGAAGAAGCATGCCACCTGTAACAAAGTATTTTCTGACACCCGAGCCTCACAATAGGGCAGCCTCCTCTATTTATCCCCATAGTGCTCTGCTGAAAAGACATGCTGTGGCGGACAGAAGGAACAGAATAAATAAAATGATTTGCATCAAAGAAAAGTGAATTTTGCAGCATCATTTCCTATGATGGGAATGTTTTAGAATTTTACCCATATTGCTTTGATACGGGATCAATGCATGATTAACAAAAAAAATCAGCCTATTATTTGAATCCTTTCTTATTAATAATTGTGTTGTTGGGGTGCCTACATCATAGGCAGATTTTAGTGGTGTTAATGAAGCACGAAGCATATAAAATCCAGATGAGTCATGTTGCTAAAATGAGAAGGCTTTGTATTTAGAAAAATGGCAAAGGAAAGAATATCTTTCAATTGAGAGTTTTATTGGCCCTGTCACATTTTATTTAACTTGACAAATTCAAAATCCTTTTGTAGATATAGACTTGCAAAGCAAATAAGCTGGAATCTTTGAAACAAGTTAAAGAGGAATTTGGAGAGTCAGACAGTTAGGAATTATAAGATATCATTGAAACTTAAAGGTACAGCTGCTTCTTTCCCTCTTCATTATTGGCTTCTTTCAGACTCTTGCCAATAATATCAAAAGCACCAGTCAGTGTCCAAACACATATCCTAGGATGGCTTAGGATCCTAATGTCCAAAAAAGGTCCAGTATGTTCCTTGGACTTGGTAAATGTAGTACAAAGGCAAAAGCAGCAAACGGTGGATCAGAAACCATCCACAGTGAAACCTGTAAATTACCGACATCAGCTGTTCTTATTTTGCAGGTGGCCTTATTTTCAAAATGGTCATTGTAAAAATTTTCCCAACAATCTTGAAGAACCAGCTGAGATTATGATCAGCACCTAATCAGTTGTAACAATCTGAAGAATCCCCCACACACACACCAGTGCTCAACTCTGCTCACTTAACAGTTTTGCACTCTAAATTCCCGTTTCATTTCAAACCGTACTCACTCGGAACAGAGTGTAACTTCAGTAATGAACTGTGTTTCTCAGTTCTACTTACCAGCATTAGGGCAGTCACAGGACAATAAAAGGGGGAAATGTGATGACAGGTTGTGCCGGTATATTGAAGCTTCCAAAGGCAAGTCTTCGAACGGATTGAGAACATTGGGAGGGAAAGCACAACAGGTCACATTATGTGTAGGAGTGAAACTGCAGTATCTGATTGAGCAGAGTCTGCAGGAAGATTGACTGATATCTGGACTCAAGGACTTGTCTATCTTTCTATACAGCACCAGAGAGACTCGGCTCAGCCATCCATCTTCACTCCCCAAAGCCAAAGCTCCTCAAAGAAGTGGATCTACCATCAGAAGCTGAGGGAAAGAAGACAATGGCACGATCAGGGGGAGAGGAGCTGCCAGCAGCCACTGAAAGAGTGTATGGACGCAGCGCTGGACAGGAAAGGATGGCCTCCCTCGCTGTTCGCACGCGCTTTCCTTGATTTGGGAGGCTGGTGAGGTCAGTGCATGCAGATCAGTGCAAGGTGGTCGTGGGTTTTGTGAAAAAAATGGCTTTTGTCAAATGGGGAGTTCTTCGCTCAGCATCCATAGCGGCAGAGAAACCGCTGTATCCCTGGGATAGAACCATGCAAGCATTCAGTCCCAGAGATAGAATGGTTTCTCTGCCACTATGGATACCTTTCCACAAAGGCCGTTTCTTTCATAAAATGTGCTGACCTGCATACACTGACCTTATGCAAGTGTCGGACCCAAGAGACTTTGGGAACAGAAAAGAAGCAAGCTACAAGGGAAAGCACCAGTGATCCTGACTCAGTGAAAGTTCCAGATACAGCAGGTTTGCAACAGGCTGTGTCCCGTGTTTTAAGTTGTAAAAGAGCTTGGTGAATTGAAGGTTATTCATAGTCCATAACTTGTGAGAGTCCATGGTTTCAGAGTGCCTCTTGTATATTGTCCCATGTAAGTTATTTGGGTCTCTCAATAAGTGGCTGTTTTTTACAGGTGTCCGTTTTTTGGGCGTGTCTGTTTGATGAACTGGATTCTTTTACCTCTCAGTCTGGTTCAGCAAACACTGAGTCGAATACACCTTTAAAGTTCAACACTTTTTTATTAGCAGGACTTAGTCTGCAGCTTCGATTCTGACTCCTGATAGAGTCTAGTCGATTCTGACAGAGTAAGACAAAGACATACAGAACTTCACACGTTTATACATTATCAGCAGGGGTTGGAACCTGATCAACACCAATCATAGGCTAGGCATAGGTTGGCCATGAGGGGTTACATGATTGCAGGCCAATCATAGGCATTACATTTGGCTGATCACGCCGCAGTGACAGACATAGATGGATGTCTCCTCATCTCCCAGCTTGGAATGTTTCTCCTGTTCATCCCACATCCTTATCTACTAACTTGGAATGTTTACGGCCTTGCTCAGCTTATTATTTCTATTGATCAACCAGCTGTACATAGACCCCCACACCAGACTCCCTAATGTTACCATGTCTCCTCCACCGATGAGCATAAGCAGGCCTCTACATCTGACAAGCTACTCACACCACTATTAGCCTTGAAGGGGCCCATTGTTCCAAACCTTAGCAGGCAGGCTTCGAATTAACCCTTGCTTAATCACATTACTATGTCTTCTACTTTGCCACTTAGGCACTTTACTATCTACTGAAAACTGACTATATAGGCATTTTCATTAAAGGGGCACTACGTAGGCATTCTCATGTTTATACAGGTTTCACTGTACTAGCAGACATACAATTAGAGGGCTGAGTGATTTTTTGAGATACAGTGTAGCTATAAAACATCCAGGATTAGCTCAGTCTGATTTAACCAAATGTCCACTATTCAAAATAAATTCACATTGCACTTTGAGTCTTCACTGAAGATTAATATAAAATGAAAGAATTGGTTGGGCAGATGGTATCATTGTCGTGCCATTGTTACTGGATGCACACATGTTGGGCTAAATTATATATCTGTATTTCAATGGAAATATGTGTCTGTCTCATGAGCTGGTATAATTCAACTATCTGTTAACAGCAGCCAAGCTGTTGCCCTATTCTGGATTTTGAAATGTTCACCACTAGTGGAAGCACCTCAGGAAATGGGATAAGTAGCACTTATGTATCAAGCTTTCCAGTGGCATCCCAAAGGCAAACAGTGCACAGGAACAAACACCTATAACTGAACAAACTATATCTGGCAGGAAATTGGACAATGGAACCCGGGTGGCTTACACTGAAAGGATAAATTTGTAATTTGACACCACCTCACCTGCTGGCATATCTGAAACCCAAGCAAACACTTTCCACACATTGGGCTCGATTTTGGTATGAAGTAGCAGGTGCTTTGGGTGCGGGGGGGCTCCGAAAATCGGGGAAATCCCGAACAGGTTTGGAACCTGGCTCCAACCCGCAGATTTCCGGGTTCCCCACTGACGCGTCTGGGTGCGCGTGCCTCACGAATGCGGAAGTCCCACCGGCAATTAAAGCCAGCGGGATGATAGTTAAGAGAGTTATTTAGATACTTGAAGTACTTGAAGTACTTAATTTTGTGCACATTGAGGCAGGGGTCTGATTTTCAAACATCCTCAGAGTGTTTCCGGTGCTGTGGGAAACACTCCATGTTCTCCTAGATGTGTTTCAGCAGCAGCTAGTTGGACATTTAAATGCCTGTTTGACAGATGGGGATAAAAGGTGAGTTATTGCAGCAGGGCACTCAGTTCTCTCAGACAAACTTTTGGCTGCAAGATCTTTGTGCTGTCATTGAAAATTCTTACTTTCCACTCTCAATTCTTCTGTCACACATATTTACCAACTTTTCGGACCCCCTCAAACTGATACCATCAGGATGGGGTGGGCGCCATGGCTGCATTCACCACTACATCCGAGGACGAGCAACATTGCCAGTGCCCCCCCCCGCACCCCGCACAAAACAGTCCTGCAACTACACATACACCCACTGTAAAGTGACCCACTGGGTGGCATCAAGTGTCGCCGTTCATGGTGAACCTCATGAAAGGGCCCTATCACAAAAGCCAGTCAAGAATGGGCAAGACATGTCAGTAGTGGTGAGAATGATAACATTTAATGTTACTTTAACAAAAACCAAATATGAATGAAAAACATGACCATCTGTCAGACACCCTTGTGCATACCCTTTGTGATCACAAAACCTTAGCCTTTCTCTTCCTACTACTTCTATGTGGTTCATCCCCTGTGGCTGCAGCAGAGGTAGCGGCATGTCTATGTCCAGACTGCTTAGATGCTTTCGGCCCATGCTCTCTGAGTTTTGGAGCCCGGGAGGGTCCCTCCAAAGACTGCTCCACCTGCACCTGTGCTCAGGCAGACTCGGCCACCTGGAGAGGAGGCAACATTGCGGGTACTGGTTGAGAGGCGGGCAACGGGTGAGAGGCGGGAGTGCTTTGAGTGGCGTCCCCACTTCCATGTCCCCTTTCGCCATCATCTCTCTCCTGGACACGGCCCACATCACTCCTACCACCCAGCTGGAGAACAGTTTGGAGAACATGTATACAACCTTGGAAGCCCAGTTGTAAAGTATCTGCCTACCTGCGACACTATCTCAGACACTTGCTCACATCCCTTGTGACAGTATCTCAGAGATTCCCTCCCGTACCTGTGCCACATTCCACTCTTGCAGGAGTTGGACTCCTCCATCCTCTGCACGATTGTGAAGACTGCACATGGCACCTGTTCCAGTACCTCACAAATATGCTGCTGTCCCTTGATCATTCTCCTTTTAAAGGATGATCCTCGGGGTTCAGCATCTGCGTCCAGCTGAGCAAAGCCTGGAGAGGAGTGCTTCCACCGACACGGACTCTCCACAGCCACCAGTGGTCTGCTCATGCTCACTTGTGTGTGGTGACTCACCGGGTGCCAACCCAACTAACTGAGGACTAGGACCCACCGAGGTGTGAGTATCTGCGCTGGTAGATGGCTCACTAAGGTGTGACGGTGCGCCCTCAGATACCGGCAGGTCCACTGAGGAATCGCCCTCTGCCGTCACTGCGGTCGTTGAAGGGCCTGTAAGAGAACAGATGGCAATATTAACCATCATCACAGATGTGTCATGTTGCGATGAGCAAAATGAGGTGTTGAACATGGCGAGCATTGTTAACGTCAATTCATATTGTGAGTGATGAATGTTAAAGTTGTTTTACCAGACATTTGTGGGGTGCCAGTCTCGCCGTCCCCGACGGACAGGCACTCGAGGGTCCGACTGATCTCCAGCGTCTCCTCCCCCGCCTCTGTGAGGACCACTACTTGTTGTGGCCCCCCTCCGGTCCTCACCCTCTTGCATGCATTTTGCACCCTCTTCACTTAGAAGGGGAGAAAGTACAGACGTGAGAGTGGATGATTGTGAAGTAACCAGTCGATGAATACATTGCTTTGAGTGAGGCTGACCATGAAAGAGGTGCATCAGAGGGTGAGTATGAGACAGAGCCATCACATTGGATGAGGATTGGGGTGAGTGGTAGTGGTGAGGTGACTAATGGGGAGGTGAAGAAGTGCTGAGGAAGTGCAGGTAAGTTGAGGATGAGCCTTAAGTGGGTGTGAGGAGTGATGTGATAGAGTAGTCTTGGGAGTGCAGAATGAGTTGGGGAGTGGGGGTGGTGATGTGGAACAAGGAATGTAGGAGAAAGAGTAAGTGTACTCACTTTAGCTGACCTAGTTAGGTCTTTGAAACGCTTCCTGCATTGGATCCAGGTGCGGGAGATATTGCTCCTGCTGGTGACCTGCTCTGCCACCTTGAGCCAGGCCTTCTTGGTGGCAGAGGCAGGGCACTTCCTCCCGTCTGCTGGGTAAAAGACTTTCCTCCTCCTCCTCACCCCGTCCAGTAGCTGCTGCAGTGATGCATCGCTGAACCTTAGAGCAATCTTGCCCCAGTGCTGCTCCATTGTGATTTCTGCGTCCTTGCTCCAGCAAAAGCCTTTGGAGCAATGGCCCTTTAAATATAGCTCCTCCAGCTGACAGCCTGTGATGAAGACGCACAGTCCGCCTGCTGCACAGCTTTCGGACGGCAAACCCGGAAGCCACGTTAAGTGGCACCAATTCACTTGCGATCACGTGGGAAACGGACATATTTTATTACTCGGGTTATCCACGTTCACATTCATCACCCCTTATACCCTGTCACAGCACAACACAACACAGAGCTTAATTCCCAACCATACCGCATTACAAAATTATAAAAGTCAGGTTTAACTCACATTACTCACCTCCAGGAGAAAATAACCAATGAATTAGTTCCAAATTGAAAACAAGTGGAAAATTATGCCAAACTTCCACCTCACTACAAAGAACAAGGATCCAATAGTGTTTAATGCAAAAACATCATCATCCAAGAATGTAATTTAGTGGGATCATGTCTAATGGATTAAAAACCCTTCTCTCTGCCTTCAGTTCAAATATCCCACCTCAGTCAATCTGCTAATATTGCAATCCATGTGTTCAAAATTATGAGGGTTTTAATAGAGTAAATAAAGAGAAACTGTTTCCACTGGCAGAAGGGTTGGTAGCCAGAGGACACAGATTTAAGATAATTGGCAAAAGAACCAGAGGGGAGAGGAGGAGAAAAGTTTTTATGCAGCGAGTTGTTATGATCTGGAATGCACTGCCTTAAGGTTAGTGGAAGCAGATTAAATAGTAACTTTCAAAAGGGAATTGGATATATACTTGAAAAGGAAAATTTTCTGGGCTACGGGGAAAGAGTGGGGGAGTGGTACTAATTGGATAGCTCTTTCAAAGAGCTGGCACAGGCACGATGGGCCGAATTAACTCCTTCTTTGATGTAAGATTTTATGATTCTATGCACACTGGTTACCACCTTCAGCAATCACCAGCCCACAATTCTCTCCAAACCAAAAGTGAATGGTCAGAAAATCACAGGCTGGCAAGCACAGCGTTCAAAACCTGGGCTATAATGTCTCACCGTGACGGTGGAAATATTTTCTTGCCTTTCTCCATTTTATCAATATCCTGATAGTTATTGTTTCTCTGAACTTGCCTCTTCTAATCCTCTCAATCTGCACATATGCCATCCTATATGTTCTTGCTCTTTCCTGCACTGTCACTATGTTGAAATTAAAGCTGCTCATCCTTTCACCTGTTCTAGTTCATTCTTTTCCACAACCTCAAGGTGTCAGCCGTGACTCAGTGGTAGCACTCTCGCCTCTGACTCAGAGGGTTACGGGTTCACGTTCCAGTCCAGAGACTTGAGCACATAATCAAGGCTGACACTTCAGTGCAGAACTGAGGGAAAGCAGCGCTGTTGGAGGTTCCGTCGTTCGAATGGAACATTACACCGAGGCCCGGTCTGCCCTCGCAGGTGGATGGAAAAGATCACATGACACTATTTCGAGGAAGAGCAGGGGACTTCTCCCCAGTGTCCTGGCCAATATTTAACCCTCAACCCTTCATCACTAAAAAAACAGATTATCTGGTCATTATCTCATTGCTGTTTGTGGGACCTTGCTGTGTGCAAATTTGCTGCCGTGTTTCCTACATTATAACAGTGGCTACACTTCAAAAGTATTTCATTGGTTGTAAAGCGCTTTGGTACATCCTGAGGTTGTGAAAGGCACTATATAAATCATAGAATGGTTATAGCACGGAAGGAGGCCATTCGGCCCATCGAGTCCATGCCAGCTCTCTGTAAGAGCAATCCAGCTAGTCCCACTCCCCTGCCCTATCCTCGTAGCCTTGCAAATCTTTTCCCTTCAAGTACTTATCCAATTCCCTTTTGAAAGCCACGATTGAATCTGCCTCCACCACCCTCTCAGGCAGTGCATTCCAGATCATAACCTGTGTAAAAAAGTTTTTTCTCATGTCGTCTTAGGTTCTTTTGTCAATCACCTTAAATCTATGTCCTCTGGTTCTTGACCCCCTCCACTAATGGGAACAGTTTCTCTCTATCTACTCTGTCCAGACCCTTCATGATTTTAAATACCTCTATCAAATTTCCTCTCAACCTTCTCTGCTCTAAGGAGAATAACCCCCTTCTACAGTCTATCCACGTAACTAAAGTCCCTTATCTCTGGAATCATTCTAGTAAATCTCTTCTGCACCCTCCCTAAGGCCTTCACATCCTTCCTAAAGTGCGGTGCCCAAAACTGGATATAATACTCCAGTTGTGGCTGAACCATTGTTTTATAAAGGTTCATCATAACCTCTTTGTTTTTGTACTCTATGCCTCTATTTATAAACATTGCAATTCTCCGGTCCTCTGGCACCACCCCCTCCATAATTTCTACCCTTGCTTCCCTCAGCAACCTAGGATGCATCCTATCTGGGCCGGGTGACTTATCTACTTTACGTACAGTTAGGCTTTCTAGTACCTCCTCTTCATCAATTTTTAGCCCATCCAATATCTCAACTACCTCTTCACTTACTGTGACTTTGGCACATCTTCTTCCTTGGTAAAGACAGATGCAAGGTACCCATTTAATACCTCAGCTATGCCCTCTGCCTCCAGGTGTAGATCTCCTGTTTGGTCCCTAATTGGCCCCACCCTTCCAATTACTGTTTACAAGCTTATAGAAGACTTCTGAATTCCCTTTTATGTTGGCTGCCAGTCTATTGTCATACTCTCTCTTTGCCCCTCTTATTTCCTTTCTCGCCTCCCCTCTGAACTTTCTATATTCTGCCTGGTTCTCACTTGTATTATCAACCTGACATCTGTCATAAGCCCTTTTTTTCTGCTTCATCTTACTCTCTATCTCTTTTGTCATCCAGGGAACTCTGGCTTTAGTTGCCCTACCTTTCTCCTTCGTGGGAATGTTTCTAGACTGTACTGAAACCATCTTGTCTTTAAAGGCCACCCATTGTTCAATTATAGTTTTGCCTGCCAATCTTTGATTCTAATTTACTCGGGCCAGATCCATTCTCATCCCAATGAAATTGGCCCTCTTCCAATTGAGTATTTTTACTTTAGAGTGGTCCTCGTCCTTTTCCATAGCTAATCTAAACCTTATAATACTATGATTGCTGTTCCCTAAATGCTCCCCCACTGACACTTGCTCCACTTGGCTCACCTCATTCCCCAGAACCACATCCAGCAATGCCTCCTTCCCCATTGGGCTGGAAATGCACTGGTCAAGAAAGTTCTCCTGAATACACTTCAAAAATTCCTCACCCTCTTCGCCCCTTATATTGTGACTATCCCAATCTATATTAGGATAACTGAAGTTCCCCCATCATCACTACTCTATGGTTCTTGCACATCTTTGTAATTTCCCTACAAATTTGCTCCTCTATATCCTTCCCAATAGTTGGTCGCCTATAGAGTACACCCAGTAGTGTAATAGCACCTCTATTGTTTCTTAACTCTAACCAAATAGATTCTGTCCTTGACCCCTCCAGGATATCCTCTCTCTCCAGCACTGTAATATTCTCCTTAATCAATACTGCCACCCCCCTCCTTTCTTTCCTTCCCTATCTTTCCTGATTACCATGTATCCAGGAATATTTAGTACCCAATCCTGCACTTTTTTGAGCCAGGTCTCCGTTATTGCCACAAGATCATATTCCCATGTGGCTAATTGCGCCTGCAGCTTTACGACCTTGTTTATTACGCTTGGTGCATTTACACACATGCGCTGTAAACCTATCATATACCTTCCTGTATTCTAGGAATACGAGTATTGTATTCAATATGTGAATACTTGTATTCAAGGAATGCAGGTCCTTTCTTTCTATGAAACTCTCCTTTCTCTTACAGTCAACAGACTTTTAAAACCACGCATGGTATCTCTTCATCATCGCATGTTGAGTTACCTTGTCCGCTCTCCTATTCTTCCCAAACTTGTTGGTGTTCTGCCCTTTACTGAAGTTTGTGAATTTCAAGAAACATCTACTTGTTAAAGTGTTTTTTTTTCCCTATTGGCATTTATAGTGAAGAGACTCATGTTTTCATCTCGGAGGTCAATTATAGCAATGCATGTTTTGTGTACTCACGTTATTAACCTCTGTTCGTCGCCTCTGAAATGTTGGCTCTGTGATTGGCAGAAACCCAGTAGCAAAGAGCAGAGCAAAGTGTGCAAATAGTAAATTTGTGAAATTGACCTTTATAGGGAAACCATGAATGTCTTTATAATAGATAGTGCTCGGAATGTGTTTTCAATGGGTGAACTATCTTAGTGAATATTTATTGCGAAAAAATAAATTTGTGACAAATCTGGGACAGTGTAACTTAATCAGAACCAGCTAATTAGGAACAGCCGGGTACTTAGAACCTGGCCTAGAATGCTCTGGAAATTAAAGGGGCAATGCCTTCATGAAAAAAGGGTTTTCAAATCATTTTTGTTTTGCATGCAAACATAGAGTAAAATCATATTTTGGGATATAGTATATGAGTAATTTGAGACATGACACGTGATAAGCATAGCATGCTTGGGGGGAACATGTGACTTTGGACCTATGGTTCCTAAAGCTCTCCTCATGTCTGGGTCTGTTGTAGACTAATTGATAGAGATTGGTTACTATGATTAGTCAACAACTCCATTATCATCGTATCATGTGACTACCAGAATGATAGAAGGTGAACTAAATGGACTCACATCCAACACTGCTGAACACCTTATCCACAATTTTGTCACCTCATGATGATTTCTCCATACACCTCCATACACCCTCCTCAATACCCTCCATAAACTTAAGTTGTCCAAAATTTCACCAACATTTTGTCCCACACTAGGGCCCCCGCACCCACACCCTTCCTTCGCTTATCTACTCTGGCTCCTTGTCTTTCAACACATTGAATTCAAAATTATTGTTCCCATTTACAAATCCCTCCAAGTCTTACCACACCATACTTCTGCCTTGCATCCCCTCCAGTGCGCTCCAGTCCTAAACTTTGACCTCCTGTGCATGCCTCTTCCTTCTACTCTTTAATTGGTGGCAGAGCCTTCAATTGCCTAGAGCCTATTCTCTGGAACTCCCTCACTAAACTATTTTGCCTGCCTCACTGCCTTCTCTTATCGGGGTCGATTTTCACTGCCTTCAGCTATCGATGTTGATTTTCACTGCCTTCGCCTGGTGTTAACGGGGCTGTAATGGCCTCAAAATGGGCTCGGTGGCCTTAGCGCCCCATTAACACATGGGGCCTCTTCGCCGCCGGAATGGGCGGCTGACCAGCACGATCTGCCGATCGGTCGCCCAAAACTCAAAATCAACCCTATCATCTTTCTTAACTCCCCCAGAAAGTTTTGGCGACCATTCCTTTATGCCTTTGAAGAAGTGCCATGGGTCCTTTGCTCCATTAAAGGCACTATATAAATGCAAGTTGTCACTGCAGTGTACTATTCTTTCATATGTGCCATAACTATTTCAATTATTTTTTGTATATTGAGCTGTCTAGTAAACGAAGCACATCGTGCATGACAGCGATTTGATTAAAAATTAAATTTAAGGTCTATTTCCTTATCAATTTTTTTTCCATTCTGCAGTGGAGTAAATGTTAATGCAGAATATTATATAGCCATTAGTCTTAGTTTCTGTTCTTATTCCAAAATGTTTAGCCTACTGGTGGTAGAGGTGCACTATGATTTGAAATGGAGAGTCATGCTTAAAGACATTTACAGGCATTCCATTAGTTTTATTGATCCAATATCCACTGGTTCTAGAGATTTGCTTTTAATAAGCAATTGGTACATGACCTGTGTGACAAATTAAAAGGCACTTTCCAGTGTCAGACTGGTACCACTGCTACTTTTTGGATGACTGTTGGAACATCAAAGGACATCAGTCAATAGTGTTAAAAGTGATTTCTCCAGTTGCTGCTGTTTGAATAAGAGGGTAACTCACTCTATCTGCTATTCATAGCTCCCACAGCAGCACCAGAACTATTCTTTTACATTGCTAACTTCACCAGTGTCTTTGGTTCCAAGGAATATATGAATGAACATGCACCTGCTGAGAATGTGCAAAACTTTATCAAACGTGTGCGATACGTGATGCCAACAGTATCATTACAGATGTATACGTTAGTTAGACTGGCAGTGCCCATGAGATATCGAGAAAGTTTTCGACTTTTTCCCAGGTTCGTTCCTCATTTGAATGCAACTAGTGAGCAGCTGGCAACAAACGTGTACCATGCTGCAGCTTGCCAGTTGAGGGGTGGCAGGAAGTTGGCCAAGAAGGGGATGAGCAATATTTTTTATGGAGTAAGGAGAGCTCCTGCTCCTCCTGGCTCCACAAAAATAAAGGAAAGAGAGGTTTGCAACTCTTATTTGGAGCGTCCACCAGCAGCCCCTTTAAGGACCATTGGTTAATCCGCTCACCTCCTGGTACAGATGGGCGAGGCGTACTTCAAAATTGCAGACTTCTGCAATGACGTAGGACCCTGAGTTTCATATATAAACAGTCTCCCACCTGAAACAGGTAGGCACACTGTGCGCCAATTTACAGACCCACTTTGGGAGTCTAAGGAATGATCAAGGTTCTACCACCCACCCCCCCAAATGCTCTGCTAGCTGCCCATTTTTCACCCAAGAAACAGGCGGGCGGCAGTTGAAAATCACCCCCGTTGTTTTGAAATGTGTATCAGACAAAAGATTTATGGAAGGTAATTCCTATAGTTGATGACTATAAGGTAAGATATCAATTTGAATTCATCCTCTTCAGATAATGCTGATCTCAACCATTGCCAATGATCTGATAGGCTAATGATATGATATTGAGCCACATATTACATTTCAAACTTTAGCCAATATCCTTCTCTCACATGAACAGTTGCTATAAGCAGACAGTGAGGTAGGTTTTCAACTGCTGCCTGGGCGTGAATCTTGAGTTTTGGATCGGCCGCCTGGTTGTAGAAATCTTCGGATTTTCATTTCCACTGATTTCAATTCAAATTAAAATTGGGCGGTTGCTATAACGAACAGATGATCCGCAATGCCTGGGGAGAAAATTGGAAATCTACCCCAGTGTCTCCTATGACCTGTATCTTTTACTCTTTGCTGCACAGGTTTAAAACTGAAACCTGATCATGGTAAATTACTCACTGGAAGGTGGAAAATATCATATTGTCTGACTGTACAGGCCTGGACTACTGATCAAACTTATTTCCAGATTTCCTTATATTTTCTTGGAATGGAATGGAATGGAATGGTTTCTTTGGATGAATCAGATGAGCTTTCTCTTGTTCCTCAATAAACTAACATCTCTGAAAGCCATTTCTTTGAGAATGCCGAAAAAAACAAAATAGCCAGCACCTTCACACCTTGGTGAAAAATGGGGAAATATTTGGAATGGTTGTATTTCCTTTCCTTCCCTTTTTCAAATTTCAACCAGACTATTCCAGCAGGAGTTCCTCAGGGCAGTGTCCTAGGCCCAACAATCTTCAGCTGCTTCATCAATGACCTTCCCTCCATCGTAGGGTCAGAAGTGGGGTTGTCCGCTAATGATTCCACAGTGTTCAGTTCCATTTGCAACCCCTCAGAGAATGAAGCAGTCCGAGCCTGCATGCAGCAAGACCTGGACAACATCCAGGCTTGGGCTGATAAGTGGCAAGTAACATTTGCGCCAGACAAGTGCCAGGCAATGACCATCTCCAACAAGAGAGAGTCTAACCACCTCCCCTTGACATTCAACGGCATTACTATAGCTGAATCCCCCACCACCAACATCCTGAGGGTCACTATTGACCAGATACTAAATGGAACCAACCACATAAATAATATGGCTACAAGAGCAGGTCAGAGGCTGGGTATTCTGCAGTGAGTGACTCACCTCGTGACTCCCCAAAGCTTTGCCACCATCTACAAGGCACAAGTCAGGAATGTGATGGGATACTCTCCACTTGTCTGGATGAGTGCAGCTTCAACAACCTCAAGAAGCTCAACACCATCCAGGACAAAGCAGCCCACTTGATTGGCACACCATCCACCACCTTAAACATTCACTCCCTCCACCACCGGCGCATCGTGGCTGCAGTGTGTACTATCCACAGGATACATTGCAGCAACTCGCCAAGGCTTCTTCGACACCTCCCAAAGCCGTGACCTCTACCACCTAGAAGGACAAGGGCAGCAGGCACCCTTGTCCACCTGCACGTTCCCCTCCAAGTCACACACCACCCCGACTTGGAAATATATCGCTGTTCCTTCATCGTCGCTGGATCAAAATCCTGGAACTCCCTACCTAACAGCACTGTGGGTGAACCTTCACCACGCGGACTGCAGCGGTTCAAGAATCACCACCACCTTCTCAAGGGCACTTCGGGATGGGCAATAAATGCTGGCCTTGCCAGCAAAGCCCACATCCCATGAATGAATTAAAAAAACAAGGCAACTATCAGAGTTTCCATATTAATCAGCCACAACTGTCTATATTAATCTTTGGAGTGGCGATTGACAATGTGGCACACCTGCATCATCGATGACATCGCAACAACAAGGATACAGAAACGCAAGGACCTTGGGCATCTTCAAGAGATATTCGTCAGACCTCGATAGAAGATACTTTCTTCTACATATCCCTCTGCATGCCTCCCATTCCATGTCCTCCCTACATCCTTTTCTTTACCTTTGGATAAATAGAAGCAGCTGCTGATGACTGCAAACTCTGCAGTAAGTGCTCATGTGTATGGAAAGGGTATAGAGTGATGGCTCTGGTTAGGCCTCAGCTAGAGTATTGTGTACAATTAAGGACATTAGGAAGGATGTCAAGGCCTTGGAGAGGGTGCAGGGGAGATTTACCAGAATGATACCATGGATGAGGGACTTCAGTTATGTGGAGAGACTGGAGAAGCTGGGACTATTCTCCTTAGAGCAGAGAAGATTAAGTGGAGATTTAATAGAGGTGTTCAAAATTATAAGGGGTTTTGATAGAGTAAATAAGGAGAAATTGTTTCCACTGGCAGGAAGGTCAGTATCTAAAGGACACAGATTTAAGATAATTGGCAAAAGAACCAGGGGGGTGATGAGGAGTCATTTTTTTACACAGTGAGTTATGATCCGGAATGGTGGTGGAGACAGATTCAATAATGACTTTCGAGTGCTCCGCCACCACTGAAGAGTCTGCTGACACTCACTGTCATAGTTCACACTTAATTGATGGCCACTTGGGTTATAAGTGATGCTTATGGAACTGAATCTCATCAAGGGCATGCACGGAAACTGTCGCATTGGACATAGCACTTTCAGGGTGGTATATGCTTGTCCACTACATTGTCAGCTGTGGCTCAGCGGTAACAATCTCGCCTCTGAGTCAGAAGGTCATGGGTTTATGCCCTATTCCAGAGATTTGAACACAAAGGGCTCGATGTTACCAGGGCTGCAGGTTCGCGGCGGGGGGACTATTGGGCGTGTGGGTAACGCGCCCGGTGAAATCAGTTTGCCCGCCGCGCGATCGCAGCCTAATTGGAGCCACTTACCTTGTCTTCCGGGTTCCCCACTGCTGATCTGCGTGTCGGGTGGGCTGCGCATGCGCAGTAAGAACTGTCAGCTGGAGGCGCTCTATTTAAAGGGACAGTCCTCCACTGACAGATGCTGCAACAAATAGCAAAAATTACAGCATGGAGCAGCCCAGGGGGAAGGCTGCTCCCAGTTTAATGATGCCTCACTCCAGGTATCATTAGATGGGGTGAGGAGGTGGGAGAGGACAGAGATCTTCCCCCCGGCGGGCGGGAGGAAGCGGCCTGCCCCTGCCACCAGGAAGGCCTGGCTCGAGGTGGCAAACGAGGTCACCTGCACCACCAACATATCGCCCACCTGCATACAGTGCAGGAGGCGCTCAATTGACCTAAGTAGGTCAGCCAAAGTGAGTACACTTACTCATTCCCCTACACTCCATCTGCCACATCACCGCCCCCACCCCACATCTCCTTCTGCACTGCCAACACTACTCTGTCACATCACCCCTCATACCCACTCAAAGCTCATCCTCATCTTACCTGCACTTACTCACCTCGCCAGTACTCATCCCGCCACTACCACTCAACCCAATCCTCATACAATCTCATGGCTCTATCTCATACTCACCCTCTCGTGCATCTCTTTCACAGTCAGCCTCACTCAACCTGCCACTACCTGTGCTGCAGCCACAGGGCATGCATCACATATGTGCAGTAGGCAGCGTAAGGCAAACGTGTCATGAGCATGAAGGGGATGCACAAGGGTGTTTGAGGGTTTGTCATGGTTTTTACTTATATTGAATTTCTGACCAACTCATATCACATATTATATTGGCACCACTACTGCCACGTCTTTGCGAATCTTGTCTGGTTTGTGCAATAATGCCCTTTCCTGAGGATCACAATGAAGACCCACAACTGATGACACCCATTGTGTCACTGCAGAGTGGTGTAGGTGTATTTGCAGGGCTCTTTTGTGCAGACGACTGAGAGACGTCGGCGATGTCCCCGGTGGCACCCTGGAAGGATGCGGAGGAGAAGTTGTTGAGGGCAGTGGTGACTTTGACAGCGACAGGCAAGAAGATGGTGCTCGGGCCAACCGGGAGCAGCTCGGCATGAAGGAGGCTGCAGATGTCCACGACTACATGTCGAGTGACTCTGAGCCTCCGTGTGCACTGCTGCTCAGAGAGGTCCAGGAAGCTGAGCCTCAGTCTGTGGACCCTGTGGCGAGGGTAGTGCCCTCTGCGACGCATCTCTCTCTGCGGTTGCCCTCCCTCCTGCTGTACAGGTGGATGTGTCACAGCACTCTGTTGAGGAGCTCCATGTGTCAGAGGTGGACGGCGTGGACGGCGAGGCTGGTGAGGCTGGTGATGCTGTTCGCCCTCCGAGGAGGTCATGACTGCAGCTACGGCGGCCCCCATCCAGAAGATGTACATCTGAGGGGGTCCGCAAGGTAGGTACATGTCTCTGGACCCCGGGGTAAGTGTGCAAGTTGGTGAATTTTCTTGTCAGGAGGAGGGTGGTGGAGGCCAAACTTTGTCCCAAGTGACAGAGTGGCCTCCTGCAATAAGTGAGGGTCTCCCCGCACCCCCCCCCCCACCTGCAAATGGACCTTTGCAGCTGCCACAGGCTGATGGCTGCAACACGTCCATTTCAACTGGGAGTGTTTCCCCCAGTATGGGAAACAGTCGCAGTTGTCTCTAAAATCCCACCCCTCCTCACATATTCCCTTAATCAGCTCAGTTAATGACTAAAATTGGCTAAGTAAATACTATTAAGTGGCACCCCGCTGGCTTTAATTGCCTGCGGGAGTCCCACATGCGGGGGCTGCGCGCGCACGTCGGCGCGTCTGTGGGGAACCCGGAAGTGGGCGGGTTGGAGCCGGGTTCCGGACCAGCTCCGAGAATCCCCGATTTTCGAAGCCCTTCCGCCAGGAACGCACCCGATAGCGGGTGCTAAAATGAAGCCCATAATCTAGGCTGACACTTCAGCACTGTACTAAGGGGGTGCTGCACAGTCAGAGGAGCTGTCTTTCGGTTGAAAAGTTAAACCGAGGCCCCATCTGCCCTCTCAGGAGGATATAAAAGATCCCATGGCACTATTCGAAGACCAGCGGGGGAATTCTTCCAGTGTCCTGGCCAATATTTATCCCTCAACCAACACCTAAAATAGATGATTTGATCATTTATTTCATTGCCCTTTGTGGGACCTTGCTGTGTGCAAATTGGCTACTGCATTTCCTACATTACAACAGTGACCACACTTCAAAAGTACTTCATTGGTTGAGAAGCACTTTGGGATGTCCTGACCTTGTAAAATGTGCTATATAAATGCAAGTTCTTTCTTTCTTTCTTCTTGCTATTTGCAGACAGATATAAGTACTGCCCCAGGAATTCTCTGGCGATGAAGAATTCCAATCCACAGGTGGCGAGAACTGCAGTGGGGAGGTGGGGTGGGAGAGAGTGATAGCATAAATTGGGGAAGGGGAGACAAATGCCAGCTTGAACCAAGGAGAAGGGAAAAAACTGCCAGCATCAACTAGGTGAGGTGGATATACTGTCAAGGTGAACTGAGGAGATTAAAGAAAACTTGCATTTATAGAGTACTTTGTCACGTCTTTTAGAAATATCTCTAAGTGTTTCACATGCAATGAGTTACTTTGTGGTGTAGTACCTCTGAGTCACCGTGACAACCATAGAAACAATTTTGTACAATTTAACAATCAGGTTTTGTAATGGACAGTACCAGTGCAAGAACTGAGGGGAAATTGCTTCAATTTTTGCCACAATCTCCTGTTATGCAAGCGGCTGACTGTTGGGAGCACTTCAGCTTAAGTTACGGCAAGCCCACGTTCTACTGAACTTTATGTCTAACTAAATGTCATCGGCCTATATTCAGGCCTGTTTTTGAGTGGTCAGGTCTTTTGAGGCTGTATCAGTTTTTTTAAAACTGTTGCACTTTTTGCTAGTTTTTCAGGTTGGGATGTATGGAACAGGGCCTCATTATGTTCAGGACAGAAGGGCAGGGAAGGATATTGGTGATTTTGTTTTACAAAGCAACCTTTGTCTTGTTGAAAGGCATATTGGCACTGCTGCTGGGATTGGTGTGGTCCTTATATATTTTTCTTTCCATATTATACTCTGTAGGGCCCAACTAACTCCAGCACCTTAATACTGCCACATCGCTAATTTCAGCATATTTAAATCTAATTTGCACTGTATTTCAGTTTTGCAAGCAATTGATGATTGCTAAAATGCCCTGATTCAAAGTGTGCTGACCCAGCAAATAGAATTATCAGACATATGTCATGACATGGCTACAAAATGCAATGATGCATAAATGTATGGTGTGTCACATTTGCACTGATGCAAACCAAAAGAGTAAAATTTGGCTTGAAATTTATTGCATCCCCTTTCTAAGCTTACTCTTTCTCCAAACACAGCTCCTTTATAAAAAAAAATATAATCTAATGCTCTTATTCTTTGTTATCTGCTTTTTGTTTATACCTTCAAAGTATCCCAAAGGAGATCATTGATGTTCTGGTAAACACCAACTCATGAATGAAACAGATGGAGTGGTCCACAGCCAGTCCCTTTTACTTTTACAATGTAATCCTTTTGTTTGTCCTCAGTTCTTTAATTGGGTAAAAAAAAACTAGAAAATCTTATTAACTGCCTTACACAATGCCAATTTTTTGGCCTGTGTTTTTAGATAAATGAACACATGATTAAAGGCCCAAGCACATAGTAATTAGAATGAAAAGTTACATTATTCTGAAATGCTTTTTGTAATTAAGCATCGCTGCTACAATTTCTTTTTTCTTTAAAGAACCATCTTTACTCTAGCAGTAGTCCTTTAAGCAAACCTTGTTCTCTATGATCATAGAATCATACAACACAGGAGGAGGCCTCTCGGCCCATTGTGCCTATGCCGGCTCTTTGAAAGAGCTATCCAATTAGTCCCATACTCTGCTCTTTCTCCATATCCCTGCAAAATTTTCCTTTTCACGTATATATCCAATTTCCTTTTGAAAGTTACAATTGAATCTGCTTCCACCACCCTTTCAGGCAGTACATTCCAGATAATAACAACTCGCAGTGTAAAAAAAATTCTCCTCATCTCCCCCCTGGTTCTTTTGCCAATTATCTTAAATCTTTGTCCTCTGGTTTTACACCCAACCCGATTTTCTTTTCCACTGACTTTGAAACGGGTATAAAATGGGCTGCTGATTCACTATTGCCCATTTTTGCACTAAGGCCCATGACCAGTTCACCCCCAATCTATAAAACCTTATGCCTGTTGTCAAATTTTCCCATTATTATAAATGCAATGGTTCAGAAATTCCTGGCACCTCATTCCATTGCTGTAAATGCGGTACAGCGGAACCCTCACCTTTCCTTGTCCAAGGCTGAAGACCCTATCCCAAATTCCAGGGACAGGGTCATGTCCATAACTGGGAAAGGTTGCTGGCACTTGCAAGGCACATCAGAGGCCCCAACTTGAACCGATGGAGTGGAGTCCTCTAGAAGCCCAAATGTGCTGAAGAAAAATATATTTTTTAAACTCTTGGGCTCCTAGTGAAGCCACTAACTAGAGGATGGTAACCTATCCCCGCCAGGATCAATTATCTTAATCTAATGAAAGCTTGAGACCTTCTTAAGGCCTTAAAGGGACTCATGCAAGATCTTACTGGGCCTTTTAAGGTCAGTAGCAGCCCTTTAAGAACTGCTGCCTGACCAGGCTTCCTCTCCCCATTCCATAGCCATTTGCAATTCCGGCCAGGCACCCAACTTATTCAGATCAAGAGGAGGATCTTGTCTTGCAATATTCAGCAAGGTCAACTTTCTAGCTCCTGGATATGCCCAAACCATAGCAAGATCAGGGGTGTCAGTCCAAAAATAGTGTCTCAGGTCATAGAGTAATTCATTGCACAAGATAGTGGGAGTTTTCACAGTACTATCTATGCAATAGATCCATTGTGCAAGAGGTTAATTGTCGTTTAACATCTGGTTACCACTACCCTTTGCAAATAAGTGACTCACTTTTCTCAGACTCAGTATCCTACGTGAATCAGTCCCTCTCCTTCCATTCAGGGTTGACAATATATATAGCAGCTGACTGCAACTGGTGCACAGTCATGATTTTGTACCAAAATTAACTTGAGGTATAATCCTGCTTAAATAGGGAAATATTTATCAGAAATATAAGAAATAATTCAACATGTTATGGTTTTTTCCATTTTAATGTAAAAAATTGCAGATGATCAAATATGGATATTAAGCATTTTTGCATCAAAATTTATTTTTTAAATTAAAAAGTATCTATTTTCTCTAACTAAAATTATTTTCCTAAAACAAATGATAACACAAGTTAAATATTTCTTTTTTGATTAATACATCAAATATCTAAAACATTAAATAAATAAGTTAATTAAAACAAATTGATGTGGAAACAAAGAGCAGGGTAGACCTTCCAAGTCCTCATCCATCAGCAGTGCACTTCAGCAAATTGTGGGCACAAAGCCACAATTTTCTGACATGTTCTGAGCAAGCGAGGACTCAGAATATTTATATGTCAACATATATATCCATTTCACTTCCTGTTGTTATATTTTTGTCACACTTTTTCTGTCAATTTTTTCCATTTTTTTGTCCATATTTATAATGCAAAATACCTATCAAACTCTGATTATGCAATCTTTCCACCAGGTTACCAATTTAATCCCTGATTTCCACAATTCTCTCAAAATACTTTCTGAATTTTTATTTTAACTGCCATTTTTTTCCTCAGTAACTGAAATTTCTAATGTCCAAGATAAGGATTTAACCTAATTAAAAAATTGCATATTTCACCATAACACGACAACATTTATCAATTTTGCGTCTTTTAATGCCTTCAGTAAAGTTTATACTTGAAGGTCTTGTTATGTCTGAAATTGGTGTGGTAATAACCAGTTGCTTTTATTTCCAGACCCTCTAGAACATTCCGTCAAAGAATAATAAAAGCAATACAAGAGAATACATTGGAATGTAATTTCTACAATGTGCTTACTTCCAAGAGCGGGCCATCTAGTGTTCAGTTAATGATATGCAAGTATCATAATATCAGGCCTCAGACTCTCTCAAAAGCCTAAGCTTGGAGTTGATATTTTTGCCTAGGGCTGTGATTCTGTGAGCTGAATTTGGATTGTGCAGCATATCTAACTTTCCAGAATGTTTCAGTACCATTTAGTCAGCTATACTGAGGAACTTCTTTCTTTAGCTTACGGCAGTTTCTGCTCAAAAGTTTTTCAAAATTATTTGAAGACGAGAGGACAAATTTCAGAATCTTTATTAAGTTAAAATTTATAGAGTGTTTTTTTTCAAAAAAGAGAGGCTTTGGGCTCGATGTTAGGGTCGGGTTACCTGCGGGTTTCCAGCAGGGGGGCCCCGAAAATCCCGATCTCCGATCACGTGACCGGATTCGGACGAAATCCCGGCCACTTCCGGGTACCGCGCTGACGTGCGGGGCTGCGCGCGAAAGCCCCGCTGGTGGGAATCCCGCAGGCAATTAAAGCCAGCGGGGTTCCACTTGAGAGCACTTACCTTGCTCGTTGAGGTCAGTTAATGAGCTGAAGCAGCTGTCAAAACAGGAAGTGTGGGATTTTAGGTTCAAGGCAGTCAGTTTCCCACACTGGGGGAAACAGGACCCTTCAAACCAGGCGTGTTGCAGCCAGCAGCCTGTGGCAGGTGCCAAGGTGCGCTCCACGGGGGAGAGCCCTCACCCACGCAGGAGGCCACCGCGTCACATAGGGCAACCCCTGCCCCCCACCACCCCCCGGCCAAGCCAGAGGACAGACCGACACGAAACCGCAGCCCCAGTCCGAGGACCCACACACCTACCCTGCACAACCCCTCAGACCAACACCTGCCAGTTGGGTGGTGTGTGGAGACCCTCGGAGGACGAACAGTATGACCAGCACCAGCAGCCTCGCAGTCCACGCCGTCCGCCGCAGAGACGTGGATCCCCCCAACACGGTGTGGTTGCACGCCCACCTGCACAGCAGGAGGGAGGGCTACCACAGAGAGAGACGCATCGCAGAGGGCACTACCCTCGCCACAGGGTCCACAGACCGAGGCGCAGCTCCCCGGACCTCTCCGAGCAGCAGTGCACAGGGAGGCGCAGATTCGCTCGACATGTAGTCGTGGAGATCTGCAGCCTCTTTCATGCCGAGCTGCTCCTGGCTGGCCCCAGCACCAACTGCTTACCTGTCGCTGGCAAAGTCACCACTGTCCTCCACACCTTCTCCTCCGCATCGTTCCAGGGTGCAGCCGGCTACACCGCCGATGTCTCTCAGTTGTCTGCGCGGACGAGCCCTGCAAATACACCTGCACCTACTCTGCAGTAACACGATGGGTGGCATCAGTGGTGGGTCCTCATAGTGATACCCAGGAGCGGGCATTATTAGACACAATGGACAGGATTCGCGGAGACATGGCAGTGGTGGTGTCAATATAATGTGTGCTGTTTGTGGCTCTGAAATTCAATATGGGTAACACCCATGACAAACCCTCAGACACCCTTGTGCACCCCCTTCATGCTGACGAGACGTTTGCCTTACCCTGCCTACTGCACATATGTGATGCATGCCCTGTGGCTGCAGCACAGGTGGTGGCAGGTTGAGTGAGGCTGGCCGTGAGGGAGATGCACGAGAGGGTGAGTATGGGATAGAGCAATGAGATTGTATGAGGATTGGGTCGCGTGGTAGTGGCAGGATGAGTACTGGCGAGGTGAGTAGGTGGAGGTAAGATGAGGATGGGGTGTGAGTGGGCATGAAGGGTGATGTGACAGAATAGTGTTGGCGGTGCCGAAGGAGATTTGGGGTGGGGGCAGTGTTGTGGCAGACGGAGTGTAGGGGAAAGACTTCGTGTTCTCACTGTGGCTGACCTACTGCGGTCATTGCAGCGCCTCCTGCACTGTATGCAGGTGGGCCATATGTTGGTGGCGCAGGTGACCCCCTCTGCCACCTCGAGCCAGGCCTTCTTGGTGGCAGAGGCAGGCCGCTTCCTCCCGCCCGCCGGAGGGAGGATCGGTGTCCTCCCCCTCCTCCTCACCCCATCTGATGATACCTGGGGTGAGGCATCATTAAACTGGGAGCAGCCTTCCCCCTGGGCTGCTCCATGCTGCAATTTGTCCCATTGGTTGCAGCATCTGTCAGTGGAGGACTGCCCCTTTAACTAGAGAGCCTCCAGCTGAAAGATCGTACTGCGCATGCGCAGCCCGACCGACGCGCAGGCCAGCGCCGTGGACCCCGGAGGAGCAGGTAATTGGATCCTATTAGTGGATTGCCTGCTACGATCGCGCGGGCAACCCACTAATTTCGCCGTTCGCGTTTTCGACACTCCCAGAGGACCACCCGCTGGGAACCCGCAGGCCTGCTAAATTCGAGCCCTTTGTGTCTGTCTTATGTGTAAGAAAGAGGAAATTACATACCTGTTGTGATTACGCACCTGTTGTAGCCTTTGTTTGTGTTCTATAAACTTTAGAAAGTGAAAGAGAGACTGGAGACAATGAGAGACAGGAGATCAGATAGAGAGACAGTGAGGGGAGAAAAGGTCTGCCTTTCTTCTTGGAAAATGACTTTAACTTCCAAAAAAATACCAGTTGAATTTTGAAGCCAACTAATTACCATACCTGTGTTTACTTGCCAGTTGGAAAAAGTTATTGCTAATCACATACACCCGTGAAAATGAAGAAAAAACAATACAGCAGGAGATGACTTTTTTGGACCACTTTTAATTGATGTAGTCGTTTCATCAAATCTTACAGTGCAGAAGGAGGCCATTCGGCCCATCATACCCATGCCAGCTCTTTGAAAGAGCTATACAATTGGTCCAACTCCCCTGTTCTTTCCCCATATTGCTGAAAATTTTCCCTTTTCAAGTATATATCCAATTCCCTTGCATAAAAAAAGTTCTCCTCATCTCTCCTCTGGTTTTTTTTGCCAATCACATTGAGTTACATTGAGTTGCTATGGGGTGAAATTGGCTGTTTAGCACCCCTTTTTTAGGCGCAACATGGCCAACTAAGCCTCGAAAATGGGGTCCAAGATGCGTGCGCACACTTCCAATGGGAAGTGCACAGGGTGCCATCTTGGTAAAGGGGTTTGCGTGCACACCTAACAACCGCCAGCATCATGCAGAGTAGGGAGATGATGACGCGAATTAGTGTGCAACACTGATTTAAAGGGGCCGCTGCTATTTTGGAACTCCACACTCCATCCAATGTACTGTCTTAACCTCACACAGCTAAATATGACCTAAAAGGCATGAAGGACACCCCCCACCCCCCCACCAGCGCTATTTAAAGGGTTCATGCAGGAGTTACAGGTTATTTGCTGGATTATTTTTTTTTGGCTGCTGGTGCATTTGTACATGTTTTTGGAGGTTCCCTATACTTGCATAAAGTTTCAATACTCTACAGGGTGTTGGCTGGCTGGCTGTCAGGCAACAGCAAGGGTACTGGTGGAGTGATAGGGGTGGGAGCAGGAATGCAGTCATCCTGAGAGAGGACAGCAGGTGCGTGTTCCATGGAGCCACTATCACTTGGTGCCTCCTGTTATGTGCTAACTTCCTCTGCAAGAAAGAGGGGAGTGTGTCAGTGAGTGTCCTGAAATATGTTTGGATGGTATGGCTGTCATGGTTGAATAGCTGCCAGCGTGTGTGAACTGTGAGTTGTGGGTGGGAGGCATGCGACAGTGCTAAGTGTGTGATGGTGAGATAAAGCACAAGATTTGAGCGGTTGAGTACTGACTGAAAGAGATTATTGGTAGGTGGGTGATGGGGGTGCAGTGAATTGAGCAGTGGATGAGGCTAGTGGTGCAGTTGGTATGATATGCCACGTGAAGCTTGAACTCACTCACCTTGACAACTTGTTTTAAATCATTAAACTTCTTCCTTCACTGCATTCGTGTTCTTGGAGCTATGCTTCTGGCATTTATCGCCTCCCCTACTTCCTCCCACTGCCTCTTCAGCATGTGTCTGGAGGGCCCCCTGCCCCCCTATGGATATAGGATGCCTCTTCTTCTCTCCACCCCCTTGTACCAAGGCCTCCAGTGCATCATCAGAGAACCTTGGTGCACGCTCTCTCATGGGCGCAGCCATTCCTCAAAGTATTACAGCACAAATTCACTTTTGAAAGACTCCCACCATTTACTGCAGCCACAATGAGCCCCCCCTTTAAGAGGTTCAGGCTGCCTTTAAGAAGCACAAGACACTCGTGATATCGTGGCCCCCTGCTGATGCGTGCAGCCAATCAACAGCACAGGTAGCGCTGGTTGCATGCAGCAATCATTTAGAACAGCAGGAAGCACAAATATAAGGTGCTGCTTGCATTGTTATGAACGGGCGCTGGCTAATCGTGTACTGCGATCCCCGGGCCCATTTTCGGGGGTTATCCAATTGAACCCCCACTGAATCTACAGCACAGAAACAGGCCATTCAGCCCAACTGTCTATGCCGGCGTTTATACTCCCCACGAGCTTCCTCCCTCCCTACTTCATCTACCCCTATCAGCATATCCTTCTATTCCTTTCACCTTCATGTGCTTATCTAGCTTCCCCTTAAATGCGTTTATGCTATTTGCCTCAACTATTCCTTGTGGTAGCATGTTCCGCATTCCTACCTCTCTTTGGGCAAAGAAGTTTCTCCTGAATTCCCTATTGGATTTATTAGTGACTATCTTGTATTGATGACCTCTAGTTTTGGACTGCTCACAAGTAGATACATTTTCTCTACGTCTACCTTATCAAACCCTTTCATTATCTTAAAGACCTCCTTCAGGTCACCCTTCAGCCTTCTCTTTTCGAGAGAAAAGAGCCCCAGCCTGTTCAGCCTTTCCTGATAAATATATCCTCTCAGTTCTGATATCATCCTTGTGAATCTTTTTTGAACCTTCTCCAATGCCTCTATATCCTTTCTATAATATGGAGACCAGAACTGTGCACAATACTCCAAGTGTGATCTTACCAAGGTTCGATACAAATTTAACATAACATCTCTGCTTTTCAATTCTATTCCTCTAGAAATGAACCCTCGCACTTGGTTTGCCTTTTTTATGGCAATTATCCTAAATCTGTGTCGTCTTGTTACTGACCCTCCTGCCAGTGGAAAGAGTTTCTCCCGATCTACTCTGTCAAAACACCTCTATTAAATCTCATTTGTTAAAATAAAGAAAAATCATGATATGCTTGATAACATATATAGTAAAGCACAATCCTGTGTCTTATTTTTTTCTTTTTTAAGTATTTAAGTCAACATTTTAGACAGAAACCAGGAAAAGAGTTCCAGTTCCAATAATATTCGAGAGATCTGAGCCTACAAGTACTTTTGCAACTTTGCATATGTCTGCAACTGCTCTTTGCCAGGGAGCTGCTCCTGTTACTTATTTTCAGTTGGGGTTGCGGGAGGCAAATGTCTTGATTTAAATTGGGGTACAGTAATCAAGTGGTTATGTTACTGGACTAGTAATCTAGAAGTTTGGACTAATAATCCAAAAGACCATGAGTTCAAATCCCACCATGGCATTGTTTAAAAATCTGGAAGTAAAAAGCTGGTGTCAGTAAACGTGACCATGAAGTTGTCGGATTGTCATAAAAACCCAATTAGTTCACTAATGTCCTTTAGGGAAGGAAACCTGCTGTCTTTATTTGGTCTGGCCTGTGTGTGACTCCAGTCAGACATTAATGTGATTGATTCTTAACTGCCCTCTGAAGTGGCCTAGAAAGTCATGTAGTTTTATCAAATCCCGACAAAGAATAGTCCAAGTCACACACCTTCCTGATTTGGAAATATATCGCCATTCCTTCATTGTCACTGGGTCAAAATCCTGGAACTCCCTACCTAACAGTACTGTGAGAGAACCTTCACCACACAGACTGCAGCGGTTCAAGTAGAAGGCTCACCGCCACCTTCTCGAGGGCAACTGGGGATGAGCAGTAAATGCCGGCTTTGCCAGTGATGCCCACATCCCAAGAATGAGTTTTTAGCAAACCTATTCCAGAGGTTTTCTTTTTAACTGATGAAATTTAAAGAAAAACAAATGAGAGTGGAGCTTCACAGGAAGAGCCAGCATTGCCTCTCCTCTTCTCAGCCATGGAATTGTGCTCTCTACCAGGCCCTATATCTCTACATTATGCTGATTACCCTTATTGTCCACCCCAATTTTTCTTCCCATTTAGTGTAGGTCGACTAATAGTCGACTAATAGTGTAGTCGAGTCAAAAGGTCATGGGTTCAAGCTCCACTTCAAAGCTTGAGCACGCAATCAAAATTGACAATTCTATATAGTACTGAGGGAGTGCTGCACTATCAGGGAATCTGAAGGTGAAATTCAGTTTGAAATCAACCAAAAGGGAAATCGGATGGGGTGTATAACAGGCAGCCGATCTGCTACCATCTGTTTTGCACCCCTACCGAAATCAAACTTCACCCTTGCTATCTTTCGGATGAGATGTTATCCCCGTCTGCCCTCTCAGGTGTACATAAAAGATCCCATGGTGCATTTTGCAGAAGACCTGGGGAGTTCTCTCTGGTGTCCTGGTTATCCCTCAATGAACATCACTAAAAAACAGATTATCTGGTCATTATCATATTGCTGTTTGTGGGAGCTTTCTGTGAGCAAAGTGGCTGCTGCATTTCCTACATTATAACAGTGTCTACACTTCAACAGTACTTCATTGGCTGTGAAGGTCTTTGGGACATCCTGAGGTCATGAAACGTGTTTTTAAAATGCAAGTTCTTTCCATCTTCTTTCTTAATGTGGCCGAATAGATTTGGGATTTTTTTTGTGCAAAAGGTCATTTTGAAAAAAAAAAGCACACACATCTAATAAGTTTTTGTATTATTCAGTCTGAATTCTTCTTATTTTTCTTTGATGTGGAAAATATTTTTGTAATTTTGTAAAAATGGTGATAGATTTCCCTTTTTTTTCAAAAATGGGAGAATTGTCCATTTTTATCATAATTACAGGATGCAGAGTTTAGGAATGTGTGTTCTATTTCAGTAACATTCTCCACAAACCACAGGATCCTTCCCTTGTCTGATTGGTGCTGTAAGGTCACGCGCTCGTCATTGGAAAAGGTGACGTTGGGATCGTGGTTGCAGAGGTGTGATTGGCTGTTCCTGCTCTCTATGAAAGACAAGCAACGTGTCTGGTCTTCAGTTCATTTCTTGCCATCTCCAACATTGACTCCTCACAACGTAATATTGTTCAAATTAATTCAAAATGATGACTATTCCACAAGAAACATTTTCTACAAGGTATGAGGACGATTATTAAATTATTCTGTTCTTTTTAAGTGTATATTCAAGAACAGCATCAAGTGAGTGCAGCAAATACAGGAAAGTTGGGAAGTGAGAGGTTCACACCCATAAGGGAGGCAGTGGCTTTCCATCTATTTAAACAACAGCTAAAGAACAGAAAAATCTGCTTTACTAACTCCAGTTGTGTTATTTTGCGAATAACAAAAGAAAACTTTTTCTATTTTGTTGTTCTTAATTTTAATAATTATCAATCAAAATGAGCTGCATAACATAGAAACATAGAAACACAGAAAATAGGAGCAAAAGTAGGCCATTCGGCCCTTCAGGCCTGCTCCGCCATTCAAAATGATCATGGCTGATCGTCTAACTCAGTACCCTGTTCCCGCGTTTTCCCCATATCCCTTGATCCCTTTAGTATTAAGAAATATATCTATCTCCTTCTTGAATACATCTAATGACTTGGTCTCCACTGCCTTCTGTGGTAGTGAATTCCACAGGTTCATCACCCTCTGAGTGAAGAAATTTCTCCTCATCTCGGTTCTAAATGGCATACCCCGTATCCTGAGACTGTGACCCCTGGTTCTGGACTCCCCAGCCATCGGGAACATCCTCCCTGCATCTAGTCTGTCTAGTCCTGTTAGAATTTTATATGTTTCGATGAGATCACCTTTCGTTCTTCTAAACTCTAGTGAATATAGGCCTAGTCGACCCAACCTCTCCTCATACGTCAGTCCTGCCATCCCAGGAATCAGTCTGGTAAACCTTCATTGCACTCCCTCCATTGCAAGGACATCCTTCCTCAGATAAGGAGACCAAAACTGCACACAATACTCTAGATGTGGTCTCACCAAGGCCCTCTACAACTGCAGTAAGACATCCCTGCTCCTGTACTCAAATCCTCTTGCAATGAAGGCCAACGTACCATTCACCTTCCTAACTGCTTACTGCACCTGAATGCTCGCTTTCAGCGACTGGTGTACAAGGACACCCAGGTCTCGTTGCACCTCCCCTTTTCCCAATCTATCACCATTCAGAAAATAATCTGCATTTCTGTTTTTACAACCAAAGTGGATAACCTCACATTTATCCACGTTATACTGCATCTGCTATGTTCTTGCCCACTCACCCAACTTGTCTAAATCACATTGAAGCCTCTTTGCATCTTCCTCACAGCTCACATTCCACCCCAGCTTTGTGTCATCTGCAAACTTGGAAATGTTACATTTAGTTCCCTCATCCAAATCATTGCTATATATTGTGAATAGCTGAGGCCCAAGCACTGATCCCTGCGGTACCCCATTAGTCACTGCCTGCCACCCGGAAAAAGACCCGTTTATTCCTACTCTCTGTTTCCTGTCTGTCAACCAATTCTCAATCCGTGCCAGTATATTCCCCCCAATCCCATGTGCTTTAATTTTGCACACTAACCTCTTGTGTGGGACCTTATCAAAAGCCGTCTGAAAATCCAAATACACCACATCCACTGGTTCTCCCCTATCTATTCTACTAGTTACATCCTCAAAAAACTCCAGTAGATTTGTTAAGCATGATTTCCCTTTCATAAACCCATGCTGACTTTGTCCAATCCCATTAATGCCCTCCAAGTGTTCTGTTATCACATCTTTTATAATAGACTCTAGCATTTTCCCCACTACTGATGTTAGGCTAACTGGTACGTAATTTCCTGTTTTTTCTCTCCCTTCTTTTTTAAATAGTGGGGTTACATTTGCCACCCTCCAATCTGTAGGAAATGTTCCATAGTCTATAGAATTTTGGAAGATGATCACCAATGCATCCACTATTTCCAGGGCCACTTCCTTTAGTACTCTGGGATGTAGATTATCAGGCCCTGGGGATTTGTCAGCCCTCAGCCCCATTAATTTCCCTAGCACTATTTTTTTTACGAATACTGGTTTCCTTCAGTTCCTCCCTCTCACTAGACCCTTGGTTCCCTAACATTTCCGGAAGGTTATTTATGTCCTCCTTTGTGAAGACAGAACCAAAGTATGTGTTTAATCGTTCTGCCATTTCTTTGTTCCCCATTATAATTTCCCCCATTTCTGACTGTAAGGGACCTACATTTGTCGTCACTAATCTTTTTCTCTTGACATATTTATAGAAGCTTTTACAGTCAGTTTTTATTTTCCCTGCTAGTTTACTCTCATACTCTATTTTTCCCCTCTTAATCAATCTCTTTGTCCTTCTTTGCTGAATTCTGAACTGTTCTCAATCCTCAGGCTTGCCACTTTTTCTGGCAATTTTATATGTCTCCTCTTTGGATCTAATACTGTCCCTAATTTCTTTTGTAAGCCACGGTTGAGCCACCTTTCCTGTTTTATTTTTGTGCCAGACAGGAATGAATAATTGTTGTAACTCCTGCACACGTTCTTTAAATATTAGCCATTGCCTATCCACCGTCATCCCTTTCAGTAAAGTTCCCCAATCTATCATAGCCAACTCACACCTCATACTTTCGTAATTTCCTTTATTTAGATTCAAGACTCTAGTTTCGGATTCAACTACTTCACTCTCCAACTTAATGAGGAATTTTATCATGTTATGGATGCTCTTCCCTAAGGGACTCCGCACAACAAGATTGTTAATTAATCCTTTCTCATTGTACAATACCCAGTCGAGGATCGCCTGTTCTCTTGTTGGTTCCTCAACGTATTGATCTAGAAAACCATCACGTACACACTCCAGGAATTCCTTCCCCACGGTATTATTGCTAATTTTATTTCTAACAGTAACTGTTAGAAATCCAGTTAGTATCAATAATCTAACTGTGGAGTAATCCAATTGGGGAATAATTAATTGTGGAGTAATCCGATTGGGGAATAATTAACTGTGGAGTAATCCAATTGAGGAATAATCTAACTGTGGAGTAATACAATTAGAGAGTAATCCAATTGTGGAGTGATCCAACTGGGGAGTAATCCAATGGTAGAGTAATCCAACTGGGGAGTAATCTAACTGTGGAATAATCCAATTGGGGAATAATCCAGTTTTGGAGTGATGAAGGTGTACAAAATTGAAGATGAGTGAGTTAGAATGAAATGTTTGGAAAAGAAATTGACTGCCAGTCCCACTAAAGTTATAAATGCAGATTCTTTCTTTCTTTATCACTATGATATTCACGATGTCACTGACCAGTGGACAAATTTATTTACGTCCACTAGCTGATGACCTTCCTGTCTACATTTGAAATGAATGCAATACGCAGAGGGCTGCTGACATCCTTGTTACTAGAGAGATTTTTAAAATTGCAGTATTATTCATTGTTGGAGAGGTTTTATTTGAAACGATGCAGCAGTATTCAGGAAGTTTAATTATTAATAAATTTCAATGGTCTCATTTTAAACACATACAGCTGAAGTGTTCTTAACAGATCAGAAATGGAGCTGATAATCCTTTACCAGATCTGTGTATAGTGTAGCTATTTATTCATGAATGTTCATATGAAGCAGGTCATCTTTTTAATTTAACGAAAATCATTAAAAACAGTAACTGAATGAGTCAGTGACATTATCAAGTAGTAGCCATGATGTAGAACAAATATCATGTTAGGATATAATAAAATATTTCAGTATAAGAATTGTAAAGTTTTGACATGCTGATAACATACATGAAGATAAAATATTACAGTACAGTTCTTACACACAATCCCATTCCCACCTTGCTCTCTTACTTCCTTCCCTTCATTCCTCAAGCTATGTAGCCACAATGGGACACCACTCCAAGGCTGCCCTGCAGTACCTAATTTCTAAGATGAATAACAAAGAGAGGGAAAAAGAAGAGAAATTAATCTGGAGGTTCTGAAAGAAACAGTTAAATAGGAGGCATCATGGAGATTTCAAGAGAAAGACAAACAAAGAAAAATAGAGCAGGAAAATTTGGACCAAACAGCAAGAGAAACATGCAATAATGGGAGAAGAACTAAAGAATCCCAGGGAAAAGAGTCAAATGGAAGCAGAGCTGAAGAATCTGAGGGCAAAAAAGCTGACAAAACAGGTGGTGAACCAATGGAATTCTCCATCACAGAAGCCTGTGGAGGCCAAGTCACTGAATATATTTAAGAAGGAGCTGGATAGAGTTCTAGACACAAAAGGCATCAAGGGGTATGGGGAGAGAGTGGGAATATGGTATTGAGATAGAGGATCAGCCATGATCATATTGAATGGCGGAGCAGGCTTGAAGGGCCGAATGGCCTACTCCTGCTCCTATTTTCTATGTTTTTATGTTTCTAAAACAGAAGAAGGACAGAGAAACTGGCCTGAAACAGAATTGAACCAAAATTTAAAAGTAAAGATTGGGTAAAACAAGGACCTCATGGGCCAAAAATGTATTGCCCATAGCACCTCAGGAACCAAGCCCCCAGTAGTATTAGCACGGACTACTATGGACCTAATATGCTGGCACCAACTGAACACAAGTCTCAACAAGCCTCCATTTTCAATGTGGGTGCTGCCTACTCCCCATAAAGTGGCTGGCGCACCTCAGAAGCGCACCGGTCATTCAGCGTTTGTTGCAAACGAGTGCTTCAAGGGAGAACCACAGGATAATTTTGATTTGTAGCCCTGACCTTCTACTAGGGCCACCCAGCTTACCGGCAGATGTACAGTTTGGCCTCAAATGGCCAATGTTGATCTGGCACCATCCTTCCTTGTGTCAGCTGTTGCTCAGTGATAGTACTCTTGCCTCTGAATCAGAAGATTGCTACTGAGGGAGGGCTGCAATGTTGGAGGTGCCGTCGTTTGGATGAGATGTTGAACCGAGGCCCCGTCTGCCCTCTCGGATGGACGTAAAAGATCGCATGGCACTTTTTCGAAGATGAGCAGGGAGTTCTCCCAGTGTGTTGGCCAATATTTATCCCTCAACCACAGGATCTGGGAGCAGATGTGGAAGAAGATAGAAGACCTTAAGGCAGCTGTCAAGATAAGGCTACCCAACAGTATCATATAGTCTGGTAATGATCTCTGAAAATAGATCAGCTCTTTGGGCCTAATGATCTTCTCCTCTTCCTGTACCAGTTAAAGAGAAATCAGGCAGGCAATGAAGAATATGACTGGGTGATGCAATCCACCTGTGAGGTGATTGGAAAATATGGAGTGCGCTGGTCACCAACCTCCCTAGCAGAAAAGGTAGAGAAAGAGAGACATGGGGTAAATACAAGGTCCCTCAGAAAAGTTGTAATTTCAAAAGATAAATCTGACCTTTTATTCACCAAAATCGAAGGTAAACCATTTAGTTATGGTGCTTTTACTGTATTTTATGCGTCAGCAAAAATAAATAAAATTGAAAGCTTTTGTGTTGACATATATGTCCATCAAGGAAGCAGTTGAATTTTCTGAGCTCCTCTAGGTCCTGTCCAAAAACTCCTGTTGGAATTCTTTAATTTCAAAGTTGAGAAAGAAGAGAAGACAGGAATGGTGGGATTTTTTTCCTGAATTGATTCTGCCTTCAGGTGAAAATACTGAAGTGACAACTATGCATCTGACATTCTTCTTTTTATGAAAAATGGGAGAATTGCCTGTATTTGTTGATGAAATTAGTGAAAATCCCTGCAATTTCATAACAAATTTTATTGGAAAAGGCCATCAAAATTGCAGAAGAAATCAGGTTGAGTGATCTCCCTAAAGTCAACTTGGGATGGATCAAGAGTTGGGACTCATAAGAAAAGGAAGCCAATGAAGTGACCCCTGAAATGACAAACAAGTGGCTTTCAGCAACTCTGCCTGAGTTACTTCAGAAGTGTCGGCCTCAACGAAGCAGGACTTTTGCCGGGGGGGGGGAGGGGCTCACACCTTCTCACGTCAGAAAGTGCGTTGGTGGGATACAGAGCAAGGAGCATGTGACTATTTTTCTTCTGGGCGCTAATATGGACGGATCTGAGAAGCTTCCTCTTCTGTTCATTGGTAAACGGGAGCGGCCAAGATTTAAAAAAATTGTTCAGCACTTCCCTGGAAGCATCATTTACCATTTCAATCGGTGATCTTGGATGACTGCTATGATTGTTGAGAAGTACATTCAATTCTTGGACAGAAAAAAATTGGGCTTGGGGTAGACACGTGTTAATCATTACTGATAGCTATGTTGGCAAGAGGCAATATCTTCATCACTCTTCCTGTGGAAAGAAAACATCAGCTAGCCAGGATGCACACCTTTCATTGGATGGCAGGGTTTCCTCGAGTACAAAAAGTCACACATGGAGCCCAGGCCTCGGGGTTCTTCATAAGAACTCCAAGGCCTTCATATAAAGAAAGGGTTCGCATTCAGATGCGATAGATCACACAGGCATGAATATATACACCAGTGTTCATTATCTAGGAATCAGCAGACCATGGTGTCCATAGTCCGTGAAGGAGGGGAAACTATGAGTGGATTGGTCTTGGGAGAACCAGGCTATCCTCTGCTGCAGTACCTGCTGACCTCACTGAGAATCTGCCAAACAGTAGAGAAGGGCCTTGGGCCGAAAGCCTGAACATTTGTTTATAGTTCCACATCTGCCATCCTCACCTGCAAGAAAAGTTTGGCACAATGAAAGAGTGAGTGCAATAGGGCAATAGATGTGCACATTGCTTGAAATGGGGCCTCCCAGAGGGTTGGTGAGTTTCCAAATTAGATGAGTGCTATAATTGATGAGTCTCCCAAGAAATGTGTGGCAAAGTGAGGAACACATGAGAGCAGGGCACATCTTCTTCATTTGCAGACAGGTACAAGAGAGCTGGGTTATTACAGTGACATGGGCAGCTGGCACCTGCACTTTTACTGAAGGGTGGTGTACAGCTCCAAATAGGACCAATCCCATGCTGCAGGTCAAGGTTCCCTGTGGCTTAGTCAAAATAGGATGAAGCTTATATCAGAAAATTGGGGTGCAGCTCACCCTACCCCCCGAGCCTACATTACGGAAGTGGGTGTGCCTAAAATTTGGATCAGCCCAAGGCCGTTATTTTTATCAGATTGGAAAATTGGACCCATCATGTCAGCTGTCCAAAAACCAAATAAAATGGTTGTCTTGTGATGCCGTGTGAGTGCCTGGAAAGTCAATGTGCTATTAAAGTTGAGGATAGAATTACATAAAATTTATAGCACAGAAACAGGCCATTCAACCTAACTGGTCTATGCTGGTGTTTATGCTCCACACGAGCCTCCCCCACCAACCTACTTAATCTAACCCTATCAACATATCCTTCTATTCCTTTCTCCCTCATGTACTTATCTATCTGCTCCTTAAATGCATCAATGCTACTCGTCTCAACTACTCCATGTGGTAGCAAGTTCCACATTCTTTCCACTCTCTGGGTAAATAAATTTCTCCTGAGTTCCTTACTGGATTTTATTAATGACTATCTTATATTTATGGCCCCTAATTTTGGACACCCCCTCAAGTGGAAATATCTTCTCTACATCTACCCTATGGAACCCCTTCATAAGGCTGAGAGGTGACCTCTATCAGGTCACCTCTCAGCCTTCTCTTTTCTAGATAAAAGAGCCCCAGCCTGTTCAGTCTTTCCTGATAGATACTGAGATAATATCAGATAATACTGATCTTCACTGTCACTGGCAATGCATGGCACATGGTTCGCTGTCCTTGGTGGTACACTTCAATCACAGCATCCCTGGTGAGCCTGAGTGTCCTTATGCACTGCCCCTCCACCATAACCGGGAGCTGGCTCTGTTCAGTTGGACCTACTGCAATTGTCTCTCTTGCCCACAATGCTCTTGAGCCACTCTTGCTTCATTGCAATGTGTTGACCTATGGCCACCACACCTATGTACTTGGACAGGAAGCTCCTCTGTGCTATTTATTTATTTCAATGCTGTGGTGATATCGCAAAAATGTTCACCTTCACTAAAATCACTAACCCCAGTTCTGACCTGCAGAAAAATATAATTTTGATTTGAGTCGGCAGCTGCAGAATGAAACCTGAGCTCATCATTAACGATGACAAGGCTATCGCTGGCAAAAATCAGGCTTTTTCCTCTCATTTCATGGCTTTTCATACTCCCTTGTGGAGAGGTACTCAAAGCAATGCGAACCATGAATGATTGGCCCAGTGAGGCTAACTCTCCGTATTATACAACCTTTTACTTACACATGCTATTTTTTTGCTAAAATTAGCAAAGAAGTCAAAACATAAATCTCTCACTCTCCAATGTCAAAAAAAAATCTGAGCCAATGATTTTCTTTACCCTGGATCCAATCATTTGGAGACCGATGAAGTGTTGGACAGGCTGTTGGTGTTTGATCACCTTTAGTTTGATCACCTTTAGTCAGGCTCAGAGGAACTCAAAATGATCCATTCTTCATAAGATGACCTGTATGACTGCAAGAACATGAAACGCAGGAAAACTGTCAGTGTTATTGATATCCTGGAAGTTCTAGAGCTGGACAAGCACACTGTTTTGATAAGGAAGCGATAGTACCTGATTCCCTGGACCGCTGACCAGATTTTGAAATAGCGCGCACTCATTTGTAACAAGTATATCAATACTTTGGTGTCAGCCTTGGCTTAGTGGTAGCACTCTCACCTCTGAGTCAAAAGGTTATGGGTTCAAGTCCCACCCCAGGGATTTAAGCACAAAATCAAGGTTGGCAATCCGGTGTAGTGCTGAGGGAGCAGCGCACTGCCTTTCAGATGAGACTTGGAAATATATCACCGTTCCTTTGTCGTTGCTGGGTCAAAATCCTGGAACTCCCTACCAAACAGCATTGTGGGAGAACCTTCACCACGCGGACTGCAGTGGTTCAAGAAGGTGGCTCACCACCACCTTCTCAAGGGCAATTAGGGATGGGCAATAAATGCTGGCCTTGCCCACATCCCATGAACTAATTTTTTTTTAAATGAGATGTTAATCCGCTTTCTCAGATGGACATAAAAGATCACATGGTACTATTTCAAAGAAGAGCAGGGGAGTTCCCCTTGGTATCCTGGCCAACCTTTATCCCTCAACCAACATCATTAAAAAAACAGATTACCTAGTCATTTCCTACATTGCAGCAGTGACTACACTTCCAAAGTACTTCATTGGCTGTAAAGCGCTTTGGGACGTCCTGAGATCAGGATTCCCTATTAACTAATAAGATGGCCTAAATGAGGGGAACAGAATTCATTTTTTTCAGACATCTGTCTGAAGTTTGTCTTGTGTTCAAAGAAACTTTAATAGTGACTGAAAGATCAAAAGGGGAAATACGCTTTGCTGTATCCAAGAACGTTGAAAGCATTCATAATGGACAATCCAAAGTACTAAGTAACCTCATTAAAGTAGATGTGTTCTTGTACCAGCTTTCCATTGGAATAATCCAATAAAACTATTAACCTAAATGTTATCTGAAGCCAATCGACAGGGCCAGCAAATTACATAGCCGATAGGAAGGCATGTCTGCACTTTCAAATCTTTTAAAGCATGAAAGGAGATACATGAGAGGAGATACATGAGAGGAAGAGAGAAAAGACGTTCCTTCTTCTGTCACACTTGGATTGTAAAGCAACTGGGCTACAAGCTAATAAAAAGACAGACTGGTTATAATTCTGAGTAAATTTCGAAGTCTGAGGGGTTCCCTGTTTTTTGGGGGGGTGGCAATTTCTTTCTGAGAATTAACTGAGGCAAGGGGCAAACTTTCACAGGAGTGTAGTTTGGAGGACGAGTTCATAGAATGCATTTGAGACAGTTTTCTAGAACAATATGTTGAGGAACCAACTAGGAAACAGACTATTTTAGATCTAGCATTGTGCAACGAAACAGGGTTAGTTAGTAATCTTACAGTTAAGGATCCTCTGGGGCAGAGTGAACATAATATGATAGAACTTCATATTGAGTTTGAGAGTGCTGCCGTCAAGTCCGAAACTAGTGTCTTAAATTTAAACAAAACATAGGTATGAGGGGCGAGTTGGCTAGGGTAAATTGGGAAATTAGATTGAAAGATATGACAGTGGATAAGCAATGGCGAACATTTAAAAAAGTAATTCATAATTCTCAATGAGTACACATTCCCTTGAGGAATAAAAACTCCACGGGAAAAGTGATCCAATCGTAGCTAATTAGAAAAGTTAAGGATAGTATTAGATTAAAAGAAGAAGCTTACAATGTTATTAAAAAGAGTAGTAAGCCTGAGGATTGGGAGGGTTTTAGAAATCAGCAAAGGATGCCCAAGAAATTGATAAAGAGGGAGAAAATTGAATATGAGAGTAAACTAGCAAGAAATATAAAATGAGATTTTAAAAGCTTCTGCAAGTATGTAAAAAGAAAGAAATTAGCAAAAGTAAATGTGGGTCCCTTAGAGGCAGGGACAGGAGAAATTATAATGGGGAATAAGGAAATGGCAGAGACGTTAAACATATTTTGTATCTGTCTTCACAGTAGAAGACACAAAAAACATACCTGAAATAATGGGGAACCAAGGGTCTAATGAAAGCGAGAAACTTAAAGTAATTAAGATTAACAAAGAAAAAGTACTGGAGAAATTAATGTGACTAAAAGCCAACAAATCCCCTGGACCTGATAGCCTACATCCTAGGGTTTAAAAAGAGGTGGCTGCAGAGATAATGGATGCATTGGTATTGATCTTCTAGAATTCCCTAGATTCTAGAATGGTCCCCATGGATTGAAAGGTAGCAAATGTAACCTCGCAATTCAAGAATGGAGTGAGAGAGAAAACAGGGAACTAGCTACATATCAGTCGTCGGGAAAATGCTGAAATCTAATATTAAGGACATAGTATCAGGGCACTTAGAAAATCATAATATGATTAGGCAGAGACAATGTGGTTTTATGAAAGGAAATCGTGTTTGACAAATCTATTAGAGTTTTTTGAGGGTGTAACTAGCAGGGGGAACCAATGGATGTAGTATACTTGGATTTTCAAAAGGCATTCGATAAGGTGCCACACAAAAGGTTGTTACAGAAAATTAGGGCTCATGGGATTGGGGGTAATATATTAGCATGGATTGAGGATTGATTGATAGACAGCAAACAGAGAATAGGAATAAATAGGTCATTCTCAGGTTGGCAGGAAGTAACTAATGGGGTGCCACAAGGATCAGTGCTTGGGCCTCAGCTGTTTACAATATATATCAATGACTTAGATGAAGGGACCGAGTGTAATGTATCCAAGTTTGCTGACGATACAAAGCTAGGTGGGAAAGTAAACTGTGAGGAGGACACAAAGAGGCTGCAAAGGGATATAGACAGGTTAAGTGAGTGGGTGAGAATGGAATATAATGTTGGGAAATGTGAAATTATCCACTTTGGTAGGAGGAATAGAAAAGCAGAATATTTTTTAAAAGTTGAGAGACTAAGAAATGTTGGTAGTCAGAGGGATTTGGGTGTAATTGTATATGTATCAGAAAATGTTAACATGCAGGTATAGCAAGCAATTAGGAAGACAAATGGTATGTTAGCCTTTATTGCAAAGGGGTGGAGTAAAAGAGTAAGGAAGTGTTGCTTCAATTGTATAGGGCTCTGGTGAGACCACATCTGGAGTATTGTGTACAGTTTTGGTCTCCTTACCTAAGGAAGGATATACTTGCCTTCGAGGGGGTGCAACAAAGGTTCACTAAATTGATTCCTGGGATGAGAGGGTTGTCCTATGAGGAGAGATTGAGTAAAATGGGCCTGAGGTCTCTGGAGTTTAGAAGAATGAGAGGTGATCTCATTGAAACGTGTAAAATCCTTAGAGGGCTTGATAGGGTAGATGTTGAGAGGCTGCTTCCCCGAGCTGGAGAGTCTCGAACCAGGAGTCATAGCCTCAAGATAAGGGGTCAGCCATTTTGGACCAAGATGAGGAAAAATGTCTTCATTCAGAGGCTTGTGAATCTTTGGAATTCTTTACCCCTGATTGCTGTGGATACTCAGTCGTTGGGTATATTCAAGCCGTAGAAGATCAGCCATGATCTTATTGAATGGAGGAGCATGCTCGAGGGGCCACATGGCCTACTCCTGTTCCTATTCCTTGTTCTTATGTTCCTTTGTTAACAAGTGTCAACTGTGAGAAATGTAATTTTGTTAACTGCAACCAAAAAGTATGAATAATTATTTATTTCACACTTCTGAAAAAAAAAGTTGTATTGATATTTTGCCTTATCACATCTCACAGCAACATACCAATGCACTTCACAGACATTGAATTACTTTGGAACTCAATGACTACAGTGTACTCCACCTCATTTGAGGTTGCTTAATTTGAATTATCTGATCATTCAATTTTTAGCACTAAATTCCCACTTTGCATGTTATTTTGAATTATTGGATCATTTGTATTTTTTAATCGCTAAAAATAACAATGAATTATAGGGAGAAGATTGTACTCTTTTATAGGCAACCGTGGCAGCCATTTTGTCCACAGCAAGATCTTACAAACATCAGTGAGATAAAATGACCTGTTAATGGCATAAAAATTGGCTATGGCTCGTTTTCGAGCGCATAACATGCGGTGTGCCTTCAGCGCACATCCAAACCGGGAGGACCAAGGCCGGACCAAAATTGGGCCTCAAGCCTCATTTACATAACTTGGGTGAGCTGCCGGCACCTGTCGTGCCTCCACAGGCAGCTCGCCCATTTTAAATAAATGAATGAATGTCGGGCTGCTAGCCTCGCCAGCAGCGACCCGAAGGTAAGTCCTGGGAGGAGGGTAGGGAGTGATCGTGAGTACTGTGGAGTCAGTGGACCACTTCGGCTCCTCCTGGCTCAGTGGAAATGTTTTTTGAAAATCTTTATATTAAAGAAAATTATCTTTTGTTGGTGGCTGCAGCTTAGGATCTTGTCACCTGCTCCACTCAGCGCAATCCAGTTGCTACAAGGGGGCCTAAAACAATCGTTAAGCCCCTCATTTACATATACACAAATGGTCTGACCAATTATGGGTCAGATGTCTTTCAGGCGTCCTTGGCCATAAAATGGGTGCAATGAATCATAGAATCATAGAATGATACCGCACAGAAGGAAGCCATTTAGCCCATTGTGCTTGTGCTGGCTGTTTGAAAGAATTATCCAATTAGTCCCATTCCCCAGCCCTTTCCCCACAGCCCTGCAAATTTTTCCCGTTCAAGTAGTTATCTAATTCCCTTTTGAAAGTTATTATTGAATCTGCTTCTACCACCCTTTCAGGCAGTGCATTCCAGATCATTACAATTCACTAGGTGAAAAAAAATTCTCCTCATCTCGCCTCTGGTGCTTTTGCCAATTACCTTAAATCTGTGTCCTCTGGTTACCAACCCTTCTAGCAGTGGAAACAGTTTCTCTTTATCTACTCTTTCAAAACCCTTCATGATCTTGAACACCTCTATTAAATCTCCCCTTAGCCTTCTCTTCTGTAAGGAGAACAACCCCAGCTTCTCTGGTCTCTCCACATTACTGAAGTCTTGCATCCCTGGTCCAATTTCTACCCCAATCTGCTTTTGGTGGTGTTGGTTGACCAGGGCATCAGAAGAACTACAGTTCCTCTGATAATGCAGCACTCTCAGCACTAAGCTGCAGTATCAGCCTACGTTGTCAGCTCAAACCCAGGAGTACAGCTTGAACCTACTGACTCGGAGGCAACAGTGACACCAAGTGAGATAAGCTGACACTTTGTGAGGCAGCTAATAAGACTCTTGACTACTGCAAATTTTGAAAAGTAGGAGAATCCAGCGGTGGCACATGCAAAACACTGTTCTGTCACAGTGCAGCATCATTGCAAAGTCAGTATTGGTGTTGAGGCTTTGCTATTTCTGGTGATCCAAACACATTCCTGGTGGGGTGATTATTTCTCCAAACAAGCAAAGGAGATAAAAAGTATGACATGTACATTGGGGACAATGTAAACATTGGCCCGTAAATTGCTCTGAGTGGTGAACCAACAGTGCTCGCCACTCCATGGATTAACACTGACCCATTAACTTACCATGGTCTTTACAGGGTGCACTTCCTCCAATAGGAAGTGGAGAAGAGCCCAATTTGGTAGAAGCGAGAGGATCACTCTCTCCCCTTGACCAATCAGCTTGCAGCTTTTTTGACAAGCTGCAAACAGTTTCAGCAAGCTGGAACGTAAAATCCAGGAAGTGAAAGGTACAACACTAAAATCATTTGTAAAAACAGTTACAGACAGCAAAAAAAAGAGAGGGTAAGAAATAATCAAATTAAATAAAACAGACAGAAGGAAAGAGTTAAGAAAAAATAATTTTTCAATTTTTATATTTTTTTGTGACCAAAAACTATTAAAATAAGAAATAATGAAACTCCACATTTTTAAAAGTTAATTTTTAGTTGTTTGGCAGTCATTAAGACTTACTATGCTGTTAAAACTTAGTTTAGACCTGGTATTTTTAACTATACCTGCTTTGTGACGATATTAGTTACTTTCTAGCTGGGCAGAAGAGCAAGTTGGTGCAGGTCCATTGATATTGTTGATTGCAGCTGGGGATATCCCTTTAAGGCGAAGCAACAGATCATTGGTAGACCAGGAAGAGCAGAGTTCCACGTTTGTCTGCGCATGTGCGGAACTTGCTCTTTCATTTGGCCACCAACAACGTCGAGTGCTGTTGAGCTCTCTGTTTTTAAAACAATTTCCGGCCCCTTATCTCCACAACTCAGAGGACCTGCCAGAAGGTCCACAACCTAAAGAAAGCATGAAGGTGAGGCATGATTATTACTGTACGGTAGGAATACATGATATATTTGTGCAAGGAAGTTGTACACAGATAAATGTTAGTGAGAATGTAATAGGTAAAGTATTAAAGTGAAAATTACAAGGTTATGCAAATTACATAATGGGAAAGTGAATGTACTGCAGGAAAATATTTCCAAGGGCCAAATCACCTTGGCCTGGATTTTTACTCTGAGCTGTGGGGGAGCGGATGCGGGGGAGAGGGGGGAGGATTTCTGGATGGGAACCCCAGAAGTATAGGTTTCCCAGACGTCCTGCCGATTTGGCGTCAGGATACCTTTTAAATTTTTTCAGCAGGTTGACCACATGACAACCAGACACATTGACAGGCTGGTTGCCTGTCATCCAGGAAAGCAGCTGGGGAGTGGATGCCAGGTTAGTCAGACATCACAGGGGTTGGGGCCAGACATCAGTTGGGGGGACGGGGACGGTTAGAGACAACTTGGGGGTAGGTCATCATGGGGGTCAGACATCTTGGGGTCGGACATCAGGGGGAGGGAGTCAGAGACAACATGGGGGAGGTCATCGTGGGGGTCAGTCATCGTGAGAGTTGGACATCAGGGGTCCGAGACATTGCGGAGGGGGTGCTTTTGATAGACTGAGGGGGCTTGGACATCGGGGGTGCCCAGAGACATGGGGGTAGGGGGTCAGCCAATCATGGGGTTCCAATCACAGCAGAAAAGCTTGTTGGGCCTGGAGGAAACACTCCTGCTCCTACTGGCCCACAAGCAGTGCAATAAAGACACTCACCTGATGACCTAACCCTTCTCGCCTCCTTTTATTTAGCGAGATACACGAACCCCGGGAATCCTGGCCCCCAGGAGTTAAAAATAAAAAAGCTGTTAAAATGGAGGCCCGCAGTATTCTTAAAAGATTTTACAGACTGACCCGCCTCCTGAGAGCGGATTGGTCATCCGCCACCGACCTGCCTCTATTAAAACCGGAAGTAGGCGGGTTGGGGTCGGGTTTTACTTTTTTACAATTTTTACCTTCCCATCTGCCCCCAACCCACCCGTCCTTGGGGGTTAAAATTACCCCCCTGATCTCAGTCACCACTGCTCTTATATTTAAGGGTAATACTCACAGGTAATAGAAGGGTACAGCACGAACAGGTGGAAGATTCAAAGATTTGGAAGTGTTGCTGCTATGTTAGTAAACAATGGTGGAGTTGCTTGAAAGGAAGATTAAAGAAGCGAATACAATTAGGAGTGAACGCCACATCAATCAAATATTGTATGATTTGCATGACATGAATGTATCTATACACGTCCATACTGACTGCACACATAATAATGCATGCAATGACAAGGCATTGCACAAATGGATACGTGGACTCATAATATCCCATCTGCCAAGAGAACCCTGTCGATTACCAGCCACATCTGAAAAGCACTAAAACAGCTGAGCAATAATTGTCAACTCGCGCATCTGAAGGAGTCACCAGAACAGATGCAAACATTGCAGACGATGCTAATAAAGATGATGGTGAGGTACTGGTGGAAAAAGAGTGGTTGATGAAGGGTCAGCTAGAATAAGACAGAAGCCCAGTGCACCTTCCAGAGTTGTATGGGGACACAGACTTAGTTAACCTGCTTTCCAACAGAAGATATTAGAGAGGCAAGATGACACTGAAAATCATGTGGCTTCTCGGAAGCTTGTGTAGGTATCATAGAATCATAGGGGTCGATATTAATGCAGGGACGGTTCTGAACGGGGGTTGGGGTTGATAGTGGACGACAGATACGGAAGATTGTGCGATGCATGGGAATGTCCAATTCCAACATGGATGTCTCATTATAATTTTTCTTCCAATTTTCGCCTCTCCAATGTGCATGAACAGGCGTACTGTCCACACGCATGACGTGATTTCACCTTGACGATTTAAAGGGCCAATGCACAGATGGAATTTGGAGGAGTTGGGTGAATTGCATGGGAGAAATAGAATTTGAAATGGAGTCAGGAAGTGCAAAGGCTGCCTCTGCATAGGTGCAGGTGGAGCAGTAGTTGGCTGGGTCCTCACGGGCTCCAGCACCCAGAGGTCGTCAACCACAAGCACCTCAGAAGTCAGAGCAGGGATCAGCGCAGCCAGCCTCTGTCTCTGCTGAAATCACAGGAATTGCACCTCGTAGGAGTACTAAGGAAAGAAACATAAAAGCTTTGTCGTTCATCGAGGGTGTGCACATGGCTATTTATGAAAATGTTTTGTTAGTTTATTTAATCTCTAAATTCACATAAAATGTATTAATTTGCACCACTTTCCCATGTTCACCATTCTTGCCTGCCAAGTGTCACCTCAGATTTTCAGTTGCTTGGTGATGAATATGAAGACATGAATTGACTGTGACCAGTTGGTGCATGTGTAATGGGTGGACTGCTTGTATAAGTGGGGGGGGGGGGGGTGGTAGTGGGCGGGGGATGTGATAGTTACTTTGGTCCAGTGTGAGTGACTAACTAAACCTTCGAGCTATTAGGGCATCTCTGGCATCCCGAGCAGCAATGTGATCAGCTGGTCTGGTGTTGGGGGCCCCATCGTCATCTTCCACCTCCTCCTATCCATTGGAAGCCTCATCAGATGAAGAGTGCTGAGCAGCTTGTTCCTCCTGCACCTCTAGTCCTCGCTGCTGCGCTTTATGTACAGAACGCAGCACAACCCGATTATCCTAGAGACCCTCGTGAGGGAAACTGAAGGGCACCTCCAGACCTGTCCAGGCACCTGAAGCGCAACTTGAGCATGCTGATGGCTTGCTCGATGACACATCTGGTTGTCATATGGCTTGTGTTGTAGCGCTCCTGGTGTTCATCGGTGGGGCTCCTGAGAGGTGTCATCAGTCAGATTTGAAGGGGGTATCCTTTGTCACCTAGCAGCCACCCATTAAGTTTGGTTCCAGGTACGAACAGGTTGGGGATGTCGGACTGCCGCAGTATGAAAGCATCATGGCAGCTCTCAGGGAAGGAAACCTGCTGTCCTTACCCGGTCTGGCCTATATGTGACTCCAGACACACAGCAATGTGGTTGATTCTTAATTGCCCTCTGAAATGGCCCAGCAAGCCACTCAGTTGTATAATCTCACTACAGAAATTCACAATAAGAATAAAACCAGACAGACCACCCGACATCAGAGCACTAGGCACCGGACACGACAAAGGCAAACCAAGCCCAGTCGACCCTGCAAAGTCCTTCTCACTAACATCTGGGGACTTGTGCCAAAATTGGGAGAGCTGTCCCACAGACTAATCAAGCAACAGCCTGACATAACCATACTCACAGAATCACACCTTTCAGCCAACGTCCCAGACTCTTCCATCACAATCCCTGGGTATGTCCTGTCCCACCGGCAGACCCACCAGAGGTGGCGGTACAGTGATACACAGTCAGGAGGGAGTGGCCCTGGGAGTCCTCAACATTGACTCTGGACCCCATGAAATCTCATGGCATCAGGTCAAACATGGGCAAGGAAACCTGCTGATTACCACCTACCGCCCTCCCTCAGCTGATGAATCAGTCCTCCTCCATGTTGAGCACCACTTGGAGGAAGCACTGAGGGTAGCAAGGACACAGAATGTACTCTGGGTGGGGGACTTCAATGTCCATCACCAAGAGTGACTCGGTAGCACCACTACTGATCGAACTGGCTGAATCCTGAAGGACATAGCTGCCAGACTGGGCCTGCGGCAGGTGGTGAGCAAACCAACAGGAGGGAAAAAGCTACTTGACCTCGTCCTCACCAAACTACCTGTCACAGATGCATCTGTCCATGTCAGTATTGGTAGGAGTGACCACCGCACAGTCCTCATGGAGACGAAGTCCGGTCTTCACACTGAGGACACCATCCAACGTATTGTGTGGCACTACCACCATGCTAAATGGGATAGATTCAGAATAGATCTAGCAGCTCAAAACTGGGCATCCATCGCCACGGGCCATCAGCAGCAGCAGAATTGTATTCCAGCACAAACTGTAACCTCATGGCCCGGCATATTCCTCACTCTACTATTACCAACAAGCCAGGGGATCAACCCTGGTTTAATGAGGAGTGTAGAAGAGCATGCCAAGAGTAGCAGCAGGTGTACCTAAAAATGAGGTGCCAACCTTGTGAAGCTACAACTCAGGACTACACGCATGCTAAACAGCAGAAGCAACATGTTACAGACAGAGCTAAGCGATTCCACAAGCAATGGATCAAATCAAAGCTCTGCAGTCCTGCCACATCCAGTCGTGAATGGTGGTGGACAATTAAACAACTAACAGGAGGAGGAGGCTCCATGAACAACCCCATCCTCCATGATGGCAGAGTCCAGTACGTGAGTGCAAAAGACAAGGCTGAAGCGTTTGCAACCATCTTCAGCCAGAAGTGCCGAGTGGCTGATCCATCTCGGCCTCCTCCCGATATCCCCACCTTAACAGAATCTTCAGCCAATTCAATTCACTCCACGTGATATCAAGAAACAACCGAGTGCAAGGGATATAGCAAAGGCTATGGGCCACGAAAACATCCCGGCTGTAGACTTGTGCTCCAGAACTAGCTGCGCCTCTATCCAAGCTGTTCCAGTACAACTACAACACTGGCATCTAGCCGACAATGTGGAAAATTGCCCAGGTATGTCCTGTCCACAAAAAGCAGGACAAATCCAATCCAGCCAATTACAACCCCATCAATCGACTCTCAATCATCAGCAAAGTGATGGAAGGTGTCGTCGACAGTGCTATCAAGCGGCACTTACTCACCAATAACCTGCTCACCGACGCTCAGTTTGGGTTGTGCCAGTACCACTCGGCTCCAGACCTCATTACAGCCTTGGTCCAAACATGGACAAAAGAGCTGAATTCCAGAGGTGAGGTGAGAGCGACTGCCCTTGACAGCAAGGCAGTTTTTGACCGAGTGTGGCACCAAGGAGTCCTGGTAAAATTGAAGTCAATGGGAATCAGGGGGAAAACTCTCCACTGGCTGGAGTCATACCTTGCACATAGGAAGATGGTAGTGGTTGTTGGAGGCCAATCATCTCAGCCCCAGGACATTGCTGCAGGAGTTCCTCAGGGCAGCGTCCTAGGCCCAACCATCTTCAGCTGCTTCATCAATGACCTTCCCTCCATCATAAGGTCAGAAATGGGGATGTTCGCTGATGATTGCACAGTGTTCAGTTCCATTCACAACCCCTCAGATAATGAAGCAGGCCGTGCCCGCATGCAGCAAGACCTGGACAACATCCAGATTTGGGCTTTTTTTTATTCATTCATAGGATGTGGGCATCGCTAGCGAGGCCAGCATTTATTGCCCATCCTTAATTGCCCTTGAGAAGGTGATGGTGAGCCGCCTTCTTGAACCGCTGCAGTCCGTGTGGTGACGGTTCTCCCACAGTGCTGTTAGGAAGGGAGTTCCAGGATTTTGACCCGGCGACGATGAAGGAACGGCGATATATTTCCAAGTCGGGATGGTGAGTGACTTGGAGGGAACGTGCAGGTGGTGTTGTTCCCATGTGCCTGCTGCTCTTGTCATTCCAGGTGGTAGAGGTCACGGGTTTGGGAGGTGCTGTCGAAGAAGCCTTGGCGAGTTGCTGCAGTGCATCCTTTGGATGGTACATACTGCAGCCATTTTGCGCCGGTGGTGAAGGGAGTGAATGTTTAGGGTGGTGGATGGGGTGCCAATCAAGCGGGCTGCTTTGTCTGGATGGTGTCGAGCTTCTTAAGTGTTGGAGCTGCACTCATCCAGGCAAGTGGAGAGTATTCCATCACACTCCTGACTTGTGCCTTGTAGATGGTAGAAAGGATTTGGGGAATCAGGAGGTGAGTCACTCGCCGCAGAATACCCAGCCTCTGACCTGCTCTTGCAGCCACAGTATTTATATGGCTGGTCCAGTTAAGTTTCTGGTCAATGGTGACACCCAGGATGTTGATGGTGGGGGATTCGGCGATGGTAATGCCGTTGAATGTCAAGGGGAGGTGGTTAGACTCTCTCTTGTTGGAGATGGTCATTGCCTGGCACGAATGTTACTTGCCACTTATGAGCCCAAGCCTGGATGTTGTCCAGGTCTTGCTGCATGCGAGCTCGGACTGCTTCTTATTTGAGGGGTTGCGAATGGAACTGAACACGACTGGATGTGGCAGGACTACAGAGCTTTGATCGGATCCGTTGGTTGTGGAATTGCTTAGCTCTGTCTATAGCGTGTTGCTTCCACTGTTTAGCATGCATGTAGTCCTGAGTTGTAGCTTCACCAGGTTGGCACCTCATTTTTAGGTACGCCTGGTGCTGCTCCTGGCATGCTCTTCTACACTCCTCATTGAACCAGGGTTGATCCCCTGGCTTGTTGGTAATGGTAGAGTGAGGAATATGCCGGGCCATGTGGTTACAGATTGTGCTGGAATACAATTCTGCTGCTGCCCCAGAGCACCTCATGGGTGCTCAGTTTTGAGCTGCTCGTTCTGTTCTGAATCCATCCCAGTTAGCATGGTGGTGCCACACAACATGTTGGATGGAATCCAACATGTTGGAAGGCAGGACTTCTTCTCCACGAGGACTTTGTGGTCGTCACTCCTACCAATACTGTCATGGACAGATGCATTTTCGACAGGTAGACTGGTGAAGACAAGGTCAAGTAAGTTTTTCCCTAGTGTTGGTTCCCTCACCACCTGTCGCAGGCCCAGTCTGGCAGCTATGTCCTTCAGGACTCGGCCAGCAGTGGTGCTACCGAGCCACTCTTGGTGATGGACATTGAAGTCCCCCACCCAGAGTAAATTCTGTGCCCCAGAAGTGCTTCCTCCAAGTGGTGCTCAACATGAAGGAGGACGGTAGGTGGTAATCAGCAGGAGGTTTCCTTGCCCATGTTTGACCTGATACCATGAGATTTCATGGGGTCCAGAGTCAATGTTGAGGACTGGGCTTGGTTTGCCTAGTGGTCCATCCGGTTTTATTCTTATTGTGACTTTTTTTAGCGAGATTTTATAACTGAGTGGCTTGCTAGGCCATTTCAGAGGGCAGTTAAGAATCAACCACATTGCTGTGGGTCTGGAGTCATATATAGGCCAGACCGGGTAAGGACGGCAGGTTTCCTTCCCAAAAGGACATTAGTGAACCAGATGGGTTTTTACGACAATCCGGTAGTTTCATGGCCACCATTACTGATACTAGTAATTTAAATCCAGATTTTTAAATTTAATTCATTGAATTTAAATTCCCCAGCTGCTGTGGTGGAAATTTGAACTCCTGACTCCAGATTATTAGTCTAGGTCTCTGGATTATTAGTCCAGTAACATAACCACTATGCTACCATACCCTTGATAGGTAGCAAGAAACATTTGTGCCGGACTAGTGCAGGCAATGACTATCTCCAACAAGAGAGAGTGGAACCACCTCCCCTTGACATTCAATGGCATTACCCTCGCCAAATCCCCCACATCAACTTCCTGCCCTACCAGAAACATAACTGGACCAGCCACATAAATACTGTGGCGACAAGAGCAGGTCAGAGGCTGGGTATTCTGCGGTGAGTGACTCACCTCCTGACTCCTCAAAGACTTTTCATTATCTACAAGGCACAAGTCAGGAGTGTGATGGAATACTCTCCACTTGCCTGGATGAGTGCAGCTCCGACAACACTCAAGAAGCTCGACATCATCCAGGACAAAGCAGCCCGCTTGATTGGCACCCCATCCACCACCGTAAACATTCACTCCCTTCACCACCGGCGCACTGTGGTTGCAGTGTGTACCATCCACAGGATGCACTGCAGCAACTCGCCAAGGCTCCTTCGACAGCACCTCCCAAACCCGCGACCTCTACCACTTAGAAGGACAAGAGCAGCAGGCACATGGGAACAACACCACCTGCACGTTCCCCTCCAAGTCACACACCATCCCGACTTGGAAATATATCGCCGTTCCTTCATCGTCGCCGGGTCAAAATCCTGGAACTCCCTTCCTAACAGCACTGTGGGAGAACCTTCACCACACGGACTGCAGCGGTTCAAGAAAGCGGCTCACCACCACCTTCTCAAGGGCAATTAGGGATGGGCAATAAATGCTGGCCTTGCCAGCGACGCCCACATCCCATGAACGAATATTCATCGTTCCTGTGATGGCTCTTTGAAAAAGCTATACAATTAGTCCCACTCCCCTGCTTTTTACACACAGCCCAGCAATTTTTCCTTTTCAAGTATATGTCCAATTTCCTTTTGAAAGTTACTATTGAATCTGCTTCCACCACCCTTTCAGGTAGTGCATTTCAGATCATAAAAAAACTCTCCTCATCTCCCCTCTGGTTCTTTTGCCAATTACCTTAAGTCTATGTCTTCAGTTTACCGACCCTTCTGCCAGTGGAAACAGGTTGTCTTTATTTCATCTATCAAAACCCCTCATCATTTTGAACACCTCTATTAAATCTTAACCTTCTCTGCTCTAAGGAGAACAATCCCAGATTCTCTAGCCTCTCTCACAGATAGTTTGTAGAAATCCAGACCCTGGTATACGGTTCTATCTCCCACATTGGTGATGTCATGGAGTAACTGCATTGCAGTCTGTCATTGAGTAACAGGCAATGCCAGTGGCACCTGCAGTGGAGTCCTGTTACCCAGAAAACATAAGAACATAAAAAAATAGGAGCAGGAGTAGGCCATTTGGCCCCTCGAGTCTGCTCTGCCATTTAATAAGATCATGGCGGATCTTCGCACTCAACTCCATTTTCCTGCCCGATCCCCATATTCCTAGATTCCCTTAAAGTCCAAAAATCTATTGATCTCAGTCTTGAATGTACCCAACGACTGAGCATCCACAGCCCTCTTGGGTAGAGAATTCCAAAGATTCACCACCCTCTGAGTGAAGAAATTATTCCTCATCTCAGTCCTAAATCGCCCACCCCTTATCCTGAGACTATGTCCCCTTGTTCTGGACTCTTCAGCTGGGGTAAATAGTCACTCCGCATCTACCCGGTCAAGTACTCTAAGAATTTTATACGTTTCATTCTTCTAAACTCCAGAGAATATAGGCCCATTCTTCTCAATTTCTCCTCATAGGACAACCCTCTCATCCCAGACATGAATCTAGTGAACCTTCGTTGCACTGCCTCTGAGGCAAGTATATCCTTCCTTAGGTAAAGAGGCCAAAACTGTATACAGTACTCCAGGTGAGGTCTCACCAAAGCCCTGTACAATTGTAGCAAGACTTCTTTACTCTTGTACTCCAACCCCCTTGCAATAAAGGCCAACATTTGCCTTCCTAATTGCTTGCTGTACCTGCATGTTAACTTTCTGTGTTTCGTGGACAAGGACACCCAAACCTCTCTGAACACCAACATTTAATCGTTTCTCACCATTTGAAAAATATTCTGCTTTTCTATTCTTCCTACCAAAGTTAATAACCTCACATTTCTCCACATTATACTCTATCTGCCACCTTCTTGCCCACTCATTTAACCTGTCTATATCCCTTTGCAGACACTTTGTGTCCTCCTCACAGCTTATTTTCCCACCTAGCTTTATATCATCAGCAAACTCAGATACATTACACTCGGTCCCCTCATCTAAGTCATTGATATAGATTGTAAATAGCTGAGGCCCAAGCACTGATCCTTGCAGCACCCCACTAGTTACAACCTGCCAACCTGAAAATGACCCATTTATTCCTACTCTCTGTTTTCTGTCCGTTAACCAATCCTCTATCCATGCTAATATGTTACCCCCAACCCCATGAGCTCTTACCTTGTGTAACAACCTTTTGTGTGGCACCTTATCGAATGCCTTTTGAAAACCCAAATATACTACTTCCACTGGTTCCCCCTTTATCTACTCTACTGGTTACATCCTCAAAAAACTCAAATAGATTTGTCAAACATGATTTCCCTTTCATAAAACCATATTGACTCTGCCTAATCATATTATGATTTTCTAAGTGTCCTGTTACCACTTCCTTAATAATGGATTCCATATTTTCCTGACAACTGATGTAAACACAGTGGGTCACAATTTCCTCAAATCTCTGATCTTACGCCAAAGTTATGGTGGGAGATTGGGGAAACCTGCCAGAAATTTTACCCCCGAGGCCCCATCTGTCCTCACAGGTGGACGTAAAAAATCCTATGGCTCTGTTCAAAGAAGAGCAGTCGACTTCTCCCCTGTGTGCTGGCCAATATTTATCCTTCAACAAACATCACTAAAACAGATTATCTGGTCATTATCTCATTGCTGTTTGTGGAACTTTGCTGTGTGCAAATTGGCTGCTGCGTTTCCCTTCTTTACAATAGTGACTGCACTTCAGAAATGCTTTGTTGGCCGTAAAGCACTTTGGGATGTCCTGAGGTCATGAAAGGCACATTACAAATTCAAGTTCTTTCTTTCTTCCTTTTACAGGCCACGATAATGGAGGGCTTCCAAAACCTCATGGATACCTAGTGTGCTAAGCTCTCATTGGTCAGTTATGGTGTGCATCAGGAATGTCTCCAGTGGAAACCTCTGATTGGATTAATAACCAGTTAAGGAGCACCTGACTACCTACCATCAAAAGATTAAATAAGTAGGTAGAGACCAAAGTCTTGTAGGGAAAATGGGTTTCAGAAACTGAATCGTTCTTTTTTTCATTCCTCATGTTGGACACTCAGACAGCATCTGTGAAGAGAACAGACAATTTAACATGTCAGTTGTGGAAGGTACAAAGATGAATAGCATTTAAAAAGAAACCGAACAAGTGAAAGGGAAAAAATAACAACACAAATGGGAAAAAAAACAGAAGGAACAGTAAAGTGCTTAAGAGAAAACAGGCTCCCAAAGCTCTCCACCACTGGGGTTTTCCTCGCCTCATGTCTGGGTCTGTTGTAGACTAATTGCTAGAGATTAATTGCTATGATTAGTCAATATTAACTCCATTATTGTTGTATTGTGCAACTACCAGGATGGTAGAAGATGAATTAGATGGACCTTGGTCTTTTTTCATCTAGCAATTCCTATGTTCCTAGGAGCCAGTTAAATGAGAGAAATGATGCAAGCATGAGATAATAGGAGGCATAATAAGAGAAATTAAAGTAACAAAAGGCATATAGGAATATAGGAATATAGAAACAGGAGTAGGCCATTCAGCCCCTCGAGCCTGTTCCGCCATTCAATTAGATCATGGCTGATTTGTATCTGAACTCCATCTACCTGCTTTGGTTCCATTACCCTTAATAACCTTGCCTAACAAAAATCCATCAATCTCAATTTTGAAATTTTCAATTGACCTAGTCTCAACAACTTTTTGGGGGGAGAGAGTTCCAGATTTCCACTGCCCTTTGTGTGAAGAAATGCGTCCTGATATCACCCCTGAATGACCTAGCTCTAATTTTAAGGTTATGCTCCTTTGTTCTGGACTCCCCCACCAAAGGAAATGATCTCTCTCTATCTATCCTATCAATTCCTTTATTCATCTTAAACACCTCAATTAGATCACCCCCTAATCTTCTACACTCAAGGGAATACAAGCCGAGTCTATGTAACCTGTCTTCATAATTTAACCCTTTTAGCCCCGGTATCATTCTGGTGAATCTGCACTGCACCCCCTACTGTATATCCTTCCTGAGGTGAGGTGCCCAGAACTGAACACAGTACTCTAAATGGGATTTAACCAGAGCTTTATATAACCGTTACATAACTTTCACCCCTTTGTATTCAACAACAACAACAACAACAACAACAACAACCACCTCCATTTATCTAGTGCCTTTAACATAGTAAAACATCCAAAACGCTTCACAGGAGCGTTATCAAACATAATTTGACACCGAGCCACATAAGGAGGTATTAATTTGGTCAAAGAGGTAGGTTTTAAGGAGTATCTTAAAGGAGGAGAGAGAGGCAGATAGGTGGAGAGGTTTAGGGAGGGAATTCCAGAGCTTAGGGCCTAGGCAGCTGAAGGCACAACTGCCAGTGCTGGAGTGATTAAAATCAGGGTCGTGCAAGGGGAAATAATTGGAGGAGCACAGCGATCTCGGAGGGTTGTAGGGCTGGAGGAGGTTACGGAGATAGGGAGGGGTGAGGCCATGGAGGGATTTGAAAACAAGGATGAGAATTTTAAAATCGAGGTGTTCCCGGACCGGGAGCCAATGTAGGTCAGCGAGCACAGGAATGATGGGAGAACGGGACTTAGTGCGAGTTAGGATACGGGAAGCAAAGTTTTGGATAAGCTCAAGTTTATGGAGGGTGGGTGATGGGAGTCCTGCCAGGAGAGCATTGGAATAGTCAGGTCTAGAGGCAACAAAGGCATGGATGTGGGTTTCAGCAGCAGATGAGCTGAGCAGGGGTAGAGACGGACGATGTTACACAGGTGGAAGTAGGCGATCTTGGTGATGGAGTGGATATGTGGTCGGAAGCTCATCTCAGGGTCAAATAGCACGCCAAGGTTGCGAACGTCCTGGTTCAGCCTCAGGCAGCGGCCAAATGGCTTTGGTCTCCCCAATATTTAGTTGGAGGAAATCTTTGCTTATGTCGGACAAGCAGTGTGACAAATGAGAGACAGTGGGGTTGAGGGAGGTGGTTGTGAGGTAGAGCTGGGTGTCATCAGTGTACATGTGGAATCTGACGTGTTTTCGGATGATGTCACCGAGGGGCAACATGTAGATGAGAAATAGGAGGGGACCAAGGATAGATTCTTGGGGGACTCCAGAGTAACGGTGCAGGAATGGGAAGAGAAGCCATTGCAGGTGATGCTCTGGCTAGAACTTGATAGATAAGAATGGAACCAGGCGAGCAGAGTTCCAGCCAGCTGGACGATGGAGGAGAGGCATTGGAGAAGGATGGTGTTCCAGCCCCCTTCAGATAAAGACCAACATTCCATTAGCCTTTTAAAATATTTTTTGTACCTGTCCACTAACTTTTAGTGATTTCTGTACTTGGACTCCTAAATCTCTCTGCTCATCCACAGTTCCAAGCTTCTGGCTGTTTAGAAAATACTTTCGTAGGTCCAAAATGGATAAGCTCACACTTCCCCACATTGAACTCCATCTGCCACAGTTTTGCCCACTCACTTAATCTATCAATGCCCCTTTGCATCTTTCTGCTCCCATCTACACTATTTACTGTGCCGCTATTTTGGTGTCATCAGCAAACTTGAATATACAACTCTCTATTCCTTTGTCTAAGTCAATTATAAATATAGTGAAATACTGAGGTCCCTGGGGGATCCTGCCACATTTTGCCAATTTGAGTACATACCCATTATCCCTACTTTCTGCCTCCTACCTCCTAACCAACTCCTACCCATTACAATAGGTTGCCTCGAATTCCATGCGCTCTCGTTTTTGTTTCAGTCTCTTATGTGGAACCATATCGAATGCCTTCTGAAAGTCCATATAAATAACATCCTTAGACACTCCCTTATCTACCACGTTAGTTAACTCCTCAAAAAATTCAACTAGGTTCATTAGAAATGACTTACCCTTTAAATCCATGTTGGCTTTCTCTGATCAGTTCATATTTGTCCAAGTGCTCAATCACTCTGTCCCTAATAACAGATATGCAAGAAACAGAGCATGTAAATAGCTAAAGGGGTGGGTGATAGGCGGGTGGAAAGGGAAGCATGAAAAACATGCAAAGCAGAGCAGGCTCCAATGGCCTAGGGGCTTGGTAAAAGAATGAAGCAGGTCAACATCTAATTTCGATCTTGACGTATATTTTGGAGTAGATGTTAGCCTGGGCCCGTTTCCTCCCGCTGTGAGGGCAGCAGCGCCTGAAGAAAAAGGCCCAAGGATTGACAGAAATTTGTCGCCACACAAAGCTCGCCCTATGGGAAACATCATTTTCTGGTAAGTTCCGAGACGGGGTGGTGGGGGGTGTGGGTTGGTTGGTAGGGTAGGAGTGGGTTACGCGGGGAGGGGCCAATCATGACTCCTGTGCAGTTGGGGGTGCATTTCTGCTCCTTCTGGTACCAAAGGAAGGTGTTTCTTAAAAGTTAAAATAATTAAAGCACTTACCTTTGGTTGGTGGCTTCAGGGGCTGCTGAAGAACCCCAAAGTGGGGTCCTGATGCCTGTCCCACTCATCGGTGACAAATTTGTCAAAGGGGCCTCTTAACAGGCATTAGATCCCTAATTTATATATTCAAGGGGCCTGTTTTAAGCATCCGCGCTGGACATCCATAAAATGGGCCACACGAGTTTGGCATTGGGTCCACCGGCCATGCAGATTGGGCGCAAGCCGTCCCAATGCTAAATTGAGATGCATTGCACCCATTTTACGCCCAAAACTGGCCGTGACACTTACCAATTTCTACCCCTATAACTTTCAGACGACCGACCGGTGGAGTGCGCCGACTGTCCGCCTGTGCCGGCAGCGAAGAGGTTGGAGCCATTCTGGGGCCTGGTTCTCATGCAAATAGAACTGGCGAGCTGCCTGCCCCAAGCAGAGGTCCCGATGCAGCTCGATGTATTCAGGCCAGTACAATATCAGGTTGTCCAGAGGCCTCCTGGCCAGTAACATAGTAAGTATCTCAGCCACACCTGACTGCTCAGCACATGTTGCTTCCAAAAGACAACGAAGCAAGGCAAAGCAGAGTGGAAAGGCACAGTCAAAGAAAGAGATACGGGTAGCTCAGAGGACTCTAGTCATCGGAGATTCCATTGTCAGACACACAACGCTGTTCAGAGGTAAGGCTTTGTCCCGTGAGGTTTTCTATTTTCTAGGAGCCAAAGTTAATGATCTTCATGACAGATTGGATGACCTCCTGAAAGGTGAGCAACATGGAACCATCGTGACATTGCATGTGGGAACAAATGATGTAGTGGATTAAAAAGTCCTTTCTCTTGCAGGACAACTACAACGAGTTGGTGCATGCACTAAAGGACAAGGGAGCAAAGCTGGTCATATGTGGAACCATATCGAATGCCTTCTGAAAGTCCATATAAATAACATCCTTAGACACTCCCTTATCTACCACGTTAGTTAACTCCTCAAAAAATTCAACTAGGTTCATTAGAAATGACTTACCCTTTAAATCCATGTTGGCTTTCTCTGATCAGTTCATATTTGTCCAAGTGCTCAATCACTCTGTCCCTAATAACAGATATGCAAGAAACAGAGCATGTAAATAGCTAAAGGGGTGGGTGATAGGCGGGTAATACCCTGTGATATGGCATTCAGTGTCATCATTTAAATCTAGCCATGCCTCAGTAACACCTATAACATCTGTGTTTTCTAATGCTGCATAAGATTGTAGATCCAGCAGTTTATTTCTAAGACTTCTTGTATTAGCATAGAAGCATTTCAATGGTTTGTCAGTTATCTGACTCTGGGTATCATTCCTTTTCTGTGCCTTACCTTTAGGAAATCTAGGTAGACTATTAATGATATCTTCCCCAGTAAAACTATTGGCTGGTTTATCTATTCTAACCTTTGGCTCAACTAGCCTTCTTCCATTGCTACAGGGTTCTGCAGAAAGGAACAGCAGAATTATTGGACTCAACTTGTGGTTCAAAGAGCTATGTAAGAAGGAGAGACTTACTTTTATTGACAACTGGGATTTTTTTCAGTGGCAAGGTAAGCTTTTTAGGAGGGATGGCCTCTATCTTAACTTTCTGGGTCCACAGATGTTGACCAAGAATCTTGATGTAGCCTTTGGGGATCATTTAAACTAGTTGAGCCAAGGGTTAGAATAGATAAACCAGCCAATAGTTTTACTGGGGAAGATATCATTAATAGTCTACCTAGATTTCCTAAAGGTAAGGCACAGAAAAGGAATGATACCCAGAGTCAGATAACTGACAAACCATTGAAATGCTTCTATGCTAATACAAGAAGTCTTAGAAATAAACTGCTGGATCTACAATCTTATGCAGCATTAGAAAACACAGATGTTATAGGTGTTACTGAGGCATGGCTAGATTTAAATGATGACACTGAATGCCATATCATAGGGTATTACTGTTTTAGGAAAGATAGACTAAGTCAGAAGGGAGGTGGTGTAGCCTTATTTGTCAGAGGTAATCTGACTGCTGTGGCAAGAGATATTAATACATCCACAGTAGTTGAAGCTGTTTGGATTAATAGGAACATAGGAACAGGAGTAGGCCATTTAGCCCCTTGAGCCTGTTCTGCCATTCAATGAGATCATGGCTGATCTGTGACTTAACTTCATATACCCACCTTAGCCCCATATCCCTTTATACCTTTGGTTAACAAAAATCTATCAATCTCAGATTTAAAATTAACAATTGAGCTAGCATCAACTGCCGTTTGCAGAAGAGAGTTCAAACTTCTACCACCCTTTGCATGTAGAAGTGTTTCCTAATTTCGCACCTGCAAGTCCTGGCTCCAATTTTTAGGCTATGTCCCCTAGTCCTAGACTCACCAACCAGCAGGAATGGTTTCTTTCTATCTACCTTATCAGTTCCCCTTAATCTTCTAAATTCCAGAGAATGCGACTCTAGTTTCTGTAATCTCTCCTTGTAATTTAACCTTTGGAGTCCAGGTATCATTCTAATAAATCTACGCTGCACTCCCTCTAAGGTCAATATATCCTTCCTAAGGTGCCAGGCCCAGAACTGAACACAGTACTCCAGGTGTGGTCTAACCAGGGCTTTGTATAGCTGTAGCATAACTTCTACCCTCTTGTATTCCAGTCCTCTAGATATAAAGGCCAGCATTCCATTAGCCATTTTAATTATTTTCTGTACTTGTCCATGACATTTTAATGACCCCTAGGTCTCTTTGGACCTCCACTGTTTCAAGCTTTTCACCATTTAGAAAGTACTCTGATCTATCCTTTTTAGGTCCAAAGTGGATGACCTCTCACTTGCCTACATTGAAATCCATTTGTCACATTTGCCCATTCACTTAACCTATTAACATCTCTCTGTAATTTTATGCTTCCATCTACACTGCTTACAATGCTGCCTATCTTTGTGTCATCAGCTAACTTGGATATGTGGCTCTCGATCCCATCATCTAAGTCGTTAATAAATGCAGTGAGTAGTTGAAGATTCAATTAGTCTAAGCCGATGGCCCTAAGTTTATGGTTGGCACCTGTTATGGACCTCCAGGACAGGCATCCCTAGCTGATGAGGAGTTTTGTTCACAAATTGCTACAGCTTCTAGCCTGGGACAAATTGCATTATGGGAGACTTCAATTTTCCTTGTATTAAATGGTCTGATGGTGAAGCATCCAGTAAAGTGGGGAGACTAACTAAGACTTTTGTAGACATCATAAATGATTGTTTCCTTACACAGTGTGTTGATGAGACAATTAGGGATAGACAAATTCTAGATCTGGTTTTTAGCAGTGACCCTCGTGCTGTATCAAACCTCCATGAGGGGGAGCACCTGGCCAGCTCGGATCATAATATAATTAGGTTTAATCTTATTGGCCAATCCAAGGCTGCAGCTAATCTAATGCTGGTCCCTGTTTTTAAAAGGGCTAACTTTACAAAAATGGCTGAAGAACTGGCAAAAGTTGACTGGGCAACCTTACTGGATAGGCAGTCAGGTATCGAGGACAAATGGGTTCTATTTAAAACCATTCTCAAACAGAATTAACCCATATACATCCCAATAGTTAAAAGAAGGGCACATGGTAAAACAAAACCATAATGGTTGACGAGGAATGTACAAAGGCAACTTCGAGCGAAGCAGAAGGCATTCTACACTCTTAAGGCAATTAACTCGCAGGAGAACAGGGAAAAGTATCGCATGCAATTAAGGAAGACAAAAATAGCCATAAGATTAGCCAAGAGATCGCTAGAAAAGAAGGTGGTGCGTAATTGTGGCAGTAATAGCAAAAGCTTTTTTAGCTATGTCCATAGTCAGAAGACCATAAAGGACCTTATAGGGCACTAAACGATAATGTAGGGCAGATTCAAATTGATTCTCAGGTTATGGCAAAGTTGCTAGATAACTATTTTGCACCAGTCTATATTCCTGTAGGCGATGGTTATGTTCCAGATATGGGGTGCTTAGTACTGGGTAGCATTATTAATATTAAAATAAATAGTAATGTCATCTTGGATAATTTAGGAAAGCTCAAAATTGATAGGGCTGCAGGACCGGATAATATCCATCCAAGGGTGATTAAAGAGATGGGACATGTGCTCTGTGAGCTCCTTGCCCGTACCTTTAATAGTTCAATAGAGTCAGGGATAGTTCCTTTAGACTGGAAACTAGCTTATGTAGTTCCTATTTTCAAAAAGGAGGACAAATCAGAGCCGGGGAACTACTCGCCTATCAGCCTGACATCAATTATTGGGAAGATGCTAGAAGGGATCGTAAGAGATGCTCTCTATGATCACTGGGAAAGGGAAGGGGCCATTAGAAATATACAACATGGCTCCCAAAAAAAAGGTTGTGTCTAACAAATTTGATAGAGTTTTTTGAGGCAGTCACTAGGGTAGTGGATGAGGGTAATCCAGTGGACACTGTCTACCTGGACTTTCAGAAACCCTTTGATAAGGTACCTCACACTAGGTTACTTCACAAGATAGAATCTTGTGGTAACAGTAGAAATTTGACAAACTGGATTATGAATTGGCTCCAATCCCGCAGTCAAAAACTTGTAGTTAATGGATGTGGTTCAGCTTGGAGGCATGTTACTAGTGGTGTCCCCCAGGGATCAGTCCTAGGCCCGCTACTCTTCACAGTCCTTATTAATGGCCTGGACAGTGGTGTTGGGAGTATGGTAAGCAAGTTTGCAGATGACATCAAAACAAGGTTTAAGATGGTAGAGGAGTGTAATCACAACCAAAAAGATTTAGATGTGCTAGGGGAGTGGGCTACATGTTGGCAAATGGTGTTTAATTTAGATAAATATAGTGTTATGCATGTTGGTAACATAGGGCCAACACAGAATACACGTATTATTTGCAGGGAACAATACTGAAAGATGTTGAGTGGCAAAATGATCTTGGTGTTATTGTGCACAGATCACTAAAGGTTCATGACCAATGTAGAGAAATTGTAGCTAAATTATAACGGGGACTAAGGAAATAGCAGAGATATTAAACAAATATTCTGTATCTGTCTTCACAGTAGAAGACACAAAAAACATATCGGAAATAGTGAGGAACCAAGGATCTAATCAGAATGAGGAACTTAAAGCAATTAAGATTAGTAAAGAAAAAGTACTAGAGAAATTAATGGGATGAAAAGCCAACAAATCCCCTGGACCTGATGGCCTACATTTTAGGGTTTTAAAAGAGGTTGCTGCAGAGATAGTGGATGCATTGGTTGTGCTCTTCCAGAATTCCCTAGATTCTCGAATGGTCCCCATGGATTGGAAGGTAGCAAATGTAATCCCACTATTCAAGAAAGGAGGGAGAGAGAAAACAGGGAACTATGAGCCAGTTAGCCTGACATCAGTAATAGGGAAAATGCTGGAATCTATTATTAAGGATGTAGCAACAAGGCAATTAGAAAATCATAATATGATTAGGCAGTCAACACGGTTTTATGAAAGGGAAATCGTGTTTGACAAATCTATTAGAGTTTTTTGAGGGTGTAACTAGTAGGGTAGATAAAGGGGAACCGGTGAATATATATTTGGATTTTCAAAAGATATTCAATAAGGTGCCACACAAGATTAGGGCTCATGGGATTGGGGGTAATATATTTGAGAATTGGTTAACAGACAGAAAACAGAGAGTAGGAATAAACGGGTCATTTTCGAGTTGGGAGGCTGTAACTAGTGGGGTGCTGCAAGGATATAGTGGCTTTGGAAAAGGTCCAGAGGAGAGCTACAAGAATTATTCCTAGCTTAAAGAACCTCAGCTACTCAGATAGGCTCAAGGACCATGGTCTATTTACTTTCGAGCAGCGTAGACTTAGAGGTGGCCTGATAGAGGTTTATAAAATAATGGGCGGGATAGCGTACCTATTGATAGATTATTCCAGTTTAACAGGTTGGGGAGGACCAGGGGACACGAGTTTAAACTTTGGAAGTGTAGGCGGGTCTTCTTTTCCCAGAGAATTGTGAGCCTCCGGAGTACATTGCCGTCTGCTGTGGTGGGCACTGACTCTCTGCAGGCCTTCAGGAGGGAGCTAGACTGGTTCCTGACTGAGGCAAACATCACATCATATAGAAGGCAAGTGTCTTTATAGATAACACGTGGTCCATGTGATCTCCTGGAATGTTTTTGATCTCCTGTGGGGGGGTCGGAGAAGAATTCTAAAGAGTATTTTTTCCCTTATTGGCCCTGGGTTTTTTCTGATTTTTGCCTCTCCCAGATTATATGACTGCGGGGGTGGGTGTGTGGGGAGGAGGTCGGGGGAGGGAAGAAGTGTTTAACCATGATGGTCTGGCCAGCATGGTGTGGGGCAGGCTTGATGAACCATCTGGTCTTTTCCTGCCCATCAATTTCGTATGTTCGTATGTCCTGGGAGTGGAGGGAGGTGAGGCCATGATCATGGTGCGGGGGGGAGGGGGGAGGATCCGTGGGTGACAGAGACCCACATTATTATTTCTGTTCCTCCTGACTCCACAAATATCATTTAAAAATTACCTTTCTTGGTCTTCTTCAGCGACACTGCCAGTAAAACTGGTTGGAGTGTGAACGCATTGCGCCCAGTTCTGTTCTAAAGTGGCAATCAGAGTCCTATGTTCATCATAGTATCCCGATTTGAATATTGAATAGAGCTACCCTGTGAAACACTTCGGCCACCCAGCGGTAGGCCCCTTTAAAAATGGCAGTTGCCTGAGCGTCGGTGTTAATGAGTCTACTGACCCCATTTTGAGTTCATTAGTGCCTCGTTTACACCAATATTTCCAACTTAAAATGGACCCACTCACCTTCTTGGGTGTTGTTCCCATTTGTCTTTGTGATTTGGATTCCTCTCTCAGCCCCTTTATCACTTTTTTCCCCCTCAGCCTCATTATTTCTGCTTTATTCCCCTCTCCTTACTCTCCCTCCTTCCATCAGCTGTTATCTCCATTCTCTAAAATATATTTTCTACTTCTTCATTGTTAGATTTCTGATTTTTATTCAGCTTCTTTACTTTGAGGCAGTACAGCTACAGGTTGAGAGGGGAACAAAATGGAGAAATTGGACAAGAAACAAAGATAGACAAATGAAAACTACAAGTTACCAGCTACATGCTATTATCTGTGCATTTACAAGCATGACAACACATTCTGACAGGTACATTTCTTAGACATTGATTTCAACCTTTGTGTATGATAACATCCCACATGACTGCCCATTGATATTGGATTGAAAATGACAAGGAGTAGCAAGGTTTCCAAAGTAACAAAATGTATTTAATTAAAATATTAGAATATAGTGGATTTGACTTCCATAAACCATCAAAACATTTCCAACGTTAACATTTCAAGTCCGTGAAAATTACTGATAATCGTCTTTGTGTTTCAAGAGTTCTTAGGTTAACAAACACTTTTGTTCTTTGCTGAAATGCTGGTTTGACAAGCCAATTTGGTGGACATTGTGAAAATTGAAGCTGGCACTCTTTAAAGCTGGAACAACAACTGGATGACTGCTGATTCCCTGTCAAACATTTGATGTGATACAATCATAATTAACTCATACAGCACTAAAGATGTAATTATGGCATTGTTTCCACTGGAACATCCAGCCCCTACGAGCAGTTAGAAACAGTCTCTTTATTGCAGCTCTAGATTTTAACACTTTTTATTATGCTTTTGTTAATAGAACTAACAGCATAATTGTACAGCTCCAGGTGAAGCCACAATAGTGCCTTCTACCGAATCATTATCACCTGCGGGGATTTGTGCTCTATCCCTTTGGTTATACATCCCAAAATCCAGTTAGCTTTCCCTGTTGCTACCATCACTGTCAGCTACCCTGCCATAACTCACAGATTACGCTCCCCTGCTTTGTTTCCTGCAGCCTGAAGCCATTTTGTTTATGGGGCTGATTCTTGTCTCGATCCTGCCCTGTCCTTAGGTATAAACAGGGTGGAAGCAGGACGACATGCCGCTGGGGTCCACCTGTTCCAATATTTGAGCAGACCTCGGTTTAGGTGGCCAGTGCTCCCTCCTGGAACAGGCAGGAGCCCAATAAATATGTGTAAATCAGGACCCTGACGCCATTTTCATCTCTACCCACGTTGCTACCGCCAGTTCCTCGACCTGCCCAGAAACCCTGGGCAGTACAGGTCGGGAGGTGAGCATTTCTTGTGGCATTTAAAGAGCTGCTCTTAGGTAAAACGCAGGAACATTTTGGGAGTCATTTTGATTGTTGTTGTTGGCTGCATGGATGATTTCAAAGTGCTTGCAGTGTCTGTCGAACATTCAGAACTCTTAAGGTGCTTCTCGCAATTCCACTCTGGCAAGAGGAGGATGAGGACCAGGAGGAAAGATCACACAGTGCTGCAGCTCCATGGAGACCAAAAAGGAAACAAGCCCACAGGAGTCCTTACCCTCCCAACAGAGGTGACAGCAGCAGTGTATGAGGATGTTGTGCTTCTCCAGAGAGGCTGTCAGAGAGTTGTGTCAACTCCTGCAACAAGACATGCAACCAACTACTGATAGTACAACATTACCTAGAACAGTCAAGGTCACTGAAGCCCTGAACTTCTTGGCCTCCAGCTCTTCCCAGGCTGCCCCAGGGGATATCAGCAACATCAGTCAGTCTGCAGCCCATGCTTGTATTAAGCAGGTGACTGATGCCATGTTTGCTAGAGCAAACCCTTTGATCGTGTTCTCTGTGGACATCTGAAAGCAATAGGATGGGACTTCGGGGTTGGCACAGAATGAAGGCTTTCTGAGAGTCCAGGGTCTCATTGCCTGCAACCATATTGCCCCACAGGCTCCTTCAGACGATCCCACTGCCTTCATGAATCGCATCAGCTTCAACTCCATTAATGTGCAAATGGTCTGTAATCACCAGCAGCACATCGTGCAGGTCTCTGTCCACTCTCCTGAGAGCTGCCATGATGCTTTTATCTCTCGTCTATCCTCCATCCCACCCCCACTCTTTGTCCTGCACAGCAAATGAACAGAAGGCTGCTTGGGGATAACGGCTATCCCTACACACTCAGGAACCCACACTTGGAGGCCGAACTATGATACAATGAGATCTATGGGTCAACCTGAGCCCTCATTGAGCAGACCATGGGAGTCCTCAAGCAACGATTTCACTGCCTGGACAGATCTCCCAGCTTCCTCTAACATGACCCAGAAAGAGTGTCCTTTATGATAGTGGTTTGCTGTATGCTGCAATGGGGACAACACATGGAGCCGACATTGGCAAGGACCTTCAGCATGGTGAGGGAGATGACACTGATAACATAGAGGATGGCGAGGCAGTGGGAGAGCTCATTGAAGAGCACTTCCTGCTCCCCTGTATTAATAGTCAAGTCCAACATCTGTCTCAGTCCTTCCACTGTCCAATAAGCTGCAACTGCCCAGAGGCCAACATTGATATTCATGTCAACTAACACTGCAGGGTCACCAGGGACTGCAGGAACACTCTGCACACAAAGGCTTAGAAATTTGATTGCGCCTGAAAACGGGCTGCGCAGCGGAAGGGGCATGTGCTGCACGTGCCTGTTCACATGGTCGCAGCGATTGCATGAAATTGGTGCTGAGAGTTCGTCATCATGAGTCAAGTGTGCAACGTTAACCACTTTACTTATTGGCTGCACACCAATTTGGGGATGGATATCAGACTTGATTGACCCCACTTAAAGGCAGCCAGCACCTCTTAAAGGGGCAGTTCACTTTGGCTGCAGACAGCAGGGAAACATTCTCAAAGGGTTAAAATGGCTGGAAGAGGTACAGTGTGGGCAATCAGGTTCTATGATGCTGCGTTTGAGGCCCTGGTCCAGGCAGTGGACAGGAGGAGGGAGATCCACTTTACCCCAGGGGGAAGAAAGCACTCCTGGCAACACCTCCGCTGCCAGCAAGAAGAGGTGACTGAAGAGGTCAATGCAAGGAGCTTAGCTCCCAGGACATAGCAGCAATACAGAAAACTGTTCAGTAACCTCACCAGAATTGTCAAGGTAAGAATCCTACCTCTCACCTCAATTACTCTCTCCTCACACCTGCACCACCTGCAGCCACACTACTCACAATACTCCCCTCCCCTGCTACCCTTCACTCTCCTACTATCACTGCACCACACTTCACTCCACCTCCTTCGCCTCATACTCACCCACTCACCACTATTGCAACCCTCACATCAGGAGAAGGTCGTGCACAACATGTGGCAGAAAGTGGAGACCAGAGGAAGCCCAACCCACCTGTACACCCTTTTCTCTCCAGAGATGTGCTGCCCATCACGTGGCCATTCACGGCCGTGGCAAGACTGGCAGTGCTGGGGGAGATGTCGCGCAGGGTTTCTTCACACCTTATCCACTTCTTTCCATCTTACTTCTATCTCACCCTACATGTGGTGAATCACTGGCCACGTGTGCAGGAGCTAGGACAGGAGGATTTGATGCCACAAGTGCCAGCTCGCCGGAGGGTGAGATCATATATTTTCTCTGCTGCAGAGAACTCAGTTGCTGACTCTGAGGGCCCAGGCTACCCAGGCTGATGGGCATACACCGGGAAATGTTATGTGCACTGGGCACAATGCGTACGATGGCTCAAAGCATGGAGGAGTCTGGCTCCAACTTGTGTCGGTGCTTCACGCAGAGCAGGAAGATCATTCTGTCCAACATGGAGTGAGTGGTCAGATCCAGGACCTCGTCAGTGGCACCCACCATAACGGAATCTCTGCTGACAGCTTCCGTGGCAGCTCATACTGCTGCCAATGGAAGGTCAGACAGCTGCCACATTGGCTTTGGGGGCTAGTGTTAACAGAGGCTTCCAGAACGCCATGTCACTCCTGCACTCTGTTGTCGTGCAATGTTGCAGGAGTGCTGAGACACAGTCCCAAGAGAGTGGCCTTGCTCCATGGGAGAGATGCCTGCAGCAATCTCTAAGCATGACAGCATGCTTGCTCCCCTGCCACCCACTCTGCCAGTACCCTTATTAGAGCCACACAGCCAGCCCAGGCTCGTGCCAAGATGCTGAAGTCTGCAGGCGTGGCCTTAAGTCCCAGAGCTGCTCGAAGTTGCCCACCATGGCCATCAGAAGTGTCCTCAATGGAAGCTCAGCAGCCTTCCACCTCCTAACCTTCAGCAACAAGGGAAATACTTTGTAGGAGGAGTAGGATAGGTAAACAAACATATAAGATGGGCACTAAAAGGTTACAAAAGAGTAATTATTAATTATTCCTATTAAATATTAGACACAGATGGAATTGAGCTGTTGGTTTAATTTTTTTTTCTGGATTTGGTGTTCGTGTTTATAGTTCTAGTGAAGTGAGGGCAAGACCCATAAGGCTGGACTGAAAGAAAGCAATTGGATAGTGGTAGTAAGGACTGTGGTGATTAGGGTTGCGGGACAGTATTAGGGATGGGAGGGATGGTTCAGATGAAGCGCTCTTGGATCAGTTGCTGTCTGAGAGCTCCGGCAGTTAATGGCACTGGTGGTCGATGCTGCTCATGCATACAGGGTGGATAAGGTAAAAAAAAAGCTTATGTCAGAACTGAAAGCTCAATACTATAGAAAGCCTAGAGGAGTATTGAAAGTGCAGGGGTGAAATTAAAAAGGAAATTAGGAAAGCAAATAGAGGGCATGAAAAAGTACTGGCAAGTAAAATCAAGGAAAACCCAAAAATGTTTTATAAATACATAAAGAGCAAGAGGATAACAAAGGAAAGACTAGGGCCCATTAGAGACCAAAAAGGTAACCTGTGTGTGGAGGCGGAAGGTATGGGTATGAATACTTTGCGTCTGTCTTCACAAAAGAGAGGGAAGATGCAGACATTGTAGTTAAGGAGGAGTTTGAAATATTGGATGGGATAAACTTAGTGAGAGGGAAGTATTAAGGGGTTTAGCATCTTTGAAAGTAGATAAATCGCCAGGCCTGAAATGTATCCCAGGCTGTTAAGAGAAGCAAGGGAGGAAATCGCAGAGGCTCTGACCATCATTTACCAATCCTTTCTGGCTGCAGGCTTGGTGCCAGAGGACTGGAGGACTGCTAATGTTGTACCGTTGTTTAAAAAGGGAGAAAGGGATAGACCGAGTAATTATAGACCAGTCAGCCTAACCTCGGTGGTGGGCAAATTATTGGAAACAATTCTGAGGGACAGTGTTAATTGTCAGTTAGAAAGGCACAGATTAATCAAGGATAGTCAGCATGGATATGTTAAGGGAAGGTCTGTCTGACTAACTTGATTGAGTTTTTTGAGGAGGTAACAAGGAGGGTCAATGAGGGTAGTGTGTTTGATGTAGTCAACATGTATTTTAGCAAGGCTTTTGACAAGTTCCCACATGGCAGACTGGTCAGGAAAGTAAAAGCCCATGGGATCCAAGGAAAAGTGGGAAGTTGGATCCAAAATTGGCTCAGTGGCAGGAAGCAAAGGTTAATGATCGAAGGGCGTTTTTGTGACTGGAAGGCTGTTTCCTGTGGGGTTCCGCAGGGCTCAGTAGTAGGTCCTTTGCTTTTTGTGGTATATATCAATGATTTAGACTTAAATGTAGGGGGTATGATTAAGAAGTTTGCAGATGATACAAAAATTGGCCATGTGATTGATGGTGAGGAAGAAAGCTGTAGACTGCAGGAAGATATCAATGGAATGGTCAGGTGGGCAGAAAAGTGGCAAATGGAATTCAATCCGGAGAAGTGTGAGGTAATGTATTTGGGGAGGGCAAACAAGGCAAGGGAATACACAATAAATGGGAGGATACTGAGAGGTGTAGAGAAAGAGAGGGACCTTGGAGTGCATGTCCACAGATCCCTGAAGGTAGCAGGACCGGTAGATAAGGCAGTTAAGAAGACATACAGGATACTTTCCTTTATTAGCCGAGGCATAGAATATAAGAGCAGGGAGGTTATGCTAGAACTGTGTAAAACTAGTTAGCCACAGCTAGAGTTCTGCATACAGTTCTGGTCACCACATTACAGGAAAGATGTGATTGCACTAGAGAGGGTACAGAGGAGATTTATGAGGATGTTGCCAGAACTGGAGAATTTTAGCTATGAGGAAAGATTGGATAGGCTGGGGTTGTTTTCTTTGGAACAGAGGAGACTGAGGGGAGAATTAATTGCGGTATATAAAATTATGAGGGGCCTTGATAGAGTGTATAGGAAGGACCTATTTCCCTTTGCAGAGACGTCAATAACCAGGGGGCATAGATTTAAAGTAATTGGTAGAAGGATTAGAGGGGAGCTGAGGAGAATTTTTTTCACCCAGAGGGTGGTGGGGTCTGGAACTCACTGCCTGAAAGGGTGGTAGAGGCAGAAACCCTCATTGCATTTGATAAGTACTTGGCTATGCAATTGAAGTGCCGTAACCTACAAGGCTATGGACCAAGTACTGGAAAGTGGGATTAGGCTGGATGACTCTTTTTCGGCCGGCACAGATATACTAGGCCGAATGGCCTCCTTCTGTGCCGTAAATTTCTATGATTCTATAATTCATGCTCTTCTTCCTCTTCCTGCTCCTCCTCCTGCTCCTGCTGCTCCTGCACTTCTTGCTGCTCAGGTGGTGGTAAGGGCAGGTCCCTCAGCATGGTGAAGTTACGCAGCACATGACAACAAACCTGAATACCTGCTCAGGGCTGTACTGCAAAGCTCCTCCTGAATGGTCCAGGCAGCTTGAGCACGCCAATTGTCTGTTCGATGACGTTTCTGGTGGCGGCATGGCTCTCGTTGTAGGCCAGATCTGCAGCTGTGCCCAGGTTCCTGATCATGAGCCATGTCTGAAGAGGATAGTCCTTGTTGCTTAGTAGCCAGCCTGTCATCTGACGGCCATGTTTTCGTAAAGGCAGCACAGAGGACTTATGCAGAATAAATGAATCATTACTGCTGCCAGGAAACCAGGCACAGATCTGCATGATGTGCTCCCTGAGAAAAGAAAAAAGTCTTGCATTTATACACGACCTCAGGATGTCCCAAAGCACTTTAGAGCTAATGAAGTACTTTTGAAGTGCAGGCATTGTTGTAATGTAGGAAACGTGGCAGCCAATTTGTGCACAGCAAGGTCCATCAATAGACATGAGACACCAGCTAATCTGTTTTAGTGATGTTGGTTGAGGGATAAATACTGGCCAGAACACCAGTAAGAAATGCCCTGCTCTTCTTCGGAATAGTGCAATGGCATCTTTTAGGTCCACCTGAGAAGGCAGGCGGGGCTTCGGTTTAACGTCTCACCTGACAGTGCAGCACTCCCTCAGCATAGCACTGCAATGTCAGCCTAGATTTTTGTGCTTAGGTCCCTGGAATTTCTGTAGTGTCATTCATTCAAGTAAATCCACTTGCTCATGTTTCTGTGGTCTTGGCTTGCCCGGTCCTATATATCAATGGACCTACTTCAAATTAGGGCCATTTCATATTTTCAAGCACCAACATCAAATGTCCACCAGCTAATGAGATGCCTTTCATGGCCAATGGGCAGTGCATGGAATTTATGTTTTGATTTCACCTGATTTGACTTCTTTGTTTTAATTTTGTTATTTTAATTAACTTTGGGGGATTTTTTCATTAAAAATTCATAGCATCCTTTTAAGTGAAGGCACTTGCCTGTTACCCAATGGAATTAGATTTCCTTAACCCTACAAATCCATTCTCCTACTTAAATTAGGACCCATTCATGTTATCAATTTTATTATTTTGGCTACTTTTGTTAGTTTGTTGTGTCTTGAATTCCAGGTTAATTGGCTCAGCCCTCCCTGAGCTTTTAGTGTTGTTCCATTGACGGGAAGCACTTGTTGTATTCTAGTAGGTTGATGTTTGGCCCAATCCCACAGTGCCATTGGCCTATCTAAAATAGGAACCTTTCATATTATACACATGTTTACTGTTTACTGTTCCTAAATACATTAAATTAACATTTATCCAAATTAAAATCTAGCTGCCATTTCTCAGCCTGTCTACTTAATTGGTCTAAATTCCTCTGAGTACAATCAATCTCCTTTCTACTCGCTGCCTATCCACATACCATTGTGTCCTCAGCATATTTTATAATAACTTGCCGCGTGTCATTCATAAAAAGTGTGCACAGAACAAAATTCTCTGCTTGTCTGAATCACTTCATATCGAACAAAGAACATAAATGACACGTTTTTGATGTTGTCAGAAAGGAAAGCCAGATACATATCTCACTACAGTTGAGGCCATTTAGTATTTTCTAGTTGATTATCATAGATGCCTTTAAATGAGAACCACAGTGGGGAATATGACAATTTTTGTCCTTTTCTAATAAAGGAGAGAAGAAAGGTCATTGGAAATCTCCATTTAACTAAATTCATATAAGGCCCAATTCTGCATTGGTGCTCTAACTTTGCATTTCCTCCCATTGCGAGAGACTCCTCAGTAAATCAGGCAAATAGGCTCAAGTGCCCAGTTAGTGGGATGCTGTGATATTGAAATTTAGTCAAAGTTTGGAATGTGAGAGCCTAATTAGAGCCCCGAAGTTAATGGAAATGAATGCTAATCGGTCCCATGCTAAATCCCACTAAGTCTCTCACTTCATTACTCTGAGCACAGCTCGCCAACTTAAAACAGGCATTGCTGAGATCTTCTGCTCTGGCCTTCAAACATTCTTAAAGGTTTGAGTGATGGTTTTCTGCAGTGTTGGAAGTTCTTACTTTAATTTTCTTTCTTTATATGAAATTTTTTTTAAAAAGACTTGCATTTAAGTAGTGCCATTGATGACCTCAGGACGTCCCAAAGCAGTTTACAGCCAATGAGGAACTTTTTTTTGAAGAGTAGTCGCTGGTGTAATGCGACAGCCAATTTGCGCACAGGAAGGTCCCACAAACAGCAATGAGATAATGACCAGATAATCTGTTTCAGTGATGTTGGTTGAGGGATAAATGTTGGCCAGGACATTGGGAGAACCGCCCATGCAGTCCTTCAAAATAGTGCCATGGGATCTTTTACGTCCCCCTGAGAGGGCCTTGGTTTAATGTCTCATCTGAAAGATGGCACTTCTGACAGTGCAGCACTCCCTCAGTACTGTGTAATAATAGAGATATATTTTTACATTGTTTTTAATATGGAACTAAAACAGAATAGCTAATGTAGGAATTATGGTAAAACATCTTGAGTAGATCAGAAATGGTTTAAGTTGTGTGCTTACAAATCCTAACTTTGGTCACAATGACATTCCTGAGTAAAGTTCAAAGATCAGGAACAGCAAAAATAAGAAGCAAAGGTTGCTAAAATAACATTAGAACAGGAAGGTGACATTGGAACAGGAAAGTATGGTAGGCTTGCTCTTAAGATTGCAGCCCATGGAATAAATGGGGCAATAGCAACATGGACACAGAATTGGCTAAATGATAGGAAACAGAGAGTAGTGGTGAATGGTTGTTTTTCGGACTGGAGGGAGGTGTACAGTGGTGTTCCCCAGGGGTCGGTGCTGGGACCACTGCTTTTCTTGATATATATTAATGACTTGGACTCGGGAGTACAGGGCACAATTTCAAAATTTGCAGATAACACAAAACTTGGAAAGGTAGTGAACAGTGAGGAGGATAGTGATAGACTTCAAAAGGATATAGACACACTGGTGGCATGGGCGGACACGTGGTAGATGAAATTTAATGCGGATAAGTGCAAGGTGATACATTTCGGTAGGAAAAATGAGGAGAGGCAGTATAAACTAAAGGGCACAATTCTCAAAGGAGTAGAGGAACAGAGAGATCTGGGAGTATATGTACATGAATCATTGAAAGTGGCAGGGCAGGTTGAAAAAGCGGCTAAAAAAGCATACGGGATCCTGGGCTTTATAAATAGAGGCATAAAGTACAAATGCAAGGAAGTCATGATGAACCTTTATAAAACACTGGTTCGACCACAACTGGAGTATTGTGTCCAGTTCTGGGCACTGCACTTTAGGCCTTGGAGAGGGTGCAGAGGAGATTTACGAGAATGATTCCAGGGATGAGGGATTTAAATTACGTGGATAGACCGGAGAAGCTGGGATTGTTTTCCTTGGAACAGAGAAGGTTGAGAGGAGATTTGATAGAGGTATTCAAAATCATGAGGGGTCTAGACAGAATAGATAGAGAGAAACTATTCCCATTAGTGGAAGGGTCGAGAACCATAGGGCATAGATTTAAGGTAATTGGCAAAAGAACCAAAGGTGACATAAGGAAAAACTTTTTTACACAGCGAGTGGTTAAGACCTGGAATGCACTGCCCGAGGGGGTGGTAGAGGCAAATTCAATCATGGCATTTCAAAAGGGAACTGGATAAGTACTTGAAATGAAAAAATGTGCAGGGCTACGGGTATGGGGGGGGGGGGAGTGGGACTAGCTGGATTGCTCCTGCATAGAGCTGGCACAGACTCAATGGGCCGAATGGCCTCCTTCTTTGCTGCAACCTTTCTATGATTCTATGGGGGTGAAATTCGATAATGGCCGTATTCGGGTGGGGGTAGCGTGATGCGCTAGTACCCTGCGCCCGATGGACCCTACACAGGCAGCATGTGAACTTCGTGCTGCCTACTACTTACCATGATATCTCCATGCAGCCAGCATTTCCTGCGTTGCTGAGAGGCTGCACGGAGAATGAGGAAATTGGAAATGGGGCATGCACAGCGCACATCATCAGCAGCTTGTGCCTCTTAAAGGTGCAGGTGCACATTTCAAATGGCAGGTACACAGTTCACTAGGAGGAAGGAAAGATGGCCACGAGGATAGCAGGACCGGCAAGAGAGAGGGCTCCACACTTCTCCGATGATGCACTGGAGGCTCTGATGGAAGGAGTGGACGAAAGGAGGACCAACATGTACCTGCAGGGTTGCAGAAGACCCTCTAGGTTTCAGCTCCGCAGTCATTGGCAGGAGTGGCGCAGGAAGTCAATGCCAGGAACATTACACAACGCACGTGGGTGCAGTGCTGGAAGAAGTTCAATGATTTGACACGAGTGGTCAAGGTGAGTGAATGCAAGTGTCAAGTGGCACATCCTACCAACTGCACCACTGTTCCACGCATCACACTCCCCTCAACCACCCACCCACCAACAAACACTGCCCATCCATACCCAATGCTGCACTTGGCATGCTGCATCTCACCCACACATAGTGCCACACTTGCAGGCCACACAGCCACCACTCACAGGTCACACAAACTGGCAGCTATTCGACCACGACAGGCACATCACCCACACACCTTGCAGGAGACTCACTGACACACTGTCCTCTGTCTTGCAGGAGAAGGTGGCGTATAACAGCCGGCAGCAGGAGGGACCTGAGGGTGGACGGGCACGTTTACACATCCTCACCCCCCTAGAGGAGACAGTGCTGCAGATCATAGGGCGGGCTGTCACTGCAGCCATCACAACATGCCGCGCTGGTGGTCCCGGTGAAGGGGGTCTCTGCATATCTAATGCTCCTTCTCCTTTCCCACATCTCCTTCCTCCCATAATCTTTTCTGACTCACGTGCTGCACATGCTGTCAGCACATATGTCTTACCTGCTCCTCTCCCCACTCCACAACTCAACCTGTTTCCCTTTGTCATTGCAGATACCCAAGAACAGGTGGCGGCACCGTCCGAGGAGGAGGAGGAGGAGGAGGAGAGGGAGGACACTGAAATCACACCGTCACTCGATCTGACACTTGCTTCCACCAGCTCAGAGACTGACACTGCGCGTCCTTTGGAGGTTAGGTTAGAGGAGGGATCTGCACGAAGTGAGACACCAAGGCACAAGTGCACAGGAGCCGGGGCGGGCAACGGATATCACAGGTGCCAGCTCACCGGAGGGCGAGGTCACTCACTAGTTCTGCTGCAGAGGAGTCAGGAATATGGAGATAACATTTGAACAGGAAGTGAACTTTGGAATGGAAAGAAAATATTGGAATACGGAGATAACATTGGAACAGGAAAATAAGATTGGAACAGAAAGATAACATCAGAACAGAAAGATAACATTGGAACAGGAAGAAAATATTAGAATATGGAGATAACATTAGAACACGAAGATATCAAGATAACATTGGAATATGGAGATAACATTGGAACAGGAAGACAACAATAGAATACGGATATAACATTGGAACAGATAAATAACATTGGAACAGGTAGAGAACATTGGAATACAGAGATAACATTGGAACAGGAAGATAACAATAGAATACGGCGATAATGTTGGATTAGGAAGATAACATAAGAATACGGCGATAATGTTGGAACAGGAAGGTAACATTAGAACAGGAAGATAACATAGGAATACAGAGATAACATTGGAAAGAAAGATAACATTAGAACAGAAAGATAACATTGGAACAGGACGATAACATTACAACAAGAAGACAAAATTAGAATACGGAGATAACATTGGGACAGGAAGATAACAATAGAATACGGATATAACATTGGGACAGGAAGATAACTTTGGAACAGGGGGATACAGAGATAACATTGGAACTGGAAGATAAAATTGGAATACGGAGATAACATTGGAACAGGACGATAACATTGGAACAGGAAGATAACATTGGAACAGGAAGATAACATTGGAACAGGAAAATAACATTGGAACAGGAAGATAACATCAGAACAGAAAGATAACATTGGAACAGGAAGATAACATTGGAACACGAGGATATCAGGATAACATTGGAATATAGAGATAACATTGGAATAGGAAAATAACATTGGAACAGGAATACAACATTAGAATACGTAGATAATATAGGAACAAGAAGATAACATTGGAACAGGAAGATAACATTGGAACAGGAAGATAACATTAGAACAGGAAGATAACATTGGAACACAAGGATATCAGGATAACATTGGAATATAGAGATAACATTGGAATAGGAAGATAACAGCAGAATAAGAAGATAACATTAGAATACGGAGATAACATTGGAACAGGAAGATAACATTAGAACAGGAATATAATATTGAAACAGGAAGATAACATTAGAACAGGAAGATAACATTAGAACAGGAATATAATATTGAAACAGGAAGATAACATTAGAACAGGAAGATAACATTAGAACAGGAATATAATATTGGAACAGGAAGATAACATTGGAACAGGAATATAATATTGAAACAGGAAGATAACATTAGAACAGGAAGATAACATTAGAACAGGAATATAATATTGGAACAGGAAGATAACATTAGAACAGGAAGATAATATTGGAACAGGAAGATAACATTAGAACAGGAATATAATATTGGAATAAGGAGATAACATTGGAACAGGAAGAGTGAGGTTCCACGGGGCTCAGTCATAGGTGCCTTGCTTTTTGTGGTATATCTTAATGATTTGGACTTAAAAGTAGGGGGCATGACTAAGAAGTTTGCAGATGATACAAAAATTAGTCGTATGTTTGATGGTGAGGAGGAAAGCTGTAGACTGCAGGAAGATATAAATGGACTGGTCAGGTGGGCAGAAAAGTGGCAAATGGAATTCAATCCAGAGAAATGTGAGGTAATGCATTTGGGGAGGGCAAAGAAGGCAAGAGAATACACAATAAAGGGGAGGATACTGAGAGGTGTCAAGGAAGTGAGGGATCTTGGAGTGCATGTCCACAGATCCCTGTAGGTAGCAGGGCAGATAGATAAGGTGGTTAAGAAGGCATATGGAATATAAGAGCGGGGAGGTTATGCTGGAACTATATTAAACACTAGTTAGGCCACAGCTTGAGTACTGCCTACAGTTCTGGTTACCACAGCTTTGGGTTATCAGAATTTGAGAAACTTTTGATAAGCTTTGATATCTCAAGTGAGCAATTCCTCACTAATAAATTTAACTTACCTTACTTTTGCTCACTTCTGGTATCGAACATTTATAGAACCCATTTAACTATATGGTGAATGTCACCTCAACCTGAGGACAGTCAATGAAAAAAATTAGAAAAAAATTATGAGTAGATAGAAGTCAGTGAAACTACCCAATTTGTCAACAAATGTCTTTACAAATAATCCCCAATAGCTCGGCGGGGGGGGGGGGAATTTCTGGTGCAGAATCTTATTCGACAGGAACATTGGGCTCGATGTTACCAGGCCTGCGGGTTTCCGGCGGGTTGGGTTTCGGGAGCATGGTCAACAGGCTCGGTGAAATTAGTGGGTTGCCCGCGCGATCGTAGCAGGCAACACACTAATAGGAATTAATTACCTGCTCCTCCGGGGTCCACGCTGCTGGTCTGCGCGTCGGGCGGGCTGCGCATGCGCAGTACGATCTGTCAGCTGGAGGCTCTCTAGTTAAAGGGGCAGTCCTCCACTGACAGATGCTGCAACCAATGGAACAAATTTCAGCATGGAGCAGCCCAGGGGGAAGGCTGCTCCCAGTTTAATGATGCCTCACCCCAGGTATCATCAGATGGGGTGAGGAGGAGGGCGAAGACAGAGATCTTCAACCCGGCGGGCGGGAGGAAGCGGCCAGCCTCTGCCACCAAGAAGGCCTGGCTCGAGGTGGCAGAGGGGGTCACCTGCGCAACCAACATATCGCCCACCTGCATACAGTGCAGGAGGCGCTGCAATGACCTCAGTAGGTCAGCCACAGTGAGAACACGAAGTCTACCCCCTACACTCCATCTGCCACAACACTGCCCCAACCCCACATCTCCTTCGGCACCGCCAACACTACTCTGTCACATCATCCCTCATACTGACTCAAACCCCATCCTCATCTTACCTCCACCTACTCACCTCGCCAGTACTCATCCTGCCACTAACACGCGACCCAATCCTCATACAATCTCATGGCTCTATCCCATACTCACCCTCTCGTGCATCTCCCTCACAGCCAGCCTCACTCAACCTGCCACCACCTGTGCTGCAGCCACAGGGCATGCATCACATATGTGCAGTAGGCAGCGTAAGGCAAATGTTTCGTGAGCATGAAGGGGGTGCACAAGGGTGTCGGAGGGTTTGCCATGGGTGTTACCTATATTGAATTTCAGAGCAACAAACAGCACATATTATATTGGCACCACCACTGCCATGTCTCGGCGAATCCTGTCTGTTGTGTCCAATAATGCCCGCTCCTGGGTATCACTATGAGGACCCACCACTGATGCCACCCATCGTATTACTGCAGAGTAGGTGCAGGTGTATTTGCAGGGCTCTTCCGCGCAGACGACTGAGAGACATCCGAGGTGTAGCCGGCTGCACCCTGGAAGGATGCGGAGGAGAAGTTGTGGAGGGCAGTGGTGACTTTGACAGCGACAGGTAAGCAGTTGGTGCTGGGGCCAGCCAGGAGCCGCTCGGCATGAAAGAGCCTGCAGATCTCCACGACTACATGTCGAGCGAATCTGCGCCTCCGTGTGCACTGCTGCTCGGAGAGGTCCGGGGAGCTGCGCCTCGGTCTGTGGACCCTGTGGCGAGGGTAGTGCCCTCTGCGATGCGTCTCTCTCTGCGGTAGCCCTCCCTCCTGCTGTGCAGGTGGGCGTGCAAGAACCCCGTGTTGGGGGGCTCCACGTCTCTGCGGCGGACGGCGTGGACTGCGAGGCTGCTGGGGCTGGTCATGCTGTTCGTCCTCCGAGGGTGTCCACGCACCACCCATCTGGCAGGTGTTGGTCTGAGGGGTTGTACAGGGTAGGTGGGTGGTTCCTCGGACTGGGGCTGCAGTTTCGTGTCGGTCTGTCCTCTGGCTTGGCGGGGGGTGGTGGGGGGCAGGGGTTGCCCTACGTGACGCGGTGGCCTCCTGCGTGGGTGAGGGCTCTCCCCTGTGGGGTGCACCTTGGCACCTGCCACAGGCTGCTGGCTGCAACACGCCTGGTTGGAGAGAGACTGTTTCCCCCAGTGTGGGAAACACACTGCGATGCAGGTAAAATCCCACACTTCCTCTTTTGACAGCTGATTCAGCTCATTAACTGACCTCAACAAGCAAGGTAAGTACTCTCAAGTGGAACCCCGCTGGCTTTAATTGCCTGCGGGATTCCCACCAGCGGGGGCCACGCACGCAGCCCCGCACGTCATCGGGGAACCCGGAAGTGGTCGGGATTGCGGCGCGATCCGGTCACGTGACCTCATATCGGGATTTTCAGGGCACCCCCGCTGGAAACCCGCAGGAAACACGACCCTAAAATCGAGCCCATTGATTGGGGAAGTGTCTGAAAATTTACCTCAGTGAGTAGCTGAGCCACACAGACAAGGAAGGTCCCAGATCCGATGCTTGCTCTGTGCTGTTTTAACTCACCTCAGCCAGGTCGTGGTAGAAGCATCATGATTTGTTTCAGTGCCTCCAGGCTGGGAAGGGGAAGGTCAGCTACGTTTAACACTCCTTGGGGCCGATTTTCAGATGGCTGAGCGTTGGGGCCAGGGGTGCTCCGAAAATGGCAGAATCCCGGAGCGGGTTTGGAGCCCAGCTCCAACCCGCTCACTTCCGGGTTCCCCAATGACACGAGATGATAATTTACATTGTTATTTAGATAGTTGAGGTACTTGACAGACCTCTCTGACTGGAGATTTTGGCAGGGGTGCAATTTTAAAGGATCCTCAGCGTGTTTCCCGTGCTGTGGGAAACACTCCGTGTTGAAGCAAACGTGTTTCAGCCAGCAACCAGTGGGAGATGCAAAGGATTGTTTGACAGCTGGGGGGGAAATCTCATTTATTGCAGCAGGGCACTCTGTCACTTCACACAAAGTTTTGGCTGCAAAATCTTTGTTTTTCCACACAAAATTATTAATTTATACCCTAAACTCTGCTGTACAAACACATTTACCTACTTTGCGGACACCCTCAAACTCACACCTACAGGATGGGGGGCGCCATGGCTGCATTCATCACTTCATCCGAGGACGAGCAACATCACCAGCCTCGCCAGGCACACCGTCCACCTCCACCACGTGGAGCTCCACAACAAAGTGCTGCGCCACAGGCACCTGCACAAGAGCACAGAGGGCAAAAACAGAGAGAGCGACGTCGCAGGAGGCACTACCCTCATCACAGGGTCTGCAGACCTGAGGAGCAGTGCATATGGAGGCTCAGACTCAGTCACCAGGTAGTTGCGGACATCTGCAGCCTCTTTCATGCCGAGCTGCTCCCGGCTGGCCCGAGCAGCATCTTCTTACCTGTCGCTGTCAAAATCACCACTGCCCTCAACTTCTTCACCTCCGGATCCTTCCAGGGTGCCACCGGGGACATCACCGGGGTCTCTCAGTCGTCTGCACACAAGTGCATAAGGCAGGTCACCGACAGCTCATTTCACAGAGCCTCGCACAATATCAAATTCCCCATGGATAACCTCAGCCAGATGGAGAGGGCAGTGGGATTCCATGCTGTGGCTGGCTTCCCACGGGTGCAGGGTGTAATCGATTGCACCAATGTAGCAATACGAGCACCTCCACATGAGCCAGGACTGTTCATCAACAGGAAGGGCTATCACTCCATCAACACTCAGCTCATCTGTGACCACCGCAAGAGATTCCTCCACGTGTGCGCCAGATACCCTGGTGGCTGTCATGATTCCTTCATCCTCCGGGAGTCCAACATCCCACCCCTCTTCCATGCACCGAACACCCGCAAGGGGACAAGGGATACCCCCTGCACACGTGGCTCATGATCCCTCTGAGGAACCCCACCACCAAGCAACAGCGTCGATATAACGAAAGCCACATTGCTACCAGGTCTACAATTGAGCATGCTATAGGGCTGCTCAAGATGCGCTTCAGGTGCCTTGATCGTTCTGAAGGAGCGCTTCAATATGCACCAGACAGAGTGGCACGCATTATGGTGGTCTGTTGTGCCCTGCACAACATGGCACAACAGAGAGGGTTGCCACTGGAGGAGGCCCCATCCACATCTGCCACCCACATTGAGGAAAGGGGGAGCAACCCATGGACAGACGAGCGGCTCACCTGGCTGCTCGTGAGGCCAGGGATTCACTGATATGTGAACGGTTCTCCTAACATCAGACAGTGTGAAGAGTCCAGTCCTCACCACATGGACAGAGGAGCGGCCACACCAGCCCCTCCCCCGCCCCCTGCACAAGATAGTCCTGCAACTACACATACACCCACTGTAGAGTGACCCAATGGGTGGCATCAAGTGTGGGTGTTCACAGTGAACCTCATGAAAAGGACTTATTACACAAGCCAGTCAAGAATGGCCAAGATGTGGCAGTAGTGGCGACAATAATAATATTTAATGTGCCATTAACAAAAATCAAATATAAATAAAAAACATGACAAACCATCAAACACCCTTGTGCATCCCCTTTGTGCTCACAAAACCTTTGCCTTACGCTTAGGACTACTTCTACGTGGTGCTTCCCCTGTGGCTGCAGCAGAGGTAGAGGCAGGTTGCTCTTGTCCATGCCCTGACCAATTAGATGCTTTGGGCCTACGCCCTATGGGTTTCAGTGCCTGTGAGGGCCCCTCCAAAGACTGCTCCACCTGCACCTGTGCAGGGGCAGACTCGACCACCTGGAGAGGAGGCAGAATTGTGGGTACTAGTTGAGAGGGGGGGCAACGGGTGAGACATGGGAGTGCTTTGAGTGGCGTCCCCACTTCCATGTCCCCTTTCGCCATCATCCCTCTCCTGGGCCAGGCCCACATCATTCCTACAACCCTGCTGGACGAAAGTTTGGAGGACATGTGTGAAGCCTTGTAAGGCCAGTGCTAGTGTATCTGCCTGCCTGTTTAAGGCGGCAGAAAGTTGCTCACCCTGAGTCCGAAGGGCGGTTGTCAGGGCCTCAATGGACTCATTGGTGAGCCGTTCTTGAAGCCTGATGGAGGGTGGCCTTCCCTCCATCGCAGACATTCCCGCACTTACCCGCGACACTATCTCAGAGATGCCCTCACGTCCCTGTAACAGTATCTCAGAGATTCCCTCCTGTACCTGTGCCACCATTCCACTCATGCAGGAGTTGGACTCCTCCATCCTCTGCGCGATTGTGGAGAGTGTGCATGGCACCTGTTCCAGCACCTCGCAAATGTGCTGCTGCCCCTTGTCCATTCTCCTTTTAAAGGATGGCCCCCAGGGTTCAGCATCTGCGTCCAGCTGAGCAGAGCCTGGAGAAGAGTGCTCCCATCGACGCGGACTCTCCATAGCTGCCCCTGCCACCAGTGTCTGCTCGTGCTCACGTGTGTGGTGACTCACCATGTGCGACCCCAACTAACTGTGGACGGGGACCCACTGAGGTGTGTGTATCTGCGCTGGTGGATGGCTCGCTCAGATGTGATGGTGCCCCCTCAGAGGCCAGCAGGTCCTCTGAGGAATCGCCCTCCACAGCAGTCGCTGAAGGCCCTGTAAGAGAACAGAAGGCAATATTAAGCATGATGACAGATGTTGAGGTCCTGAAGATGGCAAGGCATGTTAACATCATTTGCTATTGTGAGTGCTGAATGTTAAAGTTCTGTCACCAGCCGTTTGTCGGGTGGCAGTCTCAACATCCCCGACGGACAGGCACTCGAGGGTGTGGCTCACTTCAAAAGCCTCCTCCTCCGCGTCCACGATGTTGTGGCCCCCCTCCAGTCTTTGCCCTCTCCTGTGCATTCTGGGCTCTCTTCTCCTATAAGGGGAGAAAGTAGAGAGGCGTGAGTGAGGGATGGTGACATGGCCAACCGCTGAATGCATTGGTTTGGGTGAGGCTGACCGTGAAAGAGATGCATCAGAGGGTGAGTATGAGACAGAGCCATGACATTGTATGAGGATTGGGTTGAGTGGTAGTGGTGGGATGAGTACTGGGGAGGTGAGTAAGTGCAGGTAAGTTGCTGATGAGCTTTGAGTGGGTGTGAGGAGTGATGTGATAGAGTAGTGTTGGCAGTGCAGCATGAGTTGTGGGGTGGGGGCGGTGATGTGGAAGACGGAGTGTAGGAGAATGAGTACGTGTACTCACTTTGGCTGACCTAGTTAGGTCATTGAAGCGCTTCCTGCACTGTATCCATGTTCGGGAGACGTTGCTGCTGCTGGTGACCTCTCTGCCACCTCGAGCCAGGCCTTCTTGGTGGCAGAGGCAAGTCACTTCCTCCCGTCCGCCTGGTAGAAAATCTCCCTCCTCCTCCTCACCTCATCCAGTAGGACCTGGAGTAAGGCATCGTTAAATCTGGGAGCAACCTTTCCCCTAGTCTGCTCCATGCTGTACTTTTGGTTGGTTGCTGCAGGAGCAGCATTGGAGGACTGCCCCTTTAAATAGGGCTCCTCCAGCTGACAGCCTGTGATGCGGGTGCACAGGTTGACAACAGGAAACCCGTAAGCCACGGTAAGTGCCTTCAATTTACCCGCGATCGCCTGGGGAGCAGATCAATTTCACTGGGCGGGTTACCCACGCGCCCAGTCGCCCCCCCCCCCCCCACCCCCACCACTGCCATTCCACCTCCCTGGTAATATCGGGGCCCTTATCTTTATCCAGCTTCTCTTGCATTGTCAAGTTGCCCTGTGGTTGAATAGCCTGTCACTGAATTTTCATCTCATCACTGCAGATGAGTGGTTGTGATTCACTCCCACCTACATGTCTTGTTTGTATATGAAACCACACACATCTACATACACACACACCCCAACACCAAAACACACACACACCAGCATCAATATACAAACACACACATCAACACACACCCACACACATATATGGTGGCCTCTTAGGCAGGCTAGCAAAGAGTGATCAGCAGCTGTGGAACTATACCACAGTAAGGAGTCAACTCCTTCAGGACAGGATGGATCAAGGAGAAGGAAAGATCTTTAAAATAAAAGTGCCTTGTCCTTATTCAGAGGCCTTTTGCCTACACCTACACTTAAAACTGCTCCAGCAAGTTCAAATTGTCTTAAACCACTTTATCTTATATGTGATTTGACCAAAAATAGTACATCTAGGTGGGAGTGAGTTATGAGCATCCATCTCCAGAGATAAGTTGAAATTCTTCTTTTTGTCTTAAGGCTTAGAAACTGTCATGGATTTAGGACTGAAAATACATCATGGCCACAAATCTGTCTCAAATACAATCTGAAACAAAATTAGATATCTCATGCACCATTGAAACTCTCTTGAAAATTGTCCCCATATGTATCCCCTCTTCATCACATTTTATCTAAATCTAACTGGATCAGATTTGCTGAGATATTTTTGAATTTGTCTTGTTGGCTCTATTCTAGCTCGTAGGCCAGTTGAGGTACAGTAAATGTGGCTTTAGTTGATTTGTTTTCTTTTTCTTAAGCACAGGGTTAATGGTTCAAAGAGGCAGGAATTGTATTGTGGGAGTCAGCGAAGAATTCTAAATACAATGCTGAGGATCAGCAAAGAAGGATAGAAAGTTTTGAATATATTTTCTGATTCAGATTCTGCTGAAGTGCTAAAGCCTACTCATTGATTATGCAATACCTTCTGTCTATAAATGAGTGAATAGTTGCCCAACTGCTGAAATAACTTCGAATAAAAAGGCTTGTCAAATATCAACAAACCAGTAAGACTATCCGGTTTCTTCGAATAGAAAATAGGTAACCATTCAATCTTTTGTTACATGTCACTCATAAAGGGCCGAAAATGATTTTGTTGAGATTGAGTTTCCGCTCATTTATGCTCATAATATCGGCACAATCCGGGAGGAATCAGCCGATCCGGCGCAAACAATTGGGCAATTTGAAATGTAGGTGAGTAACACCCAAAACCACTTACACTCGTGTGTTCCGCAATCTTTTACGCTGGTTCAAGATCCAATTCACCCGAATCAGGCCCAGCCCACAAAACTGGCCATGCCCTCAGGTCAAAATTGCGAGGTTCCATCAATTACGCTGGTTTGGGAAGGCTCTTCAAATTGCACTCATTTTCTTCGGCACACAAGCACTAGTAGGCACATATTAAGTTTTTTTCATATCAAAAATATATAATTAACTAAGAAACTGACCAGTGTACTCCAAGGAAACTATTAAATGGTTCAATGATTTTAAATTAGGTTACTCACAGGTGGAGGATTGGCCATCCTTATTAAAAATCGTTATTTTTGGTGATAAACCCCATTTTCAGCTGTATTAATAAAACTGCACTAGGTTACCACTCCCAAATACATCAAGGAATACTTTATAATGGAAAGAAAAAAGAAACAATTACGTTCTACTAAGCTGTCCGATTGTGCTGGTTCACGGAAGATTTTTTGTTTGTGATTTTTAAAATGATTTTTAGCGGAAACTTGAAGTGTAACCTAATCAGTACAATTTCAAGTGTATTTTGGGTACAATTTCCCAATTACATCCAAAGCAGAAACCCTACCCCGTTATGTCTATAATGGGGCAGAAATTGCCCGGAGCAGCGAACCAACACTGCTCGCCACTCCATAGATTTATACTAACCCACTAACTAACCGCGATCTCTTCATCGGCCACTTCCTCGAATAGGAAGCAGCGAAGAGCCCAGCGTCAGGTCAAGCGAAGCTAGGACCTGTGGGAGAAGCGAGAGGATCGATCTCTCCCCTCGACAAATCAGACCGCAGCATTTTTGACAAGCTGCGTTCACTGTCTCTGCTGGCTTGAATTGTTAAACCAGAAAGTGAAAGGTACAACATTAAAATCAATGTAAAAACAATTATAGACAGTGAGAAAAAAAAGAGGGTAAGAAATAAATAAAAGAGACAGATGGGAAAAGTAAAAAAAAAATTAAGTTTCTAATGTTTAAAAATTTTTTTAATGACCAAAAACTATTAAAACAAGGAGTATCGAGACTCCACATTTTTAAAAGTTAATTTTTAATTATTTGGCAGTCATTAAGACTTACCGCACTGTTAAAACTTAGTTTAGACCTGTATTTTTAAGCGTACCTGTATGGTAGAGTAATTAGTTACCCTCCAGCTTGGCAGATAAGCAAGTTGCACTTTTTCAATGATTTCTCTGATTGCAGCATGTGATATACCTTTAATTCAAAGCTGTCATATCGCTGGCAAACCAGTAGGAGCAAATTCCGGATTTCCGCGCTTCACTGCACATGTGCGAACATCGGAACTCCATTCTGCCACTAACAACGGAAAGCGCTGTTGAGCTCTTTGTTATTTTGCGAGCGATTTCTGCCCCATTCTTACATGTGTCACATGGTCCATTGAAAACTGCTATGTAAGCATATCCTATGGGGATTCCAATGTTAAATGTCCATATTTATCTGTTACACTTGCCTGTGATGTTTCTCTGTAACCATCTATAGGTGGCATTGTAATGGGATTTCCAGATTTATTCTGATCACTGGCCTGTCATGGTTCCCTGTAACACCACTACATGGGGCTGTATTATCTTTTCTCCACAAATCACTCATAATGCTTTCCGAAAAAAAAAAATAGCTGCCATTTGTTCCTCAGTAACTGAATGTTAAAGCCTTTAAACAAAATAAAAAGAACAAATTTCAAAATAACATCATTAATTTGTCCTTTGTGTTATTTAATGCTTTCATTAAAGTTTTCACTTGAAGGCTTCAGTCTCTCCCAAAAACCTGGCCTTGCACAATACTTTTGTCCAGGACTCTGATTCTGTTAGCTGAATACAGATTGTGCAGTCTGAGCAAGTACAGTATATCTAATTTCTCAGTATAATTAAATCAGTGGAACTGCTGCAATATTTTTATTAGCTTTCAGTAGTTTCTCAGTTGTTTTCCAACATCATTTGAAGAAAAGCTAGAGGTCAAATTTCAAAAGCTTTATGCAGGTAAAGTTTATTGTGAGTTTTTTTAAACCAGACAGGCTGTACATGTGTGTGAAAGAGAGAGAAAGGGGTGAAATTGGTCGATACTAATAGCATGAAACAGGCTCATTGTGATTCAGAAGCCTGTTTTACACTGTGCCTGATATTATAGCAACATAGGAACAGGAATAGGCATTTCAGCCCCTCGAGCCTGTTCCACCATTCAATTAGATCAGGGCTGATCAGTTCCTCAATCCCATTAACCAGCTACGACTGATATTCCTATTGGTAAAGGTAGAAACAGGCGCCCAGGACACGTGTCTGAAACAGGAGTTAGCCTATTTGCATACATCTGTTTGAGGCCCCCTTTGCAAAATTGGGCAGCCCTAAATGCAGCCGACCAGAAAAACATGGTCTACATGCAGCCTAAACAGCGATCCTTAAAGGGATCGCTGGAGGCTACCATCAAAAAGGTAAGTTTGTTAAAAAAAAATACTTATCTGCATGGTCCACTGCAGTGTCAAACACCGTTGCTGGCTCCGGCTCGCCCACTCCCGATTAGCCCATCCTTCCCGATCGATTTCCCTCTCCATCTCCCCATTGCCCTCCCAGAACCTACCTGAGGGCGAACTGCCTGAGAAGACCCAGCATGTGTCCGCAGCTCGCTTTTAAATTATGCCCAAGGCGCAATATCGGGTGTGCCTTGGGCCCACTCATTCTGATCATTCGCTGCACCCAGTTCACGCCGGCAAGCCAACATGAACCAATTTCTAAGCCATTATATTATTAAGGGGTTTAAATAACATTATGACCCCAATTTTAATGGAGAGTGGCGGGTGCGGCCGCACAAGCCCCAATGCGGGCAAAGAACTCGGGGAGTCCCAAGATGTGGAGACCTGGCCGAGCTTAACAGTCAGGGGTCAATACAATAAATTTTCCAGGAGACCTGCCCAAACCCGGTCAGATCCACTACCTGGTCGGCGGATGGGAGCAAGAACTCAGCAGCTGGAGGCCGAAACTGGGGGCCTGTGGGAATAGTCCCCGGCAGTCTGTTGAGGAGGGCTCGGTCTGCGATCAGGGAGGGGCTCTGACAGCAATCGAGTGGGGCTCTGGCCGCAATTGGAGGTGGGGGGGATCCCGGGGAAAGGGAGGACCAAGGCTTCCTTGAGACGCCCACAGTAGCATTCCTGTCATTTGGAACAGAAAAGGTTGCGAGGAGATTTGATAGAGGTATTCAAAATCATGAAGGGTCGAGACAGAATAGATAGAGAGAAACTGTTCCCATTGGCGGAAGGGTCAAGAACCAGAGGACATAGATTTAAGGTGATTGGCTAAAGAACTAAAGGTGACATGAGGAAAAACTTTTTTACACAGCGAGTGCTTGTGATCTGGAATGCACTGCCCAAGGGGGTGGTGGAGGCAGATTCAATCATGGCCTTCTAAAGGAAACTGGATAAGTACTTGAAAGGAAAAAAATTGCAAGGCTACGAGGATGGGGTGGTGGAGTGGGGCTAGCTGGATTGCTCTTGCATAGAGCCGGCACGGACTTGATGGGCCGAACAGCCTCCTTCCGTGCTGTAACCTTTCTATGATTCTATAACTCTATGATTTTAATTGCCCCCACACCCGGTTTCCGCCTGACAGAGGTAGTTAAGATTGGGGCATATAAATCAGAGAAGCTTTCAACAACAAACTCTTGTCAATCTGAATGTTCTATAATGTACTAGATGGTCATTTGTTATATAATTCATTGATCCACATGGACATCAAGTATTCAGCCACATGGTGGTAACCTGACTGTAAATTCAGATTTCCTTCATAAAAATATAAGAAATAGGAGCAGGAGTAGGCCGTATGGCCCCTCGAGCCTGCTCTATCATTCAATAACATCATGGCTGGTCTTCGACCTCAACTCCACTTTCCCGCCCGATCCCCATATCCCTTGATTCCCTTAGAGTCCAAAAATCTATTGATCTCAGTCTTGAATATACTCAACGATTGAGCATCCACAGCCCTCTGGGGTAGAGAATTCCAAAGATTCACAACCCTCTGAGTGAAGAAATTTTTCCTCATCTTGGTCCTAAATGGCCGACCCATTATCCTAAGAGTATGTCCCCTAGTTCTGGACTCTCCAGCCAAGGGAAACAGTCTCTCAGCATCTACCCTGTCAAGCCCTCTCAGAATCTTATATGTTTCAATGAGATCACCTCTCATTCTTCTAAACTACAGAGAGTATAGGCCCATTCTACTCAATCTCTCCTCATAGGACAACCCTCTCATCCCAGGAATCAATCTAGTGAACCTTCGTTGCACCGCCTCTAAGGCTTCCTTAGGTAAGGAGACCAAAAGTGTACACAATACTCTATGTGTGGTCTCACCAAAGCCCTTTATAATTGCAGCAAGACTTCCTTACTCTTGTACTCCAATGCCCTTGTAATAAAGGCCAACATACCATTTGCCTTCCTGACTGCTTGCATTATAACTAATGACCTTCCCTCCATCATAGGCTCAGAAATGGGGATGTTCGCTGATGATTGCACAGTGTTCAGTTCCATTCGCAACCCCTCAAATAATGAAGCAGTCCGAGGCCGCATGCAGCAAGACCTGGACAACATCCAGGCTTGGGCTGATAAGTGGCAAGTAACATTCGCGCCAGACAAGTGCCAGGCAATGACCATCTCCAACAAGAGAGAGTCTAACCACCTCCCCTTGACATTCAACGGCATTACCATAGCTGAATCCCGTACCATCAACATCCTGGGGGTCACCATTGACCAGAAACTTAACTGGACCAGCCATATAAATACTGTGGCTACAAGAGCAGGTCAGAGGCTGGGCATTCTGCTACGAGTGACTCACCTCCTGACTCCCCAAAGTCTTTCCACCATCTACAAGGCACAAGTCAGGAGTGTGATGGAATACTCTCCACTTGCCTGGATGAGTGCAGCTCCAATAACACTCAAGAAGCTCGACACCATCCAGGACAAAGCAGCCCGCTTGATTAGCATCCCATCCACCACCCTAAACATTCACTCCCTTCACCACCGGCGCACAGTGGCTGCAGTGTTTTACCATCCACAGGATGCACTGCAGCAACTTGCCAAGGCTTCTTCGACAGCACCTCCCAAACCCGCGACCTCTACCACCTAGAAGGACAAGAGCAGCAGGCACATGGGAACAACACCACCTGCACATTCCCCTCCAAGTCACACACCATCTCGACTTGGAAACATATCGTCATTCCTTCATCGTCGCTGGGTCAAAATCCTGGAACTCCCTTCCTAACAGCACTGTGGGAGAACCTTCACCACAGGGACTGCAGTGGTTCAAGAAGGCGGCTCACCACCACCTTCTCAAGGGCAATTAGGGATGGGCAATAAATGCTGACCTCGCCAGCGACGCCCACATCCCATGAACAAATAATAAAAAACATGTTAACTTTCTGTGTTTCATGTACAAGGACACCCAAATCCCTCTGAATACCAATATTTATTAGTTTCTCACCATTTAAAATATATTCTGTTTTGTTATTCTTCCTACCAAAGTGAATAACCTCACATTTCCCCACATTATAATCCATCTGCCACCTTCTCGCCCACTGACTTAACCTGTCTATATCCCTTTGCAGACTCTTTGTGTCCTCCTCACAGCTTACTTTCCCACCTAGCTTTGTAAAATTAGCAAATTTAGATACATTACACTTGGTCCCTTCATCTAAGTCATTAATATGGATTGTAAATAGCTGAGGCCCAATCACTGATCCTTGCGGCACCCCACTAGTTACAGCCTACTCTCTGTTTTCTGTCCATTATCCAATCCTCTATCCATGCTAATATATTACCCCCAACACCATGAGCCCTGATCCTGTGTAACAACCTTTTGCGTGGCACCTTATCGAATGCCTTTTGAAAATTCAAATGTATTACATCCACTGGTTCACCTTTATCTACCCTACTTGTTACATCCTTAAAAAACTCTAATAGATTTGTCAAATACGATTGCCCTTTCATAACACCATGCTAACTCTGGCTAATCATATTATGATTTTCTACGTGTCCCGTTACCATGTCCTTAATAATAGATTCCAGCATTTTCCCGACTATTGATGTCAGGATAACTGGCCTGTAGGTCTCTGTTTTCTCTCTCTCTCTTTTATTGAATAACAGTATTACATTTGCCACCTTCCAATCCACCGTGAACATTCCAGAATCTAGGGAATTTTGGAAGATCACAACCAATGCATCCACTATCTTTGCAGCCCAGCTCTTTTAGAACCCTAGGATGTAGCCCATTAGGTCCAGGGGATTTGTTGGCTTTTAGTCCCATGATTTTTCCAGTACTTTTTTTTTACTAATCTTAATTACTTTAACTTCCTCACTCTCATTAGACCCTTGGTTCCTCACTATTTCTGGTCTGTTTTTTGCATCTTCTACTGTGAAGACAGATACAAAATATTTGTTTAACGTCTCTGCCATTTCCTTATTCCCCATTATAATTTCTCCTGCCTCAGCCTCTAAGAACCCAAGTTTACTTTCGCTACTCTCTTCCTTTTTACATACTAATAGAAGCTGCTACAATCTGTTTTTATACTTCTTGCTAGTTTACTCTCATATTCTATTTTCTCCCTCTTTATCAATTTTTTGGTCATCATTTGCTGATTTCTAAAACTCTCCCAATCCTCAGGCTTACTACTCTTCTTGGCAACATTATAAGCCTCTTCTTTTAATCTAATACTTTCTTTAATTTCTTTAGTTAGCCATGAATGGATCACTTTTCCCGTGGAGTTTTTATTCCTCAATGGAATGTATATTCATTGAGAATTATGAAATATTTCTTTAAATTTTCACCATTACCTATCTACCGTCATATCTTTTAATCTAATTTCCTAATCAACCTTAGCCAACTCGCCCATCATACCTGTGTAATTGGCTTTGTTTAAGTTTAAGACTCAAGTTTCGGACATCACTCTCAAACTCAATATGAAATTCTATTATTATGATCACTCTGCCCCAGAGGATCCCTTACTATGAGATTACTAATTAACCCTGTCTCATTAAACAAGACAAGATCTAAAATAGCCTCTTCTCTGGTTGATCCCACAATGTATTGTTCTAGGAATCTGACTCAAATGCATTCCATGAACTCATCCTCCAAACTACTTTTACTAATTTGATTTGATTTGCCCAGTCTATGTGAAGATTAAAGTCCCCCACAATTATTGCTAATTCATTAGCTAATAACATTTTTTCCCTGATGTTAACAAATCCCCTGACTTTCTCCATCAGCATACCATGTACCACCAAGATTCCCAAGTTCACACCTCCTCTGAGATGATGAATCTCCCACCAATTTCTCTGAGGAAGCCCTGGAGCTTCACTTAGCACCTTCCCACAACAGACAGTTGAGAGCAGAAACTTAGCAATCAGAGATCTGAACCTATGTCCCACTGCTCCACAGCATTGCATGTCAATGCTTCAATGCACAGTGCCACCCAATCATTCTTTTTTTATTTCACTACCTCCAGGGGTCTCAAATACACAGGAATTCTTTTATTTTTTGCACAAATATTACTGCTTAAAATTTGCTTTACATAGAGACAATTCTCCTCACCAATAGTCAATGTCAATGCTCTCTCAGCAGATGCAAACACACATTTCAACTCCGGGAGCAAGGAGCTGCATGATGTAGAATGCCAATTCCAGAACATTGTGTTTCTCAGTGTAAATTAACCACAAAGAATAACAAGGCATGGGACAGAATGTATTGATTTATTATTTAGGAAAAATAGCACCACAATTAGAACTGTTTCATCTTTTCTTTGTCTGTATGTAATTTTTTTGACAATATATCGGAATAGGACACAGGCAGATGTTTAAAGCCACACAGGAACATTTGGTCCCCAGAAAAAGGAAATAAAAAGTGATCAGCAATTGAAAACCTTATAGAATAGAATCATAGAATCATACAGCAGAGAAGGAGGCCATTCAGCCCATCGTGTCTGTGCTGGCTCTTTGAAAGAGCTGTCCAATTAGTCCCACTCCCTTGCTCTTTCCTCATAGACCTGCAAATTTTTCCTTTTCAAGTACATATCCAATTCCGTTTTGAAAGTTACTATTGAATCTGCTTCCAACATCTTTTCAGATTGGAAACTCCAGATTGTAACAACTCGCTGCATAAAAAAATGTCTCCTCCTCTCTTCCCTGGTTATTTTGCCAATTATCTTAAATCTGTGTCCTCTGGTTGCTCACCCTCCTGCCAGTGGAAACAGTTTCTCCTTATTTACTCTATCAGAACCCTTCATAATTTTGAACACCTCTATTAAATCTCCCCTTAACCTTCTCTGCTCTAAGGAGAACAATTCTAGCTTCTCTAGTCTCCACATAAATTAAGGCACAATTGTATGCAAGATATAATTGTAAGCAATATCAATTACTCAGTTTATTAGTCAGTGAATAAGTTACAAATTCCTTCAGTGCCAAAATGCAGTTTCTTGTAAACAAAACAATTTCAATGTATTAATTTTTGAATATCATTTGCATGATAATCTGGATTTTGTTTTTGGAGATAATCCAATCTTAATCACTCTGTGACATCAAAAACCGATGAAGGTGTACCTGGAGTTCAAACCTTTCATTTAAAGTGGAGTTGAAATCTTATCTGTCCTGTCAGGAATATCAGTTCAGTGAAAACAAGTGCAACTGGAAGTGATTCTAGAAACTGCCTCTAAAATGTGCCCCTTCTAGTTATGAACTGAAGACTATACAATAGTGTAATGTAAATCTTAGGTATCGTTTTTGGACATAGTTGGTATATACCATGCATACCATGCATACTCATCGTACCTGTGAATTTGTCAGAGAATCTTGTATCTGTGGACCTGTTTTTTGCAAAGTCTTTTCCCCAGAGAAAATCTAGGTGCAAAGTGCATCAAAAAAAAATGATATTTTTTTTTGCCTTCTCTATATTTGCAACCAAGATGTGAAGGATTTGCAAATATCAGAATCATGCAGAAAAGAGAGGAAACCATTTGGGAAAAAGCTACTGAAAGCTATGTGATAACAGATGCTAATACATGCCAAACGTGAAAAAAACAGATGCTAATGCATGCTAATGACCCTCGCCGCCATTTTTAAAAGCCATAGCTGACGAATTACATGCAAACTAGTAAATAAAATATCCCAGGAGAAAGAGAATAAAAAGATAGCATCTAAATTTCAAGGACCGAAAAAAAAACCTGTTAGTCCACAAGAGCTCACAAGCAGAAAAGCTGGGTAAAGGGATACATAACGAGAGATTCACCTAAAGTCAATGGAAACTGTAATTTAAAAAGTGTTCTAAGAAACTTCATTCAGCTGCAGGGTGATCTTATTCCAAAATAATTCATGTACATACATAAAACTGAGATATCTCATCAATCAACAGTATTTCAGTGAATTGTACTCTAGTAGTCAGATCATTGTGCATCAAATCAACAGACTCCATATTATTGACAGTGTCTCTGAGCCATCCAATCATCAGTGGGGGCAGGAATTCTAATCCCGCACTTTGTCAGTCTTTAGGAGAGTTACGTGCTAAGAGATATCAGTCCCGGGAGACAGTGGGGAAATCTGGCCGTCTGTCACTAAACAACAGCAGGAATGGTGTAAATTATACTGCAATTACATTTTGCCAGGATGATTAAATAAGGAGCGGAATCATGACCCGAGGATATTACAACCATGTGAAGTTCAGTTCTTTGCTTACACTTCCTGCCACATTAGGATGCTGAAAAAAATCATTCATCACATCTCCAGGATTTATTTAGCAGAGGTGCCAGAATTATACAACCACACCACCTGAGGTTAGAGAGTACTACTGGTTGTCACATAGTTTGTAAAATGAGACATATCTAGCAATCATAATGTACTATAAGTGCAAATCTCAGGCATCTGTGAGATGCACCAGAAATGCTTGACACAAATAAAAAAATCGAGCATCGATGAAAAATTAAGCCCTCAGATCTTGGGGGACTGGGATACCTGTAGTGATTTAATATCACCTCAGTTCATTGTTCTGTTCATGTTACCTGCAATACATACGTTACCGTTAGAAATCACTATGCAATGAATGGAAATAATTACCGTACCTAATTTTAAAAGAACATTACAATAGTATACATTTATAATGCTTAGATACTGTGGCCATTGGATCACATTTCATCTTACTTTTAACATGAAATAAAGGATGTAGCTCTTCATGTTTAAAAATATCAGTTGGATAGTAATTTACTACTTGAGCCAAGAGACGTCAGTTCAGCATATTACTTTATTTACTAAAGTCAATGGCCGACAGTTTCCTCCTTGGGCGCTTGCTGAAAGTTAGACCTGAAAACGCGCCCATTGTCGCACCCATTTTGTCAATGTCAAATTACACCCAAATATCCTCCCAATCTCATTAGAATATGCCCAAACTTAAAATGGGAATAAACAATCAGGGCAATGAACCCACACCAGCATATTTATTCTTTAAGTCTTAAAATTTAAGTTTCAACTCATTTAACCATCATTCATGCACATCAGGCACAACATGTTTAAGAACCTGCAATTGGGAATCTTTTCAGTTTTTAATTTGGCTTATACTCATGTCATAAAAATGCATTGAAAGAAACAGATAATGCAGAGCAGGTCATAATTAGGATTAAAAAAATTAAAATGCTCAAAAAATTGCAATTAAAAGACCAGAAAATTAACTTTGTTTTCTGCTGCACCAGAAAATTTGGTTGCAATGTTGAGAGATCCCCGAACAAGTGCAATTGAAGGATACTCATATTTGAGAGTCGGAGGCATGACCAGTTTTGTGGGCGGAGATTCATTTGGATGAAAGATTTGATGGACAGATGTAAAAGATCAAGGAGAATTGGGCATATTGTAGTTACTTGCGTAGCTCACTTGTGCTTGATTCCCAAAGTCTTTTAAGCCACGTTTGTTTATGCCCAGATTATGGGTATGTCTGGGCACAAATGCGGAGGAAACGCCTGGCCCATTTGAACAAGCTAAATTAAGCGTTAAATCAATAGACCGGTGACAAGAGCCTAACAGACCTATTCTAGGACAAGCAGCAATTAAGCAATAGACTGCATACTTACGGCTTGGAACACTCAGCTGGGTTCGGTGTTCTTCCATATCTCCCGAAGTGAGGGGCTGTCTGCTCTCTCCCCTTTATATAGTTAAATGGTTGTCCATTTAAAGTCTTGCTTTCAACTTCTACAATTCGATTATGACCCTTAAATCATCGCGTTTAACTTCTTCGGTTAGCTCATGACCCTTAGGTCATCAAATTTAACTTCTTTGTTTAGCTTGTGACCCTTAGATCATCCAGTTTAACTTCTTCAGTTAGCTTGTGACCCTTAGGTCATCGAGTTTAACTTTTTCAGTTAGCTTGTGACCCTTAGGTCATCGAGTTTAACTTCTTAGTTTAGCTTGTGACCCTTAGATCATCAAGTTTAACATCTTCGTTTAGCTTGTGACCCTTAGATCATCGAGTTTAACTTCTTCAGTTAGCTTGTGACCCTTTGTGAGATTTTCAAAATTCACAGATCCCCCAAAACTCGGAGAAAAACCCTAAAGAAAAGGACTTTGGACTCTTTTCTAACCATTTCAGGGTGACTCACACACACGCCGCACCAGGAAGCATCAACCAGGGAAAAGTACTTTTTGAGGAATCCACGTCCTTTAAGGTTTTCGCTTCCTCGTAGGGGCGACTGTTAGAATTCTGGGAATTCACCTTTTCCCTGAGTATGGAAAAACTTTGGCCATTGACTGAAATCCTAAGATGGAAGGATAGGTGAGAGGTCACCAGACGAATCCACAACAAACACATGGAATGTGGGAGAATTACTGCTTCAGACACGTTTCTGTTTTAATGCAAAACCTACAGCAGGTGGTCAACACTCAGCACTAATTCGAAAGGCAGTCAGCCATTGAAAGAGGCAACTGCTCCAGACATGGTGGGGCCATGTCTTTGTTTTAAAGCAAAACCGATCAACACCTAGGACGTTGGATACAAAAGGAAGCCTGTATACCAGGTGATCAGCAAATCGGAATTAAAACAATGACCCATCGGGAGAAGCAATTGCAACATGATGAGGGACCATCAAAAAGCCATCAAAGATTCTTAAGGACTTTGTAAGAACTGTTTAAACAGACATGAAGTGTTTTTTTTTAAATGACGAAGACCATTTGTAAGAGAGGGATATAGAAGTGGAAACTGGAAACCTCTCTCTCTCTCTCTCTCTCTGGCTCTTGCTGGCTGTTGTGTTCTGCTTGTCTTGTTCTGCCTGTCTCTGGAAGGAAGAGCAGCTTCCAGCGAACAACAAGGCAAGGGGTTTGACAGGGAAGGTCAGCAGCTCTAGAAACAGGCCGACACACAAGAAGAAACCAGAGCAACAGCCCCAGTGACCATCAGACACCTCGAGGCAACAAGGGCCTTACGAAACAACCAACCGAATATTGCCACCAACCAACCGGGTAATATTGGCCACCGCCACCAAAAAAAAGCAACTCGGGAGAAAACCGAAGATCCGCAAAGTTTCCACTCTACGATCTATTTCTGACTTACCTCTGGGTGAATTACTGTCAAGGATTCGTTTGGTGAGCATTATCTCTGGTCCTTTAGAGTCCAACTTAGCTAAAACAGTGGGATTGGGAGGGGTGAGGTATCTTTCTACTGTAATTTCCCTCGTGTGTACCGAAGTGTTCCCCATTTTATTTGAGTGTTAAGATTGTTGTGTTGTATTTTCTCTTTTGAATAAAGGTCAAAGTTTCTTGCACCAAAACCAGTTGTCTGCTGCACTTTGTCACAACCCCCAAATAAGTCCAAGGTCTAGAACCCAGGGAGTGGGAGCGATTCGGACCGCTCAGAAGTCAGAGGTGAAGCTGACACACACCACCACCCCCTACACCTTAGATCATCAAGTTTAACTTCTTCAGTTAGCTTGTGACCCTTAGGTCATCGAGTTTAACTTCTTCGTTTAGCTTGTGACCCTTAGGTCATCGAGTTTAACTTCTTCAGTTAGCTTGTGACTCTTAGGTCATCGAGTTTAACTTCTTCAGTTAGCTTGTGACTCTTAGGTCATCGAGTTTAACTTCTTCAGTTAGCTTGTGACTCTTAGATCATCGAGTTTAACTTCTTCAGTTAGCTTGTGACTCTTAGGTCATTGAATTTAACTTCTTCGGTTAGCTCATGACCCTTAGGTCATCAAGTTTAACTTCTTCAGTTAGCTTGTGACTCTTAGGTCATCAAGTTTAACTTCTTCAGTTAGCTTGTGACCCTTAGATCATCGAGTTTAACTTCTTCAGTTAGCTTGTGACCCTTAGGTCATCAAGCTTAACTTCTTCAGTGAGCTTATGACCCTTAGGTCATCGAGTTTAACTTCTTCGATTAGCTTGTGACCCATAGGTCATTCAGCAGACTCCCCTCAGCATGACCAGTTGCAGAACAGATCAGAAGGGGCTTCAACCTTAGCTTAGTGTCTCCAAGATCGTCCATTGTTTAATTTCAGCCTTAGCTTCCATTTTGGTTAACAATTGGCTACCACATGTCACTGCTTCTGCTTATCATGATGTTTTCACTCCACCACAGCAGCCTGTATTTTGCTTCTGTCTGGTTTTGCTCTAAATATATTGTCTTGAGGTTAGGGGCTTCTAAAGGCTATGTGCGGAATCGCACATTGCTTTCTTGGGCTAACTATCTTACCCATAATATCTAATTCTATCTTTCCCATAATACTTCTATTAGCCATTGTTGCCACACAAGCTGCAAAAGCCTACTTATTCCTGTAACAACTTAATTGTTTCCTAACAACATCTTAAAAGTGCAAGATACGTAACTACAAAAATAAATCTTCTTTTGCATTTATTTCTCTCGTGACTCCTGCGCTTGAAGTTCTCTGAGTCCTTTTTATTCTCAGAATCATCTCATTTACATGACAACACACAAAGCAATGTCAATGTCATGTATATTTAATTTTGATGGATTTTTCCCTTTTAATGCTAGGATTACACGTGTCAAATTATCTGGTGAAACATGTTAAACATCAATCCTGTCAATTTCTTAGTGAATAATTCAACTTTGGGTTTACATTTATTTTCCAATTGTTGGTATTTCCCCATTTAAGTAACAGGATATATATTTTAGTAAGTCTACTGAAGAAAGTAAGTCTCATTGTACACATGACATTGATATCTGTTCTGCACCAAATCAAATGATTATCCAAATTACCCTGATACCGAATACTAATACTGTCACGTAAAAGTCAGTTCAGGAGCTTCCCATCCTGGTAAATAGATAACTGCATTCTCCTGTTTTTCCTGCAATCTATGTTGATTTTATGATGTAACTATTCTCTTCCCTGTTCAATGTGTGAAGCTGTCAGGTTTTCTGAGATATGTTGAACATCTTTTACCTGCGGGCATACTTTTTAATATGTGTAACGTATATGCACAATTGTCATCATAAGCAGAGAATTTCTCTCCCTGTGCGGAAAGTGACTCAGCTGAATTTGTTAAGGAAATATATACTGCAGATATCATTGACTATTCACGCACGTGTACTCCTCTGATCCCTTTGATGTGTGTCCTGACATGTGTGACCAATGACTCCTGCACCATTTATCTAATTAGATCTTTACTATATCAATCCTATACAGCCAGTGGAGAAGAGTCAAATAACCAGCCTCTATCCAGCATTTTCCAATGGCGGTAACTCTTGTGCATAATTGTCATCTACTTGGATGATCTTTGCTGGGGATCTAAGGAGAAAACAGAAGTGAAAGATGTCTGTTATCAGAGCTATCACACACTTGTAACTTTACTTTTGTATCCCAAAAAAATGCACATGTCCAGAGTCAGGCAATGCTATCGTGGATATATTCAGACAGTAGAAGGTTGAAGCCTAAAGTCTGAAAGGGGCCAATGAGAGCATTAGTAGCATCAGTCAATCTGCAGTGCATTGTGCAATGATGCATTGTTTGCCCGAGCAATGGGCAAGAAAGAGCAACGGGAGAAATCCCAATTTTTTTTTATCGTAACAGGTTCCCCAAAGTCCAGGCTGCCATAGATGGAACTTCGTGATCTCTACTCAGAAAATGTACCTTTTGCTTTCAAAACTGGGCATGTTCCAGGCAAAGGTGGGCTTACAAAATACTAAAATAATTTTGCTTCAGAGCATCAGCATTTTTCTGCACCAAAACTGATATGATTATGCTCCAATAGCTGGATGTAATTACATCAGCATGGATGGAGGCAGTACAGCATGATGAAGGGTTCTTCCTCAAGCTCCTTTAAAGGCCATTCTGTGAACAAAACGAACAAGCACCATATAGCAACGGCATTAAATAATTTATAGCTCTATAAGTAGCTCTATGTGTTACCTTGCACATCGAATTTACGTGAACTGACTGAGCGTATCTTGATGGTCTTGTTCACCACTCAGGAATCAATGTCAACCAGAATGATGTACTATGCCATGTTTAGAAGGATATGAGGAGACATGAATGCATACTTTTTCCCTTGTGACCAGGCAATATCTGTAAAGAAGGGAAGCAAGATCTGTGAGGACACTTAAGAGACTTAAAGTTCTTCACAATAAAAATAGGCAAAAAATAAAATATCAAAATACAATGTGGGCATCTCAACCTGTTAAGCAAAATTTTTGATTTTTTTTGGAATGTAGAAAAATATCTGCTTAGAATAAATTACAGTTATATAGGCAACCCGTCTTGAACTGGCAGGTCCTGGAGTGCAGGCCCAGCCTAACTATTGAAACCTGCAGAGACCGATGGAGATGTTGTCTCCATCACTCTTCTTTCTGCTCCAGGTAAAGGTATCTGTAAGTCATTACAGCTGGGCCACAGCACCAACACGCAGTCAAGCTCAAAGATACCAGTGTGTGCTCTGTGAACCATTGCTTGCTCTCTGCTGGTCATTCCATCATGCTGAGGTCCATAGAGTTCCTAATGACATTTTCAGGATCTCTCACGAAAATCTCTGCATGAAGTTCCTACATGTCTCTTGCAGGGGAGACCCAGGAAGCTGTGTGGTGTGGTCACTGGTAAACAACAGCATGCAGTCACTAAAGAAGTAGAAAACAACAACAACAGCAACTTGCATTTATGTAGCACCTTTAAATTGTCAAACGTCCCAAGGTGCTTCATAGGAGCATAATCTGACAAAAATGGACACCAAGCCAAAGAAGGAGAAATTAGGACAGGTGACCAAAAGCTTGGTCAAAGAGGTAGGTTTTAAGGAGCGTCTTAAAGGAGGAGAGAGATGTGGAGAGACAGAGAGGTTTAGGGAGGGAATTCCAAAGCTTAGGGCCTGACGGCGGAAGGCACGGCCGCCAGTGGTGGGACAAAGGGAGTGGGGAAGCACAAGAGGCCAGAGTTGGAGGAATGCAGAGTTCTCGAAGGGTTGTAGAGCTGGAGGAGGTTACAGAGCTAGGGCGGGGGGAGGCCATGGAGGGATTTGAACACAAGGTTGAGAATTTTAAATTGAGGTGTTGGTGGACTGAGAGCCAATATAGGTCAACGACACTCCCTAAGGATATAGGATACTGCTAACGTCTTTAAAAGCTTCTAGTGAATAAAGCCTCCCTGTGCGTAAGCTTAATGCTAAGCCAAATACAGAATGCTTAAGCACCTTTCGATGCACTTCTGGACCCTGGGGCTGTTATTAGAGTAATTACTAGATGATTGCCTCACACAGTCAGTACTTGCCAAACTATGTGGACCGACTGATGCACTACACCTCATGGTCAACTTCAATGTATCTAGTCTTATTTGGACATCCCTCATTAATAAGGAATTACACAAGGGTTTACCCACTACAAAGCCATGAAAGTGTGGATGTCAATTGGTCAAGAGTAGCAGTGTCCTGCAGTAAAACTGATGCTTTTTCTAATTCAATGGAATTTCTGGGTACATTAATTCACATGGAATTTAAATAGCTTCATAACCAATTAGGTACCTGTAGAATTAATTCCATTAATCAACACATGCACAGCCTCATTATTGTAAGACCATGTATTCTTATGAAAATGTTACATTTTTGGATCTTTTTTACCCCTCTTACTCTGGATGATAAGCTTCTGTGATTTGGATTACCCTCATAGGTGAGACTTAGCTCCCTTACCATCAGGAGAGTAGCTTTACTGGCCTAGATATCTGGATAGGTTTCTGATAACGAGCATAAAACCTTGCCGTAAACTGTTTTATTGACTGGATCTATCCTTTAGCCCCACGGGAATTTTCTCCTGTCTTGGATAAGGGGCAGAGAATCTAAATATGAGATCTTGTTTTAGGCTGCAACTAATAAGCAAAATTACTGAACAAAAGATGAACAAGTGAATATAATAAACAAATATATGAACCATATATTATATGAACAGTAATATAATATACAAATACATTTACAGTTGATATTAAATCAACCAGCTCCTGGGAAAAAAAAACAATAAATGTTTGTCATCTACACAAAGCTATTCCTTTGTAGTTAACGTTTACATGAACAGTATTGTTTTGTCCTTGTTAAAGAAAAGAAAGAATTTACATTTATATAGCATCTTTCATGACCTCAGGATATCCCAAAGTGCTTTACATCCAACAAAGCACTTTTTTGAAGGGTAGTCACAGTTGTAATGTCGGAAGCATGGCAGCCATTTTGCGTACAGCAAGGTCTCAAGGTTTTAGTGATTTTGGTTGAGGGATAAATATTAACCAGGACACTGGGGAGAACTCATCTTGTTGTCTTTTCAATTGCGAGATCTAACTGGCCTAACCTCTGGAGGTTCTAACTGGCTCGACAACTCAGATTGTTGAACAGCTGCAGCTCATGAAATACCCTGTAAAGAGTTGCTGGGGCTTCCCAGTCCCAATGCAAAGACGTGCATGTCACATGGCTCCTGGTGAGATGTGCCTCCATCTTTAGTGAGTGAGCTGGAAGGGTAGAAGGAGAGCAAGAAGAAGTTAAAAAGCACAGTTGCCTTATTTAACAGCCGCCAAGGTCTGGCCCACACTCTCTAGTGCCTCAATTCCTATGATTTGAAGGCCTACTTGTTCATGCCAATTCAGAATTCAGAGGTCACCACCAGTCTGATTTTGTCTCTCTAGCTGTGTGCAGTGTAGCCATTTGAAAACAGCAGTTCAAATAGAACGGGGGACTTACCCATTCCTTACCCGCCCCGATCAGGCCAGCTCCAATTTAAAATTGCAGGTGGGAAGGACGCCCGCCCCCAAAGCTGGTGGGGTTTTCTTTAAATATATGACAATATCATCGGGGTCCTGAACTGCTATTTTAACTGGAGACCTGAGCGGTGGAGCAATGATGGCTTCCCCACCAGGACAAACTTGCTAGGAGCTGGATCATGGGCCAGTAGAGGCCCAGGGCAGGTTCGGTTTTAAAAACAATTTTAGGTTTCTTTGTGGGCCAGGAGGGGCAGGAGTGCTCCTCTGGGCCTCACAAGGAAACCATGGGTCTCCCTTGCCCCAAGCTTCCCCTCCCTCTCCTGATTGCATTCACTCCCCGTTCCCTTTCCCCCGTCACCACTTACCTGACTGCTGGGGACCGTTCCTATTCACCTTATCAGCCACATCCTGACATGTTTAGAATCATAGAATGATTACCACACAGAATCAGGCTGCTCAGCAAGTCCATGCCGGTGTTTTTTTTGCACATTGTAGCACAGAGGAGGGTTCTACTCAGCCCTAAATCTGGCTGCTCTGCACCTGTTCGAGCAGAATATCCAAGCTATCATCATCCAATGTTGCTGGGAACAGTGGCAGCTGAGCTGGGCAGGCACAACCTGCCATTGTAATGCTTGATCTGGCCAGGGGGAAAACCTATTGACAGAGTTTAAAAACCAGCTGCAGTCAAAATTCTGTCCCAGCCTAACTCAATACAAATGTCCATGTGCCCTTATGTACCTTCTATAACTGCTCTTCAAACTAAAATAGAGCAGCCCTTTAATTCTCCATCCCTTCCATTCGTTGCATGCCCTGCGCTCATCGAAAATGTTCAGGCAGCACATTCAAATTGCGATAATGAGCTGACCTCACTGAATCAGGGGAGGTCAGCTTCCCTCTCTGGGGGATCACTGAGTTGGCCCTTTGGAATGCCTATCTGCATTTTGTGTCTCATTCTGCCTGCCTTGTGGCTTTGCCTGCTCAGCTGTTTGCAACAGCCAGTCTAGGTTGCAGGACATTAAAGGGAATATATATTGGTTGTAAAGAGCTCTATTGTGGATTTATATCACTGATATAATTGCCAATACATTTTTCGATGGTGCCATCAAAACTTGGTGTCGTGGAATTCTCATTACAGTTCTGTTTGGCATCAGCGTCAATGAAATTGAAAGTATCAACATGGAATTGACATTTTAGTAAGCTTTCAACCCCTTTGCTGCATAAACATCAAGCGATTGTAAAACATTGGCCTTTAGCAACAATTCTACATGAAACGTATCACCAGCTGCCTTCTGAAATATATTATGCTAAATTTTGTATGACAGCCTAACGGTGCATGAACGTTTATCTAACAGCGATCATAATATGAACGAGTTCAACGTTTGAAAGGGAGAAACCCGTATCAGCTACTAAGATTCTAAATTTAGGTAAGGTCGACTTCAATGGGATGAGACAGAGACTGTTCACAATGAACTGGGCAAATATGTTAATGGGTAAAATGACAGAAGATCAGTGGAAGGTGTTCAAAAAAAAATTTAGTGCGATACAGAACCAGTTTATACCCCTAAGGGGCAGGAGCCCTGCTTGCCAAAAAAAAACAGCCATGGATGACAAAAGAGGTAAGGGACAACAAAACTAAAGGAAAAAGCATACAAAAATGCAAAAAATAGCACAGATTCTGGTGAGTGGGAGAGATACAAAGAACAGCAAAGGGTAACAAAACAGATAGTAAGAACTACAAAAAGGGAGTATAAAAAAATCTTGCCAGGGATATTAAAGTCAACACAATTTTTTTTTACAATTATATTAGGAAAAAGCAATGTGTCAAGAGCAATGTGGGCCCCTTAAAAACTGATAATGGTGATATTGTAAATGAAAATAAGGAAATGGCGGACATGTTAAATAATTACTTAGCATCAGTATTTACAGTAGAGGAGGAGGATAGCATGCCGCACAGCCCAAGGAAACTAATGTTGAATCAGGGACGGGGACTCACCATAATGAATGTAAGCAAATTAACAGTAATGAAGAAAATAATGGCACTGCCAGGACCAGATGGTTTCCATCCCAGTTTTTTAAAGGAAGTAGGTGTGAACATTGCAGAAGCCCTAATTATAACCTTCCAAAGTTCTCTCAATTCAGGAACTGTTCCTTTAGATTGGAAAATTGCACATATCACTCTGCTATTTAAGAAAGGTGATAGAGGGAAACCAGGGAATTATAGACCAGTTAGCCTAACATCTGTTGTTGGCAAATTACTAGAGTCCATAATTAAGCATAGAGTGACTGAAAGCTTGAAAATTTTCAGCTGATCACAGAGAGCCAGCATGGATTTGTAAAGGGTACATCATGCCTGACAAACCTGATTGAATTTTTTTGAAGAGGTGACTAAAGTAGTTGACAGGAGAATGTCTACGGATGTTGTTTATATAGACTTCCAGAAAGCATTTGATAAAGTCCCTCATAAGAGACTGTTAGCTAATATTGGAGCTCATGGAATTGAGGGCAAATTATTGACCTGGTTAGGAAATTGGCTGAGCGGCAGGAGACAGAGAGTAGGGACAATGGGCAGGTGCTCAAATTGGCAGGATGTGAATAGTCATGTCCCACAGGGATCTGTGTTGGGACCTCCACTATTCACTGTTTTTATTGATGACTTACATAAAGGGGTGGAGAGCCACATATCCAAGTTTGCCGAAGACACAAAGCTAGGCAGCATCGTAAGCAGTGTAGATGGAAGCATAAAATTACAGAGATACGCTAATAGATGAAGTGAATGGCCAAAACTGTGGCAAATGGATTTCAATATAGGCAAGTGTGAGGTCATCCACTTTGGACCTAAAAAGGATAGATCAGAGTACTTTCTAAATGGTGAAAAGCTCGAAACAGTGGAGGTCCAAAGAGACTTAGGGGTTCATGTACATAGGTCATTAAAATGTCATGGACAGGTACAGAAAATAATCAAAAAGACTAATGGAATGCTGGTCTTTATATCTAGAGGACTAGAATACAAGGGGGTAGAAATTATGCTACAGCTATACAAAGCCCTGGTTAAACCACACCTGGAGTACTGTGTTTAGTTCTGGGAACTGTACCTTAGGAAGGTTACATTGGCCTTGGAGGGAGCGTAAATTTATTAGAATGATACCTGGACTCCAAGGATTAAATTACGAGAAGAGATTACACAAACGAGGGTTGTATTCCCTGGAATTTAAAAAATTAAGGGGTGATTTGATCGAAGTTTTCAAGATATTAAGGGAAACTGATAGGGTAGATAGAGAGAAACTATTTATGCTGGTTGGGGAGTCCAGGACTAGGGCGCATAGCCTAAAAATTAGAGCCAGGACTTTCAGGAGTGAAGTTAGGAAACACTTCTACACGCAAAGGGTGGTAGAAGTTTGGAACTCTCTTCCGCAAACGGCAGTTGAACATACGGACATATGAATTAAGAGCAGGAGTAGGCCATTCGGCCCCTTGAGCCTGGTCTGCCATTTGATAAGATCATGGCTGATCTGATTGTAATCTTGTGTCATCAGCAAATTTAGCAACCATACATTCGGTCCCATCATCCAAGTCATTGATATAGGCTGTAAATAGTTGAGGCCGAAGCACTGATCCCTGTGGCATTCCACTCGTTACATCTTGCCAACCTGAAAATGACCCATTTATGCCTACTCTCTGTTTCCTGTTAACTAACCAATCCTTTATCCATGCTAATATGTTACCTCCTACACCATAAGCTGTTATTTTGTGTAGTAGCCTTTGATGTGGCACCTTGTCAAAAGCCTTCTGGAAATCCGAGTACACCACATCCACAGGATCCCCTTTATCCACGTTGCATGTTACTTCCTCAAAGAACTCTAATAAATTAGTCAAACACGATTTCCCTTTCACAAAGCCGTGCTGACTCTGCCTGATTGCAATGAGATTTTCTAAGTGCCCTGCTATAACCTCCTTAATAATAGATTCTAGCATTTTCCCTATGACAGATATTAAGCTAACTGGCCTGTAGTTTCCTGTTTTCTGTCTCCCTCCTTTCTTGAACAGAGGAGTTACAGTCACTATTTTCCAATGTGATGGGACCCTTCCAGAATCTAGGCAATTTTGGAAAATTAATACCAATGCATCTACTATCTCTGCAGCCACTTCTTTTAAGACCCTAGGACAAAGTCCATCAGGACCTGGGGACTAGTTGATGCTAGCTCAATTGTTACTTTTAAATCTGAGATTGATAGAATTTTGTTGACCAAAGGTATTAAGGGATATGGGGCTAAGGCAGGTATATGAAGTTAGGTCACAGATCAGCCATGATCTCATTGAATGGCAGAACAGGCGCGAGGGGTTAAATGGCCTACTCCTGTTCCTATGTTCCTAATGTGAGATGAATAATCAGTGCATCAAGCGCTTAGCTTAACCCTTCAGCCTAGTGTAAGTGCTCCTTACCACACTTGGTTCTCAGTGCAGATATGTTTTATTAAACGTACACACTTGTTTTTGACGTTGCAAAGTCTGATGGCACAAATCAATCTGTTGGATATTTAAGACTCAATTCAATCAATTGTTAACAGAGCCAATTCACATTTACCTGTAATCCAAAGTGACATATAGTGAAGGGACCCCAGAATTTAATGTACACACAGCTTTGTACAATGTATCTCTCAAGTATAGAGCTGATTTTCAGCCATTTACTTGATACACCCATCTAGCTTTTATGCATAAAAAGATACATGTACACCACTACAGTACAAAACTAATTTATTTAGAAAAAGTCAGGTTAACGTTAACAAAGCTAAGACAGTTTGGGGAAGGGAGAGGTGGTCCAGACACTTTACACAGGCTGGAGTCTGAAAGCCAGTAAATAATGAGGTAAACTGATTGACATAGACAAGCAATCAACAGCTTAGTGTCTGTAAAAAGGAAGAATGTTGGCAATTAATTTTACTGTTGCATAAGTGAGCACCGTGCATATGAATTACAAAACTGTGGAATAAATTTCAAATTACCCTAGTTTTTACATTGAAGAAAATATGCTTCCACCAGGTCAAGCAGTCAAGTGACAGAAAGGTTGCCTGGTACTCAAAGTTATCAGTTTAATGGAGGAAGCTTTGTCACTTCTCCACTGGATGGAACTCAAGATGCAACAACACTGAGGTGTTCAATTTCAAAAGGGGAAAGGGGGGGGGGGGGAATGGAATTCAGGAATGGGATAAGTTTTAAAATGGGCCAATGTTATTTTTTCCCCCAGAATTTAGTCAGTTCAGATCAGCCAGGGCTTCAAGCCACATCTGCAGTTGCTTCTTGTATTGTACTGTACTGTGACAGAAACCCTCAAAAGCCGCCACTAAAATCCATTAAGAGATTTGAAAGCTATTATCTTTTCTGAATCCAAAGCTTGCAACCTGGATTCCCCTCATTAAACAGGCATCGGCCATCTCTCCTCCTGACTGATTACACTGTAGCACTAGAGCCTTGGATGAATCAGAAGCCGGGACCAGTCTGCCTTCTGAGCTGAAGGAGGCATTGTTTGATGGCAAGCTGACTGTATAGGGAGAGAACTGTTTTTCAGCAAAAATTAATTGAGGCAAATGTTTAAAAATATAACACATTGTATGCATATGTAAAAGGAACTAAAATGTGTGCATATATGTCTCACTATTCCTAATACTGAAGAAATTAATAGGAAACTAACTTACATAGTACATTGTCCACAGGTTGTAGCAGACACTTAAATCCTTGGCCTGCAGTCAATCTATTAGCAGGCTAATGGCGTAGAAGTAGCACTGTGAACCTCAATTATACAGGCAGTGCAGCCGATGTTCTCCGGGGACTTCCTCAGATCTGCCTTCATCAATCCTCAGTATGAGACTTGAACACCTAAATTTAGCTATTTTTTTTAAAAGTGACTTACGTGTTCTTCCTATCAAAATCTCCCAAGTATAGGCTTCATACTAAATACCGAGGAAAAACATATTGTATAGTCTAATTTGACTTCCATACCATGATGTTGAAAAATGACCCAATTCGACTAACTTTTGTAGAAAAAGCAAAGAGCGAAAGTATAATAGTTACTCATCTCTACAATGCCTGACCTCCCTTCTGCTACAGATTCATGGCAAGGTATTGTTGCTCTCTTTTCTAGTAAATATGCATAATAGGTTAATACTTGAATAAAATGTGCTATGCTCCTCTATGTTTCTAGATGCCATTGATATAATACTAACATTTTGACTGCTGAAGTGTCTAAAGATTTCAGATTTCCATGTGCTGTAAGAGGAGTAGAATTACAGATTGTGAGGTTGAAGCTGTTCTAATTCGAATGTCACCTTTCCACAGTAATCACAGGATAGTCCTCAGGTGCCCACTGAACATGAGAAATCTTCAACAGAGGCCCTGACCTCACTATTGGTGAATTCTGGGGGATAATTTTCCCCATCAGGCTTTCAGTCCTTTGCTCAGTTATTTGTTGTTCAGTTTCCGTTCTTGCAGGAGCACGGCACCCACTCACATATGGCAGGGAGTTAAGGCACCCATTCAGAGCTAAGCCATGATAATTGAAAAAAAAGGGAAGAACTTGCATTTATGTAGCGCCGTGCAAAACCTCAGAATGCCTCAAAGCGCTTTACAACCAATAAAGTAATAATGTAGGAAACACAGCAGTCAATTTACTCACAGCAAATGCGATAATGACTAGATAATCCATTTTAGATGGTGTTAGTTGAGGGATAAATATTGGCTAGGACAGTGGGAGAACTCCCCTGCTCTTCTTCGAGTAATGCCATGGGATCTTTCACGTCCACCTGAAAAGGTAGACAAGGCCTCAGTTTAACATCTGATCCAAAAGACAGCACCTCCAACAATGCAGCACTCCCTCAGCATTTCACTGAAGTATCAGCCTAGCTTTTTGCACTCTAGTCTCTGTATTGGGACTTAAACCCACAACCTTCTGGCTCAGAGGTAAGAGTGCTACCACTGAGCCATGGCTGAGACCTTAATACTTACTGTTTAAGAAAACATTCTGTTAACTCTGATGCCTTGTTTTATGAACAAAATTATGGAATAAATCTTTGGAGATTCCAGGAGCATGATTTTTACCTGGAGCCGGGAAGAGAGCAGGGGTTGGTGGGGGGGCTAGTGGGGGGTGGGGGGGTTGGGGGGTCAAGTAGAGATCAGTGTCCTCGGGGTCGGATGTGGGGTTGGGGAGAGGTTAATGTCCTCGGGGGTTGGATGGGGGGTCAGGTAGAGATCAGTGTCCTCGGGGGTCGGATGGGGGGTTGGGGAGAGGTTAATGTCCTCGTGGGTTGGATGGGGGGTCAGGTAGAGATCAGTGTCCTCGGGGGTCGGATGGGGGGTTGGGGAGAGGTTAATGTCCTCGGGGGTTGGATGGGGGGTCAGGGAGAGATCAGTGTCCTCGGGGGTCGGATGTGGGGTTGGGGAGAGATCAGTGTCCTCGGGGGTTGGATGGGGGGTCAGGGAGAGATCAGTGTCCTCGGGGGTCGGATGTGGGGTTGGGGAGAGATCAGTGTCCTCGGGGGTCGGATGGGGGGTTGGGGAGAGATCAGTGTCCTCGGGGGTCGGATGGGGGGTTGGGGAGAGATCAGTGTCCTCGGGGATTGGATGGGGGGTTGGGGAGAGATCAGTGTCCTCGGGGGTCGGATGTGGGGTTGGGGAGAGGTTAATGTCCTCGGGGGTTGGATGGGGGGTTGGGGAGAGATCAGTGTCCTCGGGGGTCGGATGGGGGGTTGGGGAGAGATCAGTGTCCTCGGGGGTTGGATGGGGGGTCAGGGAGAGATCAGTGTCCTCGGGGGTCGGATGGGGGGTTGGGGAGAGATCAGTGTCCTCGCGGATTGGATGGGGGGTTGGGGAGAGATCAGTGTCCTCGGGGGTCGGATGGGGGGTTGGGGAGAGATCAGTGTCCTCGGGGGTCGGATGGGGGGTCGGGGAGAGATCAGTGTCCTCGCGGATTGGATGGGGGGTCGGGGAGAGATCAGTGTCCTCGCGGATTGGATGGGGGGTTGGGGAGAGATCAGTGTCCTCGGGGGTCGGATGTGGGGTTGGGGAGAGATCAGTGTCCTCGGGGGTCGGATGTGGGGTTGGGGAGAGATCAGTGTCCTCGCGGATTGGATGGGGTGGTCGGGGAGAGATCCGTGTCCGCAGAGGGGAGGGCTAATCGTGGCGGGGTGGGGGCTGAGGTGAGAAGTCGGCGATCGGGGGGAGGGGGGTTATGTACTGACATTGGGGGGGTGGCTCGGACATCGGGGCTGGGGCTTGGACATCGGGGGGGGGGGCGCTTTGACATCGGGGTTGGGGGGGTGCGGTTGGCCGTCAGCAAGGATCCGATTGTGGCAGGTGAGCTTGTTGGGTCTGGAGGAAACACTCCTGCTCCTCCTGGCCCACAGGCAGTGCAATATAGGCACTTGCCTGATGAACTGGCCCTTCTTGCCTCCTTTTACCTGGAGAGGTTCATGAGCCCCGGGAAAGACGTCCTGGATGTGTTAAATTTAAAGCTTAGTGAAAATCAATTTAAAAAACACTACTTAACATCTCTTAACTACCTAATTGCCCCGCTAATGACCCGCACTAATTGGGGACGCGACCTCAGCGGTTCGGTTCCACGCACGCATCCAAACGCGCCCATGTTAAACCCGGAAGTGGGCACGTTGGATTTGGGTTGCAGTTGCGACCCAAAAAAACTATGTTCACCTCCCACCCGACTCCAACCCACCCATTCTTGGGGTTACAACTCCCCCCCCAGTCCCGGCACAATTTTCCAGTCATTAAAATTACGCCAGGAAGCTCTTTGCCGAGAGCATACTCCAAAAATGTACCATATCTGCAGTTCAATATCTTCACATGGCAAGCGAAACGTTGGTGGTGCCCTACTAAATTGCAATCTTTCCTTCTCTCCACAGTTGAATCTCGACCAAATGAAATATAGAAAACTGCTACACCACCCCAGAATCCATTCACACATCCACCCGAACTCTACCAAGTTTCAGGACAGATACACAACCATCTACACTTCCACTGGTTGAGGGTATATTGGAAAGGATAGTGATGGGCCATTCAGATCTGAGTCCTATATAGATGGACAAGTTGTTTAGAAGGTCAGTAACCCACTTTCAAACTGAGATTGTAATAAAGATGTCCACAATGTCTGGGACAATTTGCACACTTATTTGGACTACAGAATAGAAAGATTAATCTTAGAAATAGATAGCATCATCCAAGCCATAGATAGCAAGCTGGACCACTGAATTATTGCAATTCTGTTCACCATAGAGGGAACGTCAACTGATGTGGTGTGACTAAGCAAAGTAGGAAAATCGTTTGAAAATACTTTGACTCACATGGGGTCTTCTATCCAGCGATCCCTCTGGTCAGAACTGAATATCCAAGGAAAGAGGATGCAGTCAGCAGCGATCGTGCAGATATACAGTGTTCTGTCAGATGGCAAGATGGTCAGATGGCAACCATCAATGGCAAAGACATTGCAACCCAGAGCCTGTCCCTGATGCCAGTGAGCACTGGCCACATATCTCTGGAACCCTCCCAACTGCCTTTTGTACACAATGATAGCACCTTTCTTCAGGAACTTGTCCAGCTCCCTTTTGAACAGTGCAGCACCCATTGCACGAGCTGGCAACTTATTCCAAAGATCAATAACCCTCTGGGAAAAGAAAAACCACCTGATATCTAACTTAGTTCTATGCTTATGTAACTTGTACGCATGTCCTCTCATTCTCCCTAATTTATGTAATTCAAATAATCTGTCCACATGGACACAGTCTAGTCCCTACATAATTTCTCCCTGAAGTCTACGTTTTTTTTAAAATTGAAGAGACCCAGCTACCTGAGCCTATTATGATAGATGAGGGTTTTTAAACTTGGTATTAATCTAATGGCCCTCCTCCGAACCTTTTCCAGGGCCTCAATAACTCCCACCACTGATCACTCCAATATTCCCTTGGATTAACTTGGATGAGCCACCTTCCAACACTGCCTCCGTCACCAGAATGGTAGCACAGAGTGAAAAGAAGTACTTGCATATCAGGGACGTAGGTCAGATTTGGCACTCGTTCTATGTACACAGTAAATTGATTTAAATCACTTTAATTGTTGTTACATTTATCCACTGCATTACACATAGTTCTGACTAGGTTTAGAGTAGGTTGAGGTCATGAGAATGGATGCAGGTGTGACAGGAGAAGAAAGGCCACCTGTTCTCTGGCGGGTAATTTGTTATAATCTACAATCATTACATAAAAAGGAAACTTTCTTTGAGGTTGTAGCTTGTTATAATGTGTCAGTCAGTGCGTGTGTCTTCAGCCAGAATAGTGTAGGACAGTCCTTACCTTAGCACTGGAAATAATTACATGGCAATCAGAATGTCTCCAAACTGCCATTTTTCCTGGTCCTCCTCCAAAAAGACAATTTGTGACATAATGGGATCATATGGGAACAAAACCATCTGCATGTTCCCCTCCAAATCACACACCATCCCGACTTGGAAATATATCGCCATTCCTCCATTGTTGCTGGGTCAAAATCCTGGAACCTTCACCACACGGACTGCAGCGGTTCAAGAAGGCGGCTCACCACCACCTTTTCAAGGGCAATTAGGGATGGCCAATAAATGCTGGCCTTACCAGCGACGCCCAGATCCCATGAACGAATAAAAAAAAATCCGATCCTCCTTATGGTTTTGCCACTTTACATATTCAATTTGTCCTGCTCTCTACATAACTGATCACCAACTTCAGTATGGCCAAAATTAATTGGATCGGCCCACATAGTGAAGGTTTTAATTACTGGTTTCAATTCACCAGCAGAAAATCATTATCATTGTTTTAAACCTGTTTGGGAAAATGTCAAGCATCAACACCTTGTACATGAAACTTTGTGCCGAGCATTAAATATTTTCTATATGGTTTATTGACATCAAAATTACTGACAAGCAGAAAGTTGTCCCCTTTGTCATTTGGAGATTGTGAAGGTTAACTCATAAATTAAACACTTATTATATTCAGCAGTCACTTTGGCATTAATCTATTTTTATTATAAAAATAGGAAGAGTTTCTTCTTGATTTTATTTTAAAGTTACTATTTTTTTAACAAGGAAGTTTAGGTGCAGATTGTGGAGCAGTTTTTAGCTGCAGTCGGGAAAGTTTCTGAGTCGCTTGATTTTTCATTGTGCTGAAACTGTACACAGTGAACAAGAAGCAGTTGCTGTGAGAGATCACGGAAAGCAGCAGCTCCTAAGGGGATTGAAGACTCAAGAGAGAAGTGGTGCTGAGTGGAGTATAGGACCAAAGCTCTGCTACCAATCATTATCTGCAAGGTAGATCTTTCCGTTGTCTGGAGAAGTTTATTGTCTTTTACCAAGCAGCAGTTTTACTTATTTTTCTATATAATAAAAAATGTTGTGAATGTATTGCCAAGCTGTAGTATCCCTTAAACCAATCATATTGTAGAACCAAAGGACAGAACCAGAGACCGTTGTCTCTTCAACTAATCAGACCTCAGAACTTTGGCCAATCAAATCCTAGAACCACAGGCTTAAACAATTAGGGGAATCAGCAAAGAGCAGCTGATTGCAGAGCAAAACAGAGCAGGGTGACTTTTATCAAAGGCTATTATTGAAAAGAAAGAAAATTAAAATTCAAGACAAAATCATGTAGAAAATCTGAAATAAAACAATCAGGCCCAAAGACAAATATTTTCAAAAGAGAATATAAGAATCATCACAATGCAGAACATGGGCCCCATTTTTATCTGATAATTTGAAATGCAGTGTCAGTAAAATAAAGGAAAGGCAAATAAAACTACAAAGAGAAAAAGAAATACATAAGAGAAAAAAAAATCGACAAAACACATGTTAATTAATTTAAAATAAATTTTTAATGAGTGCTAATGTGTTAACCTTTATGTGGTTGAAACATGTAATGACTTCTCGCACCACATCACATTCACCCCTGTGCTTGCTGATCTACATTGGCTCCTGGTCCACCAACACCTTGATTTTAAAATGTTCATCCTTGTGATCAAATTCCCTCTCTACCTCTGTAACCTCCTCCAGCCCTACAACCCTCCAAGAACTCTGCGTTCTCCAACTCTGGTCTCTTGTGCATCGCTGATTGTCTTCTCTCCACCATTGGCAGCTGTGCCTTCAGGTGTCTAGGCCCTAAGCTCTGGAATTCCCTTCACAAACCTCTCTGCTTCTCTCTCCTCCTTTAAGACACTCCTGAAAACCTGCATTTTGACGAAGCTTTTGGTTACCTGTCCTAATGTCTCCGTCTTTGGCTCGGTGTCAATTTTGTATGATTATGCTCCTCTGAAGCACCTTGAGACATTTTACTACGTTAAAGGCACTATATAAATACAAGTTGTTGTTCTTAGTGGAAAAAGCACAGAATAGATATTAAATATATTGATACTTACTGTGATAAATACAATTTGAACAAATTGCAGTTTTATTCCATTCCATGTTGTTTAATTCTATTATGCACAGCATTAGCGTCAAAATCCTTCTGAACTAATTCTTTTAAATTGTAAAAAACAAGTTAATCCTGATCATAACTTTTTATGAGTTAACATTTCTGTGTCACAACAAAACCCAAGGTCCTGAAATTCCAATTGAGTCAAGGGCACAACTTGGACGGATCGCTCAACAAGGAACCAGATCTGCCACAATTCCAGTATATGGGGGGGAATGAATGAGCCTTCCTACTTCCACCCGCAGCAAGACGTAGGGCTCGATATTAGGAGGGAGGCGGGTTGTCAGCGGGGGATCGACTGGGCGCGTGGGTAACGTGCCCATTGAATTCGGGGTGCTCCGCACGCGATCGCAGCCTAATTGAAGGTACTTACCTTGGCTTCCGGGTTTCCCGTTCCAGACCTGCGCAGCGGGCGGACTGCGCTCTCGCATCACAGGCTGTCAGCAGGAGGAGCACTATTTAAAGGGTAGTCCTCCAATGCTCCTCCTGCAGCAAACAACCAATTTTGGATCATGGAGCAGGCCAGAGGCAAGGCTGCTCCAAGGTTCTCTGACTCCTCACTCCAGGTACTGCTCGATGGGGTGAGGAGGAGGAGGGAAATTTTTTTTCCATCGGATGGGAGGAGGTGTCCTCCCTCTGTCACCAAGAAGGCCTGGCTGGAGGTGGCCGAAGAGGTCACTAGCAGCAGCAATGTGTCCAGAACCTGGGTCCAGAGCAGGAAGCGATTTAATGACCTAACCAGGTCAGCCAAAGTGAGTATACTTACGCATTCTCCCACACTCCGTCTTCCACATCACCTCCACCACCACACAACTCCTTCTGCACTGCCACCACAATGCTCTCGCATCATCCCTCACATCCACCATCCATCAACCATCATCCTCACCTTGCCTGCACTTACTCACCGCCCCAGTTCCCATTCGAACACTACCACGCAACCCAATCCTCATACAATCTCATGGCTATGTCTCACATGCACCCTCCCATGCATCTCCCTCATGGTCAGCCCCACCCACACCAATGCATGCAGCAGATCATCATGCAACCATCACTCAATCACTCCTCTGTGTTTTGCCTTGATAGGAAAAGAGATGCCAGAATGCCCGGGAGAGGGCAAGGACCGGAGGGGGCCCGCCACACCAGGTGGTCTTAACAGGTGTGGAGCAGCAGGCACTCGAAATAAGCCGGACGCTGGAGTGCCTGTCCATGACGGATGCCAAGACTGGGAACGCACAAGCGGCTGGTGACAGAAATCTAACACTCAGCACTCATGATAGCGAATGATCTTAGCATCACTTGGCATCTGCAGCACCTCAACATCTGTCCACATGCTTAATATTGCTTTCTGTTCTCTTGCAGGGCCATCTGTGAGTGCCGTGATGGCGGAGGGCGATTCCTCAGAGGACCTGCCGACCTCTGAGGGTGCATCATCACATCTAAGCCAGCTATCCACCAGCGCAGATACGCACACCTCGGTGGGTCCCCGTCCTCACTTAGTTGGGCTTGCACATGGTGAGTCACCACGCACATGTGAGCATGAGCAGACCCTGGTGGCAGGGGCAGCCGTGCAGAGTCCTCGCCGGTGGGAGCACTCTTCTCCTGGCTCTGCTCAGCTGGACCCAGATGCTGAACCGTGGGGGCCAGCCATGAAAAGGAGAGTCATCGAGGCCAGCAGCACATTGCCGAGGTACTGGAACAGTTGCCACGTGCACTCTCCACAATCGTGCAGAGGATGGAGGAGTCCAACTCCTGCATGAGTAGAATACTGTCACAGAGATAGTGTCGCGGGTAGGTGCGGGAATGTCTGCGATGGAGGAAAGGCTAGCCTCCATCGAGCTTCAAGCATGGCTCAACAATGAGTCCATTCAGGCCCTGACAACGGCCATTTGGATTCAGGGCGAGCAACATTCTGCCGCCTTAAACAGGCTGACAGATACCTTACAACTGGCCTTCCAAGGCTTCACACAAGTCCTCCAAACTGTCGTCCAGCAGGGTGGAAGGAGTGATGTGGGCCTGGGCCAGGACAGGGATGATGGTGAAAGGGGACATGGAAGTGGGGACGCCACTCAAAGCACTCCCACGTTTCACCCGTTGCCCCCCTCTCAACCAGTAACCACAATGCTGCCCCCTCTCCAGGTGGCCGAATCTGCCCCTGCACAGGTGCAGGTGGAGCAGTCTTTGGAGGGGTCCTCACGGGCACCGAAACCCAGAGGGCATCCGCGCAAAGTATCTCATCGGTCAGGGCATGGACAACAGCAACCTGTCACTACCTCTACTGAAGCCACAGGGGTTGCACCACGTAGGGGTTCCCGTAAATGTAAGGCGAAGGTTTTGTGAGCACAAAGAGGATGCACAAGGGTGTAAGACAAAATGTCATGTTTTTGATTTACTTTTGTTTGTTTTGCAAAAAATCATTAAAAATTGATATCACCACCACTACCATGTCTTTGCAAATCTAGTCTGGTTTGTGCAATAATGCCCTTTCCTGAGGATCACCATGAAGACCCACAACTGATGCCACCCATTGTGTCACTGCAGAGTGGGTGTAGGTGTATTTGCAGGGCTCTTTTGTGCAGACGACTGAGAGACGTCGGCGATGTCCCCGGTGGCACCCTGGAAGGATGCGGAGAAGTTGTTGAGGGCAGTGGCGACTTTGACAGCGACAGGTAAGAAGATGGTGCTCGGGCCAGCCGGGAGCAGCTCGGCATGAAGGAGGCTGCAGATGTCCACGACTACATGTCGAGTGACTCTGAGCCTCCGTGTGCACTGCTGTTCAGAGAGGTCCAGAAAGCTGAGCCTCGGTCTGTAGACCCTGTGGCGAGGGTAGTGCCTTCTGCGATGCATCTCTCTCTGCGATTGCCCTCCCTCCTGCTGTGCAGGTGGATATGTCACAGCACTGTGTTGTGGAGCTCCACGTGCCAGAGGTGGACGGCGTGGCCGGCGAGGCTGGTGATGCTGTTCGTCCTCCGAGGAGGTCATGACAGCAGCTATGGCGGTCCCTATCCGGAGGATGTACATTTGAGGGGGTCTGCAAGGTAGGTAAACGTGTCTGCACACCGGGGTTGAGGTTGCAAGTTGGTGAATTTTAGTGTTAGAAGGAGGGTATTGCAGGCCAAACTTTGTCCAAAGTGACAGAGTGGCCTCCTGCAATGAGTGAGGGTCTCCCCCCACCACCTGTCAAATGGACCTTTGCAGCTGCCACAGGCTGATGGCTGCAACACGTCCATTTCAACTGGTAGTGTTTCCCCCAGTACGGGAAACACTCTCAGTTTAGATGAAAATCCCACCCCTCCTAAAATATCCGACAAATAAGGTCTGCTAACGACCTGAAGTATCAAAATAATTGCCTTAACTGGGATCCCGCCGGCTTTAATTGTCGGTGGGAGTCCTGCATGCCGGGGCTGCGTGCGCATCTAAGCGCGTCACTGGGGAACCCGGAAGTGGGCTGGTTGGAGCCAGGCTCGGGACCCACCCCAGGAATCCCCAATTTTTGGAGCCCTCCCGCCACGAATGCACCCGCTTGGATGTCCGAAAATTGAGCCCGTTGTGTCTGGGAGAGTCTCGGGGATTCAACTCAGTCAGCCCTTATAAAGCCTCAATGGAAGTCTCGCCAGCTGAGAGTTAGTTCCTGTGAAGCCCCAGTCCGTACACAAAGGTGATTGATAACCTGAAAATTCGCCCAATGGCTCCTTTAGGAGCTGCAGGCGTTTTGAACTATTCTAAAATGGTGTTGGCGTTCTCCTAATCCGCTTCATTCTCCATTCGGGGTTGGAGGCAGCGGCTGTTGATGGATCCTTAGGCAGGTGTAGGCTGTCTTCCTCCAGAGACCAATGACTGTGTCCCTGCAATTTGGGATAGAGACAATGGCCACAGACAACGGTGGACATGCAGCCCATTCCGAGGCACTTCTGCAGTGGTTTTGTCGGAATTTCAGTGCATATTCCACTGCTATCAAGATATACCTCATACAACAAGAATTGTTGATTTTTTTTAAGATTTAAAATTTCGATGTTATGTGGTAAAAGAGATAAGATTGATTATAAGAAGCATACTTAAGGCAACTGGTAAAATACTTCTGAGAATGAAAACGAGTAAGAAAATTAGAGAGAAAAGAGAAAGTGTGTGAGAGACATACAGTGTGAGAGATATGTAAATAAAAGGAGACAGAGGGAAAAAGAGACTTACAGGAAGTGATAAAGGGTAAGATACAATCAACAGGAGAAAATCCATGAACGCCTCAGAGAGAGACCGATAATGGGGTCCCAGGTGGGACTGCTGCCCCGGGTGATCCATACAGTAGTGCCAGTTGAAAAAAAGACACAAAAATCAGAAAATGTGGAGTTGGCAAAACCCAAGACAGAAGCTTAAACATTGCCTTGTTTGAATTTTTATATCCATGCAGTTGTGAAGTCAGCTCATTTAAATATCTTTCTGGTGCTCCTGAAGAATAATGCATGATGGTCTTGATGTGGGGAGGGGGTCTGGTATTTCATGAGCTTTAATATGGAGCATGTTTTTATTCTGGGGAGGAGGTGCAGGATGACAGAGGCAAACTGGTAACCCATGGGAAAGATAGAGGCAAAAGATGTGACAGGAGCAACTGAACTGCATTCTCCAACAAGTACTGAAATGAAGGTCCAGTGGAAAAATAGGTCTATTTTTCCAATGGACCTTCATTTCAGTACCTGTTTGAGAATGCAGTTCAGTTGCTCCTGTCACATTCACAGGAAGGCTTTTAGTTTCTGTAAGAATATGGTTTAAAGCCAAACATGGTCAATATCCCATCTCACACAGCTCGCATAAAGATCCCAAACATTTAGCAAGAGGGCGATGTTAATAGAAGGGAAGGGGGGGTGTTGTGGCTTGGTGTGTGTGAACAAAGACAGTTTGTAAAAGACAGAGATGGCTGAAACTTCAGAACTATAAACACCCAAAGATCAAGAGATGGCCCATTTCCAGATGCTGTAACGTCAGAAGGTGGTTTATACCAAAACAAGAGATGCGTTGCTAAGAAACGAGACATTGGTAGGGCTGTGCAAGGCGATGAGAGGGTCTGTACGCAGATAAGAAGGACCTATGCATTCCTCAGAGGAACATAATAGCTTGTAAACAGAGATGAGGTAGAAGTCATTAACTATGTTACGAAAAACAGCTTATCTTGAGTTGCTAATGTTGTGTCATCACGTTTCTTTTATATTTGTTCATGGGATGTGGGCATCACTGGCGAGGCCAGCATTTATTGCCAATCCCTAATTGCCCTTGAGAAGGTGGTGGTGAGCCATCTTCTTGAATCACTGCAGTCCGTGTGGTGAAGGTTCTCCCACAGTGCTGTTAGGAAGGGAGTTCCAGGATTTTGACCCAGCGACGATGAAGGAACGGCGATATATTTCCAAGTCGGGATGGTGTGTGACTTGTACGGCAACGTGCAGGTGGTGTTGTTCCCATGTACCTGCTGGCCTTGTCCTTCTAAGTTGTAGAGGGTTTGGGAGGTGCTGTCGAAAAAGCCTTGGCGAGTTGCTGCAGTGCATCCTATGGATGGTACACACTGCAGCCACTGTGCGCAGGTGATGAAGGGAGTGAATGTTTAGGGTGGTGGATGGGGTGCCAATCAAGCAGGCTGCTTTGTCCTGGATGGTGTCGAGCTTCTTGAGTGTTGTTGGAGCTGCACTCATCCAGGGAAGTGGAGAGTATTCCATCACACTCCTGACTTGTGCCTTGTAGATGGTGGAAAGGCTTTGGGGAGTCAGAAGGTGAGTCACTCGTCGCTGAATACCCAGCCTCTGACCTGCTCTTGTAGCCACAGTATTTATGTGGCTGTTCCAGTTAAGTTTCTGGTCAATGGTGACCCCCAGGATGCTGATGGTGGGGGATTCGGTGATGGTCATGCCGTTGAATGTCAAGGGGAAGTGGTTAGAATCTCTCTTGTTGGAGATGGTCATTGCCTGACACTTGTCTGGCGCGAACGTTACTTGCCACTTATCAGCCCAAGCCTGGATGTTGTCCAGGTCTTGCTGCATGCAGGCACGGACTGCTTCATTATCTGAGGGGTTGCGAATGGAACTGAAGACTGTGCAATCATCAGCGAACATCCCCATTTCTGACCTTATGATGGAGGGAAGGTCATTGATGAAGCAACTGAAGATGGTTGGGCCTAGGACACTGCCCTGAGCAACTTCTGCAGCAATGACCTGGGCTGAGATGATTGGCCTCTAACAACCACTACCATCTTCCTTTGTGCTAGGTATGACTCCAGCCGCTGGAGAGTTTCCCACCTGATTCCCATTGACTTCAATTTTACTTGGGCTTCTTGGTGCCACACTCGGTCAAATGCTGCCTTGATGTCAAGGGCAGTCACTCACACCTCACCTCTGGAATTCAGCTCTTTTATCCATGTTTGGACCAAGGCTGTAATGAGGTATGGAGCCGAGTGGTCCTGGCGGAACCCAAACTCAGCATCGGTGAGCAGGTTATTGGTGAGTAAGTGCCGCTTGATAGCACTGTCGACAACACCTTCCATCACTTTGCAGATGATTAAGAGTAGACTGATGGGGCGGCAATTGGCCGGATTGGATTTGTCCTGCTTTTTGTGGACAGGACATACCTGGGCAATTTTCCACATTGTCGGGTAGATGCCAGTGTTGTAGCTGTACTGGAACAGTTTGGCTAGAGGCGCGGTTGGAGGAGTTACGACCATGAGATAAGACCAGCGGTGCTTACATACAGAACAACGCAGCCGAATAGTATAAAGATAGGGCATGCTCCCTCCCAAAGGTTAGAGACCTCAAGAGGGGATGGTCGGAAGTACGTTGCCACAGGCAGTCCGCAAAGTTCAGGTCTGATCATCCTGAATTCATGGTCAGATCGGGTTGTATTGATTGCTTGTCATTATTGTAATCGGTAGACAAAAGACAAAAGTATTCTAACTATAATACTGTTGAATGTAATGTTGAAGACAGTTGTCGTGCGACTCTGTTGTAAGTCAATCTATTAAACTTACTATTTTATAACCACCCGTCCTAAATCAAGCAGAAGTTATTGTTGAAGGATTAACAGTCACAGTTGCGACAGTAACGGGAGAAATTCGCTAACAATTTCAATATTGTCTGTGACCGCAATGAACCTTAAGCACAGTCTGAAAGATACCGTTAGGACTGGCCGGCTGTACTGGGCTTCAGTGAGCCCACTGGGCATGTCGTAGGTCTCAGACTTCCATACCCAATAACACCTACTGCATTAGCTCCAGAAAGACAGGAGAAGACTCTTGCAAACGGAGACGTCAACTTAGCTGCCCTGGCACAGCACTTCGTGTGATGGGAATGCATATCAGGAATTCAAGTGGAGGCCAGTACACCCATTTAGCAATTTTCCGTCGTTGGAAGATTGCGTCAGGAGCATTAAATCATAAAAGTTTTGATGCACTAAGTTAGCTGCAGATTTTTATCGGTTTCGATACTTTCTTAAAACTAGTTGTAAGTAAACGCTTATTACTTTTTTTCATTCTCAGAACTGAGTGGAAGCTGCATCCCACATCAGTCTGTATTTTAGTGACCAGTAGAGCCCGCAGGGATCACAACAGGTGGAGATTGGTTTTACCATCTTCCGCTTATAGCAGGTAAATCGCGTTAACACCAACATGCCCTCTATAAGCAGTGGGGACTGTAATTCAGTCTCAGGTTTCAGATGACGAGCAAACTTCTCGAGCTGTCCTCTTATCTTGGCGACATTATTCATAAGCATGGGATTAGCTTCTACATGTATTCCAACGACAGCTAGCTTTCCCTCTCTGTTACCATCCCCAACCGGCTGTGTTGTCCAACCAGCTGGCCAACATCGCCTTGAGGAGGAGCCAGAACTTTCTCCAGCTTGACGTGGCCATCATTGAAACCATTTTGTTCGGTTCTCACCGACAAACTCTCTACGCCCACTCCCCTGCCATCCCCTTCCCAGGTTGCTTAATCAGGCTGAACCTGACCATGCATAACTTTGGTGGCCCTCAGCTCAGCTGGTCCATCGATTCAGTCTCATTTAGCCATGTTGCAATTAAGCAATATGACCCTCAATAGCAGCCTGGGAGATTTCCTGGGCGAGCCAAAGAATGATGTAAAAAAAAACTAGGCCATTTCAGGGAAAAAAGGATTTGGGGAACATAAGGACATAAGAAACAGGGGCAGGAGTAGGCCCCTCGAGCCTGTTCCGCCATTCAATAAGATCGTAGCTGATCTTCTACATAGAGTCATAGAGTTATACAGCACGGATAGAGGCCCTTCGGCCCATCGTGTCCGCGCCGGCCATCAAGCCCAGTCTAATCTAATCCCATATTCCAGCATTTGGTCCGTAGCCTTGTATGCTATGGCATTTCAAGTGCTCATCCAAATGCTTCTTGAATGTTGTGAGGGTTCCTGCCTCCACAACCCTCTCAGGCAGTGAGTTCCAGACTCCAACCACCCTCTGGGTGAAAAAGTTCTTTCTCAAATCCCCTCTAAACCTCCCACCTTTTACCTTGAATCTATGCCCCCTTGTTATAGAACCCTCAACGAAGGGAAAAAGCTCCTGAGTATCCATCCTATCTATGCCCCTCATAATTTTGTACACCTCAATCATGTCCCCCCTCAGCCTCCTCTGCTCCAAGGAAAACAAACCCAATCTTCCCAGTCTCTCTTCATAGCTGAAGCGCTCCAGCCCTGGTAACATCCTGGTGAATCTCCTCTGCACCCTCTCCAAAGCGATCACATCCTTCCTGTAGTGCGGCGACCAGAACTGCACACAGTACTCCAGCTGTGGCCTAACCAGTGTTTTATACAGTTCCATCATAACCTCCTTGCTCTTATATTCTATGCCTCGGCTAATAAAGGCAAGTATCCCATATGCCTTCTTTACCACCTTATCTACCTGTTCCGCCGCCTTCAGGGATCTGTGAACTTGCACACCAAGATCCCTCTGACCCTCTGTCTTGCCTAGGGTCCTCCCATTCATTGTGTAGTCCCTTGCCTTGTTAGTCCCTCCAAAGTGCATCACCTCGCACTTTTCCGGGTTAAATTCCATTTGCCACTGTTCCGCCCATCTGACCAACCCATCTATATCGTCCTGCAGACTGAGGCTATCCTCCTCGCTATTTACCACCCTACCAATTTTTGTATCATCAGCGAACTTACTGATCATACCTTTTACATTCATATCCAAGTCGTTAATGTAGACCACAAACAGCAAGGGCCCCAGCACAGATCCCTGTGGTACCCCACTGGCCACAGGCTTCCAGTCACAAAAACAACCTTCGACCATCACCCTCTGCCTTCTGCCACTAAGCCAGTTTTGTATCCAAAGTGCCAAGGCACCCTGGACTCCATGGGCTCGTACCTTCTTGACCAGTCTCCTGTGCGGGACTTTATCGAAGGCCTTACTGAAATCCATGTATACCACATCCACTGCGTTACCCTCATCCACACGCCTAGTCACCCCCTCAAAAAATTCAATCAAATTAGTCAGACATGATCTTCCCTTGACAAAGCCATGTTGACTATCCCTGATTAATCCTTGCTTCTCCAAGTGGAGACTAATTTTGTCCTTCAGAATTTTTTCCAATAATTTTCCTACCACTGGCCTGTAGTTCCCCGGATTTTCCCTACTCCCCTTCTTGAATAATGGTACTACATTAGCGGTTCTCCAGTCCTCTGGCACATCCCCTGTGGCCAGAGAGGTTCTGAATATATGTGTTAGAGCCCCCGCAATCTCCTCCTTTGCCTCACACAGTAGCCTGGGATACATCAACTCCACTTTCCCACCTTACCCCATATCCCTTGATTCCCTTAGAGTCCAAAAATCTATCGATCTCAGTCTTGAATATATTCAACAACTGAGCAACCACAGCCCTCTGGGGCAGAGAATTCCAAAGATTCACAATCCTCTGAGTGAAGAAATGTTTCCTCATCTCGGCCCTAAATGGCCGACCCCTTATCTTGAGACTATGGCCTCTAGTTCTCGTCTCTCCAGGCAGGGAAACAGCCTCTCAGGATCTACCCTGTCAAGCCCTCTAAGAATTTTATACATTTCAATGAGATCACCTCTCATTCTTCTAAACTCCAGAGAATATAGGCCCATTCTAATCAATCTCTCATCCTAGGAATCAATCCAGTGAACCTTCGTTGCACTACCTCTAAGGCAAGTATATCCTTCCTTTGGCAAGGAGACCAAAACTGTACACAATACTCCAGGTGTGGTCTCACCAGAGCCCTATACAATTGCAGTAAGACCTCCTTACTCTTATAAATCCAACCCCCTTGCAATAAGGACTAACATACTATTTGCCTTCCTAATTGTTTGCTGTACATGCATGATAACTTTCTGTGATTCGTGTACAAGGACACCCAAATCCCTCTGACTACCAACATTTCTTTGTCTCTCACCTTTTAAAAAATATTCTGCTTTTCTATTCTTCCTACCAAAGTAGATAATTTCACATTTCCCCACATTATACTCCATCTTTCACCTCCTCACCCACTCACTTAACCTGTCTATATCCTATTGCAGCCTCTTTACATCCTCCTCACAGTTTACTTTCCCATCTAGCTTTGTAATCTCAGCAAACTTGGATAGATTACACTCGGTCCCCTAATCTAAGTCATTGATATATATTGTAAACAGCTCAGGCCAAAGCACTGATCCTTGCAGCACCCCACTAGTTACAACCTGCCAACCTGAAAATGACCCATTTATTCCTAGTCTCTGTTTTCTGTCCGTTAACCAATCCTCAATCCATGCTAATATATTACTGCCAATCCTATGAGCCCTAATCTTGTGTAACAACCTTTTGTGTGGCACCTTATCAAATGCCTTTTGAAAATCCAAATATAATCCAAATTCCTCTCCATCCTTTCCTAGAACCTCAAAACTGTGGAATTCTTTCTTTTCATTAAATTTTCTTCTTTCTACAATCATCAGACTTTAAGAACACAAGTTTGGTATTTACTAATCACTCAGAAAGATGTGAGTTCAAGCATGCTACAGAACATACAATGACTGCACTTGAAAATGATTCATTGTAAGTGAAGCACTTGTAGCATTTCTGAGAGATATGATAAGCTATTGTATAAATGTCAGTTAGTTCTTTCTGTCTTTACCTTCTGATTCACGTTGTCTTTTCTTTTAACCTTTTCAGCCTCGGTAATGTCATTCACTATGAGCCTTCACAATCATTTCTAAATCAAAAAACAAATGTATAATAAATGCTAAACATAGAGGCCCTGAAATTCCACAGTTCTCCTGGTATCCCACCATAACTCCCACCATAACTGGGAAACAGTGTAAATGGCCCTTTTTTAGCAGCTTACACAGCTTGCTTCGGGATTTCACCAATCTCACACTGAGAACCCCTGCAGAGTTTCTGAAGCTTGGCCTGTCTTCCACTTTTGTTCCTTCCCTTGCAACGCTCTGTTCAGTTCATTGTCTGCCTCTGGTCCTTGCCAGTTTCTCTCCCCCCCACCCACTCCCCACCACCATAAAAAATTGATCTATGACACATAAAAGACACTGAATAGCTTTGTATGTTATCTTCTGAACCTTGAGAGATGAGGGGCATCTTTCAGTACAACCCAGGCAAAGTTTCAAGGATTATTGTATTATAAAGAAATCACTTGCACTTATATAGCATCTTTCACGACTTTGGGATGTCCCAAAGTGCTTTACAGCTATTGAAGTACTTTTTGAAGTATAGTCACTGTTGTAGGAAATGCAGCAGCCAATTTGCACACAGCAAAATCCCACAAATAGCTATATGATAATGACCAATGATGTTGACTGAGGGATAAATATTGGCCAGGACCCCAGGGAGAACTCCCCCACCCCCTCTCCTGCCCTCTTGAAAGACACATCTCAAATTTCATACAGCAGCATCTCTCAGCATCTTTGAATGTTCTTCCTGCTGACTCATGGGTTGAAGTGTGCATTCTGCCAAAGCAGGCTTTCTACATTGTCTGCATTGTTGTTTCAGGAGAACACAACCTATATGACAAGGGAGAGACAGGGCAAGAGAATGAGACACCCAACATCAAGCTTCTGTTCCCTATAAGGAGAAAGTCCACCTTCTGTAGGGGATGTCCATAATCAAGGGAGTTAATGATGGAGAAGTTGGAGAGCAGGTACCAGCTGTAGGTTTCTCATGACATTCTGCTCCTTTTCTATCTCTGGCTGCAGGAGCACACCAAATTTTCCCATAAACAGTCTCATATTACTGCTTCTTCTGAAAGTGATTGGACAACTCTGTTCCTCCACCACCCATTCTCATTTCTCTTCCTCTTCTAGATAAAACACAGCACCAAGAGGCAGAGGACGAAGATCCCATAATCTAGGCTGACTGAGGGAGTGCTGCAGTGTAGAAGGTGCCGTTGAACTGAGGCCCCATCTGCCCCCTCAGGTGGATATAAAAGATCCCTTGGCACTATTCAAGAAAAAGCAGGGGAGTTATCCTGGTTTCTGGCCAGTATTTATCCCTCAACCAACATCACTAAAACAGATTATCTGGTCATTTGTCTCATTGCTATTTATGAGACCTTACTGTGTGCAAATTAGATGCCATATTTCTCTACATTATAAGAGTGACTACACTTCAAAAGTACTTAATTGGCTGTAAAGCACTTTGGGACATCCTGAAATCATGAAAGGCGCTATATAAATGCAAGTTCTTTCTTCTATTATGTACCATAGGGCTATTAATTGCAATTGGAAGGTTTTGCTGAAGCTAGACATGCAGATAGATTGCATCTATTCTGAGCCATTGAAAAGAAAAGGTTGCTGCTATCCAACTTGTTTCACCATAAAGTCACCTACACTTGGAAGCAGTAATACCGCCTTTTGGAATGTAACATTTAATTCCAAATCATAAGTGAGTAATTAGAATGTGATAGACTGAACTGGTACAAAACAGCACAGCAAATCCGATAAAGCTGGAAAGCCCAACTCCAGCTCATTAAAACTATATTTTTTCACTTTCATCTACATATTAATGACTGCACCTCATTCAATACTCCAATCTAATATTGGAAGTTTCCGATCTCCTGTCACTTACTAAGATATAAATAATTAAAGCAGTTCCATGTGAACTAGATCCCGTCATTGTACAGTGCTTCAACTCTGCTACAACAGCTTTATCAGACTTAAATTTAATAAATGTGAAAAGTTTTTCTATAAGAGTTTATTGATTGAACATTTATCAATTCTAGTATAATACAAAAGCTCTAGTACTGAACCTAGAACATTAGTAATAATGAGACCTGACAAGTGGCTGAATAAATGGCAGGGATTTTGACACTTATAATTCCCAGCTGCTACAATATTTCTGTCAAACGTAATTTAAAATAAGAGAAAGGAAACCACTCAAAAATAACTCAGAGAATGGACTGGCTATACACACATTTACACAACGTCTTATCTTCCCTATATTTTAAGAACTTTCACAGAAAGATGATTAGAGGCAAGAAACTGTAAAATTATCTTGGATCGCAGCTGAGAATAAAGAATTCTCATTGGTTGAGATCCATCATGACACTCACCATAAATACATGGGTTTCTTTCAGCTCCAGAACCTTCTGCACATTAAAAGGATTATAGACTGCATTAGCAAATACATTTAAAAATATTTTTAAAAAACTAAGGTTGCAAACTGTCATGGTCTCACAAAGAATAGAAAAGAGAAACCAGCTCTAATCGGTCTTGATAATCATGTTTTTCTCCACTGCTCTGAGCTTGTTCAATTCCAATGTATCTCTGTCTCAAGCATACAATAATAGACTCTATCCATTTTTCCCTTTCACTCACACAGACTTTCCATCTTGCTCTTTCACACTGCCTGACTCCCTCACATAAAGTGCAGACAGAAGTGAGGTAAAAGTCACAAGATTACAAGTATTAATCAGTCTTTGGCATGGAGTATTTCCCATTCGAGGGTGACATTTTATTTAGTTGTACTGTGAAAAAAAAGTCATCTGATAATCGTAACAACGTGCACTTCATGTTTGGCAATCAGAAGCTTTATCTGAATGGATTTCTCAGTAGTTTGGTTGGAGTATGTTTATGGGGTCAGACACCCGACTGACCCAACATAAATCTGACAATTTTCACAACCTACAAAATGACTGCAGTCAAGATCATGGGCTATTCTGACTCCCGTATCCCAGCTGCTCTTTTACTCCAAGATCTCCAATTCTGACTGTTTTGTATCTCTGAGCTCTGTTTCCTTTCTGAGCATCTCTGAGATCTTCACTCACTCTGAGATCTCCTTCCCCTCACTTATCAACTTTAAACCTTCCACCGACATACTTGATAATCACTCCTAATTTTCCCTCCACTGCCATTTCTGCACCAACATGCCCCCCCCCACCCCCCCCACCACCGCCTTCCCCACCTTTACTCTTTCAGTGAGATCAGCATTACAGTGGCCAGCACAAGTAGTCTGTTTCATTTCCTGGCACTGGGAATGGCAGATATTCCTCCAATCCATATTGCTCCCTGTTATGAGATTGAGCCAACAGCAAGCAGCAACGCAGCAAAGGTCATCAAATTCCCCTCCCCTCCCCCTCCCCCCCAATTCAACCTTTCCTTACTTTGAGATCTATTTGCTTCATACAATAAAGTTAGCAGCCCTCGTGCTGAAGTAACAGAAGTGGATCATTAGGCTGATCTTGTGGCATTTCCTAAGGTTAGCCCTAATCAGCCACTCATGGCAAGCTCCTGGCATAGATTAGGCTTAGTGCTGAGTGTAAGAGTGTAAGAATTTTTTATGTTTCAATGAGATCACCTCTCATTCTTCTAAACTCTAGAGAATACAGGCCTAGTCTACTCAATCTCTCCTCATACAACAATCCCGCCATCCCAGGAATCAGTCTGGTGAACCTTCGTTGCACTCCCTCTATGGCAAGTATATCCTTTCTTAGGTAAGGAGACCAAAATTGTAACAATACTCCAGGTGCAGTCTCACCAAGGCCCTATATAATTGCAGTAAGACATCTTTATTCCTGTACTCAATCCTCTTGTAATAAAGGCCAACAAACCATTTGCCTTCCTAATTGCTTGCTGCACCTGCATGTTAGCTTTCAGTGACTCATGTACAATGACACCCAGGTCCCTTTGAACATTATCATTTCCCAATCTGTCACCATTTAGAAAATACTCTGCATTTCTGTTTTTCCTACCAAAGTGGATAACTTCACATTTTTCCACATCATATTCCATCTGCCATGTTCTTGACCACTCACTTAGCCTGCCTATATCCCCTTGAAGCCTCTTTGCATCCTCCTCACAACTCACATTCCAACCTAGTTTTGTGTCATCAGCAAACTTGGAAATATTATATTTGGTCCCCTCATCCAAATCATTAATATAAATTGTGAATAGCTGGGTGGGGCCCAAGCACCGATCCCTGCGGAACCCCTCAAGTCACAGTCTGCCAACCTGAAAAAGACCCGTTTATGCTTACTCTCTGTTTTCTGTCTGTTAACCAATTCTCAATCCATGCCAGTATATTGCCCCCAATTCCATGTGCTCTAACTTTGTTCACCAACCTCCTGTGTGGGACCTTATCAAAAGCCTTCTAAAAATCCAAATACACCACAACCACTGGTTCCCCCTTATCTATTCTACTAGTTACATCCTCAAAGAACTTCTATCGGTTTGCCAAACATGATTTTCCTTTCATAACTCCATTTTGACTCTGCCAAATCCTATTATTATTTTCTGAGCGTCCTGTTATCACATCCTTTATAATAGCATTTTCCCTACTACTGATGTCAGGCTAACAGGTCTGTAGTTCCCTGTTTTCTCTCTCCCTGCTTTCTTAAATAGTGGGGTTACATTTGCTACCCTCCAATCTGCAAGACCCATTCCAGAATCTATAGAATTTTGGAAGATGACAACCAATGCATCCACAATCTCTATAGCCACCTCTTTCAAAACCCTGGGATGTAGATCATCAAGTCTTTGGGATTTATTGACTTTCAGTCCCATTAATTTCTCTAGTACTATTTTTTAACGTTTAGATTGGGAATTCCAGGGCTTTGGGCCTAAACAGCTGAACCTCCATTTGATGGCTGGCAAATTGGAAGTGCGACTGCATGAGGTGGGTGCGAGGAGAGTTGCCCTGTTTGGCATTCCAGAATACCATTTCTAGAGAAAAGCAGTGCAGTATACCTAGCAAGAGGTGACGTCATCAGAGCCCGACTGGTATTTTAACCCAATACCTGCACAGAGAAGCCACTCTGGCTTTCCTACCCAGGTCAACCTAATGGAAGAGGAGTCGTGGCCAGAAGAGGCCCAAAAAGATAAGTGTTTACTTTTTTTGAATTTACTTGAGGGGATAGGAGGAGCAGGAGTGCTCCTCTGGGCCCAACAAGGAAAGTTTAGACCTCTTGAACCCCTTCTCAGCCACTGAGCCGAGTGCCGAGGACTGTTCTTTAGGTCCCCAATGGTGGCCTTCTGACGCATGACATTCTACTCCCATCCGCTGGTCGGTTGCTGCTTCCTGCTATTTTCGGGCAGGCGATTGGTAGATGAGATTTGGGAGTTAAAATCTCCTGGGCCTCACGCTACTGAGGTTGTGATGGTTTGCCACCTACCTCAGCCCCCACTTGAACGACTGCCACCCTGAGTTATGATGTGGAGATGCCGGTGATGGACTGGGGTTGACAATTGTAAACAATTTTACAACACCAAGTTATAGTCCAGCAATTTTATTTTAAATTCACAAGCTTTCGGAGACTTCCTCCTTCCTCAGGTAAACATTTACCTGAGGAAGGAGGAAGTCTCCGAAAGCTTGTGAATTTAAAATAAAATTGCTGGACTATAACTTGGTGTTGTAAAATTGTTTACAATTGTCAACCCTGACTTATAATCGGGGCTATTGTATCTGAAATCCCAATATATAATCTATATTAGTCTGAGTATCAGACAAATCGATTCCTCCTTTCCTAACATGTACACATTGGAAAAATTGGTTTGGAATCCACTAATCATGTCTAAGGTTCAGAAGATTAGCATATGTTTGGACTGTTTGAGTTAAACCACTCTAAGTTACATTGCTAGTTAGCCAAACTGGACGGACGACCCGGCATCAGACCACAACACACCGGACACAAAAAAGGCAAACCAAGCCTAGTCAACCCTGTAAAGTCCTCCTCACTAACATCTGGGGACTTGTGCAAAAATTGGGAGAGCTGTCCCACAGACTAGTCAAGCAACAGCCTGACATAGCCGTACTCACAGAATCATACCTTTCAGCCAACGTCCCAGACTCTTCCATCACCATCCCTGGGTATGGCCTGTCCGACCGGCAGGACAGACCCACCAGAGGTGGTGGTACAGGGATATACAGTCAGGAGGGAGTGGCCCTGGGAGTCCTCAATATTGACTCTGGACCCCATGAAATCTCATGGCATCAGGTCAAACATGGACAAGGAAACCTCCTGCTGATTACCACCTACTGCCCTGCCTTAGCTGATGAATTAGTCCTCCTCCATGTTGAGCACCACTTGGAGGAAGCATTGAGGGTAGCAAGGGCACAGAATGTACTCTGGGTGGGGACTTCAATGTCCATCACCAAGAGTGGCTTGGTAGCAGCACTACTGACCGAGCTGGCCGAGTCCTGAAGGACATAGCTGCCAGACTGGGCCTGTGGCAGGTGGAGAGCGAACCAACACGAGGGAAAAAGCAACTTGACCTCGTCCTCACCAACCTACCTGTCGCAGATGCATCTGTCCATGACAGTATTGGTAGGAGTGACCACTGCACAGTCCTTGTGGAGACGAAGTCTCGTCTTCACACTGAGGACACCATCCAACATGTTGTGTGGCACTACCACTGTGTTAAATGGGATAGATTCAGAACAGATCCAGCAGCACAAAACTGGGCATCCATGAGGCGCTGTGGGCCATCATCAGCAGAAGATTTGTATTCCAGCACAATCTGTAACCTCATGGCCCTGCATATTCCTCACTCTACCATTACCAACAAGCCAGGGGATCAACCCTAGTTCAATGAGGAGTGTAGAAGAGCATGCCAGGAGCAGCACCAGGCGTACCTAAAAATGAGGTTCCAACCTGGTGAAGCAACAACACAGGACTGCATGCATGCTAAACAGCGGAAGCAACATGCTATAGACAGAGCTAAGCGATTCCAGAACCAACAGATCAGATCAAAGCTCTGCAGTCCTGCCACATCCAGTCGTGAATGGTGGTGGACAATTAAACAACTAACGGGAGGAAGAGGCTCTGTGAACATCCCCATCCTCAATGATGGCAGAGTCCAGCACGCAAGTGCAAAAGACAAGGCTGAAGTGTTTGCAACCATCTTCAGCCAGAAGTGCCGAGTGAATGATCCATCTCGGCCTCCTCCTGATATCCCGACCATCACAGAAGCCAGTCTTCAGCCAATTCGAATCACTCCTCGTGATATCAAGAAACGGCTGAGTGCACTGGATACAACAAAGGCTATGGGCCCCGACAACATCCTGGCTGTAGTGCTGAAGACTTGTGCTCCAACACTAGCCGCGGCTCTAGCCAAACTGTTCCAGTACAGCTGCAACACTGGCATCTACCCGACAATGTGGAAAATTGCCCATGTACGTCCTGTCCACAAAAAACAGGACAAATCCAATCCGGCAAATTGCCGCCCCATCAGTCTACTCTCAATTATCAGCAAAGTGATGGAAGGTGTCGTCGACAGTGCTATCAAGCAGCACTTATTCACCAATAACCTGCTCACCGATGCTTAGTTTGGGTTCTGCCAGGACCACTCAGCTCCAGACCTCATTACAGCCTTGGTCCAAACATGGACAAAAGAGCTGAATTCCAGAGGTGAGGTGAGAGTGACTGCCCTTGACATCAAGGCAACATTTGACCGAGTGTGGCACCAAGGAGTCCCAGTAATAATGAAGTCAATGGGAATCAGGGGGAAAACTCTCCAGTAGCTGGAGTCATACCTAGCACAAAGGAAGATGGTAGTGGTTGTTGGAGGCCAATCATCTCAGCCCCAGGACATTGCTGCAGGAGTTCCTCAGGGCAGTGTCCTCGGCCCAACCATCTTCAGCTGCTTCATCAATGAACTTCCCTCCATCATAAGGTCAGAAATGGGGATGTTCACTGATGATTGTACAGTGTTCAGTTCCCTCAAATAATGAAGCAGTCCATGCCCGCATGCAGCAAGACCTGGACAACATCCAGGCTTGGGCTGATAAGTGGCAAGTAACATTCGCGCCAAACAAGTGCCAGGCAATGACCATCTCCAACAAGAGAGAGTCTAACCACCTCCCCTTGACATTTAGTGGCATTACCATCGCTGAATCCGCCACCATCAACATCCTGGGGGTCACCATTGACCAGAAACTTAACTGGACCAGCCACATAAATACTGTGGCTACAAGAGCAGGTCAGAGGCTGGGTATTCTGCAGCAAGTTACTCACCTCCTGACTCCCCAAAGCCTTTCCACCATCTACAAGGCACAAGTCAGGAGTGTGATGGAATACTCTCCACTTCCCTGGATGAGTGCAGCTTCAACAACACTCAAGAAGCTCGACACCATCCAGGACAAAGCAGCCCACTTGATTGGCATTCCATCCACCACCCTTAACGTTCACTCCCTTCACCACTTGCGCACCTTGGCTGCATTGTGTACCATCCACAGGATGCACTGCAGCAACTCGTCAAGGCTTCTTCAACAGCACCTCCCAAACCCGCGACCTCTACCACCTAGAAGGACAAGGGCAGCAGGCACATGGGAACACCACCACCTGCACGTTCCCCTCCAAGTCACACAACATCCCGACTTGGAAATATATCGCCGTTCCTTCATCGTCTCTGGGTCAAAAACCTGGAACTCCCTTCCTAACAGCACTGTGGGAGAACCTTCACAACAGGGACTGCAGCGGTTCAAGAAGGTGGCTCAACACCACATTCTCAAGGGCAATTAGGGATGGGCAATAAATGCTGGGCCTGCCAGCGAAGCCCACGTCCCATGAACAAATAAAGGAAAACCAAACCAATCGGAACAGGATCGTAGTATAACACTGAGTGAAGTGTAATTAATTTACCAGAGTCATCAATTGCGAAGTCGGGCACAGGGGTCTATTAACTAATGCTATTTTATTTAACAACATCTATGATAATGCAATTAATGCCATAAGGGAGAGGATTACATAAAGTACTTGGATTTGGCCTATTAATTGACAGAAGTTAAATTATTATGGATACAGTAGTAAGTACATCATGATGTCTCAATATCAGCTGGGTTTTGCTTAGCAACAGTCTGCTGAATGTCCAGAATGACAGTAAGGCTTAGGAATGTTAAATTTACTGTTTGTATTTAGTGTTCAAGCTATATTCTGTGATGAACCATAAGACATATAACACTGTCCTTTGTAGTAGATAGGTTGCTGTGGCACTGATCTATTGTGCCTTTCACTGGGATGTGTGGCTTCATCCTTGAAGATGCTTGTAATGAGCTGCCATCTGTGGTCGTTGTCTTCTGTCTTTGGTTGTCATCTTCTTGTCCTAGCTTAACTAACCTTATACATATGTATTTCTTTGAATTGCTGTACTGTTACTTTGTATCTGGATTCAGAGTCTTAAGCTGCTGACGTTAGAATGTGTCTATCTCAGGTTTCCTAGAAGGCCTGTAGTGTTTCAAGAATAGCCCTTGTTTTCCTACAAGGGAAATGTGAAATCATGGGCCTCCCCCCAAATGTAAGGCTAGTACTATACAGTTCTCTTCTCATTGACACCCACTTAGGCATACACACAACCCCTCTTTTGTCATTGTAGGCCTGTCTGCAATGCTAGTCGTCCACAATTAAGGCAGCATCACACACCACTCTGCATCGCTCTCGCCATTGTCAGTTACACAAATTCTGGAGTAGGTAATTAATGAACTGGAAGAGGTAGCACCAGCTGAGACCAAGTGCAAGGTGAGGAAGATCAAATGGTGGTGGGAGAAAAGCAGTAGGTACCTGATGCCAGAATAGACTGTACTTTGGGAATTGCTGCAATGTGGTGACATTGGGCTACTGCTGACAAATGAGAAGTGTTGATCATGCACACTGGTGCGTCAGTCACCTGTTTAATACATCTATCTGTAGCACATTGGCTGATACTGCAGCTTATCTGCGTACGCCAGCCTGGAAGGAAGTGAAGGTAGAAAAGTTCAGGGAGGAGGTGACTCTGACTGGCACTGGCATTGTCACCATCAGCGCAGGTTGCTTGCAGATGTCCTTGGAGCAGATGGTACAGTTCTACAACTGACTCCCTGCTGACCCATTGAAGTCAATGGAAAGGAAAATCGGGATAGGGTGTAAAACGAGAGGCCAATCTGATGCTGTCCATTTTGTATCCCCACTGATGTTGAATGTCCCCCCAATCACTGAACCATAAAACCATAAAACAATCACAACAATATCACATTGATAGGCACTCATACAGTTACAGCACTGAGAAATGTCAACACTTTCATTGTATAAAATACATGTTTATCAATATAGTTTTTAAAATTAGGTTTTATTGTGAATGTTCACTTCCATTTAGGCAGCATAGTACCCAACATAGTACAGGTATGTGGTCTAATGTGTACTGTTGCTATGGCATGTTGCTTAGTCACAGGATCACATTCAATGCATAATGGGCTGTAATCGAGGATGAAACCAGAGGTGAAGTGCTACAATCTATTGTATGACCACAAGGTTGTTGATGCAATTCCATTTTTCCTTTTTTTTTGAAAGAATATTTTTATGGTATTTGTGGTTTATATTTTAAAAAGTTGTCATGGGGTTTTAGGCAGCAGTTTAAAAAGGAAGTGTTATTGATGCTACTTGCAATCCTGCTGTTAGACTTGCTACTACAGCAGGTTCTGAAAAGAATCTCACAGCAGTATTAGGAATATTAGTAAACTTACCATTTCCTATTGCTGCCTTCAACACCATTGAGATACCTCATGCACAGCGACATAATAGCTAGTGGCACTAGGTGGGGCGCAATTTAATGTAAGTATTCCTGATGTGATGACACCCCCATGACCCACTGCAAATCCAGATAAGAGATGTCTCTGGTGGGAGAAATCCAGAACAAGAGGGCATGATCTTAAAATTGGAGCTAGGCCATTTAGGAGTGAAATCAGGAAGCACTTCTTCACACAAAGGGTAGTAGAAATCTGGAATTCTCTATCCCAAAAGACTGTGGATGCTGGGGCATTTGGAGCTTTCAATACTGAGATCGATATATTTTGTTGGGTAAGGGTATCAAGGGATTATGGAGCAAAAGTGGGTAAATGGGGGTGAGTTACAGATAAGCCATGATCTAATTGAGTGGTGGAACAGGTTCAATGGGCTGAATCGCCTACTCCTGTTTCTATGTTCCTATTTAATTGAATAACTTTGATTGAAGACAACTGACAACAGGATAAGAGTGTTATGATGCTATTAAGTGTTTGCTCAGCTACAGTGTGGGTTTGGCTCTATATCTTGAGAAACCATCAACTGAATGGAAATACAGAAATCTTTAAGCTCTGATTAAATAACAGTAATGGGCACGCACTTATATTGTAAGGTGCACAAAGATAGTCAACCTGACTGAAACATGGAAATACTAATTGCTTATTCCCAGCTGTAAACTGCATTCTCTTGCTTGTTGCTTATATAACTGCATTTCTTCTTATTTATTATTGCCAAAATAACTTTCTCCCTAATGATAAAGCTACCTAAGCTATAACTCCAATCTGAATCCTGTTACCACCTTCCCTTTCAGCAAACAGCAAAATAAACCAAATTGTGCCTTATTGTTTCAGCGAACTTTTTTTAAATATATGGGGAAAATAGAAAGACATAAAGCATTAGTAGAGCACCAATTCAAATCTCACAGAATCACCTCAAAGCACTTCATATACAATAAGTTCCTTTGAAGAGGTATTACGGAGGCAGATACAGCAGCTACTTTGTGCACAGCAAGATCCCACACACAGCAATGAGACGATAGTGAGGAAGGAATTTTGGCCAGGATACCAGGAGAGCTCCATGCTCTTTGATTAGTTCTGCGGGATCTTCTACATTCACTCAAACTGGCAGACAGGACCTCAGTTTAACATCTCATGCAAAGTACAGCACCTCTGGCAATGCAGTGGTCCCTCAGTACTATACAAAAGTGTCAGCCTGCATTATGTGCTCAAATCCTGGGGGTGCAGCTTGAATCATACAATGCTCTGAATTTAGAGACAAGTGTGCTACCAACTAAACCAAGCTCACGCATGAGCTACCATACAGATTGATTTGCAAAATCCAATTCCCTATTAAAAGTTACTACTGAATCTGCTTCCACCACCCTATCAGGCAGTGCATCCCAGATTATAACAACTCGCTGAATAGAACATTTTCTCCTCCTCTCCCCCCTGGTTCTTTTGCCAATTATCTTAAATCTGTGCCCTTTGGTTTTTGACCCTCCTGTCAGTGGAAACAGTGTCTCCCTATCTACTCTATCAAACCCTCAGAATTTTGAACGCCCTTAACCTTCTCTGCTCTAAGGAGAACAATCCCAGCTTCTCATGTCTCTCCACATAACTGAATTCCCTCATCCCTGGTACCATTCAAGTAAATCTCCTCTGCACCCTCTCCAAAGAGACAAGAATAGAGTAGGATAGAGGCACAACACATTGGGGCACCAACATGTAGCACTGCAGACTATTGCATCATGCCACACTGCTAGAGACAAACTGAGCAGAGAATCTGGGTCTTTACCCACAAGGGTGAGGCAGAATATTCAGCAGGAAAGCCATCAGTGGAGCGTTTTCTTACTCTGCTGAACTGTTGATTTAGAGCGTGCAGTAGCAGGGATCTAGATCTAGGGAGGCTGCTTACCCTCTGCTCCATGGTCAATACAAGACCCAAAGCCACAAGGAGAAAAGAGGCGGAGAAAAGCAACTTTAGGGGCAACTATCTTCGCAAAGAAACAAAGAAAAAAAAAGAATAAGCACCTCATCTTCTGATATGGTTCACTTCCAGTTTGGAAAGTCTCTTTTGATGTATGTCTCTCCACTCTGAAGCCATAACCTTTTCTGAATTGTTATTATCCTTATCATAAGCCTGCAGGTGTTTTTGAGGTATTCAATAAAAGTATTTATTAATAGGCACACATAGTGAAAATATTGCAGCAGCTTTGCTTGACTGTTCTTTCCTCATCTAAAATTCATCATGCAATTTGTGTATCTCACCACTTCACTTCACATGCAGTCTTAATTATTGCACAGAGGGCTCCTAGCATTTCTTACAATGGTTTTACGCAGGTTTTTACTTGGTACATTTTATTTAATGCACACCGTTGTAGTAATTATTCCTCTTCAAATTTGTATGGCTATGGAAGCATTGCAAAACCCACTGGAATACTTTTAAATTTTCATTGTGATTTATACATTTTTATCCTGTGGACATGAATGTTGTTTTCAAAGTTCCCTGGGGCTCAATTTTAAAAGGGCAGCGGGATGGCAGCTGGCGGGGGCGGAGGGGGGTGGGGGTCAATGGGTGCCCGGCAAATCCGACTAATAAAAACTTACCGTTCCCCACGCAATCGCGACTTAATTGGTGGCCATTAATCTTGTTTCCGGGTTTGCCGTCCGAAAGCTGTGCAGTGGGCGGACTGCACACTCGCATGATAGGCCGTCAGCTGCAGCGTCTGGATTTAAAGGGCCATTGCTCCAATGGATTTTGCTGGAGCAAAGAGCAAGAAGACCCACTGGAACAGCACAGAGGCAAGGCTACTCCAAGATTCAGCGATGCCTCACTTCAGGTGCTACTGGCCGGGGTGAAGAAAAGGAGGAAACTATTTTACCTGGCCGACAAGTGGAAGTGCCCTGCCTCTGCCACCAAGGCCTGGCTCGAGTTGGCAGAGGAGGTCACCAGCAGCAGCAACATATCCCACACTTGGGTCCAGTGCAGGAAGTGTTTCAATGACCTAACTAGGTCAGCAAAAGTGAGTACACTTCCTGATTCTCCTGCATTCCGTGATGCACATCACCCCCCGCCCCGCTCCCCTAACTCATTCTGCACTGCCAAGAGTACTCCATCACATCACTCCTCACACCCACTTAAGGCTCATCCTCAACTTACCTTCACTTCCTGAGCACTTCCTCACCTCCCCATTTGTGACCCCATCACTACCACTCACCCCAATCCTGATCCAATGTGATGTCTATCTCATGCTGACCGTCTGATGCACCTCTTTCACTGTCAGCCTCACCCAAAGCAATGCATTCATCGGCTGACCACTTCACCATCACTCACTCACACATCCTAACTTTCTCCCCTTCTAGGAGAAGAGAATGCAAAATGCACGTGACAGGGCGAGGACTGGAGGGGGGCCACAACAAATAGTGGTCCTCACAGACACTGAGGAGGAGGCCCTGCAGATCAGCTGCACCCTCGAGTGCCTGTCCACTGAGACTTGCACCCCACAAATGTCTGGTGACACAACTTTTAACATTCATCACACACAACATGAATTGATGTTAACAATGCTTGGCATGTTGAACACCTCAGTATGCTCATCGCAACATGACACATCTGTGATGATGCTTAATATTGACTTCTGTTCTCTTACAGGCCGTTCAACGACTGCAGTGATGAGAGAGGGCGATTCCTCAGAGGACCTGCCGGCCTCTGAGGGCGCACCGTCAGATCTTAGTGAGCCATCCACCAGTGCAGATACTCACACCTCGGTGGGTCCTAGTAGTCAGTTAGTTGGGTTGGCACCTGGTGAGCATGAGCAGACGCTGGTGGCAGGGGCAGCTGTGGAGAGTACGCGTCGGTGGGAGCACTCCTCTCCAGGCTCTGCTCAGCTGCACACAGATGCTGAACCCCGAGGACCATCCTTTAAAAGGAGAATGATCGAGGGACAGCAGCACATTTGCAAGGTACTGGAACAGGTGCCACGCACACTCGCCACAATAGCACAGAGGATGGAGGAGTCCAACTCCTGCATTAATGGAATGGTGGCACAGGGACGGAAGCCATCAGACCCTCCCATCCTGATGGTGTCAGTTTGAGGGGGTCTGAAAAGTTGGTAAATATTTGTAAACAGAACAATTCTGAGAGTAAACCAAGAATTTTCAGTCTAAACGCAAAGATCTACCAGCAAAAAGTTTGTCTGAGAGAACTGAGTGCCCTGCTGCAATAACGCACCTTTCATCCCCATCTGTCAAACCTGCATTTAAATGTCCAAATGGCTGCCGGATGAAACACGACTCCTTCACCATGGCGTGTTTCACACAGCACGGGAAACACGCTGAGGCTTTAATTGCCGGCGGGACTTCCGGGTTCGGGAACGGTGCAAGCACCCAGATGACTCTGGGTCGTGCACATCCTTCAGCATAGTGGAGCCGGAACTCCTGTCCGCTCCAAAAATCCCGATTTTCTTTGCCCCCCCCCCCCCCGGACTTTTGTTTTAAAATTGAACCCCTGGTTACTATTTTGCACTAAACATGAAAGTTGCACGATACACATGTAAATATATCAATTATCCTTTCTGACCACTCTCAGTGCTGCAATCAGAGAACAGACCTTGTGACTTAATAAAGCATGGGGACCAGTGACACGAATGATTTTCTACATGAAAGAAAAACAATTTTCATCCGGATTCTATAAATTTAGCAGTTTTCAAATAAAATTTTGCTTGTCTCCTATTACCACTGTTGTTTGATGTTAATGTAGAGCAGGTCCAGCGAAAGCTACAGGAGTCATAAGACATTGAACATATATGAAACTTCCAGCATTATCAATGTATTCTGTCATTTCTGAATATATCGCATGCATCAAAGAGGAGGTGTGATGTTAGTGTTATGCAGGAGATGGTGGATTGGAGGAGACATGGTGATATATTGCCATACCAATGCAGTTGGTTTGTAAAAGGTACTGTGATTTGTTGCTCATATGCGCACGCACACACATACCACACACCGCATATCATGCACCACACACATACACACACTGTACACACTCACACACACACCAACACATACACACACATACACACACCGTACACACTCACACACACACCAACACATACACACACATACACACACCGTACACACTCACACACACACCAACACATACATACACACACATACACACACTGTACACACTCACACACACACCAACACATACACACACCGTACACACTCACACACATACACACACATCGGCCCAGAATTTGCTGCCTAAATAACGGCGAGTTTAATGGCGCTCACTGTTATTAATGTGTATAACATCCAGCAGCTTGTGGGGAGGAAGAGATACCCCGTGAATTGTGAATCACCACAAGTTGCTGGACGATTTGCGCCACTCCGCCATTAGCCTCGTGAAAATGGCAGCTCGCCCTCAACCTCCCTGTGAATTTCAAAAAGTTGCGGCATTTGCACATTAATTGCCAATTAAACTCACCGCAAAAAGTTAGGGCTAGTACTTAACAGCGTAAGTACCTTTTTAATGAGGGGATTTATGTTCCAATCAACCTCTCCAGCCTAGAACAGGAACAGTTTAAACCATGTAGTCTCATTCCTACAGGTAGTAAAATTGTTAGAGATTTTTAAAATTTTTAATTTTAAATGTTTTAAATTTTTTTTAACTTTTCTTTTCTATATTTTTTTCTCTCTCTTAATCCAATCAATTTTTCCTTCTCTTTATTTCTCTTTCTGTACCTAACTTGACATTGAATTCACCCACTCTAATTTACCTTCTAGCCCCGTCATTTCTCTGTTATTTTCTCAATCCTTAAATCTCATTGGTTAAGGAGATATACTGTTGGTCCTGTCGTTCACCAAGGTCCCACCTGTCCTGTTGCCCTCATCGTGCTGTTATCAGCTTGCAGTTCCAACAACTTACAAGGCAAAAAAATTTCGAGCTGAAGGGTGAGGGAAAAAGTCTAACTAATGGGGCATGCCACAAGATGCCCCACTCCAACAAATTCTGGGCATCATCTTTCAAAGCAACAACGAGAATGGCATTACAAAAGCACAACAAAAATGACAAATTTCAATTTACATATTCATCTGCCAGTACATAATACCACATCATGACAATGTATAGAATATAATTTTCATACTATGGTAGACAGCATTGGTTTCAGCACCACCTGTTGGGTTGGGGAAATTTTTCTCAAGGATGGACTTGCCATTTGGACCGGGTGTAAGCCCACCAGTCAGAAGCCCACAATGATTCCGTCCCATTTTCCTGGTTCAGGATCAGTAAAGTATGCAGGGTGGACTCCCAATGGTATCTCTGCTCTGCACTGGGGTCTATCACTGCAAGGGGAAGGGAGATGCTGTGCTGCTGCAGCACTGCCTTCACATTAGCAGCTTAAAAGCATTGGCCACCAAGTGCGGAGGAACCAAAGCGAACACAAGCCCTGCTGCAAGGAATGTTGACGGGGAGGGGCAGGAATCAGCCGACCTGGTACAAAGACCAATCCAGCTGGCCTCACCATTAATGCCATCTGTTTCCCACTGCCGCAGTCTCCCTACCACCTCTTCCATCTGGCAGTGCAAAGGTGGGTCAGGCAATGTGTGGGCAGCTGTCATCAGAAGCAGAGCGGTTGGAGGAAAATTTTGGCAGCCAATTTTGGGGGCCAGGATTCACCCCATTTTTTCAATTCTCTGCCCTGGGTCCACAGGTTTTCGGGTACCAATGAGAAGGATAATTCTCCCTATAGTGGGCACTGGACAGCCATAATCAAATTAATAGCGATTCTACCAGAGCTGCTGATGGTGTGGAAAAAATATAACTTCTCCCTCAGTTTAGGGGTAATTCGACTGATTGATGCACTGCGTTTGTGTTGTAAAATACTTGACAGGCTGAGAACAGAGCAGCTGAAGCTGAATTAAAGGGGAAAAAATATATGTTTGGAACCAGGCAAAGGGCTCAAGGATGAAAAGGCACAGGTAGAATTTGGCTTGAGGCTCATCCGGGTTTATATCATTCCAGACTCACGTGAAATGAGTAGGAAAAGATTGAAGATAAAAATTTAATTATATAAGTTTATCTGTAAGAATAAACAGTTGTCCCATAGCAGAAGGGCCCACAGGTAGAGAAATGTCCAGATTTTTGATTGTGACTCCTGCTGAAGTGAAGGCAGCAGAAGTGTGGAGCTGGAGGACCCAGATGTAATGGACTTGGACCTGTTGTGATTCAGCTGTGCATCTGGTAAGAGGCAAATGCATTTTCTATGTGACATACATATTTCACTTCAAGTTTAATACCAAGCACAACCTGTAGCGCACGGAGACATACTGACAAATGCTCATATAAAATGCTTAGTAAACAATGCTTAAAATGGGCTCCTGTACAGTATCCATGGTGAACAGTCCATCAGTATTGCTCCAGCCTTAATCATATGTTGTAGTGTCTGATAATAAAAGTCCATCTCAACATCTGGAGTACTGCATTCAGTTATAGGCACCGCACCTCAAGAAGGTTATATTGGCCTTGGAGGTCATGTAGCGCAGATTCACCAGAATTATACCGTGGCTTAATGGGTTAAATTATGAGGACAGGTTGCATAAATTTGGCTTGTATTCGCTTGAGTATCGAAGATTGGAGGGTGATCTGATTGAGATGTTTAAAATGGTAAAAGGATCTGATAAGGTAGATATGGAGAAAATATTTCCTCTGATATGGGAATCAAGAACAAGGGGACATAATCTTAAAATTAGAACTAGGCCATTCTGTAGCAAAATCAGGAAGCACTTCTTCACACAAAGGGTAGTAGAAATGTGGAACTTCCCCCCCCCCCCCACTCCCCAAAAGGCTATGAATGGTGGGACAAATGGAGCTTTCAAGACTGAGGCAGATTTTTGTTGGGTAAAGGTATCAAAGGATATGGAACAAAGGCAAGTAAATGGAGTCGAGGTGCAGATCAGCCATGATCTAATTGAATGGTGGAGCAGGCTTGATGGGCTGAATGGCTTATTCCTGTTCCAATGTTCCTATTTCTGGCTGTTGCCTACTACACAGAATCGTGTAGATTCATCTTTTCACTTTAGATGTTGTCATCACATCAAGGGAAGGGTACAGACAGATAGGCAAGAATTTCATCACCAGTCATCTACCTTGACCTAAATTCCACACCGTTCACCTGATGAAGGAGGAAGCCTCCGAAAGCTTGTGGAATTTAAAATAAATTTGTTGGACTATAACTTGGTGTTGTAAAATTGTTTACAATTGACCTACATTGGCAGCATCCTCTGCAATCACTAGGATAGGAGACCAAACAGAAGTCAGTGAGCAAGAGGCTCAATAGGAGTTGCTGTGTGGCTGTCGATAGGCAGATGTTTTGCTTTTTCTCTTCACTAATTGTGATCGACTGATTTTGTGCCCATGTGCCTGAATGCTAAGCTGTGCCTGCAGGATTTGAAGGTATTAGTAGCGCAGAGCATATGTGCTTCAGTCACTTTCACAGTTAGGAGCAAAGCTGTGCTAACTAGTAACTATAATACCAAATCTTCCCGTAACTCATTGAAGATATTGATGATCTATATTCAGAGGGCTAACCTCCTGACCCGTTGTTACTCTAAAAGAGCCACATCGTTAATTTGGACCCGTTCATGTAGTGGGGAAGGAGAGAGGCTCCTACTGCAACCGTCTAACAGTGAGGTAAATCAGAACTCGAGCTATTTCTGGAAATTTTAAAATTCTCATCCTCGTGTTCAAATCCCTTCACAGCCTCACCCCTCCCTATCTCTGTAACCTCCTCCAGCCTTACAACCCTCCAAGAACATTACATTCCTCCAACTCTGACCTCTTACGCATCCCCCACTTCCTCCGTCCCACCATTGGCAGCCGAGCCTTCAGCCATCTAAGCCCTAAGCTCTAGAATTCCCTCACCAAATCCCTCTGCCTCTCTTTCCTTCTTTACCACTCTACTTAAAACCTACCCCTTTGACCAAGCATTTGATCACCTGTCCTAACGTCTCCTTTTCAGGCTCAGTGTCAATTTTTGTCTGATTACGCTCTTGTGAAGCACCTTTGGGCGTCTTACTGTGTTAAAGGAGCTATATCAATGCAAGTTATTGTTGTTGTTGTTTAGGAGTGAAACTGTGCTAACTAATAACTATGATTCTAAATCTTCCGTAACTCATTGACGATTTTGATGACCTGTATTCAGAGTCCTAATCTCCTGATCCACTGTTACTCTAAAAGAGCCAAGTAGTTATTTGGACCCATTCATATGGGGGGAGGGGGAGAGAGGCTCCTACTGGAACAGCCTAACAGTGAGGTAAATCATAATTCCAGCTATTTCCAGCTCTGCTATTGCCACTATGTAACAGAATGTGTCCCTCAGTCTGTCTGCCTGGCAAAGATGAGAATTCAGGTTCAATTAGATTTTAGGTCCAAATATGTAATCCTGCAAACTCAAATCAAAACCTGAAGTGCAACTGTTAAAATCACAGTACACAATTGAAAATGCCAGCAGCTCTTACATGTGTTTGTTAGTGTAGGAGCTAAGAAGCATGGGTAATAACTGGTATAATCTTGAGCTGTGTACATAGACTGAGTGAATCCAATATTATCACAAGGCTGCCTATCATCTCACCCACTAGATTACCAATGACTGTATAGAAGTATTATTTCCACAAAATCACATATATATCAGAATGTCAATTGTCAAATTTGTAAAATTTAGATGAATACTCCACCAGTGACACTAGAGCAGACTTTCATTACCACACCTGCAGTAAGTAAAAGAAAGACTTGAAAGTAACTACTTGGGTGCGTTCGTGGGGGGGGGCGGTGGGGGCTGCGAAAATCGGGGATTCCCGGGGCGGGTCCGGAGCCCGGCTCCAAACCACCCACTTCCGGGTTCCCCAGTGACGCGCTGACATGTGCGCGCAGCCCCCGCATGTGGGACTCCCGCCGGCAAATAAAGCCAGCGGGGTGCCACATAAAGTAATTAAACAGGTACTTCAGGTTGTTTACAGACCTGATTGACCTGATATTTTAGGAGGGCTGGGATTTTGAAATTAACTGAGACTGTTTCCCGTACTGGGGGAAACACTCCCAGTTGAAATGGACATGTTGCAGCCATCAGCCTGTGGCAGCTGCAAAGGTCCTTTTGACAGGTGGTGGGTGGGGGGGGAGACCCTCACTCATTGCAGGAGGCCACTCTGTCACTTGGGACAAAGTTTGGCCTCCACCACCTTCCTCCTAACAATAAAATTCACAAACTTGCACACTTACCCCAGTGTCCAGATACATGTACCTACCTTGCGGACCCCCTCAGATGTACATCTTCCAGATGGGGGCCGCCGTAGCTGCAGTCATGACCTCCTCGGAGGGCGAACTGCATCACCAGCCTCGCTGGCCACGCCGTCCACCTCTGACACGTGGAGCTCCACAACACAGTGCTGTGACACATCCACCTGCACAGCAGGAGGGAGGGCAACGGCAGAGAGAGATGCGTCACAGAGAGCACTACCCTCGGCACAGGGTCTACAGACCGAGGCTCAGTTTCCTGGACCTCTCTGAGCAGCAGTGCACATGGAGGCTCAGAGTCACTCAACATGTAGTCGTAGACATCTGCAGCCTCCTTCGTGCCGAGCTGCTCCCGGCTGGCCCGAGCACCATCTTCTTACCTGTCACTGTCAAAGTCACCACTGCCCTCAACAACTTCTCCTTCGCATCCTTCCAGGGTGCCACCGGGGACATCGCCGACGTCTCTCAGTCGTCTGCACAAAAGAGCCCTGCAAATACACCTGCACCCACTCTGCAGTGACACAATGGGCGGCATCAGTTGTGGGTCTTCATAGTGATCCTCAGAAAAGGGCATTATTGCACAAACCAGACAAGATTCACAAAGACGTGGCAGTAGTGGTGATTATATAATATGTTATGTGAGTTGATCAGAAATTAAATATAGGTAAACACCATGACAAACCCTCAAACACCCTTGTGCATCCTCTTCATGCTCACGACATATTTGCCTTACGCTTCCTACTGCACATATGTGATGCATGCCCTGTGGCTGCAGCACAGGTAGTGGCAGGTTGAGTGAGGCTGACCGTGAAAGAGATGCATGAGAGGGTGAGTATGAGATAGAGCCATGAGATTGTATGAGGATTGGGTTGAGGATACCAGGGAGAACACCCCTGCTCTTCTTTGAAATAGTGCCAAGGGATCTTTTATGTCTACCTGAGAGTGCAAACGGGGCCTCAGTTTAACGTCTCATCAAAACGACAACACCGCCAACAGCGCAGTGCTCCCTCAGTACTGCACTGGAGTGTCAGTCCGGATTTTGGGCTCAAGTCTCTGGAGTGGGACTTGAACCCACAACCCTCTGACTCAGAGGTGAGACTTCTACCACTGAGTTTTAAGCCTTTAACCTCAACACCTGACATCGTGCTGAGATATGAAAAATGGTGGGCATAGGTAGAGAGGGAGATTCTATCCACTTCTGAATGATTTAAAAGTCATAAGCCAATCCAACATTGAAACATCTGAACTGAGTCAAATTCATGTATTTGTGAAATGACCAGAAACTGGTCCAACTCACATTGCTTCAGGTTTAGAATTTGGCTTGAAACTCATCCCTGATGTCCAGTAACTGCAAACACTTACAGTTCTATAACACTCCTCACATACAAAAAGATGTCTCCAAGCACTTTACAGAGCAGAAGAAAAATTGGACTCATGGCAGCTCTAGGCTTATCTTAATTACACAGCACACTACACATTGCTTCAAATGAGAAGTTGGAAAGTATGATTAAAGACACTCTGCATGTTTGATTTGATCTCCTTTAGACCCATCTTTTGTTTCTTAACTTGTCCCATTACCACACCCCTTGCCTTGCACCATCATCCCTTTTGTCATTTAATCACTCCTGCCCTCCACCCTATCAGAGACCTTCCCTTTTGTGCTTTCCTTCCCCCACGCCCCCCCCAACCCGCTTTCCCTGGCTCTGTACTTGCTTAAAAATTGTTTAATCTTTAACTTCTTCGACCTGAAATGTTAACTCTATTTCTTTCTCCACAGATGCTGCCTGACTTGCTGAGCTTCTCCAGCATTTTCGGTTTTTATTATCTGGTCATTTATCTCATTGCTGTTTGTGGGACCGTGCTGTGCACATATTGGCTGCCACATTTCCCGCATTACAACAGTGACTACACTTCAAAAAGTACTTCATTGGCTGTAAAGTGCTTTGGGATGTCCTGAGGTCGTGAATGGCTCTATATAAATGCAAGTCTTTCTTTTTTGTTATGGTAAATATACGGGGGATATATTGTCTACAGTAATTCTATTGGTAGCAAGATCATATGCATAATTTTTCAGCAAAACAGTTAGTGAACGAATTCCTAACACAAGGGGTAAATTTCACCCATTCATCTTCATTTCAATGCTTTTGTTGACATTGTCATAGAATAATAGAATACCACACAATAGCTGTACATTCAGACGTCTCTTCACACCATGAAAGCCTTTATAATCAATTTGTGTTTGTGACACTTGTGAACTACGGGCCTTTCTCATTCACCAGATGAACCCAATAATATCGTGCTGGATACACCCCAGCTGAAAACAGGAAACATCCAGTAAAATATCAATATATCAATTGAGATGATGTAGCAACTTTATGTGCAAGTAGCAAAAGAACCAGAGGGGAGATGAGGAGAAATGTTTTTACACAGAGAATTGTTATGATCTGAAATGCACTGCCTGAAAGGGTGGTGGAAGCAGATTCAATAATAACTTTCAAAATGGAATTGGATATATACTTAAAAAGGAAAAATTTGCAGGACTATGAGTAAAGAATGGGAGGAGTGGGACTAATTGGATAGCTCTATCAAAGGCATGATGGGCTGAATTGGCCTCCTTCTGTGCTGTGAGATTCTATGATTCTAATGAGGGAAGATTTTCAAATTGTGCTTTCATGACTAACTATACTTCCTATATAACAAGTAACCATTTCCTAATGATGGTAATAGTGTGTTAAGAAAAAAAAACAATGACATTTTAAAAATCTGATTGCATTCTAAATACGTTCTGCCTTCATTATAACACAGCCCTCAGGAGCTAAGCATTTTGCATTATAAGGAGTAATGTAGTATAAGTGTATATTCCACGTCCGCACAAATTGAAAGAGTCAAGAGTAAGCATCCAGAACCCCAATAGCAGCAATCGCGCAATAACTGAGGGCTTCACAACGAGGCTGGGTTTAATTATTTACATCAGCTGCAAAATAATGCTTCTCCTTCCATATTTCTCAATGTCTACTGCATGACCACTCCATTACCATTACTAGTGTTTCTCTAATTTGAAAAGCAAAAAATGAAATCTTAATGAGGCCGGGGTTTGCTATTGCTGCTGCTATCAATCTCACTCTGAACTGGTAAGATTATTATTCTCAACAAAATAAAAAAAAAGCTGTGCTGCCTGTCTGAAACATTTAATTAATAAGTGATTAGCAGCTCTGTTGTTCAAACGATGGAAAGATGGTTAATGAAGCTGAATGCTATAGCAGACCTGCAAGGTTAAAGTAGAAAACCAATTACGAGATTCAACCAATGGTATAACTGTAGCACGTTTTTGATTCCTACTTGCATCATAATTCATTTTTTACACATCTCTCTTTGAGCAGAGCACATTTGTCTATGTGAACTTTGAAAATTAATAAAGCTACGTGTAAGGATGAAATCAATATAACATGTCAGCACACATGAATTATATACACAACATCACTGCAATAAAGATAAGCCAGACGAGCTCGGTATTTGTTTTAAATGGGTGTGCTCTTAAAATAAAATGTAGTTTCTAATTAAGACCAGCTTAAGCTGGCATTTTATTAATTTCTTTTACCTTCAGAGTTAATGTTATAATTTTTTGATGGCTTGAAAACTTCTGACTGGTTTTCTGCCGTCTCATTTGTAAACTGACAAAACCACCTGCATTGGTGAGAATAATACAAGAATCATTACAAATGGAGATTCAATGAGAACTGCTAATTATGAATGTCCTTGCTCCAAGGGAATGCAAGAAATGGTACAGCTTGATACATTGGTGATCAAAATACATCCTGCGGTTTTATCATCTTTGCTGGGTTCCACATGGAAAAGTACTTTTTCAAAACTGAAGCACATCATATTGGCCCCAGTATTAACTACAGGCGGATGGGTAGTGGGGTGAGTGCGGAATGCTGGTTATCTGGTCAGTTTGTGAAGCCAACGTCGTTACGTTTTACTAGGCAGCTTTGCTGCTGGGTGGGATTTCCCAATTAAAATGGCGTTGTGGTACGATTGACGTCATCAGAACCCTATTTGAATTTATTCATGAGGCACCTGCCTGTTTTTCCGAAGTTAAGATGGCCATCGGATGGTTTCTGGTGGGGAACAGGGCGGTAAGTTAATTTTCTCAATTTTACCTGCTCCCCCGTTGCCCTGCCCCCACATGGTGGGTTGGCTTAAAATCAGGGTCAATGTTCTACTTTGCAACAGTAAAACTACACGGATTTGCTGCCTTATTTTCTTTCGTGAAAAGAGACAAAATTAAAAATATTAGAAAGTGCTAGCCTGAGCTACCTATATGGAGTCTAGTTTTATAGCCATCTTGAGCTGTCTGATGCTCAATAATATTTGAGTCCCTGTTTGTTTTAAAATTCCCTACTCTTATTCAAAAAAATCAATACACAGTTGATTTATTTTATGAGCATTTAGGATTTATTACAAAAACGTGCTCTTAGCCAAATTGATGTTATGGGGATTTCAGTTTTCTGCTATTATTAATTTATTGAATAATTAGTGTGTGGGGGGAATAAATCACTCTTAAAGGGACATGAAGTTATTGGCCTGACTTTCTATTTCTGTTTACAAAATACATAACAAAATAACCTGTGTCACAAAATTAACATTCCCTTTGGAAGGAAGCTTATTGCATTGCCTTCATGCAGAAACCTTACTTTTATCATTGTTGGAAATAATGCCGGGCATTTCTGTTCCAAAAACATAATGATAACTCCTTCAAAAGACTTGACCCAAAATAGAAAATTACGAAAAGAGATTTATTAAGCCTACGTGGACAGCTGTGTGGCTTGTGACGCAATCTGATGAAGTTCATCCTCACCTTTTCAAAACAGGTTATTACCCCACTCCGCCATGTTGCCATGTGACGGTTGAAAGGCTATTGGGGAGAAACAACCAGCAAAGCCATTTTTAGATCACTTGGATCACTTCACTGACATTTAAGGCACCATCTTTTCTTGGTACACAATATGCAATCACTGTCTGAATGTGTGAAAACATTTTGCAGCATATAATGCTGCTAATATACTTTTTGTTGCTCTCACCTTCTATATTCTTCATAGTGTAGATGATATCACAAGCATCAGCCAAACCACTATATCTAATTGTACAAGCTAAATGACAGCTGCTTTTTCTCTTACTGGCTATCACTCTATCTGTTTTCCCAACTCAATGAATCTGCAACAGAAAACACAAATGGATTTTTGTGTCATAGCTCGCATCTCCAGAGTCCTGGGAGTAATATATTACATGCATTTTGAAATATGTGCATTGCTACAGAATTCAATCCTATTCTGCAATCACAAGATTTGTCCTTTGTGAATGGGCAGGTGTTTGCTAATTTCCCAGGATTCTGTCATGACACATTCATTCTGTCCCTGTTGTCATTTCCCAGGCACTCAATGACAGGTGAGAGCTTTTGGGACTGGTTGATAAGTGAGGTAAGATGATCTTTGTATGGATTAATATGTGTCACCATGACCAGGTAAGGCCGTATTTGTAAAATTAGTTTTGCTTTTGGCTTTTTACAGAGGTGTCAGCTGGTAGAGACATAAACCATGGCTGATGAATCGGTATCGCCCATTTTACACTATCACCCAAAGTCAAAATTACCCCCAGTGTTTCAGTCTTGTATTTCTCAGCATTCTCAGATCCATGTCAGCCCAGACAAAGGCAGGGGACTAGGAGGCCATTCAAATATGTGTGCTCTTCCATTCTCATTTATGTTGCCCACATTTCCAATGGATACCAAAGTTCCCAGAGAGTTTGAGCAGCCATTTTGAGGTTACATCAGCTGTTGCTCTTCTGTGGTGATCACTGAAAGTATGAGTGATACAGGGAAAAGCAGAACAGCACCGAGTTTGGATAAAGGGGACAAATCTAAAACATCACAAACTATCTTTTCTCTTTACAGATGCTTCATAATTCCAGCATTTTCTATTTATATTTCAGATTTCCAGCAATTGTGTGTTTATAAAAAAGAAAGACTTGCATTTATATTGAGCCTTTTACGACCTCAGGACGTCCCAAAGTGCTTTACAGCCAATGAAGTACTTTTGAAGTGTAGTCATTGTTGTAACGTAGGAAATGTGATAGGGTAAAGGGTTGTGAAGGGTAAATTTAGAAGTTGAGGTTCTTCTTTGCACAGATCAACAGCTGGAACAGGTCTCCAGGAAGGTGATTCAGGCTAGGACACTGGACTCATTTAGGCAAGATGCTGTAATAGGAAGATGGTAGGATGGCTGTTTTGGAAGGATGAGATCAAATGGTTTGCTGCCTTCATCCAAACCTAACTTGTGAAAACCACAAGATAAGTGAAGAAACAGGAAGATCCCTAAGCCGGAAAAGAAATGGAGGAAAACAAAACTAAGTAAATAGCAGGGAAAATTAAATAGCCAACATAAAGACAACAATAAATGAAGAAGCACACAGCAAAGAAGGAGGATAGGCATCAAAAAAGAAACAGAAAAATAGCTATTCAGAAAAAGACTGAGACAGATAAGAAACAGAAAAATCAGATAGTCAACAAAGGACAAAACAAAGCAACAAGGCAGAGATTCAGAAAAGAATAACAAAGAACTACAATGTACATATATATAGTGCCTTTCACATAATAATTCCTCCTCCCTGGAACTTTACAGATCAATGGATATTAAGCAGAAAATGGAGCGAAGTTCTGAGAAGTGAACAATGGTGCGATTGAAGAGATGGGTATAATTTTCAACTTCTGCGAGGGCAGGTAACTGGCAGCAGCAGATCGACCGTCCATTACACACCCTGCCCGTTACACACCTACCCGTTACACACCTACCCGTTACACACCTACCCGTTACACACCCTGCCCGGTTTTCCTTTCCATTGGCTTCAATAGGTTTCGAAGGTTCTTTTGAAGGTCAAAGGAGATGCAAGAAGGCATAGAGGTTTCGAGAGGGAGAGAGTTCCCGCGTACAGAGTCATGGTGGATGAAAGCTCTACCACCAATGGGAAGCAGAAAAGCAGGTTAGGTAGAGAACTTGAAAAAGCACAGAGAGATGAAGAAGAAACAGGGGGAGATAACGAGAATAGAAACAGAAAGAAAAATAAGACAGAAACAAACCAGAAAAAAAATTGCGGCTATAATAAGAAAACGTGATAATAAGAAAAAAGTATATACAGCTGTGGTATCTTCCCCTTGCACACAAACTCCAACCCAACTCCTGCTGACAGCTGCAACCCAACCACTGCTAACAGTGACAATCCAAGCCAACTCACAATGGCAGCTACATACTCAAATGAATGAACTTAAGGTTAATAAGTCTGCCACTGTTAATGTGGAGAGGTTGGATATATTTGGGGGCGGGGAAGTTATGTAGGAAATACATAAATCAAGTACTGATGCATTCAAATGAATTAACTTAAAAATTGACAAGTCAGACACAAGGTTATTTGTTTGTATTTATTTTTTAAATTTATATCTTTAAAAAATAACTATAATTTCATCAATCATAAATGTCCACCATTTTCACTTTAAAAGTGTTAGACCTGTCAGCTGTCATTTTGTTCAAGTGCATTAACAGCCGACAAGTCAGGAGCTCTTAATATGCAGAGAATGGACATATATGGGCGGAGAAGTTGTAACTTTTCATTTTTTAAAGATATAAATGGAATAGGAACATAGGAACAGGAGTAGGCCATTTAGCCCCGAGAGTCTTTTCCACCATTCAATGAGATCATGGCTGATCTGTGACCTAACTCCATATATCCGCATTAGCCCCATATCCCTTAATAACCTTTTTTTAACATAAATCTGTCAATCCCAGATTTAAAATTAACAACTGAGCTTGCATCATCTGCCATTTGCGGAAGAGAGTTCCAAACTTCTACCACCCTTTGCGTGTAGAAGCGTTTCCTAACTTCACTCTTGCAAGTCCTGACCTCTAATTTTTAGGCCATTCCCCTAGTCCTAGACACTCCAGCCAGCAGAAATAGGGTAGATAGAGAGAGACTATCAGTTCCCCTAATATCTTGAAAACTTCGATCAAATCACCCCTTAATCCTCTAAATTCTAGGGAATACAACCCTCGTTTGTGTAATCTCTCCTTGTAATTTAATCCTTGGAGTCCAGGTATCATTCTAGTAAATCTATGCTCCCTCCAAGAGCAATGTATCCTTCCTAAGGTGCGGTGGCCAGAAGTGAACACAGTACTCCAGATGTGGTCTAACCAGAGGTTTATATAGCTGCAGCATAACTTCTAACCCCTTGTACTCTAGTCCTCTGGGTGTTCAGTCCTCTGGATATTCAGTCACTCTATCCTTAATTATAGACTCTAGTAATTTCCCAACAACAGATGTTAGGCTACCTTGTCTATAATTCCTTGGTTTCCCTCTCTCACCTTTCTTAAATAGCAGAGTGACATGTGCAATTTTCCAATCTAAAAGAACGGTTCCTGAATCAAGAGAACTTTGGAAGATTATAGTTAGGACATCTGCAATGTCCTCACCTACTTCCATTAAAACCCTGGGAAGGAAACCATCTGGTCCTAGGGATTTGTCACTCTTTAGTGCCATTATTTTCTTCATTATTGTCAATTTGCTTACATTAATTATTGTAAACAATTTTACAACACCAAGTTATAGTCCAGCAATTTTATTTTAAATTCACAAGCTTTCGGAGGCTACCTCCTTCCTCAGGTTTCCACATCGTTCACCTGAGGAAGGAGGTAGCCTCCGAAAGCTTGTGAATTTAAAATAAAATTGCTGGACTATAACTTGGTGTTGTAAAATTGTTTACAATTGTCAACCCCAGTCCATCACCGGCATCTCCACATCATGACTACATTAATTATGGTGAGTCCCCATTCCCGATTCAAAATTAGTTTCCTTGGGCTGTGCAGCATGCTATCCTCTTCCTCTACCATTTCCTTATTTTCATTTACATTATCACCATTATCAGTTTTTAAGGGGCCACATTGCTCTTGACACATTGCTTTCTCCTAATATAAATGTAACATTTTTTTGTGTTGATTTTGATACATCTTGCAAGTTTCTTCTCATACTCCCTTTTTGTATCTCTGTTTTGTCACCTTTTTCTTTGTGTCTCTTCCAGTCGCCAGGACCTGTGTTATTTTGCATTTTTGCATGCTTTTTCTTTTAGTTTTATATTGTCCCTTACCTCTTTTGTCATCCATGGCTGTTCTTTTGGCAAATAGAGCTCTTGCCCCTTAGGGATATAAACTGGTTCTGCATCACATTAAATTCTTTTTTGAACATCTCCTACTGATCTTCTGTCATTTTACCCAGTAACAGATTTGCCCAGTTTACTGTGGACTGTCCCTGTCTCATCCCATTGAAGTCAGCCTTACCTAAATTTAGAATCTTAGTAGCTGTTACGAGTTCCTCCCTTTCAAACACAACATTGAACTCAATCATATTATGATCGCTATTAGATAAATGTTCATGCACTGTTAGGCCGTTAAATAAATCTGTCTCATTACTCATTATTAAATTTAATATAGCCTGCCCCCTTGTTGGTTCTAGGATATATTGTTGCAGAAAGTTGTCCTGAACGCACTCAAGAAATTCGCTACTTTTCCGACATGAGCTCGTCTGCTTATCCCAATCTACAGGAAAGTTAAAATCCCCTATTAAACCCACTCTACCTTTGCTACATGCTTGTCTAATCTCTGCATTTATACATTCTGCCTTTCACAACTGCTACCAGGAGGCCTATACACAACCCCCACTGCAGTCTTAAATCCTTTTCTATTTCTTAATTCTACCCATAAAGTCTCCACTCCCTGCTTACCTCTCGTTATATCCTCTCTTATCATTGAAATAATTTCATCCCTAATCACTAAGTCTACTCCTCCCCCCTACCAGTTTCTCGATCCTTCCTATAAACCTTATAACCTGGTATATTCAGTTCCCAGTCCTGACTGTCTTGCAGCCATGTCTCTAAGTTGAATTTGCATCTGCAATTCATTCAATTTGTTCCTTGTACTCCGTGCGTTTGTATAAAGAACACTTATTTGGGCCACACACCCTAACCTGTCCTTCTACTCTAATGTTGTTTTTCTCATTCATTTCTTATTTCTCTCTCCTGATTTAATTACTTTACATCTTTTAGTTTTCCCTTTACCTGTAGTGCCTAAAGCATAATTTCTGACTATCACTCTATTCTTCTTTTTCTGTAAGTGATTGCCTGAATAGAGGGCAATTACTGTGAGCTGGAAGCTGATTGACCAATTGTAACTGCTGTTCTCAAAAGGTATATAAAGTAGAAGGTTATCTGCTGAAGCACAGAGCAGGCATCGCTTGTTTTAGAATTATTATTTATATTACCTTTTCCACCTGAGCCCTCCCCCCCTATTTACTAGTTTAAAGTCCTTGTGACTGCCCTATTTATGTTTTCCGCTAGGACCCTGGTCCCAGCCTAGTTCAGGTGGAGCCCATCCCAATGATACAGTTCCTTCCTGTCCCAGTACTGGTGCCAGTGTCCCATGAAATGAAATCCCTCGTTCCCAAACCATTCCTTCAGCCATGTATTCATCTCCCTAATCTGTTTATCCCTACGCCAATTTGCATGTGGCTCAGGTAATAATCCAGAGATGATAACCCTTGAGGTCCTGTTTTTCAATTTAGCTCCTAGTTCTTGGTACTCTCTGGACAGGACCTCTTGCCTACTCTTTCCTATGTTGTTGGTCCCAACGTGGACCACAACGACTGGATCCTCCCCCTCCCTCTCCAATTGATTCTGAGGGACAGCATAAATCGTCATTTAGAAAGACACTGATTGATTAAGGACAGTCAGCATGGATTTGTTAAGGGAAGGTCGTGTCTGACTAACTTGATTGAATTTTTTGAGCAGGTAACAAGGAGGGTCGATGAGGGTAACATGTTTGATGTAGTCTACATGGATTTTAGCAAGGCTTTTGACAAGGTCCCACATAGCAGACTGGTCAAAAAAGTAAAAGCCCATGGGATCCAAGGGAAAGTGGCTAGTTGGATCCAAAATTGGCTCAGTGGCAGGAAGCAAAGGGTAATGGTTGACAGGTGTTTTTGTGACTGGAAGGCTGTTTCTAGTGGGGTCCCACAAGGCTCAGTATTAGGTCCCTTGCTTTTTGTAGTATATATTAATGATTTGGACTTGAATGTGGGGGGCTTGATCAAGAAGTTTGCAGATGATACAAAAATTGGCTGGGTGGTTGATAGTGAGGAGGAAAGCTGTAGACTGCAGGAAGATATTAATGGACTGGTCAGGTGGGCAGAAAAGTGGCAAATGGAATTTAATCCAGAGAAGTGTGAGGAGGTAATGCATTTGGGGAGGGCAAAGAAGCCAAGGGAGGACACAATAAATGGAAAGATACTGAGAGGTGTAGAGGAACAGAGGGACCTTGAACTGCATGTCCACAGATCCCTGAAGGTAGCAGGACAGGTAGATAAGGAGTTAAGTAGGCATATGGGATACTTTCCTTTATTAGCTGAGGCATAGAATATTAGAGCAGGGAGGTTATGTTAGAACTGTATAAAATACCAGTTAGGCCACAACTAGAATACTGCACACAGTTCTGGTCACCATATTACAGGAAAGAAGTGATTGCACTAGAGAGGGTGCAGAGGAGATTTACGAGGATGTTGCCAGAACTGGAGAATTTTAGCTATGAGGAAAGATTGGATAGACTGGGATTGTTTTCTTTGGAATAGGGGAGACTGAGTGGAGATTTAATTGAGGTGTATAAAATTATGGAGGGCCTAGATGGAGTGGATAGGAAGGATCTAATTCCATTAGCCGAGAGGCCAATAACCAGGAGGCATAGATTTAAAGTGATTGGTAGAAGGATTAGAGGGGAGCTGAGGAGAAATTTTTTCACCCAGAGGGTGGTGGTGGTCTGGAACTCACTGCCTGAAAGGGTGGTAGAGGCAGAAAACCTCATTGCATTTAAAAGGAACTTGGATATGCAATTGAAGTGCTGTAATCTACTAGGCTACCGACCAAGAGCTGAAAAGTGGGATTAGGCTAGATAGCTCTTTTTCAGCTGGCACGGACACGATAGGTCGAATGGCTCCTTCTGTGCCATAACTTTCTATGATTCTAATATCTTTTCAAGCCTGTTCGAGAGATCCCTCACCCTGGCACCAGATAGGCAACATACCATATGGGACTCTTGATCCTGCTTACAAAGAATGCTATCTGTCCCTCTAATTATTGAATCCCCTACAACTACCACATCACACTTCTCCTCCTCCTCCTCCTCCTCCTCCTCCTCACTTTGGACAGCCTCCTGCTCCAGGGTGCCACGGTCAGCATTCTAGCTGTCCTTCCGACAGTCTTCATCCTTATCCTCACAGGCTGCAAGTACATTGTATCTGTTGGATAGGATCTGTTTCTGCAGATCCTCATTCTCTATCTCACCTGGGTTCCCCTTCCTCTGTACACTATCAGTCACACCAACCCCGTTCTGATCCTGTACCTCTCTACGAGGTGTGACTGAGGTCTGGAGCAAACCATCCAGATGCTCATCCCCCTCCCCCTCCCCCTCCCCCTCCCATACCCATACATGTTCGCTCGGGACATTATCGATATTCATAAACTCCCATTTACTGCAGTCCAGACACACAACTTGCTCTGCCATATCTTAGTCTATATATATTTATAGATGATTACTTTTTAGTATGTTTTGTTTTTTTTTGCTTTTTTTTAAAATTTAGCACCTCCCTTCCCCCTCTACACCTAATTCCCACTCTCACCAAGTTCTCACATTCCCACTTGGTTCACAATCCATTCTCTTCACAATGCCCATTCTGTGCTTTCAGCAGATAACCTTTTACTTTATACACCTTTTGAGAACAGCAGGCACAGCTGCTCAATCAGCTTCCAGCTCACAGTAATTACCCTCTATTGAGGCAATCACTTACAGCTAATTGACTGTTGATTGTTAACTGCCACTGACTTGCAGTTTCTGTTAACCGTTATCTAACTTGCAGTTTCTTTTAAAGTTTTAAAGATCTAAGTTAAATTTTAAACTAAATTTTAATTTCAATTCATCCACTACTTGAGTTCTGATGTAATTCTGACGAAGGGTCATGGACCTGAAACATTAACTCTGTTTCTTTCTCCACAGATGCTGCCTGACTTGCTGAATATTTCCAGCATTTTCTGTTCTTACTGCTTTACCAGAGTCCCACTCTCACCAAATTCTCAAGTTCCCATTCGGTTCACGATCCACTGTCATTGTGATGCCCGCTCTGTGCTTCAGCTTTTATGCACTTAAATGAGTTACTGCTTGCGATGCAACCCAGCATGGCCAGTGTCATGCTAAGCCTCATCCCAGCAACAGCTGCCCTTCTTCAGCCCTTTCGGCACCTGTGATTAGTTACTCACCCTGTCTTCCCCCCTCTAACACACATTTAAGAAAGAAAAGAAATAAAGAAAGAACTTGCATTTATATAGCACCTTTCACAACTTCAGGATGTCCCAAAGTACCTCACAGCCAATGACGCTTTTTTTTTGAAGTGTAGTCACTGTTGTAATGTAGGAAACATGGCAGCTATTTTGTGCACTGTAAGGTCCCAGAAACAGCAATGAAATAATGACCAAATAATCTGCTTTAGTGATGTTGGTTGAGGGATAAATATTGGCCAGGACACTGGAAGAACTCCCCAGCTCTTCGTCGAAAAGTGACATGGGATCTTTTAAATCCACCTGAGGGGGCAGACAGTTTAACTTCTCATCCAAGAGACGGCACCTCCAATAGTGCAGCACTCCCTCAGTACTGTACTGATGTGTCAGCCTAGAATCTGTGCTCAAGTCTCTGGAGTAGGACTTAAACCCATGACATTCTAACTCAGGAGGCGAGAGTGCGACCGCTGAACCACAGCTGCAACCTATTTCCACAGTTATAATGGGATTATAATTGTACAAAAAAGAGCGTGGACATCGCTTCCAGATTGTGCACCATTCAGACCTCTATGATCTCCCAATCTATCCCCTTTGTGATGGGCTCCTTGAAGTGGATTAGGGGTTTTATCTGTTACATGGCCCCGTCTGCCCTGAGGCACTGTCTCTTATTGAAGAGTGACACCTTCTGAGAGACATCGCATGCATCGACTGGACTTCATGTTGTGAATTAAAAATCACCTCCCTTTTCTTGAGACTTATCTCATACTCACTTGTCGCTACTCCTCCATTGACCTCTCTCACTTCTGCCTGAAGATTGAATCCCTCCTGGATGGGCCAGCAGTGGCTCAGTGGTAGCACTATCAACCTCTGAGTCAGAAGGTTGTGGGTTCAAGCCCCACTTTTTATTTTATTTGTTCATGGGATGTGGGTGTTGCTGGCGAGGCCAGCATTTATTGCCCATCCCTAATTGCCCTTGAGAAGGTGGTGGTGAGCCGCCTTCTTGAACCGCTGCAGTCCGTGTGGTGAAGGTTCTCCCACAGTGCTGTTAGGAAGTTCTAGGATTTTGACCCAGCGACGATGAAGGAACGGCAATATATTTACAAGTCGGGATGGTGTGTGACTTGGAGGGGAATGTGCAGGTGGTGTTGTTCCCATGTGCCTGCTGCTCTTGTCCTTCTAGGTGGGAGAGCTCGCAGGTTTGGGAGGTGCTGTCGAAGAAGCCTTGGCGAATTGCTGCAGTTCATCCTGTGGATGGTACACACTGCAGCCACAGTGCGCCGGTGGTGAAGGCAGTGAATGTTTAGGGTGGTGGATGTGGTGCCAATCAAGTGGGCTGCTTTGTCCTGGATGGTGTCGAGCTTCTTGAGTGTTGTTGGAGCTGCACTCATCCAGGCAAGTGGAGAGTATTCCATCAGAGTCCTGACTTGTGCCTTGTAGATGGTAGAAAGACTTTGGGGAGTCAGGAGGTGAGTCACTCGCTGCAGAATACCCAGCCTCTGACCTGCTCTTGTAGCCACAGTATTTATATGGCTGGTCCAGTTAAATTTCTGGTGAATGGTGACCTCCAGGATATTCATGGTGAGGGATTTGGCGATGGTAATGCTGTTGAATGTCAAGGGGAGGTGGTCAGACTCTCTCTTGTTGGAGATGGTCATTGCTTAAGCACATAACTTTGGCTGACATTTCAGTGTAGTACTGAGGGAGTGCTGCAGTGTCAGAGATGTCATCTTTCAGATGAGACATTAAAACGAGGTCCTGACTCCCTTTGCAGGTGGATGTAAAAGAACATATGGTACTATTCGAAGAAGAGCAGGAAGTTGTCCTGGTGAATATTTAACCCACAACCAACATAACTGCACAACAGATTATCTGATCATTATCACATTAATGTTTGCTGTTTGGGGAACATTGCTGTGTGCAAATTGGCTGCTATGTTTCCTACAATACAACAGTGACTATACTTCAAATATACTTCAGTGGCTGTAAAGCTCTTTGGGACGTCCTGAAGTCGTGACTTCAAGTCTTTCTTTCCCTTCTGGGAACAAAGCTTTCCAAACTCTTCCCTGTTCCTCACTCCTCATACCCACCCACCTCCACTTATTTCCTAATACCCACCCTTCAAAATGTCCGCTCATTTGCAAATAAAGCTCTGACCGCCCATGACATCATACTAAATTTCCATAGCCCCACCATTGGCGGCTGTGTCTTCAGCTAACTAGGCCCTAAGCTCTGGAATTCCCTCCCTAAACTTCTCTCCCTCTCTTCTTCTCTCTCCTCCTTTAAGACACCCCTTAAAACATACCTCCTTGACCTGTCCAAATGTCTCCTTATGTGGCTCGGTGACAAATTTTGTCTGATAACGCTCCTGTGAAGTGCCTTAGGATGTTTTACTATGTGAATCCCTACGTGGTCAGTTTTCAGTAAAATATTAAGATGCCTACGTGGCAAAGAAGCAGAATGCAAAATGGTTAGAAAGGGTTAATTAGTTAGTAACTGAGATTGGTACAGGTGGCCTGGCCTCCTGCTGGGCTATATGTTTGCGTAGTCAGCAGGTTTGCATGGTCTTATCAATGTAGAGTCTTAGATGTGATTCAAGGACTGGTCTGAATGTCTCCATGTTTATGGCAGATCAATATAGGTAACGAGCTTAGCCAAAGTTGAAAGACATTCCAGGTTGGGAGATAAGGAACAGAAGGAACAGGGAAGAACATTCCAAGTTGGAAGGTGAGGAAGTATCCCCTTTGATGTCTAACAGCAACATGGTCAGCACATGATTATCTATGATTGGCCGGAAATAATGTAACCTCGCATGGCAACCTGTGCCCGGCTTATGATTGGTGTTGACTCTTGTGTTAATGATGTTCCAACCCCTATCGATCTGTATAAAGGTATGAGTTTTTGTCTTTGTCTTTGTCTCCTTATTCTGTTAGAATCGTTCGGATTCTCTCAGGAATCTGAATTGAAGCTACAGACTAAGACCTGCTATTAAAGTTGTGATGAACTTTAAAATGTACTTGACTCAGTTTTTACTGAACCAGACTGAGGGGAAAGAATCCGGATCGTCAACTATGTTAAAGGCGCTATATAAATGCAAGTTGTTCTTGTTGTAGTTGAGACCATCAATACCCTGGAAATTATTTAAACTTGGATCACAGATGGTGACTCCTTTCCATTTGCTGATGCTGTTCCAGTCAACTATGCAATCTACTATATTTCTCTGCCCTAATTGTTGTTGCAATAGCATGGCTATCATCAAGTCCCATTTTGATCTGTCCCCTTACTCCCCTGACCTTATCCTCTGTTAAGCACTTCACACAATACCATCACTTCCACTTTTCCTTCAAAGTCCTTCTTGTCTGCCACCCTCCCAATTTTTCTAGCAACTTCCTAGCCTAAATCTCCTCACTCATCCTCTGCACCAAGCAGCTTATCATCCTTGGTGATTTGAACTTAACGCCTAAATTCCCCAGTGCCCTCTCTTCCAATTTCTCTATACTCCCCCATCCATGCCCACAGCCGCCATCTCGACCATATCATCTCAAAAAGTCTCACCATTTCTGAGATTTCTATCTTTGATCACTTCCTCGTTTCCCTTAACCATCACCCTATCTGTGTCAAACCCCTTTCCTATCACTCTTCACCAAATGAGACAGGGTTAATTAGTAATCTCATAGTAAGGGATCCTCTGGGGAGCAGTGATCATAATATGATAGAATTTCATATTGAGTTCAAGATTGACATACTTAAGTCAAAAACTTGAGTCTTAAACTTAAACAAAGTCAATTATATAGGTATGAGGGGCAAGTTGGCTGAAGTTGATTGGGAAATTAGGTTAATAGATATGATGGTAGATAAGCAATGGTAAACATTTAAAGAAATATTTCATAATTCTCAACGAATATACATTCCACTGAGATTAAAAACCCCACAGGAAAAATTATTGATCTGTGGCTAACTAAAGAAGTTAAGGGTAGTATTAGATTAAAAGAAGAGGCTTATAATGTTGCCATGAGTAGTAAGCCTGAGGGTTGGGATAGTTTTAGAAACCAGCAAAGGATGTCCAAAACATTGATAAAGAGGGAGAAAATAGAATATGAGAGTAAACTAGCAAGAAATATAAAACCAGACTGTAAGAGCTTCTTCAAGTATATAAAAAGGAAGAGAGTAGCGAAAGTAAACTTGGGTCCCTTAGAAGCTGAGACAGGAGAAATTATAATGGGGAATAAGGAAATGGCAGAGATGTTAAACAAATTTTTGTATCTGTCTTCACAGTAAAAGACACAAAAAACAGACCAGAAATAGTGGGGAACCAAGGGTCTAACGAGAGTGAGGAACTTAAAGTAGTTAATATTAGTTAAGAAAAAATACTGGAGAAATTAATGGGACTAGAAACCAACAAATCCCCTGGACCTGATGGCCTACATCCTAATGTTTTAAAAGAAGTGGCTGCAGAGATGGTGGATGCATTGGTTGTGATTTTCCAAAATTCCCTAGATTCTCGAACAGTCTCAGTGGATTGGAAGGTAGCAAATGTAACACTGCTATTCAAGAAAGGAGGGAGAAAGAAAACAGGGAACTATAGGCCAGTTAGCCTGACATCAGTTGTCGGGAAAATGCTGGAATCTATTATTAAGGACATGGTAACGAGGTACTTAGAAAATCATAATATGATTAGGCAAATTCAACGTGGTTTTATGAAAGGGCAATTGTGTTTGACAAATATACTGGAGTTTTTTGAGGATGTAACTAGCAGGGTAGATAAAGGGGAACCAGTGGATGTAATATATTTGGATTTTCAAAAGGCATTCAATAAGGTGCCACACAAAAGGTTGTTACACAAGATCAGGACTCGTGGGGTCAGGAGTAATATATTAGCACGGATAGAGGATTGGTTAACCGACAGAAAACAGAGAGTAGGAATAAACGGGTCATTTTCAGTTTGGCAGGCTGTAAGTAGTGGGGTGCCGCAAGGATCAGTGCTTGGGCCTCAGCTATTTACAATCTATATTAATGACTTGGATGAAGGGACCGAGTGAAATGTATCCAAGTTTGCCGAAGATAGAAAGCTAGGTGGGAAAGTAAGCTGTGAGGAGGACACAAAGAGTCTGCAAAGGGATGTAGACAGGGTAATTGTGTGGGCAAGAAGGTGGCAGATGGAGTATAATGTAGGGAAATGCGAGATTATTCACTTCGGTAGGAAGAAGAGAAAAACGGAATATTTTGTAAATGGTGAGGAACTATTAAATGTTGGTGTTCAGAGGGTGTCCTTGTACACAAAACACAGAAAGTTAACATGCAGATACAGCAAGCAATTAGGGAGGCAAATAAATGTTGGCTTTTATTGCAGGGCGGTTAGAGTATAAGAGTATGGAAGTCTTGCTGCAATTGTACAGAGCTTTGGTGAGACCACACCTGGAGTGCTGTGTACAGTTTTAGTCTCCTTACCTAAGGAAGGGTATACTTACCTTAGAGGCAGTGCAACGAAGGTTCACGAGATTGATTCCTGGGATGAGAGGATTGTCCCATGAAGAGAGATTAAGTAGAATGAGCCTATACTCACTGGAGTTTAGAAGAATGAGAGGTGATCTCATTGAAATATATAAGATTCTGAGAGGGCTTGACAGGGTAGATCCTGAGAGGCTGTTTCCCATGGTTGGAGAATCTAGAACTAGGGGGCATAGTCTCAGTATAAGCGATAAGATATTTAGGACTGAGATGAGGAGGAATTTCTTCACTCAGAGGGTTGTGAATCTTTGGAATTCTCTACCCCAGAGGGCTGTGGATGCTCAGTCATTGATTATATTCAAGAATGAGATCGATAGATTTTTGGACTCTAAGGGAATTAAAGGATATGGGGATCGGGCAGGAAAGTGGAGTTGAGGTAGAAGATCAGCCATGATCTTATTGAATGCGGAGCAGGCTCCGAGGGGCCGAATGGCTGCTATTTCTTATATTCTTATGTTCTTACAGAAAACTGTCCCTGATGTCCCTTCTAACACATTAAAACTCCCATCTTTCTCTCCTCTGATCCTTCACCTGCCTTGACGCATTCATTGCTCTCAACCTGCAGGAAATCTCCCATGGCCTTGGTTTAAATACCCTTATCCCCGCCAATCCTTCATTGTATCCCATCCCTATTATTGATTGAATACGGCCTGGCTGGAGTATATCTGGTGCACAACTGGCATGATTGTTCATTGTCAGATCTGGTTCAATCATCCAGAGCAGTGCTATGCCCTCACCTCCTCATCTAATTCCTCCCACTACATCAAGAACATCCTGCCAGGTAACAACTTCCAACTAATTTTTCTCGTTGGCAAACCATTTCCTTTGACTCTCTTCCTGTCCTCCACCTACCTTTGCCTATCTCATTAAATGTGAGGAACTAATTAATTTCTTCATCTCGAAGAAACCATCTGCTTGGCTTCCCAGCCCCCACACCCTTGTCCCAACCCCATATCACTTAACAGCTTCTCCTGATCTCCCACAGGCTTCACCAAGCTTATCTGCTCCATGAGAGCCACCTCCTGCAACCTCGACCCCCTCCTGACCCCACTCTTTCCTCATACAACTATCCCTACTCGGTCCAACAATCACTGACATCATCAATGGCTCCCTCCTCTGAATCCCACCATCCTCTCTAACCCCTCCTTCCCCTATAATATCTTCAAACCTGTTGTCATCACTCAACTCCATGCCAGCTCTCCCATCCCCCTCTTCAAATTTCTTGTAAATTCCTGCAAATGCATTAAAAAAAACAAGAAAATAAGTTTCACTTAGCCCATTGCCTGTGTGCTAAGATTAATTTCACCTTCCTAATGTTGTATATAACTTGCATTCTAGATTACCATATTGAAAACATCCTCATCTAGTTCTTAGGTTCTTTATAAATATTGGAACAAGATATCTTCACTGTCATGCACCAAGCAAATATGATTTAGCTTTCTCAGAAAAATGTGTGCGATTTCATACAGGAGAAGCAGGGGTGCCACGTACTTGAGCAGGGGTATTAGGTACTGGAGCAGGGGTGTTAGGTACTGGAGCAGGGACGCCTTGTAGTGGAGCAGGGGTGTTAGGTACTGGAGCAGGGTGTTAGGTACTGGAGCAGAGGTGTTAGGTACTGGAGCAGGGACGCTATGTAGTGGAGCAGGGGTGCTATGTACTGGAGCAGGGGTGCTATGTACCAGAGCAGGGATGCTATGTAACAGAGCAGGGGTGTTACGTACTGGAGTAGAGGTGCTAGGTGATGCAGCAGGGATGCTATGTAATGTAGCAGGGGTGTTATGTACTGGAGCATGGATACTATGTAATGGAGCAGTGGTGCTCTGTACTGGAGCAGGGATGCTATGTAATGGAGCAGGGGTGCTATGCACTGGAGCAGAGATGCTATGTACTGCAGCAAAGGTGCTATGTACTGGAGCAGGGGTGCTATGTACTGGAGCAAAGGTGCTATGTACAGGAGCAGGGGTGCTACGTACTGGAGCAGGATCACTATGTACTGAAGCAGAGATGCTATGTACTGGAGCGGGGTTGCTATGTACCGAAGCAGGGATGCTATGTACTGGAGCAGTGATGCTATGTACCGGAGCAAGTGTTATGTACTGGAGCAGGATTGTTATATAATGGAGCAGGGGTGTTATGTACTGGAGCAGAGGTGCTATGAACTGGAGCAAAGGTGCTATGTACTGGAGCAGGGGTGCTACGTACTGGAGCAGGATCACTATGTACTGGAGCAGAGATGCTATGTACAGGAGCAGGGTGCTATATACTGGAGCAGAGGTGCTATGTACTGGAACAGAGATGCTATGTGCTGGAGCAGTGGTGTTATGTACTGGAACAGAGATGCTATGTGCTGGAGCAGTGGTGTTATGTACTGGAGCAGTGGTGCTATGTACTGGAGCAGGGTGCTATATACTGGAGCAGTGAAGCTATGTACTGGAGCAGTGGTGCTATGTACTGGAGCAGGGTGCTATATACTGGAGCAGTGGAGCTATGTACTGGAGCAGTGGTGCTATGTACTGGAGCAGTGGTGCTATGTACTGGAGCAGGGTGCTATATACTGGAGCAGTGGTGTTATGTACTGAAGCAGGGATGCTATGTACTGGAGCAGAGGTGCTAAGTACTGAAGCAGGGATGCTATGTAATGGAGCAGTGGTGTTATGTACTGGAGCAGTGGTGTTATGTATTGGAGCAGGGTGCTATATACTGGAGCAGAGGTGCTATGTACTGGAGCAGAGATGCTATGTACTGGAGAAGGGGTATTAGGTACTGGAGCAGGGGTGTTAGGTACTGGAGCAGGGGTGTTATGTAATGGAGCAGTGGTGCTATATACTGGAGCAGTGGTGTTATGTACTGGAGCAGTGGTGCTATGTGCTGGAGCAGTAGTGTTATGTACTGGAGCAGTGGTGCTATGTGCTGGAGCAGTGGTGCTATATACTGGAGCAGTGGTGTTATGTACTGGAGCAGTGGTGCTATGTGCTGGAGCAGTAGTGTTATGTACTGGAGCAGTGGTGCTATGTACTGGAGCAGTGGTGCTCTGTACTGGAGCAGTGGTGCTATGTACTGGAGCAGTGGTACTATGTACTGGAACAGAAATGCTATGTGCTGAAGCAGGGATGCTATGTACTGCAGCAAAGGTGCTATGTACTGGAGCAGAAATGCTATGTGCTGAAGCAGGGATGCTATGTACTGCAGCAAAGGTGCTATGTACTGGAGCAGGGGTGCTATGTACTGGAGCAAAGGTGCTATGTACTGGAGCAGGGGTGCTACGTACTGGAGCAGGATCACTATGTACTGGAGCAGGATCACTATGTACTGAAGCAGAGATGCTCTGTACTGGAGCAGTGATGCAATGTACCGGAGCAAGTGTGTTATGTACTGGAGCAGAGGTGCTATGAACTGGAGCAAAGGTGCTATGTACTGGAGCAGGGGTGCTACGTACTGGAGCAGGATCACTATGTACTGGAGCAGAGATGCTATATACTGGAGCAGAGGTGCTATGTACTGAAGCAGTGGTGCTATGTACTGGAGCAGTGGTGCTATGTACTGGAACAGAGATGCTACGTACTGGAGCAGTGGTGTTATGTACTGGAGCAGTGGTGTTAGGTACTGGAGCAGTGGTACTATGTACTGAAGCAGGGATGCTATGTACTGGAGCAGAGATGCTCTGTACTGGAGCAGGGTGCTATGTACTGGAGCAGAGGTGTTAGGTACTGGAGCAGTGGTACTATGTACTGAAGCAGGGATGCTATGTACTGGAGCAGAGATGCTCTGTACTGGAGCAGGGTGCTATGTACTGGAGCAGAAATGCTATGTACTGGAGCAGAGATGCTATATACTGGAGCAGAGGTGCTATGTACTGAAGCAGTGGTGCTATGTACTGGAACAGAGATGCTACGTACTGGAGCAGTGGTGTTATGTACTGGAGCAGTGGTGCCATGTACTGGAGCAGGGTGCTATATACTGGAGCAGTGGAGCTATGTACTGGAGCAGTGGTGTTAGGTACTGGAGCAGTGGTACTATGTACTGAAGCAGGGATGCTATGTACTGGAGCAGAGATGCTCTGTACTGGAGCAGGGTGCTATGTACTGGAGCAGAGGTGTTAGGTACTGGAGCAGTGGTACTATGTACTGAAGCAGGGATGCTATGTACTGGAGCAAAGATGCTCTGTACTGGAGCAGGGTGCTATGTACTGGAGCAGAGGTGTTAGGTACTGGAGCAGTGGTGCTATGTACTGGAGCAGGGATGCTATGTACTGGAGCAGAGATGCTATGTACTGGAGCAGGGTGCTATGTACTGGAGCAGGGATGCTATTTACTGGAGCAGAGATGCTATGTAATGGAGCAGTGGTGTTATGTATTGGAGCAGTGGTGTTATGTATTGGAGCAGTGGTGCTATGTACTGAAGCAGGGATGCTATGTACTGGAGCAGAGATGCTATGTACTGGAGCAGTGGTGCTATGTACTGGAGCAGAGATGCTATGTACTGGAGCAGAGATGCTATGTACTGGAGCAGAGATGCTATGTACTGGAGCAGTGGTGCTATGTACTGAAGCAGGGATGCTATGTACTGGAGCAGAGATGCTATGTACTGGAGCAGAGATGCTATGTACTGGAGCAGAGATGCTATGTACTGGAGCAGTGGTGCTATGTACTGAAGCAGGGATGCTATGTACTGGAGCAGAGATGCTATGTACTGGAGCAGTGGTGCTATGTACTGAAGCAGGGATGCTATGTACTGGAGCAGAGATGCTATGTACTGGAGAAGGGTGCTATATACTGGAGCAGAGGTGCTATGTACTTGAGCAGCGGTATGAGGTACTGGAGCAGGGGTGTTAGGTACTGTAGCAGGGGTGCTATGTAATGGAGCAGTCGTGTTATGTACTGGAGCAGTGGTGTTATGTACTGGAGCAGTGGTGCTATGTACTGGAGCAGTGGTGTTATGTACTGGAGCAGTGGTACTATGTACTGAAGCAGGGATGCTATGTACTGGAGCAGAGATGCTATGTACTGCAGCAGGGTGCTATACACTGGAGCAGAGGTGCTATGTACTGGAACAGAAATGCTATGTGCTGAAGCAGGGATGCTATGTACTGGAGCAGGGGTGCTATGTACCAGAGCAGGGATGCTATGTAACAGAGCAGGGGTGTTACGTACTGGAGTAGAGGTGCTCGGTGATGCAGCAGGGATGCTATGTAATGTAGCAGGGGTGTTATGTACTGGAGCATGGATACTATGTAATGGAGCAGTGGTGCTCTGTACTGGAGCAGGGATGCTCTGTAATGGAGCAGGGGTGCTATGCACTGGAGCAGAGATGCTATGTACTGCAGCAAAGGTGCTATGTACTGGAGCAGGGGTGCTACGTACTGGAGCAGGATCACTATGTACTGAAGCAGAGATGCTATGTACTGGAGCGGGGTTGCTATGTACCGAAGCAGGGATGCTATGTACTGGAGCAGTGATGCTATGTACCGGAGCAAGTGTTATGTACTGGAGCAGGATTGTTATATAATGGAGCAGGGGTGTTATGTACTGGAGCAGAGGTGCTATGAACTGGAGCAAAGGTGCTATGTACTGGAGCAGGGGTGCTACGTACTGGAGCAGGATCACTATGTACTGGAGCAGAGATGCTATGTACAGGAGCAGGGTGCTATATACTGGAGCAGAGGTGCTATGTACTGGAACAGAGATGCTATGTGCTGGAGCAGTGGTGTTATGTACTGGAACAGAGATGCTATGTGCTGGAGCAGTGATGTTATGTACTGGAGCAGTGGTGCTATGTACTGGAGCAGGGTGCTATATACTGGAGCAGTGAAGCTATGTACTGGAGCAGTGGTGCTATGTACTGGAGCAGGGTGCTATATACTGGAGCAGTGGAGCTATGTACTGGAGCAGTGGTGCTATGTACTGGAGCAGTGGTGTTATGTACTGGAGCAGTGGTGCTATGTACTGGAGCAGGGTGCTATATACTGGAGCAGTGGTGTTATGTACTGGAGCAGGGTGCTATATACTGGAGCAGTGGTGCTATGTACTGGAGCAGTGGTGTTATGTATTGGAGCAGTGGTGCTATATACTGGAGCAGTGGTGTTATGTACTGGAGCAGTGGTGCTATGTGCTGGAGCAGTAGTGCTATGTACTGGAGCAGTGGTACTATGTACTGGAACAGAAATGCTATGTGCTGAAGCAGGGATGCTATGTACTGCAGCAGTGGTGTTATGTACTGGAGCAGTGGTGTTATGTACTGGAGCAGTGGTGCTTTGTACTGAAGGAGGGATGCTATGTACTGGAGCAGAGATGCTATGTACTGGAGAAGGGTGCTATATACTCGAGCAGAGGTGCGATGTACTGGAGCAGTGGTGTTATGTACTGGAGCAGTGGTGCTATGTACTGGAGCAGTGGTGTTATGTACGGGAGCAGTGGTGATATGTACTGGAGCAGTGGTACTATGTACTGAAGCAGGGATGCTATGTACTGGAGCAGAGATGCTATGTACTGGAGCAGGGTGCTATACACTGGAGCAGAGGTGCTATGTACTGGAACAGAAATGCTATGTGCTGAAGCAGGGATGCTATGTACTGGAGCAGAGATGCTATGTACTGGAGCAGGGTGCTATACACTGGAGCAGAGGTGCTATGTACTGGAACAGAAATGCTATGTGCTGAAGCAGGGATGCTATGTACTGGAGCAGTGGTGTTATGTACTGGAGCAGAGATGCTATGTACTGGAGCAGTGGTACTATGTACTGAAGCAGGGATGCTATGTACTGGAGCAAAGATGCTATGTACTGAAGTAGGGATGCTATGTACTGGAGCAGAGATACTATGTACTGGAGTAGTGGTGCTATGTACTGGAGCAGTGGTGTTATGTACTGGAACAGTGGTGTTATGTACTGGAGCAGTGGTGTTATGTACTGGAGCAGAGGTGCTATGTACTGAAGTAGGGATGCTATGTACTGGAGCAGTGGTGCTATATACTGGAGCAGTGGTGCTATGTACTGGAGCAGTGGTGTTATGTACTGGAGCAGTGGTACTATGTACTGAAGCAGGGATGCTATGTACTGGAGCAGAGATGCTATGTGCTGGAGCAGGGTGCTATGTACTGGAGCAGTGGTGTTAAGTACTGGAGCAGTGGTACTATGTACTGAAGCAGGGATGCTATGTACTGGAGCAGAGATGCTATGTACTGGAGCAGTGGTACTATGTACTGAAGCAGGGATGCTATGTACTGGAGCAGAGGTGCTATGTACTGAAGTAGGGATGCTATGTACTGGAGCAGAGATACTATGTACTGGAGCAGTGGTGCTATGTACTGGAGCAGTGGTGTTATGTACTGGAGCAGTGGTGCTATGTACTGAAGCAGGGATGCTATGTACTGGAGCAGAGATACTATGTACTGGAGCAGGGTGCTATATACTGGAGCAGAGGTGCTATGTACTGGAGCAGTGGTGCTATGTAGTGGAGCAGAGGTGCTATGTACTGGAACAGAGATGTTACATACTGGAGGAGGGGCGCTATGTACTGGAGCAGGATTGCTATGTACTGGAGCAGGGTGCTATATACTGGAGCAGAGGTGCTATGTACTGGAGCAGTGGTGCTATGTACTGGAACAGAGATGCTATGTACTGGAGCAGTGGTGCTCTGCACTGGAGCAGTGGTGTTATGTACTGGAGCAGTGGTGCTGTGTACTGGAGCAGAGGTGCTATGTACTGGAGCAGGGGTGCTATGTGATGGAGCAGTGGTGTTATGTACTGGAGCAGTGGTGCTATGTACTGGAACAGAGATACTATGTACTGGAGCAGTGGTGCTATGTACTGGAGCAGTGGTGCTATGTACTGGAGCAGTGGTGCTATGTACTGGAGCAGTGGTGCTATGTAGTGGAGCAGTGGTGCTATGTACTGGAGCAGTGGTGCTATGTACTGGAGCAGTGGTGTTATGTACTGGAGCAGTGGTGTTATGTACTGGAGCAGTGGTGTTTTGTACTGGAGCAGTGGTGTTATGTACTGGAGCAGTGGTGATATGTACTGAAGCAGGGTGCTATATACTGGAGCAGAGGTGCTATGTACTGGAGCAGTGGTGTTATGTACTGGAGCAGTGATGTTATGTACTGGAGCAGTGGTGTTATGTACTGGAGCAGTGGTACTATGTACTGAAGCAGGGATGCTATGTACTGGAGCAGAGATGCTATATACTGGAGCAGGGTGCTATATACTGGAGCAGAGATGCTATGTACTGGAGCAGGGTGCTATGTACTGGAGCAGTGGTACTATGTACTGAAGCAGGGATGCTATGTACTGGAGCAGAGATGCTATGTACTGGAGCAGAGATGCTATGTACTGGAGCAGTGGTGCTATGTACTGGAGCAGGGATGCTATGTACTGGAGCAGAGGTGCTATGTACTGAAGTAGGGATGCTATGTACTGGAGCAGAGATACTATGTACTGGAGCAGTGGTGCTATGTACTGGAGCAGTGGTGTTATGTACTGGAACAGTGGTGTTATGTACTGGAGCAGTGGTGCTATGTACTGAAGCAGGGATGCTATGTACTGGAGCAGAGATACTATGTACTGGAGCAGGGTGCTATGTACTGGAGCAGTGGTGCTATATACTGGAGCAGTGGTGCTATGTACTGGAGCAGTGGTGTTATGTACTGGAGCAGTGGTACTATGTACTGAAGCAGGGATGCTATGTACTGGAGCAGAGATGCTATGTACTGGAGCAGGGTGCTATGTACTGGAGCAGTGGTGTTAAGTACTGGAGCAGTGGTACTATGTACTGAAGCAGGGATGCTATGTACTGGAGCAGAGGTGCTATGTACTGAAGTAGGGATGCTATGTACTGGAGCAGAGATACTATGTACTGGAGCAGTGGTGCTATGTACTGGAGCAGTGGTGTTATGTACTGGAGCAGTGGTGCTATGTACTGAAGCAGGGATGCTATGTACTGGAGCAGAGATACTATGTACTGGAGCAGGGTGCTATATACTGGAGCAGAGGTGCTATGTACTGGAGCAGTGGTGCTATGTAGTGGAGCAGAGGTGCTATGTACTGGAACAGAGATGTTACATACTGGAGGAGGGGCGCTATGTACTGGAGCAGGATTGCTATGTACTGGAGCAGGGTGCTATATACTGGAGCAGAGGTGCTATGTACTGGAGCAGTGGTGCTATGTACTGGAACAGAGATGCTATGTACTGGAGCAGTGGTGCTCTGCACTGGAGCAGTGGTGTTATGTACTGGAGCAGTGGTGCTGTGTACTGGAGCAGAGGTGCTATGTACTGGAGCAGGGGTGCTATGTGATGGAGCAGTGGTGTTATGTACTGGAGCAGTGGTGCTATGTACTGGAACAGAGATACTATGTACTGGAGCAGTGGTGCTATGTACTGGAGCAGTGGTGCTATGTACTGGAGCAGTGGTGCTATGTACTGGAGCAGTGGTGCTATGTAGTGGAGCAGTGGTGCTATGTACTGGAGCAGTGGTGCTATGTACTGGAGCAGTGGTGTTATGTACTGGAGCAGTGGTGTTATGTACTGGAGCAGTGGTGTTATGTACTGGAGCAGTGGTGTTATGTACTGGAGCAGTGGTGATATGTACTGAAGCAGGGTGCTATATACTGGAGCAGAGGTGCTCTGTACTGGAGCAGTGGTGTTATGTACTGGAGCAGTGATGTTATGTACTGGAGCAGTGGTGTTATGTACTGGAGCAGTGGTACTATGTACTGAAGCAGGGATGCTATGTACTGGAGCAGAGATGCTATATACTGGAGCAGGGTGCTATATACTGGAGCAGAGATGCTATGTACTGGAGCAGGGTGCTATGTACTGGAGCAGTGGTACTATGTACTGAAGCAGGGATGCTATGTACTGGAGCAGAGATGCTATGTACTGGAGCAGAGATGCTATGTACTGGAGCAGTGGTGCTATATACTGGAGCAGTGGTGCTATGTACTGGAGCAGTGGTGTTATGTACTGGAGCAGTGGTACTATGTACTGAAGCAGGGATGCTGTGTACTGGAGCAGAGATGCTATGTACTGGAGCAGTGGTACTATGTACTGAAGCAGGGATGCTATGTACTGGAGCAGAGGTGCTATGTACTGAAGTAGGGATGCTATGTACTGGAGCAGAGATACTATGTACTGGAGCAGTGGTGCTATGTACTGGAGCAGTGGTGTTATGTACTGGAACAGTGGTGTTATGTACTGGAGCAGTGGTGCTATGTACTGAAGCAGGGATGCTATGTACTGGAGCAGGGTGCTATATACTGGAGCAGAGGTGCTATGTACTGGAGCAGGGTGCTATATACTGGAGCAGAGGTGCTATGTACTGGAGCAGTGGTGCTATATACTGGAGCAGTGGTGTTATGTACTGGAGCAGTGGTGTTATGTACTGGAGCAGTGGTACTATGTACTGAAGCAGGGATGCTATGTACTGGAGCAGAGGTGCAATGTACTGGAGCAGTGGTGTTATGTACTGGAGCAGTGGTGTTATGTACTGGAGCAGTGGTGTTATGTACTGGAGCAGTGGTGTTATGTACTGGAGCAGTGGTGTTATGTACTGGAGCAGTGGTACTATGTACTGGAGCAGGGTGCTATATACTGGAGCAGGGGTGCTATGTACTGGAACAGAAATGCTATGTGCTGAAGCAGGGATGCTATATACTGGAGAAGGGTGCTATATACTCGAGCAGAGGTGCTATGTACTGGAGCAGTGGTGTTATGTACTGGAGCAGTGGTACTATGTACTGGAGCAGTGGTGCTATGTACTGGAGCAGAGATGCTATGTACTGGAGCAGGGTGCTATATACTGGAGCAGGGTGCTATATACTGGAGCAGAGGTGCTATATACTGGAGCAGAGGTGCTATGTACTGGAGCAGTGGTGCTATATACTGGAGCAGGGATGCTATGTACTGGAGCAGGGATGCTATGTACTGGAGCAGGGATGCTATGTACTGGAGCAGAGATGCTATGTACTGGAGCAGGGTGCTATATACTGGAGCAGGGATGCTATGTACTGGAGCAGGGATTCTATGTACTGGAGCAGGGATGCTATGTACTGGAGCAGGGTGCTATATACTGGAGCAGAGATGCTATGTACTGGAGCAGGGTGCTATATACTGGAGCAGGGTGCTATATACTGGAGCAGAGGTGCTGTATACTGGAGCAGAGGTGCTATGTACTGGAGCAGGGTGCTATATACTGGAGCAGGGATGCTATGTACTGGAGCAGGGATGCTATGTACTGGAGCAGAGATGCTATGTACTGGAGAAGGGTGCTGTATACTGGAGCAGAGGTGCTATGTACTGGAGCAGGGTGCTATATACTGGAGCAGTGGTACTATGTACTGGAGCAGTGGTGCTATGTACTGGAGCAGAGATGCTATGTACTGGAGCAGAGATGCTGTGTACTGGAGCAGGGTGCTATATACTGGAGCAGGGTGCTATATACTGGAGCAGAGGTGCTATATACTGGAGCAGAGGTGCTATGTACTGGAGCAGTGGTACTATGTACTGGAGCAGTGGTGCTATGTACTGGAGCAGGGATGCTATGTACTGGAGCAGAGATGCTATGTACTGGAGCAGGGTGCTGTATACTGGAGCAGAGGTGCTATATACTGGAGCAGAGGTGCTATGTACTGGAGCAGTGGTGCTATATACTGGAGCAGTGGTGTTATGTACTGGAGCAGTGGTGTTATGTACTGGAGCAGTGGTGCTGTGTACTGAAGGAGGGATGCTATGTACTGGAGCAGAGATGCTATGTACTGGAGCAGGGTGCTATATACTCGAGCAGAGGTGCTATGTACTGGAGCAGTGGTGTTATGTACTGGAGCAGTGGTACTATGTACTGGAGCAGTGGTGCTGTGTACTGGAGCAGTGGTGTTATGTACTGGAGCAGTGGTACTATGTACTGAAGCAGGGATGCTATGTACTGGAGCAGGGTTCTATATACTGGAGCAGAGGTGCTATGTACTGGAACAGAAATGCTATGTGCTGAAGCACGGATGCTATGTACTGGAGCAGTGGTGTTCTGTACTGGAGCAGTGGTGCTATGTACTGAAGGAGGGATGCTATGTACTGGAGCAGAGATGCTATGTACTGGAGAAGGGTGCTATATACTCGAGCAGAGGTGCTATGTACTGGAGCAGTGGTGTTATGTACTGGAGCAGTGGTGCTATGTACTGGAGCAGTTGTGTTATGTACGGGAGCAGTGGTGCTATGTACTGGAGCAGTGGTGTTATGTACTGGAGCAGTGGTACTATGTACTGAAGCAGGGATGCGATGTACTGGAGCAGAGATGCTATGTACTGGAGCAGGGTGCTATGTACTGGAGCAGTGGTGTTATGTACTGGAGCAGTGGTACTATGTACTGAAGCAGGAATGCTATGTACTGGAGCAGAGATGCTATGTACTGGAGCAGTGGTACTATGTACTGAAGCAGGGATGCTATGTACTGGAGCAGAGGTGCTATGTACTGAAGTAGGGATGCTATGTACTGGAGCAGAGATACTATGTACTGGAGCAGTGGTGCTATGTACTGGAGCAGTGGTGTTATGTACTGGAGCAGTGGTGCTATGTACTGAAGCAGGGATGCTATGTACTGGAGCAGAGGTGCTATGTACTGGAGCAGTGGTGCTATGTAGTGGAGCAGAGGTGCTATTTACTGGAACAGAAATGCTATGTCCTGGAACAGGGATGTTACATACTGGAGGAGGGGCGCTATGTACTGGAGCAGGATTGCTCTGTACTGGAGCAGGGTGCTATATACTGGAGCAGAGGTGCTATGTACTGGAGCAGTGGTGCTATGTACTGGAACAGAGATGCTATGTACTGGAGAAGGGTGCTATATACTCGAGCAGAGGTGCTATGTACTGGAGCAGTGGTGTTATGTACTGGAGCAGTGGTACTATGTACTGGAGCAGTGGTGCTATGTACTGGAGCAGAGATGCTATGTACTGGAGCAGAGATGCTATGTACTGGAGCAGGGTGCTATATACTGGAGCAGGGTGCTATATACTGGAGCAGAGGTGCTATATACTGGAGCAGAGGTGCTATGTACTGGAGCAGTGGTACTATGTACTGGAGCAGTGGTGCTATGTACTGGAGCAGGGATGCTATGTACTGGAGCAGAGATGCTATGTACTGGAGCAGGGTGCTATATACTGGAGCAGTGGTGCTCTGTACTGGAGCAGTGGTGCTATGTGATGGAGCAGTGGTGCTATGTACTGGAGCAGTGGTGCTATGTACTGGAACAGAGATACTATGTACTGGAGCAGTGGTGCTATGTACTGGAGCAGTGGTGCTATGTACTGGAGCAGTGGTGCTATGTACTGGAGCAGTGGTGTTATGTACTGGAGCAGTGGTGTTATGTACTGGAGCAGTGGTGCTATGTACTGGAGCAGTTGTGTTATGTACGGGAGCAGTGGTGATATGTCCTGAAGCAGGGTGCTATATACTGGAGCAGAGGTGCTATGTACTGGAGCAGTGGTGCTATATACTGGAGCAGTGGTGCTATGTACTGGAGCAGTGGTGTTATGTACTGGAGCAGTGGTACTATGTACTGAAGCAGGGATGCTATGTACTGGAGCAGAGATGCTATGTACTGGAGCAGGGTGCTATGTACTGGAGCAGTGGTGTTAAGTACTGGAGCAGTGGTACTATGTACTGAAGCAGGGATGCTATGTACTGGAGCAGAGATGCTATGTACTGGAGCAGTGGTACTATGTACTGAAGCAGGGATGCTATGTACTGGAGCAGAGGTGCTATGTACTGAAGTAGGGATGCTATGTACTGGAGCAGAGATACTATGTACTGGAGCAGTGGTGCTATGTACTGGAGCAGTGGTGTTATGTACTGGAGCAGTGGTGCTATGTACTGAAGCAGGGATGCTATGTACTGGAGCAGAGATACTATGTACTGGAGCAGGGTGCTATATACTGGAGCAGAGGTGCTATGTACTGGAGCAGTGGTGCTATGTAGTGGAGCAGAGGTGCTATGTACTGGAACAGAAATGCTATGTACTGGAACAGGGATGTTACATACTGGAGGAGGGGCGCCATGTACTGGAGCAGGATTGCTATGTACTGGAGCAGGGTGCTATATACTGGAGCAGAGGTGCTATGTACTGGAGCAGTGGTGCTATGTACTGGAACAGAGATGCTATGTACTGGAGCAGTGGTGCTCTGTACTGGAGCAGTGGTGTTATGTACTGGAGCAGTGGTGCTGTGTACTGGAGCAGAGGTGCTATGTACTGGAGCAGGGGTGCTATGTGATGGAGCAGTGGTGTTATGTACTGGAGCAGTGGTGCTATGTACTGGAACAGAGATACTATGTACTGGAGCAGTGGTGCTATGTACTGGAGCAGTGGTGCTATGTACTGGAGCAGTGGTGCTATGTACTGGAGCAGTGGTGCTATGTAGTGGAGCAGTGGTGCTATGTACTGGAGCAGTGGTGCTATGTACTGGAGCAGTGGTGTTATGTACTGGAGCAGTGGTGTTATGTACTGGAGCAGTGGTGTTATGTACTGGAGCAGTGGTGTTATGTACTGGAGCAGTGGTGATATGTACTGAAGCAGGGTGCTATATACTGGAGCAGAGGTGCTATGTACTGGAGCAGGGTGCTATATACTGGAGCAGAGGTGCTATGTACTGGAGCAGTGGTGTTATGTACTGGAGCAGTGGTGTTATGTACTGGAGCAGTGGTGTTATGTACTGGAGCAGTGGTACTATGTACTGAAGCAGGGATGCTATGTACTGGAGCAGAGATGCTATATACTGGAGCAGGGTGCTATATACTGGAGCAGAGATGCTATGTACTGGAGCAGGGTGCTATGTACTGGAGCAGTGGTACTATGTACTGAAGCAGGGATGCTATGTACTGGAGCAGAGATGCTATGTACTGGAGCAGAGATGCTATGTACTGGAGCAGTGGTGCTATATACTGGAGCAGTGGTGCTATGTACTGGAGCAGTGGTGTTATGTACTGGAGCAGTGGTACTATGTACTGAAGCAGGGATGCTATGTACTGGAGCAGAGATGCTATGTACTGGAGCAGAGATGCTATGTACTGGAGCAGTGGTGCTATATACTGGAGCAGTGGTGTTATGTACTGGAGCAGTGGTACTATGTACTGAAGCAGGGATGCTATGTACTGAAGCAGGGATGCTATGTACTGGAGCAGAGGTGCTATGTACTGAAGTAGGGATGCTATGTACTGGAGCAGAGACACTATGTACTGGAGCAGCGGTGCTATGTACTGGAGCAGTGGTGTTATGTACTGGAACAGTGGTGTTATGTACTGGAGCAGTGGTGCTATGTACTGAAGCAGGGATGCTATGTACTGGAGCAGAGATACTATGTACTGGAGCAGGGTGCTATATACTGAAGCAGAGGTGCTATGTACTGGAGCAGTGGTGCTATGTAGTGGAGCAGAGGTGCTATGTACTGGAGCAGTGGTGTTATGTACGGGAGCAGTGGTGATATGTACTGAAGCAGGGTGCTATATACTGGAGCAGAGGTGCTATGTACTGGAGCAGGGTGCTATATACTGGAGCAGAGGTGCTATGTACTGGAGCAGTGATGCTATATACTGGAGCAGTGGTGTTATGTACTGGAGCAGTGGTGTTATGTACTGGAGCAGTGGTACTATGTACTGAAGCAGGGATGCTATGTACTGGAGCAGAGGTGCAATGTACTGGAGCAGTGGTGTTATGTACTGGAGCAGTGGTGTTATGTACTGGAGCAGTGGTGTTATGTACTGGAGCAGTGGTGTTATGTACTGGAGCAGTGGTACTATGTACTGGAGCAGGGTGCTATATACTGGAGCAGAGGTGCTATGTACTGGAACAGAAATGCTATGTGCTGAAGCAGGGATGCTATATACTGGAGAAGGGTGCTATATACTCGAGCAGAGGTGCTATGTACTGGAGCAGTGGTGTTATGTACTGGAGCAGTGGTACTATGTACTGGAGCAGTGGTGCTATGTACTGGAGCAGAGATGCTATGTACTGGAGCAGGGTGCTATATACTGGAGCAGGGTGCTATATACTGGAGCAGAGGTGCTATATACTGGAGCAGAGGTGCTATGTACTGGAGCAGTGGTGCTATATACTGGAGCAGGGATGCTATGTACTGGAGCAGGGATGCTATGTCCTGGAGCAGGGATGCTATGTACTGGAGCAGAGATGCTATGTACTGGAGCAGGGTGCTATATACTGGAGCAGGGATGCTATGTACTGGAGCAGGGATTCTATGTACTGGAGCAGGGATGCTATGTACTGGAGCAGGGTGCTATATACTGGAGCAGAGATGCTATGTACTGGAGCAGGGTGCTATATACTGGAGCAGGGTGCTATATACTGGAGCAGAGGTGCTATATACTGGAGCAGAGGTGCTATGTACTGGAGCAGGGTGCTATATACTGGAGCAGGGATGCTATGTACTGGAGCAGGGATGCTATGTACTGGAGCAGAGATGCTATGTACTGGAGAAGGGTGCTTTATACTCGAGCAGAGGTGCTATGTACTGGAGCAGTGGTGTTATGTACTGGAGCAGTGGTACTATGTACTGGAGCAGTGGTGCTATGTACTGGAGCAGAGATGCTATGTACTGGAGCAGAGATGCTATGTACTGGAGCAGGGTGCTATATACTAGAGCAGGGTGCTATATACTGGAGCAGAGGTGCTATATACTGGAGCAGAGGTGCTATGTACTGGAGCAGTGGTACTATGTACTGGAGCAGTGGTGCTATGTACTGGAGCAGGGATGCTATGTACTGGAGCAGAGATGCTATGTACTGGAGCAGAGATGCTATATACTGGAGCAGAGGTGCTATGTACTGGAGCAGTGGTGCTATATACTGGAGCAGTGGTGTTATGTACTGGAGCAGTGGTGTTATGTACTGGAGCAGTGGTGCTGTGTACTGAAGGAGGGATGCTATGTACTGGAGCAGAGATGCTATGTACTGGAGCAGGGTGCTATATACTCGAGCAGAGGTGCTATGTACTGGAGCAGTGGTGTTATGTACTGGAGCAGTGGTACTATGTACTGGAGCAGTGGTGCTGTGTACTGGAGCAGTGGTGTTATGTACTGGAGCAGTGGTACTATGTACTGAAGCAGGGATGCTATGTACTGGAGCAGAGATGCTATGTACTGGAGCAGGGTTCTATATACTGGAGCAGAGGTGCTATGTACTGGAACAGAAATGCTATGTGCTGAAGCACGGATGCTATGTACTGGAGCAGTGGTGTTCTGTACTGGAGCAGTGGTGCTATGTACTGAAGGAGGGATGCTATGTACTGGAGCAGAGATGCTATGTACTGGAGAAGGGTGCTATATACTCGAGCAGAGGTGCTATGTACTGGAGCAGTGGTGTTATGTACTGGAGCAGTGGTGCTATGTACTGGAGCAGTTGTGTTATGTACGGGAGCAGTGGTGCTATGTACTGGAGCAGTGGTGTTATGTACTGGAGCAGTGGTACTATGTACTGAAGCAGGGATGCGATGTACTGGAGCAGAGATGCTATGTACTGGAGCAGGGTGCTATGTACTGGAGCAGTGGTGTTATGTACTGGAGCAGTGGTACTATGTACTGAAGCAGGAATGCTATGTACTGGAGCAGAGATGCTATGTACTGGAGCAGTGGTACTATGTACTGAAGCAGGGATGCTATGTACTGGAGCAGAGGTGCTATGTACTGAAGTAGGGATGCTATGTACTGGAGCAGAGATACTATGTACTGGAGCAGTGGTGTTATGTACTGGAGCAGTGGTGCTATGTACTGAAGCAGGGATGCTATGTACTGGAGCAGAGATACTATGTACTGGAGCAGGGTGCTATATACTGGAGCAGAGGTGCTATGTACTGGAGCAGTGGTGCTATGTAGTGGAGCAGAGGTGCTATTTACTGGAACAGAAATGCTATGTCCTGGAACAGGGATGTTACATAATGGAGGAGTGGCGCTATGTACTGGAGCAGGATTGCTCTGTACTGGAGCAGTGGTGCTATGTACTGGAACAGAGATGCTATGTACTGGAGAAGGGTGCTATATACTCGAGCAGAGGTGCTATGTACTGGAGCAGTGGTGTTATGTACTGGAGCAGTGGTACTATGTACTGGAGCAGTGGTGCTATGTACTGGAGCAGAGATGCTATGTACTGGAGCAGAGATGCTATGTACTGGAGCAGGGTGCTATATACTGGAGCAGGGTGCTATATACTGGAGCAGTGGTGTTATGTACTGGAGCAGTGGTGCTGTGTACTGAAGGAGGGATGCTATGTACTGGAGCAGAGATGCTATGTACTGGAGCAGGGTGCTATATACTCGAGCAGAGGTGCTATGTACTGGAGCAGTGGTGTTATGTACTGGAGCAGTGGTACTATGTACTGGAGCAGTGGTGCTGTGTACTGGAGCAGTGGTGTTATGTACTGGAGCAGTGGTACTATGTACTGAAGCAGGGATGCTATGTACTGGAGCAGAGATGCTATGTACTGGAGCAGGGTTCTATATACTGGAGCAGAGGTGCTATGTACTGGAACAGAAATGCTATGTGCTGAAGCACGGATGCTATGTACTGGAGCAGTGGTGTTCTGTACTGGAGCAGTGGTGCTATGTACTGAAGGAGGGATGCTATGTACTGGAGCAGAGATGCTATGTACTGGAGAAGGGTGCTATATACTCGAGCAGAGGTGCTATGTACTGGAGCAGTGGTGTTATGTACTGGAGCAGTGGTGCTATGTACTGGAGCAGTGGTGTTATGTACTGGAGCAGTGGTACTATGTACTGGAGCAGTGGTGCTATGTACTGGAGCAGAGATGCTATGTACTGGAGCAGAGATGCTATGTACTGGAGCAGGGTGCTATATACTAGAGCAGGGTGCTATATACTGGAGCAGAGGTGCTATATACTGGAGCAGAGGTGCTATGTACTGGAGCAGTGGTACTATGTACTGGAGCAGTGGTGCTATGTACTGGAGCAGGGATGCTATGTACTGGAGCAGAGATGCTATGTACTGGAGCAGAGGTGCTATATACTGGAGCAGAGGTGCTATGTACTGGAGCAGTGGTGCTATATACTGGAGCAGTGGTGTTATGTACTGGAGCAGTGGTGTTATGTACTGGAGCAGTGGTGCTGTGTACTGAAGGAGGGATGCTATGTACTGGAGCAGAGATGCTATGTACTGGAGCAGGGTGCTATATACTCGAGCAGAGGTGCTATGTACTGGAGCAGTGGTGTTATGTACTGGAGCAGTGGTACTATGTACTGGAGCAGTGGTGCTGTGTACTGGAGCAGTGGTGTTATGTACTGGAGCAGTGGTACTATGTACTGAAGCAGGGATGCTATGTACTGGAGCAGAGATGCTATGTACTGGAGCAGGGTTCTATATACTGGAGCAGAGGTGCTATGTACTGGAACAGAAATGCTATGTGCTGAAGCACGGATGCTATGTACTGGAGCAGTGGTGTTCTGTACTGGAGCAGTGGTGCTATGTACTGAAGGAGGGATGCTATGTACTGGAGCAGAGATGCTATGTACTGGAGAAGGGTGCTATATACTCGAGCAGAGGTGCTATGTACTGGAGCAGTGGTGTTATGTACTGGAGCAGTGGTGCTATGTACTGGAGCAGTTGTGTTATGTACGGGAGCAGTGGTGCTATGTACTGGAGCAGTGGTGTTATGTACTGGAGCAGTGGTACTATGTACTGAAGCAGGGATGCGATGTACTGGAGCAGAGATGCTATGTACTGGAGCAGGGTGCTATGTACTGGAGCAGTGGTGTTATGTACTGGAGCAGTGGTACTATGTACTGAAGCAGGAATGCTATGTACTGGAGCAGAGATGCTATGTACTGGAGCAGTGGTACTATGTACTGAAGCAGGGATGCTATGTACTGGAGCAGAGGTGCTATGTACTGAAGTAGGGATGCTATGTACTGGAGCAGAGATACTATGTACTGGAGCAGTGGTGTTATGTACTGGAGCAGTGGTGCTATGTACTGAAGCAGGGATGCTATGTACTGGAGCAGAGATACTATGTACTGGAGCAGGGTGCTATATACTGGAGCAGAGGTGCTATGTACTGGAGCAGTGGTGCTATGTAGTGGAGCAGAGGTGCTATTTACTGGAACAGAAATGCTATGTCCTGGAACAGGGATGTTACATACTGGAGGAGGGGCGCTATGTACTGGAGCAGGATTGCTCTGTACTGGAGCAGTGGTGCTATGTACTGGAACAGAGATGCTATGTACTGGAGAAGGGTGCTATATACTCGAGCAGAGGTGCTATGTACTGGAGCAGTGGTGTTATGTACTGGAGCAGTGGTACTATGTACTGGAGCAGTGGTGCTATGTACTGGAGCAGAGATGCTATGTACTGGAGCAGAGATGCTATGTACTGGAGCAGGGTGCTATATACTGGAGCAGGGTGCTATATACTGGAGCAGTGGTGTTATGTACTGGAGCAGTGGTGCTGTGTACTGAAGGAGGGATGCTATGTACTGGAGCAGAGATGCTATGTACTGGAGCAGGGTGCTATATACTCGAGCAGAGGTGCTATGTACTGGAGCAGTGGTGTTATGTACTGGAGCAGTGGTACTATGTACTGGAGCAGTGGTGCTGTGTACTGGAGCAGTGGTGTTATGTACTGGAGCAGTGGTACTATGTACTGAAGCAGGGATGCTATGTACTGGAGCAGAGATGCTATGTACTGGAGCAGGGTTCTATATACTGGAGCAGAGGTGCTATGTACTGGAACAGAAATGCTATGTGCTGAAGCACGGATGCTATGTACTGGAGCAGTGGTGTTCTGTACTGGAGCAGTGGTGCTATGTACTGAAGGAGGGATGCTATGTACTGGAGCAGAGATGCTATGTACTGGAGAAGGGTGCTATATACTCGAGCAGAGGTGCTATGTACTGGAGCAGTGGTGTTATGTACTGGAGCAGTGGTGCTATGTACTGGAGCAGTTGTGTTATGTACGGGAGCAGTGGTGCTATGTACTGGAGCAGTGGTGTTATGTACTGGAGCAGTGGTACTATGTACTGAAGCAGGGATGCGATGTACTGGAGCAGAGATGCTATGTACTGGAGCAGGGTGCTATGTACTGGAGCAGTGGTGTTATGTACTGGAGCAGTGGTACTATGTACTGAAGCAGGAATGCTATGTACTGGAGCAGAGATGCTATGTACTGGAGCAGTGGTACTATGTACTGAAGCAGGGATGCTATGTACTGGAGCAGAGGTGCTATGTACTGAAGTAGGGATGCTATGTACTGGAGCAGAGATACTATGTACTGGAGCAGTGGTGTTATGTACTGGAGCAGTGGTGCTATGTACTGAAGCAGGGATGCTATGTACTGGAGCAGAGATACTATGTACTGGAGCAGGGTGCTATATACTGGAGCAGAGGTGCTATGTACTGGAGCAGTGGTGCTATGTAGTGGAGCAGAGGTGCTATTTACTGGAACAGAAATGCTATGTCCTGGAACAGGGATGTTACATACTGGAGGAGGGGCGCTATGTACTGGAGCAGGATTGCTCTGTACTGGAGCAGTGGTGCTATGTACTGGAACAGAGATGCTATGTACTGGAGAAGGGTGCTATATACTCGAGCAGAGGTGCTATGTACTGGAGCAGTGGTGTTATGTACTGGAGCAGTGGTACTATGTACTGGAGCAGTGGTGCTATGTACTGGAGCAGAGATGCTATGTACTGGAGCAGAGATGCTATGTACTGGAGCAGGGTGCTATATACTGGAGCAGGGTGCTATATACTGGAGCAGAGGTGCTATGTACTGGAGCAGTGGTACTATGTACTGGAGCAGTGGTGCTATGTACTGGAGCAGGGATGCTATGTACTGGAGCAGAGATGCTATGTACTGGAGCAGGGTGCTATATACTGGAGCAGTGGTGCTCTGTACTGGAGCAGTGGTGCTATGTGATGGAGCAGTGGTGCTATGTACTGGAGCAGTGGTGCTATGTACTGGAACAGAGATACTATGCACTGGAGCAGTGGTGCTATGTACTGGAGCAGTGGTGCTATGTACTGGAGCAGTGGTGCTATGTACTGGAGCAGTGGTGCTATGTACTGGAGCAGTGGTGTTATGTACTGGAGCAGTGGTGTTATGTACTGGAGCAGTGGTGCTATGTACTGGAGCAGTTGTGTTATGTACGGGAGCAGTTGTGGTATGTACTGAAGCAGGGTGCTATATACTGGAGCAGAGGTGCTATGTACTGGAGCAGGGTGCTATATACTGGAGCAGAGGTGCTATGTACTGGAGCAGTGGTGTTATGTACTGGAGCAGTGGTGTTATGTACTGGAGCAGTGGTACTATGTACTGAAGCAGGGATGCTATGTACTGGAGCAGAGATGCTATGTACTGGAGCAGAGATGCTATGTACTGGAGCAGAGATGCTATGTACTGGAGCAGTGTGCTATGTACTGGAGCAGTGGTACTATGTACTGAAGCAGGGATGCTATGTACTGGAGCAGAGATGCTATGTACTGGAGCAGTGGTGCTATATACTGGAGCAGTGGTGCTATGTACTGGAGCAGTGGTGTTATGTACTGGAGCAGTGGTACTATGTACTGAAGCAGGGATGCTATGTACTGGAGCAGAGATGCTATGTACTGGAGCAGTGGTACTATGTCCTGAAGCAGGGATGCTATGTACTGGAGCAGAGGTGCTATGTACTGAAGTAGGGATGCTATGTACTGGAGCAGAGATACTATGTACTGGAGCAGTGGTGCTATGTACTGGAGCAGTGTTGTTATGTACTGGAACAGTGGTGTTATGGACTGGAGCAGTGGTGCTATGTACTGAAGCAGGGATGCTATGTACTGGAGCAGAGATACTATGTACTGGAGCAGGGTGCTATATACTGGAGCAGAGGTGCTATGTAGTGGAGCAGAGGTGCTATGTACTGGAACAGAAATGCTATGTACTGGAACAGGGATGTTACATACTGGAGGAGGGGCGCTATGTACTGGAGCAGGATTGCTCTGTACTGGAGCAGAGATGCTATGTACTGGAGCAGTGGTGCTATGTACTGGAGCAGGGTGCTATATACTGGAGCAGAGGTGCTATGTACTGGAGCAGGAATGCTATGTAATGGAGCAGAGGTGCTATGTACTGGAGCAGGGGTGCTATGTGATGGAGCAGTGGTGTTATGTACTGGAGCAGTGGTGCTATGTACTGGAACAGAGATGCTATGTACTGGAGCAGTGGTCACTCTCACCTCACCTCTGGAATTCAGCTCTTTTGTCCATGTTTGGACCAAGGGCTGTAATGAGGTCTGGAGCCGAGTGGTCCTGGCGGAACCCAAACTGAGCATCGGTGAGCAGGTTATTGGTGAGTAAGTGCCGCTTGATAGCACTGTCGACGACACCTTCCATCACTTTGCTGATGATTGAGAGTAGACTGATGGGGCGGTAATTGGCCGGATTGGATTTGTCCTGCTTTTTGTGGACAGGACATACCTGGGCAATTTTCCACATTGTCGGGTGGATGCCAATGTTGTAGCTGTACTGGAACAGCTTGGCTGGAGGCGCAGCTCGTTCTGGAGCACAAGTCTTCAGCACTACAGCTGGGATGTTGTCGGGGCCCATAGCCTTTGCTGTATCCAGCGCACTCAGCCGTTTCTTGATATCACGTGGAGTGAATCGAATTGGCCGAAGACTGGCTTCCGTGATGGTGGGGATATCGGGAGGAGGCTGAGATGGATAATCCACTCGGCACTTCTGGCTGAAGATGGTTGCAAACGCTTCAGCCTTGTCTTTTGCACTCACGTGCTGGACTCCGCCATCATTGAGAATGGGGATGTTTGCAGAGCCTCCTCCTCCCGTTAGTTGTTTAATTGTCCACCACCATTCACGACTGGATGTGGCAGGACTGCAGAGCTTTGATCTGATCCGTTGGTTGTGGAATCGCTTAGCTCTGTCTGTAGCATGTTGCTTCTGCTGTTTAGCATGCATGTAGTCCTGAGTTGTAGCTTCACCAGGTTGGCACCTCATTTTTAGGTACGCCTGGTGCTGCTCCTGGCATGCTCTTCCACACTCCTCATCTGAACCAGGGTTGATCCCCTGGCTTGTTGGTAATGGTCGAGTAAGGAATATGCTGGGCCATGAGGTTACAGATTGTGCTGGAATACAATTCTGCTGCTGCTGAGGGCCCACAGCGCCTCATGGATACCCAGTTTTGAGCTGCTAGATCTGTTCTGAATCTATCCCATTTAGCACGGTGGTAGTGCCACACAACACGTTGGATGGTGTCCTCAGTGCGAAGACGGGATTTCATCTCCACGAGGACAGTGCGGTGGTCACTCCTCCCAATACTGTCATGGACAGATGCATTTGCGACAGGTAGATTGGTGAGGACAAGTAAGTTTTTCCCTCGTGTTGGTTCGCTCACCACCTGCCGCAGGCCCAGTCGAGCAGCTATGTCCTTCAGGACTCGGCCAGCTGTGGTGCTACCGAGCCACTCTTGGTGATGGACATTGAAGTCCCCCACCCAGAGTACATTTTGTGCCCTTGCTACCCTCAGTGCTTCCTCCAAGTGGTGTTCAACATGGAGGAGGACGGATTCATCAGCTGAGGGAGGACGGTAGGTGGTAATCAGCAGGAGGTTTCCTTGCCCATGTTTGACCTGATGCCATGAGGTCCAGAGTCAATGTTGAGGACTCCCAGGGCCACTCCCTCCTGACTGTATATCACTGTGCCGCCACCTCTGGTGGGTCTGTCCTGCCGGTGGGACAAGACAAACCCAGAGGATGGTGATGGAAGAGTCTGGGACGTTGGCTGAAAGATATGATTCTGTGAGTATGGCTATGTCAGGCTGTTGCTTGACTAGTCTGTGGGACAGCTCTCCCAATTTTGGCACAAGTCCCCAGATGTTGGTAAGGAGGACCTTGCAGGGTCGACTGGGCTTGGTGTTTTGCCGTTGTCGTGTCCGGTGCCTCGTGGTCCGATGCCGGTTGGTCTGTCCGGTTTTATTCTTATTATGACTTTTCGTAGCGAGATTTTACAACTGAGTGGCTTGCTCGGCCATTTCAGAGGGCAATTAAGAATCAACCACATTGCTGTGGGTCTGGAGTCACATATAGGCCAGACCGGGTAAGGGCGGCAGGCTTCCTTCCCTAAAGGACATTGGTGAACCAGATGGGTTTTTACGACAATCCGGTAGTTTCATGGCCATCATTACTGATACTGGTATTTTAATTCCAGATTTTTATTTAATTAATTGAATTTAAATTCACCAGCTGCCGTGGCGGGATTTGAACTCATGACTCTGGATTTTAGTCCAGGCCTCTGGATTACTAGCCCAGTAACATAACCACTATGCTACCGTACCCCACTGGAGCTACCAGCTACCCCAACCACCCTATCCTCCACTCTCATCAACCTTCCCACCCAGCGCACTCACTGTGGACTAACCTCAGCATCTTCCTTCCCATCCCACTCACCACACTCATCACCGTCTCCTTAGCCTCTTCCAGCGGATGAACTATCTCTGTCCTTCTCGTTTCCTTCCAGAATGTCCAGAATGTCACCATCCATGAGCCAAGTTTCAGACAAAGCCAGAATGTCAATGCAATCATCAGCAATCGGGTCATGGATGGCAAGGGCCTTATTTACGAGTGAATGGAGCAGAGGTGCTATGTACTGGAACAGAAATGCTATGTACTGGAGCAGAGGTGCTATGTACTGGAGCAGTGGTGCTATGTACTGGAGAAGTGGTGTTATGTACTGGTGCAGGGTGCTATATACTGGAGCAGTGGTGCTATGTACTGGAACAGAAATGCTATGTACTGGAGCAGAGGTGCTATGTACTGGAGCAGTGGTGTTATGTACTGGAGAAGTGGTGTTATGTACTGGTGCAGGGTGCTATATACTGGAGCAGTGGTGCTATGTACTGGAACAGAAATGCTATGTACTGGAGCAGAGGTGCTATGTACTGGAGCAGTGGTGTTATGTACTGGAGCAGAGGTGCTATGTACTGGAGCAGTGGTGCTATGTACTGGAGCAGTGGTGCTATGTACTGGAGCAGTGGTGTTATGTACTGGAGCAGTGGTGTTATGTACTGGAGCAGTGGTGCTATATACTGAAGCAGGGATGCTATGCACTGGAGCAGAGATGCTATGTACTGGAGCAGGGTGCTATATACTGGAGCAGAGGTGCTATGTACTAAAGCAGGGATGCTATGTACTGGAGCAGTGGTGCTATGTACTGGAGCAGTGGTGTTATGTACTGGAGCAGGGTGCTATATACTGGAGCAGTGGTGCTATGTACTGAAGCAGGGATGCTATGTACTGAAGCAGGGATGCTATGTACTGGAGCAGAGATACTATGTACTGGAGCAGGGTGCTATATACTGGAGCAGAGGTGCTATGTACTGGAACAGAGATGCTATGTACTGGAACAGGGATGTTACATACTGGAGGAGGGGCACTATGTACTGGAGCAGGATTGCTCTGTACTGGAGCAGGAGTGTTATCTACTGGAGCAGGGGCGCTGTTTACTGGAGCAGGGGTGCTATGTACTGGAGCAGGGATGCTACGTACTGGAACAGGGATTCTACATACTGGAGCAGGGATTCTGTGTATTGGAACAGGGATTCTATGTACTGGAGCAGGGATTCTGTGTACTGGAGCAGGGATGCTATGTACTGGAGCAGGGATTCTCTGTACTGGAGCAGGGATGCTATGTTCTGGAACAGGGATGCTATGTACTGGAGCAGGGATGTTATATACTGGAGCAGTGTTGCTATCTACTGGATAGGTACTAAATTTTCAAGTCTCTTGTGTCTCTCAATTAACATTCAGGACCAAAAAGGATGTCACTTACCATCTGACTCCATGGAGATACTCGCAGTCAGAGATGGCAGATGAAATACACTCTGCAGCTCTCTTGTGAAGTTGAGACTGAAAACGGCAGGTCTTTATGGAGGGGAATATTCCAAATTAATATAAGATTGGAGACTGAAAATGTCTTTTTGTCCACACTTAACTTTTCCTTTAAAGCAACAGGGCTGATTATATGTTTTGCAATACTTCAATCAGATGATTGAAACATTGGAGATATCATTCAACTTTAACGGTAGCGGAAAACTGGCTGTATTGGATCGGCTGCCCGCCTGATTTTCCTTTCCATTGATGTCAATACCATCAATGTTCGGCTCCCACTGAAGTTGTGCATTGGATTCAAGTTAGATCCCCAGTGCTGAATTCCTGAGTGAAAGCAAATGAAGTAAATAAAGACGTGCAAAGTCAAATGCCCAAAATAAACAGATGAATGATACAAATGAAGTGATCCAGGGGTGAAATGGTACAGGTAATGGAAAAACAAGATGTAACTAAACAAGATATTACAACAAAGGACTGACTGACTTATGGGGTATGTAGATAGTGAGTTATGGGACAGTAATGTGTATTTTTTTTGGAAGGGGCAAGGGTAAGAGTGGGTTTAGATTTCCATCAAATTACTATCAAAAGGTGGAAAATGTAGTCCATTCTATAAATATAAGGGGGACTGTATTAACCACTAGTGATATTATGGAGTGAGTGTAGAAGTTAAAGCTTCCATAAGAGTGCTTTGCTTGACAGAAGGGCAGATCAGACAATTGGACACACAGGTCAGCATGCCCAATTCACCACCTTCCTGATTTTCCAGTCATTAAAATTAATATCCGGAACATTGGCAGTGCCGCAAATTGGACATGCTGACCTCCGTGCCCTTTTGTCCAATTTGCCCTCTTACTCAGAGAGAGGTTCCCTGCCAGAAGCACTAACTCATGAAATTTACCCTATCGCATCAAAATAAACAATGCAGTAAGCACAAAGTCAGATGAGCTAAAAAGGGAATACAAAGGCATGATGTGCGAACACAAAACAAAGGATGCAAAGGTTCTGGTTTCTACACTCCTTCTGGTGTTACCTGGGGCATTGAAATAATGAACAACATAACTAATTTCAATAAGAGCTTATTAAAATGGTTGTAGAACAGGAAATTGAGTTAGTAGATGTAAAGGGAGCTTTCTTGGGTAGGAGGAACTTGTGGAGGAAAATGATCTGCAAGCAAAAGCAACAAAGCTGTTGTGAAATATAAAAATAGTCATTTGGGATTCATTTAAACTAGATTTTGAGGGGTGATGGGCTAATATTTCAGAGAAGACAGATTACTCTTGTTAAGATTCAGTTCCATGGGCACTGAAAGTAATCGTGTGCTTCATTCTTCATGTGTGCACCTAAATGTCAAGTATTGGCAAGCTGTTCGGCTGTGGAAGGCATTCAGATGTCCACACACACAAGCACTTTCCTACAGTTGGCTGATTTTTCCCTCTCTGAGCCCATGGGCAATGGATGGAATTCCGCTTTCAAGCACAGACAATTTTAATCCTTTTTAGTGCAAAAATCAATATTGCCTATTGGTATTTATTTATAAATCAGACACAGAATCAGTCCATGACAAGTAGATGGGTGGTTAGGTTGTATCAAAATAATCGGGAGGTATCAGTAAAGGGCAAGGTGTCACCATCCATGAGCCAAGTTTCAGTCAAAGCCAGAATGTCAATGCAATCATCAGCAATAGGGTCATGGATGGCAAGGGCCTTATTTACGAGTGAATGGACATTCTGGAAGGAAACGAGAAGGACAGAGATAGTTCATCCGCTGGAAGAGGCTAAGGAGACGGTGATGAGTGTGGTGAGTGGGATGGGAAGGAAGATGCTGAGGTTAGTCCACAGTGAGTGCGCTGGGTGGGAAGGTTGATGAGAGTGGAGGATAGGGTGGTTGGGGTAGCTGCTCATGAGGAGGCAACAATGCCTACCTCAAAGGGCCCTGGACAGCTGCAGGAGCGACTAGAAAGCATAGGAGTAATGAGGTTGAGGTAAGATTGGAAGGAAAAGTACTCAAGAGAATAGATCAAGAGGAGCCGAGAAAAAGGAAGGCAGAAAGGAAGAAAGTAATGAGCTTGGATCCGGAGCGGCAGCCAAAATGTGCACGCGAATGGACATAGATGGAATTCAGGTTACGTAGGCATGGTAGAGATTAGCATAGTCATGTCCTGGTTGTAAGCAAATGGAAGTGAGCTCTTTATATCCAATTTTCTTCGGCCAGATCATCAGCATAATCTTAGGTGTAGACCTGGATGGAAGATTAGAGTATACTAGTGATCATGGCAGAAAATTTTGCCTAAGTGAAATTTAATGGGTTGGGGATAATTAAAGGAGAATGTCAAATACGGGAAGAAAAATTCAGAAATCCTTTGCAGAGCTCAGGAGGCATCGCAACCCATTATTAGCCTTTGCCTAGGCTAAAGGGACAGGAGTCTAAGAAGGAACAGGCAAGAAAATGAAGGGAAAAGAAACCCACATTGCAGGCGTAAGTGATTGAGTAGCCAAGCATCCCATCCCTCGTTTGATGGTTGCTGAGGTCAGGAGGTCTCATGTGGTGTGCTTGTGAGGAGGGTTGTCCTCTGTGCTACTCCACAGTATCATCCAATAGGTTATCGTTGCAACATGCCTGGAAGGAGGTAGAGCTAAGTTTCAGGCCACAGTTGACCATTACTGTCACTTCATGTGCCAACTTTGTGGTCCATGGTAGTTGGAGGTGTCCCCGCAGCAGATGGCACAGCACACTGTCTCTCTACAGATCCAAAGAAGATAGTTCTCCATTGGGGATCTTCTATCCCATCTTCCTTTCAAAAGAGGAGCTTCTAGTAGCACTAATGGTCTGTCAAAATTAAGGTATTTTCACCACAGTCTGATGCAGATGCGGGCATGCTGAACTCGCCCAGTGGGCACAGAACATCTCACCTGCAGCTTGAACTGCCTGACATCACCTGTAGGCCCATCTCACTTTCAAAGCGTGTAAGATACAGGATTGCTGTTAGGAAACCCACCAGTGACCCACTGTGTCCTTTCCATGATGTCTGGATTACTTATCGTGCCTAGCAACCCCAGACACCCATTCGAAATGGGTGCTTTTTATGTCAGGTCTCCTGCACACCAGAATTGTGGGAAATATCATGCAGGGTTGACACACCCCAAATGAATATTAAAATGAAGTGGCTGCTCATTTGAAGCAGACATTTCTACCATTGCCTGCTCTGGCTGCAGGAAATGCATCGGGAGGCAAACGCAGAGGATTCCTGGCGAAGCGGGACTTCTGCCCATTTTACACAACTGGGAGCCACGATACAATGCAGAAATTGAGCGGTTCAGGTGAGGAAAATGTAAGCTCTTGCTTCATGGGAAAATTAAAGTATCTAATTTTATAGGCTCCCTGACCTTAATGTCCAGCAATGGTGCAATAAGATAACAGAAGAAAAGCAAAATACTGGTGGTAATCTCTAAGCAGCCTGAAATATTATTTCCTAACTGAGGAAGTGAGCTCTCCAGAATGATAACAAAAATTAACTAATAAAAAATTTACTTTACCGCAGCTATGACATAAAACAAAGAGAAAAAACAACCTCAAGAGTCATATGAAAAAGCCAGTTTTAATGAGCATTGTAGCAATTAAATCAGTCTGGAACATTACTTTCAAGCTAGGTGTCAGCTGTGGCTCAGTAGTAGCACTCTTGCTACTGAGTCAGAAGGTTGAGTTCAAATCCCATTCCAGAGACTTGAGTACAAAATCTAGTACTGAGGGGGTGCTGCAGTGTTGGAAGTGCTGTCTTTTGAATGAGATGTTAAACCGAGGCCCTGTCTGCCCTCTCAGGTGGATGTAAAAGATCCCATGGCACTATTTTGAAGAAGAGCAAGAGAATTCTCCCCGTGTCCTGGCCAATATTTATCCCTAAAGCAACATCATTAAAAAAAAGATTATCTGATCATTATCACACTGCTGTTTGTGGGACCTTTCTTTGTGCAAAATGGCTGTCGTGTTTCCTACATTACAACAGTGACTGCACTTCAAAAGTGCTTCATTGGCTGTAAAGCGCGTTGGGATGCCCTAGGGTCGTAAAAGGCGCTATATAAATGCAAGTCATTCTTTTTTTCTTTTAGAGGTGTGAAACCAGAATTCCACTCACCATCCATTTCAGTGGGGAGAACAGCTGATGACAAATTTTATTCACAGTTGTTTGTGACCCTTGGTTATTGCTGTATAGACTCCAGAGAATTCTTGTAACAATAACAGCTGTGAGTGTAATTTTGCTGAATTGCACAGCCCAGTGAGATTATTGCAATCACTGAGTTCATTGCCATTAAAAGGGAATTCAGCCTTAATTAATTTGTGGCTACTCTCAACAGCTGTCCGTTTTTATAAACATTTTTATTAGTTGTAACTCTTCAATTCTGTGGCTGACAGAAAAAATTGACAAACTTTTTTTTAACATGCTACTTGCTTAGATTTTAATGTAATTGACACAAACTTTTTGTTCCCCTTACAATTCTGGTCAGCTCCACATATTAGAAATGCTTGACATGGGAAATTCATTCCAGGCCTGTAATTACAGCCACATCTGAAGCCAAAATCAATACACTTAACTCTTGTTTAATATTAACTGATCTTTAATTAATATATTATATCCAAGAGGCACTGAGGGAAAGTCAACCCAAGACACCCTCCTAGACCTTCTAGTGGCTGGCTCAAGGCATCAACAATGACTTAGAGTAGGTCACCTTCATATTCCCTTAACCAGGGATTAGCATTTTGTATGCCTGGAGAGGGGGAGTAAAAAGACAAGAGAAATTTTAAAAGAAATGACAAACGGCAGAATTTTTTCAAGCAAAAATTGAATACATTTTCTAAAGAGGCTCAATGACTAATTGGTCATTCATAGCCTTGTTTCGGTCTATCCTATACACCAGGTGGATCAGCTCCACAGCTAGACAGGAGGCAATTCTAGAATTTTCTTGGCGGATTATGTTGTTCAGCATTGGACCTTGAACCACCCCGAATGCCAGTCTAAACTTGTCTCTCAGTAAGATGTGTGCCTTCTCTTACTTAGTATCACTGCTTCTTTCCTAACTTGGAACTCCCTGTAAAGAAGGGGAAATTGCACTAATAATAGATGTGAAACCGTGAGAAGGGATGTGACTGCTGCTGAGGCCAAATGGGTCCACAATCTACATTTTCTGTACTGTTCCTCCCCATTTTCCCAGGAGGATTATTCCTTACAAAGCTCAAAATTCAAGGCCGTCAGCCACAGCGCCATTGCTTTTTCTTTATTCGTTCATGGGATGTGGGTGTCACTGGCAAGGCCAGCATTTATTGCCCATCCCTAATTGCCCTTGAGAAGGTGGTGGTGAGCTGCCTTCTTGAACCGCTGCAGTCCGTGTGGTGAAGGTTCTCCTACAGTGCTGTTAGGTCGGGAGTTCCAGGATTTTGACCCAGCGACAATGAAGGAATGGTGATATATTTCCAAGTCAGGGTGGTGTGTGACTTGGAGGGGAACGTGCAGGTGGTGTTGTTTCCAAGTGCCTGCTGCCCTTGTCCTTCTAGGTGGTAGAGGTCGCAGGTTTGGGAGGTGCTGTCGAAGAAGCCTTGACGAGTTGCTGCAATGCATCCTGTAAATGGTACACACTACAGCCACGGTGCGCCGGTGGTGAAGGGAGTGAATGTTTAAATGGTGGATGGGATGCCAATCAAGCGGGCTGCTTTGTCCTGGATGATATCGAGCTTCTTGAGTGTTGTTGGAGCTGCACTCATCCAGGCAAGTGGACAGTATTCCATCGCACTCCTGACGTGTGCCTTGTAGATGGTGGAAAGGCTTTGGGGAGTCAGGAGGTGAGTCATTTGCCGCAGAATACCTAGCCTCTGACCTGCTCTTTTAGCCACAGTATTTATGTGGCTGGTCCAGTTAAGTTTCTGGTCAATGGTGACCCTCAGGATGTTGATGGTGGGGGATTTGGCGATGGTAATGCTGTTGAATGTCAAGGGGAGGTGGTTAGACTCTCTCTTGTTGGAGATGGTCATTTCCTGGCACTTGTCTGGCACGAATGTTACTTGCTACTTATCAGCCCAAGCCTGGATGTTGCATGCGGGCACGGACTGCTGTTAGTTCAACAAACCCTGACTGATGTGTAGAAGCAATTTTCAAGTTAGGCAAAGCAATGACAAAAACAGGAAAATCATCAAGAAAAATAATTAGACGTCCCACCAGAAGCCAAAAGTACATAGGAAATCTCTGCTGTTTAAGTCAGAGGAGGGAGTTACTGCTAAGGACAGGAGTATTTTACGGTCTCTAATCAACAGACATGCAATTAAAGCAATGCTGTGGATTTTAACATTCACGGCCAGAGACTTGAGCATGTAATCTAGGCTGACACTCGAGTGCGGTACTGTGGGGGTGCTGCACTGTCAGAGCTGCCGTCTATCAGATGAGATGTTAAACTGAGGCCCCATCTGCCCACTCAGGTGGACGTAATAGATTCTATGGCACTGTTCAAAGAAGAGCAGGGGAATTCTCCCCAGTGTCCTGGCCAATATTTATCCCTCAACAAACACCTAAAACAGATTACCTGGTCATTTATATCATTGCTGTTTTGGGACCTTGCTGTGCGCAAATTAGTTGCCACGTTTCCCTACATGACAAATTACTACACTTTTAAAAAATATTTAATTAGTTGTAAAGCGTTTGGGACATCCTGAGGTTGTGAAAGGCGCTATATGAATTAAAATTCTTTCTTCTTTAAATAATCACATGAGAAATTTAGAATAAGTATTTGCAAACTCAAATACATACATTTTGCAATGTTTCATCACTGCCTTCCTTGCTTATCAGCCACAGGATCACCAAGGATGCTCAGAATCGGCTGCTCCATTCCATCTGTTGACAGAGAGGGCTAGTTTTACCAGATGGACTGAGAGTTACAGATCACTGAGTGCAAGAACCAGAGACCAGGCTGGAAATTGCAACAACAACAGTCCAATTCTCAGGACACTTGCACTACTCACCACAGTTGATGATATCACAGGGACAGGAGGCCTCTATGGAATCTAATCAGCATGCTCACAACTAAAGAGGGAGAGACTAAAGAAAACATGGGTATTCAAAGTGACTAATCCAATGGGTGGGTGCACAAATTACAAGAGTATGTTTTTTTGTTCAGTAAATAAAGGCTACCGTCACAAGATGAAGGGCTGGGCCAATGTGACCCTAAAATGGTGCATTGCAGGGTTGACTTTCTCCCCACCCCAACCCGACAATCCGTCAAGTTCCTAACTTCAGTCCTATCACTTCAGGAAAACACCTGGCATTCTTTTGTCACTTGCCTAAGGGGAGGAAGGAAAATTGGAGAGAGAGGGTCATTGTCACGCTACTGCCAAATATGCCCTAGTGTCCGGCTCAAGAATGGCATTGATGTAGGTGTGAGATCAGATTGCCTGCTCACCCAGCCTCTTGGTAAAATAAAGGTATAGACCAGTAAGACCACTGCAAAAAAAATACTGGGGGAAAATAGATTTAAAGGCCTTTAAACATTCAAAGACAGAATAAAAACACTTGGTGAACTAATCGCCAATGAACTAGATACATCCTCTTATATCTTTAACGCAGGTGATTTGAAGACAGCAGTAAAATCCCAGTGAATGGTCAATGAAAAGAATCAATTGGATTCACTCTGGAATTCTGCAAGTTTATCTGTAACAATATCCGTCAGTAAAGAATCCACAAACTAAGGGGTAGAGCTTTGCCTTCACTGCCTGGGCAGTGATCTGGCAGGGCAGCATGCCCACCTTCATAGAACCTGCCTGATTTTAATTCCATTGAAGGAGGGCAAACGATCTAACCCAGCCAGATCTCTGCCCAGGTGATGACGATGAAAATCTAGCCCCAACAATTTTTGGTGTGATGAGAATGGATGTGGCAGTAACATTTCCAGCTCGTAAATTCCTAGCTCTTTGGATAGCACCCTGCCAGTCTTCGTTAGGTATTTGATGCCTTAGCACGAGCTCTCCATACTGCAACCTATCCAATTTACCTCAGTCGAGTTCTCCAGAATATCATAAAATCAAAGAAGAAATTTACATAGTGACGGCATAAATAACAGAAGTATAATTGCTTCTCTGTCCAATATCTAGTCAACAGCAACTATTCTGTGAGATACCGGCCGAGTGATTTGACAATGCGCGCCTATTTCTCATGCTCAAAACGGGCGCCTAGCCATCCAATATGGCGGGCAGGGCGCAAATGCTCATTACGAGCCTGTAAGTACCCACCTCCCGCCATATTGGATCGGGCTGCTCCATACGTGTCATGGGCGCACATCAGAACTATTTAATGAATCAAGCATTCAATTTAGGGTCCAACGCTTGTTGTAGGACCTCTTTCTGATATTAGGCTGCCCCAGTGCCTGATTCACCATGTGATGAACTCACTCAGAAATTAGTGGTGTTAACAGGCAGCAAGGACGCTTCAGCAGTTTGTCATGCAGAATGTGTTGGATCAGATAGAAGTAAGAAGGGAAAAAGAGGATAAGGTGTGAAGAAACCCTGCACAACTTCTCCTCCAGCGTTATCATTCACCACGGTCATGACTCTCCCTCTGCCCTTGATGGCCAGCAACTTTTATTCGACAGGGGTGTGGGCATGAAGGTGGGCTCGGCTTCCTTCGTTGGCAGCCTCCAGACTGGAGTTGCGCGTGACCTTCTCTTGCAAGAAAGAAGGGAGTGTGTTAGCGACAGTCTTGTGCGGTTGTTTAGAGAATGTGCCAGTCATGCCAGATTAGCTCATCTACAGTGTGTCAGATGTGGGATGTGGGGAAGTGAGGGATGGAATAGTGGTGAGAGCAGGAAGTACAGAGTGTGTGAGTATGAAGAGAAGGAGGTGGAGTGAATGTAGTGCAGTGATCGTGGGAGAGTGAAGGGAAAGGGGGAGGAGAGTATTGTGAGTAGTGAGGCTGGAGGTGGTGGAGGTGTGGGCAGAGAGTAAGAGAGCGGTATTCTTACCTTGACAACTCTGGTGAGGTCATTGAAATTTTTCCAGCATTGCAGCCACGTCCTGGGAGCTAAGCTCCTAGTATTGATCTCCTCAGCCACCTCTTCCCACTGGTGGTAGAGGTGTTGACTGTTCTCAAGTGTTTCTTCCTGTCTGCAACTGGAGTGCATCTCCCCTCTAAGAGTGCTGGCTGCTTTTAAGTGGCATCATAGATGCCCGATACCTGGCCTCCCCTGACTGGCATGCAACCAATGAGTAGCACGGGTTGCACTGGCTGCACACCTGCATGATTAAAATGATCAGGCAACGCAATTATTGTGTGCTGCCTGAGTCAATAGTAACAGGCCCATGCAGTGCACCCCTGCGCCATCCCCCATTGTAGTACAGAGCACGAGTAAGGAGCAGAAACCTGGTGGCTGAAGGGTCAACTCAAGAGTTCCTTCAGCTGCTGACCCCAGAGAATCACAGGACTGCTTAGGTTTAGTAGGACCAGCTTAGTTGGTCAGCATCAATAGTTTATGCCGACATTTCAGAGTGTGTCAAGCAGCCTACACAGTTTGGGGGCATCCGTGGGGTCGTCCAGCAGTATCTGTATGGAGCTGAATCACCATCTGCCCAAGCTGTGGATCAGCCCCTCCAGGGCCCTCTGCAACAGACCTTCCCTTGGCTGAGGTTCTAAGATCAGCCATATCTTCCATCACGAATGTTCTGACTGGGGTTCAAGAGACCTTGGGCTCCAACCTACAGCAGCCTGTCTGGTCTGGATTCACCATGTTAGGGAATTAGATTGAAAGAACTATAATGCAAGGCTTTGACTGTCTCATTGCTGCTCTGTGGTCTACTCCCACACGAATATTTGGCAATGCTGAGGGACTGCCCAGCAGCATTAATGGCAAGAGCTGACATGGATGATGGAGATGTTTCTCAGGGCAATCTTTATTATCCAACCATCGCACAGATAACTGAATGTGTCAAATAACATACAGGCCCAATAAAAAAACAGAAAATGCTGGAGAAGCTCAGCAAGTCAGGCAGCATCTGTGGAGCAAGAAACAGAGTTAACGTTTCAGGTCGAAGACCTTTCGTCAGAACTGGAAGATGTTAAAAGATTGCCATAGGAACATAGGAACAGGAGTAGGCCACTCAGCCCCTCGAGCCTGCTCTGCCATTTAATTAGATCATGGCTGATCTGTACCTCAACTCCATTTACCCGCCTGAGCTCCATATCCCTTGATACCCTTACTTAACAAACATTTAGCGATATAGTCATAAAATGAAGGGATCGTGGAAACAGTAAAGTGAAACTGAAACCAGTGCAAGCAAACAGAATAACTATAAGCTAAAAAAAAGTATAGCCCTGAAACTGCAAGAGTCTGCACTCAGATCAAAATCTCACTCACAGGACGATCAAGCACAGAAGTCAAAGGCCAGGAAATTGGGACTGCTGCAAATGCTGACCCTGTGCAAAATTCTCCAACCTGCATTTTCATCGAACGAGACTCCATGCTGGGAACAGTCTTGCAATTCCAGGGCTGGAGAGTTCATTTTAAGAGAAAGGACCCAATATGTTAACTATCCCATCCTCTAATGGACACTGAGCATATGGAGCAATGCTAAGGTGCTTTAAGTGCATTATGAAGCCATTCCTCATTTGTATTTTATTCAGGGCCTTCATGAACTTAGCACACAACAGGTGCGTGAACAGGTTCTCAATGCCATTGGAGCTTTTGGATTACATTATGAAGAACAATATGCAACAGATGCTCAACAGGCCTCAGCACCAAATAATACAGGACACCAATACCCAATGTGCAGCAGCACTACCAGCACCAAACATCACATTATCTGTTCCTTGGGTTTTATCATTCAAGTCTAAATTTATTTTAGCCATATTTAATCCACAGTGCAGAGAAACAGAAGAACTGGAGACAAAACACAAGAGCAGAAAACTGGGGTAGATTTTGACTTTTTGCGATAGTGTAGAACAGATTATAGTGAATCGGCAGTCCGTTTTACATCTCTCCTGATTTTTATTTCCATTGACTTTCCACCCTGTAACCCATTACACTATCACACAAAGTTAAAATCTACCCCAAAGAACTTACACACAAAGGAAGAAAAATTAAACAAATGTTTGTACTAAGAACAAACTGGGAGATAATTTAGGTGATAAAGACTTCACTGATGCAAGGTCAAAGAATCATACAGCTCAGAAGGAGGCCATTCGGTTCATCCTGCCTGTTCTGGCTATTTGAAAGAGCTATCCAATTATTCCCACTGCCCTGCTCTTTCCTAATAGCTTTGCAACATTTTCCTTTTCAAGTATTTATCCAATTCCCTTTTGAAAGTTACTATTGAATCTGCTTCCACTACCCTTTCAGGCATTGTATTCCAGATCATAACAACTCGCTGCGTAAAAAAATGTTTCCTCATCTCCCCTCTCGTTCTTTTTCCACTTAACCTTAAATTTGTGTCGCCTGATTATTGGCCTTTCTGCCACTGGAAAGCCAAGTATTACAGGATGAGTTAAAAGGACCAGAGATCATAACATTCGAGGTTGGAGATTGAAGCAAAGGCACTGGATAAGATGGTGTTCTAACAGAGATACTACAGAATATGGGAGACCGATGTACAGGAAGTGATCTCTCTCTGTAATATCATCTACACTCAGGAATCCTATGCACAGATATTGCCAGATCTGTACTCACAATACCACCCAAAAAAATCAAAGGCCACAGAATACGGAGAACATAGAATCAACAGTCTTACTGGCCCCACTGTGGAAGTTCTGTCAAAAATAATACTAGCAAAATTAAAAAGGAAGCTAGCGGGGAACTAAACAGGTGTCAGCCTTGACTCATTGGTAGCACTCTTGCCTCTGAGTCAGAAGGTTGTGGGTTCAAGACCCATTTCTGAGAGTTGAGCACAAAATCTAGGTTGACACACCAGTGCAGTACTAAGAGAGTGCTGCACTGCCAGATGTATCATCTATTGGATGAGACTTTAAACCAAGGCCCCATCTGCCCTCTCAAGTGGACGTAAAAGATCCCATGGCACTATTTCGAAGAAAAGCAGAGGAGTTTCCCCTGGTGTCCTGGCCAATATTTATCCCTCAATCAATATCATTAAAAAAGATTATCTGGTCATTATCACATTACTGTTTGTGGGGCCTTGTTGTACATAAATTAGCTGCCGTGTTTCCTGTATTACAACAGTGACTACACCTTAAAACCAGTATGGGTCCTAGCTATGCCTGCCTTTTCGTGGGATACGTGGAACATTCTTTGTTCCAGTCCTACTAAGGTCTCCTCCCGCACCTTTTTCTCCGATACATTGATGACTGTATCGGTGCCGCTTCCTGCTCTCGCCCTGAACTGGAAAATTTAATCAACTTTGTTTCCAATTTCCACCCTTCCCTCGCCTTCCCATGATCCATTTCTGACTCTTCCCTTCCCTTCCTTGACTTCTCTATCTCCATTTCTGGGGATAGGCTGTCGACCAATATCTACTATAAGCCCACCAACTCCCACAGCTACCTTGATTACACTTCTTCCCACCCCGCTTCCGATAAGGACTCTATTCCATTCTCCCAGTTTCTCCGTCTCCGTCGCATTTGTTCTGACGATACCACTTTCCGCACCAGTGCTTCCTTTTTCCTCAACCGAGGATTCCCCTCCACTGTAGTTGACGGTGCCCTTGACCGTGTCCGTCCCATTTCCTGCACTTCCGCCCTCACCCCTTCCCCTCCCTCCCAGAACATTGATAGGGTCCCCGTTGTCCTCACCTTCCACCCACCAGCCTCCACATTCAAAAGATGATTCTCAGCCATTTCCGTCACCTCCAGCGCGATGCCACCACCAAACAAACCTTCCCTTCCCCTTTCAGCATTCCGAAGGGACCGTTCCCTCCATGACACCCTGGTCCACTCTTCCATCACCCCAACACCAGGTCCCCTTCCCACGGCACCTTCCTGTGCAAGCGCAGGAGATGCAGCACCTGCCCCTTCACCTCCTCCCTTCCCACTGTCCAGGGCCCCAAACACTCCTTCCAGGTGAAACAGCGGTTTACTTGTACTTCTTTCAATTTAGTATATTGTATCCACTGCACACAATGCGGTCTCCTCTACACTGGGGAGACCAAGCGCGGATTGGGTGATCGCTTTAGTGAACACCTCTGTTCAGTCCCCAAACATGACCCTGAGCTTCCGGTTGCTCGGTATTTTAGTTCTCCGACCCACTCCCACTCAGACCTCTCTGTCCTCGGCCTCCTACTCTGTTCCAATGAAGCTTATCGGAAGCTCGATGAACAGCACCTCATCTTTCGATTAGGCACTTTACAACTTCTGGACTCAACACTGATTTCAATAACTTCAGATCATAACCGCTGCTCCCATTTTTTCGGACAGCAGGTGCTGGTAATGGTTCTGCTGTTGCCATTTACAGCTCCTCTAGACCCATCTTTTGTTTCTTCACTTGTCCCATTACCACCTTGCTTGCCTTGCATTGTCATCCCTTTTGTCATTTAATCACTCCTGCCCTCCACCCTATCACAGACCTTCCCTTTTGTTCTTTCTCCCCCTCCCTCCCTTCCTTTGCCTGGCTCTGTACTTGCTTAAAAACTGTTAAATCTTTAACTTCTTCCAGTTCTGATAAAAGGTCATCGACCTGAAACATTAACTCTGTTTCTTTCTCCACAGATGCTGCCTGACCTGCTGAATAGTTCCAGCATTTTCTGTTTTTACTTTGAAAGTACTTAATTGGCTGTAAAGTGCTTTGGGACATCCTGAGATTGTGAAAGGCACTATATAAATGTAAGTCTTCTTCTTCTTAAGCATGGAGCAGTATGGCATTGTAAATAGGAAAGCAACATGTAAAGGAATATTTGGTTTGAGAATGATTTGTCCACAGGCAATAAAAAGGAACAGTAGTATCTATGCTTCATACATTATGACACAGAAACTGTTTGACAGAATGAGAGACAAAAAAATCAGTTGGTGCCCTGCAAATTGTTGGAATTACTGGGAAAGATGTAAGATGATGATGACAACAACAACAACAACAACTTGCATTTATATAGCGCCTTTAACGTAGTAAAACATTCCAAGGCGCTTCACAGGAGCATCATCAAACAAAATTTGACGCTGAGCCACATAAGGAGATTTTAAGACAGGTGACCAAAAGCTTGGTCAAAGAGGTAGCTTTTAAAGAGTGTCTTGAAAGAGGAGAAAGAGGTAGAGAGCCAGAGAGGTTTAGGGAGGGAATTCCAGAGCTTAGAGCCTAGGCAGATGAAGGCACGGCCGCCAATGGTGGAATGATTAAAATCGGGGATGAGCAAGAGGCAAGAATTGGAGGAGTGCAGAGATCTCGGAGGGTTGTGGGGCTGGAGGAGGTTACAGAAATAGGGAGGGGCGAGGCCATGAAGGGATTTGAAAACAAAGATGAGAATTTTAAAATCGAGGCTTTCCCAGACCAGGAGCCAATGTAGGTCAGTGAGCACAGGGGTGATGGGAGAACGGGACTTGGTACGAGTTAGGATTACGTGCAGCAGAGTTTTGGATGAGCTCAAGTTTATGGAGGGTGGAAGATGGGAGGCCGACCAGGAGAGCATTGGAATCGTCAAATCTAGAAATAACAAAGGTATGGATGAGGGTTTCAGCAACAGATGAGCTGAGGCGGGGGCAGAGATGGACGATATTACGGAGGTGAAAGTAGGCGGTCTTGGTGATGGAGTGGATATACGGTCGGAAGCTCATCTCGGTCAAATAGGATGCCAAGGTTGCGAATGGTCTGGCTCAGCCTCAGCAAGGGAATGGAATTTCTGGTGGGGACTGAAGACAATGGCTTTGGTTTTCTCAATATTTAGTTGGATCAATTAGGGATCTTCACTGGAAACAGCAAGCAGCAGTAAAAGTTGATAATGAGATAATAAATTTGGCAAAAATTAGAATTGAAGTGAGAAAAGGATGTATTAGATCATCCAATCTTTCCAACATACACCCTGAATTCATTGTAGGGTTTAATTGGCTCTGTGTGTTAGATCTAGTACATGCACTAATTGTGTGTTAAGGGATAGTAACTTTGTGATTTAATATTAATTGAATGGGCACTAATTTTCCCCCACACTCCTAAACTTCTTCCTTGGAGTAAATATTTAAAGCACGGATCTGGTGTTAAAGCTGTCTTTGTTTTTTAACTGCTGGTTAAGTAGCAATTAATGTAAGCATGCAAGCTCACACGATGTTAACTTCGCCCATTTAAAACTGATATTTGAAGCACCAAAATGGGTTGGCAGAATCCCCAGTGATGTATACAGCAGGAGAATTTACATCAAGAAGGAGTCTTTTAATAAATTCTCCAATATAGGTATTGTGGGACAGCACACCCATAATTTCCCAAAATATCTGTTGGATGAGTCAGGAATGTTTTAATCTGCTAATGTTTTAATTACAACGCGGATCACCTGCTTACTTTGTCCTGAATGTAGGCTAGTAAGGATAATTGTTTGCAGATAAGGCAACATTTACAACTTTTCCAAAGTGCTAGAAACCCAGTTCAGCTTGATCCCGGGCTAGAGCTGAGCTACTGAGTTCAGATCTGCAGAAGATGCAGCCCTGGGCCCAGAAGCATCCTCTGTGGTTTGAACCCCATGGCTCTTTATCAACATTTTGCAACTGTCAAAGATACATATTTGATTTCCTTAGTTCCTTATTAAACTTCAAAGGTGTTGTACAGTCTATCTTGGGCAGTCTTCCTCCAATGTATAAGGCATTATAAGGTCATCGGAGAGAGAGGCAGGAGGATCCGTGGGAAGTCAAGCCACAAACCAGAAATGCAGTGAGGCAAAACTTCTACCACTCTCTTTGTCTTCAATTTAAACCCATCTTTGATGCCCCTGTCCCCATTAAAACCATTACTCCCTCTCGCCCTGGTTGTTCCACCTGGTACAGCCTCATCTCCACTCCCTTATGTCCAAGGGACGCTGACTTGAACGTTTATGGCGGACAACTGGTTTAGCCATTCATCACCAGATCTGGCTGGACCACATAAAGCACTATCGGGTCCTGCTCTCCTCTGCCAAAACTACTCATTATTCCAGAATCATCCTAGATTCCAAAGATAACCCCCAGCTTCTCTTCACTACAAACCATTTTCATAAACCCCTCCCCCGACTCCTCCACCCTCAACTCCAACAATAACTGTGAGGAGCTCATGGACATCTTTGTCACTAAGATCGAGACCATCCATTCAGCTGCCTCTGCCGCTTTACTCCCTTCCCCTAGCCCATCAAGCCAATCTTCCCCTAAGGTTTTCCCATCCCGAGCCCTGAACTCACATCTTTCTCTAGCTTCTCGCCTATCTCCCTTCTCCTAGCTTCTCGCCTATCATGCCCTCTCCGAGCTCATCTTGACCTTAAGAACCACCTCCTGCTCCCTCGACCCTATTCCCACCAAACTACTGACCACACATCTTGCCTTCCTGGCCCCCATGTTAGCTGATATTGTTAACGGTTCCCTCTTCTCAGGTACTGTCTCCCTCCCCTTCAAATCTGCCTTCATCACCCCTCCCCTCCTCAAAAAACCCATCCTTGACCCCTCTGTCCTTGCAAACTACTGCCCCATCTCCTACCTCCCTTTCCTCTCCAAAGTCCTTGAACGTATTGTCGCCTCAGAAATCCGTGCCTATCTTTCCCGCAACTCCGTGTTTGAACCCCTTCAATCATGTTTCCGCACCTGCTACAGCACTGAAACGGCCCTTATCAAAGTCACAAATAACATCCTATTTGTCTGTAACCATGGTAAACAATCCCTCCTCATCCTTCTCTGCTTGTTCACAGCATTTAACACGGTTGACTACACCATCCTCCTCCAATGCCTCTCCTCAATAGTCCAGCTGGATGGGATTGTGCTCGCCTGGTTCCATTCTTATCTATCCAGTTGTAGCCAGAAAATCACCAGCAATGGCTTCTCTTCCCAGTCTCGCACCATTACCTGTGGAGTCCCCCAAGGATCTATCCTTGGCCCCCTCCTATTTCGCATCTACATGCTGCCCCTCGGTGACATCATTGGAAAACACGACGTCAGGTTCCATATGTAAGCTGATGACACCCAGCTCTACCTCACCACCACCTCTCTCGTCCCGTCCACTGTCTTTTATTTGTCACACTGCTTGTCCGACATCCAGTACTGGATGAGCAAAAATTTCCTGCAAGTAAATATTTGGAAGACCAAAGCCATTGTCTTTGGCCCCCGTCACAAACTCCGTTCCCTAGCCACCACTGTTCACTGTCTGAGGCAAGATTGCAACCACTGAGCTAGGGCTTAACATGGTTAACATGTAACTACTTGAGGCAATTACCAAGCAGACTCTCCATTAAGGAACAGAAACCAAAATGACTGAATGGGCAAACCAGTACCTATTTTATATGACCACTGAGATGTTCACATTATAGGGTAAGGGCAACAACAACAACAACTTGCATTTATATAGCCCCTTTAATATAGTAAAATGTCCCAAGATGCTTTACAGGAGCCTTATCAAATAAAATTTGACACTGAGCCACATAAGGAGATATTAGGATGGGTGACCAAAAGCTTGGTCAAAGAGGTAGGTTTTAAGAATCGTCTGAAAGGAGGAAAGAGATGTAGAGAGGCTGAGAGGTTTAGGGAGGGAATTCCAGAGCTTAGGACCTAGGCAACTGAAGGCATGGCCACTAATGGTGGAGCAATTAAAATCGGGGATGCGGAATAGGCCAGAATTGGGGGAGCGCAGAGCTCTCAGAGGGTTATAGGGCTGGAGAAGGTTACAGAGACCAGGAGGGGTGTGGCCATGGAGGGATTTGAAAACAAGGATGAGAATTTTAAAATCGAGGCTTTCCCAGACTGGGAGCCAGTGTAGGTCAGCGAGCACAGGGGTGATGGGTGAACAGGACTTGGTGCAAGTTAAGATACATGCAGCAGAGTTTTGGATGTGTTCTAGTTTACTGAGGATGCAAGGTGGGAGGCTGGCCAGGAGAGCATTGTAATAGTTGAATCTAGAGGTAATAAAGACATGGATGAGGGTTTCAGCAGCAGATGACATCTATGAAACATACAAGATTCTGAGGGGGCTTGACAGGGTAGATGCTGAGAGGTTGATTCCCATTGCTGGAGAGTTTAGAACTAGGGGACATAGTTTCAGGATAAGGGGTCGGTCATTTAAAACTGAGATGAGGAGGAATTTCTTCACACAGAGGGTTGTGGATGCTGAGTCATTGAACATGTTCAAGGTCGAGATACATAGATTTTTGAACTCTAGGGGAATCAAGGGATATGGGGATCGGGCAGGAAATTGGTGTTGAGGTCGAAGATCAGCCGTGATCTGATTGAATGGCGGAGCAGGCTCGAGGGACCATATGGCCTACTCCTGTTTCTACTTCTTATGACCTTATCAAATGCCTTCTGGAAGTGCATATAGACAACACCCATAGACACTCCTCTATCCATCATGTTAGTTACCTCCTCAAAGAATTCAACTAGATTAGAAGGACATGATCTACGCTTTACAAATTCATGCTGACTCTCTTTGATCTGTTCACAGGTAATGACAGCGTAATGACAGAAATATTAAATAATTACTTTGCCTCAATATTTACCATGGAGGCTAACAAGGTGGGCATGACATTAGAAGAAGATATAAAAAAAAGATATAAAGGCATTTAAGATAGAAAGGGAGGAGATAATTGATAAACTAATCAAACTTAGAGAGGATAAATCCCCTGGTTTGGATGGATTGCATCCGCACACATTAAAAGCAGTTAGGGAAGAGATAGCAGAGGCACTATTACATATATATAAAAATTCATTAGAAAAGGGAATAGTGCCAGAGGACTGGTGGACAGCTAATGTGATAAAAAGGCAGACAGAACAAATCCATGGAACTATAGACCAATTAGCTTAACGTCAGTGGTTGGAAACATAATAGTATTCTTACTCAAAGATGTAATAGAATAACATCTAGAAACTGAAAATATAATAAAGAATGTAATAAAGAATAGTGAGCATGGAATTCAAAAGGGAAAGTCATACTTGACCAACCTTATTGAATTCTTTGAAGCAGTAACAGAAAGGGTAGATAAGGGTAATACAGTCGATGTAATATATTTCGATTTTCAAAAAGCCTTCGATAAGTTACCACATATTGTGACTAAGGTCAGAGCATGTGGAGTCATGGGACAAGTAGCAGAATGGATGGCAAGTTAGCTACAAAACAGAAAACAGAGAGTAGGGGTTAAAGGTAGTTTCTCAGACTGGCGAAAGGTGGGAAGTGGTGTTCCACAACGATCGGTGCTGGTCCACTGTTATTCACCATTTACATAAACGATCTGGACTCGGGAATCAGAAGTACAATTTCAAAATTTAAGGATGGCACCAAATTGGGGTGTATAGTTAATACCGAGCAGGCCTGCGACAAAATACAGGAAGACATTAATAAACTTGCAGAATGGGCATGTAATTGGCAAATGAATTTCAGTTTAGATAAATGTGAGGTGGTACATTTTGGTAAGAAGAATAAGGAGGCCACATACTCCTTGGAAAATAAGAGTTTAAATGGAGTAGAGGAGCAAAGGGATCTGGAGGTTCAGATACTGAAACCATTAAAAGTAGCAAAGCAGGTTAATAAGACCATAAAAAAAGCAAACAAAGTACTAGGGTTCATTTCAAGACGGATAGAATTGAAAAGCAGGGAAGTTATGTTAAACTTGTATAGAAACTTGGAGTATTGTGCACAGTTCTGGTCTCCATATTATAAAAAGGATACAGAGGCACTGGAAAGGTGCAAAAAATATTTACTAGGATGATACCAGAACTGAGAGGTTATATCTATCAGGAAAGATTGAACAGGCTGGGGCTCTTTTTTCTAGAAAAGAGAAGACTGAGGAGTGACCTGATAGGCAATGTAGGCAAGTGTGAGGTCATCCACTGTGGACCTAAAAAGGATAGATCAGAGTACTTTCTAAATGGTGAAAAGCTCGAAACAGTGGAGGTCCAGAGAGACTTAGGGGTCCATGTACATAGATCATTAAAATGTCATGGGCAGGTACAGAAAATAATCAAAAAGGCTAATGGAATGCTGGCCTTTACATCTAGAGGACTAGAATACAAGGGGATAGAAGTTATGCGACAGCTATTCAAACCCTGGTTAGACCACACCTGGAGTACTGTGTTCAGTTCTGGGCACTGCACTTTAGGAAGGATATATTGGCCTTGGAGGGAACGTAGATTTACTAAAATGATACCTGGACTCCAAGGATTAAATTACAAGGAGAGATTACACAAACAAGGGTTGTGTTCTCTGGAATTTAGAAGATTAAGAGGTGATCTGATCAAAGTTTTCAAGATATTAAGGGGAACTGATAGGGTAGATAGGGAGATTCTTTTTCCACTAGTTGGGGAGTCTAGGACTAGAGGATGTAGCCTAAAAATTAGAGCCAGGTCTTTCAGGAGTGAAGTTAGGAAACACTTCCATACGCAAAGGGTGGTAGAAGTTTGGAACTCTCTTCCGCAAATGGCAGATGATGCTAGCTCAATTGTTAATTTTAAGTCTGAGATTGATAGATTTTTGTTAACCAAAGATATTAAGGGATATAATTCACACGGGGCTAAGGCGGGTACATGGAGTTAGGTCACAGATCAGCCATGATCTCACTGAATGGCGGAACAGGCTCGAGGGGCTAAATGGGCTACTCCTGTTCCTTTGTTCCTATAGAGGTCTTTAAGATTATGAAAGGGTTTGATAGGGTAGATGTAGTGAAGATGTGTCAACTTGCAGAGGAGACCAGAAGTAGGGGCCATGAATATAAGACAGTCACCAATAAATCCAATAGAGAATTCAGAAGAAACTTCTTTACCCAGCGAGTGTTAGAATGTGGAACTCGCTACCACAAGGAGTATTTCAGGTGACTAGCATTGATGCATTTAAGGTAAAACCAGATAAACACATGAGGGAAAAAGGAATAGAAGGATATGTTGATGGGATTAGATGAAGAAGGGTGGGAGGAGGCTTGTGTGGAGCATAAACATCGGCATGGACCTCTTGGGCTGAATTGCCTGTTTCTGGGCTATATTCTATGTAATTCTATGTAATTCCAAGTGATCAATCACTCTGTCCCTGATGATAGATTCCAATAACTTCCCCACAGTTGATGTTAATTTAACAATCTGTAGTTTCCTCCTCCCTTCTTAAATAATGGAGTATATTAGCAATTTTCTAATCCAAACACATAATCCCTGAATCTAGAGAGCCTTAGGAAATGATGAATAATGAATCTGCAATTTCCTAACCTATTTCTTTTAATACTCTGGGGTGGAAACCATCAGGTCCTGGAGATTAGATGCACTGTTGCTTGGGAAATTGAAAAAGCAGAGAATACCTCAGTGACCATTGGTAGAACTGTCCTGGATACAATAGGAGATGGCATACCTCTGTGACTGCCTTCCTAATGAATCATATGCAGGAAAGGAAGATCACAAGATAATTACGGATGAGGAAGGCCACTCAACCCATCTTAATTCACTGATCAAGGAAGATCCCAACATCTTCATGGATGGATGAACTAAGATGGACAAAATGGGCAAAGATCCTTCGTCGGAAGACAGTGCAGGTATGGGGATGGCTGTTGTCTCTCTGTTGACCTGTTGTATTTTTCTTTTTTAGGAACCGATGGACCCATTATACTTTGCCAATATCTTCTGCTTAAATTTCCAACTGATCTCGGGTTTTCTATCTTTTCCATCTCTTCCATTTCCTCACCTTATCCTTAGACCTCCCACTGTTATTCACACATCCTTTGTTTCTTTAATGTCTGTCATTTCTTTAATGCGTCTTTCCATTACTTGACTGAAATGATCCAAGAATAACAAGACCAACAATAATTTGCATTTATATAGTGCCTTCAATGTAGAAAAATATCCCAAGGTGTTTCACAAAGGCATAATCAAAAAGAAAATGGATGCTAAGCCAAAGGACGAGAAATAAGGAGGGGTGACCAAAAGCTTAGTCAAAGAAGAAGGTTTTAAAAACGGTCTTAAAGGAGGAGATGGAGGTGGAGGATTGAGACGGATTTGTTAGATAAGGACATAAGAACACAAGAAAGAGGAGCAGGAGTAGGCCATATGGCCCCTCGAGCCTGCTCCTCTATTCAGTAAGATCATGGCTGACCTTCGATCTCAACTCCACTTTCGTGCCCAGTCCCCATATCCATTGATTTCCTTAGAGTCCAAAAATCTATCAATCTCATTCTTGAATATACTCAACGACTGAGCACACACAGCCCTCAAGGTTAGAGAATTCCAAAGTTTCACGACTCTCTGAGTGAAGAAATTCCTCCTCATCTCAGTTTTAAATGTTCAACCCCTTATCCTGAGGCTATGTTCCCTAGCTCTAGACTTTCCAGCCAGGGGAAAGAGCCTCTCAGCATCTACTCTGTCAAGCCCTCTCAGAATCTTACATGTTTCAATGAGATCACCTCTCATTCTTCTAAATTCTAGAGAGAATAGGCCCATTCTACTCAATCTCTCCTCATAGGACAACCCTCTCGTCCTTGGAATCAATCTAGTGAACCTTCATTGCACCATCTCTAAGGCAAGTATATCATTCCTTAGGTAAGGAAACCAAAATTGTACACAATATTTCAGGTCTTACCAAAGCCCTGTACAATTGCAGCAAAACTTCCTTACTTTTGTACTCCAACCCCTTTGCAATAAAGGCCGAGGTTACATTGAGTTATATTGTTCCTTGAGTCTACAGCACAGAAACAGGCCATTAGGCACAACTGATCCATGTCTGCATTTATGCTCCACCTATCAGCATACCTGTCTTTAAACTGAGGCCCTATCTACTCTCTCAGGTGGACGTAAAAGATCCCATGGCACTTTTCGAAGAAGAACAGGGGAATTCTCCCTGGTGTCCTGGCCAATATTTATCCCTCAACCAACACCACTAAAAAACAGATTATTTGCTCACTATCACATTGCTGTTTTGGGAGCTTGCTGTGCGCAAATTGGCTGCCATGTTTCCTTCACCTGCACCATCTTCATTTTATTTACTCACTCACACGTGGCACTGGGGGTAATGCAGAGATTACCACCTTTGAGGTCCTGTTCCTTAATCTTTTTCCTAGCTCCTGAAAATCTGTCTGAAGGACCTCAACCCTTTTCCTACCTACGTCATTGGTTTCAACATGGACCAGGACTTCTGGCAGTTCCCCTTCCCCTCGCAGAATGTCCTGCACCCGTTCAGTGCCATCTGCAAATTTAGCTGCTGTGCTTGTGACTCCTATCTCCAGATCATTTATGAAGATATTAAACAAAAGAGGTCCCAAAACAGATCCCTGTGGGACCCCATTGGTTAACATTCACCCAAGGTGATGACAACACCTGTGCCACCACCCTCCGGGTTCTATCAGTCAACCAATTATGTATCCATTGTAAAATATTTCCATTAATTCCCACTTGCTTTATTTTTTACCAGCCTTTCCAGAGGAACTGTATCAAAGTCCAGTACATCCACTGCCTTATCCTTATCAAGCTCCTTTGTCACATCCTCAAAGAAAACCAGTAAATTAAATTGGCAGCATCCAATAGGTTTTTAAATGATTCAATTTTCAAATGATTTCACCTCCACTATTCCAGGAGTCTATTCTATGTGTTGACCATTCTCTCTGATGAAGAACTTCCAGATATCTGTCCTAAGTTTGCCTTTTGCTAATTTAAACCTCTGGCCCATTGTCATATTTTTGCAATTTAATTTCAAGTACTTTTCCCAATTTAACTTTCCTATACCTTTTACTGCCTTTCTACCTCTATACAATCACTGGTCAAATAGCTCCTGAAAAGCCATGGGGCTGAATTCCCTTTGACATTCTGCCAGACTCCCACCATTATTCCAGAAGGAGTGTTGCAGAATGGCTTGGATAAAAGCCATGTCCCAGATACACCAGGTCCCAATCTTAGTTGGGAATTGGCAACTCAACCTTGTAAGGAGCAGATCCTCTACCCACCCCTTATGTAGAGAGGGTGGGGCCGGGGCGGAGACTCCCTATACTGGGAATTCCTGATTACTCAGTCCATAAGGGATACGGCTTAACACTGAAGGCTAGTGTGCCCAGTGAGATGAGACGAACCAGCCTCCAGAAGGGTGGAAGTTCGTCCCACCGGTTGGGAGCCAGCCAGGAAAATAGCCAGGACCCCCGAAGATGGGTAACATTTTTTAAAAATTATATAGATGTGCCCCCTTACACAGGAGGCCATAATATAGGATAATTTACTCACTTAGGAAGGTAGAGGTTAATTAAGGACAGCCAGTACAGCTTTCTAAAAGGTGAGTTGTGTCTGACAAATTTGATAGAGTTCATTGAGGAAGTGTATTGATACAAAAAATTCAGTGGATGCTGTGTATATGGGTTTTCAAAAATTTTAGTAACGTATCAGTAATCTTTGAAGGTTGGTTGATAAAATGAAGACACACAGTGTTAAAGGGAATGTGGCAGCATATTTAGGAGCTTGATTAGAGGATAGAAACCATTAAGTAGTGGTTAATGGATGTGTTTTGGACTGAAGAGATGTAAAGATGGTATCCCCAATGGGTCAGTATTGGAATCATTGCTCTTCGCAAAAAATATAAATTACCTAAAATTGGGTGTAGGGAGAAAAATATCAAAATTTGCAACAACACAAAATCAGAAAGTGTGGATAACAGTGAAAAAGACTAAGTTACTTTAAATGGACGTGGATAGGTTAGTAGATTGGGCAGATAGATATCAGAAGAAATTTAGAATCAGAATCATAGAATGGTTACAGCACGGAAGGAGGCCATTTGGCCCATCGAGTCCATGGTGGCTCTCTGCAAGAGCAATCCAGCTAGTCCCATTCCCCCACCATATTCCCGTAACCCTACAATTTGTTTCCCTTCAACTACTTATCCAATTCCCTTTTGAAAGCCATGTTTGAATCTGCGTCCACCACTCCCTCAGGCAATGCATTCCAGATCACAAGCACTCGCTGTAAAAAAGTTTTTTCTCATGTCACCTTTGGTTCTTTTGCCAATCACCTTAAATCTATGTCCTCTGGTTCTTGACTCTTCTGCCATTGAGAACAATTTCTCTCTATCTACTCTACCTTGACACTTCATGATTGTGAATACCACCCCTCAACCTTCCGTGATCTAAGGAGGACAAACCCAGCTTCTCCAGTGTATCCACGTAACTGAAATCCCTCATCCCTGGAATCATTCTAGTAAATCTCTTCTGCACCCTCCCTAAGGCCTTCACACCCTTTCTAAAGTGCAGTGCCCAGAACTGGACACAATACTCCAGTTGTAGCCAAACCAGTATTTTTTAAAGGTTCATCATAACCTCCTTGCTTTTGTACTCCATGCCTCTATTTATAAAGCCCAGGATCCTATATGCATTCTTAACCGCTTTCTCAACCTGCCCTGCCACCTTCAACAATTTGTGCACATATATCCCCAGATCTCTCTGTTCCTGCACCTCTTTTAGAATTGTGCCCTTTAGTTTGTATTGCCTCTCCTCGTTCTTCCTACCGAAATGTATCACTTCACACTTTTCTGCATTGAATTTCATCTGCCACGTGTCCGGCCATTCCACAAGCCTGTCTATGTCCTCTTGAAGTCTATCACTATCCTCCTCACTGTTCACTACCCTTCCAAGTTTTGAGTGTCATCTGCAAATTTTGAAATTGTGCTCTGTACACCCAAGTCCAAGTCATTAATATATACCAAAAAATGCAATGGTCCTCGTACTGATCCCTGAGGAACACCACCGTTTACCTCCCTCCAGTCTGAAGAACAACCATTCACCACTACTCTCTGTTTCCTGTCACTTAGCCAGTTTTGTATCCATGCTGCCACTGCCCCTTTTATTCCATGGGCTTCAACTTTGATAACAAGCCTATTATGCAATACTTTATCAAATGCTTTTTGGAAGTCCATGTACACCGCATCAACTGCATTGCCCTCATTGACACGCTCTGTTACCTCATCAAAAAACTCAATCAAGTTGGTTAAACATGATTTGCCTTTAACAAATCCATGCTGGCTTTCCTTAATTAATCCAAACTTGTCCAAGTGATCGTTGATTTTGTCCCGGATTATTGTTTCTAAAAGTTTCCCCACCATCGAGGTTAAACTGCCTGACCTACTGTTGCTGGGTTTATCTTTACACCCTTTTTTGACAAGGTTGTAACATTTGAAATTCTCCAGTCTTATGGCACCACCCCTGTATCAAAGGATGATTGGAAGATTATGGCCAGTACCTCTGCAATTTCCACCCTTACTTCCCTCAGCAACCTAGGATGCATCCCATCCGGACCAGGTGACTTATCTACTTTAAGTACAGCTTGACTTTCCAATACCTCCTCTTTATCAATTTTTAGCCCATCCAGTATCTCAACAACCTCTTCATTTACTGTAGAGAAATGTGACATGATACATTTTGGAAGGGCGAAAAGGGAGAGGGCACATACAATAAATGGTAAAACTTTAAAAGCAGTAGAGGAACAGAGAGAGTGAGGGGTTCAGGCACATAAATCTTTAAAAGGGGGAGGACAAGCTAATAAAACTGTATTTAAAAAAAGCATATGGGATGCTAGACAGCACCTCCCAAACCCGTGACCTCCACTACCAAGAAGGACAAGGACAGCAAGTGCTTGAGAACACCATCACCTCCAAGTTCATAGAATTACATAGAATTACTTAGAATTTACAGCACAGAAACAGGCCATTCGGCCCAACTCATCTGCACTGGTGTTTATGCTCCACACAAGCCAAGTTCCCATCCAAGTCACACACCATCCTGCATTGGACATATATCGCCATTTCTTCATGGTTGCTGGGTCAAAATCCTGGAACCCCTTACCAAACAGAGTGTGGGAGAGACTTAATTATGAGTAGAGAGTAGAGAAACTGGGAGTCTTTTCATTAGAGCAAATAAGATTCAGAGATCAAATAGACAAATTCAAAATCAGGAAAGATTTTGATAAAGTACATCAGGGAAAATTATTTCCACTGTTCGATGAATTGATAATTAAAGGGTATAAATTTAAGATTGCCACCATATGAATGAAGGGAGAGATTTGAAGATTTCTTTTTGACGCAGTGGGTTATTAAGACATGGAATACCCTAATATTTATGAAACCAGAATCCATATTTGCTTTTAAAAAGGAAGTGGATAAATATTTGAAAAAGAAAATAAAATAAAAGGGCTTGAGGAAAAGGCAGGAGAATGGGACTAAGTGCATGGCTTTTTTCAGATAGCCAGCACAGGTGTAATAGACTGAGGGGCCTCCTTCAGTAAAATTGTATGATTCTATAGATGTGATTTTAACCCTGCCCACTCGGCGGAAACTGGACGGGCGGGCAATTAGAGTCGCTTGTGGGACTTATCCACTGAGGTTCCGCTCTCTTACCGCAGATTCTGAATTTAACCTGCTCTTCTGAGCAGGCGAGAGGGACACCCGTCAGAAATTCCTTCTTTAAATATGCATATCGGGCTTTGATAACATCATCGGGACCTGACTGGTATTTTAACCCGATGTCTACGCAGAGAAGCCATTGTGGTTTTCCTGCCAGGTGAACTGGGGCCATAAATACAAGATAGTGACTAATACGTCCAATAGGGAATTCAGGAGAAATTTCTTTACCCAGAGAGTGTTTAGAATGTGGAACTCGCTTCCACAATGAGTAGTTGAAGCGACTAGCATAGATTCATTTAAGGGGAAACTAGATAAACACATGAGGGAGAAAGGAATAGAAGAGTATGCTGAAAGGGTTAGATGAAGAGGGGTGGGAGGATCCACATATGGAGCATAAACACCGATATGGACCAGTTGGGCCGATTGGCCTGTTTCTGTGCTGCAATTCTATGCAAAAAACCTAGCGGGAAGAGACGTCGGGGCCAGAAGAGGCCCACAAGGGTAAGATTTTTCACTTTTTCTGACTTTCCTCATGGGGCCAGGAGGAGTAGGAGTGCTCCTTATGGAGGTTCAATAACCACAAATAAAACTTATAAGATCAAATCAGTTTTTTTTTTAACCCGACGTTAACCAAATGAAACCTCCAGCATGTTAACCTGACATTACAACGTCCATTATTTCATTCTGACCAGTTACATCTCACTGATGATATCCTCCATGATCCCAACAGGAGTGGAACTATGGTGCCTCATTGGGTATTTTTTTTGTTCAGCTTTCATAGAATCATAGAATCACACAGCACAGAAGGAGACCATTCGGCCCATCGTGCCTGTGCCATGTCTTTGAAAGAGCTATCCAATTAGTGCCACTCCCATGCTCTTTCCCCATAGCCTTGCAATATTTTCCTTTTCAAGTAAGTATCCAATTCCCTTTTGAACGTTACTATTGAATCTGCTTTCTCATTTCCTTTGCCGAAGGTGGTAACTCGTGGTGTACTATGGTCCCACGTGGTGGCAGCAGCTTTTCAGTACGCTCACCATGCTTTGTGTGTTATTCTGCACAGTGAGTATCGGCAGGTTGTTCAAACACGGGCAACATCATTGCTCTGGTAAAATCGGATATCCAGTCAAGGGCACGTTCCAATGAGAGTAATTAGATAGTGCTCAAAAACTCCCAAACACAAGATCCCTGAGGCAAATGTTAGTGCTCCTTCCCCATACTACCACCCCAACTGAGGTCAGTTAGCTCAGCACGGGCCATGCATCAAGCTGAGACATTGTTGAACTGTGTGACCAAGTGCCACACTATGCATTCAGCCATAAAGTATTTGATCATCCATATCTATATTTAATCCTTATAACCGTCGGTCCCTTTCTTAACCAAACATTCAACCAGCTTCTTTGTAAAGGAGTAAATTCACAGAGTATCAATTGCATTTGCTGGGACTCTATTCCACATGCATACTGTATCAGAAAAAAAAAATTCTTCTAATCTCTGGCCTTGCTTGAAGCTTGGCAATTTCTTTCTCACGTCCTCTACTCTGCGATCACAGTTTAAGTTAGTTAACCCGCTTATGTTGAAATTATCCATGCCTTTAAGCGTTTCAAAGATCTCATATCCACATTCTCATTCTATACACATTTAAACTCCAGTTCCTCATTGCTTCTTATGTTGGTATGAAATATTCGCTTATTGATTACAGCCTCCTCATTCCTTAATACCTCTTACTCCCTCTTTATAGCTATTTCTTATCATTTTCTACTTAAATCTTCTCCTTATCCCCAACCCCAGATTCTAGCTTAAATATATCCCAACTGAGCTATGTGATAATTCTTTACCCCTGTATATTTGGATGCAGTCCAACCCTTCTAAATACTTTTATATCTTCCCAAGGCCATAACAAATTTAAATAAATTCCATTCCATACTCCTTACCTCATTTTTCAAGCTCACAGTTGAGACCAATTATTTTACTCAGCTTTTCATCCCTGTACACCAGCACTGGATATCGCTACTTTTATATTTGTATTTTCCCAACCTCATAACAATGTTACCTGCTCACAGATGCTGCAATCGCTACAGAGATCCTAATTTTTCATAGGATTCCCAGGGGAAAAAAATGGATACAGGCATTTAATTCCCAAGATCAATGCATCTATGAGATCTTCAATGCCGTGGAAATTATTTGGGCGACTTGTGCCTACAAGGTTTTTTTATGCCAACTTAACACCAAGTTGCTAATGGCTGCCCAAGTGCAAATGTGCTTTTGGATGATATTTAATGTTTTTCAACAGGGGGTTAACATGGCAGTGAGGTTTTTATGGTGAAGGGTTTAAAAACTTCAAAGCTAAACAATTACCAGGGAGGCTGATCCACTTAACATCAGTTACGCTACATTTTCCATTTGTATATATGGGGATTGCAACTGAAGTTATGAATCATAACTCAGTTCAGGGCTTAACTATGCACCGATAATGCAGGTGTTTTCCAATGTCTCAAGGTGGAGTCATCATCCATCGGCACAGATAAATGCTGAATAAATTAAAACAACAGCTTATGTGCAACAAACTCTCCTGGAATACCCTATATGCTCACATACAAAATGTATAGATGTGCCACACTGAGTTGGAGGAAACAATTACACTCTTCCAACGGTTAGTTATGTAAATTTTGTAATACTGTATTGCCAATATATGCCAAGAATGAGTTCAACATGCAGTCAAACACTTGAAGGTTTATTAAAAATTAAACAAACCAACATACTCACGGCCAGCATAGAGAATACATAAGATGCAATTGCAGAAGATACACACATTACAGTGGGTTGAGCTCAACCCTCGAGATGTCTCCTTTCTTCATCTCCTAACCTCAACAATGGTCTTGCTTTTAAGCTCTGCGAAAAGGCCATCACATCACCTCCTCCTTGACCTTCACTTTTGGTTTTACATTAGGTATTATTAGCTCAATGTAGCAAAGACTCAAAAAGGCTCCAAGGCACGATCTCAGGACATAAAATAAACTACCTTATCTATTTACTTGTACAGAAAATAACAAATATATAGATGTATCCATGAGAATATTTGAACTATCCAAGGCTATTTTATATGACGACAGCTACAGCCTAACAGATTTGTTGACATTGTACAGATATCACCTCTAAACTATATTTGCAGGGTTTTTATTTCTAAGATCGTAACTACAGAACTAAAAATGAAAGCGGTATAAGTGATTCTTTTGCATAAAATTAATTTCTTAACTATTTTTCAATCCTAGGCCCTGATTTTAACTGCCACCATTTGGCGGAAAACGGGTAGGGTGCAGTTAAAATAATGTGAGTCACTTACCTCTCTCTAATCCCACTACCTTCCCGCTATGTCCCGATATTAACCTGCTCTTTTGAATGAGCGAGCAGGACACCCGTAGGAAGGAAGCGGGGGTCCTACTTTAAATATGCAAATCAGGTCCAATGATGTCATCAGGACCGGACCTGCAATTTTAACCTGAGGCCTGAGCGCGGGTACAATTTTGGCTCTCCCGCCAGGCAAACCTGTCAGGATCCCGGTCCTGGGCCAGAAGAGGCCCAGAAAGTAAGTTTTAAAGATTTATTGTAGGTTTCCTTGTGGACCAGGAAGGATAGGAGTGCTCCTCTGGCCTCACAAAGAAACTTAGGACCTCCCTTGTTCCGGGTTATCCCGCTCCCAATCTTTCACAGATCCTTCTCCACCCCCTCCAGATCCCTGCCTAGAGCCATCCACACCCCACTGACTGCCTGGGACTATTCAGAACAGGTCCCCGGCTGCAGCTTTCTGCCACTAGATGCACACACAAGTGATGGAAGATGTCATCAAAAGTGCTATCAAGCGGTACTTACTCACCAATAACCTGCTCACCGATGTTCAGTTTGGGTTCTGCCAGGCCCACTCGGCTCCAGACCTCATTACAGCCTTGGTCCAAACATGGACAAAAGAGTTGAATTCCAGAGGTGAGGTGAGAGTGACTGCCCTTGACATCAAGGCAGCATTTGACTGAGTGTGACACCAAGGAGCCCTAATAAAATTGAAGTCAATGGGAATCAGGGGGAAAACTCTCCAGTGACTGGAGTCATACCTAGCACAAAGGAAGATGGTAGTGGTTGTTGGAGGCCAATCATCTCAGCCCCAGGATATTGCTGCAGGAGTTCCTTAGGGCAGTGTCCTTGGCCCAACCATCTTCAGCTGCTTCATCAATGACCTCCCTCCATCATAAAGTCAGAAATGGGGATGTTCGCTGATGATTGCACAGTGTTCAGTTCCATTCGCAACCCCTCAGACAATGAAGCAGTCCGTGCCCACATGCAGCAAGACCAGGACAACATCCAGGCTTGGGCTGATAAGCACCAAGTAACATTCGCGCCTGACAAGTGCCAGGCAATGACCATCTTCAACAAGACAGAGTCTAATCACCTCCCCTTGACATTCAACGGCATTACCATCGCTGAATCCCCCACCATCAATGTCCTGGGGGTCACCATTAACCAGAAACTTAACTGGACCAGCCACATAAATACTGTGGCTACAAGAGCAGGTCAGAGGCCGGGAATTCTACTGCGAGTGACTCACCTCCTGACCCCCCAAAGCCTTTCACCATCTACAAGGCACAAGTCAGGATGTGATGGAATACTCTCCACTTGCCTGGATGAGTGCAGCTCCAACAACACTCAAGAAGCTCGACACCATCCAGGACAAAGCAGCCCACTTGATTGGCATCCCATCCACCACTCTAAGCATTCATTCCCTTCACCACCGGCGCACAGTGGCTGCAGTGTGTACCATCTACAGGATGCAGTGCAACAACTCGCCAAGGCATCTTCCTCCCAAACCACCTCCCAAACCCGCGGCCTCTACCACCTAGAAGGACAAGGGCAGCAGGCACATGGGAACAACATCACCTGCACGTTCCCCTCCAAGTCACACACCATCCCGACTTGGAAATATATCGCCGTTCCTTCATCGTTGCTGGGTCAAAATCCTGGAACTCCCTACCTAACAGTATTGTGGGAGAACCTTCACTACACGGACTGCAGCGGTTCAATAAGGCGGCTCACCACCACCTTCTCAAGGGCAATTAGGGATGGGCAATAAATGCTGGCCTTGCCAGCGACACCCACATCCCATGAACGAATAAAGAAAAACTCCCGCCCGTGGGACAGGTAGTCAATCTGGCCAGGTGTCGGGTGGGACTCTGCATAGATTTATGCCAGATTCATCGCCCGCTACCGCTACAAATTATTTGCAGAATCCCCTTTGATGGGTGTCATTCTACTGGTCTGTTCTCAAACGAATACTTCCAGCAAGTTATCATTTAGTACAATAACTAGTTTTAGTTTATCCTCAGCTTCAACCCCATTTGCATCATTAAGGAATGTCCATTCTGTGCAGTGTAGTGGTTACATTACTGGAGTAGTAATCCAGAGAATGTGAGTTTAAATCCAAAATTGAGAATTTGACTTCAGTTTTTTTTTAAATCTGGAAATAAAAAGCTGGTATTAATAAAAGTGACCATGAAACTATCGGATTGTTGTAGAAACCCAATCGGTTCACTAATTTCCTTCAGTGAAGGAAACCTGCCATCCTTACCCGTTCTGGCCTATATGTGACTCCAGTTCCACATCGTGATTGGCTTTTAATTGCTCTGAGAGGTGGCCCAGCAGGCCACTCAGTTGTATCAAACCTTTTCAAGGCAACTAGTGATGGGCAATTAATGCCAACATTGCCAGCAACACCTACATCCCAAGAATGGACGAAAAAAAACCTCTTACTGTTACAATACTGGAAGAATTTCATACTGCCACATTTGATTCTACAGCTCTGTTCATTTCTGATTTACTCTTTGCTCTGCTGACCATCTTTTTTACACTTTCTCAGTGCTTCCTGTGTTCTTTTCAGTGATTTTGCTCACCTAACTCCCAACAGCTTTTGTAGAGTTTGTTTTTCCTTACTTAATTCATGTTGTATTAGCTTATTAATCCTTTTAGGGTCAAGTATATTTAAGCTGTGCGTCCTAGTCCTTGGTATGTACTTACCCTCTATGCTCAGTATGTCCTTAAAGGTGTTCTATTTGTCCTCAATTGAAGTTTTCTGTTTAAGCTGTTCCCTCTTTGCCTTGAAGTTTGCCCTATTAAATTTGTATACCTAAGTATTGGCTTGCAGTATTGGTTTATCCCAGATCATGTCCAATTTAATCATGTTTAGTCACTGCTGCCCAGAGGTTACAATACTTCCATTCCCAGTATGCTATGTGGGTCACTTAATAGACTTGTAGAATAAGTTAGCAGAGAAAGCAATTGAAGCAAAATAATATAAACAGATACGGTTCTGAAAAGAAAAAAGACTGAAGGATTTGAAAAGAAAACTGGTAAACAAAACTGTCGTCAATCAGAAAGAGACAGCCTCTATTGGGCCCTGTGGTCTTTTCTTACTCCTAAAGATTCTTACATTATAATGCCACAATGTCATCTGTTATGTATTTTCTTTTAGGATCTTTTTGGTACTTCTCATCATGACACAGGTACCTATAGTGTTTGTCTTGGAATCTGGGCAGCACGAAACTGTAGAGTAAGGATAACAAAGCCAAGGTAAAAAGAAATATCACGGCAAATGAAAGAAGAGAGGCAGGAAGAAAAGCAACAAAGCAGCAGAAGAAAAGAAGTGAAAGAGAAAGACACCACAAAAAAAGTATAATAACAAAAAGTAGAAGAGACTGAGGAGTGAAACAAAGTGAAAATAAATTGCTATAAATGTTGTGGTATAATCTTAGATTTTCAAAGCTCCCAGCTCCCCAAATGGCTCTGTAAGTATATCCAGTATACAGAAAAAGAAAGTCCCAGCTTTGATTCCTGCTCCGTGCTGGGTTAGTTGATCTCAGCTACAATTAAGGCTCAGGGCACCAAGGTTAAAGGAGGGAAAAATCAACTAGGGTTCCCGCTCCTGGGAAAGAGTTTTAACCCTCAAGAACGGATGGGTTGGGGGCAGGTGGGTAGTTAAAATTATTGATTTTTGGAGCACTACCTCAACCCGGCTCCAACGCCCCCACTTCTGGGTTTAACCGAGGCGCGTTTGGATGCGTGCGAGTAACCTATTCGCCGCAGTCGAGACCTTAATTAGTTCAGGCGAGTGGGTCTTTATATCATGAATTAACATCCTTGTGAGACGTTAAGTAGCTCTTTTTAAATTGAATTTTACCTAACTTTAAATTTAATGCCTCCAGCGCGGATTTGCCGAGGCTCGTGACTCTCGCCAGTGAAAAGGAAGTGAAAAGGGCCAGATTACGAGGTAAGTGCTTTTACTGCACTGCTTGTCGCCAGGAGGAGCAGGAGTGTTTCCTGCAGGGCCATCAAGCTTACCTGCCGTGATCAGGCTCCCACGATCGGCAGACCCCCCTGATGTCCGAGAATCCCCGGTGTCCGAGACCCCCCCCCCACCACGATGTCCAAACCCCTCCCATACCTCTGACTCTTCTCCCGACCCCCAATCTCCAACTTTTATCCCGGTCTCCGATCTCCAATTCTTCTCCCGACCTCCGATCTCCAACTCTTCTCCTGACCTCCGATCACTAACTCTGCTCCCAGCCTCCGATCACTAACTCTGCTCCCGACTTCCGATCTCCAACTCTTCTCCTGACCTCCGATCACTAACTCTGCTCCCAGCCTCCGATCACTAACTCTGCTCCCGACCTCCGATCTCCAATACTTCTCCCGACCTCCGATCACTAACTCTGCTCCCAACCTCCGATCTCTAACTCTACTCCCGACTTCCGATCACTAACTCTGCTCCCGCCCTCCGATCTCCAACTCTTCACCCGGCCTCCGATCTCCAACTCTTCTCCCGACCTCCGATCTCCAACTCTTCTCCTGACTTCCGATCTCCAACTCTTCTCCTGACTTCCGATCTCCAACTCTTCTCCCGACCTCCGATCTCTAACTCTTCTCCCGACCTCCGATCTCCAACTCTTCTCCCGACCTCCGATCTCTAACTCTTCTCCCGACCTCCGATCTCCAACTCTTCTCCCGACCTCCGATCACTAACTCTGCTTCCGAACTCCGATCTCCAACTCATCTCCCGGCCTCCAATCTCCAACTCTTCTCCTGACTTCCGATCTCCAACTCTTCTCCCGACTTCCGACCACTAACTCTGCTCTCGGCCTCCAATCTCCAACTCTTCTCCTGACTTCCGATCTCCAACTCTTCTCCCGACCTCCGATCACTAACTCTGCTCCCGAACTCCGATCTCCAACTCTTCTCCCGACCTCCGATCTCTAACTCTTCTCCCGACCTCCGATCTCCAACTCTTCTCCCGACCTCCGATCAGTAACTCTGCTCCCGAACTCCGATCTCCAACTCATCTCCCAGCCTCCAATCTCCAACTCTTCTCCTGACTTCCAATCTCCAACTCTTCTCCCGACTTCCGACCACTAACTCTGCTCTCGGCCTCCAATCTCCAACTCTTCTCCTGACTTCCGACCACTAACTCTGCTCCCGGCCTCCGATCCCCAATTCTTCTCCTGACCTCCAACCTCCAACTCTTCTCCTGACTTCCGATCTCCAACTCTTCTCCTGACTTCCGATCTCTAACTCTTCTCCAGGCCTCCGATCACTAACTCTGCTCCTGAATTCCGATCTCCAACTCTTCTCCCGACCTCCCATCTCCAACTCTTCTCCCGACTTCCGATCACTAACTCTTCTCCCGACCTCCCATCTCCAACTCTTCTCCCGACCTCCTATCTCCAACTCTTCTCCCGAACTCCGATCTCTAACTCTTCTCCTTCCCTCCGATCTCTAACTCTTCTCCCAACCTCCGATCTCCAACTCTTCTCCCGACCTCCGATCTCTAACTCTTCTCCCGACCTCCGATCTCTAACTCTTCTCCCGACCTCCGATCTCCAACTCCTCCTGACCTCCAATTCTTCTTCTGACCCAATCACCTCCGGCCCGCAATCTTCTCTCCCCTCTCCCCACCATGTCCTTCACAGCCCAGGATCGCTTCCTCCCTCCTCTCCGATTGCCAACTGCTGCCTGCTACTGCAGGCCTTCCAGCCCAACAGCTAGCCAGCCTCTCAATCTGGCTGGCTGCCGGATGCGAAACCCAGAAGTAAAATTTTTAGCTTTCACTTAAGTTGTGATTGCACATTCCAACCTGCTCGCTTCACCTCCCAGTTTCACGTCCGATAAACTTCACCCCTGCTCTTTTCTTGGCTCCATGTTAAAATCCAGGCTTTGGTCACTATCCAATGACCCAAGATAGAAGTGCACATGTATGTGTGTTTGTGTGTGTGCACATGTGTGTGTAAATGTAATTTGGGTGAGAATGGGATCAAGTTTGGCTGTGATGTCCACCATTGTCGAATAGCCTGCTGATGGTCATACATGAAGTATGGCCACTTCAACAAGGTCCTGGAGGGTTGCAAGGCACCCTTAGAACTGCGGCTCAACAAGAATTCAATAGGGCCTGTTTTAACTCGCTCAGCCCGGTTCGAATGGGTTTGTAGTAGCCTGAAAATGGCGTTGTCTCACTTACTGCCTCAGTGGCAGTCTGGCCACCGCCATCTTGGATAGGGTCCAGCTTCAGGCACTTCTGTTCCTCCTGGGACCACAAGAAAACTCCAACCCACTGACGGGCTGTCCAAGACTCCTCCCAGGATTGCACCCCACCCCCTGGCTCTGACTGTCAGCTGGCAAAATGCGTGATCAGTTGGCCTCAGCCAACACCTCAAAAATATTCTCTGGTCATTATCACATTACTGTTTGTGGGACCTTGCTGTGTACAAATTGATTGCTGCAATTCTTACATAACAACAGTGACTACACTTCAAAAGTACTTAATTGGATGTAAAGCGTTTTAGGACGCCCTGAAGTGGTGAAAGGCGCTATATCTATTGATGTCACATGATCCTTCCCCATTGATATTTTCCAGTTTCATAAATTATTCTACTTTCTGCCACTTCCTTCCCATTATTTTTTCGTACTTTTCCATCTTGTGTTGCAACACTGCAAGGCTCTAACCTTTGCTCAGTATATGAACTTCCAGTCATCAGTAACAGACCATATCCAGCTACCAGACTACCTGACAACCTTCTTTAATTTACTGAACATTATCCATCTCACGTTAGTATCATCCATATGTTCAACACATTTATTCCCAATATATAAAAAGCATACTTTGTTGTACACATATCATCCTCATTAATAGATGCTACTTCATCAATCCTAAAATGGTATCTTTAGCAACAATGCTCAGCATACTAATATAACAGCTTGGAGTTTCTGCTAGAGGCAAAATTGTTAAAATGCGCCCTGAACGCACTGGACACTGTATCGGTTTTGCCGAGATGAAGTTACGCCCAAGTTACCGCTTTTTTAGCATAAACCCAAACATAAAATCTCCCATAAATCAACGCAATCAAGCAACGTTATCGATCATAATCGATTATTGACTCTAACAGTGCCAATGGGGTCTCAACATGACTGAATTTAAACAGAAAATTTGTTCAAATAATTGCTGCAGCTGAAGAAACAGGCCAATCAGTGGTTTCAATTGACTGCTGATCACAGGTTTTATGAGGCCAGATCAATTGACTGATTTTGAATTCATTTAAACTGAATTTAAAGTAATTTTAAGTAATTGTAACATCAGGATGAGAAGCAGACCTGAGTGAGGATTCAATTGACTGCTGGTCACAGTAGCTGCAGGTCATTAACGATGGATTAATGAGACCACAGGTGCCTGTGTGCACGAGAATCTGGGCGCAATGTGATGAACACCCCCGAACAGGCGAAATTGGCGGAAACTCACCATTCCGCCCTGGGAGCATGGCCAGTATTGTGGACAGGGACTGTTTCAGGTGAATAGACTTTTGAACCAGCGTAAAAGATCACAGATACTCCGGCGTAAAGTAGTTACAGGCGTAACTCACTTACGCTTAAGATTCTGCGATCTTTTGCATTATTTCATTTCATTCCGCCCAGAATGTTACCTTGGCAGAAATCGTGCGGAATATTACAATCTTTTGGGGCAAGTTAACAACAGCAATATGTCTATTAAAATTTGTAAAAGTTCTTCTGTGATCCCTAAAAGGCAATTATATAAAGTTCCAGGCAATTGCAATTTACTGACAAAAATCCAATAATATAACCATCTAAAGATCGCAACTTAAAATATAAATAATTCTGAACATCAGTTACCTTATAAAAATATGGTGCGCACCAGTATATGGAAAAAGCATGTGAGTGTATACCTTCATCCTCACATGCTATAAGTGAATATTAAAATGTGTCAGCCATGGCTAAGTGGTAGCACTTCCACCTCAAAGTCAGAAGGTCATGGGTGCAAGTCCCACTCCAGAGACTTAAGCACATAATTTAGACTTACACCTCTGACAGTGCAGTACTGGGGAGCGCTGCACTATTGGAGGTGCCATCTTTCGGATGGGACGTTAAACTGAGGCCCTGTCTGCCCTCTCAGATGGATGTAAAAGATGCCATGGCACTATTTTGATAAAGAGCAGGGCAGTTCTTCCCAGTATCCTGGCCAATGTTAATCCCTCGACCAACACGTAAAACAGATTATCTGGTCATTATCTCATTGCTGTTTGTGGGACCTTGCTGTGCGCAAATTGGCTGCCGCGTTTCCTACATTATAACAGTGACTACACTTCAAAAGTACTTCATTGGCTGTAAACTGCTTTGGGACATCCAGAGGTCGTGAAAGGCACTATATAAATGCAAGTCTTCCTTAAATTGTGCGACATGTTAATGGTTATAAACAGCAGAAATTAAATCTGAAGAAAATGTTGCATTTGAAAACTCTTTGGGACAAATGAATAAAACCTGTATAATCAGTTGTCATCAATTTAAATGATTGCAAAGAGTTATTATTTTTATTGTGATTCATTATTATTTTTTCAATGGACACTTCCACCAAATCATTTTCACAGTTAATATTCTTCTACTAGGTGAGCAGTTTGTGCAGAGCAACAGCCATTTAAAAAAAATCTGAAATCATTTCTTTAGATTGGTTCTCCTGGTGGTTTTGCTGATTAATCAACTTTGCCTTTGAATTGTCACTTTGATGGCAATATCAAAACTATGATAAGTTTTGCCTCCTGTAAATAATTCTAACCAGTTGCAAAAATAATAGGTTTGATGTTGTTTCAGTCTCGCCAGAGCTAAACTATATTAGCCACATCCTATGCTAGTCACAGTCTGCAAACTGCATGCCAAGTTTTCAAATTAGTATTCTAAATCTAAGAAACGATTTATACAGCACTGCATTCTGCTTCAACAGCTTTCACATCACCAGGCAAAAGTTGAATTGCAGATAGTTTTTTAAAAATTAATTCCCAGGATGTGGGCGTCGCTTTATTGCCCATCCTCAATTGTTCTTGAGAAGCTGGTGGTGGGCCTTCTTTTTGAACCACTGCAGTCCGTGTGGTGAAGGTACTCCCACAATGGTGTTAGGTAGGGAGTTCCAGGATTTTGACCGAGCGACGATGAAGGAACAGCAGGTGATGTATGTCCAAATCTGGATGGTGTGTGACTTAGAAGGGAACTTGGAGGTGATGTGTTCCTATGCGTCAGCTGCTTGTCCTTCTAGGTGGTAGAGGTCGTGGGTATGTGAGGTGCTGCTGAGAAAGCCTTGGCGAGTTGCTACAGTGCATCCTGTAGATAGTATACACTGCAGGCACAGTTCACCGGTGGTGGAAGGAGTGGATGTTTAAGCTTGTGGATGGGATAGTATTATAGGAACTCCGGAACAGGAGTAGGCCATTCAGCCCCTCGAGCCTATTCAGCCATTCAAAAAGATCATGGCTGATCATATCACTTAATGACAATTTGCTCTTAAAGATCATTACGATCTTAGTACTGTTTTACTCACCTACATTGTGTGAAACTATTCCCTCCTTTACACAAAGACATAAGAGGTAATGTTATGAAATCATGCTGCTGACTGGGAGCCTTACCCACTGCAATTACTTATCAGAAATTTGAGTATGTGGACCCTGTGATTTTTTTGCGCATTAAAATGAATAAAAGAAAGAAAGCACCTGCATTTATATAGTGCCTTTCACAACCTCAGGATGTCCCAAAGCACTTTACAGGCAATGAAATACTTTTGAAGTGTAGTCACTGTTGGAGGAAACGCAGCAGCCAATTTGCACACAGCAAGGTCCCACAAACAGCAATAAGATAATGACCAGAGAATCTGTTTTAGTGGTGTTGGTTGAGGAATGAATATTGGCCAGGACACTGGGGAGAACTCCCCTGCTCTTCTGTGAATAGTGCCATGGGATCTTTTACACCCACCTAAGAGGGCACAGATGGGGCTTCAGTTTAACATCTCATCTCAAAGATGGCACCTCTGACAGTGCAGCACTTCCTTAGTAATGCACTGGTGTACTAGCCTAGATTTTGTGCTCTACAAATTCCTAGAGTGGGACTTGAACTTACAACCTTCATGACTTAAAAGTCAAGTGTGCTACCAACTGAGCCACAGCTGATAACATCATATATAGAAAACTGTGGGCCAGCATATGCCTAAATTCCCGATATGCTCTTCTGGCAGGTCAGACTCTCCGACGGGAGTGAAAGTACTAAAATGACCCTTATGGTTTGAAAAAACTAACATGACATTCACTCAGGATTTACTTTTAACTTTCTCTTCTGTCCTGTAAGTGGGGATTGTATCTGAGGTATGGAGGCGCAGATAGCCCACAGGTACCCTGCTCATGTGGGTACACAGGGAGGGTTGGCAAGTTATTGGACCATGGAGGGCACTAGGGCTGAGGCTGATTTTGTTCCTACTTAATCTCTACACATCTTAACCAAATGTCCCAGCATGGGTCACTGTATAGTAATCAGCTTTGGCTGATTTTTTGAAAAAATTCATTTAAATTGAATCAATAATATTAATTTAGAAATGTAAAGTTGCACAACATACACTAAAAGTTCTTTTGCTTTTCTAAACTTGCTGTGGAATTACATCTGCATTGGTGGCAAACAGTATTTTAACCTAATTTTGTTTTATTAGTGTGGGTAGATCTAACAGCCATTACATGCGAGGCAGCAGGTGTTTTAGCCAGTTTGAGTGTGAAAAATTAATTGGCCCATGAATCGTAACAGTAGGTTCAATCTTTTTGGCCGTGAATCTACTTAACAGTGGAATTTTGCAGGAATAACAAAAACAAATTAAGTGATATAGGATCCTCAGAAAGACTACCATTTTTTCTCTGGCCTCTGGTCATAATGAATGTTTGTAGTATATCATATTCTGAAATATGGGGCTCCTAGTTGATTAAAACACTATGCTGTGCCTTGTGCTTTAATCAGTTCTTTGTCCCCAGTTCCAATATCAAACACGCTGGAATGTTCATTTGAGCCATAATAGTGTATCCATTTTGCTTTTGTAAGTCACCAGCCAACAGGTCAATCAATTTACTGCAGCGCTGCACAGCTGACCTTCAGCTGAAACTATGAATAATCACTTAAAATTACTAGAGATTTGAAACTAATCATACAAGGTGAAAGCAATGCTGTAGAGACACCTCCGTCCAGGATTTTTAGTCCAATTTGGCTGCGCAGAGCTTTATTAGTATAATTCAAGTAGATTTCACAATCAGTGGTACATAAAACATTACCATTTCCTGCAGCCTGTCAAATCAAGTCCTGTGTGTAGAAGTGACACTCGAGGTTTCATCAGAGAAATTATGTTTGCTTTCACTTGTCAATCAGCACTTTCATTTTCACAAACCTGAAAAAACTGTGGCTTCAGTCGAAGATGAGTGAGTCCTAACTCCCACCAGTGTTTTCTGCCCCTTGGTGCTTCTTAACTCCGCCCAGACTGATTCTACATCTTGATTTTCTGAGCTAATATCCTTTCTCACTATTGCTCTGATTTCTAACAACACCACCCCACCTCCTTTTCCTTTTTGCCTGTCCTTCCTAAATATCGAATACCCTTGGATATTCAGCTCCCAGCCTTGGTCACCCTGCAGACATGTCTCTGTAATTGCAATCATGCATTTAAGATGCTAAATGACCAGGAACGTGTTTGGCCTTGATTTTAACTCCCCCGCCTGGCAGGAACCAGGTGGGAAGGGGGAGAGGCATTGTGTTTAAAATGGAGCGAGTGACTTATCCACTCCTTTCCCGCCCCGATCATGCCAATTCCAATTTTAGATAGCAGGCGGCAAGGACACTCCCATTCCCCCCGCCTCCCCAATCCAGCGGGGTCCTCTTTAAATATGCAGATCAGCCTCTGGTGATGTTATTGTGGCCCGATCTGCTATTTTATCCTGAGGCCTGAGTGGGGGAGCAGTGGTGGCATCCCCACTAGGCCAAACCTGCTGGGAACAGCAGCCAGAGCTAGAAGAGGCCCAGCCAAGTAAGTTTTTAAAAAATGTTTAGTTTCATTTTGGGCCAGGAGCAGCCTGCTTCTCCGGGCCCCACAAGGAAACCTTAGGCTACGCTTGCCCTTGGCAGAGATTCCCCTCTCAGCGATCTTTGATTAACCTTGCGCCGGGGACCATTCCCGTGGGTCCCCAGTGGCGGCCTCCTGCTGCCCGAATTCCCACTTTCGCCTGTCGACCAGGCAAGTTCCTCTCGTAGGGTGCTGATTCCAAAATGGCGCCTGTGTGAACGGAGCAAGCAACTGTCTATCCCCTTAACCAATCAGATTAAAGCAATTAAGATTAGTAAAGAAAAAGTACTGGAGAAATTAATGGGACCAAAAACCAACATATTCCCTCGACTTGATGGCCTACATCCTAGGGTTTTAAAAGAGGTGACTATAGAGATAGTGGATGCATTGGTTGTGATCTTCCAGAATTCCCTAGACACTAGAACAGTCCCTGTGGATTGGAAGGGAGCAAATGTAACCCTGCTATTCAAGAAAAGAGGGAGAGAAAAAACAGAGAACTACAGGCCAGTTAGCCTGACATCAGCAGTAGGGAAAATGCTGGAATCCATTCTTAAGGGCGTGGTAACGGGCCACTTAGGAAATCATAATATGATTAGGCAGAGTCAACATGGTTTTATGAAAGGGCAATCATGTTTGACAAATCTACTGGAGTCTTTTGAGGATGTAACTAGCAGGGTAGATAAAGGGGAACAAGTGGATGTAGCACATTTGGATTTCCAAAAGACATTCAATAAGGTGCCACACAAGACGGTGTTACGCAAGATTAAGGCTCATGGGATTGGAGGTAATATATTAGGATTGGTTAATGGACAGAAAACAGAGAGTAGGAATAAATAGGCCATTTTCAGGTTGGCAGGTTGTAATTTTAAAAAGTACAACAACAATTAAAATCTGAAGGACTGAGACTCCACACTTGTAAAAGTTAATTTTCAATGCCAGAGAGGTTGTTTGGCAGCAATTAAGATTTACCACACCGTTAAAGAATGCTTAGAATTAAAAAACTTGACGTACCGTTTTTTGGCGAGATTAGTTCGTATCCATCAGGGCAGTGCAGGAACTTAATGTGTTCCATTCATTTTAATGGTGTGTCAGCCAGTGAGATGTTGAACTCACAGAGTTTATGGAGGAGCAGGACATCTGGTAGAGCAACTTCCGGATTTCCGCATTTAACTGTGCATGTACGGTCGCTGGAAGTTGCTGTACCAGATGCACTGAAGTAACAGTGAGCCCTGTTAGGCTCGCCGTTATTTTTGCAGCAAAATCCATCTCGATAATAACTTGAACTGTTAGTTTTTCTGCAAGTGGGCAATTGCTGAAATTAATTGCAGACCAATCTGTTATTAAACCTGTCAACCGGGCAACTAAATTTATATCTTGTCATCCACGCACAATCGGCCTCTGCCATATTTTAACATATTCTTGACTTTAACATATGACTTTGATACATTTGAAAGAAAGTCGTGCATTTCTACAGTGCCTTTCATGACCTCAGAACCCCAAAATGCAATTATGTATTTTTGAAGTATAGTCACTATTGTAATGTAGGAAATGCGGCAGCCAATTTGCACACAGCTTGGTCCTACAAACAGCAATGTGATAATGACCAGATAATCTGTTTTTTAATTATGTTGGTTGAAGGATAAATATTGGCCAGGACACCAGGGAGAACTCCCCTGCTCTTCTTCAAAAATAGTGCTATGGGATCTTTTACGTCCACCTGGGAGGGCAGACAGGGCCTCGATTTAACGTCTCATCCAAAAGGTGGTACTTCCGACAGTGCAGCACTCTCTCAGAACTACACCGGAGTGTCAGCCTAGATTATGTGCTCAAGTCTCCGGAGTAGAACTTGAACCCACAACCTTCTGACTCAGTGGCGAGGGCTACCACTGAGGCACGGCGACAAAGCTTTAACATTGCTAAAACTTGCAATAAGAAACAAGATAAAGATACCATTTACTTCAAAAGTCTGTGACTTCAGAATATATATTGTGTCTTTTCTTGGTTAGCAGCTTGCTGAGAATTGCTTCAGATAGCACACACAAGCAGAAGTTGTGAAGAAAGCTGGCAACTCAGGCCAACATTGCTAGCACTGCAAATTGAATATGTGGGTAATTATGGGCACCCTCACAGATATAAATGGTTGACCAACCTACTCCGTTCAGTCCACAAGCATGACCCTGAGCTTCCGGTCGCTGGCCACTTTAATTTCTCCATCCCACTCCCACTCTGACCTCTCTGTCCTCGGCCTCCTATACTGTTCCAATGAAGGTCAATGCAAGCTCGAGGAACAGCACCTCATCTTTCTACTAGGCACTTCACAGCCTTTCCGCCTTAACATTGAGTTTAATGACTTTAAATCTTAACCACTGCTCACATTTTCTTTCAGATAGGAGGTGTAGGTAATGGAGGATGGCAGCACCAGAGCTACTGGGAGTGAAGGAGGTGTGGGCTGGCACTTGTGGTGGGGACCCCCCATCAGTATACAGCCGGTGGGGTGCTCCGTACCCTGGGGTCTACCTGCCTCTCTTCCACCACATTCCCAGGCCACGGGAACCTTCTCCTCTTTACAAGATTTTCCAAGCTTCCTTCCCCCTCTGCTATTCTGTTGTAACCATTTACACCTCCTCTGGACCCACCTTTTGTTTCTTTACTTGTCCCATTATCTCTCCATTTTGCCTTGCACCATTATCCCTTTTGTCATTTAATTACTCCTGCCCTCCACTCTATCTCAGACCTTCCCCTTTATTGGTACCCTCACCCCCACCATCACCACCCCCCATTTTCGCTGGCTCTGCATTTGCTTAAAAGCTGTTCATCTCTAGCATCTTCTAGTTCTGATGAAAGGTCATCAACCTGAAACGTTGACTCCATTTCTCTCTTCACAGATGCGGCCTGACCCGCTGAGGGCTTCCAGCATTTTCTGTTTTTATAACTGATAGAGAGTGTCAGATGAACAGATACCCCAAATCATATGTTCTACTGTGAAATATGAAGAAAAGTACAGTAAAGAGGTGGATCTGTGGAAATTGAGGAACCAACTGAATGGCTATAGCTTGAGTTGCCACCATACTGAACGACTCATCAGAATATAAGAACTTGTGTAATGAGGAAAGCCCTTTCAGCTCACTAACCTTGGCCAAATCTATTTGGAAATTGTTTAGCAGAACCATCCACAGTTACTGCTAGTGCCTGCCTGGCTGGAATTAAACCCAATAGCATGGGTCATGCTTGACTGAGCTCCAAATTTGATTGTATTGTAATACTGCGGGTTCAGTTCAGAAGATTCTGCAAAGGATAAACCAGGCCTAACGTGCAAGGATTAAAACGCAGAGGGACTTTATTGCATGACTGACAGTTCCGATCCACAATGATTTCAGCTTCAAAATTTTATGCCAACTCTCTCTGCTATTCTATTATTTGCACAATCTCCAGCTTTACTCCTCTAGGCTATCTAAATAGTTTCCAGTGAGGATTTGCTACAATTTAGTCACATCGACAAAATAAGTAGCACACAAGAAATGCAGTGGGGAAGCTTTACATTTTAAAAGCGGCTTGATTTTAAAATTCCCATCCTCGTGTACAAATCCCTCCATAGCCTCGCTCCCCCCATCACTATAACCTCCTCCAGCCCTACAACCCACGGAAAATTCTGCAATCCTCCAATTCTGGCCTCTTGTTGGGGGCCGTGCCTTCAGCTGTTTAAGTTCTAAACTGTGGAATTCCCTTCCTAAACCTCTCCTCCTCTCCACCTTTCTCTTCTCCTTTAAAACATTCCTTAAAACCTACCTCTTTGACCAAACTTTTGGTCACCTGTCATAATGTCTCCTTCATTGGCTTGGTCTCAAATTTTGTCTGATTACGCTCCTGTGATGCGCCTTGAGATGTTTTACTACGTTAAAGGCACTATATAAATAAATGCAAGTTGTTGTTGTTGTTTGATTATTGTGTGTTATACCCAGGAAGTTGTTAAAGAAACCTTTTATTGTTTCACTAGATTATCAAATACTCTAACTGGAATATTTTGTATTTAGAAAATATACTTAACCAAATTTTGCAAAACAGAACAGTGGTTGATATTTACCTCCCACCCCAGTTAATAATAATACTCTATTACTGTATATTACCAATTTGTCCCTGAGCCCAGGTGCTATTTGTTCATTCATTTATTCAGATTAAATGTCTTACATCAGCATTGAAAGTGAGTGATCTATTTTCCCTTAATGTAATCACATAGATTACAATAACAGGATATAAAAGGCTAAATATGAAAGGTAATGTCAATCACAAAAGCTATTGATACTAATATATTTTCTGGTTATTTCCCTTAACACTTGGTGTGTTCACAATTTCAAATCCAGGTTGCATACTTTTACCTCTGCAGTAACATTCATTGCAGGAATGATCTTTTCCCTTCTAAACTCTATGGGGGTAATGTTGACTTTGGGTGATAGTATAAAATGGGCAGTATCGATTCAGCTGCTCATTATACATCTCTCCCCATATTTATTTCCATGGCTTCAATAAAAGTGAAAATCAGGAGAGGTGTATAACGGGACACCAATCCGATAGCCCCCATTTCATATTATCAACAAAATTTAAAATTACCCCTTATAAGTGAGCATTTGGTGCATGCCTGAAATTTTTTTGTCGGTGATAGTAAGGGTTCAGTAAATGGGATTAAGCAACACACACAGGAAGCAGAATGATACAGCTTCCTGTCCCTCAACAAGGAGTTGAATCCGATTTATTTGCTTCTTCCTTTTATTGATAGCTTCATGTTTCCTAATAATCATATCTGGATTTTATCAAAGTGTGACAGTGTGGAAATTCTATCTCTAAAGCCGCTATACTCCAGCTTAATTGTCAAAACTCTTGTGTATCATCATTTGAATTTTCGGTTGGCAAATATTCTGAGGGGTTGAATGTTCTCATATCAGGTTATCTTTCTGTTGGAAATCATACACCTACACCTGAACCATGCTGGGACCAGAGTTCTAGCGAATCAAGTAACTAAGGAGGTCGATAGGGCTTTAAACAAAATAAGGTGGGGTGGGAGGGTCCCGTTGGAGAGAAATCTAGAATGTTAAAGAGAAAAGACAAAGAAGCAGTGCAGGAAAGTGATTGGGGTAAGGATGATCAGATTGTGTCAGGAAGGGACAGAGCTTACAACCAAAAGAGTGCACTAACAAATAGGGTCATGGTAAGGAAAAATGGTAATAAGACAAATAGAGCCATAGTACAAAAACATGTTAAGATGTCTAAAATTGTTAAAAAGACAAAGGCACTGTATCTGAATGCATGAAGCACTCGTTACAAGATAGACGAATTAACAGCGCAAATAGATGTAAACGGATACAATATTATTGCAATTACAGAGACATGACTGCAGGGTGACCAAGGCTGGGAGCTGAAATATCCAAGGGTATTGGATATTAACGAAGGACAGGCAAAAAGGAAAAGGAGGTGGGGTGGCATCGTTACTAAAGGATGAAATCAGAGCAATAATGAGAAAGGATATTGGCTCAGAAAATCAAGATGTAGAATCAGTCTGGGTGGAGTTAAGAAGCACCAAGGGGCAGGAAAACACTGGTGGGAGTTGTCTATAGGCCTCCAACAGTAGTCATGATGTGGAGATGCCGGTGATGGACTGGGGTGGACAAATGTAAGGAATCTTACAACACCAGGTTATAGTCCAACAATTTTATTTTAAAATCACAAGCTTTCAGAGATTATCCCCTTCGTCGGATAATCTCCGAAAGCTTGTGATTTTAAAATAAAATTGTTGGACTATAACCTGGTGTTGTAAGATTCCTTACATTTGTCCAACAGTAGTGGTAGTGTAGGGGAAGCCATCAAACAGGAAATTAGAGATGCATGTAACAAGGGTACTACAGTAATCATGGGTGACTTTAATCTACATATAGACTGGCCAAACCAAATTAGCAATAATACTGTGGAGGATGAATTTCTGGAGTGTGTACGAGATGGCTATTTCGACCAGTACGTTGAGGAGCCAACTAGGGAACAGGCTATCCTAGATTGAGTCTTGTGCAATGAGAAGGGGTTAATTAATAATCATACTGTGCGGAGTCCTTTAGGGAAGAGTGACCATAACATGATAGAATTCATCATTAAGATGGAAAGCGAAGTCATCCAATCCAAAACTAGGGTTCTAAATCTAAACAAAGGAAACTACGAAGGTATGAGGCGTGAGTTGGCTATGATAGATTGGGGAGCTTCATTAAAAGGCCTGACGGTGGATAAGCAAGGGTTAACATTTAAGGAATGTATGCATGAATTGCAATAGTTATACATTCCTTTCTGGTGCAAAAACACAAAAGGAAAAATGGCCCAACCATGGCTATCAAAAGAAATTAAGGATAGTATTAGATTCAAAGAGAAGTCATATAAAATTGCCAGAAAAAGTAGCAAGCCTGAGGATTGGGAGCAGTTTAAAATTCAGCAAAAAAGGACCAAGAAATTGATTAAGAGGGGAAAAATAGCATGAGAGTAAACTTGCAAGGAACATAAAAGTGGACTGTAAAAGCTACTACAAGTATGTAAAAAGAAAAAGATTAGTGAAGACAAATATAGGTCCCTTCCAGTCAGAAACCGAAGAATTTATAATGGGGAACAAGACAGAGCAATTAAACAAATACTTTGGTTCGGGCTTCATGGAAGAGGACACAAATAACTTCCCAGAAATGCTAGGGAACCAACGATCTAGTGAGAAGGAGGAATTAAAGCAAATTAGTATCAGTAAAAAAAGTGCTGGAGAAATTAATGGGACTGAAAGCTGATAAATCCCCAGGGCCTGATAATCTGCATCCCAGAGTGCTAAACGAGGTAGCCACGGAAATAATGGATGCTTTGGTTGTCATCTTCCAAAATTCTGTAGATTATGGAACTGTTCTTGCAGATTGGAGGGTGGCAAATGTAACCCCACTATTTAAAAAAGGAGGGAGAGAAAACAGGGAATTGCAGACTGGTTAGCCTAACATCAGTAGTAGGGAAATTGCTTGAGTCTATTATAAAGGATGTGGTAACAGGACACTTAGAAAATATCAACGGGATTAGACAAAGTCAACATGGATTTATGAAAGGGAAATCATGTTTGACAAATTTACTAGAGTTTTTTGGGGATGTAACTGGTAGAATAGATAAGGGAGAACCAGTGAATGTGGTTTATTTGGATTTTCAGAAGGCATTGATAAAGTCCCACATAAGAGGTTAGCATGCAAAATTAAAGCACATGGGATCGGGGGGAATATACTGGCATGGATTAGAATTGGTTGACAGTCAGGAAACAGAGAGTAGGAATAAATGGGTCTTTTTTGGGGTGGCAGGCAGTGACTAGTGGGGTACCCCAGGGATCAGTGCTTGGGCCACAGCTATTCACAATATATATCAACGATTTGGATGAGGGAACCAAATGTAGTATTTCCAAGTTTGCTGACGATACAAAACTAGGTGGGATTGTGAGTTGTGAGGAGGATGCAAAGAGGCTTCAAGGCGATTTAGACAAGTTGAATGAGTGGGCAAATACATGGCAGAAGCAGTATAATGTGGATAAATGTGAAATTATCCACTTCGGAAGAAAAAGCAGAGAGGCAAAGTATTATTTAAATGGTGATAGATTGGGAAACGTTGATGTACAAAGGTACATGGGTGTCCTTGTACACCAGTCACTGAAAGCAAACATGCAGGTGCAGCAAACAGTTAGGAAGGCAAATGGTATGTTGGCCTTCATTGCAAGAGGATTTGAGTACACGAGCAAGGATGTCTTACTGCAGTTACACAGGGCCTTGGTGAGACCATACCTGGAGTATTGTGTGCAGTTTTGGTCTCCTTACCTAAGAAAGGATATACTTGCCATAGAGGGAGTGCAGCAAAGGTTCCTGGGATGGCAGGACTGTTGTATGAGGAGAGATTGGGTCAACTAGGCCTGTATTCACTCGAGTTTAGAAGAATGAGAGGGGATCTCATTGAAACATATAAAATTCTGACAGGGCTAGACAGACTGGATGCGGGGAGGATGTTTCCCTTGGCTGGGGGGTCTAGAATGAGGGGTCACAGTCTCAGGATATGGGGTAGGACATTTAGGACTGAGATGAGGAGAACTTTCTTCACTCAGAGGGTGGTGAACCTGTGGAATTCTCTACCACAGAAGGCTGTGGAGGCCAAGTCACTGAATATATTTAAGAAGGAGCTAGATAGATTTCTAGACACAAAAGGCATCAAGGGGTATGGGGAGAGAGCGGGAATATGGTATTGAGATAGAGGATCAGCCATGATCATAATGAATGGTGGAGCAGGCTCGAAGGGCCTAATGGCCTACTCCTACTTTTATTTTCTATGTTTCTATACCAAAGTGATACTGGAGACTTCACCGAGATTCCATGTCATTAAATATAAAGGCCATTTGAAAGCTTAAAAGATGGGTCCAGCTAACAGTCAGCTGATGTTCTGCTTTTATTGAATATGGTACACAAAGTGTTTCCACCACCATCTGAAGATCTGCTGAACATTTTATTTATTTGAACCACACAGATTTCATAATTCCAGCAGCTAACAGCGGCTTGTTATAGAATTACATCATGAGCGAAAAGATCTATCTTTGAAATTATCACTCTCATTAGCTCATCATTGTAAATAAGTAAGACAGAGCAGAAGAATGTGTCCTGGGGGACTCCATAATTAATCAGCATTAATAACAGAAATAATTCAAGAAGCTTTGAGTTGCAAAAGAAAAGTTTTATTAATCTTCTGAACTCCATAGATGAGTTTATTCATCCAGTCACTGTGGAGCTGCATGTTTATTCATCAACGCAATTTTCATATCACAAGTTAATTTGGTTATATTATCGATGGCATCTATAATCTAAACTTTTCATTGGCTTTAAAGCTGGTGTTTCACCAATGAAAACCCCTTTTCATTGGTGAGAGCAGAGATTGTGGGGGGCAATTTTAACCCTACACACCTGGCGGAAATCAGGCAGGTCAGCAGTTAAAATTGCCCAAGTGGCTTATCCATCCTGAGGATGCTGAGAATTGACGGTTCCCGATTTTAACCACCCCAAATGATCAGTCGGCAAGGACACCCGCAAAAAGCTGGCGGGTTCCCTTTTTACGTATACTTGTCAGGTCTCAATGACATCACTGGGACTTGAATGCCGTTTTAACTCCACTGCTTGGGCGGGAAGTGGCAATGAGTTTCCTACCAGGTGAAGATAGTGGAGAAGAGGATCAGAGCCAGATGAGGCCCAAAAAGGTAAGTTTGTCTTACTTTTAAAAGATCCTGCCATCTGTCTGGTCTCAGCGGGTGGCCTCTGGGCTGCCTCCCATTGAAATCCCACCCTACGGGATTTATATGAAGCCCGGGAATCAAAATAACCTGGGCCTCTTTTCTTGAGCAGTGGGTGAGTTTCTAATTGTCCCAGATTTAAATTCAGGCATGTGTGTGTGTGTGTGTGTGTGTGTATGTTTGTGTAAAATTGTCAACCAATTTTACATTACATAATCCATCAGGTATGTGAGAGGTCAGCTATTCCTTGGCGGTGTCTCTCTGTTCCTGGGGGTCTACATTCATTCATTGGCTCTCCATTTCACCTAAAGCCAACTCATTTTCATCATCCTCAGAAACACTTAAGTTAAACATTCTGTGAATTAACACATTATGAAATGCACTGGAACACAGGAATTGCTAGACAAAAAAAGACCAAAGTCCATCTAGTTCGCCTTCTAACATCCTGGTAGTCGCATGATACCACAATAATGGAGTTGTTGGCTAATCATGACAATCGATCTCTATCAATCAGTCTAAAGTGTCAGCCTTTGCTCAGTGGTAGAACTCTTGCCTCTGAGTCAGCAGGCTGTGGGTTCAAGTCCCATTCCAGAGACTTGAGCACATAATCTAGGCTAACACTTCAGTGCAGTATTTGGAGGTGGTGTCTTTCAGATAAGATGTTAAAACAAGGCCCCGTGCACCCTCTCAGGTGGACGTAAAAGATCCTATGGCACTACTTGAAGAAGAGCAGGGGAATTCTCCCTGGTATCACGACCAATATTAATCCCTTACCTAACTACTAAAACAGATTATCTGATCTCATTGCTGTTTGTGGGACCTTGCTGTGTGCAAATTGGCTGGCACATTTCCTATATTACAACAGTGACTACACTTCAAAGGTACTTCATTGGCTGTAAAGTGCATTAGAACGTCCTGAGGTTATGAAAGACGCTATATAAATACAAGTTCTTCTTTCTTTCATACAACAAAATCAAGACATGAGGCAAGGAAACCCCCAGTGGTGGTAAGCTTTGGGAACCATAGATCCAAAGTCACCTGTTCCTCCCAAGCATGCTACATTTACCAAGTGTCATGTCTCAAATTACTCGCGCTCCTCATGGCTCTATACCATCTCTTCTGTTGTCACCATGTACACCACTGCCAGGAGTAAATTTATGAGAATACGCTATCAGCACACAGGTCAGAGATAGGATTATAATAATATAGCCATGATTCTCCAACTCGCTAGTGAGGCTCCATTCTGACAGTGAAGCCATGAAAAATTACTCCTTATATGTTTAACATGTGTTTGAATTCTGCACTGTTCACTGGCAAACTAAAATCACTCTTGCTAACTTCTAGAATTCCACGAACTTTGAAGATCCTTTCCAGATACTGTACTATGGCTTGAGCAGATCCTAATGTCAGAATTTCAGCTTCAGGAAACCTTGGATAAACCAACTGTGATGAATGAACAAGTAGGACCATAGAGGTTTACAGCACAGAAGGAGGCCATTCAACCCATCAGGGGTAATATTAACCCCCCCCGCTCCCGACCACCACAACAGGCAGGAGAGGATCAGCGGGTTAAATCGGTAAACATGCGAAACCCAACTCCAACCTGCCACAAAAGCACCTATTTCCTGTTTAACCACGGCGGGTTGGGGAGCAGCCAAGTAACCCGCTCTGGAGAGGCGGGTCCGTAATTATAATATTTAAATGAAGCTCCATTCCTCAGATTTGGGCAGCAATTTGAATTTAACGGCTGCGGGCCAGGTTTCCCAGATCTTGGGAAACCCGGCAGCTAAAGGGAGGTGAGAACTGCCGGATCCAGCAGGTAAGTGCTTTTTAGAGCACTGCTTGTGGGCCAGGAGGAACAGGAGCCCTCCCCCCTGGCCCCCCTAGCAAATCTTCTGTCACGATCGGCCTCCCTCACCCCACAATCTGCCGATCCCTCGCGATCGGCTGACGCCCCCCCCCACTTCACTATGCCCTGATCTTTCCCTCTCTCCCTCTTCGCTGCAGCGCTCAGAGGCATCCCCCCTACCCCCCACCATGCTTCGATCTTTTCTGATTGCCGGGGACCATTCCCAGCGGTCCCCGACTACTGCCTTCTACAGCAGGCTTTGCTGCCCACCAGCCAGCCAGCCAGCAGACTTTCAATCTGGCCGGCTAACCGGTAAGAAATCGAGTAAAAAAATTAGTGGTCCCGCCATTAAATTCAGCTGGACCTGCGCCTTCCTGGCATTTCCAAGTTTCCCAGCCATAGCCAGGAGCCCCCGCGCCCTCCCCGCCTCCCCGTAAATATCGGGACCATTATGTCTGTGCTACCTTTTTGCTGAAGCAACTCAAAATTAATTTCACTGGTCTACTATCTCCCAATGGCCCTGTATCGTCCTCTGCTTCAAATATTTATCTACTCTTCCCTTAAAAAAATCTAATGGTCTCTGCCTCAACTATTCCCTGTGGCAAAACAGTCCATCCTCTTACAACCCTCTGTGTAAAGACATTTCTCTTAACCACTCTCACTCTCGGAGTGACAATTTTAAATTGATTACCCCTCATCACTGACTCTCCAACCAGAGGAAGTAGTCTTCCCCTATTTATCCTATCAAAACTTTTCATAACTTTAAAAAAACTCCAAGAAATCTCCTCTTAGTATTCCTTACTCCATGAAAATAGTTCAAGTATCCGAACGTTTTCTTTCTTGTCCATCAACCAACTTTCTATCCAAGCTTTTCCTTTTCTACAATCAGCCTAAATTTTGTATGAAATGTGTTGAGAGACACCTTATCAAACATCTTCTGAAAATTCGTACACACTACAGCTACCGCATTCCCTTTATCTATACAATCACTCACCTCAAAAAACTCTATTAAACTTGTCCAAACAACTTGCCTTTAACACTGCCTTCCTTGATTATCCCATGCATCTCTAAATGCTGACTAATTTTATCTCAAACTATGTATTCGAAGTAAGTGAAAAGGGGCTACAGAAATTGACCTTCTGCCATGAGTATTCTGCACATTCAGACATCATGAGTAGGTCTTATTTGTTCTCTATTTTGTGTCACTTTGTCATCACAACTTTGATGACAGGAAATCACATTTACTCAGGTAGTAAGAATTCCTTGGTGACCACGCTGCACAAGACATTTCAGGTATGACAACTCTATCTCCTCGGAGAACAGTTCTATCATCATCTACCAATATTTCTTCTCTTATGTTCCACAATGCTTTGTGTGTGTTATATATGTGTTTGTACAGTGATACTGTATCACAGCTTGCAGCACATTATCTTTCTTTCTTGTCTGCCTTCATCAAGTGGGAGCACTTCTGAAGTCGCATACTGTGCAAAGATGTGGATAACCTCTTCAGCCAATTTTGAATTGCAGCTCCCAACGGAGTCTGGGTTTGGGTATCGTGATATGTAACCTGCCAGGTTTTCTTTTCTTGGTGATACTGTGCAGTCAGTTTATATGAATGCAGTGTCTGGAGGAAAGGATTCAAAGTCACCATCGTGAAGCTAGGTACAAGAGGGCTGATTTCCCTCCTGTCTCATACACAGTCAGAATTTCAGGGATCTTTGTCCACCACATGCTTCCTCCCCTGAACGATTTCCCATGGTCAGGGTCATTTTATTACGTTGGGCTGGGCTCCTGGCCATTTTCCAACCCTGTGTCAGGGAGCTCACTTCTGGGGAGGGAGGGAAATTGCTGCTGAATGCCTCAGGCACCTGCAGTTACAATGTGTGGGTGGTGGCCTCTGGGGCAGCCAAAGAGGGTGGGGAGTTTTGTTTACATTTTAATATTGTAAGACTGGGGAGTTGAATTAATTGTCCCATGATCAATGTTGACCCCTTACGCGATAAAATTTAAATTGTAGGAAAGTAGGAATTGCTAGACGAAGAAAGACCAAGGTCCATCTAGTTCACCTTTTACCATCCTGATAGTCACATGATACAACTATAATGGAGTTGTTGACTAATCATAGCAATCAATCTCTATCAATTAGTCTACAACAGACCCAGAGAATACATGAGGAAAACCCCAGTGGTAGAGAGCAAAGCCCCAGTGGTGGAGAATAAAACTCCAGTGGTGGAGAGCAAAGCGCCAGTGGTGGAGAGCAAAGCGCCAGTGGTGGAGAGCAAAGCGCCAGTGGTGGAGAGCAAAGCGCCAGTGGTGGACAGGTGGAAATCACCCCCTCACCATAGCAATACTGGGCATTCTTATAGCCCAGTATTGCTATGCCACAAATGACTGAAAATATGTTGTATGATGTATTTCTATTATTTGAAATTCATTTCAGGAAGCCCACCTATATTTCTGCAGAGCTGTTTTATGCCCGATGTCACTCTGGTGGAAAAGCCCAAAGTGGCAGTGGGTGACGAGTAGCTGACAGAACAGCAAACCATCTAATTTTCCTCCCTCCCCACACACAGAGATCCAGTGCAACTCCAGAGGTGAACCTGCCCTAAGGGCTTTATGTTCGGTAATAACCTTGATTAGACGACCACACTCATACCTATGGAAACATTGCAAGTCCCTCTTATTCAACCGAGCTTTATCACTGTTCTATAGAAGACAGAACCTTTTGTTCTCAACCTTATCAGTAGGGGCTAAGATTACTCCAAGACCAAGAATTGCATCTGCACAGAGGAAGATAGGAACATTGGAACAGGAGTAGGCCATTCAGCCGCTCGAGCCTGCTCCGCCATTCAATTAGATCTTGGGTGATCTGTACCTCAACACCATTTACCTGCCTTTGTTTCATATCCGTTGATAGGCTTACCTAACAAAAATCTATTTGTCTCAGTCTTGAAAGCTCCATCTGTCCCAGGATCCACATTTTTGAGGGAGAGAATTCCAGATTTCTACTACCCTTTGTGTGAAAAAGTGCTTCCTGATTTCCCCCCTAAATGGCCTAGCTCTAATTTTAAGATTATCATCCCTCATTCTTGATTCATCCACCAGAGGAAATGGTGTCTCTGTATCTATCCTATGGAATCTTTTTAACATTTTATACACAGATCTATATATTTCTCAGTATCAAAGTATGACATTACAGTATCACTGGAAAATGAATCTTTCAACTGCTTCCTACTGGAATCTTTCACCATTAGCTCTTACAATGGTTCCAAGGTCGTAGCAAATGTGACAAAAATGAAGTCTCTGATATTTCATAGTATTAGTTTTTTTCTTTCTATCATCGTAAATATGGGATTAAAAGCCAGCCTCACTCACACAAAATGGCCCCAGTTTATTTTGATGCACAAGAGCAAATGTAACCCCACTATTTAAAAAAGGAGGGAGAGAAAAAACAGGGAATTACAGATCGGTTAGCCTAACATCAGTAGTGGGGAAAATGCTAGAGTCTATTATAAAAGATGTGATAACAGAACACTTGGAGGGCATTAACGGGATTGGACAAAGTCAGCATGGGTTTGTGAAAGGGAAATCATGCTTAACAAATCTACTGGAGTTTTTTGAGGATGTAACTAGTAGAATAGATAGGGAAGAACCAGTGGATGTGGTGTATTTGGATTTGCAGAAGGCTTTTGATAAGGTCCCACACAAGAGGTTAGTGTGCAAAATTAAAGCACATGGGATCGGGGGGAATATATTGGCATGGATTAGAATTGGTTGACAGTCAGGAAACAGAGAGTAGGAATAAACGGGTCTTTTTCCGGGTGGCAGGCAGTGGCTAGTGGGGTACCGCAGGGATCAGTGCTTGGGCCTCAGCTATTCACAATATATATCATTGATTTGGATGAGGGAACTAAATGTAACATTTCCAAGTTTGCAGACAACACAAAGCTGGGGTGGAATGTGAGCTGTGAGGAGGATGCAAAGAGGCTCCAATGTGATTTAGACAAGTTGGGTGAGTGGGCAAGATCATGGCAGATGCAGTATAACGTGGATAAATGTGAGGTTATCCACTTTGGTTGTAAAAACAGAAATGCAGATTATCTGAACGGTGATAGATTGGGAAAAGGGGAGGTGTCCTTGTACACCAGTCGCTGAAAGTGAGCATTCAGGTGCAGCATGCAGTTAGGAAGGCGAATGGTATGTTGGCCTTCATTGCAAGAGGATTTGAGTACAGGAGCAGGAATGTCCTACTGCAGTTATACAGGGCCTTGGTGAGACCACATCTGGAGTATTGTGTGCAGTTTTCGTCTCCTTATCTGAGGAAGGATGTACTTGCCATGGAGGGAGTGCAACGAAGGTTTACCAGACTGATTCCTGGGATGGCAGGACTGACGTATGAGGAGAGATTGGATCGACTAGGCCTATATTCACTAGAGTTTAGAAGAATGAGAGATGATCTCATCAAAACATATAAAATTCTAACAGGACTAGACACACTAGATGCAGGGAGGATGTTCCCAATGGCTGGGGAGTCCAGAACCAGGGGTCCCAGTCTCAGGATACAGGGTATGCCATTTAGAACCGAGATGAGGAGAAATTTCTTCACTCAGAGGGTGGTGAACCTGTGAAATTCTCTGCCACAGAAGGCAGTGGAGACCAAGTCATTAGATGTATTCAAGAAGGAGACAGATATATTTCTTAATGCTAAAGGGATCAAGGGATATGGGGAAAAGGGGGAAACAGGGTACTGAGTTAGACAATCGCCATGATCATTTTGAATGGCGGAGCAGGCCTGAAGGGCCGAATGGCCTACTCTTGCTCCTATTTTCTATGTTTCTATGTAAGCCACGAGTAGGTGCTTTAGGCTGGATTTTCCTCTGCAATCAAATCTTTTTGTGGTTCATCCCACCAACTGCAACTGTTGTGCTGTCTGGACCTTTCTGCATAGTGAACGTTTTGCAGAGGGAAGTATTTGCTAGAGTTTGAATTATGTGAGAGTTAGAACCGGAGTAAGAATTCCTGAAGTGTTGAATATGTATGACGTATGATGTGATGTGTATGACATGATCTGTGTATAAGTGGATCAGTTGAAGCAGTGGAGAAGGGATAGTTGCTTATTGGTTGGTTCTATTGAAGGTTTCTCATTGGAAGGCTCAGTTGGAGAGGTGAACAGAAGGTGTACTAACCAGACTGAAGAAAAATGGAAGCTATTCAGCAGGTACATCCACCTCAAACTCCACTTTCTATGGAGTGAGCCTTTTGCAGATTGAAAATTTGGGCTAGAAGCGAGTTGGCTCCACCCAACCTCCTACATTTTCTGTTTAGTTTACCAGTCATCTTGATCTGATAAACTGATAAAGGGGAAGATTTGGGTATATAAACTGAATGACTTTGAAGTGCAATAACTGTTATAATGCAGAAAAATAGGGCAGCCATTTTATAGATAGCAAGGTAGCATAAACAAAACTGATGAATGACCAGTTATTCTGTTTTTGGTGGTGTTAGTTGAAGGAAGAATGTTGGCCAGAACACTGGGAGAGTTAAAGGGAAAAAAAATAAAGAAGGACTTGCATTTATTTCACGCCTTTCACAACCTCAGGACATCCCAAAGCGCTTTACGGTCAATTAAGTACTTTTGAAGAGTAGTAACTGTTGTAATATAGGGAAACGTGGCTCTAAGTCACATAATGCCATGAAATCTTTAATAAATCACCAGTTCACATTCAGGGGCCTCAATCTGACATTTCATCCAAAAGATGGCACATCTGACAATGTAATATTCCCTCAGTGTGGCACTGGAATGTCAGCCCAGCTTGGATTCATTGCAAGGAATTTACCTATCTAACGTAATATACCATTACTTGGGGCAGGAACAATTTAGAAACAAGTAGATTGTGCAATACTTTTCTTGATGGCCTCCCATCTTCAACCCTCCATAAACTTCAGCTCATCCAAAACTCTACTGCCCGGATCCTAATTCGCACCAAGTCCCCTTCTCCCTCATGTGCTTATCTAGCTTCCCCTTAAATGAATCAATGCTATTTGACCCAACTACTTGTGTTAGCACGTTCCACATTCTTACCACTCTTTCGGTAAAGGCGTTCCTCCTGAATTCCCTATTGGATTTATTAGTGACTATTTTATATTTATGACCTCTAGTTTTGGACTCCCCCACAGTGGAAACATTTTCTCTACATCTACCCTATCAATCCCTTTTATTATCTTAAAGACATCTATCAGGTCACCCCTCAGCCTTCTCTTTTCTAAGGAAAGGAGCCCCAGCCTTTCAGCCTTTCCTGATATGTGTATCCTCTCAGCTCTGGTATCATCCTTGTGAATTCTTTTTGCACCAATGCCCCTTTATCCTTTTTATAGTATGGAGACAAGAACTGTGCCCAGTACTCCAAGTGTGGTCTAACCAAGGTTCTATGCAAGTTTAACATATTTCTCTGCTTTTCAATTCTGTCCCTCTAGAAATGAAGCTCAGTGCTTGATTTGCTTTTTTTATGGCCTTATTAACCTAAGTCGCTACTTTTAGTGATTTGTGTATCCGTACCCCAAGATCCCTATGCTCCTCTATCCTGTTTAGACTCTTATTACCCAAGCAGTATGTGGCCTCCTTATTCTTCCTACCAAAATGCACCATCTCACACTTATCTATATTGAAATTCATTTGCCAATTACACACCCACTCTGCAAGTTTATTAATGTCTTCTTGCATTTTGACGCATTCTTCCTTTGTATAAACTACACCTCCAATTTCATGTCGTCCGCAAATTCTGAAATTATACTTCCGATTCCAATTCCAAATCGATATTGTAATAACAACTGTGGAACACCACTTCCCACCTTTTGTCAGTCTGAGTAGCTATCCTTAACCCCTACTCTCTGTTTTCTGTGTCAAATGTTGTCTGATAACGCTCCTGTGAAGCACCTTGGGACGTTTTACTACGTTAAAGGTGCTATATAAATGTAAGTTGTTGTTGTTGATGGCAAATGAGGAATTACTAAACAATTGTGATAGATTTCAAGTCTAAAGCTTAACTGATTTCTGGACAGTATAGTGAGTTAGTGATGTAGAGAATATCAGTGAAAGTGAAATAGGGATGAGCTCCAGTAGAGTGTTCATTTGAACTTGTCCTCCAGTTCTATGTAATCTAAGATTAAATGAAAAAGGACTAATATTATTAAGGTTTAAAACAGAAATATATATGGAGCAACATTTGGCCTCAGTTAACAAAGTTGCATCTTGCAGTCTCTGGCTCCCAAACCAGTAAACCAATTGACAATGTTAGATACTGATTAAGGGAATATCTCTGATTAACATATTCATACTGACATGAAACACTGATAGTTAAGTTAGGGGAACTCTTTAAATACTCATACTATATCCTATGACTGCAAAATTTCTGGGGGAAATCAGTCTACCAACACAAGTGCAGCGGAGCTGAACCCCAGCCCACCCACGCTGCTACTGCTAGAGCTTTATCCCAAATCTCAAGGTCGGGGTCGTTACCAGAGTTGGAGTGGACCGTTGGCACCTGCAGAGGAAACTGATGGTGACCCCACCCCTGATCCACAGCCGCTCCATCTGAGGTCACCCAAGATCTAATGGGCTGAAGAAAAAAACTCTCCAGCTCCAAAAAGAACTATTCTGCTTCCAGACAAGGTAAATCGATCCCTTCCAGGACTGATCAGCTTAGCCTAGTAAAGGTTTGGGGTGTTCAGAAGGCTTCAAAAAGGACTCACGCCAGCTTTTACCTGGCATAGGTTCCACTGAGGCTTTCCAAGGGCATAAAAATAAGCATTCCCAGGGTAGCCCAGGTACTCCCCAGACAAGCCTCCCTTAATGTGTGGTGGTGGGAAGATCCACCCATGGCCCAACTGGCCCACGCCTCCCGGATTTAAACCCACAACAAACTAGACAGTATCCCGGAAGAACTGAATTCCGCCCCATATTATGAGCCCCCCCTCCTGAGCAGAAATGAACCATTCCATTCTTCCAGCCCCAGGAATTTCAAGGCCTACAACATTATAATACCAATATATAGATTTAACATAAAGGAAACCCAGGAATGAGGATTAGGCCATATATTCAACAACTAAAACTTCTTTCAGGTAAATGTAAGCCATAAAGTAAGAAAACCTGCAGTTGCAACTCTCTTTATCTTTCCTATGAACTTATCAAGCACCCACTGAGGTGTATCTGAACCATATGGAAACAGCTCAACTGAGCTTTTCTATCGTCTGAGCTTCGAGCCAGCTTGCTGTTCAATTTCCATAAAGCTTCACGCATCAATAATCATTTTCAAGTCAACCACTGGTACACCTCTAAACGGTAGCAGAACTGTCACATCATTTGACATGGGGCTCACCTTGTCTCCAATTTTCTTTTACATGAAGCAGGTACCATTTCTGAATGACTATCAGCGATTGCCTGTGAGGCTTCTGGTTAGTTTTACCTTTTTGTTCACTGCCCTACTTCTGTGGTTTTGTCTTAGCACACTGGTTCTTTAAAGTGTTTTTTCTTTGCACATGGCAGCAGTGTGAAAAATAGTTCATTTTTCCACAGGATTGGCATAATTTTTTTTGTGCTGGACACTGTACCTCATGTGGATATATCCAACCATAAAAATAGCACTTAGTTCCTAGAGTCCTTGTATCCTTATGATTTTGTTTTTATTCTGTTGTTAAATATTTAACTTTTTGACAGTGATCTATGGCTCATTTTCCATATCTTCCTCACCGCTTTCTGATAACTGAATTGACAGTCCTACTATTACCACCAAAACAACAACAACAATTTCCATTTATATAGCCTCTTTAACATAGCAAAACATACCAAGGTGCTTCACAGAGGGGTAATCAAAAATAATGGATGCCAAACCAAAGAAGGGTGTGACCAAAACAGATGGGTCTTAAAGGAGGAGAGGGAAATGGAGAGGTAGAGGAGTTTAGAGAAGGAATTCCTGAGCTTGGGGTCTAGGTAATGGTGAGACAAGGGGTGGCAGGATACTGAAGAGGCCAGAGTCAGATAAACTTAGAGTTTGGGGGGTACTTTTTGGACTGCAGAAGGTTACATAGATAGGGAGGGGTGAGGCCATGAAGGGATTTAAACACAAAGATTAGAATTTTAAATTTGAGGCAGTGAGGGTCTGAAGTCAACATAAGTCAACGAGGACGAGGTGATGGATGAATGGTGCGGAATAGGATACGGCAGCAGAGTTTTGAATGACCTAGCTCCAATATTTCTCTAATACACTGTGATGCAACTTCTTTGAAGTGCAACCTTTGATGATTACAATCTACGTTCTGGACCTCACACTTGGCTGCTCGCTGTCTTACTGATCCATTCTATCTCCCATGTTTTGTTACATCAAAACAAAGGTAAGTGCTTTGTACACAGTGGCCATGAAATTCTAGGGTTCCACTTTCCCACCACAAGTGCAGGTGACATGAGTTCACTGAGGCCTCATTAGGGCGCAATGGACAGAATTTCCCAGGGGACCCCAGGAACACGCCCAGTAATGCCCACGTAACATAGGAAAGTGGATTGGTGAGTACTGCTTTTGGACTGCAGTAATTAGCACTTATCTCTGTAATAGTGAGAGTGTCAAAAAGTCACCAACAAAGCACAATGCGGGAACAAAGGCTTTTTCCACTCAGGCCCAGTCATATTAAATCCAGTCAATGCTCCTTCAAACTCTTTAGATACTGCAACCATCGCATTAACAACGACGACAAAGACAACTTGCATTTATATAGTGCGTTTAACGTAGCACAGGAGCGTAATCAGACAAAAACTGACACCGAGCCAAAGAAGGAGATATTAGGACAGGTGACCAAACACTTGGTGAAAGAGGCAGGTTTTAAGGATACAACTAAGGATTTGTCAGGATAATAAGAAGGTTTTGCATTGATGAGGCCATTGTGACAGCAGAATCCCAGACGATGTTTCCACTTGTGGTGGAGACCAAAACTAAGGGCCATAAATTTAAGATAGTCACTAATAAATCCAATAATCCATTCAGGAGAAACTTCTTTACCCAGAGAGTGTTTAGAAAGTGGAACTCACTACCAGATGGAATGGTTGAGACGAATAGCATAGATGTATTTAAGGGGAAGCTCGATAAGTACATGAGGGAGAAAGAAACATAAAGATATGCTGATAGGGTTAGATGAAGTAAGATGGGAGGAGGCTCGTGTGGAGCATAAACACCGGCACCGAATGGCCTGTTTCTGTGCAGTAAATTCAATGTAATTCTATGATGTGCATTTAAAGCAGTTTGTGAAGAAAAAATGTGTTTCCTCCCAATCTGGCTCGTTGTTTTCTCACCAATTTAAATTGCTTATTCCATCTTCATTGCCAACGGATGTAGATTGTGTGGATTGGAACTGAATCTGAATAATACTGAAGAGAAATCACACCTTACGTAAGATCAGTGTATCCATGGGGAAAAAATTGGATAGGGCCTGTTTTTGGGTGGGGGTAGCGTGATCCGCTATTACCCCACATCCAATGGCCCCTGCACAGGCAGGAAGAGAGTTTTGTCAGGCATGAGGACTTACCTGCAATCTGCGTTGGAAATCAGCGTTGAACAAGGATTTCATGCAACTTTCCACCAGCAGGGGGAGCTCCAATCTCTTAAAGGCAGGCTGTCTGTAAGAAATTTCTTAAAGGTAGCTGGTACCTGTTATTTGCTGTCTGTACGGAATCTGAATGGAGATCAGACATCGCACACGTAAAACGCAGATGAAGGTCCCGGCCCTATGTTTACAAACTGATGAGTTATGTTAAAACATTGAATAAAGGTTGCACACTACTAAATCCCACATCCTCCAATCTGCATGCCAGACGTGACCAATCTGCCGATTTGAGTTGGTACCAGGCCTGCGAGAGTGCGTACACCAAGGTTCTCTGCTGATGCACTAGAGGCCTTGGTGCAAGAGTTGGACAGAAGGAGGGACATCCTATGTCTGCGGGTGAGGGGGGGTGGGTGGGGAGATGGGGCAAGAGGCCTTCCACACATATACCCAAAAGGCAGTGGGAGGCAGCGGAGGGACGAAGTCAATGCCAGACACACAGCATCATGAACATGGGTGCAGTGCAGGAAGAAGTTCAATGCTTTGACACGAATGGTCAAGGTGAGTGAGGTCAACTGTCAAGTGGCGTCACCTACCAACTGCACCAATAGCTGCATCCAATGCTCCATGCACTACACCCCCCATCACTCACATACCAACAAACTCTTTCAATCAGTACTCAGCTCTTCCAATCAGATGCTTCCTCTCACTCTTACACATTACCACTGTTGCAAGCAGCCCATCCACAACTCACAGGCCACACACATTGGTAGCTATTCAACCATGACAGGCACATCACTCAGGCACACGTCCTGGTTTCTTGCAGAAGAAGGTGGCGCATAACAGGAGGCAGCAAGTGGCAGTGGCATTTAGCCCCTCGAGCCTGTTCTGCCATTCAATGAGATCATGGTGGACCTGTGACCTAACTCCATATACCCGCCTTAGCCCCATATCCCATAATACCCTTGGTTCACAGAAATCTATCAATCTCAGATTTAAAATTCATAATTGAGCTGACACCAACTGCCGGTTACAGAGGAGCATTCCAAACGTCTCCCACCCTTTGCATGTAGAAGCATTTCCTAACTTCACTCTTGCACGTCCTGGCTCTAAATGTTAGGCTATGTCCCCTCATCCTAGTATTCAAGTATAGGAGACCGCCAAAAACAGTTACAAATGTCTCAGCAGCCAGAAGCAATAATCCAGCCACTAACCTGTAAATCCTGCATAATCCCTTTAAATAGCGCTGGTGCGGGTCCTCCAGGCACTTTAAGACACGTCCAGGTCGGGTTAAGACTGTGTTTGAGTTGAGCGTTAACTCCCAAAATGGCGTCTATCACTTTAAATTAGCGCTGCACACTGATAGTATCCATTTTCTCCTTACTTTACATGCTTCCGGCGTTCATTGTCTGCGCCTGCACTAACTCCTATACCAAGATGGCGTCCAGCGCACATCACGCTGGAAACGTGCATGCACAACTAAGACACCATCTTGGCATTTTGGAAGGCCGCGTAGTGCTGCGTAGCTACACGGCCCAATTTAGTGCCCAGTGTCTTTATCCTGCATCTGTATTGGTAGCTGTTCCTCTTCCACATTCCTGCTTATCAAATAAATAACAGCATTACCTCCAGGACTCAGCTCCCTCTACTGGACATATGTAATTACATAGTACAGTCTCCAGCAATCCGGAGGGGGGAGGGTGCAAAAGAAAGGTAAAAGAAACATCTAAAAAAGAAAAAACATAGGAACATAGGAGCAGGAGTAGGCCATTCACTTCCTTAAGCCTGTTCTGCCATTCAATTACACCATGGCTGATCTATATCTCAACTCCATTTACCTACCTTAGCTCCATATCCCTTGATACCCTTACCTAACAAAAATTTATCGATTTCAGTCTTGACAGCTCCAATTGTCCCAGCATCCACAGCCTTTTGGGGGAGAGAATTCCAGATTTCTACTACCTGTGTGTGAAGAAGTGCTTCCTGATTTCACTCCTAAATGGCCAATTCTAATTTTAAGATTGTGCCCCCTTCTTCTGGATTCCTCCACCAGAGGAAATAGATTCTCTTTATTTACCCTATGGAATCCTTTTATTATTTTAAACACCTCGATTCAATCACCCCTCAATCCTCTAAACTCAAGGGAATACAAGCCAAGTTTATGCAACCTGTCCTCATAATTTAACCCTCTAAGCCCCGGTATCATTCTGTGAATCTGCGCAGCATCCCCTGTTTTCTTCTGTGAACAATAATACACATATAGTAAATGGTTAGAGTAGGTGGAAAGGAATAAAATTAAAGTTCAATTTTTGAAAAGTACAGAGAGAATGGGTAAGCGAAAACAGAAGGGCAAAAGTGTTGACAGAAGAGCTAAAGGGCTTATATTTATTTTATGTAAACAACTGCTTCATGTGTTTAATAGATTATTGTTAACATTACAGTAATAAAACTATTCCTGTCGTTTGAGCATATTTTATTGCTGTAATACCAATGTTTGCTGGCAGATTTCCTGTGGAGTTGCTCACAATGGGCTGGATCTTTCTAGAGCGGGGCATCTTGCCCTATTAATTAGACATTTTTCTGCACCCCTCAGCACTGTAACTTGCTGGTAGTATGAGCTGATAATGGCACGGTGAGGGCAGCGGGCCACCTGGGACCTCAGTGAACGGTGGGGCTAACAGTGTATTAACCAAAAAACAGAGAAGCGACAGAGAAGGGGAGTGAATTTGGGTCAAATCAGGAACAGAAAGAGAAATAAAGGAGGGGGAAAGAAAGATTGCAGTAAAAGAAAGAAAAATAAGCGACAGAAAGGAAAAGACAAAAAAAAGAATTTAAATTTAAAATTTGACATTTGACATTTTTTAAATCTCCAAGTACAATTTGCCACCTGAAGGAATGAGATGCCACAGTTTCAATTGTTCAATTTCTGGGCCAAAGCGGTTGATTGGCATTGCATTAACAGTCACATTGTTAAAAAGGTACTTACCCTCTTAATTACCAGACTTAACTTTCTCTGGTGCATTTAATGGGCAATTAATGTGTAAATCCAACAAGTTCTTAAAAATAACGGGGAGGCTAAGGGCGAGATGCTGTTTGGGTGGAGCTAACGGCGGAGCGGTGTAAATTGACCAGTAAGTTCTGGAGATTCACAACTCACGGCTTTTCTCTTAATCCCCTGAACTTGCTGGCCGATTTGTACATTAATAATGGCGTGCATCGTTAACACGCCATTATTTTTCCAGCACGATCCAGGTGTTGCAGTGCTTTATAACATTAAGATTGTACCATGTAATGCACAATGTTTTATTCATATAATATATAAGAAGGAATGGACATATTTTAGGAAAGATACTGCATCAATTTCCAAGCTGTCAGCCTTGGCTCAGTGGTAGCATTCTTGCCGTCTTGTCAGAAGGTTGTGCATTCAAGTCCCACTCCAGCGACGCGAGCACAAAATCTAGGCCAACGCTTCAGTGCAGTACGGAGGGAATGCTGCAATGTTGGAGGTGCTGTCTTTTTGATGAGATGTTAAACCGAGGCCTTGTCTGCACCTTCAAGTGGGCATAAGAGATGCCAAGGCACTATTCAAAGAGTAGTGGAGTTCTCCCTGGTGTCCTGGCTAATAGTTATCCCTCAGCCAACACCTAAAAACAGATTATCTGGTCATTTATTTCATTGCTGTTTGTGGGAGCTTGCTATGTGCAAATTAGCTGCTGCGTTTCCAACATTTGAAGTGGCTACACTTCAAAAGTACTTCATTGGTCATAAAGTGCTTTGGCACGTCCTAAGATCGTGAAAGACACTATCTAAATGCAAGTTCTTTCTTTCATTATGTAACCCTTTCAGCAGTGCAGTGCAGTGATATTTTGCACTGTGTCCAAAATCAGAAACGCCGATTTTGTCCAGATTCTGAATTGGATCATGCCAATGTTTATTTTACATTATTGTGTTTGGTAATTACAGACCTTAATATTTATATAGTTTTTTCACAATGACAATTTTTAAAACATTTTTTGAAAGATCATTCAAGGGTTAAACGTGCCAGCTTTCCTTCTCCCTTCCCCGATTTTTACTTTCCTTCTGATAAAGAAGCATGGAAATGACGCCTTCTCCTTTGTTCTCGGCTTCTCTCTTTGAGAACCGAACGCTCACCATGTGGTGAGCAGCGGCTGCAGATGAAAGTGCCACTCGGCGGAGACTGAATCAGTAACATTCTGCACAGATTAAAGGGGCACAGAAATATACTGCCAGTGGCACAATGTGATTTGCTGACGCTTCTTTCCCTTCAAAATGCAATCACCAGTTGAACATTCACTTGGCTCCAAATAGCATCAAGAAGAATTTGATTCTATAAATTCATTTCCCTTGTTCTTCTTTTAAAATTTGAACATCAGCTGCACCTGCATGTACATGCATATAATATCTATAATAATAGTTCACAGGAGAGGAGTAGCACTCAGAAGCAAGCTCCCTCAAAAGCAGTGGGGGTCAGCGAAAAGAAAAACAAAACACACACAATAAAAAAGCAGGAAAGTCTGAGGCATTAAGGAGCATCGATGGCCCATGCATGCACAGATACCAACAGAGATTGTAAAGGGCACTGAGCTCATGCATGAGCAAAGCTTAAGAAGTACCAGCAACAAAGACTAAATGAAGAGAGAGAGAGAGAGCGCGAGAGAGAGAGCGATCCAAACCTATGCAGGGAGTTCTAAAATACAGTTGATAAGTTTAGTGACATTTTTTAAATCATCTAATTTTTAAAATGTCTTTATCTTATAATTTTAAATGTCAAGGGCCTATAGTGCAATAGGTTCAAAAACAACATGAGCGTCAAGTCAACTTTAAAAATGTATTTGGTTCATTGTGCAGTTATACTTGGTCCTAGTTTGACAACGAGGTAAAACAATAAAGGATTGATTTCATTGGTTGATTCTGTGCTAGTCATCATTCATGATTGGTAATTGTAGCTTTCCAAGCTGTCAGATAGTTGAATAAATTAGTGTAGTTAACTAAACAGATAGTGGCTACTTGACCCAATCAGCAATGCATCGAAGAATTTCAATTATACAGATGAATTTCAGCATCAGTGTGTGAGGTGAAACAAAAACTAATTGGCTCAATTGGAGTTTCACTGCGCACTATGTTACCATACCCACGGGTACGGTAACATAGTAGTTTCGGGTAGGTAGCATAGTGGTTATGTTACTGGACTAGTAATTTAGAAGCCTGGACTAATAATCCGGAGTCATGAGTTCAAATCCTGCCACGGCAGCTGGGGAATTTAAATTCAATTAAATAAATCTGGAATAAAAAAAACTAGTATCAGTAATGGTGGCCATGATTGTCGTAAAAAACCATCTAGTTCACTAATACCCTTTAGGGAAGGAAACCTGCCGTCCTTACCCGGTCTGGCCTTCATGTGACACCAGACCCACAGCAATGTGGTTGATTCTTAATTGCGCTCTGAAATAGCCGAGCAACCCATTCAGTTGTACAATCTCGCTACAGAAAGTCACAATAAGAATAAAACCAGACAGACCACCCGGCATCGGACCACTAGGCACCAGACACAACAAAGGCAAACCAAGCTCAGTCGACCCTGCAAAGTCCTCTTCACTAACATCTGGGGACTTCTGCCAAAATTGGGAGAGCTGTCCCACAGACTAGTCAAGCAACAGCCTGACATAGCCATACTCACAGAATCATACCTTTCAGCCAACGACCCAGACTCTTCCATCCCATCCCTGGGTATGTCCTGTCCAACTGGCAGGACAGACGCACCAGAGGTGGTGGTACAGTGACATAGTCAGGAGGGAGTGGACCTGGGAGTCCTCAACATTGACTCCGGACCCCATGAAATCTCATGGCATCAGGTCAAACATGGGCAAGGAAACCTCCTGCTGATTACCACCTACCGCCCTCCCTCAGCTGATGAATCAGAATTCTTCGATGTTGGGCAGCAAGGGCATAGAATGTACTTTGGGTGGGGGACTTCAATGTCCATCACCAAGAGTGGCTCGGTAGCACCACTACTGGCCGAGTTGAAGGACAGAGCTGGCAGACTGGGCCTGCGGCAGGTCGTGAGCGAACCAACACGAGGGAAAAACCTACTTGACTTCGTCCTCACCAATCTACCTGTCGCAGATGCTTCTGTCCATGACAGTATTGGTAGGAGTGACCACCGCACAGTCCTTGTGGAGACGAAGTCCCGCCTTCAAACTGAGGACACCATCCAATGTGTTGTGTGGCACTACCACCATGCTAAATGGGATAGATTCAGAACAGATCTAGCAGCTCAAAACTGGGCATCCATGAGGCACTGTGGGCTATCAGCAGCAGCAGAATTGTATTCCAGCACAATCTGTAACCTCATGGCCCAGCATATTCCTCACTCTACCATTACCAACAAGCCAGGGGATCAACCCTATTTCAATGAGGGGTGTAGAAGAGCGTGACAGGAGCAGCACCAGGCATGCCTAAAAATGAGGTGCCAACCTGGTGAAGCTAGAACATAGGACTACATGCATGCTGAACAGCAGAAGCAACATGCTACAGACAGAACTAAGCGATTCCACAACTAACGGATCAGATCAAAGCTCTGCAGTCCTGTCACATCCAGTCGTGAATGGTGGTGGACAATTAAACAACTAACAGGAGGAGGAGGCTCTGCAAACATCCCCATCCTCAATGATGGCAAAGTCCAGCAACCATCTTCAGCCAGAAGTGCCGAGTAGATGATCCATCTCGGCATCCTCCCGATATCCCCACCATCACAGAAGCCAGTCTTCAGCCAATTTGATTCACTCCGCATGATATCAAGAAACGCCTGAGTGCACTGGATACAGCAAAGGCTATGGGCCCCGACAACATCCTGGCTGTAGCCCTGAAGACTTGTGCACCAGAACCAGCCGCTCCTCGAGCCAAACTGTTCCAGTACAGCTACAACACTGGCATCTCCAGACAATGTGGAAAATTGCCTAGGTGTGTCCTGTCCACAAAAAGCAGGACAAATCCAATCTGGCCAATTACCATCCCATCAGTCTACTCTCAATCATCAGCAAAGTGATGGAAGGTGTCGTCGACAGTGCTATCAAGCGGCACTTATTCACCAATAACCTGCTTACCAATGCTCAGTTTGTGTTTCGCCAGGACCACTCAGCTCCAGATCTCATTACAGCCTTGGTCCAAACATGGACAAAAGAGCTGAATTCCAGAGGTGAGGTGAGAGTGACTGCCCTTGACATCAAGGCAGCATTTGACCAAGTGTGGCACCAAGGAGCCCTAGTAAAATTGAAGTTGATGGGAATCAGGGGGAAAACTCTCCAGTGGCTGGAATCATACCTAGCACAAAGGAAGATGGTAGTGGTTGTTGGAGGCCAATCATCTCAGCCCCAGGACATTGCTGCAGGAGTTCCTCAGGGCAGTGTCCTTGGCCCAACCATCTTCAGCTGCTCATCAATGACCTTCCCTCCATCATAAGGTCAGAAGTGGGGATGTTCGCTGATGATTGCAGTGTTCAGTTCCATTCACAACCCCTCAGATAATGAAGCAGTCCGAGGCCGCATACAGCAAGACCTGGACAACATCCAGGCTTGGGCTGATAAGTGGCAAGTAACATTCACGCCAGACAAGTGCCAGGCAATGACCATCTCCAACAAGAGAGAGTCTAACCACCTCCCCTTGACATTCAACGGCATCACCATCGCCGAATCCCCCACCATCAACATCCTGGGGGTCACCATTAACCAGAAACTTAACTGGACCAGCCACATAAATACTGTGGCTACAAGAGCATGTCAGAGGCTGGGTATTCTGCAGTGAGTGACTCACCTCCTGACTCCCCAAAGCCTTTCCACCATCTACAAGCCACAAGTCAGGAGTATGATGGAATACCATGGCTGCAGTGTGTACCATCTACAGGATGCATTGCAGCAACTCGCCAAGGCTTCTACAACAGCACCTCCCAAATCTGCGACCTCTACCACCTGGAAGGACAAGGGCAGCAGGCACATGGGAACAACACCACCTACGCATTCCCCTCCAAGTCACACACCATCCCGACTTAGAAATATATCGCCGTTCCTTCATCGTCGCTGGGTCAAAATCCTGGAACTCTCTTCCTAACAGCACTGTGGGAGAACCTTCACCACACGGACTGCAGCGGTTCAAGAAGACGGCTTCCCACCACCTTCTCAAGGGCAATTTGGGATGGGCAATAAAATGCTGGCCTTACCAGCGACGCCCACATCCCATGAACGAATAAAAAAAGTTAGCAGTTTAAGGGTTAAGCAGCAATTTGTCATATGCATTGGTACAACTCAATGATCAAGTCTTGTGTAAGCTTCAGTGATTCTGTCAAATTCCTCCCTCCTCTCCATGACTTCTTTGACTTTGTTCCACCATTTCAGTCAATTTCCTAAATTCTTTAAATTGTTTCATACTGTGCTTTCTCTCCGATCTTCATAGAAGATCCTCAAAATATTTTTTTTCACATAACCTTTCTTTGACTTCCTCAGTTCTATTTTTTTCTTCCTTTAACCTCGTAACCTTTCCTGTAACAGCTTTTCCTGGTGACCTTTAGCCTCCCTCGTGAGTTTCATTTCATTCCTTCCTTTGAACTTTGTCCTATACAATACTTTAGGCCTCTTTAAACTTTAATGTCCCTTATTTTCTCACTGCAGGAATTGTAAATTTCCGTTTCACTGTTCTTCCCATGTTTTGTTACACACACACTCTTACTAGTATCTTCTTAGAATCATACAGCACAGAAGGAGGCCATTAGGCCCATTGTGACTTTGCCAGCTCTTTGAAAGAGCTATCCAATTAGTCCCACTTCCCTGCTCTTTCCCCATAGCCCTACAAATGTTTTCTGTTCATGTATATAACCAATTCCCTTTTGAAAGTTGCTATTGAATCTGCTTCCACCACCCTTCCAGGCAGTGCATTCTAGATCATAACAACTTGCTGCATTAAAAAAATATCCTCATCTCCCCTCTGTTTTTTTTGCCAATTGTTTTGAATCTGTGACCTCTAGTTACCGACCCTCCAGCCAGTGGAAACAATTTCTCCAAGACCACCCACTTCTACCTCCGTAACATGTCCCATCTCCGCCCCTGCCTCAGCTTATCTGCTGCTGAAAACCTCATCTGTGCCTTTGTTACCTCAAGACTTGACTATTCCAATGCTCTTCTGGCCGGCTTCCCATCTTCCACCCTCCATAAACTTGAGCTCATCCAAAGCTATGCTGCCCATATCCTAACTTGCACCAAGTCCCGTTCACCCATTACCCCTGTGCTCGCTGACCTACATTGGCTCCCGGTCTGGGAAAGCCTCGATTTTAAAATTCTCATCCTTGTTTTCAAATCCCTCCATGGCCTCACCCCTCCCTATCTCTGTAGCCTCCTCCAGCCCCACAACTCTTCAGGATCTCTGCGCTCTTGCGCATCCCCGATTTTAATTATTCCACCATTGGCGGCCGTGCCTTCATCTGCCTAGGCCCTAAGCTCTGGAATTCCCCCCCCTAAACCTCTCCGGCTCTCTACCTCTCCTCTTTTAAGTGTGATACTCAGAATTGGACAAAATGCTGCAGCTGAGGCCTAACCAGTGATTTATAAAGGTGATTCATAACTTCCTTGCTTTTGTACTCTGCCTCTATTTATAAAGCCAAGGATCCCATACAGCCTTATCAACTTGTTGTGCCACCTTCAAAGATTTGCCTCTTCTCCTAAAGATAATAATTTATGCTTGCTTATGGTTTTCTTGGGGGCAAAAAGTATCTCACACAAATGACCACTCTTCATCAAGGTGAATATCCTGGCACAAATTTGCATTTTGCAAATAAGAGTTGTAAATTTGTCTCAGGCTGTTGGCTGATGTTTCTTCACTAAAACTTGTTTGTATACCTGGAGCTTCAGACTGGGGGACTGTTACCTACACTGCTATTAGTTGATATTCTCTCTGGTACTTCCCCAAATTGGCTACTTTTCATGTGATACAGGCTGTTCAATCATCATAGGCATCATAGCTGAGCTGTTCCAGTACAGCTACAACACAGGCATCTACCCGACACTGTGGAAAAATTGCCCAGGCATGCCCTAGCCGCAAGAAGTAGGACAATTTGAACCTGGCCAATTACTGCCCTATCAGCCTACTCTCAATCATCAGCAAAGTGATGGATAGAATCGCCAACACTGCTATTGAGTGGCACTTAGTCACCAATAGCCTGCTCACCAACACTCAGTTTGGGTTCCGCCAGGACCACTCAGCTCCAGACCTTGGTGCAGCCATGGACACCTTGGACATATATTGCTGTTCCTTCATTATCGCTGGGTTAAAATCCTGGAACTCCCAACCTAACAGTATTGTGGGACGACATTCTCCACATGGACTGCAGCGATTCAAGAAGGTGGCTCACCTTCTCAAGGGCAATTAGGGATGGGCAATAATTGCCAACCTTACTAGCGACACCCACATCCTCGCAATGAATAAAACAAATATTGATCTTGTCCTCACCTTACGCGCACGCACACACACACACACACACACACACACACACACGTGTTTCAGCAGAAACAGAAACAGGAATTCTGGCTGATCATTAAACTAAGACTTGGAAGTGGCGCGATTCAAAAACTTTGCTTAGCTTTTACTGTAATATAAATAGTAATCATTCTTAGGCAAGTTCACCAGTGATTTAGGAGTCCCAACAGACATCCTCAGTAGCTGCCAGTGATGTTTTGATGGACAGCTGTTACTGCAAATATTATCAGTAAATGACTTTAGGTAGTCCTGCTTTGTTTGCACGTCTAACTCGTTTGTTGAGTCACACTTCAGATGACCTCTGCTACCAAGCTGCCTTTTTATCATCTCAGGCTTACACAAAGCCCTTATGAAACTAGCCTTTGTTTCGTACAGTTAGGGGACAGCTAAATGGATGTACTTGCTGCCGATTATTTCTCTTTTTGTCTTGTTTTCATCCCGTTCTCTCAATCATCTTCAGTATCCCGCCATTTCCACAGATTTCATGACAATTTGTTCTTATCCAAGGTCAGGTCGAGTGTCAAACACAGCAGTCCATCGAATGTATTGGATGCTGAGAGTAGCACTCATTATCTGAAGAAGGCATCAGCCTGATGTAGAGAGGGGAAGAACTGCCAACTGTTGTCACAGATACAAAATCCCACAATACTAATCCAAAGTATTGTTTATGGCAAATCAAGTTAATCACTTGTATATCTGACCTGCACAGTACTAACTGCCTACTCCACTCAGTACATTATGAAATAAAGACATATCATTCATCTACTTTGAAAGGATAATAGTCATCCAATATTCTTTCTTCATAGTAATGGAAAGCTTATCATTTCTACTGACCAAGTGTAAATGTAGATAGCTTCCTTTGGATATCCAGGCGTTTCTATACTAGGAATTTATTCTCATGATTTTCTGCTTGGCTAGTAAAGAAAAAAGAAAAGAACTTGCATTTATATAGCGCCTTTCACGACCTCAGGATATCAAAGAAACACATTACAGCCAGTGAAGAACTTTTGAAGTGTAGTCACTGTTGTACTGTAGGAATCGTGGCAGCCAATTTGCGCACAGCAAGGTCTCACAAACAGCAATGTGATAATGACCAGATAATCTGTTTTATTGATGTTGGTTGATGGATAAATATTGGCCAGAACACCAGGGAGAACTCCACTGCAATTCTTTGAAATAGTGCCATGGGATCTTTTACATCCACCTGAGAGGGCAGATGGGGCCTCGTTTCAAGGTTTTATTTGAATGACAGCACCTCCGACAGTGCAGCGTTCCCTCACTACTGCACTGGGGTGTCAACCTAGATTTTGTGCTCAGGTCTCTGAAGTGGGACTTGAACCAACGACCTTCTATCACAGAGTCGAGAATGCTGCCACTAAGCCACAGATAATGAAATATTAATTCTACTAGGAACTTTTGTGAACTCAATTAGTGAACTCCTCTATAATACTTCAGATATTTGGGAGTAGCTGAACATAGTGAGGGCAGTTGTGGGGTACTTCAGCTCTCCTTAGGGGGAAAACTCAACCAAGATGTCTTACTCTTGATTGATATCCATTGGCTTCTGCTGGAAAGTGCACATTTGGATGTTAGGTGAGGAGGGGATTGGGCCCAGATGTGATGCCCACATGATTAAAGAAAGCCTGCTAGGATTCACAGTGAATCTTGGCTGTCAAGTCTAGGCTAACACATGAAGAATGGGAACTTTGAGGGAGTGCTGGAGATGGATCATGCTCCAGCATGAACCAGTGTCCTCAAAAGAAACAGGGACAACATTAGGGACAAAAGGAGGTGCACATTCGAAAACGGTGTATGTTTCATTCAATGGGAATGCTCATCCTCCTTTTACTTTCCCAAACAAAGTTGAAGACCCCTGAAGAACATTCAAAGGACTCAAGCAATGAAATTATAGCAGATGTCCAATTTATACAAAACTCATAATCTGGCGATTTCTATTCATATTAGTGAAAAGACTTCAATAGGTGTCCAGAAAGCAATTACCAGCATTAAACAAATGCCTTCTTGCCTTGCCAAACATTTTTGATCACACCTTGTTGTTCAATATTTATCTCAGTTTATTTCTTTTGTGATTAAACTCCCCTGTGTAAGGCTGCATTGCAAAGGATAGCAGAATGAATGGATTCAGATTATAATCAGTGAACATCTGCGCACCAGTTAACAGGCATTAAGTAGGATCCAGGTAGAGTATTTGTGTTTCTAATAGGCCATATGGAAATGAGTTCAATAGGACGTTAGAGAGAACTACAGCATTGCATTTTAACCACTGTCAGATAAGATTTAAAACATACCTCTTTTTAACATACTTTTAAGAAATTTTGGCCTAGAAATTTGATCGCGCCCAAAAACAGAGGCTCAGGGGGCGAGGCACACACTGCACTCGCCTGTTCACGTGTCCCAGGCAGCACGTTAAGTACGTGGGCAGCAGCCAGCGCTATTCATTGGCTGCATGCTTGTTTGGAAGGGTTGGAAATCGGGTGTCTGTACCTCCACTTAAAGGCTGCCAGCAGCTCTCAAAGGGGAGATGCATGCGGGCTGCGTACAACAGGGAAATTGTTCTGGAGAGAGTGCAGAGAAGATTTACAAGAATGTTGCCAGGGCTTGAAAATTGCAGCTACGAGGAGAGATTGGATAGGCTGGGGTTGTTTTCCTTGGAGCAGAGGAGGCTGAGGGGTGACTTGATTGAGGTGTACAAAATTATGAGGGGCCTAGATAGACAGGGAGTACCTGTTTCCCCTAGCGGAGAGTTCAAGAACTAGAGGACATAGATTTAAAATGATTGGCGGAAGGATTAGAGGGGACATGAGGAAAAACTTTTTTACCCAGAGGGTGGTGGGTGTATGGAATTCGCTGCCCGAATTGGTGGTAGAGGCAGGGACCCTCAGCACTTTTAAAAAGTACCTGGACCTGCGCCTAAAGTGCTGTAAGCTGCAGGGCTACGGACCGGGTGCTGGAAGGTGGGATTAGAATGGGCACCTGGTTGTTCTTAGAGCCGGCGCAGACACGATGGGCCGAATGGCCCCCTTCTGTGCTATATCTTTTCTATGACTCTATGGTTCTATGGAAACTTTGCAAGTGAAGAAATCACTGCAAGACCTGTAGATCGGGCATCCAGGTTTTCTACTGCTACATTGGAGGCCCTGGCCCAGGTGGTGGACAGGATGAGGGAGATCCTGTCCCCCCAGAAGCAGAAAGCCCAACAAGCAACACCTTCACCACTAGTGGGAAGAGGCCACAGAAGAGGTCAACACCAGGAGCTTAGCTCCCAGGACATGGCTTCAATGCCAGAAAAAGTTCAATGATTTCCGCAGAGTTGTCAAGGTAAGACTACTGCTTTCTTACTCTCTGCTGACTCCTCCACCACCTCCAACTGCACTACTCGTAATACACCCCTCCCCTGCTTCCCTTCACTTACTACAATCACCGCACCACATTCATTCTACCTCCTTCTCCTCATACTCACACACTCACCACGATTGCAACCCTCACTTCCCCACACCTCGCATCTAACACACTGAAGATAAGCTGTACAACCGTGACAAGCACATTCTCTAAACACCTCACAAGACTGTCACGAACATATTCCCTTCTTTCCTGCAGCAGAAGGTCGCCTACAATTTCAGACAACAGGCTGCCGCCGGAGGAGGCCGAGCCAACCTGCACACCCTCTCCCCCATTGAAGAAAGCATGCTGGCCATCACAGGCAGGGGAGAATCATGGCCATGGCAACCGGCAATGCTGGAGGAGACGTCGCACAGGGTTTCTTCACCCTATCCTCTTTTTTCCCTTCTTAATTCTATCTCACCTGACCCACCCTGCATGACAAACTGCTTTCACCGGCCACTGATCTGTCTTTTCCTCTCACTTCACACTAAAAGCTAACCCTTGTCCCTCGCTTTCATTTCAGGTGCTGAAGATGTGGAGATACACCTGCCGCTTCGGGAAGAGGTGGCAGTCTTCCTGAAGATGCACAGTCACTCCATCTGACCCTCGCAAGCACCAACTCAGAGACTGGCATCACATGTACTTTGGAGTCTAGGCTAGAGGATGGGTCTTCACATGGTGACTCACCGGGCACAAGTGCGCAGGAGCTAGGGCAGGGGGACAGGACGCTACAGGTGCCAGCTCGCCGGAGGGTGAGATCACATACCAGCTCTGCTGCAGCAGATTCAGATGCTGACTTCAATGGCACAGACTATGAAGAAGATTGACGGGCATACACTGGGAAATGCTAAGTGCACTGAGCAACCTGCCAGCGAGCTTCCGCACAATGTTGCGGAGCGTGGAGAAGTCCAGCTCCAACTTGTGTCAAGCCTTCGCACAGAGTATGGGGACCATTCTGTCCAACATGGAGTGAGTGGTCAGCCCCATGAGCATGATAGTGGCGCCCACCATGATGGAGCTTCTGATGGCAGTTGCCATGGAAACTAAAATAGCTGCCATCTTGGCTTTGGGGGTCAGTGTTGACAGAAGCTTCCAAAGTGTCATGTCACTCCTGCACTCGGTTCTCACGCAAAGCCGGAGGAGTGATGAGGCACAATCCCAGGAAAGTGGACTTGGCTCCATGGGAAAGGCATCTGCTGTCCTCCCCCATGAGGACAGCATGCCTGTTGCCCCGCCACCTGCTCCGCAACACAGTCAGCTGGGTCAGACTGCCCCAGCCCATGCCAAGATGCTGCAGTCTGCACCCAGGCCAAGCCCCAGAGCTGCTCGAGGTCGCCCACCACAGCCATCTGAAGTGTTATCAATAAAAGTTCAGCAGCCTTCCACCTCCCAAGCTGTAGCCACTGTGGAAACACTTCATAGGAGCACTAGGATCTGTAAATAAGCACAGAAGACAGGCACTAAGGGATTGAGCAAGGGTGAGTCATAATTCTTTCAGTTAATTGTTAGATATAGATGGAATTGAATTGTTTGATAAATGTGTTTTTTGTTCTGGATTTGGTGTTGGTGTTTATATCTGTAGTGAAGTGAGGGAAAGACCCATAAGGCTGGACTGAAGGAAGGCAATCGGTCGGTGGTAGTAAGGACAGTGGTGATAAGGATTGTGGGACTGTATTGGGGATGGGAGGGATGGTTCAGGTGAAGTGCACTTGGATGAACTGCTCTTTGAAAGCTCTGGCAGCTAGGAGCGCTGATGGTCGATGCTCCTGCTCCCACTGCATGCTTGCTGCCCAGGTGGTGGTAATGGCTGGCCCCTCATGATGGCAAAGTTATGGAGCATGCAGCAGAGAACAACAAACCTGGATGCCTGAATGGGCCAGGCAGCAGAAGTGTTGCTTGAGTATGCCAATTCTTTGTTCAATGACTTTTCAGGTGGTGGCAGGACTCTCATTGTAGGTCAGCTCTGCAGCTGTGCCCGGGTTCCTGACAGGATTCATGAGCCAAGTCTGAAGGGGATAGCTTGTCATCAAGTAGCCTGATGACCTGGCTGGAATAAAGGTGGCACAGAGGACTAGCGAAGGACAAATGACTGCTGCCAAGAAACCGTGCACAGACCTGCATGATGCACCACAAGGGTTGTGAATCTTTGGAATTCCTTGGGGAAGCATGCCATGCGGGTGATGCCTAGTGCTCTCTCATCCTGCTTTGCCCTGTCCAAGGGAAAAATAATGTAGCTGTTTCTCCTGGTGTAGGATGCCTTGGTGACCTCCCTGATGTGGTGGACTGCAAACCGGGAGATGTCGCTAATATCACTTGTTGCAGCCTAGAAGGAGCCTGTGGCATAAAAGTCAAAGGCCATGGTGACTATGACAGCCACAGGCATTGCTGTTCATGCCTTGGTGCAAGGCCCGTGTTGTGGCTGCAGCAGGTGACATAGCTCAGGGGCAGCCTCTTTGTGAAGCATAAACACCTCAGACAGTGGTCCTCAGAAATGTTGATGTAGGAAAAGCGTTCCCTCAAAGTCCGCTGTGGGTATGGCTTCCTGCACAGTGCCCTGTTCCTCCCTCTTCTACCAGCTGCTCTCTCCTGTCTTCCTTTCTGTCTCCCCCTTGTCCCCTAACCCCAAAGGCTGACCAACCAGACCACCCATGACTGCAGTTACAACTGTTGTGAAACCAAAAACAATACAGCACTGGCAAAATTAAGTCAGGCCAAAAAAATGTCCAGAAGTTAACCAACAGCCTAAAAGGACAAACCAGAACTAACCTGTAAGTACTGGATGAGCTCTTTAAACAGCTGCTGAAGGATCCTGGCTGCCTGTTAGCGCTGTGAGTTTCTGAGCGAGTTTATTACGTGGCGTGTTTGGCACTGGGGCAGCTCAGTATCAGAAAGGGGTCCTACAACGAGCCTTATTTAAATATTTTAATTAGCAATTTTAATAGTTCTGGCACGTGCCTCGGACGCCCACAGAGCAGCTCGATCCAATTTGATGGGAGGCACACTCCTGGCTCGTAATGAGCGTATACGCCCTGCCCACCATATTGGATACTTAGGCACCTGTTTTGCACCTGAAAAATAGGCACGGTGCCATCGAATTTCTAGGCCCACAGAATTCATTCATGCTCACTGCAATAAATCAGTCACGAAAAGTAGTAAGTTACTGCTTTTTCTTTCTCCAGAGCTATATTAAGAAAATGTTACTCAATGGGTAAGTATAGTAGGTTCAAAGCAAAATCCTTACCTCCTCCTGTCTATCAGTTACAAGCATTATCCGTCTTTAAATTTGGGAATATTTTCTTCATATAGTTGCATTGTTACTAAGCTACTGGCCAGGTGTCAGCTTGGCTCGGTAGTATCATGCTTGCCTCTGAGTCAGAAGGTCATGGGTTCAAGCCTCACTCTAAGACTTGAATACATAATCTAGGCTGACACCTCAGTGCAGTACTGAAGGAGTGCTGCATTGTCAGAAGTGCCCTGATTAATTTATTTAGATGCATGTTAAAGAACCCCAGGTACTGTTTAAATAAGAACTGCTTGAACTTCAGTTCTAGGTCCTTATCTCGTACAAAATTGTCCATCAATAGATGGAACATTGCAGGCAGTGGTGTCATGCTATTCCAGTGTGCGAGGTACCTCACCCACATGCAAGGATGTGGAAAATCTACCTTGGTTGGCCATCTTTGTACACACTTCCTGTTTCCTCCCTCACAGAAACAAAATAATTGGAACAAAGACAAAAATGAACAACCACAAACCAGATGATGCTAATAATATCTTAATTATTGATGTTTTGCATGGGCAGCAAGTTCATAGAATTTTACAGCACAGAAGGAGGCCATTCAGCCCATGATGCCTGTGCTGTCTCTTTGAAAGATCTATCCAATTAGTCTCACTCCCCTGCTCTTTCCCTATAGGTCTGCAATTTTTTTCTGTTCAAGTATATATCCAATTCCCTTTTGAAAGTTACTATTGAATCTGCTTCCATCACCTTATCAGGCAGTACATTCCAGATCATAACAACTCACTACGTAAAAGAAATTCTCCTCATCTCCCCCCTGGTTCTTTTGCCAATTATCTTAAATCTGTGGCCTCTGGTTACTGACTTTCCAGCCAGTGGAAACAGTTTCTCCCTATCTGCACCATCAAAACCCTTCATAATTTTGAACATCTCTATTAAATCTCCCCTTAACCTTCTCTGTTCTAAGAACAATCCAAGTTTCTCTAGTCTCTCCACATAACTGGTACCAGAATTGGACACAACACTCCAGCTGAGGCCCAACCAGTGATTTATAAAGATTCAGCATTACTCCCTTGCTTTTGTACTTTATGCCTCTATTTATAAAGCCAAGGATCCCACATGCTTTTTTAACAGCTTTATTAACTTGTCCTGCCACCTTCAAAGATTTGTGTATATGAACCCACAAATCTCTCTGCACCCCTTTTAAAATTGTACCATTTAGTACCCTGATATCGAAGACAAGTTGTTCTGCTTCATTACTGAGTTAACAATTGAGATTACAAATATATGATGATTTCTGCTCACTTTTGTTTTTGTGACCATAATTTGCTTCTGTGACAGTTTAGATGGGACAAGAAATGTGTATAGAGATGACTCATCTACTAGATGATGAAAGTCAAGCAGCTCCCATTAACTGTCAATAATGCAGAACAATTCCACATTTAAATTCCAAAATAAACTCCCTGTATTGTGCAAGATTTAACAGCTCACAAAGCATCGGTCAAGTTGAAAGGATTTTCTGTGATTGGGCTCCTCAGGATCAAGCAGCAGTAATCATATCTTTGTAATCCCAAATGTTAACTCAGTAATGAAGCATGTAATGTACAAAAGACAGCACACAGACAATTATATAGGGTCCGAACTTACTAAGCAGCTAGCCACCAGACAGCTTTCCTTCTCAAACTTTCTTCATAGTCCTGATTATGCAAGTATCAATAAATCATGAATGGAACTTGCATAATTGGCAAAGGCACCTGTGGTGATAATTCTATGCCTCACAAACCATCTGTACATTCATTGAGTAAAAGAAAAGAAAGACTTGCATTGACATAGTGCCTTTCACGGCCTCAGGATGTCATAAAATGCTTTACAGCCAATGAAGTACTTTTGAAGTGTTGTTACTGTTGTAATGTAGGAAACAAAGCAGCTAATTTGCACACAGTGAGGTCCCACAAACTGCAGATAATCTGGATTTTTTTACTGATGTTGGTTGATGGATAAATATTGGCCAGAACACCAGGGAAACTCCACTGCTCTTTTTCAAAATAGTGCCATGGGATCTTTTACATCCACCTGGAGGAGCAGATGGCAGCTTGGTTTAACATCTCATCCGAAAGACATGCAGCACTCCCTCCAGTACTGCACTGGAGTGTCAGCCTAGATTTTACACTCAAGTCTCTGGAGTGGATCGTGAACCTACAACCTTCTGACTGAGAGGCCAGAGTGCTACCACTGAGCTACAACTAACATCAATCAGTTTCAGTTTCTGTAAGTGTATACACTCAGAGAAGGTGCATAGATGGGCACTGAATAATATCCAAAATGTAGGGTTGCTCAGAAAGTTAACCATGGTTGCGTTCACAACCAAATACGAAGCAAATAGTGGCTTCAAAATAGTGCATAACGTGAACTGTAAGGACTAACCTCTATTGTTCTTCATAAACATGCTCCCTGGCAAGATTCAGCAGAAAAGCCTTTTCACTTTCACTGAATGTCAGACTTCAAGCAGCTACAGAGTAATTGTTTATTGCAAGATTATTCTTTTATTACCTGGAATTGTTTTACACACAAAGTAGGTTACCTTAACCTTGTCTAACTAATTGGCAATCGTTAGAATGTTGAGTGCAACATTGGATGTTCTACTTTCAACAGAACAGTAATGCTTTAGAGAGAGTTAATTGGAATTAGCTTCAGCTTGCTCTAGCAAAGAGCCAGCACAGCCACAATGGATCAAATGGCCCCTTCTGTGCTCTAAACTTCTATGGTTCTAAGAGAGAGCCAAAGTGATTCTAGCACTAAACCATGATAGGGCAACTGTAATTGGTCTCCATAACCTGCATGGGCTTAATTTCTTAGATTGTCATAGAATCATAGAATGTTACAGCACAGAAACAGGCTGTTTGGCCCATCAAACTGCACCAATGTTTTTCTCCACATGAGCCACTTATGTAGTTATGGACTCTTCATTCCACAAAAATCTTCTGGAAGTTAAAACTGCTGCTGTCATCACCCCCCTCCTCAAAAAGCCCACTCTTGACCCTGTCCTTGCAAACTACTGCCCCATTTCCAACTTCCCTTTCTCTCCAAAGTCTATGAACATGTTGTCACCTCCCAAATCCGTGCTCATCTTTCCGCAACTCCATGTTTGAACCCCTCCAATCAGGATTCCACCCGTGCCATAACAGTGAAATAGCCCTTATCAAAGTCACAAATGACATCCTATGTGACTGTGACCGTGGTAAACTATCTCTCCTCATCCTTCTTGACCTGTCTGCAACCTTTGATTGGGTGACCACATCATCCTCCTCCAACGCCTCTCCTCCATTGTCCAGCTGGGTGTGACTGACTTCGCTGGATTCTGTTCCTACCTATCCAGTCGTAGCCAGAGAATTACCTGCAATGGCTTCTCTTCCCACTCCTGCAGCATTACATCTGAAGTCCCCCAAGGATCTATCCTTGGTCCCTTCCTATTTCTCATCAACATGCTGCCTCTCAGTGACTTCATCCAAAAACACGTCAGGTTCCACATGTATGCTCTCGAAACCCAGCTCTACCTCACCACCACCTCCCTCGACTCCTCCACTGCCTCTGATTTGTAACTCTGATTATCCGACATCTAGTATTGGATGAGCAGAAATTTCCTCCAATTAAATACTGGGAAGACCGAAGCAATTGTTTTCAGTCCCCGCCACAAACTCCATTCATTAGCCACCATCACTCTCCCTGGCCATTGTCTGAGGCTGACCCAGACCGTTCGCAACCTTGGCATCCTATTTGACCTTGAGTTGAGCTCCCGACCCCATAACCCCTCCATCACTAAGACTGCCTACTTCCACCTCTGTAACATTGCCCGTCTCTGCCTCTGCCTCAGCCCATATGCTGCTGAATCAGCAACCATGCCTTTGTTAACCTCTAGGCTTGACAATTCCAATGCTCTCCTGGCTGGCCTCCCATCTTCCACCCTCCATAAACTTGAGCACATCCAAAACTCTGCTGTCCGTATTCTAACTTGCACCAAGTCCCGTTCACCCATTTTCCCTACGCTCGCTGACCTACATTTGCTCCCGGTCTGGTATCACCTTGATTTTAAAATTCTCATCCTTGTTTTCAAATCCCTCCATGGCCTCGCCCCTCCCTATCTCAGAAAGGGCAGTAGAAGCGGATTCAATAGTAACTTTCAAAAGAGAAGTGGATATATACTTAAAAAGGAAAAATTTGTAGGGCTACATGGAAAAAGCATGGAAGTAGGACAAATTGGATAGCTCTTTCAAAGAGCCAGCACAGGCACAATGGACCAAATGGCCTCCTTCTCTGCTGTATTGTTATAGAAGTTTACAACATGGAAACAGGCCCTTTGGCCCAACATGTCCATGTCGCCCAGTTTATACCACTAATCCCAATTGCCTGCACTTGGCCCATATCCCTCTATACCCATCTTACCCATGTAACTGTCCAAATGTTTTTAAAAGACAAAACTGTACCTGCCTCCACTACTGCCTCTGGCAGTTCGTTCCAGACACTCACCACCCTTTGAGTGAAAAAATTGCCCCTCTGCACCCTTTTGTATCTATCCCCTCTCACCTTAAATCTGCACCCTTTTGTATCTATCCCCTCTCACCTTAAATCTATGCCCCCTCGTTATAGACTCCCCTACCTTTGGGAAAAATTTTGACTATCTACCTTATCTATGCCCCTCATTATTTTATAGACTTCTATTGGATCACCCCTAAACCTCCTACTCTCCAGGGAAAAAAGTCTCAGTCTATCCAACCTCTCCCTATAAGTCAAACCATCAAGTCCCGGTAGCATCCTAGTAAATCTTTTCTGCACTCTTTCTAGTTTAATAATATCCTTTCTATAATAGGGTGACCAGAACTGTACACAGTATTCCAAGTGTGGCCTTACTAATGTCTTGTACAACTTCAACAAGACATCCCAACTCCTGTTCTGACCAATGAAACCAAGCATTATGATTCTATGATTCTATGTGTGAATCAGCCACTTAGAGACAGGGAGTACGTCAGGCAGAGTTCAAGTGTGATACTCAAAGGCAGAATGAGTATGAGAGTCAGTCAGAGAGTGACAAAGTGTGACCTGTTGCAATCCACTCCCAGATGTTCACCACCTTCCTCCAGCATGTTCCATACCCATGAGCCCACCTCAATGTTCACAAACCCTGGGACCATCCACCCAGTGCTGCAACTCACATTTCCAGTGCTATCATAATCTAGGACCTTCTCCCCAATTCTATCACACTCAGGGAGCCCCAACAATACCACAATACACAAGAAATCTGCTAATATTCCAGCTAAATAACAGTTAAAACTTCAGGTGTCAGCAATATTTCCAATGGTCTAACAACACCCAGAAACACCAGTTCTGCAGTCTATTCTGGATGGAGGTTACTTGTTGCTGACATAGGTGACAGAAAGGAATATGCAAAGCTGTTGCAATAACACCAATTAAGCTCATGAAATGGAGGAGTGGATCCAATTAAAACAGGCCATTTCATAAGTTCAGATCACTGAAACAGTCTGCAAACATGTTGCCTATGAGTCAAGCTTGGGGATGGTGTTAATGAGACTAACCCTTTGCCAAACTCAAGCAAATTGGAATTTTGTCCATTCGTGGTTGCCATCGTTCCTTTCAGATAAGGAATGAGATGAACAAAAGGTTAAGGAAAATCTGATTGCTAGCATTTCACTTAAAAGAATCTCCCGTGGCAAGCTGAAAGTTGTTCTACTTCAGGGTGACGGATACGAGGTCATAGATTCTGTCCATCATAACAACCTTACACTCACAGGGATCATTACACAAACGTTTATGTTGCCATTAGTGGATAGATAAATCATCACTATAACTAAGCCTGTCTCTTTTTACGAAACCAGCAAATCTTCCTGTTATCCAAACTTCTTGTTGCTCATTATCTACTCAAATATAAGTAGCGGACAGAACACAAGTAAAGATGGTGATTTGTGTTCTTTACATAATTGGAATGTTACCTATTGTGTGTATTTTGTGGTCTTCCCCATGAAACCTGTATTGTTCTTCTCACCCCGTGCCTATTCACCTATGAGGATGCACTCTGTACTCACACTCCAGTAGCAGTCATCTAACTGAGAAACAACTTATTGTTCAGAGGGAATTGTGGAGTGGTCATTGACAATCCCAGATGGATCAGTACTAGGTTGAGGAATCTTCCAGGTTCACGCACTGGAAGACTCACTGCTTTTGTGCACCAACTGAACTGTTCTCAGAGGGATCTTCCACATCACGAATAGGCTTGTGACATGAGATCCAAATTCTTACCTCTGAGTTTCCGTACTTAGACCACTAGTAGTTTGTATCTTCTTTCAGTTGCCAGTGATCTGTCTGAGGATACACTACTGTACCTTCACAACATCAGAGAATCTTTACCTCACGGTAGACTGCAGCCGATCGCCAAGCCTGTACATCCCTGACAGAGCTACTTGGACAATAAATTTCTTATTTATTCATCAGTGACAAGGATATCATCAATCTTTTAGGCCTTACTTCCTTCATACTGTACATAGTGGTTATGATGTGAATATCATGTTGGTACTTCAATATGCTCACTTGGCAGTATTGATTAAGGAGAATATTGCAGTGCTGGAGAGAGAGGAAGTCCTTGAGGGGTCAAGGACAGAATCTATTTGGTTAGAGTTAAGAAATAGTAGAGATGCCATTACACTACTGGGTGTATTCTGTGGACCACATAATAGTGGGAAGGATATAAAGGAGTAAATTTGCAGGGAAATTATAGAGAGGCGCACGGACTATAGAGTAGTAATAATGGGGGACTTCAACTATCCTAATATAGACTGGGATAGTAATAGTGTAAAGGCCAAAGAGGCATTGCTGGATCTGGTTCTGGGGAATGAGATGGGTCAAGTGGAGCAAGTGTCAGTGGGGGAACATTAAGGGAACAGCGATCATAGTATCATAAGGTTGAGATTAGTTATGGAAAAGGACAATGAGCAATCTAGAGTAAAAATACTTAATTGGAGGAGGGCCAATTTCAGTGGGTTGAGAACAGATCTGGCCCACGTAAATTGGAATCAAAGATTGGCAAGCAAAGCTCTAAGTGAACAATAGGCTGCCTTTAAAGAGGAGGTAGCTTGGGTACAGTCTAAGTACATTCCCACGAGGGGGAAAGGTAGGGCAACCAAAGCCAGAGTTCTCTGGATGACGAAAGAGATAGAGAGCAAGATGAAGCAGTAAAGGGGGCATATGACAGATGTCAGGTTGATAATACAAGTGAGAACCAGGCTAAATATAGAAAGATCAGAGGAGAAGTGAAAAAGGAAATAAGAGAGGCAAAGAGAGAGTATGAGAATAGACTGGCAGCCAACATAAAAGGGAATCCAAAAGTCTCCAAAGGCGTATAAATAGTAAACAGCTAGTAAGAGGAGGGGTAGGGCTGATTAGGGACCAAAAAGGAGATCTACGCATGAAGGCAGAGGGCATGGTTGAGGTACTAAATGAGTACTTTGTATCTGTCTTTACCAAAGAAGAAGATGCTGCCAAAGTCACAGTAAAAGAGGCGGTAATTGAGATACTGGATGGGCTAAAAATTGATAAAGAGGAGGTACTAGAAATGCTGGCTGTACTTAAAGTAGATAAGTCACCTGGTCCGGATGGGATGCATCCTAGGTTGCTGAGGGAAGTAAGGGTGGAAATTGCAGAGGTGCTGGCCGTAATCTTCCAATCCTTCTTAGATACAGGGGTGGTGCCAGAGGACTGGAGAATTTCAAATGTTACACCCTTGGGCATAAGGATAAACCCGGCAACTACAGGCCGGTCAGTTTAACCTCGATGGTGGGGAAGCTTTCCGAAACGATAATCCGGAACAAAATTAACAGTCACTTGGACAAGTGTGGATTAATAAAGGAAAGCCAGCACAGATTTGTTAAAGGCAAATCATGTTTAACTAACTTGATTGAGTTTTTTAATGAGGTAACAAAGAGGGTTGATGAGGACAATGCAGTTGATGTGTGTATATGAACTTTCAAAACGCGTTTGATCAGGTGCTACATAATAGGCTTGTCAGCAAAATTGAAGCCCATGGAATAAAAGAGGCAGCCACAGAATGGATATGAAATTGGCCAAGTGACAGGAAACAGAGTTGTGGTGAACAGTTGCTTTTTGGACTGGAGAAAGGTATACAAAGGTGTTCCCCAGGGGTTGGTACTAGGACCACTGCTTGTTTTGATACATATTAATGACTTGGACTTGGGTGTACAGGGCACAACTTCAAAATCTTCAGATGACACAAAATTTGAAAGTGTAGTAAACAGTGAGGAGTATAGTTATAGACTTCAAGTAGACTAGAAATAGACAGTTTCCTAGAAGTAAAGGGAATTAGGGGTTATGGGGAGCGGGCAGGAAATTGGACATGAAGCTGAGTTCGGATCGGTCAATGCCCTGTGGGTGGCGGAGAGGGCCCAGGGGCTATGTGGCCGGGTCCTGCTCCGACTTCTTGTGTTCTTTAGATTTGTGGTTGGGATCAGATCAGCCATGATCTTATTGAATGGCGGAGCAGGCTCGAGGGGCCGATTGGCCTACTCCTGCTCCAATTTCTTATGTTCTTATGTTCTTATGTTCTAAGACATAGACAGACTGGTGGAATGGGCAGACACATAGCGGATTAAATTTAACGCACAGAAGTGCAAAGTGATACATTTTGGCAGGAAGAATGAGGAGAGGCAATATAAATTAAATGGTACAATTTTGAAGGGGCTGCAGGAATAGGGAGACCTGGGGGTAAATGTGCACAAATCTTTGAAGGTGACAGGACAGGTTGAGAAAGCAGTTAAAAAAGCATATGGGATCCTGGGCTTTATAAATAGAGGCATAGAGTACAAAAGCAAGGAAATTATGTTGAACCTTTATAAAACACTGGTTCGGCCACAACTGGAGTATTGTGTCCAATTCTGGGCACTGCACCTTAGGAAAGATGTGAAGGTGCAGAGAGAGGGTGCAGAAAAGATTTACTACAATGGTTCCAGGGATGAAGGACTTCAGTTGCGTGGATAGACTGGAGAAGTTGGGGTTATTCACCTTAGAGCAGAGAAGGTTAAGAGGAGATTTGATAGACGTGTTCAAAATCATGAAGGGTCGAGATAAAGTAAATAAAGAGAAACTGTTCCCATTGGTGGAAGGGCTGAGAACCAGAGGGCACAGATTTAAGGTGATTGGCAAAAGAACCAAAGGCGACATGAGGAAAAACTTTATTACGCAGCGATTAGTCACGATCTGAAATACGCTGCCTGAAAGGGTGGTGGAAGCAGATTCAATCATAGCTTTCAAAAAGGAATTGGATAAATACTTAAAGGGAAAAAAATTGCAGGGCTACGGGGAAAGAGCAGGGGAATGGGACTAACTGGATAGCTCTTACTAAGAGCTGGCATGGGCTCGATGGGCTGAATGGCCTCTTTCTGTTCTGTAACCATTCAATGATTCTATGATTCTAAAGGTGAACCCTCTGACCTCTATATTACCTTCTTTTCCAGTTTGGACTCTGGTCTAGGGTTCCCTTTAGCCTCTCCTGTAAACCCTGAACCGGTATTCTCTGTGCCTAGTCAGCGATGCTTTGCTAATATTTCACTAAGAAAGAAAGAAACTTGCATTTTTAAAGCGCCTTTCATGACCTTAGCACATTCCAAAGTGCTTCACAGACAATGAGGTATTTTTGAAGTGTAATCACTGTTGTAATATAGGGAAACGCAGCAGCCAATCTGCGCACAGCGAGGTCCTACTAACAGCAAGAGATAAATGACCAGATAATCTGTTCTTTGAGCAATGTTGGTTGAGGGATAAATATTGGCCAGGACACGGGGGAGAACTCCACTACTCTTCTTCGAAATACTGCCATAGGATCTTTTACATCCACCTGAGAGGGCAGACGGGGCCGCAGTTTAACATCGCATCTGAAAGATGACACCTCCGAAAGTGCAGCGCTTCCTCAGTACTGTAATGGGTGTGCCAACCTAGATTATGTGCTTAAGTATGTAAAGTGAAGCTTGAACCCACAACCTTCTGACTTGGAGATAAGAGTTCTAATACTGAGCTAAAGCTGACACAAAGCTGGGGGTGGGGTGGGGGGGAGGGGGGTGGAGGTGGAAAGGTAGAATTGTTCTTTGCCAGTAGCACAAAATGGCATCGTGGTGAATTGGCAGCCTGTTTTGCACCATATCCCAGTTTCTCGATCCACTGAAGTCAAAGAAGTTGGGCACGCTGTAAAACGTGCAGCTGATTCACTTTGAGGCCATTTCACGTTACTTGCGAAGACCAATTTCACACCTGAGCTGTTTCTGCAGCTGTGTTAGTGTCGAGTGCAATAGCAATGGTTGTGAGAGCAGCTTAGGATGTGATGTGTGGATAGAGAGGTGCAGCAGTGATCTGAATCCCAGATAGCCCAGATTGTTCTATGGAGAATAACATAGTAGGAACAAAGGAACAAGAGTAGACCATTCAGACCTTCGAGCCTGTTCCTCCATTTACCCACCATTGATCCATGTTCCTTGATACCCTAACTTAACAAAAATCTATCGATCTCAGTCTTGGAAATTTCAATTAACCCAGCATGCACAGCCTTTTGGGGGAGAGCATTCCAGATTTCCACTGGCCTTTGTGTGAAGAAGTGCTTCCTGATTTCACTCTTGAATGGCCTGACTCTAATTTAAAGATTGTGACCCCTTGTTCTGGACTCCCCCTCCAGAAGAAATAGTTTCTCTGTATCTACCCTATCGAATCCTTTTAATATTTTAAACACCTCGATCAAATCACCCCTCAACCTTCTAAACTCAAGGGAATACAACCCAAGTTTATGAAACCCGTCCTCATAATTTAACCCTTTAGGCCCCGGTATCATTCTAGTGAAGCTGCATTGTTCCCCTGCAAGGCCAATATATCCTTCCTAAGGTGCAGTGCCTAGAAATAAAAGCAGTACTCCGGATGGGGTCTGACCAAGGCATTAATTGGTTACCACAGAATCAAAAGTATTGTTGATGTGTGGACTCTTTAAGGCAAATAATGGAATCCATTCAACTGACAATCACAGGAGACAGCACCTTTTCCAATTATTGCAAAAAAAGGCCAGGAAATTCCACGGAGCCAATCCCGCTTCCCCACACCTGGTGAAGTTATGAGGACCAGCTCTAGGGAATTTCCCAGCTTATGTTTTCCTATCAGTTGCAGAGAACAATATGACACTGCAAGTAGGACACTTACTAGATTCACTGGTGGGTTCTCCATATCAGCCTCTGACGGCCTCTCCAGATTCTGCAAACCAGACAGTCTCACTATGCTTCTTCTGCTGCAATGAACACTTCAAGTTCTTGTTGCCTTCTACCAGAATAATATCAGGGATGAGGGACTTCAGTCATGTGGAGAGACTGGAGAAGCTGGGGTTGTTCTCCTTAGAGCAGAGAATGTTAAGGGGAGATTTAATAGAGTTGTTCAAAATTACCAGGGGTTTTGATAGAGTAAATAAGGAGAAACTGTTTCCTTTGGCAGGAGGTTTGATAATCAGAGGACACAGATTTAAGATATGTGGTAGAAGAACCATAGGGGAGATGAGGAGAATTTTTTTAAACACAGCAAGTTGTTATGATTGGAATACATTGCCTGAAAGGGTGGTGGAAGCAAATTCAATAGTAACTTACAAAAGGGAATTGGATATATACGTGAAAAGGAAAATTTGCATTGATATAGGGAAAGAGTAGGGGAGAGGGACGAATTGGATAGTTTTTTCAAAGACACAGGAACCATGGGCCAAATGGCCTCCTTCTGTGCTGTAAAATTCTATGTGGCGGGTACTGGATGCAGGCCAAAAAGAGAAGAGGAAGTCTGGGTATATCTTGGGCCTTAAAGGCACCAGCACCATTAAAGGAGCAGGCACATAGGAGAACCAGAATGATTTTTTTTGCAGATACTGAAGCATGATTATTATTTGGACACAATCTGATGAAGCATGGTAAAGTATGTGTGCCAGAAACTGTGATTTGCATATCAGTGGCCTTTTTGTTTATTTAAAAGTTGTGTCCCTGTGAGTGTGTGCTGCTGTGCCACGAATGGGATGACAGCAGTACTCGAAGCGGTAGTCGAGACATCCAACAACAACGTGCAATTATATAGTGCCTTTAACATAGTAAAACATCCCAGAGCTTTTCACAGGAGCGTTATCAAACAAAATTTGACACCAAGCCACATCAGGAGATGGTGATTGGTCAAAGAGGTAGGTTTAAGGAGTGTCTTAAAGAAGAAGAGAGAGGTAGAGAGGTAGAGAGGTGGTGAGGTTTAGGGAGGGAATTCCAGAACTTAGAGCCTAGGCAGCTGAAGGCGCGGCCGCCAATGGTGGAGCGATTAAAATCGGGGATGCGCAAGAGGCCAGAATTGGAGGAGCACAGAGATCTCGAAGGGTTGTATGGCTGGAGGCGGTTACAGAGATAGGGAAGGGCGAGGCCATGGAGGGATTTAAAACAAGGATTAGAAATGTAAAATCCCAACAATCTGCCTTAGTAGGAGCTCATAAGAGTGCAGCACGTGGTGCCAAGCAGTAGGTGGAGAAACAGGGATATCAAGTGTGGGTATGAAGAATGATGCTGCAGGAATAGGAGGAGTGAACTGGATCAAATGTGAGCCTTCTCTTTCTATTCCAGGTGGCATGGAGCAGGGTTATGGTCAAGGAGGTGGGGGGGGAGGGGGGGCTGGTTCCTACTCTGTGGAAGGGAAACAGAAGATGACTAAGCAAATGATGTCAGTGGCTGTCAAGGGGACTTCTGGTTGCTCCCTTCAGTGGTAAACATGGCCTCTGTCACTAACTGCAAAATACTAACAATATTCTGCATCAAGTACAGAAGAAGAAAAATCATTCTTTTGTTCAAAAAGTCAAAGAAAAGCACCTTTCTTGGCAATGTCCTTAAGACAGAAAACACCCAAACCAAACAGCAGCTCTGGAATCAGTAGGACTAGGAGTCTCTGGGAACAGTTTGGCCCTGAACTGCATCGGGTGTTATTAGAGGAAGTTTGAGTGTAGAGGTCTCTGACGCTTCAGCTGCAGCCAGAAACAAACACTAGGAAAATCATAGAGGGTGTTTGTGTGCAGTGCTATTCAGGAACAAAATGTGAGAAAAAAAAGAACATCCATTCTTTCTCTGCAATGCACCCATTTTTTGGGCACTGTTTGGCAGAGGAAAATTGGCCCTATAATGTCTTCTGCATACTAAGATGAGCTCCTGCCACCAATTTGAGTGGAATAATCCTCATTTTGTTTATTTATTCAAGTGTGATGAGAAGTTGGTTCAGGACTGTTTAATGTCTCACTTTTGGCTTTGGTTTGTTTCTCGATCTTTCTTTCCTAATGAAAATTAGCATTATAAAAGTTCACACTGCAGCAAATCTAACACCTGCGGGTGTGCAAACCTAACATGGTCGCCAACTTGACAGCAACCAGCAGAGTTTTCAGAGCAGCCTGTTCCTGGCTTTGGTTCGAGAAACTGAGCTTGCTTGAAACTCCCTGTTAAGGTGATAATGCATTTTAAGATTTAAATAGCTCAATTAACAGGCAGCATGTGTTTGCTGATTTTACCAATTAGAAATCTGATTAGCTTACTAGACTTTATTGCACTGATGGAGATTGTGGTATAAGATGATAAAGGAGCATGAAGCGTAAATAATGTGCAATGCAGTTCTGCATTTCACAGAAAAAAATATGCATTTTCTGAGGAACATTTGTCTAAGTCCATGAATTTGAATATATATTTTTCTAAAAGGCACAAAAATATTGTGTTATCTTTTCCAAAAAAATTATTCCATTAGCAAACTGCACTTTACTGGAGTGTCCATTAAACATAAGCTACACGTCTATTGATCTGCCTTCCAATAACGTAGAGCTGAGTTTTATGAACTGTATTTACAGCCCTTATCCCTAACATACTCAACACTACTCGTTGAAGAGAAAGAGAGAACTTGCAATTATATAGGGCCTTCCACGACCTCAGGGCGTCCCAAAGTGCTTTACAGCCAATGAAGTGCTTTTGAAGTGTAGGAAATGTGGCAGCCAATTTGCGCACAGCGAGGTCCCACAAACAGCAATGAGATAAATGACCAGATAATCTATTTTAGTGATGTCGTTTGAGGGATAAATATTGGCCAGGACACCAGGGAGAACTCCCCTGCTTTTCTTCTAATTGTGCCATAAGATCTTTTACACCTACCTAAGAGGGCAGATGGGGCCTCGATTTAATGTCTCATCCAAAAGACAGCACCTCTGACAGTGCAGCACTCCCTCAGTACTGCACTAGACTGTCAGCCTAGATTATGTGCTCAAGTCTCTGGAGTGGGACTTGAACCACTGAGCGATGGCTGAATATTGATTTTTGGTTCACAACTCTCATTCAGGTAAATGGAACTATCCTCCTCAAACTCTCATTCAGGTACCTAGAATCCTCCTCACCTTTTTCTTCCTTGTCCACCCTGGGCACCAACACACTCTTCACCCTCTTAAAGCATGCTCAACTAACTCTTCACAGAGCTCTCTATGGTTGGGGGGGTGGATACAACTCAACATTTTGCACTATAGCTATCTAAGACCCCCCCAAAACAATTACTTACATGCACAATTCTAAAATCCCTTCCTCCACTTTGACAGCCTCATACTCCCAGATACTCAGCTCTTGCTATGGCAAAGTTGCTAGCATCTTGCAGGCGCCAGGTTACTGACTGACCACCTACACTGTCGCCCTAGAATCCCTGTGAAACACCACACATACAGAACCTTCCACCCCCTTCTCTCCTTAACTCCAAAGGGGTGATGCTCCCCCATTCTCAGCTTCTACCCTCCTTCCCTGCAGATACACTACAGTAAGAGAGAAGGAAGATGATGATGGTGAAGAGCATGATGAGGACCAAGTGACCCAGGAGTCACAGCTGCATGATACTGCCATCTCTCAGGACACCAGCACATGCCAAGCTTCCAGCCATCCCCCTCATAGCACTATACCAGTGGAAAGTAACACCAAGCTGCCAAGGAGCAAGCTGATATGAGATGAGGGCCATCTCCAACCCATGAGCCTTCTATACAGAATGAGCAGCCAACCACCTCTCACAGTCCTAGCCCTGTAGTAGTACATAAGCATAGTGGTTATGTTACTGGGCTAATAATGTGGAGACTTGAGTTCAAATCCCGCCATGACAGCTGGAGAATTTAAGTTCAGTTAATTAAATAAAATCTGGAATAAAAAGCTAGTATCAGTAATGGTGACCATGAAACTACGGGATTGTCATAAAAGCCCATCTGTTTCACTAATGCCCTTTAGGGAAGGAAACCTGTCATCCCTTACGTGGTCTGGCCTACATGTGACTCCAGACACAGCAATTGCTCTCTGAAATGGCCTAGCAAGCCACTCAATTGTACAATCTCGCTACAAAAAGTTATAGAATCATAGAATCATAGAAGTTACAACATGGAAACAGGCCCTTCGGTATAATAAAACTGGACGGACCACCCCCGGCATCGGACACAACAAAGGCAAACAAGTCCAGTTGATCCTGCAAAGTCCTCCTCACTAACATCTGGGGACTTGTACCAAAATTGGGCGAGCTGTCCCACAGACTAGTCAAGCACCAGCCTGACATAGCCATGCTCACAGAATCATACCTTTCAGCCAAAGTCCCAGACTCACCAGAGATGTTGGTGCAGTGGTAGAGTGTCAGCAGGGAGTGGCCCTGGGAGTCCTCAACATTGACTTCAGACCCCATTAAGTCTCATGGCATCAGGTCAAACATGGGCAAGGAAAGCTACCGCCCTCCCTCAGCAGATGAATCAGTCCTCCTCCATGTTGAGCACCACTTGGAGGAAGCACTGAGGGTAGCAAAGGCACAGAATGTACTCTGGGTGGGGGACTTCAATGTCCATCACCAAGAGTGGCTCGGTAGCACCACTACTGGCCGAGGACATACCTGCCAGACTGGGCCTGCGGCAGGTGGTGGGTCAACCAACGCGAGGGAAAAATCTACTTGTCTTCGTTCTCACCAATCTACCTGTCGCAGATGCATCTGTCCATGAAAGTATTGGTAGGAGTGACGACCGCACAGTCTTTGTGGAGACGAAGTCCCACCTTCACACTGAGGAAACCTTCCACCATGTTGTGTGGCACTACCACCGTGCTAAATGGGATAGATTCAGAACAGATCTAGCAGCTCAAAACTGGGCAAACATGTGGCACTGTGGGCCATCAGCAGCAAAATTGTATTCCATCACAATCTGTAACCTCATGGCCTGGCATATTCCTCACTCTACCATTACCAACAAGCCAGGGGATCAACCCTGGTTCAATAAGAAGAGTAGAAGAGCATGCCAGGAGCAGCACCAGGCATACCTAAAAAATGAGGTGCCAACCTGGTGCAGCTACAACACAGGACTACATACATGCTAAACAGCGGAAACAGCATGCTATAGACAGAGCTAAGTGATCCCACAACCAACGGATCAGATCAAAGCTCTGCTGTCTTGCCACACCCAGTCATGAATGGTGGTGGACAGTTTATCAGCTAATGGGAGGAGGAGGCTCCGAGAACATCCCCATCCTTAATAATGGCGGAGCCCAGCACGTGAGTGCAAAAGACAAGGCTGAAGCGTTTGCCAGAAGTGCCGAGTGGATGATTCATCTCGGCCTCCTCCTGAGATTCCCAACATTACAGAAGCCAATCTTCAGCCAATTCAATTCACTCCATGTGATATCAAGAAACGGCTGAGTGCACTGGATAAAACAAAGGCTATGGGCCCTGACAACATCCCGGCTGTAATGCTGAAGACTTGTGCTCCAGAACTAGCCACACCTCTAGCCAAGCTGTTCCAGTACAGCTACAACACTGGAATCTACCCAACAAAGTAGAAAATTGCCCAGGTATGTCCTATCCACAAAAAGCAGGACAAATCCAATCTGGCCAATTACCACCCCATCAGTCTACTCTCAATCATCAGCAAAGCGATGGAAGGTGTCGTCGACAGAGCTATCAAGTGGCACTTATTCACCGATAACCTGCTCACTAAAGCTCAGTTTAGGTTCTGCCAGAACCACTCGGCTCCAGACCTCATTACAGCCTTGGTCCAAACATGGACAAAAGAGCTGAATTCCAGAGGTGAGGTGAGATTGTCTCCCCTTGACATCAAAGCAGCATTTAAGCAAGTGTGGCATCAAGGGACCCTAGTAAAATTGAATTCAATGGGAATCAGGGGGAAAACTCTCCAGTGACTGGAGTCATATCTAGCACAAAGGAAGATGCTAGTGTTTGTTGGAGGCCAATCATCTCTGCCCCACGACATCGCTGCAGGAGTTCCTCAGGGCAGTGTCCTAAGCCCAACCATCTTTAGCTGCTTCATTAATGACCTTCCCTCCATCATAAGGTCAGAAGTGAGAATGTTCGCTGATGATTGCACAGGGTTCAATTCCATTCGCATCCCCTCAGATAATGCAGCAAGACCTGGACAACATCCAGGCTTCGGTTGATAAGTGGCAAGTAATATTCGTGCCAGACAAGTGCCAGGCAATGACCATCTCCAACAAGAGAGAGTCTAACCACCTCCCCTTGACATTCAACAACGTTACCATTGCTGAATCCCCCACCATTAAAGTGCTGGGGGTCACCATTGACCAGAAACTTAACTGGACCAGCCACATAAATACTCCGGCTACTGCAGGTCAGAGGCTGGGTATTCTGTGGCGAGTGACTCACCTCCTGACTCCCCAAAGCCTTTCTACCATCGACAAGGCACAAGTCAGGAGTGTGATGGAATACCCTCCACTTGCCTGGATGAGTGCAGCTCCAACAACATTCAAGAAGCTCGACACCATCCAGGACAAAGCAGCTTGTTTGATTGGCACCGCATCCACCGCCTTAAACATTCACTCCCTCCACCACTGGCACACCGTGGCTGCAGTGTGTACCATCTAGAAGATGCACTGCAGCAACTCGCCAAGGCTTCTTCGACAGCACCTCCCAAACCCGCGATCTCTACCACCTAGAAGGACAAGGGCAGCAGGCACATGGGAACAACACCACCTGCACGTTCCCCTCCAAGTCACATACCATCCTGACTTGGAAATATATCGCCGTTCCTTCATCGTTGCTGTGTCAAAATCCTGGAACTCCCTTCCTAACAGCACTGTGGGAGAACCTTCACCACACGGACTGCGGCGGTTCGTGAAGGTGGCTCACCACTACCTTCTTAAGGGCAATTATGGATGGGCAATAAATGCTGGCCTTGCCAGCGACGCCCACATCCCATGAATGAATTTTTAAAAAGTAGCACCTGGAAGGAGCATTAGATTTGATTTTAAAAAGGCACATGTAGGCACATAGTGGAAGTGGACTGTTAAGGGAGAGTAGGTTGATTGTTCTTCCAGTCCCGTTTACAGTGAAGGTTGGTGTAGGTGAAGTAACTTTGTTGAGTTCGATGTTCTGAGGACGAATAGTAAATTCTGTGTTTGCTGTAAATTTACGGTTTGTATGTGATATGGTTCATTTATCTACAATCTGTTTAGCAGTTTATCGCCTAAGCCATAGCCTCATGGAACTTTTATTCCTCCACGTTTCAAAGTAAAGGAAATCCTGTTACACCATATGCTATATGCAATCTGCGTTCGCAACTCAATTGAAGGTAAGTATTTGTGCTTCCAGGTTTCCCATGCGCCAGGCAGCCAGATTGATAGGTTGGCTGCTTGTCGGGAGAGAAAGGAGCCATGAATTGGAGAAGGGGGAGGGAGGAAGAGAGAGATTGTGGGCCATGGAAGAAATTGGAGGGGTCGGGGAGCTAGGGGGATGTGGACGTGGGCCGTGGAGAAGATCGGGATGCTTCACCATCGGGGTCGGGGGGTCCAGCATCACAGGTGTTGTCCAGTATCGGGGAGGGTTCCAGAATCGGGAGAGGGTCCAGCATCAGGGAGGTCCAGCATTGGGGGGGATGTCCCGCATCGGGAGGAAGGGGTCCAGCATCAGGGGGAGGGGTCCAACATCGGGGGGGGTCCAGCATCGAGGGGGTCCCGCATCGGAGGGGGGGGAGGGATCCAGCATTGGGGTGAGGGGTCCAGCATTGGCGGGGGGAAGGGGTCCAGTATCGGAGGTGTCCAGTATTGGGGGGAGGGGTCCAGCATCGGGGGGGGGGAGAGGGGTCCAGCATCAGGGGGAGGGGTCCAGCATGGGGATTGGGGCCCAGCATCAGGGGAGGAAGGGTCCAGCATCGATGGGGGGAGGGTCAAGCATCGGGGGGGAAGGGTCTGGCATCGGGTGGGGGGGGTCCAGCATCGGGAGGGGATCCACCATCGGTGTGGGGGGGTGGCAGCCAATCACAGGGGTCCTGTCGGCCAGGTGAGCTTGTTGGGCCTGGATGAAGCAGTCCTCCTCCTCCTGGCCCACAAGCAGTGCAATAAAGACACTCACCTCATGGATCCGGCCCTTCCCTCCTGCCGTGAATCCGACGTGAATCTGATGTGAATCAGAAGCGATGGGAAGCCCGAACAGGTAAGGTTAAATTTGTTTGACTTTCTAATACAAAAATAATTAAGTGCCTCAACTATTTCAATGAGGTACATTGCCCTTTTAAGTATCGGTCCGCCGGCTTTATGTGGGGACGAGACTTATGGGTTTCTGTTGTGCGCAGGAAACGGGAGAGACAATTGATAAACTAATCAAACTAAGGGAGGATAAGACCCCTAGTCTGGATGGATTGTATCCATGAGTATTAAAAGAAGTTAGGGATGAGATAGCAGAGGCACTATTTTATATATATATATATATATATATTATAATTCACTAGAAAAGGGAATCGTGCCAGAGGACTGCCCACCCACTCCCAACCCACCCATTCTTGGGGGTTAAAATTAACTCCATGGAATACAGTGATGAAGGTTTTCTGTTCAACCCCTGAGCTCACTATATTTACCTGGCTATTGAGCAAGTGAAGGTCATAAGGCGCAAAGAGTCATCAATGGGAGTGGTCTGTGATGCTGAGGAAAGCATATCGTATAAAAACCCAAAAACATTACAGTCTCCTAAAAGCACAAATGTAGACTGAGACAGGAAACATTTACCACCCATGGTTAAAAGAATATATTCTTAAGATTGAAGACATTTGTTCAGATTAGATTTTTGGTCTTGAAATTTCAAATGAAGTCCCAGTTTTTTTCAAACAAATTCAATAAAATTATGCAAAACATTGAAATTTGATGCACATTTTTGTACAACAGACTAGCAAAAGCAGAAGCCTGGAGAAAAGTGAACTAATTTGTCAAAATTTGAAATGCTTTTCCAAGGTACTGATGAACTAGATGTCATGCATGTCCGTATGGATTGAGACAAAGGATAAGAAGGGATCGATCACATTAATAGGTATATTCTACAGACCACCTAATAGTGGAAGGGAAGTGGAGAAAGAAATATTTAGGCATATCTATGAAATGAGTAAAAAACACTGAATAATAATCATGAGAGATTTCAACTACTCCCAAATAAACTGGCAAGAAGATGTAGGGAAAGGAGAAAAGGGAATGGAGTTTTTACAGTGTGTACAGGACTCCTTTCTTACCCAGTATATGAGAAGCCCAACAAGAGAGGAATCACTGCTGGATCATGGGAATGGGAAATGAACCGGAACAGATAAGAGAAGTAAGGGGAGGGAAATTCCAGGCAATAGCGATCATAACATAATAAGATTTAAAATAATGATTGAGGAAGACATAAGTAAGACAAAGACCAAATTGGAAAAAAGCTAATTTTGAGGGGATGAGAATGGAACTAGGGAAGGTAAACTAGAAAAAAAAAATGACAGACGAAGAGATAGAACAGCAGTGGGAAATATTTAAAATGGTAATCAAGAGAGTTCAGGAGAAATATATTCCTCTAAAAAGCAAGAACAAACTAGTCAATAATGAAACACCATGGATGTATAAAGAGATAAGGGTAAAATTGAAACTAAAGAAAAAGGCATACACCAAGTACATAGAAAATAAAGGAAAGAATGACAAAAGGGAATACAAAGAGGTTAGGAAAGAAGTGAAAAAAACAATTAAGAAAGCAAAGAGGAACTACGAGATTAAATTATCAAGGAATATAAAAAGTAAAGTATTCTACAGACACATAAATATCAAAAGAAAAATCAGAATAGGGATAGGACCACTAAGGGATACACAAGATAAACTCACAGGTAATGACAGCGAAATGGCAGAAATATTGAATAGTTACTTTGCCTCCGTATTTACCAGAGAGACTAACAAGGTGGGCAGGACATTAGAAGAAGAGGCCGAAAAAGATATTAAAACATTTAAGATAGAAAGAAGGGAGATAATTGATAAACTAATCAAATTAAGGGAGGATAAGCCCCTGGTCTGGATGGATTGCATCCACGAATATTAAAAGAAGTTCGGGAGGAGATAGCAGAGGCAATATTACGTATATACAATAATTCACTAAAAAAGGGAATAGTGCCAGAGGACTGGCAGACAGCTTTGTTATTTGTATATTTAAAAAGGGAGATAGAACAAGTCCAGGGAACTATAGACCAGTTAGCTTAATGTCGATGGTAGGTAAGATGATGGAATTTTTATTCAATATAATAGAAAGACATTGTTTTTTATTCATTCATGAGATGTGGATGTCGCTGGCTATTGCCCATCCCTAATTGCCCTTGAGAAGGTGGTGGTGAGCCACCTTCTTGAACCGCTGCAGTCCGTGTGGTGAAGGTTCTCCCACAGTGCTGTTAGGAAGGGAGTTCCAGGATTTTGACCCAGCGACGATGAAGGAACGGCGATATATTTCCAAGTCGGGATAGTGTGTGACTTGGAGGGGAACGTGCAGGTGATGTTATTCCCATGTGCCCTGGTCCTTCTAGGTAGTAGAGGTCGCAGGTTTGGGAAATGCTGTCGAAGAAGCCTTGGCAAGTTGCTGCAGTGCATCCTGTAGATGGTACACACTGCAGCCACGGTGCGCCGGTGGTGAAGGGAGTGAATGTTTAGGGTAGTGGATAAGGTACCAATCAAGCGGGCTGCTTTGTCCTGGATGGTGTCAAGCTTCTTGAGTGTTGTTGGAGCGGTACTCATCTAGGCAAGTGGAGAGTATTCCATCACACTCCTGACTTGTGCCTTGTAGATGGTGGAAAAGCTTTGGGGAGTCAGGAGGTGAGTCACTTGCCGCAGAATACCCAGCCTCTGACCTACTCTTGTAGCCACAGTATTTATATGGCTGGTCCAGTTAAGTTTCTGGTCAATGGTGACCACCAGGATGTGTTGATGGTGGGGGATTCGGCGATGGTAATGCCATTGAATGTCAAGGGGAGGTGGTTAGACATCTAGAGAATGGAAATATAATAAAGAATAGTCAGCATGGATTTCAGAAGGGAAAGTTATGCTTGACCAACCTTACTGAATCCTTTGAAGAAATAACAGAAAGAGTAGACAAAGGTAATGTAATATATTTGGATTTTCAAAAGAGCTTCAATAAGCTGCCACAGTGTAGACTCATGGCTAAGCTCAGAGCATGTGGAGTCAGGGGACAGGTAGCAGAATGGATAGCAAGTTGGCTACAAAACAGAAAACAGAGAGTAGGGGTGAAGGGTAGCTACTCAGACTGGCAAAAGGTGGGAAGTGACGTTCCACAGAGATCGGTGCGGGGACCACTGTTGTTCACAATTTACATTAATGATTTGGATTCAGGAATCGGAAGTACAATTTGAAAATTTGCGGACGACACCAAATTGGGGGGTGTAGTTAATACAAATGAAGAATGCATCAAAATGCAAGAGGACATCAATAAACTTGCAGAATGGGCGTGTAGTTGGCAAATGAATTTCAATATAAATAAGTGTGAGGTGGCACATTTTGGTAGGAAAAATAAGGCTACATACTGCTTGGATAATAATAATCTAAAGAAAGGGACCCAAGGGTACAGATACTCAAATCACTAAAAGTAGTGATACAGGTTAATAAGACCATAAAAAAAGGCAAATCAAGCACTAGGGTTTATTTCTAGAGGGATAAAATTGAAAAGCAAAGAAGTTATATTAAACTTGTATAAAACCTTCGTTAGACCACACTTGGAGTATTATGCACAGTTTTGGTCTCCATATTATAGAAAGGATATCGAGGCATTGGAGAAGCTGCAGAAAAGATTCACAAGGATGATACCAGAACTGAGAGAATATCCTTTTCAGGAAAAGTTGAACAGGCTGCGACTCTTTTCTCTAGAAAAGAGAAGGCTGAAGGGTGACCAGATAGAATCCTTTAAGATAATGATAGAGTTTGATAGGGTAGACATAGAGAAAATGTTTCCACTTGTGGGGGAGTCCAAAACTAGAGGTCATAAATATAAAATAGTTACTAATAGATCCAATAGGGAATTCAGAAGAAACTTCTTTACTCAAAGAGTGATAAGAATGTGGAATGCGCCACCACAAGGAATAGTTGAGGCAAATAGCATAGATGCATTTAAGGGGAAGCTAGATAAGTATATAAGGGAGAAAGGAATAGAAGGATATGCTGATAGGGTTAGATGAAATAGGGAGGGAGGATGCTCGTGTGGAGCATAAACGCTGGCATGGACCATTTGGGCTGAATGGCCTGTTTCGATGTAGCTCGATGAAAAGAAGAAAAAACAGTGACTTTATGGGGTGGGATCATTCAAGGTGTGGTTGAAAGAGTGGTATGGGTTTGACCCATTTTAAGAAAAGCCCATGGACAGCAAATTGTTTCTGCCGACTATAAAAAATGACATTGAGTCAGAATTCGCCAGTAACAATTGGAAGTAACTGCCGTAAATACCAGAAGTGAGCCACTTGACCTAATCAAATGATTTGTTTTTCTACACAGCACAGCCTGGAAATAAATGGAAAATGGAGATGAGTGCAGACATAAGCAGAAGCCTAAGTTTTCAGCTGTAATGCTCGCAGTGCTCACTGCACAGTTTACAAATGCAAATCTTTATTTCTTGGCACAGCCTTTCTCAATCAGTAGAACACCCACCAGCAGTCGGATGCCTCAGAGACAGTCAGCATTCTGAGCTTCCATTTCAGTTTGCAGGCTAGGTTGACTCCCTTTTCATCAAGTCCACAAAACTGGGAGACGATCAAGATAGGGAAATCATGGCTTGAGTTCTGGGATTGGCTTTGCTGGTGATGAAAACTAATCAGAGACTTGAATGAGTTCAATATGCCTCCCGATGATGTCAGCCGTGACTCAGTGTGTAGCATTCTTGCCTCTGAGTCAGAAGGTTGTGGATTCAAGTCCTGCACTGGACACTTGATTACAAAATCCAGGCTGACACTCCAGTGCAGTACTGAGAGAGTTCTGCACTGTCAGATGTGCCATCTTTCAGAAGATGTTAAACCAAGGCCGTCTCAGGTGGATGTAAAAAATCGATTTAGAAGAAGAGCAGGGAGTTCGCCGTAGTGTCCAGGCCAACATTTATCCCTTAACCAATATTGCTAAAAGACATTACCTCATTATTGTTTGTGGGACCTCGCTGTGTGCAAATTGGCTGCCACATTTCCTACATTACAACAGTGACTACACTTCAAAAGTACTTCATTGGTTGTAAAGTGCTTTGGAAAGTCGAAAGGTCATGAAGGGCGCTATATAAATGCAAGTCTTTCTTTTCATCAAAAGACAGAAGCATGAATGGAACAATTTTAAAAATGTATAGACTTTAGGTGTCCAGTTTACATTTTAGGAATTTCCAGAAAGTTCACTCAAAATACAAATGTCTACTCCAAAACTGGGCGCATGGTGGGAGCATATGCCATTCAAAAGTGATGCAAAAGTTGGTGCAATAAAACAGGCATTACGTTACAGGCAGAAACTGCAAACCAGTAAGCCTGATCATCATACACATCTTCCGGCACAAAATGTATTTCATACCTTCAGCCTCAATCACATTGTCTTTGTACTTCATAGAGACCTAGAGGGAGAGGGGAAAGTAAGAGAACAAATGAGAGGGGAGGCTCTGAATCTTGCAAGGGAAAAAAGGACTGAGATCGGAATTGTCTCATCTATTAAGCCTAGATTTTTCCTATTACACATTGTCCGTAAGCAGGTACTCCCTCTGAAGTCAGTTGGCCAATCAGCCTTTATTTTTCAGCATTCCCATTTGTTGTGGGATGAGTGGGAAAGGAGGTCTGAGGAGTATAACTGCCCACTGCCATCAAACATCAGTGCTGAAAGCAATAGGACGCTACTTCCCCCTTTTTTCTTAAATTATTGCATTGACTGTTATCCAGAGAATACGATTTAACATACTTTATGTTTCAAACTACTACTTTTAAAACACAGCTTTAGGCCACTTCATTCATACACTCCTACCATGTGTCACCCTGTATTTAATATCCTGGTATGAATCACACATCATATCACATCATAGTACAATGGCAACTAATCCATTCCCACACTTAAATATTCGGGTTGCTGTTCGCTCCTGGACTTTAAAGTGCCCAAAAGTTTGTGAGGTTCTCCACCAAACAGCCCACCAATTAAAATATTTCGAATCCACTAAATTTTGTATATGTTAATGAGGAGAGGCAATATAAACTAAATGGTGCAATTTTAAAGGGGCTACAGGAACAGAGAGACCTGGAAGTTACGTATACAAATCTTTGACAGGACAAGTTGGAAAGGCAGTTAAAAAGCATACTGGATCCTTAGCTTTATAAACAGAGGCATAGAGTATAAAAGGAAGTTATGCTAAACCTTTATAAAACTCTTGTTAGGCCCCAGCTGGAGTATTGTGTCCAATTCTGGGCACCACACTTTAGGAAGGATGCCAAGGCCTTAGAGAGGGTGCAGAGGAGATTCACTAGAATGGTACCAGGGATGCGGGACTTCAGTTATGTGGAGAGACTGGAGAAGCTGGGGTTGTTCTCCTTAGATCAGGGATGGTTAAGGGGAGATTTAATAGAGGTGTTCAAAATCATGAAGGATTTTGATAGAGTAAATTAGGAGAACCTTTTTCCAGTGGCAGAAGGGTCAGTAACCAAAGGGTGCAGATTTAAGGTAACTGGCAAAAGAACCAGAGGCGAGATGAGGAGAAATTTTTTTACGCAGCGAGTTGTTGTGATCTGGAATGCACTGCCTGAGATGGTGTTGGAAGCAGATTCCATAATAATTTTCAAAAGGGAATTGGATAAATTCCCTTTCGCTGGGTCAAAATCCTGGAACTCCCTTCCTAACAGCACTGTGGGAGAACCTTCACCACACAGTCTGCAGCGGTTCAAGAAGGTGGCTCACCACCACCTTCTCAAGGGCAATCAGGGATGGGCAATAAATGCCGACCTCATCAGCGACGCCCACATCCCATGAATGAATAAAAAAATACTTGAAGGGAAAACTTTGCAGGGCTATGGGGAAAGGACAGGTGAGTGGGGCTAATTGGATAGCTTATTCAAAGAGCCAGCACAGGCACGATGGGCCGAATGGCCACCTTCTGTGCTGTATCATACTATGATTCTATAATAGAGGTTAATAATTACAGCGTTTTGGGCGGAAAATGTTTAGTAACCATTCAGATATATTACCTTTAGATGTGATTCTAAATGACAATGTGTATGCGTTTGTATGTGTGTATACATATTTGTGTGTATGTGTGTGTGTATGGATTTCCAGTTCGCAAAAGCTTATATCCTGTTGTCACACTTTTTGCCACACTTTTGTGTCAACTTTTTCCAGCATAAATTCCTAGGCTTGCATTTTTATGGCAAAGCTCCATGCAAGCTTGCTCCTGTCACTATATAATTACAGACTCTGGCCACTAAGAATTATCTATTCACTACAAATTGCTCAAAATGCTTTCTGAAAAACTTTCAGCTGTCCTTTTTTCTCAGTAGCTGAAATTTCTAATGTCCAAAATAAGATTTTAACAAAATAAAAAAATTCAAAAATTACATATTTCATAATAACATGATTACATTTATCTATCAAATTGTCTTTTGTGTCACTTTGTGCTTCCGCTAAAGTTTTTTCCTGAAGTCCTGGGCTTCTCCCAAAAGCCTCAGCTTGTACTTGATATTTTTGTCTAGAGCTGTAATGCTGCTGGCTGAATTCAGATTGTGTAGTCTGAGCATGTGCAGTGTACCTAATGTCTCAGGATGCATCAGTACCATTTAGTCAGCTGTACTAATTAAATATTTTCCTTTAGCTTCTAGTAGAAAAGCTAGCGATCAAATTTTAAAACCTTTATTCAGGTAATGTTTATTTGAGCGTTTTTTTTAAAAAAGAGGGTACGTGTGTGTGTGTGTGTGTGTGTGCATCTGAGAGACAGTGAGGAAAAAGTGATAGTGTACTGATTACACACCTATTGGATCTTTTGTTTTAAAAACAGAAAATGCTGGAGAAGCTCAGCAAATCAGGCAGCATCTGTGGAGAAAGAAACAGAGCTAACGTTTCAGGTCAAAGACCTTTCATCAGAACTTTTGTTTTGTTTTGTCTTCTATAAACTTCAAAAAGTGTATTAAGCTGACAGAGAGAGAGTGTCTTTCCTCATAGTAGTTTTAATTCATTTTTCAAAAAGAATGAGTTGGACATCGAAGTCAACAAAAAGCCTCTAATTATGGATAAGATGGAAGGGTAGGATTAGGAGGGGAAGATAGAAACAGTTTGAGAAAGTGAGGTGATGGAAATGAAGGGAGGAGACGGCAAAGGGGAGGGAACACAATGGCGAGTGAAGGGGTGAGGGAAGCACAAGTTTTGGGAGAGGGAGCAAGCTACTAAGGGCAACATTTTCCCTGCAACCGCCCCTGAAAATGCAGCCTATACCCAGTGGTGTCTCCTTCCCCCACCACACCCTGCCATGCCATGCCATACCATGCCACACCACATCACACCCTGCCATACCACGCCACATCCCGCAATGCCACTTAGCTTCTCACACTCACAAGGAGAAAGAAAAAAACAGCAACATGAAGGCAGCAGAGACAGGTAAGAGAGAGCGACCATATTCTTCAACTGGCTGTGTGCAGTGCCATGGGTGTTCTTTGTGTGTGTGCATGTATCTGCATGTGTGTGTGCATGTACACGTGTGTGTGTGTGCGTGTGTGTGCGCTTGTGTGTGTACAAGTCTGCATGGGTGTCAGTGTTAATTCTCAGTAAGCTAGGAGACTGAGACTAGAAATTATTGTTGGTGATATTATGTCCTTATGACATTCCTCTTTCCATTATTTTAGTGGAAGCGTTAATCTGTTTAAAACAAAAGGGTTAATGCCTGCATTAAAATAGCAGACAGAGCAATGTCATACAAACATGTTAAACATGTTATCGCTAATTTCAACACACAGCAGATTTAGGTTTTTTCCTTCCATTCATGGCAGAAAATCCAGCCTTTAGTCTTTCAAAAAGAACATCAAGCATCAACTGAATGGAGTATCCTAGAAACTGTTGATGGCCAATGGCCTATGGCCAATGGTAGGCATTGTAATGCAAAACTGCTTTCGATGAGCTAGATCAATTTTTATCATAATATAAGTATCACTGCTGTATATTACATGTATAAATGCTACATTTGAAATGAAAGATAATGGTTGAGTTGGGTTGATTACCAGGAACTGCCAGAGCTTCACTCCCAGTTGTAGTGAAGATAGATGCAAAGCACTCATTTAGTACCTCAGCCAAGCCCTCTGCCTCCACAAGAAGATCTCCTTTTTGGTCCTAAATTGGCCGGACCCGTCCTTTGGCTACCCTTTTACTATTTATATGATTTTTTTTTGATTTTTTTTTATTCGTTCACGGGATGTGGGCGTCGCTGGCAAGGCCGGCATTTATTGCCCATCCCTAATTGCCCTTGAGAAGGTGGTGGTGAGCCGCCTTCTTGAACCGCTGCAGTCCGTGTGGTGACGGTTCTCCCACAGTGCTGTTAGGAAGGGAGTTCCAGGATTTTGACCCAGCGACAATGAAGGAACGGCGATATATTTCCAAGTCGGGATGGTGTGTGACTTGGAGGGGAACGTGCAGGTGGTGTTGTTCCCATGCGCCTGCTGCCCTTGTCCTTCTAGGTGGTAGAGGTCGCGGGTTTGGGAGGTGCTGTCGAAGAAGCCTTGGCGAGTTGCTGCAGTGCATCCTGTGGATGGTGCACACTGCAGCCACAGTGCGCCGGTGGTGAAGGGAGTGAATGTTTAGGGTGGTGGATGGGGTGCCAATCAAGCGGGCTGCTTTATCTTGGATGGTGTCGAGCTTCTTGAGTGTTGTTGGAGCTGCACTCATCCAGGCAAGTGGAGAGTATTCCATCACACTCCTGACTTGTGCCTTGTAGATGGTGGAAAGGCTTTGGGGAGTCAGGAGGTGAGTCACTCGCCGCAGAATACCCAGCCTCTGATTATAAAAGACTTTTGGGTTCCCTTTTATGTTACCCGTTAATCTATTCTCAAACATTCTTTTTGCCCCTCTTATTTCCCTTTTCAGTTCTCCCCTCTACTTTTTGTATTCAGCTTGGTTCTCTACTAAATTATGGACCCGACATTTGTCATAAGCCTCCTTTTTCTGTTTCATTTTAATCTCTATATCTTTAGTCATCCAGGGAGCTCTAGCTTTGGATGCCCTTCCTGATCCCCCTCGTGGGATTGTGTCTGATCTGTACCTGAACTATCAACTCGTTGAAGGCCTCCTGCTGTTCATTTACTGTTTTACCTGCCAATCTTTGTTTCCAATCCACCTGGGCCAGATCCCTTTTCAACTCACGAAAATTAGCCCTCCTCCCGTTGAGTATTTTCACATTTGTTTTTTCCTTGTCCTTTTCCATAACTATTCTAAACCTAATGATATTATGATCACTGGTCGCAAAATGCTCCCCCACTGAAACATGCTCCACTTGCCCCACTTCATTCCCCAGAACTAGATCCAGCACTGCTTCCTTCCTCGTTGGCCTTGAACATACTGCTCAAGAAAGTTCTCTTCTACATATTTCAGGAATTCTTCCCACTCTTTGCCCTTATATAATTATTTTCTCATTCTATATTAGGATAATCACTACTCTAAAGTTCTTGCATCTTTCTGCATTTTGCCTGCAAATTTGCTCCTCTATCTCCTTCCCACTATTTGGTGACCTGTAGTATACACCCAGCAGCATAATAGCTCCTCTATTGTTCCTTAATTTTAATCAAAAAGAATCTGATGGTTAAATTGGTTAACCCCCAAATCTGGGTGCGGGCATTGCGATGCATCATTAGCCTGGTGGTTCCGACGCAGGCAGCACGTTAGATTTGTGCTGCCTCCTCATTCACCTGACAGTACTGCAGCATCGAGGCCTAGCAGCGAGGTTAGAATCATAGAAAATTTACGGCACAGAAGGAGGCCATTTGGCCCATCGTGGCCACGCCGGCTGAAAATGAGCCATCCAGACTAATCCCACTTTCCAGCATTTGGTCCGTAGGGATATAGGTTACGGCACTTCAGGTGCACATCTAGGTACTTTTTAAATGAATTGAGGATTTCTGCCTCTACCACCCTTTCAGGCAGTGAGTTCCAGACCCCTACCACCCTCTGGGTGAAAAAAAAATTTCCTCAGCTCCCCTCTAATCCTTCTACCAATCACTTTAAATCTATGCCCCCTGGTTGTTGACCTCTCTGCTAAGGGAACTATGTCCTTCCTCTCCACTCTATCTAGGCCCCTCATAATTTTGTACACCTCAATTAAATCACCCTTCAACCGCCTCTGTTCCAAGGAAAACAACCCCAGCCTATCCAATCTTTCCTCTTGGCTAAAATTCTCAAGTCCTGGCAACGTCCTTGTAAATCTCCTCTGTACCCTCTGTAGTGCAATCACATCTTTCCTGCAATGTGGTAACCAGAACTATAGCCTAACTAGTGCTTTATATAGTTCCAGCATAACCTCCCTGCTCTTATATTCTATGCCTCGGATAATAAAGGAAAGTATTCCATATGCCTTCTTAACCACCTTATCAACTTGTCCTGCTCCCTTCAGGGTTCTATGGACATGCACTCCAAGGTCCCTCACTTCCACTACACCTCTTAGTATCCTTCCAGTCATTGTGTACTCCCTTGCCTTGTTAGCCCTCCTCAAATGCACTGCCTCACATTTTTCTGGATTGAATCCCATTTCCCACTTTTCTGCCCACTTGACCAGTCCATTGATACCTTCCTGCAGGCAACAGCTTTCCTCCTCACTATCAACCACACGGCCAATTTTTGTATCATCTGCAAACTTCTTAATCATGGCCCCTACATTTAAGTCCAAATCATTAATATATATCACAAAAAGCAAGGGACCGAGTACTGAGCCCTGCGGAATCCCACTGGAAACAGCCTTCCAGTCACAAAAACACCCGTCGACCATTACCCTTTGCTTCCTGCCACTGAGCCAATTTTGGATCCAACTTGCCACTTTCCCTTGGATCCCATGGGCTTGTACTTTTTTGACCAGTCTGCCATGTGGGACCTTGTCAAAAGCATTGTTAAAATCCATGTACACTACATCAAACACACTACCCTCATCTACCCTCCTTGTTACCTCCTCAAAAAATTCAATCAAGTTAGTCAGACACGACCTTCCCTTAACAAATCCATGCTGACTGTCCGTGCCTTTCTAAGTGACGGTTTATCCTTTCCCTCAGAATTGATTCCAATAATTTGCCCACCACTGATGTTAGACTGACGAGCCTGTAATTACTCGGTCTATCCCTCAATCACTTTTTAAACAACGGTACAATGTTAGCAGTCCTCCAATCCTCCGGCACTACGCCTGTATCCAGTGACGATTGGAAAATGATGCTCAGAGCCTCCATTATTTCCTCCCTTGCTTCTTTTAACAGCCTGGGATACATTTCATCCGGCCTTGGTGATTTATCTACTTTCAAAGATGCTAATCCCCTTAATACTTCCTCTCTCACTATGTTTATCCCATCCGATATTTCACACTCCTCCTCCTTAACTACAATGTCTGCATCGTCCCTCTCTTTTGTGAAGACAGACGCAAAGTATTCATTAAGAACCATACCAACATCTTCCACCTCCACACAGGTTACCTTTTTGGTCTCTAATAGGCCCTACTCTTTCCTTAGTTATCCTCTTGCTCTTAATATAGTTATAAAACATCTTTGGGTTTTCCTTGATTTTACTTGCCAATATTTTTTCATGCCCTCTCTTTGCTTTCCTAATTTCCTTTTTAATTTCATCCCTGCGCTTTCTATACTCTAGACTTTCTGTACTATTGAGTTCTCGGTGTCTGACATAAGCTTTCCTTTTCTGCCTTATCTTACCCTGTGTGCTCCTTGACATCTAGGGGGCTCTAGTATTGTCAGTCCCACCCTTTTTCTTTGTGGGAACATGTTTACTCTGCACCCCTTGAATCTCCCCCTTGAATGCCTCCCACTGCTCTGACATTAATTTACCTTCAAGTAGTTGTTCCAGTCCATTTTTGCTAAATCACTTCTCAGCTTAGTTAAATTGGCCTTTCCCGAATTGAGAACTTTAATTCCTGTTCTATCTTTGTCCTTTTCCATAACAATGCTAAAACTAACTGAATTATGATCACTACCACCAAAATGCTCTCCTACTGTTACTCCTTCCACCTGCCCAGCTTCATTTCCTAAAATTAAATCCAGAACTGCCCCCTCCCTTGTTGGACTTGCTACGTACTGGCTAAAAAAGTTCTCCTGAATGCAATTTAAGAATTTTGTGCCCTCCATGCCCTTCACACTGTTTGTATCCCAGTTAATATTAGGGTAGTTGAAATCTCCTATTACTTCCCTATTGTTTTTGCACTTCTCAGAAATTTGTCTACATATGTGCTCTTCTATCTCCCTCTGACTGTTTGGGGGTCTATAGTACACTCCCAGTAGTGTGACTGCCCCTTTTTTGTTCCTTAGCTCAACGCATATGGCCTCATTTGATGATCCTTCTAACATATCATCCCTCCTCACAGCTGTAATTGTTTCTTTAACCAAAATTGCCACCCCCCTCCTTTTTTATCCCCCTCTCTATCTTGTCTGAAAACCTGTAGTCAGGAACATTGAGCTGCCATTCCTGCCCCTCTTTAAGCCATGTTTCTGTAGTAGCTAAGATATCATACTGCCACATGTCTATCTGTGCCCTCAGCTCATCTGTCTTATTCACTATACTCCTTGCATTGAAGAATATCTCCTTAAGCATTGCCTTTAACCTTTAAGATTCTCTCCAGCTTCGGCACTTTTCACCAGCAGGGGGGCCCAAATCTCACGTGAGTTGCTCGGACCTCTTAAAGGCAGCCTTCACCTCTTAAAGGCAGCCTGCACCACATATATAAGTGCAAAATATAAGGTGTGGGTCCACACGGAGAATGAACGGAGATCAGACATCGCACATGTAAAACACAGGTGCAGGTCCTGTCCCTATATTTACAAACTGATGAATTATGATAAAACATTGAATAAAGGTTGTGCACTACTAAATCCCACATCCTCCAATCTGCATGCCAGACCTGACCAATCTGCTGATCTGAGTTTGTACCAGGCCTGTGAGAGAGCATGCACCAAGGTTCTCTGCTGATGCACTGAAGACCTTGGTCCAAGAGATGGATAGAAGGAGTGACATCCTATATCCGCAGGGGGGCAAGAGGTCCTCCAGACATTTCCTGTAGAGGCAGATGGAGGCAGTAGGGGACGAAGTCAATGCCAGGCGCATAGCACCACAAATATGAATGCAGTGCAGGAAGAAGTTCAATGCTTTGACACGAGTGGTCAAGGTGAATGAGGTCAACTCTCAAGTGGCATCTCCTACCAACTGCACCACTAGCCGCATCCACTGCTCCATGCACTACACCCCCCATCACCCACATACCAACAAACTCTTTCAATTAGTACACAGCTCTTCCAATTAGATACTTCTTCTCACTCTCACACATTACCACTGTTTCATGCTGCACACCCACAACTCACAGGTCGCACACACTGGCAGCTATTCACCATGACAGGTGCATCACCCAAACATCCTGCAGGACACTCACAGGCACACGTCCGCTTTCTCGCAGGAGACGTTGGTGCATAACAGGAGGCAGCAAGCGGCAATGGCATTTAGCCCCTCGAGCCTGTCCCGCCATTCAATGAGATCATGGTTGATCTGTGACCTAACCCCGTATACCCGCCTTAGCCCCATATCCCGTAATACCCTTGGTTAACCAAAACTATCAAACACAGACTTAAAATTAACAATTGAGCTAACACCAACTACTGTTTGCAGAAGAGCATTCCAAACTTCTCCCTCCCTTTGCATGTAGAAGTGTTTCCTAACTTCACTCCAGCAAGTCCTGGATCTAAATGTTAGGTTATGCTAGTCCTTGTATTCAAGAATAGGGGACCTACAAATACAGGTACAAATGCATCTGCAGCCAGAAGCAATAATCTAGCATCTAACCTGTCGACCCTGCATGGTCCCTTTAAATAGCACAGGTGGACATCCTCCACGCCATCTACGACATGTTTAGCAGGTCGTGGTTAAGACAGTGCATTGGCTGCAGCGTTAACTTCCAAAATGGTGTCTATCCTTTTAAATCAACGTTGCACACTGATCTAATGCATATTCTCCTTACTTTACATGCAGCTAGCGTTCGTTATCTGCGCCTGGGCGAACCCTTTTACCAACATAGTGTCCGGTGCATGTCACGCTAGAAATGTGCGCGATTCCGGATGCCATTTTGGAACTTCAGGAGGCCATGTAGCTCCTATACAACAGGCGCTACACAGCCGTTGTATAGGAGCCCTCTGTCTTTGAGCCCTCAAATATACCATCCCTTTCTAGTGCTATAACAGTGTCTTTGATCAATGCAGCCACTCACCCTCCTTATCTTCCTTCCCTATCTTTCCTGAATACATTGCAGCCAGGAATATTAAGTGCCCTTTCCTCTCCTTGTTTGAGCCAGGTCTCCATTACTGCCATTATATCATAATCCCATGTGGTTACTCGTGCATGCAGTTCACCAACCTTAATTACCACCCTACGTGCATTTACGCACATGCACTCTGAACCCATCTTAGTCTGTCCCGCATTTCCCCTCTCTCAGATCATTCCTATTTCTGAACTACTCTTTATTCTAATGTTGTTTGTTTCTCCCAGTTCTCTGTGCACTTTGTATCTCCTGTCTAATGCTTCATCCTGGTGCCCGTCCCATGCCAAATTAGTTTAAATCCTCCCCCAGAGCATTAGTTAACCTCCCCACGAGGACATTGGTCCCTGCCCTGTTGAGGCGCAACCGGTCCATCTTGTACAGGTCTCTCCTGCCCTAACACTGGTCCCAATTCCCCAGGAATCTGAATCCCTCCTCCCTGCACCATTTCTCCAGCCATGTGTTAACCTGTCTTATCTTACTGCTCCTATACTCAGTAGCACGTGGCACTGGGAGTAATGCAGAAATTGCTACCTTTGTGGTCCCACTCTTTAACTTCCTCCCTAGCTCCTGAAACTCTGTCTAAGGACCTCAACCCTTTTCCTATCTATGTCATTGGTTCCAACATGGACCATGACTTCAAAAGCATTGTTTGTAATGCGCTTTGGGATGTTGTGAAAGGCGCTATAAAAATGCAAGTCTTTCTTTTTTCTTTGTTATGCCACTAAAAAATACAAATAAAAAAAGGGGGTAAATGTCCAGTCACAAATTGGGACCTCTATGTCCAATCCTTGCCCCCATCAAGAGAGATTGCGTGCTAGGAGTACAGTCTCCAAAATTCAACAAAAGTTCATCCCCACCAAGTGGCACCAGTGAGCAGATGTCCAAGGTTTCTACAAGCCCCATATTTCACTATCACTTTCCTTGCCATATGTTGAGAGTTTTGCCCTGCCATTTGACATCGAATGGTTTATGAGGTGCTGTTGAATTTCCAGTGTTTTTTTATGTGGATATAGAAAGTGAATCACTTTGCAATTTACAACAGATCTTTTGCGGCCAATAAAAGAAATTGCTTCTTTGACTTTCATATTTCCCACCGGTATAACTTTTCCTGCTATTTTTTCACAACAATTTAATTTTTCACTTTATTGCCTGGAAGCATAAATCACAGTGGCAGTAACTGAAGTCACCTGGCTTATCCTGAAAGCTTGTACAATTAACATCATGCTACAATATTTGAACATTTATTTTTTGATATTACATTAAATAAGAATGTCCACCAATATTAACAATAGAGTTTGTTTAAATATTCACACAAGTAAATTGTGGAATTGCTGTTTGTGCATCTGTTGTACTAGTACATTTAGATGTGTATCTGTATCCTAATGTGCACCAAGTCCCGTTCATCCATCGCACCTGTGCTCGCTGACCAACATTGGCTCCCGGTCTGGCAATGCCTCGATTTTTAAATTTTCATCCTTGTTTTCAAATCCCTCCATAGCGCTGCCCCTCCCTATCTCTGTAACCTCCTCCAGCCCTACAACCCTCCAAGATCTCTGCGCTCCTCCAATTCTGGCTTCTTGCGCATCACTGATTTTCATCACTCCACCATTGGCGGCCATGGCTTCAGCTGCCTAGGCTCTGAGCTCTACTGTCTCTCCTCCTTTAAAACATTCCTTAAAACCTACCTGTTTGACCAAGCTTTTGATCACCTGTCCTAATATCTCCTTATGTGGTTTGGTGTCAAATTTTGTTTGACAATCACTCCTGTGAAGTGCCTTGGGACATTTTACTACGTTGAAGGCGTTACATAAATGCGAGTTGTTGTTGTTGTTGTGTATTCTTGACTGTTTTGCCCTCACTTTAACTTACATTTCCACCACATCAGTGTACAATATCTATCTCTCCATAGCAACTGCAGAATTTGTTTGTTTCTCCCTACTGGAATATAACAAGTTACGCAGTTGAAAAGAAGAATCGTAAGTGAATTGAGTGCGCAAAGCAAGAGTACAAGTGGCAATGTTTCAGGATGAGCTCCTTTGTACAAGTTGTTGTAAGAAGGTCAAATCAAATTCAGGAGTCCAGAAGGAATTGTGGACATGCATGAACTTTTCAACTTCCAGATTTCGTCTTCAAATGGGGAAGCACGAGGCAGCTTCATATTGAAGTAAAGTAGTCATGTCACACAACCTCCAGCAGCTTCGCCATAGGCTAGATTGGAAAAGGAAATATTGCATTCACCAGATTAGTCACCATTTGAGTCAGCTTCTGAGGCTCCCTAGCTCAAAAATGGCATCCAGCCATCAAGAGCTGTACTTGAACCCTTTGAAATCCATTCAAATGTGCCGTTTGTAACTTGCTGGGACTATATTGTAAACTGACATTATAGAAAACATTGTGGGAAAGGTGAAAAAAGATACTTACTTCATTTGGCTCCTCCTTTTTTGACATCTTCAGGGACTGCTGCTAGTCTGAACTGATGGATTGCTGTTTAGTCCGAAACGTCAAAGCACCACTGCGTGATCGTGGGTACATTCACTGCCTACAAATAGGTCGTGGTGCTCTGAATTTTGGAGGGAACCAGCGACGCTGCTTCACCTGGCTGGAGACGCTTGAAATACTTAACTGACAGAAGCCAGCTGTCCCAAGGAGGGTCAGATTTGCACATGATGTGCACTTGATATCTGGGACATTGGCCCAGAAATTGCTCAGAACAATGAACCAACAGTACTCACCACTGCATGGGGATGATTTTAAACCCCAAGAACAGCTGGGTTAAGGGTGGGTGGGAGTTGAAAATAGTTATTTTTTGGGTCGCGGCCGCAACCCGGCTTTATTTCCAGGTTTAACATAGGCGCGTAAAAGTACAGGCTTCCCACTGGGAATGCAAAGTTTGAACACCTTGCAGTTGCGACCAAAAAATACAACTATTTTCAACTCCCACCCGCCCCCAACCCACTCGTTCATGGGGTTTAAAATCACCCCCCATAGATTTATACTAACCCACTAACTTACCGTGGTCTTTACTGGGTGCAATTCCTCGAATAGGAAGCGGAGAAGAATTCAACATTAGTTCAAGCGAAGCTAGGACCCATGGGAGAAGTGAGAGGATCACATGCTCCTCAGATTGCTGCATTTTTGAGAAGCTGTGAAACTGTTTCTGCAGGTTTGGAACGTTGAATCCAGGAAATGAAAGGTACATTAAAATCATTGTAAAAACAGTTATAAAGACCAGAAAGAGAGAGGGCAAGAAATAATCAAATTAAATAAAAGAGACAAGAGAAAAGTAAAACAAAAAATGTTTTTTAATTTTAAAAAAATTAATGACCAAAAACTATTAAAATAAGGAATAATGAGACTCCACATTTTTAAAAGTTAATTTTTAGTTGTTTGGCAGTCATTAAGACTTAACGCTCTATTAAAAATTTGTTTAGGCCTGTATTTTTAAGCGTACGTGTTTTGTGGCGATGTTACTTACTTTCCAGCTGGGCAGATGAGCAAGTTGCCACTTTTTCAATGATTTCACTGATTGCAGCTGGCGATGTACCTTTAGTTCGAAGCTGTCATATTGCCGGCGAACCAGTAACAGCAAGTTCTGGATTTCCACACTTCACTGCACATGTGCGAACGCCGGAACCTGCTCCTCGATTTCGCCGGTGAGCGCTGTTGAGCTCACTGTTCTTTTCCATTTCTGCCCCATTGTATTGGTTCCAGCTGCTACACTGCACATTCAGTCGCCTGCTGACCAGAAAAGCTTCAGGAGTGCCACTTACAAATGCCGCAGTTTAATGTGGTGTACGCCACTCATCTGATGTTGAACCTACACCAATACCAGTGCGTATTCAGCAGCCAATTAGCAATGCGACAATAACACCAAAATGTATGGGGCGAGAGATTCACAGCCAGAAAAGGAGCATTTTTAAAGGGGCAACACTGAAAGATGCAAATTGAAAGAAAAATTGAGGAAGCAGAGTGAGGCAAATAAGCTAATACTGGGGGTGGTCTCTGAAACAAGTAAGAAGGCTTAAATATAGTACATGCCAGTACTTCCAAGACAATCTCTGGAAGTAAAATAGTAATAACGATGGGAAGAAGACTAAGAAAGAGGTTCCAACAAAATAGCAGAAACGATGCCCAGGAATAATAATGGGAAAAAAAGGCTGGGGGAACAGTGAATAGAGTAGTGTCAGCCTTGGCTCAGTAGCAGCCAAGTCACCTCTGGTTTGTGGGTTCAAGCCCCTCCCCAGAGACTTGAGCATATAATCTAGGTTGGCACTTCTGTGCAATAATGAGGGAGTGCTGCACTATTGGAGGTGCCATCTTTAGGATAAGACATTAAACCGAGGACCAGTATTCCCTCTCAGTTGGCCATGAAAGATCCCATGACAATATTCGAAAAAGAGCAGAGGAGTTCTCCCAGTGTCCTGGCCAACATTTATTCCTCAACCAATACCTAAAAAACAGGTGATCTGGTTATTTATTTAATTGCTGTTTGTGGGAGCTTGCTGTGCTCAAATTGGCTGCCATGTTTCCTACATTACAACAGTAACCACAATTCAAAAGTATTTCATTGGCTGTAAAGCACTTTGCAATGTCCTGAGGTCTTGAAAGTCGCTATACAAATGCAAGTCTTTCTTTCTTTTCTTTTAATGTAGCCTATGAAAATGTAATTGTTCCCATTAAAGGCTAAAAGCACGGAGGGTAAAAATCTTTAATGAGAAGCTTATGGAGATGAGCTGAGAGCAAGCGTAATTGGCATAACCAAGACATGATTGAAATCAGATAATGGGCAGAAAAATAAAGTTATTAGAATTTAAATTGCTGGTTTTAAAATGTTTGGAAGGGACATGGATAATAGAGTAGATTTATTCCTCAGGATGAATTTAACAGTCACTGAAATAATAGCCATTCATGGCAAGAGATTTGGGAGAAATAATTTAGGTTGACATTTGTGGCAACAGAGGTAAGAAGCTATTTGGAACTAACTACTGAAGGTAACCAGGAAGGAGCTGTACCATTGGGATGGGCTCCACCTTAACCAGAATGGGACCAAGGTTTTGGCGGAAAGGATAAATAGGGTTGTATATAAGACTTTAAACTAGAAAGAAGGGGAGGGATCTGGTAGAAATAATAGTAACCTGAAGATAAAAGAAATAGGAGATGAGAGTAAATGTCAAACCAAGGAAAGGAAGAAGGGTAACATGAACAGTCAGGGAACAGTTAAAGTTATAGAACATAAGTATAAAATAACTGTTAAAAATAAAACAAGAGGAACGATTACTAAAAACAAATTAAATTGCCAGTACAGCAATGTACACAGCTTCTAAACAAAAAGGGAGAACTGGAGGCAATAATTCGTAGATAGGAACCACATTTGGTAGGGATAACTGAAACATTGCGACAAAAAGAACAGGATTGGCAATTAAATATTGCAGGATATAATGTATTTAGAAAGGATAGGGAAAGAAGGGGGTTGGGGTTGCTGTATCAATTGGAGATAACATAATGTCAGTAGTAAAAAAAGGACATAACTAACATTAACAAAACAGAATCCACATGGATTGATATAAAGGATGAGAAGGAATCAATCACGCTAATAGGGCTATACTACTGACCACCTAATAGTGGAAGGTAAGTGTAGGGAGAAATATATAGGCAAATCTATAAAATGAGTAAAAGACACAGAATAATAATCATGGGCGATTTCAACTACCCCCAAATAAGTTGGCAAGAAGAGGAAAAGGGAATGGAGTTTTTACAGTGTGTACAGGTCTCCTTTCCTACCCAATATGTAAGAGAGGAATCACTGCTGGATCTGGTAACAGGAAGTGAATCACAGCAGATAAGAGAAGTAAGCATGGGGGAGCATCTAGGCAATAGCGATCATAACATAATAAGTTTTAAGATACTGATTGAGAGAGACATAAGTTAGACAAAGACCAAAGTAATAGATTGGAAAATAGCTAATTATAAGGGGATGAGGATGGAACTAGGGAAGGTAAACTGGAAAAAAAATTGATAAACAAAGAGATAGAACAGCAGCGGGAAATATTTAAAAAGGTGATCAATAGAGTTCAGGACAAATATATTCCACAAAAAACGAGAACAAACAAGCCAATAATGAGACATAATGGATGAATAACGAGATAAGGGCAAAATTGAGACTAAAGAAAATGGCATACACTAAGTATATAGACAATAAAGGAAAGGATGACTAATGGCAATATGAAGAGGTTAGGAAAGGTCAAAAAATTAGGAAAGTGAAAGGAATTACGGAATGAAATTATTAAAGAATATAAAAAGAAATAGTAAAGCATTCCATAGGCATAAAAATAACAAAACAAAAATTAAGATAGGGATAGGACCACTAAGGGATGCACAAGATAAACTCACAGGCAATGACAGTGAAATGGCAGAAATATTGAATAGTTACTTTGCCTCAGTTTTAACAAGGAGACTAACAAGGTGGATTTGACATTAAAAGATTAGATCAAAAAACATATCAAGATAGTTAAGATAGATAGGAGGGAGATAAACTAGACAAAATTAGAGAGGATAAAACCCCAGGTTCGGATGGAACGTGTCCATGCATACTCAAAGAACAAGGGAAGAGATAGCAGAGGCACTACTACATAAAGATAAAAATTCAAAAGAAAAGGGAATAGTGCCAAAGGACTGTTGGACAGCTAATGTTATTCCTAAATTCAAAAAGGGAGATAGAACACAAATCCAGGGAACTATAGGCCAGTAAGTTTAATGTCAGTGGTAGGAAAGATAGAATCTTTAATCAAAGATGTAATAGAAAAACATCTAGAAACTGAAAATATAATAAAGAATAGTCAACACGGATTTCAAAAGGGAAGATCATGCTTGACCAACCTTTATTGAATTCTTTGAAGAAGTAACAGAAAGGGCAATGTAGTGGATGTAATAGACACGGACTTCCAAAGGCCTTCGATAAGGTACCACATTATGGACTCATGACCACGGTCAGAGCATGTGGATTCAGGGGGCAAGTAGCAGAATGGATAGCAAACTGGCTATAGAAAACAGAAAATGGAGAGTAGGGGTTAAAGGTAGTTACTCAGACTGGCAAAAGGTGGGAAGTGATGATCCATAGGGGTCGGTACTGGGACCACTGCTGTTCACCATTTACATAAATAACTTGGATTCAGGAATCGGAAGTATAATATCAAAATTTACGGAAGGCACCAAATTAGAGGGTATAGTTAATACTGAGGAAGACTGCGACAAAATTCAAGAAGACATTAACAGACTTGTAGAATCAGTGTGTGAATAGCCAATAGGTTTCAATATAGATAAGTGTGAGGTGGTGCATTTTGGTAGGAGGAATAAGAAAGCCACCTACTCCTTGGAAAATAAGTGTCTAAATGGGGTAGAGGCGCAAATCAATAAAAGTAGCAATGCAGGTTAGCAAAGCCATAAAAATGCAAACAAAGCACTGGGCTTCATTTTTAGTGGATTAGAACTCAAATGCAGAGAAACAATGTTAAACTTATACAGAACCTTGGTTAGACCATACTTAGAGTGCTGTGCACAGATCTGGTTTCCATAATACAAAAAGGATATTGATGCACCAGTGAAAGGGCAAAAAAGATTTACAAGGATGATACTAGAACTAAGAGGGGACAACTATCAGAAAGACTAAACAGGCTGAGGCTCTTTTCTCCAGAAAAGAAAAGACTGAGAGGTGACCTGATAGAGGACTTTTATTTAAATTCATTCATGGGATGTGGGCGTCGCTGGCAGGCCAACATTTATTGCCCATCCCTAATTGCCCTTGAGAAGGTGGTGGTGAGCCGCCTTCTTGAACCGCTGCAGTCGGTATGGTGAAGGTTCTCCCACAGTGCTGTTAGGAAGGGAGTTCCAGGATTTTGACCCAGCGACGATGAAGGAACGGTGATATAATTCCAAGTCGGGATGGTGTGTGACTTGGAGGGAAACGTGCAGGTGATGTTGTTCCCACGTACCTGCTGCTCTTATCCTTCGAGGTGCTAGAGGTCGCGGGTTTGGGAGGTGATGTCGAAGAAGCCTTGGCGAGTTGCTGCAATGTATCCTGTGGATGGTACACACTGCAGTCACTGTGTGCCGGTGGTGAAGGGAGTGAATGTTTAGGGTGGTGGATGGGGTGCCAATCAAGCGGGCTGCTTTGTCCTGGATGGTGTCGAGCTTCTTGAGTGTTGTTGGAGCTGCACTCATCCAGGCAAGTGGAGAGTATTCCATCACACTCCTGACTTGTGCCTTGTAGATGGTGGAAGGGCTTTAGGGAGTCAGGGGGTGAGTCACTCGCCGCAGAATACCCAGCCTCCGACCTGCTGTTGTAGCCAGAGTATTTATATGGCTGGTCCAGTTAAGTTTCTGGTCAATGGTGACCCTCAGGATGTTGATGGTGGGGGATTCGGCGATGGTAATGCCGTTGAATGTCAAGGGGAGGTGGTTAAACTATCTCTTGTTGGAGATGGTCATTGTCTGGCGTGAATGTTACTTGCCACTTATGAGCCCAAGCCTGGATGTTGTCCAAGTCTTGCTGCATGCGGGCTCGGACTGCTTCATTATTTGAGGGGTTGCGAATGGAACTGAACACTGTGCAATCATCAGCAAACATCCCCATTTTTGACCTTATGATGGAGGGAAGGTCATTGATGAAGCAGCTGAAGATGGTTGGGCCGAGGACACTGCCCTGAGGAACTCCTGCAGCAATGCCCTTGGCCTGAGATGATTGGCATCCAACAACCACTGCCATCTTTCTTTGTGCTAGGTATGACTCCAGCCACTGGAGAGTTTTCCCCCTGATTCCCATTGACTTCAATTTTACGAGTGCTCCTTGGTGCCACACTCGGTCAAATGCTGCCTTGATGTCAAGGGCAGTCATTCTCACCTCACCTCTGGAATTCAGCTCTTTTGTCCATGTTTGGACCAAGGTTGTAATGAGGTCTGGAGCCGAGTGGTCCTGGCGGAACCCAAACTGAGCATCGGTGAGCAGGTTATTGGTGAGTAAGTGCCGCTTGATAGCACCGTCGACGACACCTTCCATCGCTTTGCTGATGATTGAGAGTAGACTGATGGGGTGGTAATTGGCCGGATTGGATTTGTCCTGCTTTTTGTGGACAGGACATACCTGGGCAATTTTCTACATTGTCGGGTAGATGCCAGTGTTGTAGCTGTACTGGAACAGCTTGGCTAGAGGCGCGGCTAGTTCTGGAGCACAAGACTTCAGCACTACAGCCGGGATGTTGTCAGGGCCCATAGCCTTTGCTTTATCCAGTGCACTCAGCAGCTTCTTGATATCACGTGGAGTGAATCGAATTGGCTGAAGACTGGCTTCTGTGATGGTGGGGATATCGGGAGGAAGCCGAGATGGATCATCCACCCGGCACTTCTGGCTGAAGATGGTTGCAAACGCTTCAGCCTTGTCTTTTGCACTCACGTGCCGGACTCCGCCATCATTGAGGATGGGGATGTTTGCAGAGCCTCCTCCTCCCGTTAGTTGTTTAATTGTCCACCACCATTCATGACTGGATGTGGCAGGACTGCAGAGCTTTGATCTGATCCGTTGGTTGTGGAATCGCTTAGCTCTGTCTATTGCATGTTGCTTCCGCTATTTAGCACGTATGTAGTCCTGAGTTGTAGCTTCACCAGGTTGGCACCTCATTTTTAGGTATGCCTGGTGCTGCTCCTGGCATGCTCTTCTACACTCCTCATGTGAACCAGGGTTGATCCCCTGGCTTGTTGGTAATGGTAGAGTGAGGAATATGCTGGGCCATGAGGTTACAGATTGTGCTGGAATACAATTCTGCTGCTGATGATGGCCCACAGCGCCTCATGGATACCCAGTTTTGAGCTGCTAGATCTGTTCTGAATCTATCCCATTTAGCATGGTGGTAGTGCCACACAACACGTTGGATGGTGTCCTCAGTGCGAAGACGGGACTTCATCTCCACGAGGACTGTGCGGTGGTCACTCCTACCAATACTGTCGTGGACAGATGCATTTGCGACAGGTAGATTGGTGAGGACGAGGTCAAGTAAGTTTTTCCCTCGTGTTGGTTCGCTCACCACCTGCCGCAGGCCCAGTCTGGCAGCTATGTCCTTCAGGACTCGGCCAGCAGTGGTGCTACCGAGCCACTCTTGGTGATGGACATTGAAGTCCCCCACCCAGAGTACATTTTGTGCCCTTGCTACCCTCAGTGCTTCCTCCAAGTGGTGCTCAACATGGAGGAGGACTGATTCATCAGCTGAGGGAAGACGGTAGGTGGTAATCAGCAGGAGGTTTCCTTGCCCATGTTTGACCTGATGCCATGAGATTTCATGGGGTCCAGAGTCAATGTTGAGGACTCCCAGGGCCACTCCCTCCTGACTGTATATCACTGTACCGCCACCTCTGGTGGGTCTGTCCTGCCGGTGGGACAGGACATACCCAGGGATGGTGATGGAAGAGTCTGGGATGTTAGCTGAAAGGTATGATTCTGTGAGTATGGCTGTGTCAGGCTGTTGCTTGACTGGTCTGTGGGACAGCTCTCCCAATTTTGGCACAAGTCGCCAGATGTTGGTAAGGAGGACCTTGCAGGGTCGACTGGGCTTGGTTTGCCATTGTCGTGTCCGGTGCCTCGTGGTCCGTCCGGTTTTATTCTTATTATGACTTTTCGTAGCGAGATTTTACAACTGAGTGGCTTGCTCGGCCATTTCAGAGGGCAATTAAGAATCAACCACATTGCTGTGGGTCTGGAGTCACATTTTGGCCAGACCGGGTAAGGACGGCAGGTTTCCTTCCCTGAAGGACATTAGTGAACCAGATGGGTTTTTACGACAATCCGGTCGTTTCATGGCCATCATTACTGATACTGGTATTTTAATTCCAGATTTTTATTTAATTAATTGAATTTAATTAATTAAATTTAAATTCGCCAGCTGCCGTGGCGGGATTTGAACTCATGACTCTGGATTTTAGTCCAGGCCTATTAGTTTAGTAACATAACCACTATGCTACCGTACCCAGAATAGAAGGATATGTTGATAGGGTGAGATGAGGTAAGTGGGATGAGGCTCGTGTGGAGCATGGACCCCGGCATGGACCTGTTGCGCTGAATGGCCTATTTCTGTGCTGTAAATTCTCTGTAATTCTATATAAAAGCAGCCCGTAGATAGGCAATTCTTTGAGCAACTGGTGGTGATTTTAATATTAGGGATTGGCTTTTAGACATTGTGACATAAACTGGGAACAATTTGGTTCTTTGCCAAATAAAGGAAATACATTTAGAAGTAGTGCAGTATTACTCCTAACACAAGATGTAAGCTGGAGGAGAGGTGCTGTATTTTATCAAAGAGTTCACAGTGCCCCAGAATCTGTATATGAGGAAATATTCAAGTGATCTTAATTTTATTAGATTTCATAATCCAAAGAAGCTAACAGCAAAAAGATTTTACTGATGCAGCGGAGACATTAGGAAAGATTAATCAGAAATCGGAATCATTAGGGAGCATGTCAGAAGAAAAAAATGAATTTAAGGAAAAGTTTTCAGCACTACACTCAAAGTATGATATAATGATGTGCTGTAATTTTAATGTGCAGGCTCAAGTGAGTAAAAGGGTTGTCAAAGATTAATGGGGTAGAACGATTGTTTTTTTTTTGAAAAAAATAATTTTAAGGAATGAGGGAAAGTAGAAAACTGAAATCATAGAATCTTACTTTACAGAAGCAGGCCATTAGGCCCATTGTGCCTGTGCTAGCTCTTTGAATCCAATTATCCAATTAGTCTCACTCTCCTGCTCTTTCCCTGCAAATTTTTACTTTCCCCTTTCCTTTTCCTTTTCAAGTGTATATTCAATTCCCTTTTGAAAGTTACTATTGAATCTGCTTCCACCGCCCTTTCAGATAGTGCATTCCAGATCATAACAACTCATTTAATTTCTCCTCATCTCCCCTCTGGTCATTTTGCCAATTATCTTAAATCTGTGTCCTCTGGTTACCAACGCTCCCGTCAGTGGAAACAGTTTCTCCTTATTTACTAGGCTGAATATAGAAAGTTCAGAGGGGAAGTGAAAAAGGTAATAAGTGGGGCAAAGAGAGAGTACAGGAATAGACTGGCGGCAAACATAAAAGGGAATCCAAAAGTCTTCTACAGGCATATGAATAGTAAACGGGTAATAAGAGGAGGGGTGGGACTGATTAGGGATCAAAAAGGAGATCTACTCATGGAGGCAGATGGCATGGCCGAGGTACTAAATGAGTACTCTCCATCTGTCTTTACCAAGGAAGAAGATGCTGCCCGAGACTCAGTTAAGGAAAATTTAGTTGAGATACTGGATGGGCTAAAAATTGATGAAGAGGAGATACTAGAAAGGCTAGCTGTACTTAAAGTAGCTAAGTCACCCAGTCCGGATGGGATGCATCCTAGGTTGCTGAGGGAAGGGTGGAAATTGCGGAGGTACTGGCCATAATTTTCCAAACATCCTTAGATACAGGGGTGGTGCTAGAGGACTGGAAAATTGCAAATGTTACACCCTTGTTCAAAAAAGGTGTAAGGATGATCGCAGCAACTAGAGGCCAGTCAGTTTAATCTCGATGGTGGGGAAACTTTTAGAAACGATAATCCAGGATAGAATTAGCAGTCACTTGAACAAGTGTGGCTTGATTAGGGAAAGCAATGAACGGATTTGTTAAAGGCAAATCATGTTTAACTCACTTGATAGAGCTTTTTGATGAGGTAACAGAGAGGGCCGATGAGGGCAATGCAGTTGATGTGGTGTATATGGACTTTCAAAACGCATTTGATAAAGTGCTGGTCATCAAGATTGAAGTCCATGGAATAAAAGGCACTGTAGCAGCGTGGATACAGAATTGGCTAAGTGACAGGAAACAGAGAGTAGTGGTGAATGGTTGTTTTTCGGACTGGAGGGAGGTGTACAGTGGTGTTCCCCAGGAGTTGGTGCTGGGACCACTGCTTTTCTTGATATATATTAATGACTTGGACTTGGGTGCACAGGGCACAATTTCAAAATTTGCAGATGACACAAAACTTGATAGCGTAGAGAACAGTGAGAAGGATAGTGGTAGACTTCAAGAGGATGTAGACAGGCTGGTGGCACGAGCGGACACGTAGCAGATGAAATTTTACGCAGAAAAACGCGAAGTGATACATTTCGGTAGGAAGAATGAGGAAAGGCAATATGAACTAAAGTGTACAATTCTAAAAGGGGTACAGGAACAGAAGGATCTGGGGGTAGATGTACACAAATCATTGAAGGTGGCAGGGCGGGTTGAGAAAGCGGTTAAAAAAGCATACGGGATCCTGGGCTTTATAAATAGAGGCATAGAGTACAAAAGCAAGGTAGTCAAGATGAACCTTTATAAAACACTGGTTTGGTCACAGCTGGAGTATTGTGTCCAGTTCTGGGCATCACACTTCAGGAAAGATGTGAAGGTCTTAGAGAGGGTGCAGAAGCGATTTACTAGAATGATTCCAAGGATGGGGGACTTTGGTTACATGGATAGACTGGAGAAGCTGGAGTCGTTCTCCTTAGAGCAGAGAAAGTTGAGAAGAGATTTGATAGAGGTGTTCAAAATTATGAGGGGTCTAGACAGAGTAGATAGAGAGAAACTGTTCCCATTGGCAGAAAGGTCAAGAACCAGAGGACATAGATTTAAGGTGATTGGTAAAAGAACCAAAGGTGACATGAGGAAAAACTTTTTTACACAGCGAGTGGTTAGGATCTGGAATGCACTGCTCGAGGGGGTGGTGGAGGCAGATTCAATCATGGCTTTCAAAAGGGAATTGGATAAGTACTTGAAAGAAAAAAATTTGCAGGGCGATGAGGATAGGGCGAGGGAGTGGGACTAGCTGGATTGCTCTTGCATAGAGCCGGCACGATCTCGATGGGCCAAATGGCCTCCTTCCGGGCTGTAACCTTTCTATGATTCTATGATTCTACTCCTCAGAATTTTGAACACCTCTATTAAATCTCCCCTTGACCTTCTTTGCTCTAAGAAAAACAATCCTAGAATACAGAAAAATCCAGGGACCCAATATTCCTTTATCACAAAAAATGGGAAAAATTATTTCATTGTTTTTTTTAATCTCCTGAATTAAAAAAACCTCGATAAAAATTGCAAAACGTCATAGCTTCAAAACCTGTGATTTCTGAAGATGCAATTTAATGAACAGCAATGAAACAATAGGAGCCAATCATGACACTGCAATAATGATCTTTTCTCTCTTCTGAAGCAAATAATGTGACACTGAACCAGTATAAATGTCAAAAAGTCTTTCATCCAGCTGTGGAATTATACAACATTTGGTGAAAGGGACTGAACAGCAACTGAGAAAATGCCGATTTAACAATGAGGCTATGCAAATGCAGTATCAGTGCAAAGCAAGGACATGTTAATGAAATGTTAGCAAGGATGTGCCAAGCAATGTATTAGAAAGTGAAGACAGCAGAGTTATGCAAATTACACTAAGTACCTGCCATAATAGGAAGGAGAAATTACTACTGGAAAGAATTGCAATGGGCTGAACATCCTGGCCAGGAAATTCCTCGGAGCTGCTCCTGCTCGGCCACCGAAACTTCGCCAGATGTGTGGCGGAATGCCCCGCTGGCACGTTGTGAAAGGGGCTTCCATTGCATTTCGCAAAGTTACGCTAGCCTATCAGGAGCAACTCCGAGGGTATTCACAGTCCCTGTCTCGGTCCCCACGTGTTTAAAAACTAAACTAGCACATAAAACAAGGGCAAAACAAACAGCAGCTGGTAGAGGTCCAGGAGTTAGGGAGCTCACTTCAGAAGCTATGGCTGATTTGTCTTGGAAGGAAAGTTTAGAAAATGTTGAGCTGTGGAGACTATAGGAGAGAAAAGAACTAGTGGTATATACCATACTAATCATATATCCTGTGATTTGAACTATAAGTTATATTAACATCTCCATACACAGATGATAGTGCATATAATAACAACAGAATGCCCAAATGGATATGAGTATTTATGTAGTCATTAGGTATCCTCTTTTTATTCATTCATGGGATGTGGGCGTTGCTGGCAAGGCCAGCATTTATTGCCCATCCATAATTACACTTGAGAAGGTGGTGGTGAGTCGCCTTCTTGAACCGCTGCAGTCCGTGTGGTGAAGGTTCTCCCACAGTGCTGTTAGGAAGGGAGTTCCAGGATTTTGACCCAGCAACGATGAAGGAACGGCGATATATTTCCAAGTCGAGATGGTGTGTGACTTGGAGGGGAACGTGCAGGTGGTGTTGTTCCCATGTACCTGCTGCCCTTGTCCCTCTAGGTGGTAGAGGTTGCGGGTTTGGAAGGTGCTGTCGAAGAAGTCTTGGTGAGTTGCTGCAATGCATCCTGTGGATGGTACACACTGCAGCCACGGTGCGCCAGTGGTGGAGGGAGTGAATGTTTAGGGTGGTGGATGGGGTGCCAATCAAGCGGGCTGCTTTGTCCTGGATGGTGTCGAGCTTCTTGAGTGTTGTTGGAGCTGCACTCATCCAGGCAAGTGGAGAGTATTCCATCACACTCCTGACTTGTGCCTTGTAGATGGTGGAAGGGCTTTGGGGAGTCAGGAGGTGAGTCACTCGCCGCAGAATACCCAGCCTCTGACCTGCTCTTGTAGTCAGAGTATTTATATGGCTGGTCCAGTTAAGTTTCTGGTCAATGGTTACCCCCAGGATGTTGATGGTGGGAGATTTGGCGATGGTAATGCCGTTGAATGTCTAGGGGTTGTGGTTTGAGTCTCTCTTGTTGGAGATGGTCATTGCCTGGCACTTGTCTGGCACGAATGTTACTTGCCACTTATCAGCCCAAGGCTAGATGTTGTCCAGGTCTTGATGCGTGTGAGCACGTACTACTTCATTATTTGAGGAGTTGCGAATGGAACTGAATACTGTACAGTCATCAGCGAACATCCCCATTTCTGACCTTATGATGGAGGGAAGGTCATTGATGAAGCAGCTGAAGATGGTTGGGCCTAGAACACTGCCCTGAGGAACTCCTGCAGTAATGTCGTGGGGCTGAGATAATTGGCCTCCAACAACCAGTACCATCTTCCTTTGTGCTAGGTATGACGCCAGCCACTGGAGGGTTTTCCCCCTGATTCCCATTGACTTCAATTTTACAAGGGCTCCTTGGTGCCACACTCGGTCAAATGCTGCCTTGATGTCAAGGGCAGTCACTCTCACCTCACCTCTGGAAGTCAGCTCTTTTGTCCATGTTTGGACCAAGGCTGTAACAAGGTCAGGAGCTGAGTGGTCCTGGCGGAACCCAAACTAAGCATCGGTGAGCAGGTTATTGGTGAGTAAGTGCCGCTTGATAGCACCGTCGACGACACCTTCCATCGCTTTGCTGATGATTGAGAGTAGACTGATGGGGTGGTAATTGGCCGGATTGGATTTGTCCTTTTTGTGGACAGGACATGCCTGGGCAATTTTCCACATTGTCGGGTAGATGCCATTGTTGTAGCTGTACTGGAACAGTTTGGCTAGAGGCGCAGCTAGTTCTGGAGCACAAGTCAGCACTACAGCCGAAGACTGTAAAGTGATTTGGGATGTCCTGAGGTTGTGAAAGTTGTTGTATAATTGCAAGTCTTTTTATTTCAACTCTAAGAGCAATCATGACCGGCATCAACTCACTTGAGGAACGGTTACAGGCAACTACGAGAGATTCCGAAACCTCATAGATAACCATTGTTCAATGCCCACATAGTTCAGTGAGCATTGTGAAAAGATGAATTCCACCCGTGGCATACAGAGCTGCTCAGGTACATCTGACCGACACTTATGTCAGTTCCAATTCTGCAACATCACTTGTCTTGAGAAGGTGACAATAACCATCACCTCTGAAAGCACTGAACCCACAGTGAATACAGCAACAAAGGCCTCGGTCACAGATAAAACATAGTCAGGGTTAGTCACAGGTACAGATAGTAGGCTTTGGAGCCATCCACCAGTGCTACTTCCTTAACAAGGAGTTTCAGTAGGGCACATCCAAGAGGAATTTTATGACACACAAAGGGCAGAAATAGCAGCAAAACACATCAAGTGTGCCTTACTAGTGCTGAGAATGAATTAATTTTTAATATATCTTCCAGTCTATCATTCTGCAGAAAATGAAATGTCAATTGTCTACAAGGCAAACAAGCAAAAGTGGTTGATTCCTTGTGGTTGCCTGTCCTTAATAGTAAACAATTTTACAACACCAAGTTATAGTCCAGCAATTTTATTTTAAATTCACAAGCTTTCGGAGATTTCCTCCTTCCTCAGGCAAATGTTTCAAGAGCTCCTTGAAGCCTACGCATTTATACATATAGAACAATACATGGTGTTTACAGACTGCCCCTGCAACTGCCCGTTGCCAAGGCAATCACCGTGTTCAGACAGAGAGGTGTCACCTGCAGAACCCCCGAATACACATTCAACAAAAAAACAAACAGGGAAAAAAAACAGAGAAAAAAAACAGAGAGAGGCAGAAACATCCGGAAGGCAGAGAGAGCCAGCAAATGACCCATTATATTAAAAACAGATAACATTTGTTCGCTGGTGGGGTAACGTGTAGCGTGACCTATTGTGGTAGTGAAGATCACCACTGTCCTTAATAGGACAGTGGTGATCTTCACTACCACAATAGTGCACTCCCAGATGGCTGACTGCCCCTACAGAGCTTGGTAGACCAGATGGCACACTTCCATCATAGTCTCCCTGGTGAGCCTCAGTCTTTTCCATCATGCACAGAAAACTGACTCTTTTGTTACACTGCAGTACCACCTGATACGGGTCTTGTGTCTCCTGTGCCCTCTGCACTTCGTGATCACTCTCTCCTCCGCCATTCCAATATATCTACCAATGACATCTGCAACCATTGCCGTAGCCAGAAAACTCCTCTATACCATTGTTTTCTATGGTGATAGGTTGAAATTTTCCCTTCACTGAGCTCACTAACTCCAAGTCTCATCTGGAGTAAAATAAGAAAGAAAGAAAGAAGTTGCATTTATATAGCACCTTTCAAGACCTCAAGACGTCTCAAAGCGCTTTGCAGCCAATTAAGCACTTCTGAAGTGTAGTCACTGTTGTAGTGTAGGAAATGTGACAGCCAATTTGCGCACAGCAAAGTTCCACAAACAGCAATGAAAGAAATGACCAAATTTTTGTTTTTTAGGTGTAGGTTGAGGGATAAATATTGACAAGGCCACCTCCTCTTCTTCGAAACAATATTATGGGATCTTTTACATCCACCTAAGAGGGCAGATGTAGTCCTGGTTTAACGTCTCATCCAAAAAATGGCACCTCCAACAGTGCAGCACTCCCTCAGTACCTGTGTTATCTGCTCAAGTCTCCAGAATGGGGCTTGAATCCATGTCCTGCTGACTCAGAGACAAGGAATGTTACCACTGAACCAAGGCTGATACCGTATTCACTTATCAACTTGACTCTCTACAGCTATGGAACGCTGTATGTGTTACTCATTACTGAGTCAAATGACCTTTAATAAGTAAAATGTATGTTGTTTTCTCACTTTTGCTTAGCCTTTTTTTTCCTTATTGGAGGGGTACAAATCTCATAGCAATGGCAACCTAGCAGATCATCCAATGGTGCAACTACCAACATTGTCCCATTTTTTAAAATTCATGCCTTTTTGTTGGGATAGGCAACACAGGAATGTTAAGGTCCCAAGGCTTCTTAAAAATAAATCTGGAAAACCAAAAGAAAACTGAGGAACAAAGGTATTATTTTTTTTAAAGTAGAGGTATCAAGAAGACATCAAATCATTTTCAGCTACAGCTATAGCAAACAGTTTTGAACAAATACATAAAAAGTAGTCCAAAATTAAATGACAAGCACGTAGCTGAGATACTCACAATGTTTTCCCATGAGTATTTGTTGCAGATAATTGTAAAGATATTCAGAAACCTGAAGCCGCATTTTTCTCGAAGGCCAGTAGAGTATTCAGTTCAAGTATACAAGGAAATGTAATTAGGAAAAGCTAAAAGTAGGTATGCCATCATGCCAAAGAAGCATGAATCTGAAAATATTAAAGCAATTGAAGGAAGATGTAGTGGGGAACTTTGGCTCAAACCTTCTGTAGTTCATTAGAAGTACGGGCAGTACCAGCACACTGCAAGATAGTTAATGTAACACCACTATTCAAGAAAGGCCAGAAGCATGCACTTTATGAACTGCAGGACAGTTAGCTTGACTTCGATCCAATGCAAAATATTACAGGCTATTATAAGGGAAACTATGCAGGGTCATTTATCTAAATTGAACATGATCAATGACAAGCAGCGTGGATTTAGAAAGGGGAGGTCATGCAATATGACTCATGCTTTACAACCTCATTATGTTATTTTTCTCAGATGTCATGACAACAGCAGACATGCAGGTGCAGTTGACAAGACATATCTGGATGCTCAAAAAGTATTTGATAAGATCCCTCACAAGAGATGTTTAGAGAAGGCAGTGACTCATACAATAAAGAAGAAAATTTGGAAATTGTGTAAAAAGAATAGCTTCAGATAACAGAGTGCTTATATATAATTTGTTAAGCACCTTGAGATGTTTACGTTAAAGGCACTATATAAATGCAAGTTTGTTGTTGTTATCTTGAATTTAAAAATCAATAGATTCCCCAAGAGCTGTAGCTTGTTGTAGTGCATGGTGTGGATAATTGAAAAATATAGAAAGAAAGAATTTATGTAGCGCCTTTCATAACCTCAGGACGTCCCAAAGCACTTTACAATTATTGAAAGACTTTTGAATTGTAGTCACTGTTGTAATGTAGGGAAACGCAGCAGACACTTATCACACTGATGTAGTAAGGGACATTCATGTGAAGGCGGGCTAAAGCAAATTGTTAGCTCAAAGTAAAGGCAGCTTTATATACCCTCGAGTCATGTCTATATCTGAATTGAGAGTGCTTGATGCGGACACAGGGTCCCAAAATATGAAAGTGCTCCACGTCCCAGCTCTAACATCCATCACTTTAATAAGTATAAAATTCAGCCAAAGAAAGAACTTATTAAACAGAAGCCAGTACGTTATTTCTAATGTATCCCAAGCCTATTGAACCCTGGCAAAGAACAGTGAAATGAAACCTGACGTTGCTGTCACAGAGCATTAAAACCCTTCTGTCATTACACATCAAGGACATGGTCCACACTGACAGCAGCACAAACCACCTAAAAATGGAACACAACTTCACAAACAAAAGCATGTCTGCTACATACTGTTAGTATTGATCTGAATTGTGTCCTGCCTGTCAATTACACTTGATGAATCGTTTACTTGTCATCTGGTACTGTTACAATGAATGTGATTATTATTAGTCTAGTAGACATTCTCATGCAGATTACAAGTGATCTAATGGACAGTGAGAGGCACCACAGGCATTAACTACCAAACAAGCAAATACAGTGTACAGATATAATGGGACTGGCCAGATGGACTGCGGTAGTCTTTTCCAACCATCTACTTCCCTATGTTCATAGAATCATAGAATCATACTGCACAGAAGGAGGTCATTTGGCTCATCATGCCTGTGCCAGCTCTTTAAAAGAGCTATGTAATTAGTCCCATTTTGCTCTTTCCCCATAGCTCTTCAAGTGTTTCTTTATCAAGTATATATCCAATTCACTTTTGTTCATATAAGTAAGTTTAAAACTTGTCTGAGTTCAAAAGACATTTAAAAACCAGCCCTAAATCCTTTATTATGTTATATCTTTCCACCTCACATGCAGCTATTCACAATTCTCTCTGTGATGGAACTCTGCACCTTAGAAAGAGAAGACCTGGTGTGAAGATTTGGAGAATGCAAGTTACCAACTACTTCATCAGAAATCTCTTACAGAAATCTCTTATATATGGAATAAACTAGCACCAGCTGGACCAAAAGGAAAAAGTGCAGATTTACTAAAAAATCATTAAAAGGAATTTGACACACTTTTGACACATGTCTAGTCCTATGAAAGGTAAGAATAACCAGATTCATAGATGCGTGTGTTTGTAGTGGAAAGATAATAGAGACAATCCATATAATTAATCACAGAAGTCTGGATCATAATGGCGCCAGCTAAATTGGAAAAATGGGCTTGTCTTGTTCCTGATCTCTTGCAAGTTGTTACCTGAAATTATATCCATATCAACTGCTGCCTCAATACTTCAGGTTCTAAATGTTTATAAATGACTAGCACTGAAAAAATAACAATTAGCTGCCTTCAATGCAATATTTTGGCAAGATGCCCTTTGCAGCCAATTTCTCAAATTGTTTGTGAGTAAACAGTTGCAGTGATATTCTTAATAAGAGATGATCACAAGGGGTTTTAGTGACTAATTTCATAAGTAGGCAGAACCTTATCCATTTAGAGGCATATGTGCAAAGAACACAAAACCCTAAACTAATAATTACAAGGACAACAGTCACATTGTGAAAATCTCCATTTATTCCACATTAAGAACAATTTAATTTCACAACTGTGCCTGTTAGTATTGTAGACATCTGTTGTGAGCTGTAAATAGCTCCTACTACCAAAGTGTCAGATGCCAGGATAGAAAATCCAGATTTGTGCATTTAAACTTCACAAAGCTATAAACGTGTCAAGCTTCCCTATGAATTCTTAGCAGAAATATAGAACTTAATACATAGGGTATATAGAATAAAATATATTAATCACAACATTGGCTGGTATGTAACATACCAAAACAATTAATATTCACATGCACATATTCCTCTAACAATTCTGCACAATCTCTGTGGTCTTAATTCATTTAAAATTTACAAATTAAATGTATAGAATCGCCTTGGTTCAGTAGTTCACTTGTCTATGTGATGCAAATGGTGAGTGTGATTCCCATAGCTGTCTATCACTGGCGCACACTTGTTTCAGTTGAGGAGTTGGGAAGTAAAGTTGGTTCTGGGCTGGCAAAGGACTGGAGTGTAAGGTCCATGTACGAAACCTGACACAAACTGCAGTACAGGGTCTAGACCAAACGCTAGGGATTAAGTACTGAGTGGATTTAACTATGCAATTATATTTAAATCTATAGATAGTTACATTGAATCGTTAAATGTAAACATGGTACAGAAATTGAGATATTTTGGATTGGAGTTAGAAATACAGGGAAATGTGAAGAATTCAGTAACTAAAGTGGTCAATTACTGAAGCTGCTGAACTGAAATCCAGGCTTTCCGGACCCATATATGGCCCAGACAAAACTCAGTCAATCACTTAAGGGCTGCAGTGCTGGCTTATCAGCCTTACCCAACTTGAATTCCTAGGCCACAGCAACCCTCATGCATCCCTCCCCCTCTGCTATTCTGCAGTAATCATTTACACTTCCTCTGGACTCATCTTTTCATAGAATCATAAAAAGTTTCAGCACAGAAGGAGGCCATTCAGCCCATCATGTCCATGCCGGCCGAAAAAGAGCTATCCAGCTTAATCCCACTTTCCAGCACTTGGTCCATAGCCTTGTAGGTTACGGCACTTCAAGTGCACATCCAAGTACTTTTTAAATGAGTTGAAGGTTTCTGCCTCTACCACCCTTTCAGGCAGTGAGTTCCAGACCCCTACCACCCTCTGGGTGAAGAAATTTCTCCTCAGCTCCCTTTTAGTTCTTCTACCAATTACTTTAAACCTATGCCCCCTGGTCATTTTCCTTCCTATCCACTCTATCTAGGCCCCATATAATTTTATACACCTCAATTAAATCTCCCCTCAGCCTTCACTGTTCCAATGAAAACAACCCCAGTCTATCCAATCTTTCCTCATAGCTAAAATTCTCCAGTCCTGGCAACATCCTTGCACATCTCCTCGGTACCTTCTCTAGTGCAATCACATCTTTCCTGTAATGTGGTGACCTATAACTTGTTTCTATACTTGTCCCATTATCACCCCCTTTTGCCTTGCACCATCATCACTTTTGTCATTTAATTACTACTGCCTTTACCCTATCACAGTCCTCTAAATTTTGTTCTTTTCCTGCCACCACCCCCCTTTTCCATGTCTCTGTAGTTGCTTAAAAGCTGTTCATCTTTAACATCTCCCAGTTTTGATGAAAAGTCAATGACCTGAAACTAAAGATGCTGCCTGACCTGCTGAGTGTTTCCAACATTTTGGGGGTTAAATTGGTTAACCCCCGAAAATGGACACGGGCATCACATTGCGCGATTAACCCACACCCAGACGACCCGATGCAGGTAGGATGAGACATTTGTGCTACCACAGGACTTACCTCCTGCATGCGAAAAATCCAGGCCTTGTCTCTCTGACAACCTGCCAAAATCTCTTAAAGGTAGCCGGTATCTGTTATTTGCTAAAATTAACAGTCTGCTGTCTGCACGGAGTCTGAACAGAAATCAGACATCGCACATGTAAAGCACAGATGCAGGTCCCCTCCATATTGAATAAAGGTTGCGCACCATTAAATCCCAATCCTCCAATCTGCATGCCAGACCTCACCAATCTGCCGATCTGAGTTGTGCCAGGCGCATAGCACCACGAACATGGATGCAGTGCAGGAAGAAGTTCAATGCTTTGACACAAGTGGTCAAGGTGAGTGAGGTCAACTGTCAAATGGCGTCTCCTACCAGCTGCACCACTAGCCTCATCCACTGCTCCACGCACTACACCCCCCATCACCCATATACCAACAAACTCTTTCAATCGGTACTCAACTCTTCCAATCAGATGCTTCCTCTCACCCTTACACATTACCACTGTTGCAAGCCGCACACCCACAACTCACAGGCCACACACACTGTCAGCTATTCAACCATGACAGGCACATCATTTAGACATATGTCCCGTTTTCTTGCAGGAGAAGGTGGCGCATAACAGGAGGCAGCAAGTGGCAGTGGTATTTAACCCCTTGAGCGTGTTCCACCATTCAATGAGATCATGGTGGACCTGTGATCAAACTCCATATACCTGCCTTAGCCCCATATCCCTTAATACCCTTGGTTCACAGAAATCTATCAATCTCAGATTTAAAATTCACAAGTGAGCTTGTATCAACTGCTGTCTGCAGAATAGCGTTCCAAACTTCTCCCACCCTTTGAGTGTAGAAACGTTTCTTAACTTCATTCCGGCACATCCTGGCTCTAAATGTTAGGTTATGTCCCCTTGTCTTAGTATTCAAGTATAGGAGACCTCTATAAACAGTTACAAATGCATCTGCAGCTAGAAGCAATAATCCAGCAACTAACCTGTAAATTCTGCATTGTCCCTTTAAATAGCGCTGATGGGGGGGCACTCTAAGGCATGCTCAGATGGTTGCAGTTATGACAGTGCATTGTGTGGAGCGTTAAGTCCCAAAATAGTGTCTATCACTTTAAATCAGCCTTGCTCACTGATCAAATGCATTTTCTCCTTACTTTACAAGCTGCCAGCATTCATTATTTGCGCATACGGAGCACATCACGCACGCATCTAAGACACCATTTTGGATGTTCGGGAGGCCGCGTAGCACCGAAACAACGGGCACTAGACAGACCAATTTCTAGCCCAATCAGTTTTTATTTCAGATTTCCAGCATCCGCAGCATTTTGCTTTTGTTTGAATGGTGCACCCTGCTGGCTAATTGTCAAACAGTCTCAAGGAAATCCTGCTGGAACTCCAACAATGCTGGTATGGGAGAATATAATGGGATGAGAAAGTCAGAGAGAAAAAAAGTTGATTAAATAAAAACTGTAACATCCCTTTTCTGAATCTTCTTGAAGTGTCAACTTAATATCTCACTGAAAAACAAATGTTTATCGTGTAACACTTTACAATCTACTCTTAATTCAAAGTCCTTCAATTCGAATAATCTTATAATTGCATTTTTTCATGCACTAACTCTCAATTTTGCTGTGTCATTTACATTGCCTAATTTGAATTATCGGATAATTCCATTTTATCAGCGCAAGAAACTTTAAATTATCATGAGTAGCCTGTATTAAAATTTCTAGAGCGATCTGATGATCCTTTTTTACTGACAGCCCTGCTTCACAATCAGCCTGCAGATCATTGCTTTCATATGTATATTACCATGCAAATGACAAGTAGATTCATAGATAAAGGGCATTATGCCAATGTCAATATTCCTGTGTTCATCAGAATTTTACTCTTTTTTTCTCCCTAACTCTTATGTTTCTGTTCAGTTGCATAGTTTTGCAGAATCACACATATCTCAGGCCCAATGGGAATTTCAGGAATCACATCTCTTGCCTAAAATGGTCGCTGAATGCATTCAAAATGGCTGCTGCAGCCAAAACACTCAGAGTTTCCAAGATCCACCACATTTGATAGTGCAAGACTTATAGGCCAAGCAAAAAGCCTGCATTCTGCCATGTCTTTTCTGTCTCTTTTGGTTGCTGAGCAGAGCTTACAACACATAGAAACCAGTTTCTGTTCTCTGTCTGCATAATTTTCAGTGAACTAACTGCTGATATGATTTTCCAGCTAAGTTACACAGCACAAAAAAGAATTGAGATGCTGATCAGAGTACTGTAAAACTAAGCAGAAGAGAAACAGCAGAGGAAAAAAGGACATAATTTAGAAGGACAGAGGAAGGGCCTGGAAAAATGAAAGGAAAACAAGAAATTTGTTAGAAGAAGAAAGCAGTCAGAAAGAAAGAGAGAAAGAAAGAACTTGCATTTATATAGCGTCTTTCACGACCTCAGGATGTCCCAAAGCGCTTTATAGCCAATGAAGTATTTTTGAAGTATTGTCACTGTTGTAATGTAGGGGAACACGGCAGCCAATTTGCACACAGCAAACTCCCACAAACAGTGATGAAATAAATGACATCATCATCTGTTTTTGGTTGAGGGATAAATGTTGGCCAGGACACTAGGAGAACTCCCCTGCTCGTCTTTGAATAGTAGCGTGGGATCTTTTACATCCACCTGAGAGGGCAGACAGGGCCTCAGTTTAATGTCTCATCCAAATGACAGAACCTCCAACAGTACAGCATTTCCTTAGTACTGCACTGAAGTGTCAGCCTAGATTATGTGCTCAAGTCTCTGGAGTTGGGCTTGAACCGACAATCCTTCGACTCAGAGCTGAGAGTGGTACCACTGAGGCAAGACTGACCGAAAAGAGTTAGACAAACAGATTTCAGATAAAATCTGGGGCAAAAACAATGAAAATAGCAGAAACATATTAGCAATGCTTTCCTATAGATACAATATTAATACATATAGACAAATTGTCATTTAGCTAGCTCTCTATTTCCTCATCCTCTTCTATGATCCTCCTTTATCCGTAGACCAAAAAACGATTTCCAGACAGTGCTTTTTCCAAGGTAGCACATATCACACCAAGAACTTACTGGGGTATATTTTGATTTTGTGCAATAGTGTAAAACGGGCGATAGGAGTGGGCAGCTTATTTTACATCTATTTGACGTCAATGGAAATAAAAATAGGGAGAGATGTAAAATGGGCTGCCGACTCACTATCATCCATTTTACACTATTGCACAAAGTCAAGATCTACCCCACAGTGTGAGATACTGCAAGTGCAAACCCACGTCCTACCATCCTGTCCGATCCCAGTCACTACCATGCCTTCTCCCAGCGGTAGATTCCCCTTTCCTCTCAGTCCATACCGTGCTGCTCCAGAATTTTCCTTCCAAAAGATGCAAATACTGCACATCAATTGCTGTACACTTTTAGCTACCTATAATTTGAAAATCTGCTACCAGACACAAGAAATCATTCGATGACAATGTTTGAAAATGCAGTGTTTTAATTTACTAAATGCTGCATTTTCAAACTTGATTGAGCAGTCAATTGTGAGTCACTCCAACATGTGGCAGTGTGCTGAGTAATCACTCCTTTCAGTATGTCATAGCAGCAATGGAGCATTCTCCATCACTCTCCAACTGTACACTTTTTGACCATCGGGCAGCATTTTTTTTGAAATGTGCAAAAAGACTTGAAAAGTAAGTTACTATTGATTGTTTCAACCAAAACCAAAACTACTTGTTATCTAATAGTTCAAATTGAAAATATGTAGCACTGTTCTCTACTGTTGGCCATTTATTATGTCTGCATGCACATTCATGCTGATCAAGAATTATGTAAATACTGGGGAATGAAATAGTCTATTGCCTTTTGAAGGGGTATAGTCTGGGGCAAAGTAGTAATGAGGCAAGTATGATCACCCACAATTGTTGGTACTATGTCAATACATTGCAACATCATATATACATATATGTGTATACATATATATATATATATTATATATATATATATATAGATAAGCAAATTGTTGTACATAGGAACATAGGAATTGCTAGACGAGAAAAGACCAAGGCCCATCTAGTTTGCCTTCTACGATCCTAGTAGTCACATGATACAACAATAATGGAGTTGTTGGCTAATCATAGCAATCAATCTGTATCAATTAGTCTACAACAGACCCAGACATGAGGAGAGGAAAACCCCAGTGGTGGAGAACTTTGGGAACCATAGGCCTAATGTCACCTGTTCCTCCCAAGCATGCTACATTTACCATAGAATCATAGAAAGTTACAGCACAGAAGGAGGCCATTCGGCCCAGCATATCTGTGACAGTCAAAAAGAACTATCCAGCTTAATCCCACTTTCCAGCACTTGGTCTTGTGGGTTACGGCACTTCAAGTACTCATCCATGTACTTTTTCAATGAGTTGAGGGTCCTGCCGCTACCACCCTTTCAGGCAGTGAGTTCCAGACCCCCACCACCCTTTGGGTGAAAAAATTTCTCCTCAGCTTCCCTCTAATCCTTTTACCAATTACTTTAAATCTATGCCCCCGGTCACTGACCGCCTCTGCTAAGGGAAATACGTCCTCCCTTTACACTCTATCAACACGTCATGTCTCAAATTACTCATATACTGTATCCGAAAATATTATTTTCTGGGAGAAATCTATCGAATTAGCATTTGAATTAATCAATACTAACTGTTTCAATCGTCTCTCTTGGCGCCTGTTCCATAGATTGACCACTCGCTCACTGAAATATTGGCCTGGCTTTTCACTCCGAACAGTGGAGGGGGAGGGGGCATTTCTGGGCGGGAAACCCGGAAGTATGGGTTTCCCGGACATCCATACAATTTTGACGTAAGGGCGTCGTTTATATTTTTTCTGCAGGTTTCCTGCGTGACAGCCAGCCAGATTAATAGGCTTTCTGTCTGTTGGATGGGAAAGCAGCCGGGGAGCAGATAAGTCTGACGTTGGGGGCTTAGGGCCAGACATCAAGAGGGGGTTGGTCATCGGGGAGAGGGGGTTGGTCATCGGGGAGAGGGGGTTGGTCATCGAGAGGGGGTCGGTCATCGGGGGGTTCAGAGACATCATGGTGGGGGGTCGGACATCAGGGGCTCAGATATTGGGGGGTAGGTCAGACAGTGAGGGTGTCGGACATTGGGAGGGTCGGTCATCGAAGGGTGGGACATCGGGGGGCCAGACATTGGGAGGGTCGGTTATTGGAGGGTCAGACATCAGGGGGGTCGGACATCGGTGATTGGAGACAGCGAGGGAGGGGTTTCAGACATCAGGGGAGGTCAGGTCGGTCATCGGGGGGGGACCGGACACCGGGGGGGGGGGTTAGTCATCGAGGGGGTGGGGGTCGTCCGATTGCGTGTGTGGCATCGCGGCAGGTAGGCTTGTTGGGCCTGGAGGAAACACTCCTGCTCCTCCTCGCCCACAAGCAGTGCAATAAAGGCTTACCTGTTGATCTGGCCCTTCTCGCCTCCTCTTACGTGGCATGAATCAGAAGGCCTGGGAATCCCGGCCCCCAGGAGTTAAAAATAACAAAGCTATTAAAATGGATGCCTGCAGCCTCCTTAAAAGATTTTACTGACTGACCCACCTCCTGAGAGCGGGTTGGTCGCCCGCCCGTGACCTGCCTCCATTGGGGGCAGGGTTTGGGGTCGGGTTTTACGTTTTTATAACTTTTACCTACCCACCCACCCCCAATCCACCCGTCCTTGGGGGTTAAAATTACCCTCATTGTTTCTGCAGATTAGTTTTCAATTTACCCCCTCAAGCACAGGCCGTGTCCTCTGTTTCTATTGTTCTGGACAAGGTGAAACAGCTTGTCATGATCTGCATTATCAAGCCTCTTTGGAATCCTAAAAACAAAAATCACATCACCTCTCAACCTTCCCTTTTCCAATGAGAACATGCCCAATTGGCATAATCACGCCTCTTAATCCAATCCTCCATCCTCTCAATCATCCTCGTTGCTCTTTTCTGTATCTTTTCAAGAGTTGCATTATCCTTTTTCTTATCTTGTCGTTATTGTACAAATGTAATAAATAAGCTTCGCTAAGACCAAAATCAAATGGGGACAGGAAAGTGAGAGCAAAGGGTCGGGGTGATAGCTTGAATTATAATGTTTTCTGAGTTAATTATGGAAAATTAACTGAATAATTAATACTTCCACATCATTAGACACACAAGCAAAAAAATTCAAAACAATTTTAATAGTCAGGAAGTTGTGGATGGCATACATTCGAATTGGTGAAATATACTACCGGCAGGTTAGGCTCCCCATCAGCAGTACAGACTTGTAAAATGATGCCTTAAATGTTAAGAAAATCTAACCTTCTTATGTTCTTACAAGCATACCTGAGGGTTCACCAACATTCTATATACAGCATTGATCAGATCACATTTGGAGTATTGTCTACAAAACATGGTACTTACAAAATGACACTGTTTTTGGAAAGCTTTCAAATGTGCAACAAAGGATGGTGCTGGTTCTTAAATCAATGAGCTATGAGGAGAGGCTGATCAATCTAAATCTGTTCTTATTGGGGAAAAAGGTCTTAGGCGGACATGATCCACATTTTTAAAAGCATGAAGGGAACTGGTAGGACGGATAAAGTTTTATACTGAGACAAGTGAGAGACAAATGGTAAACTAAGAAAAGAGGGAACTAAACTTCAGTTACTGAATAATAAATACTTCACTCTCAGTTCATAGAATAAACTGCCACCTGGTGCAGTGTTTGTGGACTTGGATGAATATAGAAAAACTGAACAGCTCCTTGGTTCAATGGTTTAGTGCTATGGGAAGGAGGTAAAATGGCCCAATATATGACAAAAGCAGCTTGATGATTGAATAGTCTTTTCTTATCCTTACCAGTTTAGTTTCATTAGATACCTGCCTCTCTGTCATTGTTATTCCCTGCCTCAGTCTTTTCTGCAACAATTGTAAACCAACCCACTTAATTTAGGTTATTGATACAGTAATAATTAGTATAAAATACATACACACACAAGTATTTTAAACCAATTAAACAGTGTTTAATTTCTCAGTAAAGCACTCACTTCCAGTCAGTTAATGCAATTACACCCATAGTCTGGTATTATAATCTTGTAAAACCACTTCTTCCTGTCATTTGATATCAAGCCACATGGCAAAATAAAGCAGTCTTAATGACAGTGATAAGGAAAAAGCTGGTTGCAGTGAAATGAAGATAAACACATGAACAGGAAAGAATACCAATGGGAAAATGTTGAAGACTATATAATACAGATCAAACATTGTCTGGGAGTGTGTTCAAGGGTATAACTGGGCTTTCTGTTATTTGGTATTTTATCTTGGGGTTGGGGAGGGGAAGGGAGGGGAGTTTAAACAGCTTTTCAGTTCTACTAAATTCCGTTTTTTTTTCAGTGTTTGAATTTATTTTTTTGGTATAAAATCTCCTCAAGCAAGGGCTCAGCCTTCTCAATCTTACGTGCATTCACACGCCACAAGTTTAGTGTTAGTGCAAAGCCAAAAAATGCTTCGCACCAACGTTAAGTTTAGGCGTGTAAATTGGAAATACAGGCGTGAACTGACTCCAAAGTGAAGCAAGTGAGAGTCCCTCCTCCGGAGGTATCACTCCACTTGATTCCAATGTCATGTTGGTCCCTGAAGTCAGATTCAGGTCACATTTACACTAACTTCAGCATTGATGCGAAGTGAAAGCAGTTGGCGCCAACTCTACAATTGCAGTATAAATGCACCCTTAGGCACTACTACTGGATAGCTCAACTCCAGGGAATTATGGTTTGAATCTGGTCTGCCCACCCAACCCAAGGCCATGCAGACCAAGACATCCCAACCAACCTTCCCATGCCCGCCTCCCCCCCCACCCCCAAACAGCCTGCCCTTCATAGATCCCCAGAGAATTCCAACAGTGGCCCAGAAACACCCGCATAAATGTAATAATTCACACCTTTGAGTTACATCTCACTCAGTAGTTATTTATTGCTGGTCTACTTATCAACAAATCTTAACAAAGCAGCACAATCCCAGGCATTCTGCTTGTAGAACGGGTTCAAGCTCGTCTGAGAACTTAATAAAGCACTTGGATGACCTAGTTACATTCCAGCTACTTGAGAACATAATGGTTTCAGGTGCCTGCCTGTCTGCTAATTGTATCAATATCATTACATCTCCGTTCTTTTCACAAAAAGCAAAGCATTAAAGTATTCAGTTGGTTTCCTTTCTTTTAAATAGCTCTTTTAGAGTCCTTTGGTAATTATTCATTTATAAAGCAGTCCTTCAGCTCCATTGGAGGTTTAATCTGTCTTCCTCTATTTGTGCCTCTTGATGATCTCTTCCTCTGAGATGTGTTGGTTCCTGACTGAGTTTTCTTGACTTTAGGATTTGACTTTCAGACTTCAATGATTCCTTAGTTTGTGATTTGTGATTCCGGTTGTTAACTCTGGTAGGACATATTCCAGGTTTCATCACATGATGTCCTGCCTCCAATCATCCCGCCCCACACTCCCGTCATTGGTCACACGACATGTCCATCCTCTCAGTGCACCGCCTTCCTACGCCAATTGTAAAGCGAAAAGATTCTTCATTATGCGATTGGATGGTTCTTAACTATCAATCAAACTGTTCTTTTCTCCATCTCCAATATTTTTATAACTGATCAATGAAAATGATTTAAAAAACACATTTTTTGATGCCCCTATGATTTTTCTCCAGGATTGCTCACAGCAATGTCTAGGAGATTACTCTTTAACTATTGGAAACTCCAGAATCTGGGAGGGTTACCAACATTATTTGTGATAGAATTTACAAATTTCACCACAGAGACATGTCTTTGAATTCAAAATTCATGCCAGTCCGGTTTGTCAAGCATCCTTCAATCCAAATGTCGTGCGGCTAGATTTCCGCATCACCTTTGCCCTCATATTTTGTGGGATGATGATAGTCTTTCCTTTGAACTAGGTTTCACGTTGAACAGACAATTCAACTCAGAAATGGTAATACTAGAAGAGAAAGAACTTGCATTTATATAGTGCCTTTCACAACCTGGGGACATCCCAAAGCACTTCCCAGCCAAGTGTAGTTACTGTTGTAACGTAAGAAACATGGCAGCCAATTTGCACACAGCAAGGTTCCACAAACAGCAGTACGATAATGGCCAAATAATTTGTTTTAGTTATGTTTGTTGAGGGAAAAAATATTGACAAGGACATCTGGGAGAACTCCCCTACTCTTCTTTGAATAGTGCCATGGAATCTTTTTCATACACCTGAGAGGGCAGATGGGGCCCTCAGTACTGCACTGAAGTGCCAGCCTAGAATATGTGCTCAAGTCCTGGAATCACAACCTTCTGACTCAGAGGCGACAGTGCTACCAACTGAGTCACGGCTGACACCTCTTCAATCTCCGGTGGAATATCATTTTTGCATAATGACCATCCAATCAGAACTGTATGTTTCAACTTTGGAAGGGCTTGACTTTTCTGAGTTTTTTTTGCTGGATTTCAGCTAGACATTGTGCTGAGTGAGAAAGATACACCATACTGATGTTCTCAATTTCTTCAATGAATTCATCTTCACCTCAGGAGTACTTCATAATCACTGTCTTTGGCTGTACCTATCCGCTCAAGTAAAGACATGACTTAACTTTTACAAATCCATGATGGCTCTTTCTAATCAGTTCATATTTGTCCAAGTGCTCAGTCACTCTATCCCTAATGGTAGATTCTAGAAACTTCCCCACAACAGATGTTAGTCTAATAGATCTATAATTTCCTAGTTTATCTCTCCCATCCTTCTTAAATAATGGAGTAACACTGGCAATTTTCCAATCCAAGGGGACAATTCCTGAATCAAGAGAGTTTTGGAAAATCATGACTAAAGCATCTGCAATTCCTCAGCTACTTCTTTTAATACTCTAAGGTGGAAAACATCAGGTCCTGGAAAATTATCAATTTTTAGTCTCATTATTTTCTGCATTTTTATTTTTTAATTTATATTAAGTCGGAGTAAATTTCTCCCCTTAATTTATTTTTAGCTTCCCTCATATCTCTGGTACTTGGCCAATATTTATCCCTCAACCAACATCACTAAAAAACAGATTATCTGATCAATTATCTCAATACTGTTTGTGGGATTCTGCTGTATGCAAATTGGCTGTCCCATTTTCTGCATTACAATAGTGACTACACTTCAAAAGTACTACATTTACTGTAAATCACTTTGGGACGTGCTGAGGTCGTGAAAGGTGCTATATAAATGCAAGTTCTTTCTTTTCTGGTATTTTATCCTCATCCTTTACTGTGAAGACCGATACAAAGTAATTATTTAGCAAGTCTGCCATTACTTTATTTTCAATTACAATACCACCTGCCTCTGTCTTTAAGGAGCTCACATTACTCTTAACCCATCCTGTTTCTTTTAATATACTTGTAAAAACTTTTAGTGTTGTCCTTGATATCCTCCACAAGTTTTTTCTCATATTCTCATTTTGCAGCTCTCACTACTTTCTTTGTATCCCTTTGTTGTTCTTTATATCTCTCCCAATCTATGAGATCTCCACTATTCTTTGCATTCATATAAGCCCTTCCTTTTACCTTTATACTATAGCTCACCTCTTTTGTTGACCAAGGTTGTTTATTTACACAAGTAGAGCTCTTGACCTTTAGGGGTAAGTACGGATCTTGCATTGTATAGGAGAAGTTTCTTAACAACACTCTCCAAGAGCTTCTGATCTGCCTCAATCACATGCATATTGCACAAACTGCTCACACTCCCACACAACAGCAAGCATTTCTTTCTCAATGTGTGCATAGTTCCTATGGAGTGCGTGTTCTTGAGGCACATGCCTCTGACTGTCCTTTTCTCAAATCTGAAATGACCCGATTCTTCAGCATCACACTGTAATGTATCCTTCACATCATAGTACCTAAGAACTGGATGTTCTGTGCTTAGGTTTTTGACTTCAGTCATAGCTTGGTCCTGGGTTTCTAACTTGTTTAATTTGACACTTTTATCTTCTAGACATATCAGTAGTTCAGTTACAGTCAACAAATGTGGCAAAAGCTTTGAATGATATTTTGCCATATTTAAGATACACATTGCATGAACATACATCATTTGATTTAGGCACCTGCAGGATAGCTTCAACTTCCTTTTTGTTTGGTTTCAACCATCAGAGGTTAACACATAACCCTATGTATGCTACTTCTGTAAGGTGCAAATTAAGTTTATTTTTTAATTTCATGCAGGCAATGGAGATTCTTGTTATGGCCTATTATGGTACTATAAATGTCATTTCTATCTCCTGAAACTAAAATGTAATCTACAATTACTTCAACTCCTGGAAGAGGAGTGTATATCCAATTCCCTTTGGACAGTTTCAACTCGAGAGTTTCATGCATGTTCAGCCACTGCTATCTTCCCAAATGGAGTACAAAAGGAAGATGACATGATTCTTCGTCCAAAATAAAGAGCCCACTTTGACACCTTGACAACTAGTAAAGAAACCTTGGTTTAACTGAGTTTTCTGGTAAACATTTCTATTATCAGCGTCTTCACAATGGTTATTGCTCTTAATAAACAGTCTGTAGGTTCAGAAGTGAGCACTTTTGCAATGGTAGCACTCTCACCTTCAAGTGAGAAGGTTGTGGGTTCAAGCCCCACTTCAGAGACTTAGGCACAAAATCTAGGCTGACCTATCAGTGCAGTACTGAGGGAGTTCTGCAATGTCGGAGGTACTGTCTTTTGGATGAAATTTCTAACATCTTCCAGTCCTGATGACAGGTCATCGACCTGAGAAATTGGGCCCGATGTTAGCAGGGCTACGGGTTCTCGGCGGGGGGGCTATCGGGCACGTAGGTAATGCGCCCGGTGAAATTAGTCAGTTTCCCCCGCGATCATAGCAGACAATTCACTAATTGGAGCCACTTACCTGCTCCTCCGGGTTCCCCACTGCTGATCTGCGCGTCGGGCGGGCTGCGCATGCGCAGTAAGATCTGTCAGCTGGAGTCGTTCTAGTTAAAGGGGCAGTCCTCCACTGATTGATGCTGCAACAAATAGAAAAAATTACAGCATGGAGCAGCCCAGGAGGAAGGCTGCTCCCAGTTTAACGATGCCTCACTCCAGGTATCAATACATGGGGTGAGGAAGAGGGGGAGGACAGAGATCTTCCTCCCGGCGGGCGGGAGGAAGCGGCCTGCCTCTGCCACCAGGAAGGCCTGGCTCGAGGTGGCAGAGGAGGTCACCAGCGCCACCAACATATCGCCCACCTGCATACAGTGCCGGAGGTGCTCCAATGACCTCAGTAGGTCAGCCAAAGTGAGTACACGTAGTCTTTCCCCTACACTCCGTCTGCCACATCACCACCCCCACCCCACATCTCCTTCGGCACTGCCAACACTACTCTGTCACATCACCCCTCATACCCACTCAAACCTCATCCTCATCTTACCTGCACCTACTCACCTCGCCAGTACTCATCCCGCCACTACCACTCAACCCAATCCTCATACAATCTCATGGCTCTATCTCATACTCACCCTCTCGTGCATCTCTTCACGGCCAGCCTCACTCAACCTGCCACTACCTGTGCTGCAGCCACAGGGCATGCATCACATATGTGCAGTAGGCAGCGTAAGGCAAACGTGTCGTGAGCATGAAGGGGATGCACAAGGGTGTTTGAGGGTTTGTCATGGGTGTTACTTATATTGAATTTCTGAACAACTCACATTACATATTATATTGGCACCACTACTGCCATGTCTTCGCGAATCCTGTCTGGTTTGTGCAATAATGCCCGCTCCTGAGGATCACTATGAGGAGCCACAACTGATGCCACCCATTGTGTCATGCAGAGTGGGTGCAGGTGTATTTGCAGGGCTCTTCTGCGCAGACGACTGGGAGACGTCGGCGATGTCCCCGGTTGCACCCTGGAAGGATGCGGAGGAGAAGTTGTTGAGGGCAGTGGTGACTTTGACAGCGACAGGTAAGAAGATGGTGCTCGGGCCAGCCAGGAGCAGCTCGGCATGAAAGAGGCTGCAGATGTCCACGACTACATGTCGAGTGACTCTGAGCCTCCGTGTGCACTGCTGCTCAGAGAGGTCCAGGAGGCTGAGCCTCGGTCTGTGGACCCTGTGGCGAGGGTAGTGCCTTCTGCGATGCATCTCTCTCTGCGGTAGCCCTCCCTCCTGCTGTGCAGGTGGATGTGTCACAGCACTCTGTTGTGGAGCTCCACGTGTCAGAGGTGGACGGCGTGGATGGCGAGGCTGGTGATGCTGTTCGCCCTCCGAGGAGGTCATGACTGCAGCTACGGCGGCCCCCATCCGCAAGATGTACATCTGAGGGGGTCCGCAAGGTGGGTACATGTCTCTGGACCCCGGGGTAAGTGTGCAAGTTGGTGACTTTGACTGTCAGGAGGAGGGTGGTGGAGGCCAAACTTTGTCCCAAGTGACAGAGTGGCCTCCTGCAATGGGTGAGGGTCTCCCCCCCTACCTGTCAAATGACCTTTGCAGCTGCCATAGGCTGACAGCTGCAACACGTCCATTTGACCTGGGAGTGTTTCCCGCAGTGTGGGAAACAGTCCCACTTTGTTCTAAAATCCCACATAATCCCTTAATCAGGTCAGTTAATGACCTGAAATACCTAAATAAATACTGTCAAGTGGCATCCCGCTGGCTTTAATTGCCTGCGGGATTCCCACCAGCGGGGGCTGCACGCGCACGCCGGCGCGTCCGTGGGGAACCCGGAAGTGGGCAGGATCGAGACGGGATCTGGTCCCGCTCCGGGATTCCCCGATTTTCGGGGCCCCCCCCGCCGAGAACGCACCCGATAGCGGGTGGTAAAATTACCCCCATTAACTCTGTTTCCCTCTCCATAAATGCTGCCTGACCTGCTGAGCGTTTCTAGCATTTTCTGTTTTTATTTCGTGATTATCCTAAGTTAGTGGTTCATCAGCTATCTTGTTGTTAACAATATTTACATGATGAATTGGTATACCAAATATCAAAGTTCAGTTTCAGACACTCAACAATAATGTGACATCTTTGCCTACAACTTAAAACTGAAAACTGTGTGCAAGTCCACCTCTATGACTCTGTCTACATTTGACTGCAGATTGTCTGGCAGGAGGGTCAGTAACCAGAGGACACAGATTTAAGATATCTGACAAAAGAACAAGAGGGGAAATGAGGAGAATTTTTTTTACACAGAGTTGTTATGATCTGGAATGCACTGCCTCAAAGGGTGGTGGAAGCAGATTCAACAGTAACTGTCAAAAGGGAATTGGATAAATACTTGAAAATGAAACATTTGCAGAGCTCTGGGGAAAGAGCCGTGGTGTGGGACTAATTGGATAGCTCATTCAAAGAGCCGGCACACACATGATTGACCGAATGGGCTCCTTCTGTGTTTATGATTCTATGTTTCTAAGATCCATTATACAATTCTAACTTAGCTTCACGCTTCTGGAGTTGGATTTCCTATAGCATTTATGTACTGTTTGAGAGGGAGTAAACTGCAAACAGTTGCACAATTTGTGGAAACTTGGCATCTACATATTATTGACCCTCACTGTTACAAAGAAATAGTAAAGTTTTTTATTCCACCTCCTCCGCTGCTTTAACTGTGTATATATTTTCATAATTTTGTTCACGTCCCTCTACAAAATCCTCTTCTTTTCCTGTCCTTTCTTTTACAAATGGTAGTAAAATTGTTTCTAAAACACTTCTTTTAGGCCTGTCTGAAGGTTAAACATTCATAAATTTAACTGGTTCGTTAATGTCCTTAAGGGAAGGAAACCTGAAGTCCTTACCCGGTCTGGCCTATATGTGGCTCCAGTTCCACACCAATGTGATTGACTCTTAGCTGCCCCTTGAAGTGGCCTAGGAAGCCATTCAGTTGTATCAAACTCAGGGGAACTAGGGATGGGCAATAAATGCCGGTCTTGCCAGTGATGTCCACATCCTAAGATTGAATTTTTAAAGAATGTTCTTAGGATATTTCTTCTCATAAAATTGCCTTTTAATTCACCTCTATTCAACTTGGGCTTCTGTTCACTGGGTTACATGCCAGCTAGTTTATTCTTGACACTCCATTTTTGCTTAACTGTATGGACAGTTTATTCATTGCTGAGCTGCTTCATCTAAAACTGTGTAACATACTTCAGTTCAATAACCTCACAAGTGTCTGCAAGGTTCCTTAACAGTGATCAATCAGTTCCCCCACTCTCTTCAGTTCTACAACTGAAAACATAACTCTCATACATAATATTCTTTCTTGTCTGGCAAAAACTCTCAAATTTCTCACTAGCTTTCTACAATTGTTTTCATCATTTGCTGCATCCCATGTAAACAAATTAAACACATCAACATATTCATTGAGAAGCATGGTAAGGAAAATTGTGACCCTTAAGTCTCATCTTTTCCCTGCAACATCTGTAGCTGACTCATTATTCACGCACCTTTGCTTTAATTTCTCTCTGTTCTATGTTAATTTCTAGTTAAGAGTTGTGATTGTTAAGCTATTGCAGTCAGCAGTTTTAAACACTTCTGACAGTGTGTAATGATGTCTCTGATTCCACACCATTACCATGACTGTTGCTGTCCTGTTTAACTGCCTGTTCACATCAAGTCATGGATAAGCCAAAATGTTTTGCAGCTCAACATTGGCAAGACCAAAGTCATCCTGTTTGGCCCTCAACAGAAAATCCATGTCTGTTTAAGTTCAAGCTAACTGTGTTCACCTCTAGTGTGCTGCTCAACTATGAACTGTGTTTCAAGCCCCACATGAAGTCCATCTCCAAGACCACCTACTTTTATGTATGAAATATTGACCATTTTCATTCCAACCTCACCATTCCCACTGAAACCTTCATCCATGGCTTTTTCACCAGCATTCTCCTCGTCATCCCTCTCAAGCTCCATCCTTCATGAACTCCATCTCACCCAGAACTCTGACACTGCCACCCATCCCATACAAAGTCCTGTTCATCTATCACCCTTGTTTTTGCCAACATTGGTTCCACTTGACTAATTCCTACCTCTAACTTCATTTCGCCCTGTATTTCTGCTCTGGTCTGCTGTATTTCCCCACCCTGTCCCAGTCTAATATCAGTGGCAGAGGCTTTAGCTGTTTTGTGCCCACATTCTGGAGCTCTCTCTAAAAATCCTCATCTTGCTACATTCCCCCACACCTCCTTAAAACCTACCTTTTCAATCATACCTTTGGCCGACTCCTCTAATTCTCCCTCTTATTCTTGCTTGAGTCTTATCTCCAAGTGTGCACCGCCTTGGGATGTTTAGCTATGTTGAAAATACGATATAAATATGTTATTGTTCATTGACAGCTCACAGTGGGTTCTTTGCTGCTTGTTGTCTCTTTATTTCTGAATGAGGCTTTACAAAATACACAACTAACAGATGCAGTGTCTACAGAGCTGGTTCAAACTAATGTGGTACTTTTACAAAGCTTGTAGCTGACCTCTTTACATTCCAGTTGCGTAAAAGCATAATCACATCCCCGGTAGCTGTCTCTCTACTGATTGTACCAATAACAATATCAGCCTGGAAAGAGCCAAGTGTACCCCAAAAAATCCTCTGAGCCTATCAGCTCACTTCCCAATCTGACACAGTAGGACATTCCCAGATGTATTCATCATTTTGAATTCTGTGCCTTCCTCAAAAAATATACCACTAGGTTAGGGCAATTGTTTGACAGGGATCAGATTATCCCCAACCAACAGTTGGTAGACAAACATCACCTTGCTCAGACAGCAGATACAACTATCTCCAGAACCCACCCAGCAATCGAAGTCTCTTAGCCTGGGTTCACTCCCTGGAATTGTATCTCTGCTTCCTGACATGTCCACCTTTTGCATTATGTTTGCCTCCAAATCAACAGACAAAACAAAAAAAAACGGAAAAGGGTCTGGAAAAGGACTAAGCTGCTAGATAACATAAGAGGAAATGGAGAGAGATATGGAGGCAGGTATTTACAATTACCACATGCAGCAGAATGTGTGAGTGCCAGCTCAAGATAACACAGTGAGCATATTGAATCTAATGAATTTCATCCCTCCTTGGGAGATGACTATTGGAGGGGCTCTGGCCAAAAGGGTTCTGATGGGTAAGGTACACTGATATGTTCTGTTCATCCCTCCACATTCAGCCATTTTGGACAGCAGTGCAGGAAGCCACAGAGATCACAACAGAATTCGCAATTCCTACAGATCCAATCCTCCCATTAACATATGCTGTTCCTCCACTTGCTGATACACTCCCGTTTAAACTTAGAGCACCAATGAGTAGCGGGCATGTTGACCGTAATACCAGCTGGTTACTGCATCACGGTGATCAATAGAAATTGCTGACTAGCCACAGGTTATGGCAACACCGTTTTAGCTGCATGCACTAATTTTAGGAGAAAACACCTTACACAAAATACAGGTAAATGTACTTCACATGGGTATATTTACTTAACAAATATCTAATACCATTCAATAACCAAGGAAGTAAAGCACTCACAATGATCGAAAAACATTTGCACTCTGCTTTTCATCTCACCATTTTACCAACAAATGCACAAAAGGTTAAAGTTGACATGCATATGCCATGCAAATATGAGTATTGAGGTCACAAGCCCAATGACAGTGTCTATTACTTATTTTTTATTTACTGATCAGAAATGTAATTAGCCACATCCGGATTCCCAATTAGCTATAAGTGCATTCCCAATTAGCCAAACGTGGCTAGTGGCTCACTACTGTGTCAATTAGTTGCTCCATGGTCAGGCATGTGGAGAAAAAGAACTTGTACATTAAAAGAAAAGAAAAAAAGAAAGGCTTGCATTTATACAGCACCTATCATGACCTCAGGACCTCCCAAAATGCTTTAGAGCCAATGAAGTACTTTTGAAGTGTAGTCACTGTCATAATGTAGGAAACAGGGCAGCCAATTTGCACACAGCAATGAGATAAATGATCAGATAATCTGTTTTAGTGGTGTTGGTTGTGGGGTAAATATTGACCAAGACACCAGGGAAAACCCCTCTGCTCTTCTTCGAATAGTGCCATGGGATCTTTTACGTCCACCTGAGAGGGCAGACTCAGTTCAACGTCTCATTCGAAAGACGATGCATCACTCCTGCAGTACTGCCCTGGAGTGTCAGGCTAGATTTTGAGCTCACATCTCTGGAGTGGGACTTTGAACCCACCACCTTCTAACCCGGAGGCGAGAGTTCCACCACTGAGCCACAGCTGTCACTGCAAAGGTGCTCCTCATTGGAAAGAGCAGGACGTGTTCAGAGAGGGCATCATGGGCTGAATCCATGACCAGGTGCTCCCTGCAAGGAGCAGTGCTTGGCCCACAACCCATGACTTTTCATCTATTAATATCAATGGACAGAAAATAACAAGCCAGGCGCCCTGCAAGCGCAGTTCCTCACTGGAAGTGCGTGGAGTGAGCGCTTACAAGAAATTAATAATTCTTAAAAGTGAATGTTAATTACATAGAATTTTACAGCACAGAAACAAGCCATTCAGCCCAACAGGTCTATGCTGGTGTTTATGCTCCACACGAGCCTCCTCCCACCTTACTTCATCTAACACCATCAGCATATCCTTCTATTCCTTTCTCCCTCATGTACTCATCTAGCTTCCCCTTAAATGCATCTATGCTAATCGCCTCAACCATTCCATGTGGTAGCGAGTTCAACATTCTTACCACACCCTGAGGAAAACAGTTTCTCCTGAATTCCTTATTGGATTTATTAGTGACTATTTTATATTTATGATCTCTGGTTTTGGACTCCCCCACAAGTGGAAACATCCACTCTATGTCTACCCTATTCAACCCTTTCATAATTTTAAAGACCTCTATCAGGTCATCTCTAGGTCTTCTCTTTTCTAGAGAAAAGAGCCCCAGCCTGTTCAGTCTTTCTTGATAGTTGTACCCTCTTAGTTCTAGTATCATCCTTGTAAATTTGGCGTTACGTGGTTAAAAAAATTGTGTGTCTCATACAGTGCCCGAATAGAGTGAAAAAATCTTTGTTACAAAATGATCGCATTGCACAGCATAAATATGTTTTCTTTTCTAAAGCAAAAAAAGTTAGAAAAGAAAATGTGTGAACTCTCTCGGCCATGAGCTTCCTGGAAGGATTATGTAGGCAGGCAATTTTTTTTGTAAAAATGGATGGATTTATGGAAAATTCCTGGTGAGAACATTAGCTCATTTTTAATCTCTAATTTTTGGTGATTCATCGATGTTTTCGAAATAAACACTAGTGTCAAAACTGCGCGTTCAGTAAAGATGTGCTGAGTTCTATCAGTTACAATTGGGAAATTTGAACCCTCGGTATAACACGCTGGCTGGGTTCAGTTAGTTTGTAAACCAATCGAGTCTCACTCTCATATCTTATCAAAATGTATCAGAAACATTACCCAAACGTCTCATCTCTCACAGCCACCTGTTACTTTCTACATAATATACACAAGGTATAGTTTCCTTGTAATATGCAATGAAATAAAATCCAACATCTCAGCAGTTCAACTGACATTGTACAATAGCCCTTCTGCTCAAAATACTGTGCGATTTAATCATGGGAGATTCGCCGCTCTCCACTAGACCTGTCAGTGGCGAAAGCAGATTATGTTGCCAGAAACGAAATAAAATCTTGCTGTCTTGAAGTGAGCGTGTCAGTAAAGCCGCTCCATTAGCTATTGCCTTGTTACAGGTTTGTCCGCAAATAATTTAAAACCCGGCCTTTTCCAAAAAGTTAAATCTGCCGATTACAATATGACACTGCTTTAAAAAAAACACGGTCCTTTCCAAGTTAACTTGTACTACAGTAGAGCCATCCAATGGTCTGTAAAAACGCATTACTTGCTACACAATCCACTTTTCGTCCTTCAGCCATTTTACCGAAAAGGTTGCAATTAAACATTTTCACCTACTTCTAAATAGATACCGAATTATTTACAAAACTCGCGCCACCTAGATCAGTTTTAACATTGAAAATCAGTTAGAATCCCGCAATATAAACTATTAACGGTGGAAGTACACGGTTGTTTTTGATACGCTTTATATTCTACCATTTCGTTTGGAGGGAATGGTAAGATGATATATGTCACCGTCTATACTTCCAATAAAACTTGTGATTCCATATTCTTTTTGAATTCGTGAGCTCGCTGTGAAGATTCAGCAAAGCTGTGCACTCACTCACTACTGAGCTTCGCGAGTACATGCATCAAACCCTTCACTGCAACAACTTAACTTCGTGTGCTTAGGTTGATGGTAATGTTATAATTTCGAGCCATTTACACTCAGCTAGCTGCGCGGCAATTTCCCATACAAAATGACATGAAATGCAAACTTCTGTCTTTGATTACAATCAAGAAATCTGCTTTAGAATTGTGATTTTCCCCCCTAATTTGTGAATTGACTTAAAGCACGTACAAGAACGATGACAGATTTACTTTCCCCACTGTCACCACTCTCCAGTCCTTAGTCACACACCATCTCTCCTACTTGTTTACATCATCACTTTGCACCAGTACATTAATTTAAAGAAAAAAAGTAAATAAATTGTCTTAATTTTTTTCATTTTTGGAGGAAATTGCAATATTCCCTCGTAAAACTGTATCTAGTTTTCTCCTCAGCCGTCAGCACTGACGTACAATAAACGCTGTTAGTTAGTATTCATGTTATATCCAATTCTGCTGTCGTTCCCTAAAAGCTGTGTTGTCATCTTTCAAAGTACTTTTTGCCAATAATATTTTTGTTTAAAAAAATTAAAATTCAAGTAAAGCTTCGAATGACACTTTTTCGGTCCCCACTCACACGCAACTGGAGACCGGTTCATTCATAAAGTATTGCGGGTGAAATTGCACGAGCGCGTTCCCGCGGCCTGGGAGCGAGTGCCAGGACCACGCATTGCAATACTCGCTCCCTTCCGGAGACCTCCTTCCCTCCTCCTCCACCTCCTCCCTCCCTCCTCATTCCCCCACCGCCAACCCCTCACCTCCGACGCCAGACTTCCCCACTCCATTGGCCGAGCCCGGCGTGCTCGCATTGGGCGGTGCCAGAGGACGCCAGCACCCCATTGGCCGGAGAGGCTTTGGTTGTGGGTAGCCTTATATGTTTTAACGGAGCTTGCAGGGGGGAGTCAGAGAGCTGGGAGCGTGTCGGCGACTGGTTTATGTCCAAAAAGGACGCCTAACGGAGCGAATGTAAGCAACACGACGATCAAAGAGAACAAAAAGAAACAACAGTACACACTAAAAGCAGAGGGAAAGAGTACATCCAAGCCTCTGAATGTCACTCACGTCCTTCTCTCCTGCAGCACAGACTGGACCCAAGACTGTTGCTCATCACAAGTGGGGAGAATCAACAGGGAAAGTAACGCGTGTGTCACCGAGAGCTTGGGGCTGCCGCAGATAGCGAGAGAGAGGCAGAGATTTGATTCTTTTTGCCTTCACTAAGTGTCACTGAAGGTCTGTGTTGCTACCGATCGTGTGATGGGAGACTTCCACGGAGATCCTAGACGTGCCAATGAAAGCAGTTAAAATTATAACTGCTGCTCTTCGAGTGTGGGGAGAAAAATAAAAATGAGTCATTTTTTTTTCTTGCAGTCTTGAGCGAGTCACTGACAGCAGCTGCTGCCGCTTTTTTTGAGTGGAGATAGGCGCCCAAGCACAGATAGATATTCATCCAGTCGGTGTGAGTGTGTGTGTGTGTGCAGCATGCAAAATTTTCGCCAGCTGCATCTCGTGAAATTGGAAGGAACACATCGCAAGCCTTGAAACTGGAACATCGGCTACGCCGCATTTTGCAAACGCTTGGATTTCACTTGGGAGAAGGAAGCCAGATTTCGCATCTACACCGATCAAGTCCCACGACTGTGCAAATAGATCCGTGGGCTGTTAAGGGGGGTGGGGGGTGGAATAAAAGTGTCTGGCACGATTGCTATGTTTTTTCCCCATTAAGGATTTATAATGCAAGATGGTGACGAGAGACTTTTCTCTTGTCGTCAAACTCCTGTTTTTTTGTTGTTGAAATGGTTATTGTAAGATGCATCGATGCTCACACACCACTGCAGGCTCATCTGTTTTGTGAGCTGTAAATCAACAGGTTTAACACCCAAAAAAAAGGAAAGGGGAGGAAAAAAGCAAGTGCTGGGAATGTACCTGCATATTTTGATTTTCCTCTTACTCTGGACTGGAGCTCTGACCTTGAAGAATTTGAAATACACGATCCTGGAAGAACAGGGACCCGGGACCGTGATCGGGAACATTGCAAAAGATGCTCGCCTGGGGACGAGTCCCGAGCAGAGAAAGCCCAACTTTCGGGTTTTGGAAAATTCCGCCCCACATTTGCTGGATGTCGACCGGGAAAGTGGGTTACTTTACACCAAGCAACGCATCGACCGGGAGACCGTCTGCAAACGGGTTGCCAAGTGTGTCGTCTCGCTGGAAGTCTTCGCCAACGACAAGGACCTCTGCATGATCAAAGTGGAGATCCTGGATATCAATGATAATGCGCCAAGTTTTTCCACCGAGCAAATCGATGTCGAGATCCCCGAGAACGCGGCTCCGGGGACGCGCATTCCCCTGACCAGTGCGCACGACCCCGACACCGGCCAATTCGGCCTCCAAACCTACCTCCTGACCAGCCCCAACCGGCTATTCGGCCTGGAGGTGAAGTCGCGGGGGGACGGCACCAAGTTCCCCGAGCTGATCATCCAGAGGCCGCTGGACAGGGAGGAGCAGCCCCGGCACGTCCTGGTGGTCACGGCGCTGGACGGCGGGGACCCTCCCAAGTCCAGCACGGTGCAGATCAAGGTGGAAGTGGTGGACACCAACGACAACAGCCCGTCGTTCGAGGAGCCCAGCTTCACGGTGGAGATCGCGGAGAACACGCCGGTTGGCACCTTCTTGATCGACGTGAACGCCACGGACCCGGACGAAGGCAGCAACGGTGAGGTGGTCTACTCCTTCAGCCCATACGTGACCGAGAGGATCCGGGAGCTCTTCTCCATCGAGCCGCGGTCGGGAGTGATCCTGGTCCAAGGCAACATTGACTATGAGGAGAGCAGCATCTACGACATCGACGTGCAGGCGAAGGACTTGGGTCCCAACTCCATCCCCGCTCACTGCAAGGTGTCGGTCAGGGTCATCGACGCCAACGATAACGCGCCCGCCGTCAACTTCGTGTCGGTTCACCAGGGCCCGATCGGCGAGGCGGCGCCGCCGGGCACCGTCATCGCCTTGGTCAAAGTGACCGACCGCGACTCGGGGCGCAACGGCCAGCTGCAGTGCCAGGTGCTGGGCAGCGTGCCCTTCAAACTGGAGGAGAACTACGACAACTTCTACACCGTGCTGACCGACCGGCCCCTGGACCGCGAGGTGACCGACGAGTACAACCTGACCATCGTGGCGAGGGACAGCGGCTCGCCGCCCCTCAACGCCACCCGCTCCTTCACGGTCAGGGTGGCCGACGAGAACGACAACCCGCCCCGCTTCACCAAGCCGGTCTACGTGCTGCAGGTGCCCGAGAACAACATCCCCGGAGAGTACCTGGGCTCGGTGCTGGCCCACGACCCCGACCTGGGCCAGAACGGCACCGTCTCCTACTCGATCCTCCCGTCCCGGGTGGGCGGCGTGTCCATCTACACCTACGTGTCGGTCAACCCTTCCAACGGGGCCATCTACGCTCTCCGCTCCTTCAACTACGAGCAGACCAAGTCTTTCGAGTTCAAGGTGTTGGCCAAGGACTCGGGCACGCCTCACCTGGAGAGTAACTCCACCGTTAGGGTCACCGTGCTGGACGTCAACGACAACGCGCCCGTCATCGTCCTGCCCGTCCTGCAGAACGACACGGCCGAGATCCACGTGCCCCGCAACGCCGGCTTAGGTTACATCGTGGCCACGGTGCGGGCAGTGGACAACGACTACGGCGAGAGCGGCCGCCTGTCGTACGAGATCGCCGAGGGGAACGAGCAGCACCTCTTCGACATGGACCCGGCGAGCGGCGAGATCCGCACGGCCCAGCCCTTCTGGGAGGAGGTGTCTCCCACGGCCGAGCTGGTGGTCAAAGTGTCGGACCACGGCAAGCCGTCCCTCTCGGCCGTGGCCCGGCTGGTCATCGTGGCCTACATGGGGGTGGCCCCCAAGGACGAGCACCGGGTCAACAAGGAGCAACGCCACTGGGACATGTCGCTGCCCCTCATCGTCACCCTCAGCTCCATCTCGGTCATCCTCTTGACCTCCATGGTCACCATCGCCGTCAAGTGCAGGAGAGAAAACAAGGAGATCAGGACGTACAACTGTAGGATCGCCGAGTACTCGCACCCCCACCTGGGCAAGAGCAACAAGAAGAAGAAGATCAACAAGAACGACATCATGTTGGTCCAAAGCGAAGTGGAGGAGAGAGATGTCATGAACGTGGTGAGCAGTCCCTCCCTGGCCTCTTCTCCCGTTTATTTCGATTACCAGACGCGCCTGCCGCTCAGCTCCCCCCGGTCAGAAGTCATGTATCTGAAGCCCACCTCCAACAACCTCACCGTCCCCCAGGGCCATGTGGTCTGTCACACTTTCTCCGGACAGGGTTCAAATCCGACCGACGTAACGTCAACAAGAATGTCACTGATTCAGGTAAAACACACACACACCACGGTGTCATTGTTCATCTGATTGGGTGGGACCTGTTGCTTTCAGAAAGTTATTGACCGAACTGTGCCATGCGTCTTTAAGAGTTGGGCAATGTGCTTTGTGCACTTAATATCTTTGATAAGTCAATATTTCTATAATACAACGTGTTCCCTCGCGTGAAGTGTATTGACTTCATTATTGATTTGCATAGGGATTTATGACTAAAGTCCTATTGTGTAGGAGGGCCAAATATAAGTGGGGTCCCTCAGTGCTGGGCAAGAGATCATAAGGCTACTGAGCCCCACTTGTGCAACACTTAGCCAAAAACTGTAATTATTTTTCTCTGTGAAACCATTTTGTTTTAGTTCCTTGGTTTTAAATACAGCGAGTTAATGTCTGTTTTGTTGCACAAAAAAAAACACTTCCACAAGCCAGTTTGAAACTCAACAGACTTTAGATTTATTGTCTGGCTTTGAATCACATTGATTTTTGGAGGAAATGTATCTGTAGATGTAACAGTTTTATGGATCCACAGAAGATGTCATGGTTTCATTGATGAAGTACAGGGTAACAATACATAATGATAGATGCATATATTTAAAAAGTGCTTACCAAAATTGTGTTGGATCCTTAAGAGAGAGTTAATTTTATTCACATTAAAAGGTGGTATTTGCTTCTATTAAAATAAAAAACTTTATTTTTCTAATAACTAATAAACACATCATGCAAATTCACCTTTAATAATACTTAAACCCTGGTCACTAGTGAGGAAATAGTGTTCAATTATCACAGTGCAACATTCACAATCAGCAGGGAAAGGATGAAGACAATTTTGAATATGGGGAAAATATTTAGATATAAATAATGTTACATTTTTGACTTTTTGCTGCATTGTGGTTAATTTAGCTTTGTTCATTTAGAGATCTTACTACAGTGGAAAAAAAAACTTTGATTCTAAAATACATTTAGCAGCGATTAAGGAAATGTTTGAGGCAATGCTACCTGAATGAACTTCACATTAGAAGTGAGAGTAAGCTTCATAATGTATATTGCTAAATTTATCAGAGCACATTTTTACTATAATAAACACATACAAATATTCTCAGCAATATTTTATTACTGGGTTGACATGGGGGTCGGGAAATTTCAATGATAACCCGTTGTACATAACGTTTTAATGCACTTTCTTTGTGGTGTATTTATTTACATTCTTTTTTTAAAATGATTAACTCTTGGGATATAGGCATCATTGGCAAGGCACAAATTTATTACCCATCCCTAATTGCCCTAGGAACGTGGTGGTACTAAAGAGTGGCTTGCTAGGCCACTTAAGAGGGCAGTTAAGAGTCAACATCGTCAATGTGAGACTGGAGTCACATACAGGCCAGACTGGGAAAGGACAGCAGGTTTCCTTCCCTAAAGGACATTAGTGACCAGTTGGGTTTTTTGGATAATCCAACAGCTATATGGTCACTTTTTACTGTTTCTGACTTTTTTTCCATGGTTACATTTATAATTTTAAATGGTTTGTGTTCGTCAACTGACAATAGAAATATAACTTTGCAAACAGTTACATTGATTTCAGTGTAAAAGTGAGATATTTTTGGCATATAAATGTCTGCTTGGAAGTACTGATTGATTAAATCTGATTCCACTTGAGATAGACATTTTTAATTTACAGGAATATTCTCATTTGGTGCAATATAATTATTATGAGTAAGAATAAACCACTAAGATCAATTCTTTTAAATTGCCATTTAAGATCAATTTTCCACTCCAATCCCAAAATGCCTTGTTTATTGTTGCATAATAATCTTTGATACCCTTCTGTAGGTGAATGGAGATAAGGGCCATGAAGTACCCCTTTACTGCCACTTACCAACTTGTCTGGGATGTATTATACCCACACTGCAATATTTGAAAAGACAAGAGTTGCCAGCAGCATAAATCATTACTGTGTAAACAACTTCGCCTTAGAGTCAATACCATTGTATTTATTTGTTGTGGGACAGATGATGCATACGTTGAGCTTGTTCTTTCACCTACTTTCAGAAAGTAACCAAATTTAAATTCATGAACTATTAACTCCACCCCAAGCTCATCAAACCTTTTGGAAAACTCGTGATTGAATTGGAATTTTTTTTAAAAAAATCTTCCGATGATAATTCAGTTTGTTATTTCTGGATTGCCACATAAGACGTTTTAAGCAATTACATGAGTAATAAAAATGGAGCAACAAATCTCAATATGTAGCCAAGGCATGGCAATACAAACTGTGAAACCAGTGTTTGGTTATTTTGTTATATCATAAAGGTAGAACTGTCTATGTGATGTCATAATAGTCATCATTGAGACTTCATAAGTGATTCAGCATTGTTTAAAATAGCTTGATGATATATGCAATATAGAAAGAAAGAACTTGCAATTATATTAAGCCTTTCACAACCTCTGGATGTCACAAAGCCACTTTACAGCAAATGAAATACTTTTTGAAGTGTAGTCACTGTTGCAATGCTGGAATCGTGTAAGCCAATTTGCGCACAGCAAGGTCCCACCGACAGCAATGAGATAATGACCAGATGATCTAGAATACATCACCTCTTTTTAAAAATGTTAAATTCAGTGAACAGTTTCACTAATAGTTGTTACTTAATAAGAACCACATATTTATGCGAATAGATGAGGAATATTGTCACAAACATGTGCGTTTACAATTAATGACTGAGGGTTACAGGCAGTCTGTATCCTCTCGCCAAGCTGTTCCAGTACAGCTACAACACCGACATCTACCTGACAAAGTGGAAAATTGCCCAGGTATGTCCTGTCCACAAAAAGGAGGACAAATCCAATCCGGCCAATTACCGCCCCATAATATCAGTCTACTCTCAATCATCAGCAAAGTCATGGAAGGTGTTGTTGACAGTGCTATCAAGTAGCACTTACACACCAATAACCTGCTCACTGATGCTCAGTTTAGGTTCCACCAGAACCACTCGGCTCCAGACCTCATTACAGCCTTGGTCCAAACATGGACAAAAGAGCTGAATTCCAGAGGTGAGGTGAGAGTGACTGCCCTTGACATCAAGGCAGCATTTGACCAAGTGTGGTATCAAGGAACCCTGGTAAAATTGAAGTCAATGGGAATCAGGGGGAAAACTCTCCAGTGGCTGAAGTCATACCTAGCAAAAAGGAAGATGGTACTGGTTGTTGGAGGCCAATCATCTGTGCCCCAGGACATTGCTGCAGGAGTTCCTCAGGGCAGTGTCCTAGGCCCAAACACCTTCAGCTGCTTCATCAATGATCTTCCCTCCATCATAAGGTCAGAAGTGGGGATGTTCACTGATGATTGCACGGTGTTCAGTTCCATTCTCAACCCCTCAGATAATGAAGCAGTCCATGCCTGCATGCAGCAAGACCTGGACAACATTCACCTCCCCTTGACATTCAATGGCATTACCATCGCCGAATCCCCCACCATCAACATCCTGGGAGTCACCATTGACCAGAAACTTAACTGGACCTGCCACATAAATACTGTGGCTACAAGAGCTAGGCAGAGGCTGGGTATTCTGTGGTGAGTGACTCACCTTCTGACTCCCCAAAGCCTTTCCACCATCTACAAGGCACAAGTCAGGAGTGTGGTGGAATACTCTCCACTTGCCTGGATGAGTGCAGCTCCAACAGCACTCAAGAAGCTCGACACCATCCAGGACAAAGCAGCCCGCTTGATTGGCATCTCATCCACCACTTTAAGCATTCACTCCCTCCACCACTGGAGCACCGTGGCTGTAGTGTGTACCATCTACAAGATGCACTGCAGCAACTCGCCAAGGTTTCTTATACAGCACCTCCCAAACCCGCGACCTCTACTACCTAGAAGGACAAGGGCGGCAGGCAAATGGGAACACCACCACCTGCACTTTCCCCTCCAAGTCACACACCATCCCGACTTGGAAATATGTGGCCGTTCCTTCGTCGCTGGGTCAAAATCCTGGAACTCCCTACCTAACAGCACTGTGGGAGTACCTTCAGCACATGGACTGCAGCAGTTCAAGAAGGCGGCTCACCACCACCTAATCAAGGGCAATTAGGGATAGGTAATAAATGCTGGCGTTGCCAGCGACGCCCACATCCCATGAATGAATAAACAAAAAGTCAGTAAGTATGGCAGATTGAAGGACTTTCAGTTTCAGTAGTTGGTTGTTGCAATTCAAAATGATGAAAAGTGACTTCCACCCAACTTTATAAAAACATCTTATTTTTTCATTACTTCTCTATAAGCCCATGGTCATGCAAAGCACAGTTCTGCCAAATCAGCATCATGTTCCTGCAGTATATTCAATATACCCAGGGGTAACTGTAATAGTAACTCCTGTCAGGATTCATTGGTAACATTTTCAATATAGATTCGGTTATAGAGACAGCAGAACAACCATCATGGTATCTTATTGTAACTTCTACAAGATCTTTTTGGGCATGCACACATATTTTCTGTTATAGAAAAATTCAATACAGATCCTGCGGCAAGTCACCAAATAAGAACAAAATGGACACATGGTCCCCTTCAGTCAGAAAACATTTTCCTCTCATGGGAAGTGTGTAATTGACAATACTAAACATATACAGAAAGGAAAACACCTGTGGCATGAGATCAGATTTTTGTGTACAGTAAAATCGTGTGAATCATAAATAGATAAACAAGAGCTCAGATCAATGCAGTTCAGCAATCGTTTGCTAAGGCTTTCATATCACAGTCTAATATTTTAGTTGAGATACAGAAGTAATTTCATATTTAACATTTTCAAATAAAACATTAATGCTTAAAAAAAAACGGTAAATACCGTTGTCAGCAGAGCAGCATTCATTTGTGATACCTTTATTGTGTTTGATAGCAAACTGAAATGTGGCAAGATAATTTGTGTCTATTTTTACCTTATTCGGTTTGCAGATACTGAAATCATGTGATCTGAACATAGAATGTTAATGTTAATCCTCTCTCTTTTCTAAAATCAAGGGGAATGTATTATTCATTATATGGCATTGTCCATCTGTGCCACAATGATTTTTGGCACATCAATATTATAATAATTATTATAATTAATAAAAAGGATTAAATGGATTTTAACTAATCTTCACATAGAACTTCATATTTAGGTGTGTCTAGAAACATTTAGTCTGCAGTTATACTGCCACGTTTGCATTGATGCAAAGCATTTCCTTTGTGCAAAACCAAAGTGGTACGGTTAACTCAGGAGTCTAGTTCCACAGTGCAGTAGAGCGAAGCAGTGTGTTACCTCCCGTACTCCTCCACCGACCCCAACCCCCCCCATCTCCGGTCACAATGAGGAACCCTCCTCCCCAGTCAGTGACCTCACCCCTCCCCCCAGTCAATGTGACACCCCACAATCAGTGTGAGACCCTACACTCAGTGTGAGGCTCCCCCGGTCAGTGTGAGACCCCTACAGTCAGTGTGAGACACCCCAGTCAGTGCAAGGCCCCCCCAGGTAGTGAGACCCCCCCCCCCCCCCAGGCAGTGTGAGGTCCATCCACCAGGTAGTGTGAGACCTCCATGCAGTGTGAGACCCCCAGGCAGTGTGAGACCCCTAAGCAGTGACAGCCCCCACCCAGGCAGTGACCCCTCCAGTAAATGTGATACCTCCCACTAGATAAAGTGAGACCCCCCCCCCAGTCGGCATGAGGCCCCCCCAATCAGTGTGCGAACCCCCAGTCAGTGTCTGACGCCCCCCATGTCAGTGTGAGAACTCCCCCCACTCAGTGAGACCTCCCACCCCTCCCCCCTGTCAGTGTGAGACCCCCCTGTCAGTGAGACCTCCCGCCTCCCCTCCCCCCCAGTCAGTGTGAGACCCCACCCCAGTCAGTGTAACACCCGCACCATAGTATGTGACCCCTCCTCACTCAGTGTGATACCTCCCCTCCAGTCAGTGAGACCTCCCCCCCCATACAGTAAGACCTCCCTCCCCAATCAATGTGAGACCCCCCCGCGACCTTCCAGGCAGTGTGAAACCCCCTCCAGGCATTGCGAGCCCCCCCGGCAGTGAGAAACCCTGCCATCCATGCAGTGTGAGACCCCCCTCCCAGGCTGTGTGAACCCCCCAGGCAGTGAGAACCCCCACCCAGGCAGTGACCCTCCACGCCCCCCACCCTCCCATCAGTGTGATGACTCTACCCCCCAATCAGTGTGAGACCCCCCCTCGCAGTCAGTGTGAGAACTTCCCTATTCATTGTGAGACCACCCCCCAGTCAATGAGACCCCTCCAGACAGTAAAACCTCCCTCCCCAGTCAGTGTGTGACCGCCCCCCCCCCGCAGTCTGAGAACTCCCCCCAATCAGTGTGAGACCCTATCCCCCAGTCAGTGTGTGACCCCCCCAGTCAGTGTGAGACCCCCCTGTCAGTGCAAGACCCCCCCCCCCAGTCAGTGTGAGACCCCATCCCCCCAGTCAGTGCGAGACCCAACCCCCCAGTCAGTGTGAGACCCACCGCCAGGCAATGTGAGAACCCCAGGCAGTGACAACCCACCCCTTCCAGGCAGTGTCAGACTCCTCCCCCCCCCCCATCCCTTCCAGGCAGTGTGAGACTTCCCTCCCCTCCTTTCAGGCAGTGTGAGACCCTGCCCCAGGCAGTGTGAGACCCCCTCCCCCCTTGCAGGCTGTGCGAGCCCCATTCCAGGCAGTGAGATCCTCCCCAGTCAGTTTGACCACCCCAGGCGGTGAGAATCCACCCCCCCCCCCACCCCGCCCAGGTAGTGAGATTCCCCCCATGGCAGTGTGTCTATTGACAATGCTATGAGAATGTGTGCATTGTTGCTTCTGCACTAGTCGCATTTAAACATCCACCAGGTGGGCAGAGCTCAATGGATATGTTTAGAAGATTATGGGGTGATTAATCGAGATGTTAAAATGTTAAAAGGATTCGATAGGGTAGATACAGTGAAACTATTTCCTCTGTTGGGTGAATCAAGGACGAGGGGACACAATCTTAAAATTAGAGCTAGGCCATTGAGGAGAGAAATCAGGAAGAACCTTTTCACACAAAGGGTAGCAGAAATCTGGAACTCTCTCACCCAAAAGGCTATGGATGCTGGTACAATTGGAGCTTTCGAGATTGAGATCGATAGATTTTTATTAGGTATGGGTATCAAGGGATATGGAAAAAGATGGTTAAATGGAGTTAGGTACAGATCAGCCATGATCTAATTGAATGGCCGAGCAGGCTCGAGGGGCTAAATGGCCTACTCCTGTTCATGTGCAAAAAACGAAAGCAGAGCTCAGAACTGGCAGGCAGAGTGCGCTTTGTAGCCAGGTGTAGTAACTAGATCTTGCCAGCTAAACTTCGCATGCTACAGCTACCGATGTAGGACTACTAGTTTAGCTCCTAAGAGACTGTTAGCTAAAGTTGAAGCTCATGGAATTGAGGGCAAATTATTGACCTGGTTAGGAAATTGGCTGAGCAGCAGGAGACAGAGAGTAGGGACAATGGGCAGGTACTCAAATTGGCAGGATGTGACTAGTGGTGTCCCACAGGGATCTGTTTTGGGGCCTCAACTATTTACTGTATTTATTAACGACTTAGATGATGGGATAGAAAGCTACATATCCAAGTTTGCCGATGACACAAAGATAGACAGCATTGTAAGTAGTGTAGATGGAAGCATAAAATTACAGAGAGATATTAATAGATGAAGTGAATGGGCAAAACTGTGGCAAATGGATTTCAGTGTAGGCAAGTGTGAGGTCATCCACTTTGGACCTAAAAAGGATAGATCAGAGTACTTTCTAAATGGGGAAAAGCTCGAAACAGTGGAGACTTAGGGGGTCCATGTACGCAGATCATTAAAATGTCACGGACGGGTACAGAAAATAATCAATAAGGCTAATGGAATGTTGGCCTTTATATCTAGAGGACTAGAATACAAGGGGGTAGAAGTTACGCTACAGCTATACAAAGCCCTGGTTAGACCACACCTGAAGTACCTTAGGGAAGGATATATTGGCCTTGGAGGAAATTCAGTGTAGATTTACTAGAATGGTACCTGGACGTCAAGGGTTAAATTACGAGGAGAGATTACACAAATTAGGGCTGTATTCCCTGGAATTTAGAAGATTAAGGAGTGATTTGATCGAAGTTTTCAAGATATTAAGGGGAACTGATCGGGTAGATAGAGAAACTATTTTCACTGGTTGGGGAGTCTAGGACTAGTGGACATAGCCTAAAAATTAGAGCCAGGACTTTCAGGAATGAAGTTAGGAAACACTTGTACAGGCAAAGGGTGGTAGAAGTTTAGAACTCTCTTCCGCAAAGGGCAGTTGATGCTAGCTCAATTGTTAATTTTAAATCTGAGATTGATGGATTTTGTTAACCAAAGATATTAAGGGATATGAGGCTAAGGTGGATATATGGAGATAGGACACAGATCAGCCATGATCTCATTGAATGGTGGAACAGGCTCGAGGGGCTAAAAGGCCTACTCCTGTTCCTATGTTCCTGTTTTGCAGCCTTGAATGTTGTCTTGTGCATTCCTGACTTCCTTCGTTCCACCATTGGCGGCTGTGCCTTCAGTTGTCTAGGCCCTAAGCTCTGGGATTCTCTCCTTAAACCTCTCTGCCTCTCTCTCCTCCTTTAAGATGCTCCTTAAAACCTATCTCTTTGAACAAGCTTTTGGGCACCTGTCCTAATGGCTCCTTCTTTGGTTCGATGTCAATCTTTGTCCGGTAATGCTCTTGTGAAGCACCTTGGGATGTTTTACTACATTAAAGGCGCTATATAAATGCAGGTTAGTGTTGATTTTATATGTCTCATTGCACTTTAACCTAGTGATCTTATCTAATTAAACACTATAAGGTCCCTTCACGAACAGGTGTACTGAGAGGTGCATATGCATACCTACAGTGACCTAACAGCTCCTTGATTTCAGTTGACATTTAAATTGTAACAAGTGTTGATGATATTAATGCGTGGACTGATTTGGGAGGGTTACACAGAATATCTTAGTATCTCAATCAATCCATCATCATAAGCTGTTAAAATAGAAAAACAAGTAAAAAAAAACAGAAAAGTAATAGTCATAATAATTATTTGTAGTTTTGATTTCAAAGCGGTCCTAATAGCAAGTCTTTTTAAATTGTATATTTTGGGGAACAGTAGGACCATTTGACTATTTGTGCTTATCAGGGTTAGGGGTGTCAGTGCCGAGGAATGAAATTGTTTTTTTCCCATTACTTCTAGAGCATGTATATCCCTGCTCGATACAGAACAAAGTTCCCTCTACTCTGCCCCAACAATGTGCCTTAACCTCAATCTCAGAAGAGTTGCCCCAACTGCACCAGTGTGACTTGTTTAATTTCTCACACAAACACCCTCAGGATTTCTCCAAGTGAGATTACCAGTTTAATGCAGATTCACAGGCAGTTTTGTGCTTTTGGATCGTGCCCACTAGGAGGTGAGTTGAGACTGCTCAAATTGGTTTCATCTTGGGCCATTAAAACCAACAGGGGAAGAGAAGGCTTCAATTTGATCAGTCTAGGCTTAGATTCAGATCGAGATCTCAGGGGTGACTGTATACTGTGGTAATCACTACACCACTCAGCCCCACTGTGACAGTTTAAAAAATACTCTGCCCCCCCCCCCCACCTTTATTAATTTTTTGTATGTGTTAATTTTGTTTTTTAAGTTTCCGCAAGTAAATTTGGGGTTGTTTAATATGGCATCCTAGCTAACGCCAGTTGGCATGTCTGTTCTGCATGTTCATGGTTTCAGCTTTCAAGTGCTTGTAAGAAAGGGGGATCGGACTTGCCATCAGATCCAACATTTGCAGTCTTGCCAAAGGAAAGATTTGAGCGCTGGAGTTTTACAGAGACTTTTCCTTTAACTGCCTAATTATGGTTAATACTCAATAAAACAAATACAAATATTTATACCTTTGCTGTATCATACACAGATAATAAGCTTCAAGCATCAGAATAGCTTTGTGACACCTCCAAAAGCATAGGATGTTGGATTAAAGAGAGAAAGATAAACATAAAGAGAGAACAGTTAGAAACTGCTCAAAACTTTCTAATTAGTACTTATCTTTCCCTGTGTTTTTTTAGGGGCGAGTAGTGTTTAGGAACACTGATTCAATCAGTTCAAAATTAAGTTTTGTAATTTGTTCTTATTTTATTTTGTATTTTTGCAGTAAAATTGTCTGCTCAATACTTGTGTGGAATTCCTTGTGTATGCACTGAAAAAATTATTTCTGCAAACATACCCTTCCCAGCTCTTCAGTTTCAAATCACATTTGCATGCCTGTGCGTGCTTTCCTCTCACATTTTGATTTACTCATTGAACGATCTTCAAAAGCTTCTCCATCAACATTCATTTCAGATGGATTTCTTTTTTGAGCGTGGCTCACCTTTCTAATTATTTTTAGTGGAATATAATCAGATAGGGAAGGATTACTGCATGAATGTAGCAACACGCCATCAAATTACTTTGCCACTGATAATGTAAAGTGCCAGGAAGCAGCCATCTTAGTGAAATAATTTCCCAACAGCAAACTTAAGTGGGATTTTGTTATTCCAGTAAGATGGTGGTTCGTGAATATCTTTCAGCATTGACAAGGCCATTACATCTAAACAGAATTTAGTCCCCATCAGAGGCAAATCTACTATTTTTGACTGACGAAACTGCATACAGCAAATTTATATGCAAATTCAGTTCTTGTAACGTGCAAACCACTGTAAATTTGAACAAATAAGTTATTTGAAACCAATTACTCTTATTTTCTTTTACTCTCATGCAGATTTATTTAATGTTTGTCATTTGTGCTCATTTAGAAATATAGCATTTACAGTTTTTTTGCTGCACAATGCACAGTTTTCTCAAAACCATGAAGAACTGATGTAGCCAAAAATCTGTTCTTATTGAATATGAATCAACCTTCTTTTGGTGATGTTAGGCTTTAATGTCTACTTGTATTTGTGTAATGGACAAGCTGGAGTAGTGCCAGTCTGTAATAAGACCTGTCTGTATGTACCAAGGTCTCAGCTTTGGTTCAGTGGGTAGCACTCTTGCCCCTAAGTAAAGAAGGTTTTGAGTTCAAGTCCCATTCCAGAGACTTGAGCACAAAATCTAGGCTGACACTAAAGTGCAGTGTTGAGGGAGTGCTACCCTGTCACAGGTGCTGTCTTTCAGATGAGATATTAAACCAAGGTCTCAGATGGACGTAAAAGATCCCATGGTACTATTCAAATAAAAGCAGCGGAGTTCTCCCAGGTGTCCTGGCCAATATTTATCCCGCAATCTACATCACTCATCTGGTCATTATCTCATTGCTGGTTGTGAGACCTTGCTTTGTGCAAAGTGACTGCCTTGTTTCCTACATTACAACATTGACTACACTTCAAAAGTACTTCATTGGCTTTGGGACGTCCTGAGGTTGTGAAAGGCACTATATAAATTTTTTCTATCTCTTTCCACCTTTGTATTCTAGCTTTCCTGTGCATTCAATGTTGATTGCACCCCTTTCTCTTGTCCCGTTACTTACCAAAACCATTTTGCTTGCTATCAGATCACAGATGCATGTACCGTAACTGAGTGCCTGCCACCAGTGTGCTGTGATGAAAACAGTTGCCACAGTTTCCATAGCTCCATAGAAATTGGATTCTTTGTTACAGTACTTTTTAAAAAATCAATGGTTACCAGAGTTACCCTATTTATTACCTGCATTGAGGATGATTCCAAGACAGTTCTTCATTTGATATGCAAGTTATTTGACACCTATTACAAGCATAGCCGTATACACACACATGGAAGAACCCGCAAAGCTTAGAAGTTAGATCTCAGATAAAATATCATATTTCTGGTAAATTCGTATGCAGTACATCAGATCGACACAGAGTAACCCTATAATCCCATTCTGCAGGTTTTACAGATACTGGAAAGGTTGAGAAATAAGAAGTCAGATGATATTGACAGGATAGCACCATTAATAGGATTCAGAACTGTTTTATTGACAAGACAGTGCTGTTAATATGACCTACTGTATTAAATTGACAGGAAAAATCTGGCAATAGAATCCTTTCTGCTCTGTAATTGACAGGGAAGCCCTTTCAATAGGGTCTTAATGCGCTTTTTATTGACAGCGTACCTACTGCTAAGTACATATCTTTGCTGAATGATGTAAATACGCTGAATGCCACAGTACAGCCAAGCCAGCAGCGTTGTTATCACGCTGTTGGGTTGCGTAATAGAAGAATGAACTGACATGTATGAAAAGCCATGTCATATCGTGCTCATAAAAAAAAACATTAATAAAATTGTCAACATCCACTCCAATACCCTAATACAAGTTGACATATTCCACGTTCTTCGAAATGGATAAAGACAAAACAAAGTGATTTTTCAGCACTGAGGGTATTTCTTGACAGCTGTTTCTGCTCTATAGACTTTTAAGTGCTTTAGACTTTATTGTGTGAAATTCATTTAACCCGCTTAGTCTTGGATTATCTTAACGCTTTCACAAAGCAAACGGACAGCTGTGAATTCTCACTGGAATGTAGTGGTTAAAGAAAAGGTTGCAGCACTTCCACTTTTCCCCCTATTAACATGTTTTCAAAAGAAATGTGAGTTCATGTTTAGCAGGATTTTGAGATAACTAGCCCGTACAGATTTAAATACCTGATATAGTGGATGCATTTAATGTGTGGCACCCACCTTCATGGCTTTCAATAGGTTTTCTAAAGCTGTGGTCGGTATGACGAAGAATTTTGATATCTAGGATTGCTACTGACAAAGCATTTTGCCAAAATATCGAAGGCTTTACTGAAAACGGTGAATTAATGGGCAGGAGAAATAACGAGCAAATAAATGTGTGTTTCAACCTGGGTAGTTCATGTGCTTTGTTGAAGCTTCTGTTGCTAAAGCCATAAAAGGAAAGGTGAACCATTGAAATAAGGAGATTGATTTCTTTCTTTATTTGTTTGTTTGTTCCACCCCCTTCTTTAATGGGGTATTCTGAATGGTGAACAAGACCATGACTTGGCTCATTAGAGTTAGTTTAGAACAGGACCCTATTTGCAAGTCACAAAAAAGAAACCTGAAATGCTAGTATAATATAAACAATTAGTTGAGCAGTGTTAGGAACAAGTACAGTTGGAAAATTGGGTATGTACATTTATGAGATCTCACAGGACCATCTTTTTCTTCATGCCTAGGAACATAGGAACACCAGAAACAGGAGGAGGCCATTCAGCCCCTCTAGCCTGCGCTGCCATTCAATTAGATCATAGCTGATCTGCACCTCAACTTCATTTACCCGCCTTTGCTCCATATCCAGTGATATCCTTACCTGACAAAACTCTTATCTATCTCGATCTTGAAAGCTCCAATTGTCCCAGCATCCACAGCCTTTTGGGGGAAGAGAGTTCCAGATTTCTTGGGAAGAGAGTTTCATATTTAAGATGCCTACTTTAGATTATTCGCTGCAAACAGAAGAAAGATTTGGTGATAGAATTTCCCCAGTGGATGAATGCAAGGTCCATTATAGACAGCTAGCAATCATGATGGGGTAAAGGTATTACACTGTGCCACGTTAGTATAGGCTAAACAGAGAAATTACCATGTGCCCAGGAAGAGCTGAGACACTATTGGGCATAAAGTCAATTGGAGGTATAATTTTAACACATGGAATCACAGATCACCTACATTCTCCTGGCATGTCAGTCTACCTTCAATCTGGAAAGAAGAGATCCATGTTATGTGATTAGTGAATCCTGGGACAATTGGAAAGACTGATATTTACTACAACTCCTGTCTGACTTCTTGTTGTTGCAAGGATCTCATATGGCAAGAGGATCTGTCACCTGAGAACACAATATGACATGGATGGTTAACTAAATTCAGCAAATTCCCTTATCAGTATCTGCAATGAACCTGAGGCAAAGTCAATTATTGCTAGTGTGACCTTCACATGGGCAGGCAGAGCATGACTCCTGGCAGTGCTAGACTTCAAATGCCCCTAAAGCTCACTAGGCCAGTGCTGCAGTTTTAGCTGATTAACCCTACACCTGCTAGTTAATTTGAGTGTTCCTTCTTTCCTGGAAAGTTAGCCCAGATAGCAACATTCACAGGTGGAAGGATAATGACTATGTGTCAAATGCAATACAGTGCTTAATATTGTTTAAATAATGTCGAAATAACAGGATTTGTATATAATTTATTGTCCAGCAATTAGCAGAACAGCAAAGTTCAGTGACCAGGACTGAAATGTTAATTTGTGTGGACACATGTCACTTAAATGTTTAATGGTTGAATTCAGCCATTAGGGATTGTAGGGATCCAATTTCTGTGGTTGTCACTGACCTGCAAATCCAGTGCTTGTAGTGCATTCATAGGAATATGCAGCAGGCTGTTTATTACTGAGTGTACATAGGTATCGACCAAAAACCAGTATCCAAACGTAATAGTTATATATGCATAATTTCTTAGTACCATAGAGTATAATAAATAAACCAGCTATTTGAAATATCTTATTATAGCGTGTGTACAAAATTCATATCTTTACACTTGTTAAAAATTGTTTCTTGGAATATTCCGAGGAAGAATAAAGGTACAAACATCCATTAATGTCTAAAGCAATTAAAGTGGTACTTCATGGTTAACCCTTTGCATCCGCATTTTTACTCTAAAAGAAATGATTCCTCTTAACCTTTCCTGACACTATATTGAAGGCAGAAATTTTGCATGGTTATTTAGTGCCTTCCTATTCTGTTTCACACTATTCCACATTAAAGATTGAGAGATGGGGATTTTTTTTACAGTTGTTTAACAAAAAGCACGATTACTTTAAAAGTTCCAAGGTCACATGGGGAGCTTAACTTCCTCCGAGCACTGCCTAACGTGTTCAAGCAAAGTTCTTTGTGTGCTCCTCTAACATAGTCATTCATCCAATTATTTTAAACGGCCTGAAATAATTCACAAAGAAATTTGACATGAGCACATTAACCAGTACTCTACTAGAGGAAATTAAACCCTCTGTGTTTTGAGGGTGAAAAATTTCATTTCAGTTCTGTGAATGATATAATTACATTTGTAACTAATCTAATGGAATAATGAACATATTCTGAATTGTAAAGTGCTCATTTTCTGTATTTGGCAATTGTTGCATTAAAGGAAAAAAATTATGAATTGAAAATCCCATCCTGGAATTGCTTGATGCTGATGGAGAACCAATGTTCCTCCTTAGCTTAATGCACACTCTAATTCAAATTCAACAGAAAAAAAGAGACATTTTATTTTTGATAGTTACATTGCTTAACCCAGCAAAATTCTTGCCCTGTAGTGATCTGATTGTTTAGGATATGCAATTATAGAGGCAATTTTTTAAAAAGAAATTATAGTGTACAAATCTAAAGATAAAAGGGAATTTTTAAATTATTAATCATTTTCCTCTAGGAAATTTTGTTTCACACTAGGAGATTTTAATATGTACCAATATACTTAAATTTCCTCATCTATTCTTCACAGACAGACAATTTTCCCGCAGAGCCCAATTACATGGGCAGCAGGCAGCAGTTTGTTCAAAGGTAAGTCCTTTTAAATGTCTTGCTCAGCTGCTGCATTTGCATTCCTGTCTGCATTGCTCAGTCACACCAAATTACTGTAAATTGATGTGGTGACGAAGCAGAACTGTCTTTTGTTTCAGTAATTCCACGTTCAAAGATCCAGAGAGGGTGAGTTTGAGGGACAGCGGACACGGAGACAGTGACCAAGCCGACAGCGATCAGGACACTAATAAAGGCTCCTGCTGTGACATGTCTGCCAAGGATGCACTCAAGATAAAATCTACGACAGCGAAACCCCCAGTACCCGAACAAGGTTAGTTAAAGCTGTAATGATTCAAAAGCAAAAAGCTCTAAGCTGCACTGAACATTTTTGAAGAGGAAATGTGATGTTTCATTCCCCATTAAAAACGTGCCAGAGACAGATTACTTTTAAGGTGGGTGATGGAAAGAGGATCCATTGAAAATAGTAATGCTGAAGAGATGATTTTTTTTAAACAATTCTGCTTCAAAAATCGATCACTTTGATCTGTTAGAACCTGATTTATGTTCACGATTAAAAGAGCTGGAGGGTAGATTTTGCAAATTCACACTCCCATCGTGGAGCTTTGTGTGACCGGAGCACAATCGGGAATTCAGGCGGGATTTCCCTTGGGTAATGGGTGGGAAATCCTGCCGATGTGCTGACCTCTGTGCCTCAGCTAGAGATGTGCGTTCGCATTTCACGAAGCCGTGGAATGCAAATTTGTACAATCTACCCTTGGATGCCATATTGATAAATCAATTAAAAAAAATAACTCTACTCCCTTATGTTGCATGTAACTAAAAGGTGGGATAGAAATTGGACCGCGTTGCGTCTGATTTTCGATTAGGATGGGGGGTGGAGGGGAAGGTCCAATTTTGTGGGGCTATGTCCTGCATGGCAAGAGTATCTGAAATACGTCCAACACCATATTGAGATGGGTGATATTCAAGCACCCCTGGCGGCAGCCTGAAACAGGCGGTAGGCCCCTTGTGTATGCTAATGAGGGGCCCAACAACTTTCAGGATCCCTCTCAAAAATTCTTCCATTTTAATTCCATGTGCGGCCTAACCAGCGATCCTTAAAGGGCCGCCAACAGAAAGGTAAGTTCTTTTTTGTAACTCACCTCAATATGCAGCATTTCTGCTCCTCCTGGCTCTACAGCATCACTGCAGGCCACTACTGGCCCGCACATACCCACCTCCCGTTTGTCTTTCCCCCTCCCCCCAACCAGGATCTACATGTGGGCCACTGCCTGCGTTCCAGCCAGTCCATTTGGTCTTCAGCAAGCAGTCTCTGAATGCCCAATTGGCATCCCCGGCTAGCTGGAATTATTCAGATGAAGCCTGAGGCCCAATTTGGGACAGGCCTCAAGCCTCCAGCTTCTGGTGCGTGCTCCAAGTGCGTTGCCTATTTCAGGCCTGAAAATGGACCTAAAATAATTTCTACCCTGGTAACACACCATTATGTAGCTATTTTTATTTTGTTGAGCTGAATAATGTTGCTGCTGTTAAATTGCTTGGGTGTTTGGACCGAGCAAGGATGTCATTTTACATTTCTTCTTCTGAATGGTTGTTTTGAAATAATCAACAAACAAAAAAAAAGTTTTCTTATGCAACTATAATTGAACATTGTTTAAAAAAAAACACCTGGGGTAGTGAGACTGGAAAAAGTCAACATGGAAATGCAGCGTTTGGAAACAGAAATTGTCTCCCATTAAATGTTCTGCAAAGAGAGCAGTTACCTTTTGATATTTAATGATTCACTGCGAGGATTTTTCCCCCCAAGATTTTAAAGTAGACAGACTTCCCAAAGGAGAAAGGAGGTGGTATCCTCAAAGGGAACTTGTACAGAATTTCCAATAAGAAGCAGTTTCCATAAGAGTAAGGAAGGTATTCTACATAGAATAACTGAAGAGTACAGCCAGCTCTGACTTCTGTGAAAACCCTTGCGCTGTATAACTCAGCGAGGTTTTTATCAAAGACACCGCAAATGAAGAGATTGTGAGTTATTCATAAACTAACATTTTTTCTCACTTACATATATTGAGATGTGCAGGATAAAGGCTGATACAGTACTTGTTAATACTCAATACTGGCACATCCCAATACATGTGCTTTTAAAGCTGGCCTGCAAATCTTTTTCAATATTCTGTCAGATGCAAAGCCAAAAATGTGCATGTGTGTCTGCACAACTTGGGAGTGCAGGTATAGAGATAACCAGGATGTACAGGGTGTACCTTTCCTATTGTAGCTCCCTTTTCATTGTTGTTACTGCAACCCCAATTCAGTTTTGGGATCTTTCATTCAAACACTGATACATACAAATGTGACGCATGCTCCTAACTCTTCAGAATTGTGTATCTTTTTAAAAACAAGCTCGTTCCTGTCCTCCTAGCCAGCAACAGTGCTCAGTAAAGGTTCCCTAATGACATAAGAAACAGAGAAAATCGCAAAGAAAACACATTTAAAAAACTGAAGGACGGAGACCAGATAGCTAGCTAATTGTAACTTGATTAGTACGGGTTAAGCATTATACAAACAAACCCCATTTCAGAGAAGTAGGATCCAATGAGCTTCTTGAAGTTTATTTACAGAGAAAGCTAATTTTAAAGCCTGTGGAATTGCATATCAAAAGGAACCACCATTGTAGAGTAATGAAAACTTAAAAATAACATTTTCCTTTAGCTGAGGCAACTAGAAATGCAAATACAGTGTACTTTGAATTCCCTTTTGATCGATATAATCTTAACATCTTCCCTGAGTTCTTCAGTTGATTTGTAACATAGTGCAGTGCATTAGAGATGATGGACATTTTACTGCTTGCAGTCACCCAAGATTATTTTCTATAGATTTCAATAAAAGATTTTAATGGAGCAGCTTTTGAAACTATCTCGCTCACTCTACTTTCAAGACACTGCCAAACATCAATGGGGTTTTAGGGACTGTGTTCCAAACACAATTTATATTCAGTGTAAGATCTTATCAGTGTCTCATAACGTTTGAGCATCACACTGAGAAAAACACACAGTGGCTTTGCTTCATAAATAGAGCTTAGAGTACCCTACTGTTTCTATCGAATACGCCAATCCTGCTTTACGTTTGAAATTACTTTAACCACAAAGGAATTTAAAAACTAAAACTGATGTTAATTGTTCACTATTAATGAAGGACTGAAACCAAATCATATTTGACAACTTTGTGAGCCAAACAACACTGAATGGGATTTAGAAATATTTTTGCCACCTGTTTATTCCCACCCAACCAATTGGCATTGCTGTCTGATCATAATTACGATAGTCCAGGATGCGATCTCCATTTTTACCTGATATGAACAGAACAACATCATTAACATATACCCCAGGCTTCACCGATTAATTGAATATGTAATAGAGTTATCAAGTAAAAATTGTACTGGACAGAAATGACTAATGACCTTATTGGTATGGATAATGGTGGTAAGTACACACATTTCATTGGGTCATCCCGCACCTGTTCAACAGAAGACTGCAGACATCATCACAATCGCAGTCTGAACACAGAGCCCTTTGGAGCTTATCCTGTGTATCTGAGATGGGACTTACCAGGCTCAGCATCAACATTTGACTCCGATGAACCCAGGATGCCAGGGAGGCGTACTGCTTGTTTATGATGGTTTAACGCACTGGTGGAAGTTTCAATTTTAAAAATATGGGCCGCTCCTTGCTTTAGAAAAGATGATACTATTTTAACTGCAGCCCAGACTTTGTTGTATTTTTTTTTTAAATACATTCTCCGGTTTTGGGCGTCACTGGCAAGGCCAGCATTTGTTGCCCATCTCTAGTTGCCCTTGAGAAGGTGGTGGAGGGCTTTGTCTTGAACCGCTGCAATCCTTGTGGTGAAGGTGTTCCCACAGTGCGGTTAGGTAGGGAATTCCAGGATTTTGACCCAGCTGTGGATTATCAAGTTAATAGTTTGGGCAATCAGTGGACTTGATAAAATGTTTCTAAGTAACAAAGGCACTGCAGACTGTAATGTTGAAATATATCAAAGTGGAAAGAATTGTATTACTTATATTCAGTGCAGATCTCCAGCAAGTTCCCTGCTAACTACAGCATTGCAGAATCACTTTTCACAGCTGAAGAAAGAGCATTAGTCCCCTCTATGAGAGATTATACCTGACTGAATGATTGCAATTACTTTCAAATGGGGTCCTTCTAAAGTAACACTTTATTTAACATGCACACTTAAAAGATTTTGTTGTCAAGCTTTGTTATACCGGGTTAGCCGCTGTATCTGCCTTTTCTCAAAAAGATTGACCTCACTTCCGCCATTGTCACTTTTCTGTGATCTGATTGGTCCATCCGTTAGGTGACAAGAACCAATCAACTTTAGGTGCAGCTCCATAGAACTGCTTAAAATGTTTGTAAAAGAAAGTATCAAATGATCAATCATTGCTTTTTTTGTGGGGGGGAGGGTTGTGCAGGGAATGTTTCGTAAATACTTGAGGGGGGAATTTTCAACTTACTGCTGAAGAGTAAAATTGGCATCGTAGGTCAAGCACCTATTGTAGAAACTGCCTGATTTTCCTTTCCATTCATCAATTTGAAAATTACCCCCTTGGCGTCAATAGAAAATTTGCTGAGTATGAACTTTCAAAATGTTATTTAAAATCAGACACAGAAAAACAGTGACACCACAGTCTGTTCAACTGTGCTGTTTTTATGAAGCATTTAAACATGAAAAGTTAAAAAAAAAATCAATGAAGGACTGCAGGAACTCTACAAAAATAATTAAAGGCAGAGATTCAGCAACCTGCTGGGAAAAGAATAAATATAAATAAAATTGGTTTGCACAAGTATGGCACATTGTAACTGCATCTGAATCGCCCCATGGTTCCCGCCTGAGGTCATTGCCAATCAATATGAGAGAAAGGAAAGCCCTAATGAAGGCTTGCAGCACACTATCCTTAAAATGACACCGAGGAAAAACAAGAAAGAGATGTTGAACGTGAGGGGAGACAGAGAGCCACTCTGGTGCTGGGGTGGGGAAAGGGAAACCCTGTTTTGGTGGGGTAGAAAGACATATAGGCCTAGAAATTCGATGATGCTGTGCTTGCTTTACAGGTGCAGAATGGTCGACAAGCCATCCAATATGGCGGGCACCGTGTGCGTGCACATTCTGAGCCGGAAATGCACTGCCCACCATATTGGTATAGGCATCAAAAGAAGCATCCAGGGCCCGCGCCTGAAACAGGCAGTAGGCCCTATGCCAATGCAGATAGGGGCCTAACGCCTGTGTGAGACCCCCTTAACCAAATTGGTTTGCCCTGTTCAGGAAAACCAGGTCTACTTGCAGCCTAACCAGGACCTCAATTGCTGCAGGCCGCCACCAAAAAGGAAAGTTCTTAAAAAATACTTACCTGAATGTGGAGCTGAGAGGTGCAGGAGAGCTCCTCCTGACCCCACATTAAGACCACGGGTCACTGCAAGCCACCAGTCGCACCCACCACCACCCCCCCCACCCCCCTTTCCCCCCCGGTATCACTACCTGGACCCCTCCACCTGATTGCTTCCCCCCTCTCCCGGTTGCCCCCCTCCCTCTCCCGATATCTCTCTGGTCACGAAAGACCTACCTAAGGGTCAATGCAGCAATACAGCGGCTGGAAATTCAAATGTTCTACGCCGGCCTGATGTAGATGAAGCCCGAGGCCCAATCATCGGGTGAGTCTAGAGCTTACCCGTTCTAGTGCAGGGATCATTCCCTGAGGCCAGCTCGCACCAGCAGGCCATGCAAACCAATTTCTAGGCCTTACTCTCTTCGGAAGAAGGAAGGGAAAGAGAGCCTGTTGCGGTGGGGGGGTTCAAGGAACGTATTCATATTTTTTTATATTATTCTCTGAGCTGTTGCGACTGTCATTCAGCAAGAGGAGGGCAGGGCTGTAGCACATGGTTAGGTACAGGGCCTGGGTTAGGTGTGAGGTAGCAGGGTTGGGACAGGGGTGGGTGTTGCAGGTGATGGCGAAGGCTTCATTCCTGAAATCAAAAAGGTAAGAGACACACAAAGCTTAGAGTTGGGCTGGAGGGTGTCAAACACAGTGTGAGTGAGGGTTTACAAGATAAGCACTGGAGAAGGAAAAAGGAATTGGATATATCATTGAAAAGGAAAAATTTTCAGGGCTATGGGGAAAGAGCAGGGGAGTGGGACTAATTGGGTAGCTCTTTAAAAGTTCTGGCACAGACACAATGGGCCAAATGGCCTCCTTGTGTGCTGTAAGATTCTATGATTCTATGACTTGAGTATCTTTTTAAGAAATCCAATCTATGAGCAGCAATAAATTTGGACACAGAGAGACACAGTTACAACAATGAGAGAATGTGTATCAGAGGGATATAGAGATAAGAGGGAGACATAAAACCAGGGTGACAGAGGAATTATAGAATGGGAGAGAAGCAGAGAGACAGCTACAAAAAGAGAGATACAAATTTTAAAATGAGTTTACAGAGACCCTGTTCTGGGAGATGAGCTGGAGAGATAAAAAGTGATAGAGCCTCAGTATATTCAAAGCTGAGATAGATACATTTTTGGACTCTAGGGGAATCAAGGGATATGGTGGTCGGGCAAGAAAGTGGAGTTGAGGTTGAAGATCAGCCATGATCTGATTGAATGGCAGAGCAGGCTTGAGGGGCCGTATGGCCTACTCCTGCTCCTTTTTCTTATGTTCTTATGTAGTTGAGATGGGGAGAAGGAATATAAGAGCAAAATAAATAGCAATAGGAGTAGGCCATATGGCCCCTCAAGCCTGTTCCACCATTCAATAAGATCATGGCTGATCTTCTACCTCAATTCCACTTTCCAACCCTGTCCCCATATCTCTAGATTCTCTTAGTGTCCAAAAATCTATCGATCTCAGTCTTGAATATAGTCAACGATTCCAAAGATTCACAACCCTCTGAGTAAATAAATTTTCCCTCATCTCGGTCCTAAATGGCCGACCACTTATCTTCAGACTCCTAGTTCTAGACTCTCCAGCCAGGGGAAACAGCCTCTCAGCATCTATCCTGTAAAGCCCTCTAAGAATTTTATACGTTTCAATGAGATTACCTCTCATTCTTCTAAACACCAGAGAATATAGGCTCATTCTACACTATCTCTCCTCATAGGACAACCCCGTCATCCCAGGAAACAATCCAGTGAATCTTTGTTGCACCGCGTCTAAAGCAAGTATATCCTTCCTTAGGTAAGGAGACCAAAACTGTACACAGTACTCCAGGTGTGGTCTCACCAGAGCCCTATATAATTGCAGCAAGACCTCCTTACTCTTACATTCCAACCCCCTTGCAATAAAGGCTAACATACCATCTGCCTTCCTAATTACTTACTGTACCTGCAGGTTAACTTTCTGCGATTTGTGTACAAGCATACTCAAATCCTTCTGACTACCAACATTTCTTAGTCTCTCACCTTTTAAAAAATATTCTGCTTTTCTATTCCTACCAAAGTGGATAATTTCATATTCCCCCACATTATACTCGATCTGCCACCTTCTCGCCCAATCATTTAATCTGTCTATATCCTTTTGCAGCCTCTTTGTGTCCTCCTCACAGTTTACTTTCCCACCTAGCTTTGTATCATCAGCAAACTTGGATACATTACACTCAGTCCCCTCATCTAAGTCATTGATATATATTGTAAACAGATGAGGCCCAAGCACTGATCCTTGCAGCACCCCACTAGTTACAACCTGCCAACCTGAAAATGATCTGTTTATTCCTACTCTGTTTTCTGTCCGTTAACCAATCCTCAATCCATGCTAATATATTACCCCAAACCCAATGAGCTCAAATCTTACACAACAACCTCTTGTGTGGAAGCTTATTGAATGCCTTTTGAAAATCCTAATATACTACATCCACTGGTTTCCCCTTATCTACCCTGCTAGTTACACCCTCAAAAAATTCTAGTAGATTTGTCAAACACAATTTCCCTTTCATAAAACTGTGTTGACTCTGCCTAATCATATTATGATTTTCTACGTGCTCTGTTACTACGTCCTTAATAATAGATTCTAGCATTTTCCCTGCTACTGATGTCAGGCTAACTGAGAAAGTCTGTTAGATGAAATAGGTAAATAAATGCTCTGAGGGGCTTAGATAGAGAGAGAGAGAGAGCACGTAATTCTTTCAAAGAAAGCGATAAACAGTGTGGAAAACATAATAAGAGACCTGGTTAAGAGGAGCATAGGGAGAGAGAGAATCGTATCAGAGGCAGGATGAAGTGTTTTTTTAATGTTTTTCCCCATCCAAGGCATTCTGTCTGCTACATCCCATTCCTTGGGCCCTTCCAGGGTAGGCCCTGGCTCCCACTTCTTCCCAGGACGGGCCCTAGATCCCATTCAGTTCCCTCCCTCCAACCTGAGCCTCTCCCCAGCTACCTTCAACCCAAGCTACAGCCCCTAATTTCCTGCAAAATTTGTGCCAAATTCTCAACAGCCTGCCCCTGACCACAGTCTTTCCCAACCTGGCCCCAAGTCTTTCCACGTTTGGCCCCAGTCTGACCCTGCCTGGCCCCAGTTTGTCCCTACTTGGCCCCAGTCTGTCCCTACCTGGCCCCAGTCTGTCTCCACCTGGCCCCAGTCTGTCCCTACCTTGCCCCAATCTGTCCCCACCTGACTCCTGCCTGGCCCCAGACTGTCCCCATCTGGCCCCAGTCTGCCCCTGCCTGGCCCCAGTCTGCCCCTGCCTGCCCCCAGTCTGTCCCTGCCGGGCCCCAGTCTGTCCCTGCCTGGCCCCAGTCTGTCCCTGCCGGGCCCCAGTCTGTCCCCACTTGGCCCCAGTCTATCCCTGCCTGGCCCCAGTCTATCCCTGCCTGGCCCCAGTCTGTCCCTGCCCGGCCCCACTTGGCCCGAGTCTGTCCCTGCCTGGCCCCAGTCTGTCCTCACCTGGCCCCAGTCTGTCCCTGCCGGGCCCCAGTCTGTCCCCACTTGGCCCCAGTCTATCCCTGCCTGGCCCCAGTCTGTCCCTGCCCGGCCCCACTTGGCCCGAGTCTGTCCCTGCCTGGCCCCAGTCTGTCCTCACCTGGCCCCAGTCTGTCCCTGCCTGGCCCCAGTCTGTCGCCACCTGGCTCTACTACCCACCTTGCTGTGCCCTCTGGCCTTGAAAGTTGTAAGGTACCAATCGAGGATGTCAGAAAGGGGAGACCTGTCGAAATATACAGAGAAAGTGGGAAATAAACAGAAGAGAGAGGAGGTAGGTGGAAGGATAGACTTGCAGAAAGAGCAAGAGAGAAACAAATAGATTTGGAGACCGAGATGAGGAAGTATGTGAGAGACATAAAGAGAAAGAGAGAGGGGTAGAAAAAGTTTAAGATAAACGGAGAGGGAGAGAAAGAATTACCGAATGGGAGAGAAGCAGAAATACAGCACTGGAAGAGACTATTTTGTCTGTGAGCATTTCCCTTGGGAGATCAACTAGTTATGTGTTAAAACCTACCACCACAATGGCCCCAAAATTCGTGCCTGCTGGTGCCCTCTAGCGCTGTCGGATTTTGCAGGGCGGCGGGAGGGCACCTCTTTAGATGGTTAAAGCAGGCGCAAGCACCACTTCGGGTACACCGCCAGCACCTGTCTTCCTAACCCTGCCAGAAACTCCAGGACTCCACCTCCATGGACCGACCAACCCCATGGTCCTCTCAGCCCCCTGAGCAAGTTGGCCAACATTGAACATTTTTCAGGGGCCACGGCAATTTGTTTGGTCTGGACCCCACCGTGGGTCCCACAGACACCCTCATGGAGGCTGGCACTCCATTCACTCAGAATAACAGCCATCACATCGAGTCCCCTTCCACCCCGAGAAGTGGGAACTCCTGGTTTAAGGAGACCCCAGGCTCTGGATCCATCCCCTGGCTGTCATTGGCTTTGTGCAGGGACAAATGGGACTCCACCTTCTTCCTGGGCGTATGACTGGTCTCCCATCAGAGTTGCAGTGGGAGATTGGCGGAACCCACTCCAGAGTTTTGGCTCCAATATTTGAGAAAACCCTTGTAGCCTAAACACTTGAAGCGTTGTCTTCATCACTGGCAATGGTATGAACAAAAATTATACTCACCTTTCTGCAAATGGATTTACACATCAAACATTTCTGTAACTTGAGTAAGAAAATGACTTGCTCTAATTTGATATTTTGCATATTAACTCACTGAAGTCAATGTCTTTTATGAGTTTTACATCCAATGTGAGGCCCTATTTTATTTTCAGTGCCAGTACAAACAGACTCTGTCCCTTGTGTGAAGAAGTTCAAAGGCACAGTTGCTCATTAAGTGCTCAATCAGGGCTGTTAAACCATGTGTCAGTTAGTGCAAAACCTCTGGCTTTTTCACTGTACCCAGTATGATTAGCTGCCTCTGGTACCTCCCTTGCCCTTGCTCACCAAGTCAAACCTCCCCCAAGGTTCCCCCCAGCCCTTGCCCTGAGCCGCGTCTTACTCTAGATTCTTTCATATCTCTCCTCATGGCCGTCTCCGAGTTCATAGTTTCATTGTATGTTACAGCACAGAAGGAGGCCATTCAGTCCATCGTGCCCTCTTTGAAAGAGCTATCCAATTAGTCTCACTCCCCTGGTCTTTCTTCATAGCCCTGTAAAAAAAAAATTATTCAAGTATTTATCCAATTCCCTTTTGAAGGTTATTATTGAATCTGCTTCCACCATCCTTTCATGATGTGGAGATGCCGGTGATGGACTGGGGTTGACAATTGTAAACAATTTTACAACACCAAGTTATAGTCCAACAATTTTATTTGAAATTCACAAGCTTTCGGAGGCTTCCTCCTTCCTCAGATGAATGTTGTGGAAATGAAATCCTCAATTTATAAATCCTCAATTTATAAATCCTCGATTGTTTACAACCATCCTTTCAGGCAGTGTATTCCAGATCATCACAACTTTGCATAAAAAATGTTTCCTCATGTCACCCCTGGTTCTTTTGCCGATCACCTTAAATCTGTGTCTTTTGATTACCGACCCTTCTGCCACTGGAACCAGTTCATCCTTATTTACTCTATCAAAACCGTTCATGATTTTGAACACCTCTATCAAATCTCCTCTTAACCTTCTCTGCTCTAAGGCGAACAAGCCCAGCTTCTCCAGTCGCTCCACATAACTGAAGTCCCTAACCAGTATTTTATAAAGGTCCTGCATAACTTTCTTGCTTTTGTACTCTATGCCTCTATTAATAAAGCCCAGAATCCCATATGCATTTTTAACAGCCTTCTCAACTTGTCCTCCACCTTCAAAGATTTGTGTACATACACCCCCAGGTCTCTCTGTTCCTGTATCCCCTTAGAAATTGTACCATTTAGTTTATATTGCCTCTCCTCATCCTACCAAAATGTATCACTTCACACTTCTCTGCATTAAATTTCATCTGCCATATGTCTGCCCATTTCACCAGTCTGTCCCTGTCCTTTTATAGTAAGTTTGTTACTATTCTCCACATTGTTTACTACATTCCCGAGTTTCATGTTGTCTGCAAACTTTGAAATTATATACCCAAGTCCAGGTCATTAATATATATCATAAAGAGCAATGGTCCTAATACCTACCCTTAAAGAACAGACTACTCTGCTTTCTCTCCCTTAGCCAATTTTGTACCATGCTGCCGATGTCCCTTTAATTCCATGGGTTTTAATTCTGCTAACAAGTCTATCATGTAGTACTTTATTAAATGCCTTTTGAAAGGCCATACACACATCAACCGCACTACCCTCATCAACTCTCTCCGTTAGTTCATCAAAGAACTCAATCAAGTTAGTCAAACACGATTTTCCTTTAACAAATCCTTGCTGACTTTCACTTATTAGCCTATACTTTTCCAAGTGCCAATTAATTTTGTCCGAGATTATTGTCTCCAAAAGTTTCCCCACCACCGATGTTAGGCTAATGGTCTGTAATTGCAGGGTTTATCCTGCTCCCCTTTTTTGAACAGGGGTGTAACATTTGCAATCCTCCAGTCCTCCGGCACCATCCCCATATCTGAGGAGGATTGGAAGATAGTGACCAGAGCCTCTGCAATTTCCACCCATACTTCCCTCAGTAACCTAGGATGCATCTCATCTGGACCGGGTGACTTTTATACTTTGAGTACTGCCAATCTTTTAAGTACCTCCTCTTTATCTCTTTTTATCCCCTCTAATATCACTACTACCTCCTTCTTTACTGCTACATTGGCAGCATCCTCTACTCTAGTGAAGACTGATGCGAAGTATTGTTTTGGTACCTCAGCCATGTCCTCTGCCTCCACAAGATGATCTTTTTTGTCTCTAATTGGCCCCACCCTTCCTTTGACTACCCTTTTGCTATTTAAATGATTATAGAGGACTTTTGGGTTCCCTTTTATGTTAGCCGCTAATCTCTCTCTGCCCCTCTTATTCCCTTATTTGGATCTTCTCTGTACTTTCTGTATTTAGCTTGGTTCTCTGCTGAGTTATGAACCTTACATTTATCATAAGCCTCCTTTTTCTTTTTCATTTTAATCTCTATATCTTTAGCCATCCAGGGAGCTCTATCTTTGGATGTCCTTCCTTTCCCCCTCGTAGGAATGTGTCTACTCTGTACCCAAACTTTCTGCTCCTTGAAGGCCTCACATTGTTCAATTATTGTTTTGCCTACCAATGTTTGATTCCAATCCACCAGTGCAAGATCCCCTTTTAACTCACTGAAATTAGCCTTCCTTCAGTAAAGTATTTTTATACTTGATTGTTCCTTGTCCTTTTCCATAACTATTCTAAACCTAATGATATTATGATCACTGTTCCCCAAATGCTCCCCCACTGAAACATGCTCCACTTGCCCCACTTCATTCCCCAGAACTAGATCCAGCACTGCTTCCTTCCTCATTGGGCTGGAATCACACTGCTCAAGAAAGTTCTCTTGTATACATTTCAGGAATTCCTCCCCTTCTTTGCCCTTTACATTGTTACTATCCCAGTCCATATTGGGATAATTGAAGTCCCCCATTATCACTACTCTATAGTTCTTGCATCTTTCTGTAATTTGCCTACAAATTTGCTCCTTCCCAATATTTGGTGGCCTATAGTATACACCCCATAGCATAATAGCTGCTATATTGTTCCCTAATTCTAACCAAATAGATCCTGCCTTTGACCCCAAAACTACATCATCCCTTTCCAGTGCTATAATAGTTTCTTTGATCAATACTGCCACCTCCCTCCTTTCTTTCCTTCCCTACCTTTCCTGAATACCTTGTAGCCAGGAATATTAAGTACCGAATCCTCCCCATCTTTGAGCCAGGTCTCTGTTATTGCTACTATATCATATACCCATGTGGCGACTTGAGCCTGCAGCTCATCAACCTTATTTACCACTCTACGAGCATTTACATGCATGCACTCCAAACTCATCTTAGACTGCCTCGCCTTGCCCCTTGTTTGATCCCTCCTAATTCTGAACTATTCTTTACTCTAGTGCTATTTGTCTCTCCCAGTCCTCCGTGCGCCTTGTTCCTCCTCTCTAATGTTTCATTCTGGTGCTCATCATCCTGCCAAATTAGTTTAAACCCTCCCCCACAGCACAACTTAACCTCCCCGCAAGGACATTGGTCCCAACTCTGTTGAGGTGCAACCAGTCCAGCTTGTACATGAGACCCACCTCCTGTTCTCTTGACTCCATTTCCACTAAACTGCTGACTGACCAACTTACCTTCCTGGCCCCAATGCTAGCCAACATTGTAAATGGATCCTTCACCTCAGGTAATGACCCCTCCTTTTCTAAACTGCCATTCTCACTCCCTCTGCAAAAAAAACACCCTTGACCCCTTCCTACCTTGCAAACTAAGGTCCCATCTCAACCTCCCTTGCCTCTCCAAAGTCCTGTACATGTTGTCGTCTCCCAAATCCGTGCCCATCTTTCCTGCAACTCTATGTATGAATCTCGCCAATCGGGTTTCTGCCCCTGCCGCAGCAGTGAAACGGCCCTAATCAAAGTCACAAATAACATCCTGTGTGACTTTAATCATAGTGCATTATCCCTCCTCATGCTCCTTGACCACTCTGCAACCTTTGAAATGGTCAACCACACCATTCTCCTCCAACACCTCTCCTCCATCTGAGTGGTACTGCCTTTGCCTGGTTCCACTCTTACCTATCCAGTCGTAGACGAAGAGTCTCCAGAAATTACTCCAAGGATCTATCCTTGCCCCCCCCCCCCTCCTTTTTCTCATCAACATACTGCCCCTTGGAAACATCATCTGAAGACATGACGTCAAGTTACACATGTACGCTGACAATACCCAGTTCTACCTCTCCATCACCTCAATTGACCCCTTCGCTGCTTCTGTGTTGCCAGACTGCTTAGCCGACATCCAGTCCTGAAGGAACCACAATTTCCTCCAGTTAAAAATTGGGAAAACCAAACCTATCAACCTTCGGCCCCCACCACAAACACCGTACCCTAGCCATCAATTTCATCCCCCTCTCAGTCCTCACCCCAAGGTAAGTCTCTGGCCCTATATCCTCTCCATCATAAAGAATGCCTCCTTCCACATCCTTAACATCACCCATCTCCGCCCTGCCTCAGCTCATTTGCTGCCGAAACCTTCATCCATGACTTTGTCATTACCATACTCGACTATTTTAATACTCTTCTGGCCAGCCTCTCATCCTGCACCCTCCATAAACCTCAGGTCATCCAAAACTGCTACCTCTATTCTATCCTGCACCAAGTTCCCGCTCACCCATCACCTCTGTGCTTGCTGTTACCTACATTGGTTCCTAGTCCCCCAACACCTCAAATTTAAAATTCTCATCCTGGTTTTTAAATTGCTTCATGGCCTCGCCCCTCCCAATATCTGTAACCGTCTCCATCCCTATAACCCTCTAACGACACTGCATTCCTCCAACTCTGGCCTCCTGGGCAACCCCCACTACCCTTGCCCTACCATTGACGGTTGTGCTTTTAGCCATCTAGGCCATAAGCTCTAGAAATCCCTCCCTAAACATCTCTGCCTCTCCACCTCCCTCTCCTCCTTGAAGACTATCTTTAAAACCCACTTCTTCAATCAAAATTTTAGCCACCTTTCCTAATATCTCCTTCTTTGGCTCAGTGTTGATCTTTATCTGATTACACTCCTGTGAAGTGCCTTTGGACTTTTTCATTCTACATTAAAGGCGATATGAACGTACGTTAATTGTTTTCTCAAGGTCACTCTGAGGGACAATTTATTGAAAATCTGCCCTCATTAAAATTGCTTCCAGATAAACCCTGTTGTTATACAGCCCAGTATATTACAAAAAAATCAAACGCCTGATGGTTAACTTGTTTTTAAAGCTATTTTACGAAGATTGTATGCAATGACATTGCATTTTAGCGGATGTAGGTGTGTGAGACTTATTTTCCTGAATCTGGCACACAAGAACTTGTGTACAAGTTGCCAGGAAAGTGTAGCATAGATCCAATTTATCCAATTTTAATATTTTTTTAAATTAAGACTGCCGTTTAGAATATAACAAGACAATTTTAGATTTAATATTAAATAAATTAGATAAATGTGAAGAATGGCCTCTAGTTGGTAAACATCATGAGGGTCTCTGTTTTAGTGTCATAGGCCATATTAAAGTATCACTGTTTTAGAAAAGCAACAACAACTTGCACTTTGAAAGAGCCTTTAACATAATAAAACTCCCCAAGGTGCTTCACAGGAGTGATTATCAAACAAAATTGAGCCAAAGAAGGAGATTTTAGGACAGGTGACCAAAAGCTTTGTTAATGAGGTGGGTTTTAAGGTGGCTCTTTTCTCTAGAAAAGAGAAGGCTGAGGGGGTCACCTAAGAGAGGCCTTTAAAATTATGATAGGGTAGAGAACATATTCCACGTGGGTAAGTCCAAAACTAACAGCCATAAATATAAGATAGTCACTAATAAATCCAATAAGGAATTCAGGAGAAACTTCTTCATCCAGAGATGGTTGAATGTGGAACTTACTACCACATGGAGTAGCTGAGGCGAATTGCATAGATGACCTTAAGGGGAAAGCTAGATAAGTACAAGAGGGAGAAAGGAATAGAGGGATATGCAGATAGGGTTAGATGAAGTAGTTGGGAAGAGGCTCGTGTGAAGTATAAACACCAGTACAGACCAGTTGTGCCAAATGGCCTATTTCTGTGCTGTAAGTTCTATATAATTCTATGTCTTAAAGGAGAGAGGTAGAGAGGCAGAGAGATTTAGGGAGGGAATTCCAGAGCTTAGGGCCTAGATGGCTGAAAGCACAGCTGACAATGGTGAGGCGAAGGAAGTGGGGAATGTACAAGAGGCCAGAGTTGGAGGAACGCAGAATTTTCAGAGTTGTAGGGCTGGTGGAAGTTACGTAGCATTTACAGCACAAAAACAGGCCATTCGGCCCAATTAGTCTATGTCGGTGTTTATGCTGCACACCAGCCTTCTCCCACCCTACTTCATCTAACCCTCTCAGCATATTCTTCTATTCCTTAGTTACAGAGATAGGGAGCGGGGAGCGAGGACACAACGAGATTTGAATATGGAATGTAGAATGGTGACGACAAGAGGTACATGACAGGAGGGAGACTGGCAAAAATAACATGCTCTAGAATGTAGTGTAACAGTAACAATAGAACAAGAAGGGCAGGAAGAGGCTGTGCAAAGTGTTATATTACGTTTAATATCTTTAGGATGGTTTAATATCTTTAGGATGGTGTGGTTATGTTTTATATTTTTCTGACGTGAAATTCTCAACGGTTAGGAACGAGTGTTCAAAAGCAGTGTTGGCAGAAGAATAATCTATCCTAAAACATATGTCCACAGGTTTCCAGTTCACTTTCACGGTATGAGTCTCTGTTTAATATGTTAGAAAATTTAGGCTGCTGGGTGTGTGTGATTTCTCATTATAATATGCTGTGGTAGCTTGTAAATTATTTGCTGCCCAGTTACATTGAGATGGCGTTATTCTCTCGTTAAACGCTTTTCAATAACATTATTCTCAGAACAGCTATTGACAACACCACTGATGCGATAGCTGCTTTAACAGTGAACGCTGTACCATGACCGAGGAACATTGTATTTTGGTTGTTGCTTAGAATTTCTCTTGCCTGGAATCTTTATCTTAATTCTGCTCCCTTATAATAATAATGAAAGGGGAATAATGATCTTATGTAGCTGCATTGTTTACTCATTTATGTAATTACAGAAATGTGTGGTTTTTGAATTTTAAAATTGACTAATAAAAAAGATGTATATTATCAAGCATTCACCTTCCCTTTCCTGTTTAATCAAATAAAGTAATGCCGACTGCCTTAAGGTAACCACTGCCTCCTCGGGTTTAATGAATATGACAGCTGTATCAGTTCTGTGTGAAACACTTTGATGATATAGTTACAGTGAGGACACTATTGAATTTTTGTTCCTTTACACACTGTTAAATTTAGTAGCTGTATTGCAACTTGCCACCTAGCTGGATTAGAGCCAGGCTCACAATTTTCCATGCATACTTGAGTGCTGATATACGACAGCAGTTACAAAATGTGCCCTCTTTGGAATCATCTTTTTACATGTAGACACTTCTGTAATAGCTTAACAACAAACGCAAATGCTTTTCTTCCGAGCAAATCAAAGATATAAAAACAAGTCTGTGCTGTCTACAGTATTTATGACTGTAGAAATGTAAAGACTGCTTCAAGGCAACAATGGGCTCTGACAGAGAATTAAATCTATGTAAGTTCAATTTAGCAAATTTTCATCTGTAGTGGCAAAACACCTTCAGAAAAATAAAATAACAATAAGCCAGAATATTAAGACAGAAGGCAAAAGTACATGATGTCTTTGACTGATTTGTTCCATATACAGAGGTATGAGTAGGATTTATCAATATGTTATCAAAATATAACATGCCAGTTTTAGCAATGCAAGAGATAGAATAGTACAAAGTTATTACTGCATTATCAGGTCAACGACCTTGCAGTTGTAAACCAAGCACTTCATTATTTGAACACGTACAACCAATTCAGCCTAATAAGTGAAAACTGATTTCAAGTTAGTTAAGTATAGAAATTCCGTTGCCTTTCACTTTATGGACGCAGCAGAAGTGGGAAATTTATGTCCGTATCATTTGCATTGCCCATAACCTGGCATGGATGCCAACCTGGAAACCCAATCTGCTCAGTTTCCAATCTGAGCAGGGAAATCCCGAGGGGCAGCATCAATAGAAAGGGCCTGAATCGTCTCTGGCACCTCCTAGCAATTGGCTACAAGGGCGCATTGGTAATAGTCTGGGGGCAGACGGTGGGGGTGAAATTGATTTTTCCGCCCGTTACACGACACGCCCGATATTCAGTTCTATTGAAGTCAATGGAACTGAATATTAAGCAGGGTGCATAACGGCCGAACTATACGAAACCGCTTGTTTTGATTTCCCACCCGAGTCCAATTTCACCCTCCCATGTGTCCACAGTCTTAGCTGAAGGTGTCAGACTAAGCAGGTGAAGAAAAATGTGATAAATATACGAAAAGAAAGATTACACAAAATATTGTATAATTTTTTTTAAAAATTCTGCCTCATGCAATTTGATATAAAATAGGATTTACAGCAATCTCATCTGTGTAAATGAGATATTGTAGCTGTTATCAGTCAGCAATGAAAAAAAAACACTCTTCCAAGTTCAGGATCAAGTCAGAGAATCAATCATCTTGTGGCCAAGGAAGAAGGAAAATAAAAATAGGGGACAGAAAAATCTAGAAAGGAAGAGAAATTTGAAAGAAGAAAGATAGAAAAAAAAGACAAGGGAACGGACAGTTTTTGTACTGTTAGAAACGTAAGCTTTTGCGAAGTGAATTTCTGTGAAATATCACACTTGTTACTGGTTATATGGCTTTTTTTACACCAAAGTACAAACCTTTTAAACGTCTAGGATTATGTGCTGATTCTTTTTATGGAAAACAGTCAAACCAGAGTCTACAGGCCCGCAAGGAAAATCAGTACGTTCTGTTGAGATTCAGTATTTGGAAGTTAGGACCGGTTGTTGTCTGGGCCAAACCCAAGAAAAATTATTTTTGAGCCTTGCAGTCAAAATAAAAGGCATAGGCACAGAACCTTATAAGCAACATCATCCCACCATTGAAATAGGGCCTCAATGGAATGTCTTAAGATATTCATTAGAATATATACAAGACCTTGTGATTTGCCTGTGTGCTTTGCTTATAGGAAGATGCATCAGTCTGCCCTGTTTGTAAATACATAATCATCCCAGCAGATAGGGAACCTAGCAGTAAAACTGAATACATCATTGTATGCAATTGTCTGAGGCAGATACCATAGCCTTTTTAATAATTGAAAGTAAATTATGCTTATGCCTGTTAGATTAGTATTTTGTTACCTGTAGACTTTTAGAAGATTGCTCATGTGGAACTGCAGATTCCTATGTTGCTCTTGGTTATAAAGTACAGCAGAGTCAAAGTAAAATCATAGGAGGAAATAACAGTTTTTTTATTTCAGTTGAAACCGTTTTGTAATTTTCTGCAGGTCCGATGTGTAATAGTTCACTGTGAATTCCTCTCAAATGTATATTTGTGAGAAGTGAATGCAGTTTTGTTACAGAGATGTCACTTAACTGGAACTGACTGTTCTATTAATCAGCTAGTTTATTATTTATAACAGAGCTAATTAAAGTTGGAGAGTGAACTGAAAGGTACCTTACAGAGCATTTGAACCGAGGATCTTTTTAATTATTATTATTATTATTTCATGACGATGGAGCGTGCCAGAAATCAGTCTGGTAGCCTTTTCTGTTTTGGAAATGGATTTCATATTTAAGTGCTACCCCCATCAGTGCAGGAAGTGAGTGCAACTGAAAGCTGAGGGAAACACCAGTCTTAGTATTGGAGCATTTATTTGCTGAGATGTACAACTGTTATGTCTTCTGCAGAAAGCCTGGAGCTTGTAATTATGGTTGAAGTTTAAGCTATGAATACTATATCTAAGACAATACCGTTAGGTATTTAAATATTTATTATTACTAATACATTCAAAATTAGGTTTTAAAACAGTTAGTGCGTTAATTGGCTTATGAAATTCCAGCCACATTAGCACCTGATGGATATAATGTGCGCAAATGTACATCCCAGTTGCAGATTCAACAGCACAAAACAAATAGGTACATCTGCATACCAGTCCACTTCCAAACACAACCAGGCATCCGATATCCCTACTGAAACCTGATCCTCTAATTGTCCAGATTGTCATTTATTCAGCGTTACGCAGTGACAGACTTGTACCCACCAGTACTGTAACACTCTGTTATATAGTGCCATACCTGTACCCACCAATACTGTACCCCCTATATTACAGTGGCAAACCTGTGCCTTTGGCACTATTCGAAGAAGAGCTGCGGCATTCTCCCCGGAGTCCTGGCGAGTATTTATCCCTCATTCAACATCACAAACAGGTTATCTGGTCATTATCACATTGCTGTTTATGGGAACTTACTGTGCACAAATTGGCTGTCGCGTTTCCCGACAAAAGGGACTACACTTCAAAAGTACTTAATTGGCTGTAAAGCGTTTTGGGACTTGGTCGTGGAAAGGCGCCATATAAATGCAAGTTGATTCGTCGTATTTGACAGGATGGTATTCATGATTTGTGTCCATTATTCAGAGATGAAAATGTTCTTGTTTTTTGGGAAGGTTTTGGGTATTGTCCATGTGCTCAATGGTTATTAGGAGTCCCCTTTTTATTGTACATTATCTAAAAGAAGGAACATCTTGTACATCGCTGACATCACAAAGTGCATCAGAGATATTTACTGGTAGGAAATGGAAATTACATCCCTTGGGATATAGTGTACTTTCAACAGTTTCACACTTTCATCTTTTTTCTTTAGTTAGATATTCTGACTCATCCCTGATAATTGCTGAAATAACAGTGCATTGAGTCTTTTTCTCAGCTCATTCATGCTTTAAAGTTAGCTTCCGTTCAAAAATTGTTTACTTTTTCTTTTAAAAGTAACACTTTATTTTCATACTGAATAGAACAAAACAATAGTAATTTAATTTAGAAAATCCCCTGTTTCTGGAGATGCACGGTGGCAGGATGGAATTTGCAGCTGGGGTTTTGTCAAGTTGTCAGTTTCAGCTGCACCGCCCGGGAGACACAGGGCAGAGTCCCTGGAAAACTCGTTGGGAGAGTCGTCCCCTGGCTGGTCTTGTTTATCTCCTAGCAACAGCTTACTAGCATAGGCCTGGGATCAGGCTGCCTGCTCGGCCTCTCATTCCAGGGGATGGTGCATGACGCAGGGAGATCGAAGATAGGAAAGTGGGTGAAAAATTGTGTAAATATTTTCCTATTTGGGAGTACATTTGAAGAAAATTATACCAAAGATGCCAAAGTAAAAGGAAAAACACGTCAGTGGAAATAAAGAAAAAAAAACTTGCATTTATCTAGCGCTTGTCATGACCTCAGGATGTCTCAAAGCACTTCACAACCAATGAAATACTCTTTTATTAAATGTAATCACTGTTGTAATGTAGAAAACGCAGCAGCCAATATGCGCACAGCAAGGTCCCACAAACAGCAATGAGATAATGACCAGATAATCTGTCATAGTGATGTTGGTTGAAGGATAAATATTGGCCGGGACACCGGGGAGAACTCCCCTGCTCTTCTTCTAAGTAGTGCCATGGGATCTTTTACATTCACCCTGACAGGGCAGACGGGGCCTCGGTTTAACGTCTCATCTGAAATATAGTACCTCCAACAATGCAGCACTCTATTAGTAATGCACTGAAGTGTCAGCCTGGAATATGCGTTCAAATCTCGAATGGGGCTTGAATCCACAACCTCCTGACTCAGAGGCAAGAGAGCCATGGCTAAAACTACAATAAAAATCAAGAGAGATGTCAAACGGGCTTCCGATTCGCTATCATCCGTTTCACACTATTGCACAAAGTTAAAATCTACCCATACGGTGAAACAAAACCCAGTATCACCACAGTTCAAATTATATGGTACAACAGAATTTGTTTGGTCACAGGAATGTGCTGTCAGCTATGAAAACTGCTGCTAAAAACAGAATAAAACTACCCTATCAATTCAACCCGTATGTATTAAAAAGCATGACACAGAATAAAGTGAAGGTTGAGGACATAATAGGGGAGATGTTCCTACATCTGCGCCCAGGTGCACTGGATTGCCAGAGTGAGGCAAATATCGGAACATTGGACAGGTCGGAGTGCCCCCCTTTATAAAGGAACCTGCTCAATTTTGCTTTTTCAGAATTAATGGAAAAGAGAATCGGGCGGGTTCCTTCACAGACAAGCACTCCAACTATCCTGATTTTCCAATATTGGCTGCACTCAGGCAATTAATCGCAGAACTAGGAAAATCTACCCCAAATTGAGATGTTATTGATAAGCTCTTTGAGTTTTGCTGTCTCTCGTCCAATGTGGCACTGCCTTGTAACACTCAAAACTTTGTTTAATATGTAACAGATCCCTGCAGGTACTGCTATTGACCAGCAATGTGCTTCTACTGATTTTAGCACATAGGAATTGCTAGACGAAAAAAGACCAAGATCCATCTAGTTCAGCTTCTGTCATCCTGGTAGTCACATGATACAATGATAATGGGGTTGTCATAGCAATCAATCTCTATCAATTAGCCTACAACAGACCCAGACATGATGCAAGGAAAACCCCAGTAGTGGAGAGCTTTGGGAACCATAGGCCCAAAGTCATCTGTTCCTCCTGGCAAGCTACAATTACCACATGTGATGTCTCAAATTACCCATAAGCTGTATCCCAAAATGTTATTTTCTGAAAGAAATCTATCTAAACATCATTTGAATGAATCAGTACTAACTGCTTCCTAGAGACCCTGTTCCATAGATTGACCACTCGCTCACTGAAATACTGTTTCCACAGATTCGTTTTGAATTTACCCCCTTCAAGCGCAGGTCAGCGTGTCCTCTGGTTCTACTGTTCTGGGGAAGGTGAAATACCTTGTCATGGTCTACATTATCTAGTCCCTCTAGAATCGTATAGACAACAATCATATTACCTCTCAACTTCCTCTTTTCCAGTGAGAACATGCCCAATTGACATAATCAGAGAATGGTTACAGCACAGAAGGAGGCCATTCGGCCTATTAAGCCCGTACCAGCTCTCTGCAAGAGCAATCCAACTAGTCCCAGTACCCTGCCCTTTCCCTGTAGCCCTGCAAATTTTTTTCCTTCAAGTACTTATCCCATTCCCTTTTGAAAGCCACGATTGAATCCGCCTCCACCACCCCCTCAGGCATTCCAGATCGTAACCACTCACTGCATAAAAAAGTTTTTCCTTATGTCGCCTTTGGTTCTTTTGCCAATTACTTTAAATCTGTGTCATCTGGTTCTCGACCCTTCTGCCAATGGGAACAGTTTCTCTGTATCTACTCTGTCTAGACCCTTCATGATTTTGAACACCTGTATTGAATCAGCTTTCAACCTTCTCTGCTCTGAAGAGAACGAACCCAGCTTCTCCAGTCTATCCACGAAACTGAAGTCCCTCATCCCGGAAGCATAATAGTAAATCTTTTCTGCACCCCCCTCTAAGGCCTTCACATCCTTCCTAAAGTGCAATGTTCAGAATTGGATACAACACTCCAGTTATGGCCGAACCATTGTTTTATAAAGGTTCATCATAACTTCCTTGCTTTTGTACTCTATGCCTCTATTTATAAAGCCCAGGATCCCGTATGCTTTTTTAACCACTGACTCAACCTGCCCTGCCACCTTCAGAGATTTGTGCCCATGTACCCCCAGGTTTCTCTGTTCCTGCACCCTCTTTAGAATTGTACCCTTTAGTTTATATTGCCTCTCCTCATTCTTCCTATCAAAATGTATCACTTTGCAATTCTCTGCGCTAAATTTCATCTGCCACTTGTCCACTAGCCTGTCTGTGTCCTCTTGAAGTCTATCACTATCTTCCTCACTGTTCACTACACTTCTAAGTTTTGTGTCATCTGCAAATTTTGAAATTGTGCCCTGTACACCGAAGTCCAAGTCATTAATATTTATCAAGAAAAGCAGTGGTCCTAGTACCAACCCCTGGGCAAAGCCACTGTATACCTCCCTCCAGTTCGAAAAACAACCATTCACCATTACTCTCTGCTTCCTGTTACTTAGCCAATTTCGTATCCATGCTGTCACTGCCCCTTTTATTCCATGGGCTTCAACTTTGCTGACAAGCCTATTATGTGGCACTTTATCAAACGCCTTTTGAAAGTCCTTATACACCACATCAACCACATTGCCCTCATCAACCCTCTCTGTTACCTCATCAAAAAACTCAATTTAGGTTAGTTAAACACGATTTGCCTTTAACAAATCCATGCTGGCTTTCCTTAATTAATCCACATTTGTCCAAGTGACTGGAAATTTTATCCCGGATTATCGTTTCTAAAAGTTTCCCCACCACCGAGGTTAAACTGACAGGCCTGTAGTTTCTGGGTTTATCCTTACACCCTTTTTTGAACAAGGGTATAACATTTACAATGCTCCAGTCCTCTGGCACCACCCCCGTATCTAAGCATGATTGGAAGATTATGGCCAGTACCTCCACAATTTCCACCCATACTTCTCTCACAACCTAGGACGCATCCCATCGACCTGGTGACTCATCTACTTTAAGTACCTCCACTTTATCAATTTTTTAGCCCATCCAGTATCTCAACTACCTCCTCTTTTACTGTGACTTTGGCAGCATCTTCTTCTTTGGTAAAAACAGATGAAAAGTACTAATTTAGTACCTCAGCCATGCCCTCTGCCTTCATGCATAAGTCTCCTTTTTGGTCCCTAATCGGCCCCACCCCTCCGCTTACTACCCGTTTACTGTTTGCATGCCTATAGAAGTCTTTGGATTCCCTTTTATGTTGGCCGCCAGTCTATTCTCATACTCTCTCTTTGCCCTTCTTATTACCTTTTTCACTTCCCCTCTGAACTTTCTATATTCAGCCTGGTTCTCACTTGTATTATCAACCTGTCATTTGTCATATGCCCCCTATTTCTGCTTCATCTTACTCTCTATCTCTTTCGTCATCCAGGGAGCTCTGATTTTGGTTGTCCTACCTTTCCCCCTCGTGGGAGTGTACATAGATTGTACCCGAACCATCTCCTCTTTAAAGGCTGCTCCACATAATTGCTCCATCCCCTCAATCATTCTGGTTGCTCCCTTCTGTATCCTTTCAATAGTTAGTAGTGAAAAGTACTGATGTTAGAGTCCTGCATGGCTGAATCATCTTACCAATACTTCAACAGAATAATTCCTCCTACACACTGGTTTTGTAAGTTAACTACCTAGTTCCCAAATCATCGACTACATAAATTAAAGTGGACATGCTTTCAAAATGTCTTTTCTCACAAAAGGAAAAGCGGCCCAACCATGGCTAACAAAAGAAATTAAGGATAGTATTAGATTCAAAAAAGAGTCATATAAAGTTGCCAGAAAAAGTAGAAAGCCTGAGGATTGGGAGCAGTTTAGGATTCAGCAAAAAAGGAACAAGAGATTGATTAAGAGAGAAAAAATAGAGTATGAGAATAAACTTGCAAGGAACATAAAAGTGGACTGTAAAAGCTTCTACAAGTATGTAAAAAGAAAAAGATTAGTGAAGACAAATGTAGGTCTCTTACAGTCAGAAATGGGAGAATTTATAATGGGGAACAAGGAAATGGCAGAGCAGTTAAACAAATACTTTGGTTCTATCTTCACGGAAGAGGACACAAATAACTTCCCAGAAATGCTAGGGATCTAAGGGACTAGTGAGAAGGAGGAATTAAAGGAAATTAGTGTTAGTAAAAAAACAGTGCTGGAGAAATTAATGGGACTGAAAGCCGATAAATCCCCAGGGCCTGATAATCTGCATCCCAGAGTACGAAAAGAGGTAGCCATGGAAATAATGGATGCATTAGTTGTCATCTTCCAAAATTCTATGGATTATGGAACAGATCCTGCAGAATGGAGGGTGACAAATGTAACCCCACTATTTAAAAAAGGAGAGCGAGAGAAAACAGGGAACTACAGACCTGTTAGGCTAACATCAGTAGTAGGGAAAATGCTAGAGTCTGTTATAAAGGATGTGATAACAGGACACTTGGAAAATATCAACAGGATTAGACAAAGTCAACATGGATTTATGAAAGTGAAATCATGTTTGACAAACCTACTGGAGTTTTTTGAGGATGTAACTGGTAGAATAGATAAGGGAGAACCAGTGGATGTGGTTTATTTGGATTTTCAGAAGAGGTTAGTGTGCAAAATTAAAGCACATGGGATTGGGGGTCATATACTGGCATGGATTGAAAATTGGTTAACAGACAGAAAACAGAGAGTAGGAATAAATGGGTCTTTTTCGGGGTGGCAGGCAATGACTAGTGGGGTACCGCAGGGAACGTGCTTGGGCCCCAGCTATTTGGATGAGGGAACCAAATGTTAATATTTCCAAGTTTGCTAATGACACAAAACTAGGTGGGATCGTGAGTTGTGAGGAGGATGCAAAGAGGCTTCAAGGCAATTTAAACAAGTTGAGTGAGTGGGCAAATACATGGCAGATGCAGTATAATGTAAAAACAGAAAGGCAGCATATGATTTAAATGGTGATAGATTGGGAAATGTTGATGTACAAAGGGACCTGGGTGTCCTTGTACACCAGTCACTGAAAGCAAACATGCAGGTGCACCAAGCAGTTAGGAAGGCAAATGATATGTTGGCCTTCATTGCAAGAGGATTTGAGTACAGGAGCAAGGATGTCTGAGTTACACAGGGCCTTGGTGAGACCACACCTGAAGTATTGTGTGCAGTTTTGGTCTCCTTACCTAAGAAAGGATATACTTGCCACAGAGGGAGTGCAGCAAAGGTTCACCAGACTGATTCCTGGGAAGGCAGGACTGTCGTATGAGGAGAGATTGGGTCAACTCGGCCTGTATTCATTCGAGTTTGGAAGGATGAGAGGGGATCTCATTGAAACATATAAAATTCTGAAAGGGCTAGACAGACTGGATGCAGGGAGGATGTTTCCCCTGGCTAGGGGGTCCAGAACGAGGGGTCAAAGTCTCAGGATATGGGGTAGGACATTTAGGACTGAGATGAGGAGAACTTTCTTCACTCAGAGGGTGGTGAACCTGTGGAATTCTCTACCACAGAAGGCTGTGGAGGCCTAGTCACTGAATATATTTAAGAAGGAGCTAGATAGATTTCTAGACACAAAAGGCATCAAGGGGTATGGGGTGAGAGCGGGAATATGGTTTTGAGATAGAGAATCAGCCATGATCATATTGAATGGCGGAGCAGGCTCGAAAGGCCGAGTGGCCTACTCCTGCTCCTATTTTCTATGTTTCTATAGTTTTCCCCAATCCTCTCCTAACAGAGTTGATTCCTAGCTACGTTACAGTCCCATGGGCATTGGTCATCATCCGGTATCTTGCCCATTCTTCATGTGTGAGTCTATGTTCCCAGGCTTTTCAACCATGTGGGGACATTACAGTCTGCTCCTGTCCTCACCAAATGTGTACTTCCGGCAGGAATCGTGGATAGTGATCACTACTGCAAACATTGGTCGATTTTCCCCTCCCTAGCCCAGGAGGTACTCAAGCCATTGGTAGCACCCCTACCACTGCCCCATCTGAGCTGAGGTAACCCAGCACAGACCAGGGGTCGAATCTTGGGTCTTCCTTGTCTGTATGGTTTACCTACACACTGCTTTAACCAGTCAGAACATTGTTTATTGCAATGATTTTTATGCAACCGTGCTTCATATCCTGGAATGACCTACACCAGTCAATAACCTAATAGTACTGGAGGTACGAAAGCAGGTAGCCCAGAAAGATTCTTGCTCCGTGGAAAACAAAATAATTTTGACCGATTTTCTCAAGTTTCCTGAATGAAGCTACTGATTCATAGGCCAGAAATAGCCACCCAATAAATGGAAGACACTGCCTGCCTTTACTGCTGTACGTGCAGCCTAGTGTTCTACTTAAATTTTAGTTCCCCCAACAGAGCATCTATACTCATGCACACTCAATGACTTAGATTGTTTATACAAGAAGCTTATAATGACATATTGGGCTCAATTTTCAAAGTAAACAACAGGTGTGTTGGGGGTGGGAGGGCATTGAAAATTGCCACCATTTCAGACTCGCCCCCAACCCGCCCATTTCCGTTTTTCACCGGGGCGGGACGAAGGGTGGGCGACCAAGCTGCTCCCAGGAGGCGGGTCGGGCTTAAAACGTTTCAAGGAGGCTTCAGGCCTCCATTTTTCTCCAATTCCCGATTTCAACCCCGGGGGTCCGGGATTCCCAGGCCTTCTGTTTTACGCCTCGAGAAAGGAAGCGAGAAGGCCCGAGACTAGGTGCCTAGAAAGGCGCTGCGTGTGGGCCCGGAGGACTAGGAGTGCTTCCCCCAGGCCCAACAAGCCTACTTGCACTGACCCCGCAATGATCGCAGACCCCCGATCCCCCGATCGTGGACCCCAGACACCCCCAGTCGTGAACCTGATCCCCGACCCTGATCCGACCCCAATAGCCTGATCCCCGACACCGATCCGACCCCGATGTCCCGATCCCGATCCTCCCCCTCCGACCCCGATTCCCTGACCCCGATCCTCCCCCCACTCTGATCCTCCCACCCCTGACTCCGATCCTCCCCCCACTCCGATCCTCCTCCCCCCGACCCTCTCCCTCAATGATCGCGGACCCCCACGATGACCCCCAATCCCGACCCCCCCCCCAGTGACTTACCCCCAATCCCATCCCCCATGACTCCAACCCCCGTGCCAACCTATGCCCACCTATGCCTCTTGCCCATCCATGCTCCCGTGCCCCCCCTCCCCTCCATCCATGCAAAGAAAGACTTACCTGCATACTTACTAAGGACGTCCTTTACCTGGCTGGTCTCCCGTCCGACTGAGACCAGCCTGTCAATCCGCCGGTCAGTCGGACGGGAAACCAACAAAAAAAAATGAGTCGTCCTTACGTCAAAATCGTAAGGATGTCCGGGAAACCCGTACTAATGGGTTTCCCGACCTCAATTTGACCCCCCCCCCGCCCCCTTCCTGGCTCTGTTTTAAAATTGAGCCCATTATTTCTGAAAATACTTTTTTGAAAAATCAATATATCATCAAGTATCAGAAACCCAGAACAGGCTTTTAAGTACCAAGCATCAAAGGAGCTATCGTAGCAGATTTCTCTCTGCAGCGTGTTTTCTGTCATGTTTACATTAATGATTAAATTGCTGATGGCTGATTGAATTCCTAGTATCAGCTAACAAAATTACATTTTGGTAACTACAATTCTCGCCATGAGGAAACAAAGAAATGCTGTGAGCAACTGTGACGATAGTTTTTGGGGTGCGCGCCGTAAAGGGATTTGGGTATTTCTGAGGTTGCAGAGATATTAATGACAATTAATTATTAACTAGCCATAGGAATTTTTCATTGGGACAAAGATAAATATAGATCCTTCTTAAGATTTTAAAGACTCAAACTATCAAATGTGAGAACCATCGAGTGATGTTGGCCTGTGAACCCAGTGAACATACATCAAGATGTTTGTCCCGTTCCTTTCTTGTTTGGCTTGTTTCTTGCAATATAACCATTGCCGGGTGCACAGGTTCAGAGTGACTACTGCGATGTCCCCAGTTGTCATGTGAACCCTTGCTCACTATGGACTGGGTTGTGACTATTTATTTCATGTAGGATGCTTGCAGCCAATAAAAGAACGGTCTGGCCTGTGTTGGAACCCAGGTGCCTGAGGTGAAATGGCAGCGTCTATCCCACTGTGTCCACCCCATCCACAGGACCGAGGTTGCAAAATAACGATTGGATGATTTTTCCTACCAATCTTCTCCTCCCCCTCCTCTCCTAAAGGCATTGAATCCTTGCTGGGGAATGGTTCCATGGGTGCAGGGAACTCTTCAGTTCTCACCCAAGTGGTCATACCTGGTGTGTTATAGTTGTTCAACCATAGGAGGACATTGCATGCCTACCCAAACATATCCTCAGCTGACGTCCACACACATGCAGATCCAGTAGGGGTTGCTCTACTCTCTTCCGTAGCCACCGACCCCATCCTTCTCCTTGGCCACTGTCTGAGGCTGAACCAGACCGTTCGCAACCTTGCTGTTTTACCCTGAGCTGAGCTTCCAACCCTATCCTCTGCATCACCAAGACCAGAGACATCCACCTCCTTAAATCGCCAGTCTCTGTCCCTGCCTCAGCTCATCTGTTGCAGAAACCGTCATCCTTGCCTGTGTTACCTCTAGACTTGTCTATTCCAATGCTCTCCTGGCCGGCCTCCCAACTTGCACCCTCCGTAAACTTGAGCTCATCCAAAACTCTGCTGCCTGTATCCTAACTCGCACCAAATTGCTTTCACCCATCATCCCTGTGCTCGCTGAACTATGTTGGCACCCACTCCGGCATCATCTCAATTTTAAAATTCTCATCCTTGTTTTTAAATCACTCCATGGCCTCGCCCCTCCCTATCTCTGTAACCTTTTCCAGCCCTACGACTCTCTGAGATCTCTGCGCTCCTCCAATTCTGGCCTCTTGCGCATCCCCAATTTTCTTTGCTCCACCATTGGCGGCCGTGCCTTCAGCTGCCTCAGCCCAAAGCTCTGGAATTCCTTCCCTAAATCTCTCCACCTCTCTACCTCTCTCTCTTTTAAGACGCTCCTTAAAACCTACCTCTTTGACCAAGCTTTTGGTCACCTGTCCTAATATCTCCTTATGTGGCTTGGTGTCAAATTTTGTTTGATAATCGCTCCTGTGAAGCGCCTTTGGACGTTTTACTACATTAAAGGCACTATATAAATGCAAGTTGTTGTTGCTGGGTCGGGATCCGGCTGAGGCCAGTTGCAGTGTCCCTATCACCACCCAGGCTGAGGTCAGCTAACTAAGTACACAATCAGCTGAGCCTTAGAGAGAGGATTTTTAATTGGACTGGGTCTGTCAGTATGGTCGACTTTGTCATTATTCATCAGTTCTGCACTACACCGGATGTACTGATTGTCCTCATTCCACTAATTATTTTTCTAAGATCCAAATTTTTTTTCAAAGTAGACCCACTTAATATTTTATACACAATGTTACTTTTTATTGTTAAGTTTTCTCAGTTCTTACCTACTGTCATTTTTGCTGTAGACACACAGTTACGTGGTATAGTTTTCTTGTCACCCTCGTCAAATGGAAGTGTTCATAGCTCCCTCTGAATGGAAACTGGGATCAAAAGTCTGCACAAAATTGCTGTAGACATCTCTGATAAAAGTGAGTCAGCTATTTTACTGGGATGTTATTGCTACGTGGATGTCCTTGCAGGTTATCTGAATAAAAGCACTTCAAAACGGGGAGAAATGGTGTTATTGTCACTTTATGCTTATTATCATTTTACTGCTTAGTAAATTGAGAGTGACAGTAACAAGAATCCACTGTATAAAATAACACGTTTAACAATTTTGTTCAAGTATTTTTTTAATGCTGATTTCTTTTTGTGTTACCCCTTACACTACAGTAGAGGCAGGAACATCACATGGTTAAAACATAAAAACCTCCCGAATGAGAGAGGCCCATTTGGCTCATGTAGTGAATTGGTGCTTCAACCAGCTCCTTCTGTTACTCTCTCATCTGTCAAATCACAATCCTTTCCATTAATGTTTTTCTCTCATTTAAGAGTGTATCCTGCGGTACAAATCTGTCCTGTACTCTTTTGTGTTTATTAAACTAAGTGGCGGCTTGTGGCACAAGAAAGTATGGAACGATTAACAGCCCTTTGGTTTGTGAGAAGTTCTTTTCGATCCTCAGTCAGCTACTGGCTTCTAAACTGTGAATGCTTGTCCTACAACTCCTGATTCATTTCAAATAAATTTTGTCCGCTTTTACTGTATCCACTCCCCTCAAAAAGGATCACGTCTTCCTCCACACCTTGTTTTGCTAATGAGAATAGTTGTTAGCCTATTCTCACGAAACAGCATTCTAGGTGTGAGAATTTTCTATGCTGCTTTTCTATACATCATTTATGATCGATCAATGTTCCTTCAGAATGCAGCATTCTAGAAGTGACCTCACTGGTGTCTCAAACAGTATTGATATCACCACCATGGACTTGTAGTTTTTAGCATTAACTCCATCATTCTCTTTGCCTTGTTAATCACTATTTCACATTGCAGAGACATTTTAACAGGCTGATCTATACTTACACGTAGATCTTTACTTTTGCTGTGCTCCCTTCAACAACTATTCATCTTGTAATCATAGTTAACATTATTCAAACCTTCATGCATCACTTTGTGTTGGTCTATTTTAAACACCATTTACCAGCTATTAGCCCAGCTGCTAAGGCTCTTGAGATTTGAACAGTACCTGCTTCTGCAGTGCATTTACCAAACCCATACAAGTTTGCATCCTCAGCTTACTTTGTAATTCTATTTTTAGATCCATTCATTACATTGTGTTAGGTCTTTAGCTAATGGAAAAATGAGGATAGCTTCATGCAAAGTTTAAATACCATGTGCCCCAGCTATGAATTTTGACTCTGCAACAGCGTAAATCAGACCAACTAAAGGAGCAGGCCTCAAGCCAGTGCTGATTTCAATGCGTGTACGTGCCAGTATATATTTGTGGCCCAAAGTTTTTCAGACCAGCCAGCACATTCCTCCTCCTCTTCCTGTTTGTAGCCTTCGCCAGTGCTGTCCTATCCCATGCCATTCTCTGATGCCAACTGCCGATTGGTGAACAACCCACTTAAATTGAACAAAAAAAGAAAAATGTGCACACAATATCTGACGTGCACACACACCCAGTCAAGGAGATTTGTTTATCTTGCATGAAGTTCCATTTTGGAAAAAGTAATCATGTTCCAGTGGAGCTACCAAATATCATAATGGAATAGATCAACTTATGCAGATTCACATTGCTGAACCCAGTTGACAACACTGGATTTTGGCATAAGCAAGACCAAAGAAGTCCAAAGACTGAACCAGGGGAATCTCATGACTCATTTCTCACTAACTGGCCATTTATAATTGCACTCTGTTTTATCCTAGTAAGCCGATTTTTGATGAAGGGAGTAAATTTAACCTAACCCTCCCAGTAGGAAACTGACGGGATCAGATTGCCTCCTCCGCCCCACCCATCCCCCCACCCCGTTGTACCTTCAGTGGAATGTTAAATCGTGCAGGGTGTAAAATGGACGGCTGATCTGATCTCATTAGTTTCCCGTCGGGCGGGTTAGGTTAAAATTAACCCCCAAGTTTGCTGTTTCTCCCTTGACCATGAGCTCATCCTTCACAACAAATCTCTTCTATCACTTCCTAAGAGTCAAGATTGACAATATCTGCTAGATTGGTTAAGTTAATCAGTCCTTATAACCAGACCTCCATTGTGCCGTCCCCAGTGCCAGATGCCTGACATTTGTCACATTAATTTCTTTCTGTACAGTACCACCAGCTCAGTTCTTCCATGAAGTCTTTTCCTAGCTAGGATGCATTCTATCAATGACTAATCTTCAGCCATATGACACACATGTCCTGCTCTTCTTCCCATAATACATTCTATTAAAGCATGTAAGTCACTCATTATTAATTTAGTTCCATACTGAACAGATGCAGTAAATCTGTACAGCAGCTGTCCATTAATTCATACTGATCATTTTTTTTTGACAGAACATCGTTAATTGTGTTTCTATAATGCTCTTGAGTGTTTATACTGTTGTTGTTGAGGTTCACTGGCCTATAATTCTCAGTGTCATTTTTCTCCCCTTCCTTGAAAATTGTACCTCATTAGCCACCTCCCTGTTATCAGGTATATCCCCCCTAACTATCGAATAAGCATCTCTGCCAGACCTCTCCTAGTTCTTCCTTTAGCTCTATTTTAAGAATCTTTGAGCAGATGCCATCAAGTCTTGGTGTCTTATCTACTCTCAGTATCTCCAGTTCTTTAAATATTCCTCCCTTGCCAATGCCTGTCTTCCTGACTCACTCTTGTGACACCCCGTTCATCTCTTTCAAAAATAGATGAACCCATTTAAAAATTCAGCCTTCCTCTGATCTTCTGTGACTAATCTGTCAGTCTTGTCTTTCAGAAGCCCAATTTGTCTCTGCTTGTTCTGGATATAGCTGAAAAACTTCATCCTATTTGTTTTTTCCCCTCTTGAGCTCATGAAGGCAGGGGATGCTAGTGTGGTGGAATGGAACACTTTCATATTTTGGGAAGCGAGTGGCAGAATCAAACGTTGTCAGCCAGCTGGAGGTGGGCAGATCTCATTTTATCAGAACAAGATGCTGAAGCTCTGCAGCAATATCATTTCTAAAATGTATTTTATACCTGCATTTGCTCGTGGCTTACACACACGACAGCTCCATCCTTGAGAATAAATTAATTCTTGTAAAAATACGTCTTCCACAAGGTGCTCTTTTCAATGCTTTAAATTTAATAAAACTCATCATAGATTTAAGCCTAGAAATTACAATTAGCAACACTCGACGATTGCTTAACACATTTCTATTTCGTTCCTCCGTCTGTTGGTGGGGGTGAGATCAAGGCCAAGTGCGGTATTAGAGCACGGGGGGATAAATGGTCCCAGGTGGGAGTGGGGAAAGAAGGAGGATGGGGTACGATGGACAAGTAGCGTGGCGAGAGGGAATGGAAGTGGGAATAGTAGCAGAACAGGGAGAGCAGGAGGGGTTAGAGGTGTAGGGGTTATTGGGAAGGGATAGGATAAGCAGGGGAAATGCGGGGGAATGCTAACTCTCTCAGCGGGGAGGGGCGGTTGAGTTACCCGTTACTCCTTCAAACCTCAATTTTCTGCTTAGTAGGGGGAAGGCCTAGAGTGAGTTCACTACACTCACTGACCCGAGTTTATGTTCAGTGAGGTGGGGGCAGAAGGTGAGTTCACTTCAATCTTAGGACATGTGTCTTCCAAGTGTTTGGGAGTGGAGGAGGTGGGGGGGTGGGGTGGGCGGCATGGAGCAAGCTCACTGCACTCATGGGTCCCGAGTTTAAGATCCTTGTAGGGGGAATAGTTCATTCCTCTCCCCAGACCTGAATTCTTGCTCAATTGGGTGGGGATGACAGACTGCTTTGTTGTTCTCCTCAGCCATGACTTCATGCTTGGCAGGTGGGAAAGGGGCTCTTTGGTCTATGGGGAAGTAGTAATGTTGCAGGGCATTCCATATTCATTGTCAGTCATGGGAAGGCTCGCTGTACACTCAGAGGATGGCCAAATTGACAATGAATTTTCAGGGGTTTGTTTGGAACAGAAAAGATTTCAAAATGATTTAAATGGCACAACATAATCTCAGGCCCAGCGACTTGGCACTGGAGCTGCATTCCAGGCCTTATTACCAAATCACATTAACAGTGGAGGGCTTGGCACCTAACGTTATGTGACAGACATTTAACAAGGGTCGGGAAATTCCTGAGAGCTCTCACCCCTCTGTCATCGCAGCTTCGCCAGAAGAGCGGCAGAAATCCTGTTTACATGTGTAAACAGGGCTTCCAGTGAAGTTACAACGGTGGAGCAGCAACTGTTGACACCTTTAATAAGGAGTTTACCCATTGACAAAGCCTGACGTAGAAGTTTTCAGTGTGTATTGAATTACTATATTACAGATGGATAACACATCTCCTAAAATATCTGACAGAGGAATGTCATATTAACATGTTAAGTATGCATCCAGTAATATTACCAACAGTATTTTCTAGGCTGTAGTGTTTTTAATTGCTGTAGTTCAAATTAATAATACAAAAAAAATACAGTATATTTAAAACATCAATTAGCACTGTTTCTTTAACTCTTAGACTATCCATGGCATTTTGCAATAAGAATACTTGGTAAAATAGAATGCTGAATACAGTCAGACCTGTGACTAGATTACCTCAATATCCAGAAAGTTTTTTTTGATTACTGCTTATAACTTTACTTGGTCACTTAAATGTGAATAGTATTAACCTGTTACTAGTCACTTAATTATTTTTGAAAGAAAAAACAAACTTGCATTTATATAGCATCTTTCACAACCTTGGGATGTCCAAAAGTGCGTCACAGCCAATGGCGTGCTTTTGAAGTGCTTTACAGCACTTCCTAAGTTTCAGGTGTTAGCCTTAGCTCAGTGGTAGCACTCTCGCCTCTGAGTCAGAAGGTTGTGGCGGCTATCCCACATGTCTTGGCCAATATCTATCTCTCAACCAACACCTAAAACAGATGATCTGGTCATTATTTAATTGCTGCTTGTGGGACCTTGCTGTGTGCAAATTGACTGTAAAGCACTTTGGGATGTCCTAAGGTCGTGAAAGGTGCTATATGAACATAGGTTCTTTCCTTTTTATTGGTGACCAGCTTCCTCTTGTTAAATGTTAGTTACCATTCCAGCACTTTAACTCCTCAATTTCAAAATCACAAATTTGCATTCTAGATTTGCAAATTCGGGGAAAAAATACTTCAGATTTGTGAAAGGATGCCTCCTCTGTGAACTAATCAGAAAAGCTCCTTATTCTCTGCTCCAACAGTGTGCCTTAATCCCAAAGTCAGAAGTGCATCTTGCCACTATGACATTTTCATTTGCTACACCAGACATACTTTGGGCCTCTAATTGAAACAGCTAATTTAGTGCCAATATAAATAATTAGTGCCAAATTAGGAGAATTTCAGTGCAGTTGGCTCACACCCATTAGTTGACATTCGCAGCCACAAAAGAAAGTAGGCTTTGATTCCATCAGATTGGATTGGACTTCAACTCAGTTCCCAGAGGTGAAGGAAGCCCATCCTTGTAATACCCATGCCATCTGCTTTTCTACTTCGCTGTTCTTATTCTAATTTCAATAATCCTCAACTGCCTTTTATATTCAACCATAACTTCATCCTTCACCGATTCCTTACGAATTACCAGTGGGGAAACCTTAGCGAAAATCAGGAAATCTGAGACGCACTGCCCACGATTTTGGACCTTTAATTTCCTGGTATGCACGGTTGATGAGCTACGCTCACGGCCGGTAGCACATGTTTGTAAAATAGCCCCTCTTGTGTTTTTGGTGCCCTTGTCTCAGTGGTAGCCGTCTTGCCCGAGTCACGAGGTCGTTGGTTCAAACCCCACTCCAGAAACTTCAGCAAAGAATCGAGGCTGACACTCCAGTGCAGTACTGAGGGAGTGCTGCACTGTCGGTGGTGCCCCCTTTTGGATGAGATGCTAAACCGAGGTCCCGTCTACCCTCTCAGGTAAAAGATCCCATGGCACTATTTGAAGAAGAGCAAGGAGTTCTCCCTGGTGTCCTTGCCAACAATTATCCCTCAACCAACATCACCAGACACAGATTATCTGGTTATTTATCTCATTGCTGTTTGTGGGAGCTTGCTGTGCACAAATTGGTTGTCACGTTTCTTACATTACAACAGTGACTACACTTCAAAATACTTCAGAGACTTTGAAGTGCTTTGGGACGTCCTGAGGTTGTGAAAAGCGCTGTGTAAATACAACCTTTCTTTCTTATGCCAGTCTACTGTATTTTTGATGACCGTTCTTTGTTTTTCATGGGCCTTCTTGAATTGCACACCCTCACTGTCGGGTACCTTTAATGTTGCTGATTTACTCTACTGGCCTGCAATTCCCAATGCCTGTCTTTCCATAAAAATTGCACCACATTAGCTAGCTGCAGTCACTGCTGCCTGCTTTCATTTTAGATTTCCCCTGAAAACATTTCCCTTACAGTTCATTCTTTCTTTTCTAATTCCAGCTGTGCAGGTATGAAATTTACTTCTCTGAAGTCAGCCATTTTCATTCTGTTCTGAGCATTAACCTGTGTTATTGTATTAATAATATTATTTGTTGTACATAATGTTCCTCAACATTTAATATTAGCAGTTTTTTGACTTGCTGCTAAATATTAAATATATAACGTGGCATCTGCCCTGCTACATTAAATCACACGCTGGAGTAAAAAACAGTCCTGGGCTACCTTAGTTCATGGATTTCTCTCCCTCCGAGGTGACCTCTATTCTTCCCAGTCAATATGAGTTATTCAAAATCACAGCTTTACTTTAGTTCTCGGCCTCCCTTATATGTCTACACTGTTCAATATCAACTTGCTCACTTTGACCGCGGCCGTTACCCAGAATAATATCCCTATTCTTGTTAGTTCCGAGTTCCATCCAAACTGATTGTGACATTTCCCCTTCCAGGGACAAGCCTTCCCTCTCGCACAGTTAAATCCTCCCGGACTAGCAAAGGCCCCTTCCCTCTTTTATTATCCCTCTTTTCTGAACTTTCTAAATATGTCTGCTGACTATCTCCAGACTCCGACCAAATGTCAGGCCAATTTAGGTCTGCCCTTTCATCCTTGTATAAGCTTCCAGATACATCATTTTATTCCTGATGACCCTCTAGTTTTCTCATCAACCCATCTTCTGTTTCAGATCACTGCACATCTCTAGCCATGTCTTCCAATCATTTTTGGATATTTAGCATCAATTCCTTTTTAGTCCTGTTCTATGTTATTCTGACAGCAAATGAAGTGTCTGACATACATTACCCATTATAACACTTGCATGATCTCGAAAATATAACAATCATATTTGTACACTTGTGTTCCAGTACAGCAGTAATATGACCATTGCTCACTATCTGTTTCCCAGTTCTGAAATATATATTAAATGAAGCATATAACATAGGTACTGTCAATGAGATACTTCACAAAGCTGATGTAATTTTTAATTTCCACTTGAGGCTGACCATCTCTTAAGAACAAAGAAAAATGTTACAAATTCATGTCTGCCGTAGATATCTTCTTGCGTTCAGTGGTGTCAGTCACTCCCATAAGTGGCCTGAGCAATCTTAAAATTAGAGCCAGGCCACTCAGGAGTGAAATCAGGAAGCACTTCTTCACACAAAGGGTAGTGGAAATCTGGAACTCTCTTCCACCAATAGGCTATGGATGGTAGGTCAATTGAAATTTCCAAGACTGAGATCGACAGGTTTTTATTCGGTACGAATGTCAAGGGATATGGTGCAAAGGTGGGTAAATGGAGTTGAGGTACACATCAGCCATGATCTAATTGAATGGCGGAACAAGCTCGCAGGACTGAATGGCCTACTTCTGTTCCTATGAGTTTTTTTTATGGGAGTTGACGCATAAGGCCCTATATCTACTTGTGTGACAGTGGGACCTGGGAGTGTAACAATGAGACTCTTTCTCCTTATTTACTCGATCAAAACCCTTCATGATCAAAACCCTTCATGATTTTGAACACCTCTATCAAACCTCCTCTTGACTTTCTCTGCTCTAAGGATAATAACTCCATCTTCTCCACGTAACTGAAGTCCCATGACCCTGGTCCCATTTTAGTAAATCTCTTCTGCAGCCTCTCTAAGGCCATGACATCCTTCCTAAAGTGTGGTGCCCAGAATTGGACACAATACACCAGCTGGGGCCTAACCAGCGTTTTAGAAAGGTTTAGCATAACTTCCTTGCTTTTGTATTCTATGCCTCAATTAATAAAGCCCAGGCCCTGTATGCTTTTTTAACAGCCTTCTCAACTTGTCCTGCCACCTTCAAACACTTGTGTACATACACCCCCAGGTCTTTCTGGTCCTGCCCCCTATTTAAAATGGTACTATTTAGTTTATATTGCCTCTTCTCATTCTTCCTACCAAAATGTACCACTTCACACTTCGCTGTGTTAAATTTCATCTGCCTTGTGTCTGCCCATTTCACCAATTTATGTCCTCCTAAAGTCTATTGCTATCCTCCTCATTGTTTACTACATTTCTGAGTTTCATCTCATCTGCAAACTTTGCAATTATGCCGGTTATACCCAAGTCCAGGTCATTAATATATATCAAAATGGGCAGTGGTCCTACCCTCATCAATCCTCGGTTACTGCATCAAAAAACTCAATCAAGTTAGTCAAACATGATTTGCCTTTAACAAATCCATGCTGGCTTTCATTTATTAACCCATACTTTTCCAAGTGCCAATTAATTTTGTCCCAGATTACTGTCTCTAAAAGTTTCCCCACCACCGACATTAGACTGGCTGGCCTGTAATTTCCAGGATTATCCCTCTCCCCTTTTTTGATCAGGGGTGTAACATTTGCAATCCTCCAGTCCTCTGGCACCACTCCCATATCTAGTGAAGATTGGACGATTGTGGCTAGAGCCTCCGCAATTTCCACTTTTACTTCTCTCAGCAACCTAGGATGCATTCCATCCGGACCGGGTGACTTTTCTACTTTGAGTACTGCCAACCTTTTAAGTACCTCCTCTTTATCTATTTTTATCCTGTCCAAAATCTCAACTACCTCCTTTACAGCGTCATTGGCAGCATCCTCTTTAGTGAAGACCGGAGCAAAGTACTCATTTAGTACCTCAGCCCTGCCCTCTGCCTCCACAAGAAGATCTCCTTTTTGGTCCCTAATCGGCCCCACCTTTCCTCTGACTACTCTTTTAATATCTATATATTTATAAATGACTTTTGGGTTCCCTTTTATTTGGTGAGCTTTTCTAATTACTTTGCCCCATTGTCTGGAGTTTTATAGTCACCCTGCTTATATAAATTAAAGTTGCCCAGAGCTTGAAGGACATCTTTTTTAGATGTTTTTGTTATTTGTTAACATCTGCTTGGTAAATTGCCCATTTCTCAAACAGCCGGATTCTCTTTAGGGAATCATTGGTTAACACTCACCTTGAATGCACAACTAATATGCCAACCTCAATGTGAGATTTCAAGCAAGTGCTGGATATTATATCATGTGACTGACAGGATATTACAAGGCTATAAAGTATTTAAAAAGTGAATTGTTATGATGGATGTGCTTTATCTCATCCACCTTTTCGAATGAATATTGCTAACTTATTAGGTTAGGCACTTATTCGTAAGAATATTATAGTGTAGATGTACCAATGCTGAAAATGCCTTGGTATGAAAGCCCTTGATGCCTCTTTTACCATTTATTTTATTTTACAATCAGTGTAAATAATTCACCATTTAAAAAAAAATAATTCATCCTCAGGATGCAGGCGTTGCTGGCAAGGCCAGCATTTGGTGCCCACCCCCAGTTGACCTGGTTGAGTGGCTTGATAGATTGGTGTGGGACTGAAGTCACATATAGGCCAGACCAGTAAGGACGGCAGGTTTCCTTCTCTAAAGGACATTAGTGAACCAGTTGGGTTTTTACGACAATCCAATAGCTTCATGGTCACTTTTACTGATACCAACAACTTCCCAGATTTTTTTAACTGAATTCAAATTCTCAAACTGCCATGGTGGGATTTGAACTCATGTTCTCTGAATTATTAGTCCAGGCCTCTGGATTACTAAATCAAAAGCAAAATACTGCGGATGTTGGAAATGTGAAATAAAAGCAAAAATTGCTGGAAACGCTCAGCAAGTCAGGCAGCATCCATGGAGAAAGAAACAGAGTTAATGTTTGAGGTCAATGACCCTTCGTCAGAACTGGTAGAAGTTGAAGATTAAATAGTTTTTAAGCAAGTAAAGAGCCACGGAAAGGGGGGAGGAAGGGGAGGGCAGGAAAGATCAAAAGGGAAGGTCTGTGATAGGGTGGAGGGCAGGCATGATTAAATGACAAAAGGGATGATGGTGCAAGGCAAGGAGGGTGCTAATGGGATAAGTAAAGAAACAAAAGATGGTCTAAAGGAGCTGTAAATAGCTTCCTGTAAGGACTCTATTCCCTTCTCCCAGTTTCTCCATCTCCGTTGCATTTATTCTGATGATGCCACCTTCCACACCAGTGCTTCCGATATGTCTTCCTTTTTCCTCAACCGAGAATTCCCCTCCACTGTAGCTGACAGAGCCCTCAACCGTGTCCGTCCCATTTCCCGCACATCTGCCCTCACCCTTCCCCTCCCTCCCAGAACTATGATAGGGTCTCCCTTGTCCTCACCTTCCACCCCATCAGCCTCCACATTCAACGTATCATTTTCTGCCACCTCCAGTGCGATCCCACCATGAAACACATCCTCCCCTCAGCACCTTCTCGTGCAAGCGCAGGAGATGCATCATGTGCTCTTTCACTTCCTCCCTTCCCACTGTCCAGCGCCTGAAACACTCCTTCCAGGTGAAACAGGGATTTACTTGTACTTCTTTCAATTTAGTATACTGTATTCACTGGTCACAATGCGATCTCCTCTACACTGGGGAGATCAAACGCAGATTGGGTGATCGCTTTGCTGAACACCTCCGCTTAGTCCGCAAGTGTGACCCTGACCTGCCGGTCGCTGTGGCCACACATTGCCCATCGCAGTTAAAGTCAGCACCACCCTCAATTTCTTCACCTCTGAATCCTTCCAGGACGCCACCGATGACATCACCAGGATCTCTCAGTCGTCTTCACATAAGTATATACAACAGGTCAAGGATGGCTTGTTTGCCAGGGCATCTGAATATGTCAACTTCCCCTGACTGAAAGGGCAGTGGGTTTCTATTCTCTGGCTGGCTTTTCACATGTACAAGGTGCAATTGATTGCACACACGTAGCAATCTGAGGACCCGCACATGAGCCAGGACTGTTCATCAACCGAAAGGGATATCACTCCATCAATGCACAATTGATTTGCGACCACCAGAAGAGGTTTCTGCAGGTGTGTGCCAAATTCCCTGGCAGCGACCATGATCCTTTCATTTTATGCGAGTCCCAACATCCCAACCCTCTTCCATGCACAAGCTGGTTGCTTGGAGACAAGGGATACCCCCTGCAGACGTGACTCATGACACCTCTGAGAAACCTCACCAATGAGGTACAGCAGTGGGACAATGACAGTCACATCACCACCAGGTCTGTCATTGAACAAGCCATAGGAATGCTCAAGATGCGCTTCAGGTGCCTGGATCGATCAGGGGGAGCCCTTCAGTACTCACCATATGTGTAGAATAGTTGTGTGTTGCGTCCTGCACAACATCGCTCAGCAAAGAGGGTTACAGGTAGAGGAGCTCCCCTGCGCTCATGAAGCATCCTCATCTGCCAGCAACATTGAAGAAGACAAGAAGGAGGACAACAACCATGGCGATGGGCAACCCATCGGCAGAGCAGCGGCACACCTGGCTGCTTGTGATGCCAGGCAGTCACTCATATCTGATAGATTCTCATAAGGAGATCTTCAAATTGAAGATAGTGAAGTACTCAGACCACCTGGAATGACCACCACCGCCAACAGCAGCCCCTTCACCCTCCACCCCACCCTGTTGCACAAAACAGTCCAACAACCACACACACACCCATTATAAAGGCGCCCAGTGGGTGGCATCAAGTCTTGCCATCCATGATGAGGCACATGCAAGGCCGCTTTCACAAAAGGAGGCAGCATTGCAGGAGTTGAGGGGGAACAACGGGTGAGATGTGGGAGCGCTTTGAGTGGAGTCCCCACTTCCATGACCCCTTTCACCGTCATCCCTCTCCAGGGCCACGGCCACATCACTCCTACTACTCTGCTGGACAACAACTTGGAGAACATCTGTGATGCCTTGTAAGGCCACTGGTGGCAGAATATTAGGCAGCCTGAGTCCGCACAGAGGTTGTCAGAACCTGAATGGACTCATTTGTGAGCCATGCTTGAAGCTCAATGGAGGCTGCCATTCTCTCCATTGCAGGCGTTCCCACACTTACCTGCGCCACCATTCCACTAATGCTGGAGGTGGACTCCTCCATCCTCTCTATTGTGGAGAGTGTGCGTGGCACGTCTGCAAATATGTCACAAAAGTGCATCTCTACCTTGATCATTTTCCTTCTCAAGGATAGCTCCTGGGGTTCAGCATTTGCATCCAACTGAACAGAGCTTGGAGAGGAGTGCGCCCACCGACACAGACTCTCCGCAGCTGCCCCTGCCACCAGTGACTGCTTGTGCACACTTGTGAGTGGTGAATCACCAGGTGATGACCCAGCTAACTGTCTAATAGGAACCACCAAGGTGTGAGTATCTGCGCTGGTGCATGGCTCACTATGATGTGACGCTGCATCCTCAGCGGCTCTGGAGCTCCTCTGAGGAATTGCCCAGGTTGTATGGTCTTTCAGCAATCCTTGAAGGCCCTGGAAGAGAACATACAGCAATATTAAGAATCATCGCAGAAGTGATGTTGCGATGAGCATACTGAGGTCAATCACTGATAACATCAATTTACGTTGTGTGTGTAAAGGATGTTAAAGTTCTGTCACCAGACATTTGCGGGTTGCCAGTCTCCACATTGCCGACAGCCAGGAATTCCACCGTTCGGCTGTGCTCCAAGGCCTCCTCCTCTTCCGCCTCTGTGAGAGCCACTATTTGTGGTGTCCCCCTTCCAGTCCGACTCCTCTCCCTTGCATTTTGTGTTCCCTTCACCTACAAGGGGAGAAAGTACAGACGTGTGAATGAGTGAGGGTGACGGGGTCACCTGATGGATGCATTGCTGTGGGTCAGACTGACAATGAAAGGAATGGATCAGAGGGTATCAGACAGACTCACCACATTGCATCAGGATTGGGGTGAGTGGGAGTGGTGGCTGCACAAATGGGGAGGTGAGGAAGTGCACAGAAAGTGAGTGTAAGTTGATACTGAGCCTTTAGTGGTTCTGAGGAGTGATGTGATGGAGTAGGTTTGGCAGGACAGAGTGTGAGGGGGGGTTGGGTAATGTGCACTACAGAATGCAGGTGAATCAGTAACTAGTCACTTTCCCTGACCTAGTTAGGTCGTTGAAGCGCTTCCTGCATTGCACCCATGTTCTTGAGACTTTGCTGCTGTTGGCCACCTCCTCTGCCACCTCGAGCCAGGCCTTCTTGGTGGCAGAGGCAGGGCACTTCCTCCTGTCAGTCGGGTACAGTGTGTCCCTCCTGCTCCTCGCACCGGCTAATAGCAACTCCAGCGAGGAGTCACTGAACCGGGGTGCTGGCCTCGTCCTTTGCTGCTCCATATCTTCAGATTTCTCCTCTCTCCCTCAAAATCCATGGTTGCAATGGCTCTTTAAGTACTCCAGCTCCCAGCACGTCATTCGGGCGCGCAGTACACCCGCTTCGCAGCTTGGAGATACAAAACCCGGACGTCACATTAAGGGCCTTCAATTGCGCAATTGCTCGAGAAAACGCACAAGAAACTTTTCCAGGTTTCCCACGCGTGTAATGACCCTCCCTGCTGAGTTCCTACTGGTATGTTAAAATTTACCCCAATCCCTCAGCACTGCACTGAAGTGCCAGCCTAGTTTACATGCTTAAGTATTTGAAAGGGAGCTTGAACCCAACGAGCTTCTGACTTAGAGGCAAGAGTATTATCACTGAGCCAAGGCAGATAACGTTGCTGGGTGGTAGCACAATTTCAGTAGAATTTTAAAGGCAAGCTGCTGTATCGCCTGAATTGTAAAAAATGAATTAATAAACGACCTTTGCAACATTGCAACAACAGTCTGCATTTATATAGCAACTTTAATGTAGTAAAACATCCCAAGGTGCTTTATACACTTATAGTACTGCTGATGTGAAGTAGAAAGCCACATGAGACAGTAGGATCAATTTTATGAATAAGCTTTCCTGGTGCAGAGCCTCACCCTCCGGGAGCACATATCAGGAAATCATGAGCATGATCCATCAATTAACGGAAGGAAAATCATAGGCAGCATGCCCGCAATGTTCCGTCGTGCACTTCCGGCACATCCATAAATTTAGCCCCTGTGTCTGAGAGGAGCTCGTCGTTCCTCTGACATCAGCCTGCACCAGCAGCCATCGTGCAGTCCTGACACCAGAGACAGGAGCAAATGCGTAGTGTAAAAACAGGAACAGAAAAGTGAAAAAATAAGGAATGCGGCATATGTGTGCACAGTTCTCTGCTTTTCCAGCTGTTTCTGGATATCATTTGCAGATAATAAAGAAAATCAAACAGTTGAAATCGATTCCATCCGATCTTAATTGACATCGACTTTATTTGCAAGCTGTTCAGACTGCCAGGTGCTTCACACCTGTTTAGCCCCAAATTTATTGAATTGCCAGCTGATTTAGACTTAATTCAGCATGAAGCAGATTCATGTGTGTATCGAGAACAGAATACAGCAACCAGTCCCTCCTCCTTAAATGTCCAAAGTCAGATATTATCTCAATGCACCAATGCATTACATGGAGATGAGTGGCAGCTAGAAATAAAGCGGTTTTATAGATTCGAAACAGATATTCATGTCAAGGAAGCGTAAAGAAAGACTTTTTTAAAGGATCAGCAATTACATAGAATGTAGCACAGAAACAGGCCATTCAGCCCGACAGGTCCATGCCAGTGTTTATGCTCCACACGAGCCTCCTCTCTCCCTACTTCATCTAACCCTATCAGCATACCCTTCAATTCCTTTCTCCCTCATGCGTTTAGCTTTCCCTTAAATGCATCTATGCTATTCACCTCAACTACTCCTTGTGGTAGCACGTTCCATATTCTAACCACTCTCTGGGTAAAGAAGTTGTATTTTACCCTCGAACGTTTTCCCCTCCTCTCCTGAAGGTGATGATTTCTGGCTGGGTTACATTAGCAATGATCTCACTCATTCTTCAGAAAGAGAAAGAATGTACACTTATATAGCACCTTTCACGACCTCAAGACATCCCAAAGCCAATGAAGTAGTTTTGAAGTGCAGTCACTGTTGTAATGTAGGAAAACACAGCAGCTAATTTGCGCACAGCAAGGTCCTGCAAAAATGAGAAAATGACCACTTAAACTGTTTTAGTGTTGTTGGTTGAGGGATAAATATTGGCCAGGTCAGTTTCTGGAGGGGGTCTTAAACCCACAACCTTCTGAGACAGAGCTGAGCAGGTATGACTGTGGTAATATATTCGTGGAATTAATAATAGGTCAGGATGATATTCATCTTTTAACAGGAAGATGTGTGTCTCTGTAATTAATTACTCAACAGAGTTACGGTTAGCCAGAAATGTGCAATTTCTGAGAATGAGGTTTTGTTAGAAGGCCATTAATTACTTTTTTAAAAACTGGCATTCTCCCGTTTTTCATTAGAAGCATTTCACCCCAAAGTAATTTACCAAGGCTAGGTGTGAATAGATTTAGGTGTGCATGTACATGATTTGGCTAATTGATGTTTTACAGCTTGGAAGGGGGTTCAGTAAGGACCTAAAATGGGGTTAAATATATGGCAGGGAATTAGAAATAAGGAATAATCAGATTACGATAGGAATGGCACAATGCTAATTGGGTTCTACTGTATTTTGTAATGTTGTGCATTTTTGAAATTGAAATTATGTATATGCGTCTTTAAAGAATAAGAAATATTAGCAATTGCATCACTATACCCAATTCCTTCAGCAGTATTGAAGTGATCCAAAGTAATCTAAATAACTTTTATATATAAATTAACCAGGCTACTGCATAAAATTTTGTTGTTGCTGTTGGACAGGTAAATTGAGGAAAATACTGAGGTCTTTAAAGTGCGGACACAATTATTTCATATATTGTTGTAGCTGTTCGCAGGTCACAACTTGTGGTCATAAAGAAAACACAACCTGAAGAGATTAAAGAGGCTGGGATTGTTCTCCTTAGAGCAGAGCAGGTTAAGGGGAGATTTAATAGAGGTGTTCAAAATTATGAGAGGTTTTGATAACAGTAATTAAGGAGAAACTGTTTTCACTGGCCGGTGGGTCGGTAACCAGAGGACACAGATTTAAGATAATTGGCAAAAGAACCGGGGGGAGATGAGGAGAATTTTTTTTACGCAGCAAGTTGTTATGACCTGGAATGCCTGAAAGGGTGGTGGAAGCAGATTCAATAGTTTAAAATGGAATTGGATATATACTTGAAAAGCAAACATTTTCAGGGCTATGCGGAAAGAGCGGAAGAGTGGGAGTAATTAGATAGTTCTTTCAGAGAGCTGGCATGATGGGCCGAATGGCCTCCTTCTGTGCTGTAAGAGTCTATGATTCTAACCTTGGGCTTGCATTATTAGTTACTTTAAACATTTTAAAAAGCTGTAGCATTCAAAGAACTAAGATTAACAATCTATAGTACAGTTGACAAAAAGGGAAAGGTTTTTTTTAAATTGCTTCTTGCGGCAGTTAACAATGAGTTCACTGAAGTGTGTGTCAAATTAATTGAGCTTATTGGGCCGGATTTTGCTGTAAAAATAACAGTAAGGTTAACAGCGCTCACCGTTACTCGTGCAAATCGGACAGTAACTTCCGGCGACTGCACATGCCCAGTTACCGCCAAAATTTGGAAGTTGCTGGCCGAGATGCGATGCTCCTCCAAAAGCTGCACAAAAACGGCATCTCGCTGTTTGGCTGCGTGAAGTTCCTGTACTTACCTGATAGATCTGGACTAAACTCCCCAAAAATAGTTACGTCAGTCATTTCAAGTCTAAGTACCCTTTTAACAATGTGGTAAGTCTTAATTACTGCCAAACAACCTCTCTGGAAATGAAAATTAACTTTTACAAGTGTGGAGTCTCATTCCTTCGAATTTTAATTATTGTTGGACATTTAAAAAAAACATTTTTTTTACTTTTTCTTTCTGTCTCTTTTACCTCTGTCTCTTAATTCAATCTTTCTTATCCTCTATTTCGCTTTCTGTAGCTGATTTCACATTGAATTCACTATTCTAACTTACACTTTCTGGTTCTGACTCTGCGCTGTTATTAACGATGCTTCAATCTGATTAGTTAAGGAGATACACAGCTGCTTGCCCTGTTCACACAGGTCCCAGATGCCATGTTGAGGGATCTTTTGGATCTCTAATTTACAGGAACGTGCCGTTCAAAACCTCATAGAAAGTATATGGGCAAGTGCAAGTTTAACAAACAGCTAGCGGTGTTCGTTCACCGCTCACAGCGACGTCCAGCCTGCTATAATTTGTTCAGTGGCAATTATTTTTTTCCACATTGTTCACAGTCTTGTTAAGAGTGTGCACCTGCCCTGTGTTTGGCCACAAGTGTTTGCTAAAGAGATTTATTTTGACAAATTGCTTTAGTGTTAAAGAGGAAAGAGGAGATGCCTTATTTGACTTGAGATTATATGAGACCTTGAATTAAACACACTACAGGTATTTTCCCCTCAATGAAGGCAGGTTCATGCTATTTATGCAGTAAACTTTGGAATTAAACAAGTGCCAGCTTCCTGAGCAGCTGGAGTTTATGAGACTGCCATACCTCAATAGTTTGAAAGCGATTTGAAGTAACATTGTAATTCTACTTCTGCGTGACCCAGTAATATGTTTTAGAATGGAATATCTAAATAAGTCGACAAATTGATTTCAAAATAAAAAAATGCAGATACTGGAAATCTAAAAAAAATGCTGGAAGCAGTCAGCAGGTCGGGCAGCATCAGTGGAGAGAATGGACAAGTTAACATTTTGGGTGCTGCAGTATTATCAAAGGGGTCCACACCCGACACGTTAACTTGTCAGTCCACAGATGATGCCTGACTGGTTGAGTTTCTGGCATCTTCTGTTTTTGTTCCACAAATTGACCAGTTCCCTTTATGATAAAAACGAATAATTTGCATTATTAACAGACAAATGTTCAACACATTCATAAAAATTGAAATTGTCCAATATTTTAATGGAGGCATTAACCGTTTTATTTTAAGCATTTGTATGCTAATATTGCACGGGCTATCTGAAATTCTCGACAAACAATCGTGGTAGGAGGAGGTGGATAACGATACTTTATTCTGTTCCGCAGCCTATCTCTGATTAATGCATATTGAATTGGCAAGATGAGCTACACATTTCATATTTACAGAGGATGATAACAGGCTTGTACAGATCATATTCTAGAAGTAGATTAGTTTCAATGCAGAGTTCTAAAAACCTGGGAAGCAACTGTTCTATCTGTTTTACTTAAATGTAATATCCTGTTGCGGGTATAACTAGTAAATTATCACCTATTAAACTGAGATACTGACTTAAACCCCTGGAATGTTACAGATTTTCTATAAAATCTCCTAAAACACCTTTTTAATACTTCAGTGCACACACATTTTTTTTAACATTCATCAGCTTTCAGCACCACATATTTTCCCAGAGGAAATGTTATAAAAACTGGCTAGTCAATAAATCTAAAGAAACAATAATAGGAAAAAACACGATAATACTTAGAAATGTAATAAAAGCAGACTTGTGTACACATACAGACATCAACTAGAATGGTGAGGCACTGAGCGTGTCAAGATGTCAGTTTACCAAGATGTTCCCAATTCACATAATCTGCTAATCCACGTTGAGCTAATCCTTTTTTTATCGCATTACTGTGCTAAAACTCGTGTTTAGATATGTCGCACTGTGTATCGGCTTTTTTTTCTCAAAGGGATTGTTTCTAGTTGACTTAATCGCCAGTTAATTCTGAAAAGAATGTGCCTTTGGGTGAATATATGGCTCTACAGACTTTATGGGATAAGATAGCCAAATAATTGCCATGGGGATTTGAATGCAGTATTAAGTGGATGCCTCATGTTTAGGCATCGTATGTATGTCAAAAGGATGCCACCTTGTTTTAAACGAGGCCACATTTGCTTCTGGATTTTGTTGAATAATTAGTCAAGACATTACCATCACATTGAAAACATCCAGTCATTGGGCAACAAGGGTTGATCATCAGTGTATCAGATTAAGGAGCTAGTTCCAAGCTCCTCCATGAATATGACCCAAGGAAGAATGAGACTAAGACTGGCAAATCTCCTGTGCAGTTGCTTATGCTAAGATGGGGGATATGCTGTTTTATAATATCAGGAGCGTTATACCATGTACTACACAATGGCATATAAATTCACCTGAGCAGCACCCGTTTCTTGGGCACTAACCGGCCTACTAAGTCTCCAATATGGCGGGCAGGACGTGTGCGCATACTTCCGGCTGGAAGTGTGCTGCCAGCCATATTGGGAAAGGACAAAAAAAATTGCATGTGCAAATAAGGGCCTAACGCCTGTTTGAGGGCCCAACTGCAAGATTGGTTTTCCCCAGGACTCTCCCCTCGCCCCCTCCCGATCACCGCCGCTCCCAGAACCCCCTGGACTCCATTCTCTCTCTCACACCCCCCCAAGCTTCTGATCTCCCTCCCCGCCCTCCGTTTCCACTAGCTGTTCAAGCCACGTCGGCTCTATTGAAATGAGGCCTGAGGCCCAATATCAGGGGCGCCTTGGACCTCACCATTCAAATACGGGCACGCCTGAATTTCTACCCCATTGTATTAAATAGTACAAGGAGCATGTTCCTTTAGATCGGTGACATTGTTATTATTATTAGGCATCCTTAAGTCTTTCTATACCATATGCATTCTCAGGCCTCTGCCAGTGCCACTCACAAGTGGACAGCAACCTGAGTCCCTCCAATTTTACCTCAGTTAGAATGATCTTGTGAGCAGGATAGCCCTCTGGAGCATCTGGATAGCAAGCCCAAGGATAAGGGTGGTGGGTCCATTGTTGGAATCCCACACAGGAAAATCCAGAAGCCAAATGTAAGGGTTTATTAGGATGTTGCTTGTTCAAAGGGTTTTTGTTTCTCCTTGCAGGAAAGGGGATCCATAAAGTTCGGGCTGCTAGTAATGTAGGTCACAAGAAAGTTACGTAGTGTGATCTCACTGCGATCTGACTAATCAGGCAATACATGTCAACAGACCTTGTGCCACGTTTCCTGTTTAATGAAAAGTGATCAGTCGTGGTGAACTGAGGATGGGAAGGGGCCTGAAGATCGTCGGAAGCTCCAACTGATTGATATACAGCATCCTCACTTCATGCCAGTATGAAGGGGTCCATCTTAATGGAAAAAGACAGAGTAGAAGAAAGAATTGGAATTGCATTTTCAATCGGATAGCTCTTATTTTAGACATTTATAGTATGGAGGAGCCAAAGAATAAGAAAAGACAGTTGCTGGTGATCTCAGACCCAGTTTAAATGGTAAGGTTTACTCACAACTCCAGGTACTTGTTGCCTCGTGGAACCGATAGGATAATTCAATGGAGCAAAGTAGAAAGGGCAGGAACCACACAGATTATTGGAAAGTCTGAAAAGGCATTGATTGATTGATCTCATACCCCAGGCAGAAAACAGATAAAAGAGGACAATAGCAGAAGAAGATTGTTTCCAGAGAGTCAGCTGTCAACGAGATATTGCTGAAAGGAGGTGGAAACTGGGTCTTTGCAGGAGAACATTCTTTTTTTTTATTCATTCATGCGATGTAGGTGTCGCTGGCAAGGCCAGCATTTATTGCCCATCCCTAATTGCTTGAGAAGGTGGTGGTGAGCCGGTGAACCGCTCTCAGGAACATGATAAATGTGTTGAAGGCCATTAGCAATGTCCACTTATCCAAAATTCTTCATATCAAGCACAAAAATATCTTGATAGTCCTTATGCGTAGAAATATTGAGAAAAGAATTGTTCATACACACTCAGCCAGACAATTGCTGTTCACGATCAATACATGGAGGATTTCAGTTTAGAAGGACTGGATCGTTACAAACTAACATCAAGAGTTTTCATATTGAGAACAGAATTGACACCACCTGAAATCTTTTCAACAACGAGCGGGAATATTTGGCTGATTCACAGCAGAGGCTCGGCACCGAAAAAATTAGAGGAAAAACCATCATCCGATCACTGTCCCACACCTCCTAGAAGCCGGATCAAGAGCACCATAGCGACTGATGAAGGAGAGAGTTGGCTTCAAGAGGCAGCTGGCAATGGAAGAGCAGAGCAGCCGAAATATAGAAAAGATCAAAGAGTAATTTTCTATCCCATCCCAAAAAAAATCCCTAATATTCCTAAAAAGCAAGAGCTATGTCAAATATAGAGTGTTTATTGATTCATATAATGGAAGTAACCCATCAGTGTACAACAAATTAACAAAATTGACATTAAAATATTTCTGATAATGTATAAAATTAAAATATAAAGGCAGGTTTGATTAATTTACCAGTGTATTTAATATTTTGATTTTATTTCTTGCAATTATTATGGTGGATGTTTTTAAGCAGCAACAGTGGTTCTGCTTTTAAGTAATATGATTATGTAAATCGGGCATGTTCTCACTGGAAAAAAGAATGATGTGGAGATGCCGGTGATGGACTGAGGTTGACAAATGTAAAGAATCTTACAACACCAGGTTATGGTGTTGTAAGATTCTTTACAATTGGAAAAAAGAAGGTTGAGAGGTGATATAATTGCAGTTTTTAGAATTCTAACAGGACTAGATAATGTCAACCATGACAAGCTATTTCACATTGTCCGGAACAATAGAACCAGAGGACACAGCCTGTGCTTGAAGGGGGGTAAATTCAAAACTAACCTGTGGAAACAATATTTCAATGAGTGAGTGGTCAATCTATGGAACAGACTCCCGAGGAAGCAGTTAGTATTGATTCATTCAAGTGCAAATTAGATAGATTTCTTTCAGAAAATAACATTTTGGGATATAGTATATGAGTAATTTGAGACATGAGGTATAGCATGCTCTTCTTCCAAATAATGCCATAGGATCATTTACGTCCACCTGAGAGGCCAGACGGGGTAAGTGCTGCGTCTCCTGGTCTGTTCTTTCCACTATCACCAGCTCCTGCTCACTAGTACTGAGTGATTCAACCTGCATATAGTCCTCTAACTCAGCCTCCATCCCACCTAGAGTGCTGATGCTTGGGAAGGATGGAGTGAGTAGGTGACGGTGGAACTTCACAAGGGTGGCCCCCCTCCCTCTCTTATGCGGAAGGGCCCAAGTCAGGGATAGAGCTGAAGAAAGGGAAGAGGGACAAGGGTCAGTGAATAGTGGGAAGCTTAGGCAGGAGCTGATGAGTGGCAACACAATGCAGCATCAGGTTGTCATGCTGCCTGTATGTGTGAGTGCTTGAGTAAAGAGAAATAGGCAAGCACCCTCACAGCATTTGGCCTCCAGCCTAGCCCTCTCCGATACTTCCACTACTGCCTATCCCAATGATCTCCAAGGCATCTTTATCCATCTGAGTGAGGGCTTGTACGTTGGCTGGCCCTCCCCCAGTTGTTGCTTGCCAGCTTGTTTTGCAGGAAGAGAGGGAGTCACATAGTGTGAGGTTCTTGGAAAAGGTTTTGCAGATGTTATAAGGTGGCTTTATAGAGTGTGCACACTGAGAGGGAGAAGCAGAAAGTTATGAGCAGAGGGGGGAGGTGGAAACGTGCAAAAAAGTGGCTCCAGTGTGAAATGTGAAAGTAGTTAGTGAAGACGTGAAATGTTGTAACAGGCCCTACCACTTAAACCACCTACCTTTAAATCGGGCAATCGTTTAAATCAGGGAATAACGCAAACCATTTTCCATTATGATTATTGTCAATTACAAAGTCGCCGCTTCCAGCATGCCAGCTGTTTTGGGCAGAAACAGGTGTTCAGTGAGTAGTTCGCACCTCGTTACAGTGCAATTACCTATTATAATTAATCACCTCTAACTGGTGTCGGCTACAAGTTAGCACCTTTGCAGTATTCTCTCCATACACTGGTTAGTGAATTAGGAGTTGCCTGATGAATACAACAGCAGCATTTCCACAAATCTTTTTTTGGCCATGGTGTCAGTTTGGGAATGTAGGATTCCACTAAGGCTTCATTGCAATGCTGCCCATTTACACACATCCTTGATTTAGAGGATAAATAATCTGGAACAAGTAATCATCGTTGTCTCTACGAGAGGGGAATCTCAACACCAACAATGTGCTTTTATATAGCGCCTTTAACATAGTAAAACGTCACAAGGCACTTCACAGGAATGTAAGCAGACAAAAATTGACACCGAGCCAAAGAAGGAGATATTAGGACAGGTGACCAAAAGCTTGGTCAAAGAGGTAGGTTTTAAAGATAGACAAAGGAAGAGAGAGAAGTGGAGAGACGGAGAGATATAGGGAGGGAATTCCAGAGCTTAGGGCCCAGACAGCTGAAGGCACGGCTGCCAGTGGTGGAGCGAAGGAAGTGGGGGATGCACAAGAGGCCAGAATTAGAGGAATGCAGAGATCTCGGAGGGCTCTAGGGCTGAAGGAGGTTACAGAGATAGGAAGAGGCAAGGCCATGGAACGACTTGAACATGAGGATGAGAATTTTAAAATTGAGGCGTTGATGGACCAGGAGCCAATGTAGGTCAGTGCGCATATCTCATCAGGGAATTGAAGATTGTGAGGCAGATTTCAGTAATTATGCTACTTAACACAAGATACAGAGCTATGATTACAAAATTCATCAAGATTCATATAAGCCATCCAAAGCATATAGTGGGCAAATCGCATTAGCACCAAAGCGTCTGCTATAAGTGGTGGGGACTGTACCAGGTAAAAGCAGAATGCTGTTCGTGGCTGTTCTGAGAGCAGCGGCAGCAAGCGAGTGTAATTGGAATGAGAAGGAGGGTTGGGGAGGACTTGCATGTGGAGTGGAGGAGGGAGTGCTGGTCGGGGGGGGTCGTGGGGGTGCTGTGGCCGGGTCTCATCTGGAGAAAAACAGATAGCACCTTTGCTGTTCAGGTAAAGTCACTGAACTTCTTCCAGTACTTCACCAATGTCTTGGGGATGATGCTTCTGGTGTTGACGTTATCTGCTACCTCCTTCTAGGCCTGCTGCAGCAACTGCCTGGGCATCCATCTGCCACTTGTAGGGAAGAGGACCAGACCTCCTGGCCCTCACCTGCTCCACCAGTGCATCGCTGAACCTGGGATCTCTTGCTGGAGACATCAATCATAGATTCATCAAACTTAACACACAACTTGCTTTAGGAGATGCAATCTCATTTTAAATAGGCTTCAGACCTGTTGGCAATCCTGGCTACTAAGCACGGGCTCACGGGCTGCTCACCTATGACATTTAAATTAGGTCCCTTTTCACACAAAGAGAAGTCAAAATTTAGAACCCTCTCCCCCAAAAGGCTGTACGGCAGGTAAGTGGAGTTGAGGTACAGATCAGCCATAATCTAATTGTATGGCGAAGCAGGCTCGAGGGGCTGAATGGCCTACTCCTGTTCCTAATGGTGCTATGTTCCCAGCCATCAAAATGGTTGGGGACTCTCGCTACTGGCAAGAGTGGGCATCCGATCGCCCATTTATCGCCTGCCTGATTGGCACCACATGTGAAAATCAGCGCTGTGGTGCCGAAAGCTTCCTCATTACTGATACTCAGGATCCCTGATTTACAGTGACTGCACTAAGGCAAATTCGGTTTTAAGTAGAGCAAATTCAGCTGCTTAGGCCCTAAGCTCTGGAATTCCCTCCCTAAATCTCTTCACCTCTCTACCTCTCTCTCCTGCTTTAAGGCACTCCTTAAATCCTACCTCTTTGACCAAGCTTTTGGTCACCTGTCCTAATATCTCCTTATGTGGATCGTTATCAAATTTTGTTTGATAACCCTCCTGTGAAGCGCCTTGGGATGTTTTACTACGTTACAGGCACCATACAAATGCAAGTTGTTGTTGTAGATGGGATTCCATGCTGTCTACCGCTGTTTTTGGACATCGAGCTTCGCAGTTCCATCCCTTTTTCCATGAATACCATAAATCAGTGGCCTTGCCCTGACTTGTTTGTTTTCACCAAAAGAAAGACTGGTAGCTAAGAATTCTCTCATGAGAAGTAAATGACACTTCAAAACTCCCAAAATCTCTCTCAACATTTCTCAGAAAGTTACATGACTGTATTGACTGTGAGGTGATGCAAGGGAAGGAATCACAAGAAGGAAAAAGCAAAGAAGGAAAAGGGGAATTGGATATATACTTGAAAAGGAAAAATTTGGAGGACTTTGGGGAAAGAGCAGGGGAGTGGGACTAATTGGGTAGCTCTTTCAAAGAGTCAGCACAGGCACGACGCGCTGAAAAGCCTCCTTCTGTGCAGTAAGGTTCTATGAGTCTATGAAATTGATATATCCATACCGTTGTTCCCTTGGTCTGACAATACCATTCTTCAGCCATTCCAAGTATGGCAGAATTCAGCAGTATTTACTATTAAAACATCATCGTCACCAAAGCAGAATTTGTCTCGCAGCAGTAACAGAATCGTAAGATGTCTGTTTTAATAGTAGATACGATTATTGTACTTGTCAGTGGAATAGTACTAGTTGTGCTTTAAATTCCTATTCTTCACATGCCTGAAGGATGCAAATAACCTATAGCGCACATAACAATGAATCTGCACCAGCCTTGGGGCATGTTTCAGAGAGTGAAGGGCTGATGCTTCTGCCTGGCAATATTTCCATTTGATCTTGTTGGTTTATTCAGCAGCATAGCTGTTGGAATACAGCTTCTAAAACAACTACAAAACAACTTTGCAGCAAACAAAAATCCACTCAGCTGAAAGTGCCAAAAAAAATAGGTACAATTAGACACATGTAAGGAACATCTTAACATTTCAGGGAATCTTACTTTCTCGCTCGAGAACCCCATAATAGGAAAGGTTCTGTCATTAAGATATAGTTCAACAAGGTGTAGGGCACACCCATGATTCCCGATATGGGCAGGAGGAGCATCCCGCAGAGGAGAGAGAATTTGGGTTCTACTGGGAAGAGCAATATCGGCAGATGCCTGGAAGGAAGTCACCGCTCACTTCCTTTAGCACGATGATGCATAGATAGTGCAGGTGGCAGAGAGAAAAATATAACTTCAAAAAAAAGGCTGGGAAACTTTGGCTGGGAATTTCCTCGGAGCTGCTTCCCCTCCGCTGCTGAAACTTTGCCGGAAGTGCGCTGCAAACCCCTGGCGAAGCTACGGCGCCAGAGAGGGAGCAGTTCCGAGGAAATTCCCTGCTTTTGTAATCAGAAAGGCAACTAAACCTCCCATCGACAGCAAGGAGGTGATTATAACTGTTATAAAGTATATTTTGTGCGATTCTTTTTTATATGATTGATTATTCTGCTCATCAGTCATCATGTGTGTCGGCATCAAGCACTCACAGGCCAGGTTAGATGCAGAGTTTTCTGTACTGCATTGTAGTAATGTGTCTTTTTCCAGCCTCAGGGAATCGGCCCCCTAATGCAAAACATGAATTTTTCATTTTTGATAAACACCCTAGTGACCTGTTTGAGAGAGATTACAAATTTGGTGTCAAATTATGGGCATATATGGGGTCTCGTGACCACCTCAAACTGAGCTGAACCTGCCCAAATCATTTCACGTAGTATCCTGAGAGCTAGCAGAATGTGGAATAGCAAAATTTCAAGCTCAGCATTATAAGTTGGAAAAAGTAACAGTTCTTAGTGATTGAGTGGACTTTCCATTTTATATGCACAGTCAAGGTATGCGAGGTTCATAGTTTTACCCAATCACTGCTGACCACAATCCAAATCCCAGAATTAAAAGGATAGTATTCCACATGCTGTGCTTTCAATTCACATTCTAAAGCTTTCCTAGATGTTGGTTGAAATTTGTAACTGGTGGCTTGGACCTTTGTGATAAAGGTGAAGAAATGTATTGTTTTTCATCGGCTTTGTAATAGTTGGAAGAAGTGACAGTTCCTTGTGATTGTTGGGACTTTTCATTTTCCAAGCACATGTGCAAGATATGCTCAGCTTGTAGTTCTGCTTTTTTCAATATTCAGGGAGACAAATAACAGAAAGTAGAAAATGCAAAGAAACAACAGAAAGAACAAACTCAAATCAGTTTTTATAGGATGTACAATGGAATTTGACGGTAAAAAATTAAACCATCACCTAACTTTGAGTGACAGTACACACATGAATGACCATCAGGAATAAAAGTTCAGTTCACCTTTTTAAATCAGTGCATTTTGTATCACTAATTTTGTGCTCTTTGTATTTTTCTCTTTGAGCTTTTGGGTTACGGTTGGTATGAAACTTAAGACAGTTATTCTAATACTATACCAATAAACTGTTCCAGTTTAACCTTAACGCTGCTCGATGGGATGGTCGAAATCTTGTTTATTCCACATCGTTTCAGGACATCTATTTATTTTAAAAGTAGCAAGAAGTAAAGTGACGAAGGTGCGTGAAATTGGGGCAGTTGGCCTGTTACCGTGCCAGCAGTTTCAGAGATGCAATTTGTTACAGATCAGTGGGACACCCGATCTCAGTCTGTGTTTGTGCAGCCAGATGTTAACGTTGCAGGAGACTGACATTTGTCATTTCAGAGATGCTGTTTTCTGGAAGGTTTGGTGAACTCAGAGAGAAAATGAGACACAAACCCCGAGACAGACTGGGAAGAAATTAGCGAGTCAGAGTGAGACTAAATACAGTTGCTGGGGTATCAGCCTTAATACATTATGACCCCATTTCCACATGAGGACAAATAACACATTTCACAGCTGGCAGAAGTACTGCACTGCATCAGAGGTACTCATTCTGCTTCACCACAATGATATCAGGGATGAGGAACTTCAGTTATGTGGAGAGACTAAAGAAGCTGGGATTCTTCTCCTTAGAGCAGAGAGGGTTAAGGGGAGATTTAATAGAGCTGTTCAAAATTATGAGGAATTTTAAGAATGTAAGAAATAGGAGCAGGAGTAGGCCATACAGCCCCTCGAGTCTGCTCCGCCATTCAGTAAGATCATGGCTGATCTTCAACCTCAACTCCACTTTCCCGCCCGATCCCCATATCCCTTAGAGTCCAAAAATCTATCGATCTCGGCCTTGAATATATTCAATTACTCAGCATCCACAGCCCTCTGGACTAGAGAATTCCAAAGATTCACAACCCTCTGAGTGAAGACGTTTCTCCTCATTTCGGTCCTAAATGGCCGACACCTTATTCTGAGACTGTCCCTCCAAGTTCTAGACTCTCCAGCCAGGGAAAACAACCTCTCAGCATCTACCCTGTCAAGCCCCCTCAGAATCTTAAATGTTTCAATGAGATTACCTCTCATTCTTCTAAACTCCAGGGAGTATAGACCCAGGTTATACTCAGGCCCAGAATGTAGGTTTTGATAGAGTAAATAAGGAGAAACTGTTTCCACTGGCTCAAGGATCAGTAACCAGAGGACACAGATTTAAGAAAGTTGGCAAAAGAACGAAAGGGAAGATTAGGTGAATTTTTGTTTACGTACTGAGTTGTAATGACCTGGAATGCACTGCCTGAAACGGCGGTGGAAGCAGATTCAATAGTAACTTTCAAAAGGGAATTGGATAAATACTTGAAAAGGAAAACTTTTGCAGGGCTATGGGGAAACAGCAGGGGAGTGGGATCAATTGTATAACTCTTTCAAAGAGCCGGCACAGGCACGATGGGTCGCACGGCCTCCTTCTGTGCTGTATGATTATAAAACCTTACATGCCATTAAAAAGGCCAAAACCATGGTGAATTTTAGATCCTCGTTGTCAGTAAAGAGGTCACAGCAACTAAGGACTAAAAACAGATAGCTTTAAATATCTAGTTGCCTTCCATTTCTGTGGTGTGTATGTATAAAACAATTTCCAGTATCCTGCTGGAGAAAAATTGACATTAATCTAGTATCAATAACATAGATGCATATGCCTTCAGCTATTTATCACTATCTTTTTATCCTGTCATCCCCACCGCACCACTTCTGCTGCATTTAGCACAGTCACCATGTAGCAGTTAAAAATGAGAAACACTGTTCTACACACAGAAGAAAATCTAGGCTATATAGATATGTATCAAAGGATGACAGGTATGTGACAAGAAGGTTAAGCAGTAATCCAGTTTTGGGGTTCTGCTTAAACTTCGCCCTAGCAGTTTATGGCATTATAGAAAGTGCTTCATTGAATTACTGCCTTGTAATTCCTGGCCAGATTTCCAGCCATCTATTATCCCATTTCATACTTTACAGCATGTAATACGCTCAATAAGTACATCTATGAAACACTGACACCTCTGGGATCAAGGGTTTACACTAGGTGAGAATTGACTAATGCTTTCTCCTCTAAGTATTACTGTTTCCTCAGTGCTGATGTTACTTCACTGTCCTGAATAACTTATTGTGATGAAGGTTTCCCTCTTCCAGAATCAATGCAACTTTAAAAAAAACCTATACGGCCCTGAAATTATGGGGTCCAGCTCTGCCGGCAGAAATGTGGCGGAGCAGGGCTCTCGGCTGCAGATAGCATAGCTCGTGAACCCCCCACCCCCCCCATCTCAAATCGTGGGGATGGGCGGGGGCTTAGAAATAATCAGGGCGGACAGCTCATGTCTGTGAAGACGCTACAGAGACGCCTGCCAGGAAATCGGAGTGTCACCCTGCGGCTCCGACTGGGGGGAGAGGAGCCAGAGGCCCTTAAAGGGCCAAAGGGGAAATATCTTTTAAAAAATTGTTTCCCTCCTAAATGGGAGAATTGTGGGCATAGAAGGTAATCAGTCCCTTTGGGGCCCTTTAACAGGCCCATGCGCCCAGCAGAAATGGCATCCATTGTGCGTTGAAATAACATGCTGGGTTCAATTCCCAGGGTAGCCCAGGATTATCCCCAGACCCACCGCAGTGCTTTTGGCAGACTTAGAGAAGGAGAACAGGTGGAAGAATTGACCGCAATCCTCCACCCAGAATTTGAGCCACAGGCTGCAAGGGGCTAAAACCCAGCAGATCCAAATTCTTCCCCCTACAGATGGTCTATTCCATTTCCTCCCTCGAATCCCACCGGTATTTCAGACCCACAGTGTCTGCTGTTCATCAGTGTGAATGCACAGTTGCTAAGGTTTCCATGGACTGAGCAAACGTGTGATTTGAATACATAATTCCATAGCCGCTACACCTTACAATTCTTATTCTGCCATGTGCATCTAAAGAAGGAGCCTCAGGCCAACAGAGATTTTACTGTGGAACACATGTTATGGCCTCATCGGTTTCCATTACTATCCCTAACTGCATTACATCATCCTCAGTTAGATCAATATTATGAAAAATAGAACGTAACTAAAATCTTGTTTGGACCACTCACCCAGACATGTCAGTTGATGGGTTCTTCATCATTAAGAGCTGTCCTAACTCCAAAGCATAGAACACTAGCTGCCTGATAGGAGAGGAGCCTAATCATCAAATAGTCATGGTGATACAAATGAAAAACTAGCTTAAATCGGATAAAGAAAATTACCTGAAAATTGGTGTGAAACATGGGGACATTTAATAAATATAAAAGGAGCTGCAGAATGTGAGAAAAAAAATCTAACAATAGCACAATATCAAAATAATTTATCAAACGTTGAAAAACAAAAGCTATATTTGTGGTCTATACGTGGTGCATGGCGGATTTTCCAATTTCTTCACCACTCAGCTGTGAAAGTAGGGAGCCACCATGAAAGCTTGGAGAAGGAGCTATGTTATACTAATCTGCCAGACATTTCCCATTAAGTAGCGGTGAATAAGTTCAGGGTTGGTCTTAGCTCCCTTCATGATATATATATTTTATTTATATTTCCTGGGAACTGAGTATCCTCAGAGAAGGCATCATTGCTTACAATGACTTTTGTTTTTAGATGTCAGCCATGACACAGCGGTAGCATTTTCGCCTGAGTCAGAAGGTCGTAGGTTCAAGCCCCACTCCAGAGACTTGAGCACACAACCCAGGCTGACACTTCAGTGCAGTACTGAGGGAGTGCTGCACTGTCAGGGGTGACGTTTTTCGGATTAGACGTTGAAACCTCTCAGGTGGACGTAAAAGATCCCATGGGCATTATTTCGAAGAAGAGCAGGAGCTAATCATTTGCCATTACCACAGGGGTCAATTAAAAAGACGCCGCTTAAAACGTATTAAGCACCAACCCTGGCTATTTCGCTCAGTTCAAGCAACTATTCGCACCTCATTAAAGTGCGATTACCCTAGTGATGTGTCTGCCGTTAAATCCTTTCATGATTTCTGAGATTTGGATCAGACAGTCCTGCCATCTCCAGTTCCAACTTCCTCCCCCCGGGAGCTCTAGAACTCCTGTGACTTCTGCAAACCCTTTTTGCAGGCTAACTTGCTGCCACCGGTGGACGGGTTAGAGCCAGATTTTTGGGGCAGGAGCTCGACCTGGATGTTGGGCAGGACGCCACCCTGGGCGAGGGTGACACCATCCAACAGCTTGTTGAGCTCCTTGCCGTTGCAGATGGCGAACTACAGGTCCCGGGAGGCAATACACGACTTCTTGTTGTCCTGCGCCGCCTTGCCCGCCAGCTCCAGGATCTCGGCCGTCAGGTATTCGAGGACAGTTAGAAGTGTAATTTTCATCACAATTTGGAGAATTGTCCTTTACACACTGAAGGTATTCCCATTTATATAATTTATTTTATTTTAACCCCACATCTGTAAAGTACTTTTTTAAATTTTTGGTGACACCACAGAGTGGGCAAATCAGACTGACACCAATGCGCCCACTATAATGTTGTCATTGTGCTTAAGAGTTTCAGGCGGAATAGAGACATAAGGTTGTCCTCACATTACAGTACACTGGCACACAACAAAACCAGAAAGCATATGTTGCTTCCTATTTTGTAGTCAAAAAATGACAGCCATGACAAAAATGACAAACAGCCATTCTCTCTTTTTTGGTTCACAGGTAAAAGCACTTAACTAGGGTCATCAAATAGCTTGTTCTCATTTCAAAAAGCGAGAGCCAATGAAACAGGTCTATTTCTGGACGTTAATTGTTTAGTGGTGCATGTCCTCAATTATTCACTACTAAAATTGACATTTAAAGAAGAAAGTAATTCCAAGGTGCATTTTGTGAACTTAATTGTCTCTCAAAGCGTCCTAGGGAGTTACTTTTTTTTCTTAACTGTTTCAAAATAATCCCATTGTTTGTCCTCCATTTTCTAAGTGGGGCAGACAGTGTTATCAGGTGAGTAGGATCCCTCCAGAGTGTGCCTGCATCTTACTGTTTTCAGAGACAGTTTTCTCTTTTATTGTTTACTTTTGTTTAGCTCCATGTTTGCTGCATGTTTATATCACTAAAGCTCCTCCGTTAAACTATTCACTGAAGAAATGGAAGACACAGAGGGGTATTTTAACCCTAAGAACGGGTGGATTGGGGGAGGGTGGGAAGCTAAAATAAATGAATTTTCCAGTGCGACCACAACCCGGCTCTAACTTCTGAGTTTAAGGGAGGTGCGTTTGGATGTGGGCGAGTAACCTACTCGTAGGAGTCAGGTTCCTAATTAGTGCAGGCGGGCAGTTAGTTATTGGAGTAATTAACGTCATTATGAGATGTTAACTAGGCCTTTTTAAATTGATTTTAACAGACCTTCAAATTTAACGCCTCCGGCACGGGTTTCCCAGGGCTCGTGAATCTCGCCAGTGAAACAGAGGCAAGAAGGGCCGGATCCATGAGGTAAATGCCTTTATTGCCCTGCTTGTAGGCCAGGAGGAGCAGGAGTGTTTCCTCCAGGCCCAACAAGCTTACCTGCCGCAATTGGACCCCCACGATCGGCCACCCCCCCGATGTCCGATACAGCCCGCGATATCCAACCCCGATGTCCTTGGCACTCCCCGATGTCCGACCTCAACCCCTAACTGTACAAATATAATTATAACATTTACCCACCTTCCAGCCCTCCATAATTTCCTTGTGGCATCCGCTCCCTGGCTGCTTTCCCGCCCTACAGGCAAACCAGCCAGCCTGTCAATCTGGCTGGCTGTTGCATAGGAAACCTGTTGAGAAAATTCTAAAAATGTCCCTCAGTTAAATTCTGGAGGACATACTGAAAACCCATACTTCCGGGTTTCCCGTCCGGAAATCCTCCCCCCCACAGCCCCGGTTGTCTTCACGGCCCCAATTAAATATCGGGGCCACAGAGTGCAAGTCTCTTATATATGATTCTTCTTAAAATTAATTAAAAACTAACTAAGGGAAACATCAGGTGTTAAATATTAATCCTTAAGAGTTGCCTTCTTTTTTTTGAAATGTTGAAATTATTAAGAACCAAAGGATAGGTTGCATTCATTATCACTCTCACCTTGGAGCATCACACACCAGGAGCCTTCATTGAGACGTAGATGTGAGGATCAGCAGCTCCTATGGGATTTTCTGTCATTCTCGCTGGGCATGCAACTTCTAAAATCTACTCTTAAAATCCTTTCCTTATTTTTTGGGAGATAGTTGAGCCACAAAGTCAGGAAAAGACAAGAGATTTTAAAGCGTTAATGAGGGATGCTGTGGACCCAATGACTTCAACCAAGATGATGAGGCTAGCTTATCACTCGTGGACATCAGGCATCTGTGCTTGAACAGATGCTTCTCATTAAGTACTAAAGATACTTGTCTCTGTCATTAAAAGGGGAAGTTAAGTGAAACCATATCAAGGGTCTGTGAGAAAAGGAATTGGGCCTCTTGAACGAAAGAGCCTGCAAGTCAAATTGTGCATCCTAGTTACCAGGAGAGAACAGTGAAAAAATTGTTTGAAAATCTGATGTTCACATCCTGCTGTAAATTTCCATTTAATTAAATTATTTGTTCCCTTTTTTTTTAAATGTGGTTTTCTTCCCTTTCTTTCTCTAACCCTGCACCTGCTGCCATTCCCTGGCTGATTACTGAGCAGGAGACCTCTGCACTTTCTAACTAATATTTCCAAGTACACGCCACAAACAATCTGGCATAAATCACTCCCAGATTTTTACTTTCCTTCCAGTGAGAAGCATCTGGCCTCTACTCAGCATCACCACTTGGCAATCTAAACAAGACTTCCAAACAAATGCATGGTGAACTACACAGGAGAGGCTGCATCCTGCCACTGCACTCTAGCATAGGCCCTGCTGCCTTTGTTGTTATTAATACAGAGACAAATTGATGTTAAGATTTGTGAAAAGAAAGAACTTGCATTTATATAGCACCTTTCATGACCTCAGGACGTCTCAAAGCCCTTTACAGCCGATGATGCACTTTTGAAGTGTAATGTAGGAAACATGGGAGCCAATTTGCACATAGCAAGGTTCCACAAATAGCAATGAGATCATGAACAGATAACTTGTTTTAGTGATGTTGGTTGAAGGATAAATATTGGCCAGGATACTGGGAAGAAGTCCCCTGCTCTAGAATAGTGCCATGGGATCATTACGTCCACCTGAGAGGGCGGATGGGGCCTCAGTTTAACGTCTTATCTGAAAGACAACAACTCTGACAGTGCAGCACTCCCTCAGCATTACACTGAAGTGTCAGCTTAGATTTTGTCCTCAAGTCTCTGGAGTGGGACTCGAACCCACAACCTCCTGACTTGGGCGAGGGGGCTACCACTGAGCCAAGGCTGTGTTCGTTATTTGATGTATAGATTGAGCTAGATCAGATCAGCTAGCCCCCGATTTAATACGCACTGTTCTGCAAGTCTGAAGCTGCTGGCACTGTGGAATCTGACCCTTTGCTACTTTTATTCTAGCTGTTGCTCCATTCCCTGCGAGTGGGGGTTGTTTGGCCAGGCCACCAATCAGGGATCCACGGCTCAGCCCGCTCACGGCCAGGAAAGATGACGGCCTCTGCTTCTGGCAGCAGCTTCTGTGTTTGTTCTGCCGGCAGTGCTGCCCCATTCACTTCACAGCACTGCAGGTAAAGTCAGAGCTGCCACTAAGCAATGCTGTAAAGGGGGTGCGAAGAACATGCTTTACCAGAGATGGGAAATCTTGCAATGTTTATGATGATGCTACAAAAAGTGATTAAAGGAAGCCTTCCTCACTGGATATTTAATGTAAAACTAAAACAGGTTATCTGGTCATTATCACATTGCTGTGTGGAAATTGGCTGCCGCATTTCCTACATTACAAGTGACCACACTTCAAAAGTACGTCATTGGCTGTAAAGCACTTTGAGTCGTCCTCAAGTCGTAAAAGGCACTGTATAAATGCAAGTTCTTTCTTATTGAAATGATGCTTAGAAACAAAGGACAACATCAAGGTCGAATGGTGTTACTAGTTACTTGATATTTACTGCAGAAAACAACTGTTAGAAAGCCGATGGAACATTTGCACCTAGCAGTTCCAAGGATAGGCATCTGAAAACTTCCTTAGTTTGCCATTGCACAAACTTATTTTGTAGTTTATTTTAAAAGATTTTTTTCACTCCCCATACCTTAAACTGTATTGTTATAATAATCGTTATGGGAAAACCCGGATATATATCTATGATTATTCATTATCAATCATCAAACTACTAAACCATAAAAAGCAGTGAACTTACTAAGACTAGGGAAGGTTTGAAGAACCTTTTTTCAGAATAAGGCTGCAACAAAAATATGTTTTTTTTTAATTGTGTTATGAGTAATTAACTGAAAACATGGTCTCCAATGCATTCAGAAATTCCTGTATCTCAGTATTCTTAGTTGTAGAAATAGTATCGTAAAGGAATGTTAATTTGGGAGTTATTGTCTTATAAATTCACCAGTTCTGGGAATAATTTTATTACGTTTTTAAACGTTATGTTTATAACATGGCATTTAAATTGATCTTTACTCAGCCAAGTTACATATAAATGAGAGGTATATATTAAATGAATATGCAACATGTAACTATTAAGGAAAAAAATCACCTCTTGTAATTTAATATCATTTACATCTGAGTTATTTTAGCTTTTGAGATCTGACTGCTTGAGATGCCACTTGTTCGTATGCTCCCTACTTCTGATTTCCGCTACCTAGAACAGCTAATTGGGCTGCTAATTATAGGTGTATGTATTAATGTGAGTGTTCCGCTGGCTAAACTAATTTGTTCTCTAAGGCATAACAGGTTTTTTTTTTACAGAGAAGGAGGACTGTGTCAACTGTACAGATGAATGCCGTGTCTTGGGTCATTCAGATAAGTGTTGGATGCCTCAATTCCCTGTTCCAAACCAAGCTGAATGTTCAGACTATCGCCGGAATCTTTTTGTACCAGCCGTAGAGGCCACAGTTGAATCTGAAACTCATGAAAACACGACTCCCACTGGGAAAAAAACTTTCTGTACTTTTGGGAAGGACAAACGAGAGCACACCATTCTCGTTGCAAATGTAAAACCTTATTTAAAAGCTAAGCGCGCTCTTAGTCCTCTCTTGCAAGAGGTCTCATCAGCTGCAAGCAGTCCAGACAAGACTTCGGTTGCAGGCAGTAACAGTTCAAGTAAACGATCTCTGGGTGGACTTGAGGTGAAGCAGAACATGGCTGACACATCAGCAGAGTCAACCGCCCAGTATTTAACATCTGATACCCACTACCCATCACCTGATAAACGACATGACAGCCACTTCATTTCACCTGAAGCAGTGGCAACCGTCTTTGCAGATGTGCACTCCAGAGTTGGCCGGGAGTTCAATGAGGTGGACACTGTCCTGGACCAGTACGATCCCTCAAACCGGGACCTAGGACGGGATGGAGTGGACGCTGAGCAGGTAGTTCGAGAAATCGACAAGCTTTTACAAGATTGTCGAGGAAGTGACCCTTCAACTGTGAGAAAGTGAACACTGTGTAATTAGTGACAGTTGACTACCTTTCTTCTAAAGGAAGAATCACTCAAAAGTTTCGAGGTAGCATTGTTTTTTCCAGATGATGAAGCACCAGTGGCAGAATACAAGGAAAGATGATGCTAGTTGATGTCTGTGAGCTAGAATTCAAAGTGCCCATTTGTGCACTTGTCATTGGTTTTTTTTGTGTCTTAGGAAACAGAAACCACATGCGTTTTCACCAGAATAGTTACGAAAAATTGATGTGTTTCATTCACTGAATTGAATTTCGACAATCTCAATATATGCCCTTCCCTAGATAAAGAAGTGGAAAGTGCAGGTGCTGTCAAGCTAACCAGTGTATACAGCTCTGCTTACAAAACAATATCGTTGTTTAACAGGAAACAATGAAGTGCAGCATTGATAAGAAGCAGGTATCAGCTTTCCAGAAAATATTACAAGTCTTTAATTCAGAGTGTACAGTTATTGTCAGCTGACATAGGTGTCCTTATGAACTAGGTTTATCTGCAGTGAACAGTGCATCATTGATTGTCACCTCACAGAACATTTCATTCTGGACCATTATGCAATGATGCACATCTAGATCATTTGTATGAACCCGCTTTAAAATATTTCCATAAAATGGGTTCAGCAGAGGGAAAACATTTGCCCCACGCTCTCAGACCTAATACAAAACAAGTACAAAAGGGTAATTCTCTAAGCTGTACTACCAAAGAGTGACATTTTAGTGTCCAGTTGTTTAAATTCCTCCTCTGCATTTTAGCCATCAAAATGTTGTCACCATATAATTGTCCAATGGTAAAATATGTCGTGTCCCAAATGAAGAAATACTGTTCCATATTAGTAGGCATTTATGTTACATTCGAGATGGACACTAAAATGACTCGTTAGGGGGAATACCTATGAAGTACTAGCAAAACAAAACATATCGATGTGCAAATGTGAGAATCATGGAGTGTTTACACTGAATCTAGCTTTTTAATTGATTTATTGCAATATCAGTGCATATGAGCCAAACTTGTTAATTGTACTAAGAGCTATATTGTGTATTTTATTAAATTAATATATAGTTGTGTTGCAAAATATTTGGGCTTATATTGTATTTGGCAAATGTTGCCTTAGTAGCTGTCGAACTCTATGAGTTTTATTTCACTATTTTCCCCTTTTTCCCTTTGGAATGTGGGAAGCAGTGTACACGAGCAGATTCTGTTTAACGAGCCAGTAATGTATGCTTCAAAGTAATCCTTCAAGTATATCAACCATTCAAAGTATGGTGACTGAATTAGAAATGTGTGTTTGTCAGTAATATTTTGGAATTGTCTCCATATTTTGAAATGTTTCTATATTGTTGAGTTTTTTTTCGTGTGCGCTGCAGTTTTTATAGAATTGACCAATGTCATGTTAACTCAACTTGATAGCTAAAAAGGAACAATACCGCTTAATAATTACCCGTGCAAGAGGTGAAAACTAAGGAAAGCAACTTGAACTGAAAGCTCATCAGTGACACTATTTAGTCACTTTGCTGTCTATTTTTTGTGGAGAGCTTTCCATTAAGTCCATATCAGTTTAATAAAAACATAACCTCAACACTTTAATTAACAACAAAACAAAAAAAAGTAATTCTGAATAGCAATGAGGTATTCGCACAGCCTCATTAAGCTGTACTTTCAGGCTATTTGTTTTCTAATTTGAGTAGAAGTCACCAAGGTCAACAGCTAGTCTTGATAGCCAACATAATATACACCCACTCATTATTGCCTAATTACATTATTTTGGCATCAAGCAAAATTAATCAGAGCAGTATTCAGGAGGGATTTTTGCTATCAAGGTTTGTTGACTTGAAATGTAATTGAATGAAGCCTGATTGAGGTCCTGACTTCCCCAGCGCCCCCCGCCCCCACCCCGGTCCTTGAGCTGATGCTCTGCATTTATCAGTCCCTGTCACCCCATAGGGCTCAGAGCTACACCGGGCAACTAGTAAGAACAGCATATGTTGTATGGAATAACTCAACTGCTATTGTTAAATGGCTGTGTTTTAATGTGATCTATCTGGAAAACGAGGACAAAGAATTAAAGCAATTACTAACATCAATGTTGCCTGCTTTTGCATTCATTAAAGCCACGGAAGTATGTTGGGCTCTCTGTACCACAGTACACCTCTTTGTAATTACAGATGTATGGCTCCAGTGAGTAATGCAAGGTATTGTAACTGTCAAAACCAGTTATCAGGTTGCCAACAAATTACAGCCCTTGCTTTGCAGATTAGACAAAAATATATTCTTACTGAAAGAGTGTATCAGCTGAAGAAATCTGCTGGCATCGTGATTAGATATTAAAATGGTATCCCTGTCTTTGGTGAAAAATAACAGATTGAAATATCTGTTCCTAAAAAAAATGAAATTCTACACTTGCTGAGCCAATTGTGTATATTGCTGATAACTAGATGTTACCTTGAAGCCCTGTGTATGATTTAAATCAGTGAATAAACCCACACCTCACAAGAAATAAAGAACTTTGTAATGTCAGTCATACGATTAATTATATTGCACAACACCAGGATCAATAGCTTGCATTTGCTGACTTCAGTGTGATCACTAAACAGCATAAAACTCCAATCAGAGGAAGTGAACAATTATTTTTCCAAGCTTCGAAGAACAAAAAAATTAAGTCATGATTTTCTAACAGCATTAGTTCAAATAAGCTGATCTACTGCTAGACTATAGTGTGGCCTATTGCTTAGCTAATGGTGCCACAACAGCTTTTAAAAAAAAATATTGTTGATTAGGTAACAATGTCATAAATTTAACTTTACAATAAATTTAGAGTTGTTATTCCATCTGCAAGGAAAAATCTAACAAGTCACCAGCATCATATAAACAGTTTTCAATATAGATATTACTCTGTCCTCCAAATAAATATTGGGAAGACTGAAGCCATTGTCTTCGGTCCCCGCCACAAACTCCATTTCCTAGCCACCGACTCCATCCTTCTCCCTGGCCACTGTCTGAGGCTGAACCAGACCAATTGCAACCTCAGCAACCATATTTGACCCTGAGAATAGCTTCCGAGCACATATCCGTTCTATCACCAAGACCGCCTACGTCCGCCTCTGTAACATCTCCCATCTCCGCTCCTGCCTCAGCTCATCCGCTGCTGAAAGTAACATTCGCGCCAGACAAGTGCTAGGCAACCTCCAACAAGAGAGAGTCTAACCACCTCCCCTCGACATTACCATCGCCGAATCCCCCACCATCAACATCCTGGGGGTCACCATTGACCAGAAACTTAACTGGACCAGCCACATAAATACTGTGGCTACAAGAACAGGTCAGAGGCTGGGTATTCTGCAGCGAGTGGCTCACCTCCTGACTCCCCAAAGTCTTTCCACCATCTACAAGGCACAAGTCAGGAGTGTGATGGCATACTCTCCATTTGCCTGGATGAGTGCAGCTCCAACAACACTCAAGAAGCTCGACACCATCCAGGACAAAGCAGCCCGCTTGATTGGCATCCCAATCCACCACCCTAAATATTCACTCCCTTCACCACCGGTGCAACGTGGCTGCAGTGTGTACCATCTACAGGATGCACTGCAGCAACTCACCAAGGCTTCTTCGACAGTACCTCCCAAACCCGTGACCTCCACCACCTAGAAGGCCAAGGGCAGCAGGCACATGGGAACAACACCACCTACACGTTCCCCTCCAAGTCACACACCATCTCAACTTGGAAATATATCGCCATTCCTTCAGCGTCGCTAGGTCAAAATTCTGGAACTCCCTACCTAACAGCACTGTGGGAGAACCTTCACCACATGGACTGCAATGGTTCAAGAAGGTGGCTCACCACCACCTTCTCAAGGGCAATTAGGGATGGGCAATAAATGCTGGCCTGCCAGCGAAGCCCACATCCCATGAACGAATAAAAATAAAGAAACCCTCATTCGTGCATTTATTACCTCTAGCCTGGACTATTCCAATGCTCTCCTGGCTAGCCTACTATCTTCCACCATCCATAAACTTGAGTCATCGAAAACTCTGCTTCCCGTATCCTAACTCACACCAAGTCCTGTTCATCCATCTCCCTTGTGCTCGTTGACCTACATTGGCTCCCACTCCAGGAACGCTTCTATTTTAAAATTCTCTTCCTTGTTTTCAAATCCCTTCATGGCCTCACCCTCCTTATCTCTGTAACCTCCTCCAGCCCTACAACCCTCAAGATCTCTGCGCTCCTCCTATTCTTGCCTCTTGTGCATCCCTGATGTTAATTGTTCCACCATTGGCGGCTGTGCCTTCAGGTGCCTAGGCCTTAAGCTCTGGAATTCCCTCCCTAAACCTCTCTGCCTCTCTACCTCTCTCTCCTGCTTTAAGATGCTCCTTAAAACCTACCTTTATGACCAAGCTTTTGGTCACCTGACCTAATATTTCCTTAGATGGCTCGGTGTCAAATTTTGTTTGATGATTGCTCCTGTGAAGTGCCTTGGGATGTTTTATTACATTAAAGGCGCTATATAAATGCAAGTTGTTGTAGGAGATTTCAACACATCAGATGTTTTACTTACCAGTCAGAAGAAATTAATGTGAAGAGCATCTAACCACATGACATCCTATTAGAGCAATGTGCATGATCTAAGAGCCTGCAACAGGAGTATCTGAAAGCCCTCTTAAAAGTGAGCACAAAAGAATATTGCAGTACTAAAGTTGTAACCAAAACTTAACACAAAAGAGGAACTTAAATTATGGATTCATGGATATCGAACAGAAGATAACCCCTGGTTAGGCACAACAAAGGGAAAAGAAGTCAGATGAGTGCTGACTGGTCTAGGAAAAAGGACAATCAGTCTTTGTAACAACTGAATGAGTAGCTACAAATCTGGAATGTGCAAACCACATAAAACAAACAAAATAAAGAACCAAATAGAAGAGCTCATTGGGTAAAAAAAGTGGCAGAGCATCTCTGAGAGAACAGAGCTATAAACATGTCAAAGAATAAATGGATTTGAGATTGGCGATGATAAGGAAGAATCACATCTTATTTCATGTGGGAGGAGGGAGGGTCAGAGTGTCCCTGCAGGAGCACATAGCAACAGTCGAAACCGATTTAACTTGATTATTTTGTTGAGATAGTCTACTTACAAAAAAGATGGCTCACCATAAAACAGAAAAAAGGTAAAATCTTTTGCAAAGTAACGGTCAAAAATCTGAGTACCCAAAAAAGGAGTATGGCCATTGAAGATTAAGAAATCTAAGTGAAGCACGTTCTGAAGGTAGTTTCTTCCAAGAGGATTTGAGTGGTCAGAAGCCCAGCCATGGTGGTCATGAAATAGAACCAAAGAAGAGTTTCCATAATCCATGTGAAATAGGATTTTGAAGTGTATACAGCCTAAACTGAATTAAAGAGTGATAACAAAGGGGAATCCTTAAAGAACAATGAAGGGAAACAGAAGAGAAAAAATGTATCAGAATGATAAGAAGTCCATCACTTGTCTATCAGGAAGTGCCCAGTGAAAAACAAAGATAAGAGGGACAATTCTGTATAAAATAAACATTGAGAGTATGTTTGGGATCTAACTGACCTACAATACCTGCTGGTTTTAACAGAAGATATAAAATCTAGAACATAAAAATATTAAAGGTTGTGAACCAAGAGGTTGAAAGATAATGGTACATTGCAACTAAAAGCAGGAGCTCATACAAACAACCTAACTAATACACAGAATAGCACTTACCCACCAACATCACACAATTAGTAAAAGCAGAACTAATCCTTCAAGTGCGGTGATAAATAAGCTGTTAAGGATAATAAAGATCAAAAGGCACTAGAGGCCAGTGACTAAACTGCTTCTTTAGAATGATGCAGTGTCTCCATAACAAGCCATTTCTAACTAGCTTTATAAAAACTTCAAGAAAATAGGTTTTTTTTTGGTCAACTGGGCTCCTGACACACTTAAGAATCTCCAAACAAAACTACTGAGAAATCAACAAGAAAAATGTCTATTTGACCGATTTGGAGTACATGCTGACTTGTCAAGGCTTAGAGAACTTTGGCATAGGTTGGCAGAAACTAGACCTTCAGGACCTCAGGCTGTGCCTAACCTGCACAGTTTACTAACACAGAACATTGGTAAGCAATCCCATTGCTTTGTCAACTTGGGACCAATCAGCCTGTTCGAGCACTGGATTGGAGTTGTCAAGGAGAAATCCCAACCCCCGGTGATAGATCTACCTTTCCAGGTTTTCATCAATGAACCAGCACAAGTTTGAGCCCTTAATAGTGGACATTAGGCATGAGGAGTTCATTCTGAGCGGCATGATGAGCAGCAGTGACGTACCATAAAGTGTGCATGAGTATTGGCTTTGTCACCTGACCACATCATAGACACACACAATACCCCAATGAATGGTGATTCCATCAGGTTAGGCACTGAACCCTTGAGCATGTGCTCATGTAATTGGCCTCCAGCTATTGTCGCCCAAGCCTTAGAGTTTCCTCATTATCTGACAGACATCTGCCTTCAGCTTGCTGGAGGAAGCTACACACAAGACAGCCACCTTGATGTTGTAGATATATAAGTTGAATTTAAAAGAGGATCCTGTCGTAACTCTAATAACTATCAGCCTATATATCAAAGTAAACCATGGGTCTTCCGAACCATGACAACTGGTTCTGATCGATAGTGATCAAGACCTGGAGACCCATTAGAAAGTTTGTAAAACATCAGACTGCTGCTGGTTAAAATATTTACCAGGACATTTTGGCTGAGGTGTTTGAATAATCTCATCAGCAACATTGATTCTGGGGTGCAGATCCCTTAAGAACGAAATACCGGCCAGCAGCAAGATAAAGTGATCATCAATACTTGGGAGTCTTTTGGATCAGGATGTTCAGAAATGCTAAGAGTTTGCTGGACAGTAGAATTTTAAACCAAAAGTTGTAATGATGATTTTTTTCAGAGGCAGTTTTATGAAGAGGCCAGTGATTATGCAGACACATAAATAACAAAAGAAAAATTAGGATAGGGATAGGGATACACACGATAAACTCACAGGTAATGATAGCGAAATGGCAGAAATATTAAATAATTACTTTGCCTCAGTATTTACCAGGGAGACTAACATGGTAGACATGATGTTAGAAGAAGAGATCAAAAAAGATATAAAGACAATTAAGATAGAAAGTGGAGAGATAATTGATAAACAAATCAAACTTGGAGAGGATAAAACCCCGGGTCTGGATGGATTGCATCCGCGCATATTAAAATAAGTTAGGGAAGAGATCGCAGAAGCACTATTACGAATATATAAAAATTCATTAGAAAAGGGAATAGTGTCAGAGGACTGTTGGACTGCTAATGTGATTCCTATATTTAAAAAGGGAGTTAGAACAAGTCCAGGGAACTATAGACCAATTAGCTTAACATCGGTGGTAGGAAAGATATGGGCCCAGAAATTGTTCCGAGCGGCGAACGAACGGTGCTCACCATTCCATAGATTTATACTAACCCACTAACTTACCACGGTCTTTACTGCGGGAACTTCCTCTAGTAGGAATCTGAGAAGAGCCCAGCGTTAGTTGCAGCAAAGCCAGGACCTGTGGAAGAAGCGAGAGGATTGATCTCTCCCCACGACAACTCAGATTGCAGCATCCTTGAAAAGCTGTGAAGAGTCAAAACCTTGAAGTACAAACTGCAACGTAAAAAACCAGGAAGTGAAAGTTACACAAATAAAATCATTTGTAAAAACAGTTATAGACAGCGAAAAAAGAGAAGGTAAGAAATAATCGAATTAAATAAAAGAGACAGAGGAAAAAGAAAAAAAAGATTTAATTTTTAAAAATAAATTTTTAATGACCAAAAATTATTAAAGTAAGGAGTAATGATACTCCACGTTTTTAAATGTTAATTTTTAGTTGTTTGGCAGTCATTAAGACTGACCGCGCTATTAAAACTTGGTTGGGTCTACTGCCACCACTATGGTGGCACTAACACATTCTGGTATTGCCACCGGCAGGATGTGGGAAGACAATACTTACCCAACCCTTTGTCTGCAATGTGTAATTTGATCCAGTCTGCTACAGAGTAATTCAAGTTCTCTGGAATGGGTAATTTGATCTAGTTATTGTCAGGCAGGCTACAGAGTTCAGACGAGGCACAGTGCTAACACTACTGATTTCAGAGAACAGAACAGTATTAACACCACCAAGCCCAGAGAACGCACAGCACTGACACTACTGATTTCAGAGAACGCACGGCACTGACTCTACCAAGTAAAGAGAACGCACAGTGCTGACATTACAGTGTTCAGATAGGAAGGTGTGAGGCCATGGAGGGAATTCAACATGAGGATGAGAATTTTAAAATCAAGGTGTTAGTGGTTCGAGAGCCAATGTAGGTCAACGAGCACAGGGGTGATAGGTGAACAAGGCTTGCTGTGAGTTAGGATACATGCAGCAGAGTTTTGGATGAGCTCAAGTACATTGAGGGTGGAAGATGGGAGGCTGGCCAGGAGAGCACTGGAATAGTCAAGTCTAAAGGTAACAAAGGCACGGGTGAGGGTTTCAGCAGCAGATGAGCTGAGACACGAGCGGAGACGCGCGATGTTATGGAGGCGGAATTAGGCAATCTTGGTGATGGAGTGTATATGTGGTCAGAAGCTCATCTCGGGGTCAAATAGGATACCAAGGTTGCGAACGGTCCGGTTCAGCCTCAGACAGCGGCCAAGGGAGGGATGGAGTTGATGGCTAGGACCGAGGTTGTGTCAGGGACCGAAGACAATGGTTTTGGTCTTCCTAATATTTGGTTGGAGGGAGCAGGAGGTGGGTCTCATGGTCAAGATGAGCTCGGCGAGGGCATGAGGGGAGATAGGAGAGAAACTAGAGAAAGATGCAAATTCACGGCTACGGCAAGGGGGAACCGTAGGGGAAGTTTGGTTTGGTGGGCTAGCGGAAGAGAGGGAAGCAGCAGAGGCAGGTGAATGGATGGTCTCAATTTAGTAACAAAGTAGTCCATGAGCTCCTCACATTTGTTGTTGGAGGTGAGGGTGGAGGAGGCATGGGAGAGGGGTTTAAGAAGACAGTTTGTAGTAGAGAAGAGAAGCCGGGGGTTATCTTTGCATTTCAGGTTGTTCCTGGAATAGTGAGCAGTTTTGACAGAGGAGAGCAGGACCCAATAGTGCTTTATGTGGGCCAGCCAGATTTGGCGGTGAATAGCTAAACCAATTGTCCGCCATAAACTTTCAAGACTGCGTCCCTTGAAATAAAGGAATGGAGATGAGGGCCGTACCAGGGGAAACGACCAGAGTGAGAGAAAGTAATGTTTTAACGAGGACAAGGATATCAAAGGTGGAGGTGAGGGTGTGATTGAGCAAATCGGTAGCTGCAGGAACATTGTGGTGAATGGAGGGCCAAAGGCTAGACAGTTGGTAATTTGAAAGTGCTTTTGTAAGTGACTTGGGGGAGAGTTTTTTCTGGGGCGGTCCAGAAAGATGTGGGGTTGGGAGGGGGAAGGGGGATGTGGGTGGAGAGGGATTCAAGGAAGTGGTCGGAGATGGCCTTATCCGCAATTGACACGATGGGTGTAGAGAGGCCACATGGTCAAGGAGGTAGCTGTGAAAAGGGGTAGGGGACTTTATGTGGATGGGGAGATTAAGGGAGGATAGGAGGGCAGTGAACTCAGAGGAGAGAGAGCATGCTGAGTTGAGATGGAGATTGACGTCACCGAGGATGAGAAGTTGCTCAGTGCAGAGGCTGAGGGAGGAAAGCATGAAGCTATCTCAGTGAGAAACTTGGCATGGTATGTCGGTGGGCGGTAGAGAACGAGGATTTTAAAGGAGAGGTGAGAGGGATGGAACAAGGTGAGATGCTCAAAGGAATAGAAGGTGTCAGAGAAATAGGGAGACAGACCAAGGTATGATTTGGTGATAAGGGCCACACCGCCACCACGGTGGTCTGGGCGGGGCAAGTGGTGGAAGATATAGCCAGGCGGAAAAGCTTCATTAAGGGGGAAGGTTGTTATCACCTGTCAGCCAGATTTCCGTCAAGGCCATGATGTCAATGCAATCATCCACGATAAGCACATGGATGGCAAGGGCCTTGTTCACAAGTGAATGGACATTCTGGAGAGAAATACGGAGAATGGCAGTGGTAGTTGATCCGCTGGCAGAGTCCACAGGGTCAGCGCTGGAGGGGTGAGTGGTCGGGAAGGAGATTGGCAAGATTAGTCCCCAGCGGATGCACTGGGCGGAAAAGTCAGTAAGAGAATAGGATGGGGCGGCTGGGGTTACTGCTCGTATGGAGGCAGCGATGAGTGCCTCGATGGGCCCTTTGGAGGATGCCTAGAGAGGCACATATGGAAGCTTTAGGCTTATCTAAATGGGAGTCCTAAAGGGTTAGGGCAGGGATTTGGGGGGACAGAGAACTCAAGAGGGGTAAAATGAAAGGAGGCATGAGGACAGGAAAGAGGGACCTTGGAGGGGTAAAGAAAAAGAAGAAAAAAGGGGAAATACAAGCGATGGGCTCGGGTCTGGAGTAGCGTCCAAAACACACACGAATGGACACAGGGAAACTCAAATTACATAGGCGTGGTTACATAGCAAGATTAGGAGAGATATATTCTGGTAATAAACAGAGAATAGGGAGGAGACAATAGGAGGGAGTCCAAAGGTAAAGTCAGAGGTCCCGTGGAGGGATAAAGTTGACGTAATTAGGGTGGAGTCTGCTTGGAACATCGACGGACTGATGTCCAGATTCGGAGACAGGTGTGGAGGGCAAGCCAATAGGTTGCCTTTAATTCCATGTGCTCTCGTTTTTGTTAACAGTGTGGAACCATGTCGAATGCTATCAGCACGATCTTATAAAAATTCCCACCAAACCCTCCTGTCTGCTGAAGGACTGAGGCCTCAACATTGGGCAGTCTCCCACCTCGCTTTGACTCTGATAACACTCCATGCCAGGTCAACCCAGCAATTCAAGCTCAAGAGCGTGATCCAGGTCTAATGGGAGGAGGAGAGTGTGATCCAGGTCTAATGGGGGGAGGAGAGTGTGATCCAGGTCTAATGGGGGGAGGAGAGTGTGATCCGGGTCTAATGGGGGAGGAGAGTGTGATCCAGGTCTAATGGGGGGAGGAGAGTGTGATCCAGGTCTAATGGGGGGAGGAGAGTGTGATCCAGGTCTAACGGGGGGAGGAGAGTGTGATCCAGGTCTAATGGGGGGAGGAGAGTGTGATCCAGGTCTAATGGGGGGAGGAGAGTGTGATCCAGGTCTAATGGGGGAGGAGAGTGTGATCCAGGTCTAATGGGGGAGGAGAGTGTGATCCAGGTCTAATGGGGGGAGGAGAGTGTGATCCAGGTCTAATGGGGGGAGGAGAGTGTGATCCAGGTCTAATGGGGGGAGAAGAGTGTGATCCAGGTCTAACAGGGGGAGGAGAGTGTGATCCAGGTCTAATGGGGGGAGGAGAGTGTGATCCGGGTCTAATGGGGGGAGGAGAGTGTGATCCAGGTCTAATGGGGGGAGGAGAGTGTGATCCAGGTCTAATGGGGGGAGGAGAGAGTGATCCAGGTCTAATGGGGGGAGGAGAGTGTGATCCAGGTCTAATGGGGGGAGGAGAGTGTGATCCAGGTCTAATGGGGGGAGGAGAGTGTGATCCTGGTCTAATGGGGGGAGGAGAGTGTGATCCAGGTCTAATGGGGGGAGGAGAGAGTGATCCAGGTCTAACGGGGGGAGGAGAGTGTGATCCAGGTGTAACGGGGGGGAGGAGAGTGTGATCCAGGTCTAACGGGGGGAGGAGAGTGTGATCCAGGTCTAACGGGGGGGAGGAGAGTGTGATCCAGGTCTAATGGGGGGTGGAGTGTGTGATCCAGGTCTATCGGGGGGAGGAGAGTGTGATCCAGGTCTAACGGGGGGAGGAGAGTGTGATCCAGGTCTAACGGGGGGGGAGGAGAGTGTGATCCAGGTCTAACGGGGGGGAGGAGAGTGTGATCCAGGTCTAACGGGGGGAGGAGAGTGTGATCCAGGTCTAACGGGGGGGAGGGGAGTGTGATCCAGGTCTAACGGGGGGTGGAGGAGAGTGTGATCCAGGTCTAACGGGGGGTGGAGAGTGTGATCCAGGTCTAACGGGGGGAGGAGAGTGTGATCCTGGTCTAACGGGGGGAAGGAGAGTGTGATCCTGGTCTAACGGCGGGGGGAGGAGAGTGTGATCCAGGTCTAATGGGGGGAGGAGAGTGTGATCCTGGTCTAACGGCGGGGGGAGGAGAGTGTGATCCAGGTCTAATGGGGGGAGGAGAGTGTGATCCAGGTCTAATGGGGGGGGAGGAGAGTGTGATCCTGGTCTAACGGGGGGGAGGAGAGTGTGATCCTGGTCTAACGGGGGGGAGGAGAGTGTGATCCTGGTCTAACGGGGGGGGAGGAGAGTGTGATCCTGGTCTAACGGGGGGGAGGAGTGTGTGATCCAGGTCTAACGGTGGGGAGGAGAGTGTGATCCTGGTCTAACGGGGGGGGAGGAGTGTGTGATCCAGGTCTAATGGGGGAAGGAGAGTGTGATCCTGGTCTAACGGCGGGGGGAGGAGAGTGTGATCCAGGTCTAATGGGGGGGAGGAGAGTGTGATCCAGGTCTAATGGGGGGAGGAGAGTGTGATCCAGGTCTAATGGGGGGAGAAGAGTGTGATCCTGGTCTAATGGGGGGGGGAGAGTGTGATCCAGGTCTAATGGGGGGAGGAGAGTGTGATCCGGGTCTAATGGGGGGAGGAGAGTGTGATCCAGGTCTAATGGGGGGAGGAGAGTGTGATCCAGGTCTAACGGGGGGGAGGGGAGTGTGATCCAGGTCTAACGGGGGGTGGAGGAGAGTGTGATCCAGGTCTAACGGGGGGTGGAGAGTGTGATCCAGGTCTAACGGGGGGAGGAGAGTGTGATCCTGGTCTAACGGGGGGAAGGAGAGTGTGATCCTGGTCTAATGGGGGGAGGAGAGTGTGATCCTGGTCTAACGGCGGGGGGAGGAGAGTGTGATCCAGGTCTAATGGGGGGAGGAGAGTGTGATCCAGGTCTAACGGGGGGGGAGGAGAGTGTGATCCTGGTCTAATGGGGGGAGGAGAGTGTGATCCTGGTCTAACGGGGGGGGAGGAGAGTGTGATCCAGGTCTAACGGGGGGAGGAGAGTGTGATCCTGGTCTAACGGGGGGGAGGAGAGTGTGATCCTGGTCTAACGGGGGGGGAGGAGAGTGTGATCCAGGTCTAACGGGGGGGAGGAGTGTGTGATCCAGGTCTAACGGTGGGGAGGAGAGTGTGATCCTGGTCTAACGGGGGGGGAGGAGTGTGTGATCCAGGTCTAATGGGGGGAGGAGAGTGTGATCCTGGTCTAACGGGGGGGAGGAGAGTGTGATCCAGGTCTAATGGGGGAGGAGAGTGTGATCCAGGTCTAATGGGGGAGGAGAGTGTGATCCAGGTCTAATGGGGGGAGGAGAGTGTGATCCAGGTCTAATGGGGGGAGGAGAGTGTGATCCAGGTCTAATGGGGGGAGGAGAGTGTGATCCAGGTCTAATGGGGGGAGGAGAGTGTGATCCTGGTCTAATGGGGGGAGGAGAGTGTGATCCAGGTCTAATGGGGGGAGGAGAGAGTGATCCAGGTCTAACGGGGGGAGGAGAGTGTGATCCAGGTGTAACGGGGGGGAGGAGAGTGTGATCCAGGTCTAACGGGGGGAGGAGAGTGTGATCCAGGTCTAACGGGGGGGAGGAGAGTGTGATCCAGGTCTAATGGGGGGTGGAGTGTGTGATCCAGGTCTATCGGGGGGAGGAGAGTGTGATCCAGGTCTAACGGGGGGAGGAGAGTGTGATCCAGGTCTAACGGGGGGGAGGAGAGTGTGATCCAGGTCTAACGGGGGGGAGGAGAGTGTGATCCAGGTCTAACGGGGGGAGGAGAGTGTGATCCAGGTCTAACGGGGGGGAGGGGAGTGTGATCCAGGTCTAACGGGGGGTGGAGGAGAGTGTGATCCAGGTCTAACGGGGGGTGGAGAGTGTGATCCAGGTCTAACGGGGGGAGGAGAGTGTGATCCTGGTCTAACGGGGGGAAGGAGAGTGTGATCCAGGTCTAACGGGGGGAGGAGAGTGTGATCCTGGTCTAACGGGGGGAAGGAGAGTGTGATCCAGGTCTAACGGGGGGAGGAGAGTGTGATCCTGGTCTAACGGCGGGGGGAGGAGAGTGTGATCCAGGTCTAATGGGGGGAGGAGAGTGTGATCCTGGTCTAACGGGGGGGAGGAGTGTGTGATCCAGGTCTAACGGTGGGGAGGAGAGTGTGATCCTGGTCTAACGGGGGGGAGGAGTGTGTGATCCAGGTCTAACGGGGGGGAGGAGTGTGTGATCCAGGTCTAACGGGGGGGAGGAGAGTGTGATCCATCTCCCCGTCTGGACCACGTTCTCCGTCTCTTACCCCACCTTAGGTCCGGATCATATTCTCTCCCCTCCCCCCCACCCTTGCTCTGCTCCCTCCGGGTTCCCCCCTTCCCCTGCTGCTTCTGTCCTTCCACCACGCTTCTGCTTCCCCTTCACCCTGCTTCCTGCGATGCTTCTGCTCCCCCCTTAACCCCTGCTTTGCTCCTTCTCCCCGATTCTGCTCCCCCCTGCTTCTCACCTTCCCCATTGCCCCTTCACTTCTCCCCTTCTTCTGCTCCCCGTTCTTCTCCCCTTGCCCCTGCTTCCCCTGTTCCCCTGTCCCCTGTTCTTCTGCTCCTCCCTCCCCGCTTATTCTGCTTCCCATGCTGTTTCTACTCCTCCTTCCCCCTTCCCCCTGCTACTCCCCTTCCCATTCTGCTTCTGCTCTCCCCCGCAACCCCGCTTCTTCCCTTCCTCCGGGCTCTGCTCTGCTCTTCCCCCATCTTATGACTACCTGCATCAGCTGTGATTTTGTGGCTGGGCCTCCGGTCTGCGCTTTTAGTGAACGGCAGTGGTGAACGGTGAACTAAAATGCACATGCGCATTTGGTGGCCTCACATGCACATGCGCGGTCCAACATTCTCTGGGCCCGAGTGCGCATGCGCTAGTCCCTGGTGCTAGTCACAGCGTTAAAACTTAGTTTTGACCTGGTATTTTTAAGCTTACCTGTTTTTGTGGTGATATTAGTTACTTTCCAGCTGGGCAGAAGAGCAAGTTGACACTGGTCCGTTGATTCTGTTGATTGCAGCCAGCGATATCCCTTTAAGACAAAGCTGACAGATCGCTGGTAAACCTGGACGAGCAAATTCCAGATTTCCACGTTTGCGCATTTGCGAACGCTGGAACTTGCTCTTTCATTTGACCACTAACAACAGTGAGCGCTGTTGAGCTCTCCGTTCTTTTTAAAGCAATTTCCGGCCCAATGGAATCCTTACTCAAAGATGTAATAGAAAAACATATAGAAACCAAAAATATAAAAAGAAGTAGTCAGCATGGATTTCAAAAGGGAGGATCATGCTTGACCAAACTTATTGAATTCTTTGAAGAAGTAACAGAAAGAGAAGGCAAGGGTAATGCGGTAGATGTAATATGTTAGAATTTTCAAAAGGCCTTCAAAAAGGCACTGCATAGTCGACTCATGACTGAGGTCAAAGCAGGTGGAGTCAGGGGACAAATAGCAGAATGGATAACAAGCTGGCTACAAAACAGAAAACAGAGAGTAGGGGTTAAAGGTAATTACCCAGACTGGCAAAGGGTGGAAAGTGGTGTTCCACAAGGATCGGTGCTGGGACCATTGTTGTTCACTATTTACATAAACAATTTGGACTCAGGAATCAGAAGTACAATTTCAAAATTTGTGAACACCACCAAATTGGAGGGTATAGTTAATACTGAAGTGAACTGCGACAAAATACTGGAAGACATTAATAAATCTGCAGAATGGGCATGTAATTGGCAAAGGAACTTCAATATAGATAAGTGTGAGGTGGTACATTTTGGTCGGAAGAATAAGGAGGCCACCTCCTTGGAAAATAAGAGTCTCAGTGGGGTAGAAGAACAGAGGGATCTGGGGGTACAGATACACAAATCACAAAAAGTAGCAGCGCATAAGGCCATAAAAAAAGCAAACCAAGCACTGGGGTTCATTTCTAGAGGGATAGAATTGAAAAGCGGAGAAGTCATGTTAAACTTGTATAGAACCTTGGTTAGACCACACTTGGAATACTGTGAACAGTTCTGGTCTTCACATTATGAAAAGGATATAGAGGCACTGGAGAAGGCATATTAGGATGATGCCAGAACTGAGAGGTTATACCTAACAGGAAAGATTGAACAGGCTGGGGATCTTTTCTCTGGAAAAGGAAAGGCTGAGGTGTGACCTGATAGAGGTCTTTAAGATTATGAAAGGGTTTGATAGGTTAGACATAGAGAATGTTTCCACTTGTGGGGGAGACCAGAACTAAGAACCATAAATATAAGATAGTCACTAATAAATCCAATAGGGAATTCAGGAGAAACTTCTTTACCCAGAGAGTAGTTAGAATATGGAACTCGCTACCACAAGGAGTAGTTGAGGCGACTTGCATAGATGCATTTAAGGGAAAGCTGGATAAACACACGAGGGAGAAAGGAATAGAAAGATGTGCTGGTAGGGTTAGATGAAGTAGGGAGGGAGGAGGCTCGTACGGAACATAAATACCAACATGGGCCTGTTGGGCCGAATGGCCTGTTTCAGTGCTTTACATTCTATGTAATCCTATGTAATAACTGCACACAAGAATCATGAGGGAAGCAAGACTGGAGGAGAAGCAGCTAGCCTCATGATCCTCAGCAAGCTAGAGCAGCAAGTTGTGGAAACTTGTGGGTCTGCTAGAGCTGTGCGCATTGGGCATTTTGAGGCTTGGACCTTCACTGAACTGGGTCTCTGGCAATTACTTGTACCCCTTCATTGAACACTGGAAAAACGCACATTGAGCCAGCTTGACTACATCAAAACACATTGTGATGCATGTACAAATGTGCAGCCTCCCAGTGCCATCCTAACTATTGTCCCTTTTGTTTTTCCTCTCAGTCTTTCTTAATACCCACAGCCCCCTGATGAAGAAAGCCCAGAGGAGAAGAATCCTTTTGAGGAGGCTCCATCACACTCAAGCACCAGCACAGACATTGGCACCGCGGCTGGGTTAGAGAGTGATATAAAGCAGTCTATTCGTGATGATGCACTGGGTACTAGTAAGCAGCAGCAGATACTGGTGGCAGAGACAAGGTCCTCTAACAAAGCGTTGGAAATCCTGCCATTGCTGAAAGCATGGAGGAGTCTACTGCCAGCCTGACTATTGTCATTTCGCATGGCATCAGCATTCTACCTTAGAGAGTGTGGCCACCTCAAGGGACGCTGCATCCGGTCCCTAACAACAGAAGTCCATGTTTTCATGTTTTGCAGCTTAGGTGGAAGCTCCAACGTCTGCCATGCTCAAACCTGTGCTTCGCCTTAGATAAATGTAAGGAATCTTACAACACCAGGTTATAGTCCAACAAATTTATTTTAAAATCACAAGCTTTCGGAGATTATCTCCTTCGTCAGATGATTGATCATCTGACGAAGGAGATAATCTCCGAAAGCTTGTGATTTTAAAATAAATTTGTTGGACTATAACCTGGTGTTGTAAGATTCCTTACATTTGTCCACCCCAGTCCATCACCGGCATCTCCATATCATCGCCTTAGATAGACAGACGTCCACTTTGGAGAGATTAGTAGAGCAAATGGATAGGGGCTTTCAAGGAGTCACTTATTTGTGGAAGTGATGAGCCTCAGCCCCATGAGAGTGGCAGTGGGACAGCGGAAGCAGCACATGTTGCCCTCTCTCAGGATGTCAGCATGTTTATTCTCTCGCCACCCCCTCAACCGATACCCAGTATGGTGCCAGAAAGCCAGCTGAGCCAGACTGCCCCAGCAACAGCAGAGATGCAGTAGACTGCAGCGGGCCCTCTCAGGATCGAGCACCCAGAAGATGCTGGCCAGGGTCATTTCAAGGGTCCCCACATGAGCAACAGCAGTCTTCCACAGCTCTGCTGAAACTACTGCGGGAGCAATTGTAGGGGTAGTAGAATGAGGAAATCTTCTGTTAAGAAAAGCACTTAGGTGTCAAAAGGTTTTAGTTCTGTCCTCTGTAAATAAATTCAACACCTTTTTGGGAGTTTGATGTAAACGTTCAGGGTGGTGGTGACTTTGACGGCCACTGGCAAAGCATGGTTCCCTGGTCCAGAAGGCAGCAGATCCAGCTGCAGCAGGTTACACAGATCTGTAACAGCCTGCCTGGTGAAGCGCAGCCTCCTGATGCACTGCTCCTCCGTGATGTCCAGGAAAGTGACTCCTGGCCTGTGGACCCTCTGGGCGGAGTGCAGCCTTCTATGAGCAGCCTCCCTATACCTGCTACACCCTACCTGGCCCCAGCTGCTGCTCGACCTGGTTGCTGAGGCTTTTGCTGCTGCTCTTCCTCTAACTGTTCATCCATCCAGAATAAAGAAGCAAAAATGGCAGCCATAATATCCTGAAAATGCTTCATTAGAATGACCAAATAAGTAAAAAGAGGCAATTTCCAAGCTCCGAAATGCCTTAACAATCCCGTAATCAGGAAAGCACAGAGATCCTAATGATCCAAATAAGTACAAGCGAGTGCTCCTTTAAATAGTTCTTACAGGCAATATAAACTAAATGGTACAATTTTAAAAGAGGTGCAGCAACAGAGAGACCTGGGTAGAGGCACACAAATATTTGAAAGTGGCAGGACAAGTTGATAAGGCTGTTAAAAAAAGCATACGGGACCCTTGGCACAAAAGCATGGAAGTTATGGTAAACCTTTAAAAATTACCGGTTAGGCCTCAGCTGTAGTATTGTGTCCAATTCTGGGCACCACACTTTAGAAAGGATGTCAAGGCCTTGGCGAGGATGCAGAGGAGATTTACCAGCATGAAACCAGCGATGAGGGACTTCAATTATGTGGAATGACTAGAGAAGCTGGGATTGTCCTCCTTAGGGCAGAGAAGGTTATGGGGAGATTTGATAGAGGTGTTCAAAATTATGAGGGGTTTTGATGGAGTAAATAAGGAGAAATTGTTTCCTCTGGCAGGAGGGTCAGTAACCAGAGGATAATTGGCAAAAGAGCAAGAGGAGAGATGAGACAAAAAATTTTTACGCAGTGAGTTGTTATGATCTAGAATGCACTGCCATAAAGAGTGGTGGAAGCAGATTCAATAGTAACTTTCAAAAGGGAATGGGATATATCCATGAAAAGGAAAAATTTGCAGGGCTATGGGAAAAGAGCAGGGAAGTGAATCTAATTGGATAGCTTTTTCAAAGAGCCAGAACAGGCACGATGGGCCGAATGGCCTCCTTCTGTAAGATTCTATGTAGGGAAAACCTGATTTTCCAGTCATACTGGTGAAAGTCACACTTACACGGCAGTTTCATTAATCAAAATAATTATTTAATGATTTAAAAAGTTCACACAAGCATGAAGCACATCAAGCAATACGTACAACCTTACTCTACCCATTATACAGTTGCAACATGATTATTTAATGATTTAAACAATTCACACAAGCAGCAAGCAAATCAAGCAATACATACAATCCTAAAAACCAAGAATTTCAGCATCAAGGCGGAAGAGTGATCAACTTTTTCGTAGCTCTTGAGGTTCTTCTTCTTCTTGGACATCCTTCCTCTAGGCGAAGCTTCTTCAAGCTCCTCCGACTGCAGTAAAGAAGCTGCCACGATGTCCCATCTTTATATGATTTTTTGCAAATTGGGGTGTGAGTGAAAGTCCCATTTTGGCCACTCACTCACCATTGCACAATGATAGATGGTTTGCTGGACCACTCAAAACCGTGTGAACCCAGGTGCCACCTCTTCACTGGGAGAAACCTGCTGAATCTTCTTATCCATGTGGGTCCAGGTGCAGTTATCTTTCCCACAGATTTCTTGTTATCCCAGCACTGTTTTTGCAAGTTAATTTTTTTGAGTATTAAAGTTGTTGTGAGAACCAAAATTGTTTTAAGAACCAAAGGCCTGTTTGAAGCTTCTCGAAACTTTTAGAAGCTTCTCGACGCTTCTGTATATTGTTGCTTTCATTCTTATCAGTTGTTATTGAAAACCGAAGCTTGTTGAAGTTTCTGCATGTTTGTGTTTTTAAACTTACTGCATTTTGCTGCCTTTGCAGTTGTAAATTTATACTGTCCAAATGCAACATCCAAAGGGACAAGTTAACCCTTTCCTTCAAACGTAATGTCCAAATGTCCCAAAAGGTTTTGAATTCACAACGTTCAAGGGTTTTTACAAGAGTTTTTAACCCCTGCCCTTCAATTATGAGTCATGTCAGTCAGTTTTTGAGGCCAATCACATGTGGTTACTTCCATGCTGCCCAGTTAAAATAGCATTGGGGTCCCAATGACATAATGGGACCCTGAGTTGAATATATTCATCAGACACCCAGCAGTTTATGACCTCAGTCAGTAGAGCCGATAAAATCGCACATCAGGGAGCCCATGGTGGTAACGGGACAGTAAGTGGATTCCTGTGATTTTAACCATTCACCCACCCCATTCCCGCTGGGACAGTTTTTGCAAACCCCTGTTAATTACAATAAAAACTGCTAGTCAGAAGCAGCTCTGCGTTATAAATAGAGGTTGCGTTTGAAGACATGACAGTTTGCAGAACATAAATCATTGAATGCCACATAACTCGAAAGCACCACAAGCCCAAGTGAGTTATGTTATGTTACAAGTGGTTAATTTACCATAAATCACTTTGGCTCCCTGAGTACTGCTTATCATTGTTTATATGTTCAGCTTGAAAATTTTACATCTTTTTTTACAAATCGGATTTTTTTCTTGATCTTGTTTTGAGGGAAGTTGGAATAATTCCCTATACGACGGGTTGGTGAAGAAGTTCAGTGTTCCATGGTTCATATCCAAGCTGTGGAGTATTGACAACAGTAAATGAGAGCAAAAAGGAGGCAGATGCAAGTATTACATAGAATTTACAGCACAAAAACAGGCCATTCAGCCCAACTGGTCTATGCTGGTGTTTACGTTCAACACAAGCCACCCTACTTCGTCCAACCCTATCAGCATATCCTTCAATTCCTTTCTCTCTTATGTACTTATCTAGCTTCCCCTTAAATGCTTCTCTGCTATCTGCCTCAACTACTCCGTGTGGATTCCTTAATGGGTTTGTTAGTGACTATTTTACATTTATGACCCTTAGTTTTGGACTCCCCCTCAAATGGAAACATCTCTATGTCTACCCTATCAAACCCTTTATAATTTTAAAGACCTCTATTAGGTCATCCCTCAGTCTTCTCTTTTCTAAAGTAAAGTGCCCCAGCCTGTTCAGTCTTTCCTGATAATTACAACCTCTTAGTTTTGGTATCATACTTGTAAATCTTTTTTGCACCTTCTCCAGTGCCTCTATATCCTTTTTGTAATATGGAGACCAGAACTGTGCATGGTATTCTAAGTTCTAAAATGAGTCATAGTAGGGGTCCTCCAGAAACAGCAACTACTAGTGGAAAATCCACATAATGTTAAAAATTACTTTACCTTATCACAAACCTGATCTGTCTTTCATAGCAATCATGGTAAACAATTACATTTTCCAAAGTCACATTTCCATGTTTAAAAACATTGGGCACATCACAGACTTGTCACTCGCCAAGGTTTATGCTGCAGTTAAGCATTAGTTGTTTCCAACAGCATCTAATTGTTGAGTGTCACTATTTGAACTGGAGAGCATGGAGGTCAGTCCTAACTTACATACAATGTACATGAAATACTTCAATGTAAAATTGCAAACTTACAGACAATTGAGGGTGAATTTCTATCACTAATGGCAGCCGGTCACAGAATGGTCCCTTACCTCTTCTGACAATCCAATACCTAATTCATGCTGACTGAGTCTGCCAAAACCCATAGGCTGGCGTGCAATCTCTTCAGGTTGACCAGTTGATGGGGCGTTGACCCAAACTAAACCAGAAATTCAACAATATCATCGGTAGTAGCCAGGTCCACTGGCAGTTCCAAAGTACATCAGAAGACAAGTACAATGACTGAGTGAACTAAGAAGATGGATCCACACAAACATGCTGACAGCAATCTGAGAAGTGTTAGATTTTTCACATTCACTTCTGATTGGTAAGTGAAGTAGAATCATAAAATGGTTATGGCACAGAAGGAGGCCAATCGGCCCATCGAGCCCATGCCGGCTCTTTGTAAAAGCAGTCCAGTTGGTACATTCCCCCACTCTTTCCCCATAGTCCTGCAAATTTTTTCCCTTCAAGTATTTATCCAATTTCTTTTTGAAAGCCAAGACTGAATCTGCTTCCACCCCCTTGCAGGTTGCGCATTCCAGATTATAACTACTTGTTGCATAAAAAAAGTTTTTCCTCATGTCGCCTTTGGTTCCTGTGCCAATCACCTTAAATCTGTGTCCTCTGGTTTTCGAACCCTCCGCCAATGGGAACAGTTTTTCTTTATTTACTTTATCCAAACCCTTCATGATTTTGGACACTTCTATCAAATCTCCTCTTAACTTTCTCTGCTCTAAGGAAAACAACCCCAGTTTCTCCAATCTATCCACGAGGCTGAAGTCCCCATTCCTGGAACCATTCAAGTAAATCTTTTCTGCACCCTTTCTAAGGCCTTCACATCCTTAATAAAGTGCGGTGCCCAGAATTGGACACAATACTCCAGTTGTGGCCGAACCAGTGTTCTATAAAGGTTCAACATAAAGGTTCAACATAACTTCCTTGCTTTTGTACTCTATGTCTCTATTTATAAAGCCCAGGATCCCATATGCTTTTTTAACCACTTTCTCAACCTGTCCTGCCACCTTCAAAGATTTGTGCACATATAGCCCCAGATCTCTTTTCTGCACCCCATTTAAAATTATACTATTTCGTTTATATTGCCTCTCCTCATTCTTCCTGCCCAAATGTATCATTTCGCACTTCTCTGCATTAAATTTCATCTGCCATGTGTCTGCCCATTCCACCAGCCTGTCTATGTCCTCTTGAAGTCTATTACTATCCTCCTCATTGTTTACTACACTTCCCAGTTTTGTGTCATCTGCAAATTTTGAAATTGTGCCCTCTACACCCAAGTCCAAGTCATTAATATATATAAAAAAAAGTGGTCCTAGTACCGATCCCTGAGAAACACCACTTTATACCTTCCTCCAGTCTGAAAAACAACCATTCACCACTACTCTCTGTTTCCTGTCACTTAGCGAATTTCGTATCCATGCTGTCACTGCCCCTTTTATTCCATGGGCTTCGATTTTGCTGACAAGCCTATTATGTGACACTTTATCAAACACCTTTTGAAAGTCCATATACACAACATCAAACCGCATTGCCCTCATCAACCCTCTCTGTTACCTCATCAAAAAACTCAATCTAGTTAGTTAAACATGATTTGCCTTTAACAAATCCGTGCTGGCTTTCCTTTATTAATCCACACTTGTCCAGGTGACTATTAACGTTGTCACGGATCATTGTTTCCAAAAGCTTCTCCCCACCGAGTTTAAACTGACTGGCCTGCAGTTGTTGGGTTTATCCTTGCACGGTTTTTTGAACAAGGGTGCAACATTTGCAATTCTCCAGTCCTCTAGCACCATCCCCCCACTGCCCGCCATATCTAAGGATGATTGGAAGACTATGACCAGCACCTCTGCAATTTCCACCCTTACTTCCCTCAGCAACCTAGGATGCATCCCATCTGGACCGGGTGACTTATCTACTTTAAGTACAGCCAGCCTTTCTAGTACCTCCTCTATCAATTTTTAGCCCATCCAGTATCTCAACTACCTTCTCTTTTACTGTGGCTTTGGCAGCATCTTCTTCCTTGGTAAAGACAGATGCAAAGTACTGCAATTATACAGGGCCTTGGTGAGACCACAATTGGAGTATTGAGTGCAGCTTTGGTCTCCTTACCTAAGAAAGGATATACTTGCCATAGAGGGAGTGCAGCGAAGGTTCACCAGACTGATTCCTGGGATGACAGGACTGTCGTATGAGGAGAGATTGGGTCGACTCGGCCTGTATTCACTCGAGTTTAGAAGGATGAGAGGGGATCTTATTGAAACATATAAAATTCTGACAGGGCTAGACAGACTGGATGCAGGGAGGATGTTTCCCTGGCTGCGGGGTCCAGAATGAGGGGGTCAAAGTCTCAGGATATGGGGTAGGACATTTAGGACTGAGATGAGGAGAAATTTCTTCACTCAGAGGGTGGTGAACCTGTGGAATTCTCTACCACAGAAGGCTGTGGAGGCCAAGTCACTGAATATATTTAAGAAGCATCTAAATAGATTTTTAGCCACAAAAGGCATCAAGGGGTATGGGGAGAGAGCAGGAATATGGTATTGAGATAGAGAATCAGTCATGATCATTTTGAATGGCACAGCAGGCCCAAATGGCCCAATGGCCTACTCTTGCTCCTATTTTCTATGTTTACTCATTTAGTACCTCAGCCATCCCCTCTGCCTCCATGCGTAGATCTCCTTTTTGGTCCCTAATTGGCCCCATCCTTCCTCTTACTACCCGTTTACTATTTATATGCCTATAGAAGACTTTTGGATTCTCTTTTGTGTTGGCTGCCAGTCTATTCTCATGCTCTCTCTTTGCCCCTCTTATTTCCTTTTTCACTTCTCCTCTGGACTTTCTATATTCAGCCTGGTTCTCACTTGTATTATCAACCTGACATCTGTCATACGCCCCCTTTTTCTGCTTCATCTTGCTCTCTATCTCTTTCGTCATCCAGGGAGCTCTGGCTTTGGTTGCCCTAACTTTCCTCCTTGTGGAAATGTACCTAGACTGCACCCAAACCATCTCCACTTTAAAGGCTGCCCATTGTTCGATTACAGTTTTGCCTGCCAATCTTTGATTCCAATTTACCCGGGCCAGATCCATTCTCAACCAACTGAAATTGGCCTTCCTCCAATTAAGTATTTTTACTCTAGATTGCTCCTTGTCCTTTTCCATAACTAATCGAAACCTTATGATACTATGATCACCGTTCCCCAAATGTTCCCCCTCTGACACTTGCTCCACTTGACCCATCTCATTCCCCAGAACCAGATCCAGCAATGCCTCCTTCCTCGTTGGGCCAAAAACATACTGATCAAGAAAGTTCTCCTGAATATACTTCAGAAATTCCTCCCCCTCTTTGCCCTTTACACTATTACTCTCCTAATCTGTATTAGGATGGTTGACGTCCCTCATTATCACTACTCTATGGTTCTTGCACCTCTCTGTAATTTCCCTGCAAGTTTGCTCCCCCTCCTCTATATCCTTCCCACTAGTTGGTAGCCTATAGAATACACCTAGTAGTGTAGAGGCATCTCTATTGTAACTTAACACTAACCAAATTGATTCTGTCCTTAACCCCTCAAGGACATCGTCTCTCTCAATATTCTTAATCAATACTGCCACCCCCCTCCATTTTTTCCTTTCCCATCTTTCCTGAACAACTTGTATCCAAGAATATTTAGTACCCAATCCTGCCCTTTTTTGAACCAGGTCTCCGGTGTCACCACTACATCATATTCCCATATGTCTATTTGCGCCTGCAGCTCACTAACCTTATTTACCACACCTTGCGTTTAAACACATGCACTTTTAACCTATCTTACACCTTCTCGTATTCTCTCTTAGTCTGTTCCCACCTAATACTGTACTATTTCTTGCTCTAGTGCTATCTGTCTCTCCCAATCCTTTGTGCACCTTGTTTCTCCTTTCTAATGCTACATCCAGGTGCCCATCCCCCTGCCAAATTAGATTAAAGCCTCCCCCACAGCACTAGTGAACCTCCCCACGAGGACATTGGTCCCAGCTTTGTTGAGGTGCAATCCGTCTGACTTGGACACATCCCTCCTGCCCCAGAACTGGTCCTAATGCCCCAAAAGTCTGAAGGCCTCCCTCTTGCACCATATCTCTAATCACACGTTAACCTGCCTTATCTTCTTTCTATTTCTATATTCACTGACGCGTGGCACTGGGAGTAATAGACCACGACTTCTGGCTGTTCCCCTTCCTCCCCCAGAATGTTCTGCACCCTCTCCGTGATGTCCTTTACTCTGGCACCTGGGAGGCAACGCACCATGCGGGACTCACGTCGACGGTCACAGAAATGCCTGTCTGTCCCTGACTATCAAATCCCCTATGACTACTGCATTTCTACACTTCACTGTGCCCCCCTGTGCAGTCCTTTGCCCCATGGTGTTATGCTCAGGACTGCACTCCTTCGAGGTGTCGTCACTCTCACTGCTGAATGCTGAATACCGGTTTGAGAGTGCCACACACCCAGAGGATTCCTGCACTGCCTGCCTCTTTCTACCCTTTCAGATGGCCACCCACTCGCTATCCTGAACTCTCTGTGACTGTGGGGTGACTGCCTCCTGGAACGTATGATCCAGGAAACCTTCAGCCTCCCTTATGCTCTGCAGTGACTCCAGCTGGCCCTCAAGCTCAGAAACCCTCAGCTTAAGCTGGAGCAACTGGAGGCATTTCCTGCACATGTGGCCCTCCAGAACACATGAAGCATCCTGATGTTCCCTCATGGTGCAGGAATTGCAGGTAATGGGTCTTAGCTGCCCGTCCATTATATTTAGACACCTTTTTTCTAAACTCCCTTTGGATACCCCATTATTATTAATTCACTGACTGTTTACTTACCCGGATTAAACCTACCCTTTTATTCCGGGTCTCTCAGAGCTCCTCCTCTCTGTTCACTGTGACCTCACTGTGATGTCACTCTCTCTGTTCTTAGTTAATGGAGAATGGTCTCCTCCCCTGGAGCTCAGCACCACTTCTCTCGAGGACACTCCACTCCCGCCTTTGTACTGATACCTGGGTCTCCTCCCCTGGAGCTCAGCACCACTTCTCTCGAGGACACTCCACTCCCGCCTTTGTACTGATACCTGGGTCTCCTCCCCGGTACCCAGCACCACGTCTCTCGAGGACACTCCACTCCCGCCTTTGTACTGATACCTGGGTCTCCTCCCCTGGAGCTCAGCACCACTTCTCTCGAGGACACTCCACTGCCGCCTTTGTACTGATACCTGGGTCTCCTCCCCTGGAGCTCAGCACCACTTCTCTCGAGGACACTCCACTCCCGCCTTTGTACTGATACCTGGGTCTCCTCCCCTGGAGCTCAGCACCACTTCTCTCGAGGACACTCCACTCCCGCCTTTGTACTGATACCTGGGTCTCCTCCCCTGGAGCTCAGCACCACTCCTCTCGAGGACACTCCACTCCCGCCTTTGTACTGATACCTGGGTCTCCTCCCCTGGTGCTCAGCACCTCTTCTATCAACTGTACTCCACTCCCGCCTTTGTACTGATACCTGGGTCTCCTCCCCTGGTACCCAGCACCACTTATCTCGAGGACACTCCACTCCCGCCTTTGTACTGATACCTGGGTCTCCTCCCCTGGAGCTCAGCACCACTTCTCTCAAGGACACTCTACTCCCGCCTTTGATTTGATACCTGGGTCTCCTCCCCAGGTGCTCAGCACCACTTCTCTACACTCTGCTCCGCTCCAGCTTTTGTACTATGTGATGTGATATTTGCACACCTCATGGGAGATGGTGCTCAAGTATAAAACATATTGGGCGATGCGCTAGTACCCCATGCCCATGGGACCTTACGCAGGCAGCACGTGAACTTCGTGTTGCCTGCTACTTACCACGATATCTCCGTGCAGCCAGCACAAACCGCACTGCTGAGAGGCTGCACGGAGAATGAGGAAGTTGGAAATGGGGCGTGCACAGCGCACGTCATCAGCAGCCTGCACCTCTTAAAGGTGCAGGTGCACATTTCAAATGGCAGGTACCCAGATTACTTGGAGGAGGGAAAGATGGCCTCGAGAATAGCAGGACTGGCACGAGAGGGCACCACACTTCTCTGATGATGCTCTGGAGGCCCTAGTGGAAGGCGTGGAAGAAAGGAGGGCCAACGTGTACCCACTGACGTGGGTGCAGTGCCGAAAGAAGTTCAATGATTTGACAAGAGTAGTCAAGGTGAGTGAATGCAAGTGTCAAGTGGCACATCCTACCAACTGCACCACTGCTGCATGCATCACACTCCCCGTCACCCACCCACCCACCAACAAACACTGCCCATTCTTATGCAATGCTGCACTCGGCATGCTGCATCTCACCCGCACATAGTACCACACTTGCAGGCCACACAACCACCACTCACAAGTCACACAAACTGGCAGGTATTTGACCACGTCAGGCACATCACCCACACACCTTGCAGGAGACTCACTGACACACTGTCCTCTGTCTTGCAGGAGTAAGGTGGTGCATAACAGCCGGCAGCAGGAGGGACCTGAGGGAGGACAGGCACGTTTACACGTCCTCACCCCCCTAGAGGAGACAGTGCTTAGGATCACAGGGCGGGCCGTTGCTGCAGCCGTCACAACATGCCGCGCTGGAGGTCCCAGTGAAGGGGGTCTCTGCATATCTAATGTTCCTTCTCCTTTTTCATATCTCCCTCCTCCCATAATCTATTCTGATTCACGTGCTGCAGATGCTGTCAGCACACACATCTTACCTGCTCCTCTCCCCACTCCACAATTCAACCTGTTTCCCTTTGTCATTGCAGATACCCAAGAACAGGTGGCGGCACCCGAGGAGGAGGAGGAGGAGGAGGGGGAGGTCACTGAAGCCACACCGTCACTCGATCTGACACTTGCTTCCACCAGCTCAGAGACTGACACTGTGCGTCCTTCAGAGGTTAGGTTAGAGGAGGGATCTGCACGTGGTGAGACACCGAGCACAAGTGCACAGGAGCCGGGGCGGAGGGAATGGATACCACATGTGCCAGCTCACTGGAGGGCGAGGTCACTCACTAGTTCTGCTGCAAAGAAGTCAGATGAGGACTTCAATGGGCCAGGCTACAGAAGACAGCTGATGGGCGTACACCAACAAATGCTTGGAGCACTGGAAAGCCTGCGGACAATGAGAAGGGGCATGGAGGAGTCCAGCTCCAACTTGGCACAGGGCTTTGTGCAGAGCTTGGAGCCCATCCTTTCCCACATGGAACGGGTGGTCACCTCCATCAGCGCACCTGTGGAACCCACCATGATGCAGCGTCTGATAACTGATGTCACAGCATCCATTGCAGCACAAACATCTGCCACCCAAGGTCTGACTGCTGCATTTGCAGCTCAGAATGCTGCCTTGGAAGCTCAGACTGCTGCTATCATGGCTATGGGGACCACTGTGGAACAGGGCTTCCAGGGTATCACAGCACTCCAGTAATCTGTTCTCCAGCTGATCACCAGGATTGCTGAGGTGCCGCCCCAGGAGAGTGGCAGTGGCGCCTTGGCAGTCGGACCTGCTGTCCTCTCTCAGGACAACAGCCTTTCTGCTCCCCTCTCTCAGGACGACAGCCTTTCTGCTCCCACCCCTGCCACTCCGTCAGTGCCCCTGTTGTTGCCTATCGGCCAGCCAGGCCAGACTGCTGCAGCCCATGCTGAGATGGTGCAGTCTGAAGCCGGGCCCTCCAGGCCCAGAGCTGCTCGAGGGCGTCCTCCAAGGCCATCTGCACGCTCCTCCACTGAAGGCCAGCGGCCTCCCACCATGCTCCAGCCACTGGGGAAGCACCTTGTAGGAGCACTAGGATAGGTAAAGGCACACAAACAACAGGCACTAAGGGAATGCACAAGGGTGAATAGTTCTGTTATGTTTGCATAATTTAATTTATTCATTGATAAATGAGACTTTGATTTTGCATTTGGTGGTGGTTTTTATTTATGCATGAGCTGAGAGGGATACCAATGTGTAATCAGATGGAGGGCGATTTGATTGTCTTGTGGGAGCGGAAAGATGGGGAGTGTAGGACTGTTGGTGAGTTGGGGGATGTAGTTTAATAATGGATAATGGGCACGGATCAGGCGAACACGCACAGCCCTTGCAGACAAGGCATGTGGTTCCTGTTGCACCCTTGAATCTTGCTCCACTTCCTCTTCCGGCTCCACCCCCCCCTCCTCCACCTCTGGCTCAGGGTCTTCTCCAATCATTGGTGGCAAAGGCTGGCGCCTCATGATGGCGAGGTTGTCCAGCATGCAGCAGACCATCACAAATCTGCCCACCCGCTCAGGGGAGTACAGCAGGGCTCCTCCAGACCGGTCTAGGCAGCGGAAGCGTCGTTTGTGGAGGCCTAGGGTGTGCTCCACGATGTTGCATGTCGCAGCATGACTCATTATAGGCCTGCTGTGCACGTGTGCGTGGATTCCTGACCAGTGTCATGAGCCATGGCGTAAGGGGATAGCTCTTGTCGCCCAGTAGCCAGCCTTTGACTTGCCAAGTCAGGTGAAAGATAGCTGGCACGTTGGACTGCCACACGACGAAGGCGTTGTGACTGCTCCCAGGGTAACGGGCATCGACCTCCATGATGCGATGCGTGTGGTCACACACCAGCTGCACGAAGATGGCTGAATTGATATGCGGTGCACGCAGGGCAATATGTGTGCAGTCAATGGCAACCTGCACCATGGGGAAGCCAGCAATGTGGGTGAACCCCCGTGCTCACTCGTTCTTCTTGACTCTGTGGAGAGGGAAGGTGATGAACCTGTTCCTCATCTCGTACGTTGTGTCTGTGACCTCCCTTATGCAGCAGTGCACTGCATACTGCGAAATGTTGCACATGTTGCCAGCAGAGGCCTGAAATGCTCCTGAGCCGTAGAAATTCAGCGCATCAGTGACCTTCCCAGCCACAGGCAATGCTGTCCTCGCCCTTCTCTGAGGCTGCAGTTGTGGCCGCACCAGTTGGCAGATCTCGGTCACGGCTTCTTTGGTGAACCTCAGGCGTCGGATGCAATCTTCTTCGGTCATGTTGAGGTTAGAGAATTGGTCCCGGAAGGCCCTCATTGGGTAGGGCCTCTGACTCCTCACAGCTTGATCTGCTATGCGTGGCCTCTCTGCATGCTCCCAGTCATGCTCAATGCCCAGCGGGACTCCGAGCAGACCGCCCATGGTTGGCAGAAATGTTGTTCAACCACATTTGCTACTTTCCAACCCGTAAGGCAGTACCTTTCAAACCACTCTCAAATGTAGACTAGGAGCTCTCAGTAAGTACAGGGAGCTTCAAAAAACACTTTGTACTCCACCAGCAGCCAGAAACAATAATCCAGCAACTAACCTGCAACACCTTGCATGGCCCCTTTAAATAGCAATGTTGTGGGGGGTCCTTCAGGCACTGTAAGACACATTCAGGTAGTCGGGGTTAAGACTGTGTGTTGAGTTGAGCGTTAAGGTCCAAAATGGTGTCTATCACTTTAAATCAGCGTTGCACACTGATTGCACACATTTTCTCCCCACTTTACACGCTTCCAGACAGTTCAGTTTTTGCGCATGCGCGAACTCCTATACCAAGATGGCGTCCGGCACACGTAATGCTGAAAACGTGCATGCGCATCCAAGATGCCATCTTGGATGTCAGAGAGGCCGTGTAGTGCTGAAACAATGGGTGCTACATGGCCCAATTTAGCGCCTATATTTTCCACAATAATTATTTGCCATTATTTTGTTAAAGTTGCTGATTGATTGTTACATGTGTGATACAGGAAACCAATGTAGATCAATGATAAAAGTCTCTTTTCATTGTTCTCTGAAATTAATACCTTGTTTTTGTCAGTTCGTTGAAAGATGAAGCTTTACCAGCCTCTGTTACAGATCTAGCAACATTCAAGAAGACAGACAGGCATTTTAGTAGAATCCTTGGAGATATGAAACAAGTAAATTCAAAGTAGTTTCACAAATCGTGGTGTTCAAGTGCTACTTAATCCATGCTTTCACAGTATGTGATCTCATTTTTTTATACTAGAAAGAAAGAATTTGCATTTATATAGCGCCTTTCACAACCTCAGGATGCCCCAAACGCTTTACAGCCAATGAAGTACTTTTAAAATGTGGTCATTGTTGTAATGTCGGAAATGTGGCAGCCAATTTGCGCACAGCAAGGTCCCACAAACAGCAATGAGATAATGACCAAATAATCTGTTTTAGTGATGTTGATTGAAGGATAAATATTGGCCAGATCACCAGGGAGAGCTCCCCTGCTTTTCTTCAAATAATGCTGTGGGATATTTTATGTCCACCTGAGAGAGCAGGCAAGGCCTCAGTTTAACATTTCATGTGAAAGATGGTACCTTCAACAGTGCAGTACTCCCTCAATACTGCACTGAAAGTTCCAGCCTGGATTATGTGCTCAAGTCTTTGGAGCGGGGCTTGAACCCAAAACCTTCAAGACTCAAAGGCAATAGTGCTACCAACTGAGCCATGGCTGACACCTCATATTCTGTCATATATTAGACAAATAGTTGCAGCAGTTGGAGACTGTTGTTGAAAACTATTAACCCAAGGATTGGAGAAGGAATCAAGAGTGTCGTCTAATATCAAACATTGAGGACATTATATTTCACACTTAGTGTGATTCCTGTGACCGGAGAGACAATCACTTAGACCAAACATGAGTTTCCCACATTGATCAAAGGATACAGTCAATATTTATTTCATCGTACCCTTGCACTTAAGTTAATTGCAAAAATGGGAAACACTTTCACCCCTGTAATTTTCTAGCAGCTGTTTCAATATCATCTATTATTTTGAAACAATCACAGCTCCAAATTAATAGTCAGAAAATTACCTGCAAGAACCTGTCTATTAAATTGTAATTGTACAACAGCTGCTGACATCCAGTTATTATAAAACCATACATGGGAACCAACACTGCTCCAAATTGTTAATCAGTAGCAATAGAGGTGACATTAATTCTCTTCAGTTAGTATTGTTAGTAAGTTAGTCAATGAGAGTCTCAATCAAATTAGAGCTGGAAATCCTGTTCAAACAGAAGATTAGAACAGTTTGCATTGTTCTGTAATGTAATCGGTACCACAGGTATCAGTTATGTAGATAATTTATTACAAGACCTATAGATAGAGGCCCCAATCAAAATTAATTGTGGACCTCTCCCACAAACTTACCTGGAGTATCTGCAAAAAGCAATTGGCAACAGTCCATTTAGGTCCAGTAACTCAGAAAGTACCTAAAATTGTGCCAAATATCAAATATTATTCACACAGCACTGAAGCTGTTGAATTCAGGGTCATATACACATCTGTAATTTACCCATGGCTATGATCATCTGTTAATCGATATATCTACTATCTTGTTCACCATTACATTATTTGTGACTAACAAAGCTACTTCCAATTCCCATTTCATTATTTTGAACATTCTGTAGTCTTATAATTACTCTTTTGCTCATCTTCTGGGTTCAACTAAATTTCACTAAGTCTAATATTCATCTCGTCGGAGGTTGCATATGCAGCTAGTTCTAATACCTTATTCTTTAGTCCTTGTGTTCTGATTATTTTCAATGTTTATCTTTGTTACTTTTGCTCTCAAATTCTTACCTCTCTTTGTTACCCTCTCAATTTTCATATCTCTCATGCATTGCTATTTCAAATTCCTTGTTCAATGGCCTACTTTTGACCTCCCTTCCCTGCCCTTCATCTACTTTAAATGTATCTCTATTATAGTCTTCATGTTCTGCACCAATAATCTAACTTTAAATTGAGTCAAGGAAGCCTATTCTTCTAAAGAAATATTCTAAAAGATACACCAACAATTTACTTATACTCACTGCTGCAGGAGTAATTTTGGACTTATGTTTCCAGAATCATGGATATTGTAATATATTAGCCAGTGAAATAGTGAAGCTTTTTTAAATCCCAGAGCACTGAGGTTGCTGCACACTTGAGGTAAATGAAGTGTCACTGCTGCCTTTCAGCCAACTGGAGATGTAGGTTTCACCACACCTCCAGAGGCAATGCATCTTCAGCAAGAAATATAAACGTTCTGTTTGGTAGCCTTGGATTCCAAAGGGAGATTTGTGCTCCATTATAGTTCACTTCAAAGAGCAGTTCTGAAATGTAAATACAACACCTGTTTCACCTGTGCATCTTCAATTTTATACTCCATACTGAATATCATAAACAGAGTTATTTGGGCTATATCTGGGTGATTTGTCTGTTGGTGTGCTGACATCTCATAGAATCATAGAAGTTACAACATGGAAACAGGCTCTTCGGCCCAACATGTCCATGTCGCCCAGTTTATACCACTAAGCTAGTCCCAATTGCCTGCACTTGGCCCATATCCCTCTATACCCATCTTACCCATGTAACTGTCCAAATGCTTTTTAAAAGACAAAATTGTACCCGCCTCTACTACTGCCTCTGGCAACTCGTTCCAGACACTCACCACCCTTTGAGTGAAAAAATTGCCCCTCTGGACCCTTTTGTATCTCTCCCCTCTCACCTTAAATCTATGCCCCCTCGTTATAGACTCCCCTACCTTTGGGAAAAGATTTTGACTATCTACCTTATCTATGCCCCTCATTATTTTATAGACTTCTATAAGATCACCCCTTAACCTCCTACTCTCCAGGGAAAAAAGTCCCAGTCTGTCTAACCTCTCCCTATAAGTCAAACCATCAAGTCCCGGTAGCATCCCAGTAAATCTTTTCTGCACTCTTTCTAGTTTAATAATATCCTTTCTATAATAGGGTGACCAGAACTGTACACAGTATTCCAAGTGTGGCCTCACCAATGCCCTGTACATATATGTTTACCTCTCTTGTGAAAAAGTGCCTCACTCTTGCTAGATTTTAAATTATGAATGTCCAAGGCAGTGCAGGAGACCAAAACATATTCAAGGAATTCAGCTTAGGCAACGCTGGAAACAAAAAAGCTTCAAGGGCCGAGCCAGTGAAGGTTCAATAGACTACTTGACCATGACAGGTCATTACAACAAGCCTGATCCTGTCCTCAACCAACAAATCACACAATGTACTTTCCAGAAGGAGTTTCTGGCTAGTTATCTGGAGTAGGAAACCTGACTGATTTTTCCTCTCCCTATCCCAGGATATTGAGGCTGCTGTGCTGGGAATCAGCCAACTCAACACAGGCTGGGTTCAAGCCTATGTCCTTCTTGTTCTGTGTAGCTCAGTTCCACACTAAACAGTGCACATATCAACTAAGTCACTGGAGAAGTTGAGAGGGATATGATTACTACCTGTGCGTAGATTATTTTCTGTGTTTTGCTATTGCATGTGGCCATTTTACATATCACACTATGACAGATGACAGGAGAATAGTTTGCTATGCATGGTTTTTCTCCCTATTAATATACCGGGGACAAATTTTCCTTGATAGCACAGGCGCTAAGTGAGCATTATTTGTTAGTAATTTTCTATGTTACTTAGTGCCCCAATTTTTTCATTCTCTTTTAATATTACTCATGCTTTGTTTGGTTGTTAAGTCTTTGTTAATGAGCAACCAACTGGAAACTTACAAATTTGGTCAGGATTTACTTAATCTGCATTCCACATTAGTTTCCTCCATTTGAAGCTAGCGTGAAAGCGAGCAGAGTGAGCAGAATAGGAGACATATTATGGAGAGTTATGGCAGATCTGTTCAATGAAGACATCAGCATGGGTGCAGCATGAAGTGTGCCACCACTGGATACTCTGAGTCAGAAGGTTGTGCATTAAGGCCCCACTCCAGAGACTTGGGTACAGAATCTAGGTTGACATCCAGTGCAGTACTGTTGGAGGTGCTGTCTTTCGGATGAGACATTAAACCGATGCCTCTTCAGTCCTCTTATGCAGATGTAAAAGTTCCATTGGCCCTATTTTGAAGAAGAGCAAGGGAGTTCTCCCCAGTGTCCTGGCTAATATTTATCCCTCAACCAACAACACTGAAACAGACTATCTGGTCATTATCACATTGCTGTTTGTGGGAGCTTGCTGTGCATAAATTGGCTGCCACGTTTCCTATGTTACAACAGTGACTATATTTAAAATTGGCTGTCCATTGGCTGTAAAACACTTTGGGACGTCCTCAGGTCATGAAAGGCGCTATAGAAATGCAAGTCTTTCTTTCTTATACCTCAGAGAGGAGGAGGAGCTGGAACAGCAGAATTCACTGTTACTCAATTCAGCATGACCACTGCAGATGTGTCAGCTCTCTGAACCTCCATGAGGAAAGGTGTGCAGGGAAACTGTGCCTCACCAGTGGCACAATCGATAATCTATGTCATCTTCTGGAACCAGACCTGCAACCAAGGTGTAACAGCTAAATGGCAGTAATGGGTACGCTTCTAGAGGTAATGATATGGGATAAAATGAATACACAAATATAAATATATGAGTTAATAGGAACAAATAACATGGATTTGTAAAAGGCAAGTCATGCCTGACAAATTTAATAGTTCTTTGAGGAAATAATGCAGTGCATTGACAATGGAGATGCAGTGGATGTTGAGTATATGGATTTGCAAAAGGCAACTACATGGGAGGCTTATTGATAAAAATGAAGGCCCACAGCATTAAAGGTAGTGTGGCAACATGAATAGAAAGTTGGCCAAAGATCGGAAAACAGAGAGTCATGGTTAATGGATTTTTTTTGGACTGAAGGGATGTCAACAGTGGTGTATCCCAAGAGTCTTCTCAATGTATGTAAGTTATCTGGAGTTGAGTATAGGGGGACAATATCAACATTTACATATGACAGAAAAATATAAATATACTCACAATTATGAGGTGTTTTGATAAGATAAATCAAGAAAAATTATTTCCATTGGTCAATGAGTCGGTAATCAGAGAACAAAAATTTTAAAAAGAATGAAGGGAGCATTTAGGAGAATTATTTTTAATGTACAGAATTGTTAGATCATGGAATCCCGATCAGATTCAGAGGTGGAAGCAGATCCCATAATGGTTTTAATAAGGAAAATTTTAAAAGCATATGAATAAAGAAAGGCAGGGGAATGGAGCTATGTGAATAGCACTTTCAGAAAGCACGATGAACTGAATGGCTTCCTTCTCTGCTGTAAAAGTTTAGAATTCTATGGTTCTATAAACTTCTACGCCACTGATTCACTCAGCACCAGCAGAAGACATCCCAAGGGTCAGCCAGTACCAAGTTCACCCCTGCGCAACAGAGGTAACAGATGTTACATTTCGTCTAGTATTTTTCCCTTGAGGCCTCAGCACTAGGATGCAGCAGCAGCTGGAAAGGCAGATTTTTTTTTGAGATGTCTGCCACTGATTCTACCTGTGTTAACATTTGTGCACCTCTGGGCAATGCTCTCCCTTTATTGTAAAGATAGAGTTAATGCTGTATAATGTCAAGGTGCTTATGCCTGTGAGGCTTGCATGCTTTGCTGTGCTTCTCCTGTCATTTACCCAAAAGCACTTGCTGTCAAAGAACCGGAAACAGCTTAAGAACCACCAGTCTGTTCCTATAGTTCTGTATGGATATCACTGTGGAGGCAAAGTCCTGAAGGTGGCCACTGACCTCAATAAATCGATAGGATTACATTACTCTAAGGATCTACAACCCTTTTTGATGGTTGTCCTGACTTTCGAAATGTGTCAAAACCAGCCTTAATTGCATTTTGGATTTTGGATCCCAACACTTCAGCATCTTCAATGGCAACATGCCTGAGAGATGCTCCAACTGCTCGCTGTCTACATGCCTGAGATCTCTCCTACAGATGCCACTGATGTTGTTTGCTGTTTATGGCAGTTTGCAAAACAGGCAACTGTTGCTCAGCTGGGTAGCAGAATTCAAAACTTTACCCAGACCAGCTTGGATCAGGTTCTTCAACGAGACAAGTTTCTGACTTACCCGCTCATGCTTATGAAGTATCATCCCCTTTAAAGCAGGCTCCATGTGGTTAGAATCACAAAGCAGTTTAGCAGGCCAGTGGCCATACTGGACCTCCACTCAGCAGATGTCTTCCTTTCCCATGACCCCAACTCTACCCCCTTCCTGACTTATGAGCCAAGATTCATCTTTTGATTAATTCATAAAACCCTCCAAAATGGACATGTAGTGCCTGCTTCAAGTATTCTGGATGATACGGATTACAGAGGTGAGCATTGTTATCCCATGGGGCAAGCTTCTTCCTCCTTAGTTTGTGACCTTTCTGTAAAAAGGGAAGATGACACATGATAAGGCCTTAGGCACTGTTATGCATATTGCTGTTGCACTGACAGTATGTTTTGAAACAGTGCACTAATACTTCTTTTAACTTGATTAACGTAAAAGTTGTTGTTCTAGTGAGTATATGAGATTACCATTGTACAAACTAGGAGTGTCATTGTCTCTACAAATGTTAACATCCCGCTGGCCCCGTATAGCCTTGTAGACTACAGTTTCCAATATGGCCTTCTCCTTTGCAGATAAAGGGTTTTATTTGTGGATGACCATCAGTCATCATACACGTCTGCTGTCGAAGGCCATCTTATTCTACAAAAAGTGCAGGATGCATTATATCAGACATAAGAAGGTTGCAGCACATTGTGCATGTTGCATAATGGAATAACATTTCAAATAGCTGAAGTATGAAAATGATTATAGGACATTCATATTGTCACTACCTGTGCATAACCATAGTCATCAATCTTTTTCATCTGTAACTTCACATGTTTCCATTTGAATACCTCTAAAATATCCACAATGCCTCTCTTTTGTGCTCCACTTCAAGCATGTTACTAGGTAAATTCAAATTAACAATAATCTCTGGTGAAGCTTCTATGTGGCTGATGCTTCTCACTTCCTTGGATACCCAGTTATAGTCCAGCAATTTTATTTTAAATTCACAAGCTTTCGGAGGCTTCCCCCTTCGTCAGGTGAACGATGTGAAATGAAATCCTCGAAATGAAATCGCATTTATAATTCACAGAACAATGCTTGGTGAGTGCAGACAGTTTTTTCAACTGCCCGTTGCCAAGGCAATCAGTGTGCAGACAAACAGGTGTTACCTGCCAGGTCTCACAGAATATACAAATCACCAAAAAAAAACAACAAACAAAAAAAAACAGAGATAGAGATCGATGAGTCGAGCGTCATATCCCGTTCTTACTAGGAGAACGGGATATGACGGGATATGACGCTCGACTCATCGATCGACAGTTCCGACGGGCCACAGCAAAAAATCGCATAGACCTCCTCAGGAGACTAACACGGGACGCAACCAACAGAGTACCCTTTGTCGTCCAGTACTTCCCCGGAGCGGAGAAACTACGCCATGTTCTCCGCAGCCTTCAACATGTCATCAATGAGGACAAACACCTCGCTATGGCCATCCCCACACCTCCACTACTCGTCTTTAAACAGCCACCCAACCTCAAACAGACCATCGTTCGCAGCAAATTACCTAGCTTTCAAGAGAACAGCGTCCACGACACCACACAACCCTGCCACGGTAACCTCTGCAAGACATGCCAGATCATCGACACAGATACCAACATCACACGAGAGGACACCACCCACCAGGTGCATGGTTCATACTCCTGTGACTCGGCCAACGTTGTCTACCTCATACGTTGCAGGAAAGGATGCCCCAGAGCATGGTACATTGGCGAGACCATGCAGACGCTGCGACAACGGATGAACAGACACCGCGCAACAATCGCCAAACAGGAGGGTTCCCTCCCAGTCGGGGAACACTTCAGCAGTCATGGACATTCATCCACCGACCTTCGGGTAAGCGTTCTCCAAGGCGGCCTTCGAGACACACGACAACGCAAAATCGTCGAGCAGAAATTGATAGCCAAGTTCCGCACCCATGAGGACGGCCTCAACCGGGATCTTGGGTTCATGTCACGCTACACGTTACCCCACCAGCGAACAAATGTTATCTGTTTTTAATATAACGGGTCAGTTGCTGTCTTTTCTATGTTTCTACCTCTCTATCTCTGTTTTTTTTTGTTTGTTGTTTTTTTTTTGGTGATTTGTATATTCTGTGAGACCTGGCAGGTAACACCTGTCTGTCTGCACACTGATTGCCTTGGCAACGGGCAGTTGAAAAAACTGTCTGTACTCACCAAGCATTGTTCTGTGAATTATAAATGCGATTTCATTTCGAGGATTTCATTTCACATCGTTCACCTGACGAAGGGGGAAGCCTCCGAAAGCTTGTGAATTTCAAATAAAATTGCTGGACTATAACTTGGTGTTGTAAAATTGTTTACAATTGTCAACCCCAGTCCATCACCGGCATCTCCACATCTTGGATACCCAGTTATCTTAGCACTTTTCTTCAAATTGAGCACCTTCTTCTGCACAGCATTCCTTGTGCAGTGGGAGGCAGGCACAACATTCACCCGGCTCCCATGACTTGGGGTCTCATGTGGGTTTTCCTTCCACCCCAAAAAATGCATTTCACTGTTGCCTCACACCGATTATAATAATCCTCAGCGAGTTACTGGTGAAGTGGGCTTTTTGCATTCTCTTTCTTTGCTGCATTATTGCTAATTTTTGCACAATCCACAGCTTGATTGACCAACTTTATGTTGTTCACATCATTACATGACAATTTGAATGGTTGTGTGTGATTGAGCAACTTTATTGCAAGTACTGCTCACTTCTGCATTAGTTGTAGTAACACATCTGACCTCAAAGAAAGTGCACTAAGTGAAACCACTTATTCTTACAACTCTTAAAATTTGATCGGCCCCCATCCACCAGTTTAAACATTCACTCCCTCCACCACCACCGCACCGTGGCTGCAGTGTATACCATCTACAGGATGCGCTGCAGCAAGTCGCCAAGGTTTCTTTGGCAGCACCTCCCAAACCCTCGGCCTCCACCACCTAGAAGGACAAGGGCAGCAGGTGCACGGGAACACCATCACCTCCATGTACCCCTCCAAGTCACACACCATGCCGACTTGAACATATATCACCATTCCTTCATCGTTGCTGGGTCAAATTGCTGAAGCTCCCTACCTAACAGCACTGTGAGAGAACCTTCACCACATGGACTGCAGCGGTTCAAGAAGAAGGCTCACCACCATCTTCTCAAGGACAACTAGGGAGGGACAATAAATGCTGTAACACATATGCCCTGCGACGTCCATATCCTGAGAATGAAAGAAAAATACAAGAGAGAAAAATCAACTCCCTTTAGCAAACTCTCCATGCACTAAAAGGAAATTAATCCCCATTAGTTGGCTACAACTCCTGGGATGCTTTGATCTCCCTCCCAGAATGCAGAGAGTAGCAAAGCAACTGTGCATCATCAATTAAATTCTTGTATTTCTTGTATATTTAATGTAAATGTCAGATTTCATGTAAATCATGTCAGACCAGCAGTATAAGAGTTAAAAACAAAAGTTACCCACAAAAGACATTCCAACTTCAAAAAGATCACTATCTAAGTGACAAATGGGAGGTCATAAAACTAAAGTAGGGTAGACTTGCTTTTGCACGTCTGGTATAACATCTTACCACAATCAAAGCCAAGTATTTAAATGGCACAATCGAAATATAGCTGAGAATCGTAATTAAGGATTCAAGTTGGTTCTGCTCACAGAATCTGCAGCTGGTACAACAGATCTCAGAGTCAACCTGGCATACCAGCTTCCATCGACAAGCCGGAGACAATGCAAAAGAGAACTATTTATTTTTCTTTAATATAAGCAAAGGAATTTTTTTCTCCAACTCAAATGGAAAATGCTGCAATTTGGAATGAACAACGGCCTGCTATTTCAGTTTTGTCATTGCAGGCAAGAGTAGATGTTTAGAGCCATTTAAACTGCAAAATCATTTCATTCCTTAAAGTAAAGCAGCTGCCTGCAATCCAAATTCACCTCATCTATATTGAATTGTGATCTTATCCCTTTGCTATGTTAGTAAATCATGGTTTTGCAGAATTTTTTGGCTTTGTTTCTGATAATATTTTTGCAATCAATGGCCTCTGTAAACTGTCCCTTGATATTTTTCAATATCATTCATTCTCTGGATTATTAGTGCAGGCCTTTGGATTACTACAACAAAAGCCAAAATACTGTGGAAGCTGGAAATCTGAAATAAAAACAGATACTAACAGAAACAGCCGGTCAGGCAGCATCTGTGGAGAGAGAAACAGAGTTAAGGTTTCAGGTCAATGACCTTTCATCAGAACTGGAAGATGTTAAAGATGAACAGCTTTTAAGGAAGTACAGAGCCAGGGAAAAGTTGGGGGGGGGGTGCAGATAAAGAACAAATGGGAAAATTCTGTGATAGGCTAGAGGGCAGGAGTGGCGAAATGACAAAAATGATGGTGCAAGGCAAAAGGGGATGATAATGGGACTAGTATAGAAACAAAAGATGGGTCCTGAGGAGGAGTAAATGGTTACAGCAGAATGGCAAAGTGGAGAGGACTGCCGTTGCCCAGGAATGTGGCGGAAGAAAAGCAGGGTAGACCCCAGGGATGCAGACCATCCCGCCGGCCGTGTACTGATAAGGGATCCCCACCCCAAGAGCCAGCCCACAGCTCCTCCACTCCCAGTGGCTCTGATGCAGCCATCCTCCATTAATTACTAGTCCACAAACATAACCAGTACCCCTCAGGAAAGGTAAGGTCCAAATCAGATTGACAAAGGCATTAACTATGCACGTGCAGTTGCTTTAAAGTGTCGCTTGTGATTTGTGAACAACTGTGCAGGTGTGAATCTTATCTGGTTGTTCCACTGTTGCCAAAACCACCTGGCAGTATAAACGGGCAGATTTAGCTGCAAGGGAATATTGTAGGATTGAATTTTCAAAAACTCGCTTATCCCCTGCGATTTTCCAGCACATACTCACAGCAGATAAGGACTTGTAAAATCTAGCCTTATATTTTAAAACCCCTTCTTTAGGAAGCCATTTCTTAGTATAAATGGAGAATCAAGAGAGCTGCCAACATTAAATGTGAAAATCAACCTCAGTCAAGAATCAACCTCATTCTCAAGACATCGGGCTCGATTTTCGCACCCGCGATCGGGTGCGTTCGTGGCGGAGGGGCTGCGAAAATCAGGGATTCCCGGGGCGGGTCAGGAGCCCGGCTCCAACCCGCCCATTTCCGTGTTCCCCAGTGACGCGCTGACATGCGCGCGCAGCCCCTGCATGTGGGATTCCCGCCGGCAATTAAAGCCGGCTGGGTGCCACTTAAAGTACTTAAACAGGTACTTCAGGTTGTTTACAGACCTGATTGACCTGATATTTTAGGAGGGGTGGGATTTTGAAATTAACTGAAACTGTTTCCCGTACTGGGGGAAACACCCCCCGTTCAAATGGACGTGTTGCAGCCATCAGCCTGTGGCAGCTGCAAAGGTCCATTTGACAGGTGGTGGGGGGAGACCCTCACTCATTGCAGGAGGCCACTCTGTCACTTTGGACAAAGTTTGGCCTCCACCACCCTCCTCCTAACCATAAAATTCACCAACTTGCACACTTACCCCGGTGTCCAGACACATGTACGTACCTTGTGGACCACCTCAGATGTACATCTTCCGGATGGGGGCCGCTGTAGCTGCAGTCATGACCTCCTCGGAGGGCAAACAGCATCACCAGCCTTGCCGGCCACGCCGTCCACCTCTGACACGTGGAGCTCCACAACACAGTGCTGTGACACATCCACCTGCACAGCAGGAGGGAGGGCAATGACAGAGAGCGATGCGTCGCAGAGGGCACTACCCTCGCCACAGGGTCCACAAACCGAGGCTCAGCTTCCTGGACCTCTCTGAGCAGCAGTGCACACGGAGGCTCAGAGTCACTCGAATGTAGTCGTGGACATCTGCAGCCTCCTTCATGCCGAGCTGCTCCCGGCTGGCCCAAGCACCATCTTCTTACCTGTCGCTGTCAAAGTCACCACTACCCTCAACAACTTCTCCTCCGTATCCTTCCAGGGTGCCACCGGGGACATCGCCGATGTCGCTCAGTCGTCTGCACAAAAGAGCCCTGCAAATACACCTACACCCACTCTGCAGTGACACAATGGGTGGCATCAGTTGTGGGTCTTCATTGTGATCCTCAGGAAAGGGCATTATTGCACAAACCAGACAAGATTCGCAAAGACATGGCAGTAGTGGTGCCAATATAATATGTAATGTGAGTTGATCAGAGATTAAATATAGGTAAAAACCATGACAAACCCTCAAACACCCTTGTGCATCCTCTTCATGCTCATGACACGTTTGCCTTAGGCTGCCTACTGCACATATGTGATGCATGCCCTGTGGCTGCAGCACAGGTAGTGGCAGGTTGGGTGAGGCTGACTGTGAAAGAGATGCATGAGAGGGTGCGTATGAGATAGAGTCATGAGATTGTATGAGGATTGGGTTGAGTGGTAGTGGCGGGATGAGTACTGGCGAGGTGAGTAAGTGCAGGTAAGATGAGGATGAAGTTTGAGTGGGTACGAGGGGTGATGTGACAGAGTAGTGTTGGCAGTGCAGAAGGAGATGTGGGTTGGAGGCGGTGATGTGGCAGACGGAGTGTAGTGGAATGAGTAAGTGTACTCACTTCGGCTGACCTACTTAGGTCATTGAAGCGCCTCCTGCACTGTATGAAGGTGCGCGATATGTTGGTGGTGCAGGTGACCTCCTCTGCCACCTCGAGCCAGGCCTTCTTGGTGGCAGAGGCAGGCTTCTTCCTCCCGCCCGCCAGGGGAAGATCTCTGTCCTCCCCCTCCTCCTCACTCCATCCAATAAGACCTGGAGTGAGGCATCATTAAACCTGGGAGCAACCTTCCCTCTGGGCTACTCCATGCTGTAATTTTTCCTATTTTCTGCAGCATCAGTCATTGGAGGACTGCCCCTTTAAATAGGGCTCCTCCAGCTGACAGACCTTGCTGTGCATGCGCAGTCTGCCCACTGCGCAGCTTACCAGCGGGAAACCCGGAAGCACAGGTAAGTGGCTCCAATCATGCTGCAATCGCGTGCAGAGCACCCTGATTTCACTTGGCGCGTTACCCATGCGCCCAGTCGACCCCCTGCTGAGAACCCACTGCCCTGCTAATATCGAGCCCATCATATTGTTGGAACAAACATAAACATGGTAATAAGTGGCAAGCTGCATCTATCACACTGACCGCATTAAAACAGCATATAAGAATTTCATGTCAACATGTTACTAACCATGATATCACTCACAGCTCACACCAGTTACACAGATCTATCGCTATCATAACGAGTGAACCAGTGCCAAACCAGACTGATTATTCTGGATTAAAATTATAATCAGTCACTCTTTAAAATCAAAAGATACTAACCGTAGAGATGAGTTGGTTGAGAGGAATATTGGGAGTATCAAAGAATCAAGAATTAAGTAATAAGAACATGGCTTGGACGAGAAACAACACTTATACAGATGGCCCTGCATGCAGAGGTACATGGAACAAGAAGCCGAGGAAGACAAGGAAGCACTGGATAGACAATGTCAAGAGTGATGACTGAAGCAGCCAGGCTAGTTTAGAACCGACAACAGTGGAGTGAATTAATTTGGCCCCTTTGTCGCTGCTGAGCTGATGGATGGAAATTTATTACCACTCGTACTCTGTAAAACCTTGGTCAAGCTATAAAATTGTTTTTTCTCTTGCAACGGTTTCAGAGCAATTCTCATAAGTAGTCATCTTTCTCTATGATCCTGAAGCTGTACCTCTGCAGCAATCTGCCCTTTGCAGGCTTTTGTGGTTCAAAAGGTTAACAATAATTTTATTTGTACTAATCTGCACACTGAATTAAATGTAGGGGTAAATATTACAAATCAGCATTCCCAGTGTGGAACATTGCTTGACAGAAAATTGGAAAATTGGGTAGAGGTTAGCCCAATTTGCTGCCCTCACAATTTTCTGGTTTTAGCATTAAGAACTGATGAAAATTGAGTGCCCCGACTCCACACCCCATTGTCCAATCTGCCCTTCAGTCAAGTGAGGTTCCACACTAGTAGAAGCAGACGACTTCACCTTGTCGTCTCATGCTATACTGCACACTTTCTTTAATAGGAGAAGATTGCACACAGATCAGAGGTTATATCGGTTAAAGCAATTCAAATATTTATTTATAATTGAATTGAATTCAGTGAGTACTGCTGATATAATCCTACACAGAAATATAAGCCTGGAAACTGCTGTTGCCATACTGCTTTACAATGGCAGCAACTGTGTAGTTAGGGGCAGCATTTCCCGGAATTATGATGCTCACCTGCTTCCCATCAGCTGATCGCTGTCTTGGATTGCTGCAGTGGACTTTCTCGTCCAGACTGTGTGGTAATGACCAATGTGATGCAAGTCCATTCATTACTGGCACTTAAGAGGGGAGCACGTTAACTTGTTGTTTTAAAACATTACTCCTGAGCATTCAAGGTCATCTATATTCTTGCATGTCGGGAATCAAGGCAACTGCTGAATTTTGGAAGTGTAGAATATACACAGGATATACACTGGATTCTTAGGTCAGACAAGGAAAGGTGCAAGAACTGGTACTGATTGTGAAAGCATAACTGAGAGACCTTTGGAGATGCCATTGTAAGGGGTTTTTACTGTTTCTCGGGCTTATTATAGGTCCCCATACTACCTGGTGCCTGTTTGTAAATCTGCTTCAGGCGCTCGAGGAGTGTTCGGGCAAATTTATCCCGGTTTACCTCCCGAAGCTGCCCTTCAGTAAGAACTGGGGCTAGGACATGGGTGGGGGTTCTCATGACCCTACCGGTCATGAGCTCGTGCGGGGAATACCCCATATTCTTTGACTGACTGGCCCGGATCCCCATGAGGACTAGAGGCAGGATCTCTGCCCATTTTTGGGGTGAGTCCGCTGTCTCTTTCCTCAGCCTTTCTTTGACGGTGCGGTTCATGCGTTTCACAATCCCTGAGGACTGTGGATTGTGGGCTACGTGCCACTTCCCCTGAATACCGAGCAACATAAGTGTATTCTGCATGACCTGGCCGGTGAAGTGGCTTCCCTGGTCGGACTCCACAAACTGGGGTAGTCCCCACCGTGAGAACACCTCCCGTACCAAGATCCTTGCAGTCCCTAATGCTGTGGCTTTTCTACAGGGGAAGGCCTCGACCCACTTGGAAAACACGTCCACCAGGACGAGGCAATATTTGTAGCCTCCCTGGGCAGTGGGTAGGGGCCCAATGTAGTCGATCTGGATCGACTGCCATGGTCCCTCTACCCTTCTAACGTGTCCCATGGGCACCGTCCTTCTGTGGGGTTCGGGGTTATTTGCAGCGCACACAAGACAGTTAGCACAGAACTCGTGGACATCTTCCCGGAGTCCTGGCCACCATCCCGCCTGTTCCACCCGCTGCAAGGTGGCCTCAGGCCCGGGGTGTCCTGCTCCCGGCCCTTCATAAGAGAGGGCATGCTGTTCAAGGAAGGACAGTGGGTAGTACCCCAGCAGCACCGGAGGGAGTTCCTTCAACTGGCCCATGAAGGGCCGGGAGCAGGACACCCCGGGCCTGAGGCCACCTTGCAGCGGGTGGAACAGGCGGGATGGTGGCCAGGACTCCGGGAAGATGTCCACGAGTTCTGTGCTAACTGTCTTGTGTGCGCTGCAAATAACCCCGAACCCCACAGAAGGACGGTGCCCATGGGACACGTTAGAAGGGTAGAGGGACCATGGCAGTCGATCCAGATCGACTACATCGGGCCCCTACCCACTGCCCAGGGAGGCTACAAATATTGCCTCGTCCTGGTGGACGTGTTTTCCAAGTGGGTCGAGGCCTTCCCCTGTAGAAAAGCCACAGCATTAGGGACTGCAAGGATCCACCACCCTAAACATTCACTCCCTTCACCACCGGTGCACTGTGGCTGCAGTGTGTACCGTTCACAGGATGCACTGCAGCAACTCGCCAAGGCTTGTTCAACAGCACCTCCCAAACCCGCGACCTCTACCACCTAGAAGGACAAGAGCAGCAGGCACATGGGAACAACACCACCTGCACATTCCCCTCCAAGTCACACACCATCCCGACTTGGAAATATATCGCCGTTCCTTCATTGTCGCTGGGTCAAAATCCTGGAACTCCCTTCCTAACAGCACTGTGGGAGAACCGTCACCACATGGACTGCAGCGGTTCAAGAAGGCGGCTCACCATCACCTTCTCGAGGGCAATTAGGGATGGGCAATAAATGCTGGCCTCGCCAGCAACACCCACATCCCGTGAACGAATAAAAAAAAAATGAAGAGGAGCAGGTGGAAGAAGTAGCAGTGGAAGAGCATTTTGGTGGTAGTGATCATAATACAGTTAGTTTTAGCGTAGTTATGGAAAAGGACAAAGACAGAGCAGGAGTTAAAGTTTTCAACTGGGGAAAGGCCAATTTTATTAAACTGAGAAGTGATTTAGCAGAAGTAGACTGGAAACAGCTACTTGAAGGTAAATCAGTGTCAGAGCAGTGGGAGACATTCAAAGGGGTGATTCAAGGGGTTCAGGGTAAACATGTTCCCACAAAGAAAAAGGGAGGGGCTGCCAAATCTAGAGCCCCCTGGATGTCAAGAAGCATTCAGGGTAAGGCAGAAAAAGGAAGCCTACGATAGACATTGGGAACTCAATACTATGGAAAGCTTAGAGGAGTATACAAAGTGCAGGGGTGAAGTTAAAAAGGAAATTAGGAAAGCAAAGAGAGGGCATGAAAAAATATTAGCAGGTAAAATCAAAGAAAACCCAAAGATGTTTTATAAATACACTAAGAGCAAGACGATAACTAAGGAAAGAGTAGGGCCTATTAGAGACCAAAAAGGTAACCTGTGTGGAGGTGGAAAATGTGGGTATGGTTCTTAATGAATACTTTGCATCTGTCTTCACAAAGGAGAGGGATGATATGGGGATTGAAGTTAAGGAGGAAGAGTGTGAAATATTGGATGGGATAAACATAGTGAGAGGGGAAATATTAAGGGAATTAGCATCTTTGAAAGTGGATAAATCATCAGGGCCGGATGAAATGTATCCCAGGCTGTTAAAAAAAACCAGAGAGGAAATAGCGGAGGCTTTAACGATCATTTTCCAAACTTCACTGGATACAGGCATAGTGCCGGAGGGTTGGAGGACTGCTAACGTTGTACCGTTGTTTAAAAAGGGAGCGAAGGATAGACCGAGTAATTACAGACCAGTCAGCTAACCTCGGTGGTGGGCAAATTATTGGAGTCAATTCTGAGGGGCAGGATAAACTGTCACTTAGAAAGGCACGGACTAATCAAGGACAGTCAGCACGGATTTGTTAAGGGGAGGTCGTGTCTGATTAACTTGATTGAATTTTTCGAGGAGGTGACGAGGATCGATGAGGGTAGCGCAATTGATGTCGTCTACATGGATTTTAGCAAGGCTTTTGACAAGATCCCACATGGCAGATTGGTCAAAAAACCAAAGGCCCATGGGATCAAGGGAACGTGGCAAATTGGATCTAAAATTGGCTCAGTGGCAGGAAGCAAAGGGTAATGGTCGACGGGTGTTTTTGCGATTGGAAGGCTTTTTCCAGTGGGGTGCCGCAGGGCTCGGTACTCGGTCCTTTGCCTTTTGTGGTTTACATTAACTATTTGGGCCTAAACGTAGGGGGCATGATTAAAAAATTTGCGGATGACACAAAGATAGACCGTGTGGTTGATAGTGAGGAGGAAAGCTGTAGACTGCAGGAAGATATCAATGGACTGGTCAAGTGGGCAGAAAAGTGGCAAATGGAGTTCAATCCGGAGAAGTGTGAGGTAATGCATTTGGGGAAAGCAAACAAGGCAAGGGAATACACAATAAATGGGAGGTTACTGAGAGGTGTAGAGGAAGTGAGGGATCTTGGAGTGCATGTCCACAGATCCCTGAAGATAGCAGGACAGGTAGATAAGGTGGTTAAGAAGGCAAATGGAATGCTTTCCTTTATTAGCCGAGGCATAGAATAGAAAAGCAGGGACATTATGCTGGAACTGTATAAAACACTTGTTGGGCCACAGCTTCAGTACAGTGCACAGTTCTGGTCACCACATTACAGGAAGGATGTAATTGCACTAGAGAGGGTGCAGAGGAGATCTACGAGGATGTTGCCAGGACTGGAGAATTTTAGCTATGATGACAGATTGGATAGACTGGGATTGTTTTCCTTGGAACAGAGGAGGCTGAGGATTGATTTGATTGAGGTGTACAAAATTATGAGTGGCCTGGATAGAGTGGATAGGAAGGACCTATTTCCCTTAGTGGAGGGATCAATAACCAGGGGGCATAGATTTAATGTGATTGGTAGAAGGATTAGAGCAGAAATTAGGAAAAAAAAATTCACCCAGAGGCTGGTGGGGGTCTGGAACTCACTGCCTGAGAGGGTGGTAGAGGCAGAGACCCTCAACTCATTTAAAAAATACCTGGATGTGCACCTGAAGTGCCGTAACCTACAGGGCTACGGAACAAATGCAGGCAAGTGGGATTAGGCTGGTTGGCTCGTTTCTCAGCCGGCGCAGACGCAATAGGCCGAATGGCCTCCTTCTGTGCTGTAAATTTTCTATGATTCTATGATTCTAGGATGGGCAAGACCAGAGAAAGGTTGCCAAAGATGTCAGATGGCACCAGAGGTGTATTGTCCCTACCCACCACAATATCACCAATCATACCTATCGGCCCAGGCATGGCTACCTGACAATGAATAAGGGGTGCTGCCTCTGAAGACTCAGATTTATCAAGGAGACAGTAGTGCCACCTGCTTCAAGAAGAGCTGCAGACAATTCAAACAGAGATGGCACTGCCAGCTGCTGCAAGGTAACCACTGCCCTCGATTTATATGCCACTAGCTCCATCCAAGCTACCATAGGTGATATTTGAAGTGTGAGCCAGTTTTCTGGCCACAGCTGTCTCAAGGAGGTCACAAATGTAGGGTCAATGTCTCAATCACTTTCATCATTGGCTAACAGCAGCAATTCTGCAGAAATTCTAGATTTCCCAGGGAACAAATGGTTATTACCCATAGCATGTCACCACTCGGTCCCTTGGGACAATATTGTGCTTTATATGATCCAAAGAGTATTTTCTATCCAGCATGGTTGGGCCAATTCAGCAGCATGCAGCCAAAGAGACTGGTAATTCAATCATTGATTGACAGAACATTTACTTAACTCTGTACGTGTGCACCTGTATGAGCAGTCCCATAGTTTTAAGCACAACGTACTGTTTCCATGAACAACATGCCTAATCATGAGTACTGGCTATCAGACGATTAATATATCCCTTCTGAAATGAAATCTCCACACCGCATTCAAAAGAAGGTCCAACCAATTTAAATCCTTATTACTGTTTTTGTGTATCTTCTCTTACTGTTTACTTCCCAGGTTCTTGCCTTGGTAAAAGTGTATAGTGTGTGGTATTTCCTACCTAACCTTCTGCCCCTTTTAAGTGCAAGTGTTGACAGCTTGCTGCTCCTCAATTTTGGCTCTATACCTTTTCGTGCTGGGTTATGAGATGGTCTTGCAACTTTAGCCCTTGCAGCTGGCTGGCTGCTCTTATCTGCTACATGCCTCTTCTTCAGTCCTATAAGAGGGTCAGCTGAGTTGGGCGGATGTGAAATTACCCTGAGCTGCTTCATCCATGCTTCTGCCTACCATGCCCTGGCTGCTTGGCATCCCTTGCGGATGACAGGGATCGATGTGGGAGAAGATCTTGTACCACCAATTAGGAATGTGAAGCCTATCATCAAGATTCTTACAAGCTGATCTGCTATCCTCACCAAGACAGAAGAGGCATAATCTTAAAATTAGAGCCAGGCCATACAGGAGTGAAATCAGAAAGCGCTTCTTCATACGAAGGGTAGTAGAAATCTGGAACCCTCTCCCCCCAAAAGGCTACAGATGCTGGGTTAATAGAAGCTTTCAAGGCTGAAATCGAGAGATATTTGTTAGGTAAAGGTACCAATGGATATGGATCAAAGGCAAGTAAATGATGTTGAGGTACAGATCACCCATGATTTAATTGAATAGTAGACCAGGGCTCGAGGGCTGAATGGCCTACTTCTATTCTTATGTAGAAGTGACAGCCTCATCTGAATTGGAGCCTCAGGTCTCAATAGCCGCAGTCACAGTGTTTGTAAGGAAAAATGCTTCTGCACCCGTGGAGTTGCCACCAGCTCTGTGGTGAACTGCAGCTTTCCCAATTCCTCTTGCAACATTGCATAGATGTCAAAGCAGCACTTCTACATAATCTCAGACATATCATGGAGGAAGTTCTGAACATTTTCAAAGGACTGCATGAGGTGCTTCTTCTCATTAATAAGCTTCCCTCTATAGGCAGCCCCTATGTGGTAAGAATCCATTGGCCACGCAGCAGAAAAAAACATCTAGGCCTGGCCCTCGTTTCAGGTTGTTCCTGGTCCTCTGCAAGCACTTAAATTTGTTCCTCCTCAGATGTGTTATGTGCTTCACAAAGTGTTTAATCCTTATCCTCTAATTCCCCCAATGTGGATGTGTCTAAGCTGGTACCTACATGCTCAGCAGTGTATGACAGATGCTGAAGAGATGGCCCAACTTCCTTCTCCTTTGTGATAGTAGGCATGCCATCTTGGGATGCCCCTACGTCAAGTGAAAAAGAACATGGTGTCTGCATGAAATTGTCCCAATGCTAATACTTGAGGGCCATGATGCTGTTGGACAGATGTACCTTACTATTATTGAGTGAGTGAGTTTGATGGGGAAGCAAGAAGGATAAAAGTGGACAGTTGTCTTGTTAGGCTGCCAAGCTCTCCCTAGCCCACATCCTTAATTCTATCCCCCAAGATTTGAAGGGCTAGCTCCTTATTTCGATTCAGAATTTGGAGGCTCACCACCAGTTTGGTTTCTCTCTCTCTCTGATTCTGTGCTGCCTTCTCCTTTAAAAACAAACAAAACATACAACCTTTCACATAAAGTGGCACCCTGGAGCCCAGACTACATCACACCTTGTGTGAATGAACGACTACAAAACATGCAGGTAATTTCAGGTAGCATTTTGACAATATACAACAGGTGACATTAGAAGCATTTTTTAAGTACTGGCCAGAAAGTTCAACTTAAAGCCTAATTCTCTGATCCACGAGACAGAAGTTTCAGAATTTCAGGGCTTTAATCCTTTTAATGCTAATAAAGCACCAATAGTCGGCTCTCTTAATAATAAAATTTTACCAGCTTTCAGATGTAAGCCTGCCTTGCAAAGTTCTATTTTCCCTGGCCGGAGAATGTTGTGAAGCTTGGAGTATAACTCAAGTCTGCCAGCCATTGCATACTGATCCTGAACTATACCTCAAGTACAATAATGCTTGTGGATATTTTGAAGCAGGAATAGCTTATGAGTCAAGAATTACAATTTCACCAAAAAGATGACTCTAAAAAAATTCAAAACAATTTTTCCTACATGATACACAATAGAACTTTCACATAATCACTAAAAACTGCAATTTCTCACAAAACTACCTTCACATGGATGTTTATTGAGCAAAAGCTATAGATTAGAACCGCTGAATCTAATAAAAAATAGGAAAAATGTGAATGAAGATTTATCCTCTTCATTTCACTTTTACTCGATACGTTGACAGTTGTAAAATTGCATAGAACCTCCATCATAAATGCACTTTAAGACTTTCAGAAATAGCTGAAGAACACATTACATGGCAATGGTTTTGCCGTGAGAGCAGGCTGATGAGGCTCATTTACTGAGGCAGTTGTCAACTTGTGATAAATTAACAGTACACATAAGACTTAATGACTGAAGAATGCCAAGCAGAGAAAACAGGCATAAGCAAATAAGAAAGAAAGAAAGAAATTTATATAGCGACTTTCACGACCTCAGGTCATCTCAAAGCACTTTATAGCCAATGAAGTACTTTTGAAGTGTAGTCACTGCTGCAATGAAGAGAAGCCAATTTGTGCACAGCAAGGTCCCACAAACAGCAATGATAATAACTAGATCGTCTATTTTAGTGGTATTGGTTGAGGGATAAATATTGGCCATGACACCGGGGAGAAGGCCCCTGCTCTTCTTCAAATAGCGCCTGGGGATCTTTTACGTCCACCTGGGAGGGCAGACGAGGACTCAGTTTAGCATCTCATCCAAATAACAGCACCTCCAACAGTGCAGCACTACCTCAGTACTGCACTGAATTGTCAGCCTAGATTATGTGCTCAAGTCTCTGAAGTGGGACTTGAACCCACAAACGTAAGAACCAACACTGACACCTAAGTCAATGCGAATCAGGGGGAAATCTTTCCAGTGGCTGGAGTCATACCTAGCACAAAGGAAGATGGTAGTGGTTGTTGGAGGCCAATCATCTCAGCCCCAGGGCATTGCTGCAGGAGTTCCTCAGGGCAGTGTTCTAGACCCAACCATCTTCAGCTGCTTCATCAATGACCTTCCCTCCATCATAAGGTCAGAAATGGGGATGTTCACTGATGATTGCACAGTGTTCAGTTCCATTCGCAACCCCTCAAATAATGAAGCAGTCTGAGCCCACATGCAGCAAGACCTGGACAACATCCAGGCTTGGGCTCATAAGTGGCAAGTAACATTCGCGCCAGACAAGTGCCAGGCAATGACCATCTCCAACAAGAGAGAGTCTAACCACCTCCCCTTGACATTCAACGGCATTACCATCACCGAATCCTCCACCATCAACATCCTGGGGGTCACCATTGATCAGAAACTTAACTGGACCAGCCATATAAATACTCTGACTACAAGAGCAGGTCAGAGGCTGGGTATTCTGCGGCGAGTGACTCACCTCCTGACTCCCCAAAGACTTTCCACCATCGACAAGGCACAAGTCAGGAGTGTGATGGAATACTCTCCACTTGCCTGGATGAGTGCAGCTCCAACAACACTCAAGAAGCTCGACACCATCCAGGACAAAGCAGCCCGCTTGATTGGCATCCCATCCACCACCCTAAACATTCACTCCCTTCACCACCGACGCACAGTGGCTGCAGTGTGTACCATCCACAGGATGCACTGCAGCAACTCGCCAAGGCTTGTTCGACAGCACCTCCCAAACCCTCGACCTCGACCACCTAGAAGGACAAGAGCAGCAGGTATATGGGAACAACACCACCTGCACATTTCCCTCCAAGTCACACACCATCCCGACTTGGAAATATATCGCCGTTCCTTCATTGTCGCTGGGTCAAAATCCTGGAACTCCCTTCCTAACAGCACTGTGGTAAAACCTTCACCACACGGACTGCAGCGGTTCAAGAAGGCAGCTCACCACCACCTTCTCAAGGGCAATTAGGGATGGGCAATAAATGCTGGCCTCGCCAGCGACGCCCACATCCCATGAACGAATAAAAAAAAACGTCCTCTCCCTGGCTGCTCTACCGTCCGACTGAGACCAGCCTGTCAATCAGGCCAGTCAGTCGGACGGCAAACCAACAAAAAGAGAGACTTCAAAATCGTAAGGATATCTGGGAAACCCGTACTTCCGGATTTCTCGTCCACAATTTGACCCCACCCCCACCCCTGTACAGCTATCTCTCATAACTTGCTGCCACCAGCATGATGTAATCTGGGGGTATTTAATAAGCCGTTCCCAACTACAACAGTCTTTCTGCACTTTCTGTAAATGGATCTCATATTCCCTATGAACGGAAAGTTGCTGCTCTGCGACCTTCTGTCGTTTAGGACTCCACAATCCTGGATCGTCGTACTTTATTTTTCTCCAAGCAATTCAAGGAGATTGCATTATCAAGCTAGGCTCAGATTCCAAATGTATTAACTAGATATTTACTAAAATGAAACAAGCAGGACACTTACCAGAGAGCACGAGCTCGGAAACAACAGCAGCAGTAAAAGACCTTGCCACCGAAATTATGATTGGGGCCAAGGCAGAAACTTGGTGGAATTCCTGGACAGAACCCAGTTCTGCCATGACAGTGAGTCATTTTCCAGTGGGGAAGGGATATGAGTGAATCGTCCACTCGTTCCCCCCCTTACATAAAAGAAAAAAGAAAGAATTTGCATTTGTATAGCACCTCTCATGACCTCAGGATGTCCCAAAGCGCTTTAGAACGAATGAAGTATCTTTGCAGTGTGGTCACTGTTGTAATATACATTAAGTGGCGTATCTTGGGGAGTTTCCAGTGATCCTTGAATTCTGCCTGATATGCCCTTATAAGGCTTTAGGGGAACTCATTAGTTGAGGCTCCAGGAAAGGCTTTAAAACCTCAGCAGCCAAAAATAATCCCATGGAAGATCAATAATCTTAAGCAGATGCCCCAAAAGTTCCATTGGAAGCTGAAGATAAAGGACCTTACCTGTTTGTTGTGTCCTTCCCAAGCCCCTCCTCCACCCTTGGAGTGGCACGGCACTGCTCTGATTGACCAAGCATCTGTCGAGGAGGGCACTACTGTGCCCTTAGAGGTGCAGGCTGTTTGTCCTAATTATACAATGACCCAGTCCCCAGGATTTGAGATGGGTCCTGTGTCTTTGCGTACAGGCGGCTGAGAGTTCCATTCCACTGAACTCCTAAAAGAACATGTACATTACATGTGCAGTGCCTTTATCTATCCAATCAGTCACATCTTCACAAAACTATTAAAATTGGTGCAGCCCCAGGATTTCCTAGGGCTTTTCCCAAGTGACATCAGTAGGCCTGCACCTACAGTAGGCGCAGGCCCAGAGTTCCCATTTTAATGGGGTTTGAGGAGGGCTTCTATGGACTACCGCCTCATTTTCCTATGTCCTACAATCATTGGGCCAATGGAAGGGTGCCTGAAGAAATCCGATGGACGGCGTGGTTCACAACCCCTTCGGACAGGAGGGTCTGCGGGCTTCCTGACAGTAGGTGGATAACTTTATAGGAACTTTGGCCAACTTTTCAAACCCCTTACCTCGCAGGATAACCTGAAGGCCTATGGGCCTTCCAGCTACAGGTCTCCAGTCAGACCTGCAGCTCCAATTCTGTTTTCTGCCTGATGTTCCAGCACAAGGCCCAATCTGCATGTGAACATGCACCAGAGGTGTGCCTTCATGCAAATGTCCTGGAAAAGTATGGGATTCTCTCTCATGACAGAAGAGAAAAATCTTTAGGTATGCTCTTAATGTGCTTTAGCTAGTTCCTAATCTCTTCCCAGAGTTTCCACTCTCCTTTTTCCCCGGCTTTGTATAGTTAATTTTTTTACTCCACTTCCGATGTCTTGACATCAATGGATGATGCCATTATTATGGTTCCAGACACCAGGGCCTCGATTTCAACCCGCCCCCCTTCTCCCGCAACAGGCGGGAGAGGGTCGGGGTGGGGGGGGGCTTAAAATATCAGGATCGAGCAACCCGACTCCATCCCCGGCCCATTACTGCCCCAAATCAGACCATCGACGTGGGTCCCGCAAAGGTCAGGAGGGGGCCTACTTAACACTCAAAAGTCGCGGCCCGTTGACATATTTGGCACTATGACGTAAATTTAACTGAAAGTCAGTGGGAGACCTGTGCTGTCAGATGCCCAGCAGCAGATCCAAAGAGGGAGGTTTTAAAGATCTGCTCCTTATAGAATTCCTTTTGGGCCAGAAAAAGCAGGAGTGCTCCCCCCAGACCCCACAAGGAGTCTTTGGACCTCCCCAGCCCCACCCTCCCCCGATCGTCCATCAAGATGCCAGACCTCGTCTCCCTCATCCCAATCGCTGCCCTAATGTCTGACTGAGCCAGCCTAAAAGTAAAGAGGCAAAAAGAAAGAGCATTAAGAGCCTTCCTCCTTCCCCCTCCCGATTGCTGCCCAGATCTTTCCTTCTCCCTCCCTCTCTGGATCATGCCTGGAGGCTCTCCCTCTCACTGACTGCCAGGGCCCGTTTCCACGGGTTCCCAGCTGCGACCTCGCTAAATTTCTACTCCCGCCCGTCGGCCAGGCAATCAAGCTGACCGGGGGTCGGGCGGGAGTCTGCACATATTTATTTAATTGAGGCCCTGCCCTGCTGGGTTCTGTGCCAGTTACCGGGCAGCTCCCCTGCACCCTCCCTTATTCTCCGTTAATATCAGGGCCCAGGTTTTTTCATGAGACTTTTACAGCTAAATCTTCTCACCAGTGGTCACTCAATTACTCTTCATTGTTTGAAGCACTTTTCAGAAATGTTAGTTACCTATCTTCAGTAGGGTCTTCCTCATTCTTTGATTGAAGTTCATTCTCCACATACAACTTTCATCCAGAATGGAGCAACCAGTGTCCTGCGGTTCCAGTTTCACTTTTGAAATCCAACACTGAACAACCAGGAATGGAGTTGCCATGGAAACCTAATGCTCTCTGCTTGAGAGTGCACATCCTTTGATTCACCGAAAGTGTTTTCTGGTTTTATAAAATGCTACTCCTGATTGGTCAAGAGTGCTGGGAAAATATATAAATTCTTTGCATTCTGAATGCTTTCAAAAGCAAAATCTTCTGAAATGTTTTAAGCTATCATCGATAAGAAGCTGGGTGTTACGAGATGGAGGATCGAAGAACTTTTAATACAGGTAACTAATGGAAAAAATCGGATCACAGCGTCAAGGATAATATAAAAACATCCAAGTTTCCCATTCAGGCTTATTACTGATATAACCTTTATATTAAAATTTCAAAAGAATGTTTTCTGAATGTTTGCACCACTGTGGTTCTCTACCTGAGCAATCAACACAATTTCATGGCATTTAAGTGCTGAGTAAATATGCCACACATAAAAACAGAAAGCAAATTGTCAGATAATTACTGTGCCACTTGCAAAGGTTTGTCACCTGGGATTTCTTTCTTGTGTTCTATTTTCTGTTGGCATTTTATCGCCTTTCATCACGAGTTACCCAGCACAAGGACACATGCAAGGCCTAATTTTCCAACTTTGCACTTCTGGTGCAGAGCCTTTCCCGACAGCAGCGCACATTGGAAATTCATCCAAGAGCCCGAAATCAAAGAATCACCAATGTATTGCCAACTGTAGAGAGCCATACACCATTATGCTCTCAAAGCCCATGGACCTATTCCCTCATCAAATGCTGAAGAAAACACCAACTGCCAACGTACTACTTTTTTTTTTCTTTCACACACCTTCTCTTCTGCTTTTCAGTAATAAGCCTGAACAGAAAATTAGAATTTCTTTTATCGTGTTTGACAGTCTCTTGACCTGTTTGACACCTCGCTCACTGTATCTGCAGCCTGTCATTCTGGTCTATTTTAGCCTCTCTAAAAATACTGTATTCTCTGCAAAATAATTTTCCTTCACCATGTCAACCGAACAGCAATCCAGTCTGCACTATGCACAAGACACTGAGTGGGCATGCAAATAGACAAATTGCAGAATTTACACTGGCATCTGCACAGCAGCTATTTACATACCATATAAGCCAGTGAGCTCAGAACAGTAGTTTTTTTTTGGCTAACCTTTAATATCAAGTTTACATTATAGTTAATGAGTGATATAAATATTATCCACAATAGAGAGCGGTGAGTAACTAAGCCTCAGATCATTTGTTTATGTTTAACTACTTCCCCCTGTCATCTATCCTATACTTGAACCAGGCTTGTGGCTTCATCCATGATTTATTTTCAGCATTCTGATCTTCACTAACACTATTTGAACTGAGAGCACGAGCCTCTCATTCACTGGAAAATCAGGAGTGCCGCATATTGAGCGTGCTAATCTTCGCACAGTAGCATAGTGGTTATGTTACTAAACTAGTAATCCAGAGGCCTGGACTAATAATCCAGAGTCACGAGTTCAAATCCCGCCACGGCAGCTGGGGAATTTAAATTCAATTAATTAAATTCAATTAATTAAATAAAAATCTGGAATTAAAATACTAGTATCAGTAATGGTAGCCAAGAAACTACCAGATTGTCGTAAAAACCCATCTGGTTCACTAATGCTCTTTAGGGAAGGAAACCTGCTCTCCTTACCTGGCCTGTATGTGACTCCAGACCCACAGCAATGTGGTTGATTCTTAACTGCCCTCTGAAATGGCCTAGCAAGCCACTCAGTTGTAAAATCTCGCGAAAAAAAGTCACAATAACAATAAAACCGGACGGACCACAAAGCACCGGAAACGACTAAGGCAAACCAAGCCCAGTCGACCCTGCAAAGTCCTCCTCACTAACATCTGGGGACTTGTGCAAAATTGGGAGAGCTGTCCCACAGACTAATCAAGCAACAGCCTGACATAGCCATACTCACAGAATCATACCTTTCAGCCAACGAACCAGACTCTTCCATCACCATCCGTGGGTATGTCCTGTCCCACCAGCAGGACAGACTGACCAGAGGTGGCAGTACAGTGATATACAGACAGGAGGGAGTGGCCCTGGGAGCCCTCAACATTGACTCTGGACCCCATGAAATCTCATGGCATCAGGTCAAACATGGGCAAGGAAACCTCCTGCTGATTACCACCTACTGCCCTCCCTCAGCTGATGAATTAGTCCTCCTTCATGTTGAACACCACTTGGAGGAAGCACCGAGGGTAGCAAGGGCACAGCATGTACTCTGGGTGGGGGACTTCAATGTCCATCACCAAGAGTGGCTCGGTAACACCACTACTGACCGAGCTGGCCGAGACCTGAAGGACATAGCTGCCAGACTGGGCCTGCGGCAGGTGGTGAGCGAACCAACATGAGGGAAAAACTTACTTGACCTCGTCCTCACCAATCTACCTGTCGCAAATGCATCTGTCCATGACAGTATTGGTAGGAGCGACCACCGCACAATCCTCGTGGAGACGAAGTCCCGTCTTCGCACTGAGGACACCATCCAACGTGTTGTGTGGCACTACCACCGTGCTAAATGGGAGAGATTCAGAACAGATCTAGCAGCTCAAAACTGGGCATCCATGAGGTGCTGTGGGCCATCATCAGCAGCAGCAGAATTGTATTCCAGCACAATCTGTAACCTCATGGCCCAGCATATTCCTCACTCGACCATTACCAACAAGCTAGGGGATCAACCCTGGTTCAATGAGGAGTGTAGAAGAGCATGCCAGGAGCAGCACCAGGCGTACCGAAAAATGAGGTGCCAACCTGGTGAAGCTACAACTCAGGACTACATGCATGCTAAACAACGGATGCAACATGCTATAGACAGAGCTAAGCGATTCCACAACCAATGGATCAGATCAAAGCTCTGCAGTCCTGCCACATCCAGTCGTGAATGGTGGTGGACAATTAAACAATTAACGGGAGAAGGAGTCTCTGCAAACATCCCCATCCTCAATGATGGCAGAGTCCAGCACGTGAGTGCAAAAGACAAGGCTGAAGCGTTTGCAACCATCTTCAGCCAGAAGTGCCGAGTGGATGATCCATCTCGGCCTCCTCCCGATGTCCCCACCATCACAGAAGCCAGTCTTCAGCCAATTCGATTCACTCCACGTGATATCAAGAAACGGCTGAGTGCACTGGATACAGCAAAGGCTATGGGCCCCAACAACATCCCGGCTGTAGTGCTGAAGACTTGCGTTCCAGAACTAGCTGCGGCTCCAGCCAAGCTGTTCCAGTACAGCTACAACACTGGCATCTACCCGACAATTGGAAAATTGCCCAGGTATGTCCTGTCCACAAAAAGCAGGACAAATCCAATCCGGCCAATTACCGCCCCATCAGTCTACTCTCGATCATCAGCAAAGTGATGGAAGATGTCGTCGACAGTTCCAACAAGCGACACTTTCTCACCAATAACCTGCTCACCGATGCTCAGTTTGGGTTCCGCCAGGACCACTCAACTCCAGACCTCATTACAGCCTTGGTCCAAACATGGAGAAAAGAGCTGAATTCCAGAAGTGAGGTGAGAGTGACTGCCCTTGACAACAAGGCAGCATTTGATCGAGTGTGGCACCAAGGAGCCCTAGTAAAATTGAAGTCAATGGGAATCAGGGGGAAAACTCTCCAGTGGCTGGAGTCATACCTAGCACAAAGGAAGATGGTAGTGTTTGCTGGTGGCCAATCATCTCAGCCCCAGGGCATTGCTGCAGGAGTTCCTCAGGGCAGTGGCCTAGGCTCAACCATCTTCAGCTGCTTCATCAATGACCTTCCCTCCATCATAAGGTCAGAAATGGGGATGTTCGCTGATGATTGCACAGTGTTCAGTTCCATTCGCAACCCCTCAGATAATGAAGCAATCCGAGCCCGCACGCAGCAAGACCTGGACAACATCCAGGCTTGGGCTCATAAGTGGCAAGTAACATTCGCGCCAGACAAGTGCCAGGCAATGACCATCTCCAACAAGAGAGAGTCTAACCACCTCCCCCTTGACATTCAACGGCATTACCATCGCCGAATCCCCCACCATCAACATCCTGGAGGTCACCATTGACCAGAAACTTAACTGGACCAGCCATATAAATACTGTGGCTACAAGAGCAGATCAGAGGCTGGGTATTCTGCGGCGAATGACTCACCTCCTGACTCCCCAAAGCCTTTCCACCATCTACAAGGCACAAGTCAGGAGTGTGATGGAATACTCTCCACTTGCTTGGATGAGTGCAGCTCCAACAACACTCAAGAAGCTCGACACCATCCAGGACAAAGCAGCCCGCTTGATTGGCACCCCATCCACCACCCTGAACGTTCACTCCCTTCACCACCGGTGCACAGTGGCTGCAGTGTGTACCATCCACAGGATGCACTGCAGCAACTCGCGAAGGCTTCTTCAACAGCACCTCCCAAACCCACGACCTCTACCACTTAGAAGGACAAGAGCAGCAGGTATATGGGAACAACACCACCTGCACGTTCCCCTCCAATTCACACACCATCCCAACTTGGAAATATATCGCCGTTCCTTCAGGGTCAAAATCCTGGAACTCCCTAACAGCACCGTGCGAGAACCTTCACCACACGGACTGCAGCGGTTCAAGAAGGCAGCTCACCACCATCTTCTCAAGGGCAATTAGGGATGGGCAATAAATGCTGGCCTCGCCAGCAACACCCACATCCATGAACGAATTTTTTAAAAATTCTCTGATTTTTACTCCCGTCAAGCAAGCCTTGCGAATGTTATCTTATGGCATTCACATTGGGGCTGATAATACAATCTTCAGTGAATGCAGCTCTGCTGTACATCAGGCACCAGCTCTCTGCATTATGAGCTCTGAAGCCTAAGCACTTGATGCACATTGCACACCACAATGAAATCTGGAAGCACCTGTGGCATTTACACCCTGCATGCCTATTAGGCTCATTAAGGCCTAATTTTTATGTAATTTAGAGGATGTCCCCATAATGTACTCCCAACACTTACAGCCAATATAAAATAACTGCTGTGTGGGATAAATTTTCCTTTCAGTGGTTCCTTGCTGTTAAAGGCATAGTCCAATTTATTCAGATTTTTCTGTAGTCTTTTGTTATTCATTGCTTCTATGCTATATTGCTGTTTTAAGGGAAAGCAAGTTAGCAAAATGTATCAGAGCCTTACTGACAGCTTCTTAACGTGGGCATTGTAACTACTATTTGTGCTTGTTTCTCCAGGGGACAGTCAATTTGTGATCTGTAAAATAGTGGGATATGAATCACAATCCTAAACTCTAGAAAAACCTGAAGGGTAAATACTAGAAGACCAGATCCTCAAGTTCCTAATGACATAGAATTTACATAGAATTGCAACACGGAAACATACAGTTCAGCCTCACCAGTCCATGATGGTGATTATACAAATTGGGGTTGTATTCTCTAGAGTTTCGAAGGTTAAGGGGTGATCTAATCGAAGTTCATAAGATATTAAGGGGAACAGATAAGGTGGATAGAGAGAAACGATTTTCGCTGGTTGGGGATTTTAGGAGTAGGGGGCACAGTCTAAAAATTAGAGCCAGACCTTTCAGGAGCGAGATTAGAAAACATTTCTACACACAAAGGGTGGTAGAAGTTTGGAACTCTCTTCCGCAAACGGCAATTGATACTAGCTCAATTGCTAAATTTAAATCTGAGATAGATAGCTTTTTGGCAACCAAAGGTATTAAGGGATATGGGCCAAAGGCAGGTATATGGAGTTAGATCACAGATCAGCCATGATCTTATCAAATGGCGGAGCAGGCACAAGGGGCTGAATGGCCTACTCCTGTTCCTATGTTCCTATTCTCCACACAAGCAGTCGTCCTAATTCTATATTCCTGCTCTCTTCCCATATGTCTTTATTGCCCTTTTTTTCAACCACCTATCTAAACTATTCTTAAATGTGGACATGGTCTCTGCTTCAATCATTAACTCCAAGAGTGCATTCTACAGCCTCAAAACCCTCTGTGTAAAAAACTTTCTCCTGCTCTCTGCCCTAAAACTCTTACATTTAATTTTATATCCTGACCCCTCAATCATGTCCCATCCCTTAATAACTTTAAAACACCTCTATCAAATGAGCCCTTAATCTCCACTGTTACATTAAAAACAGTCCCAAATTTTCAAGTCTTTCTTTGTATTTGTATTTCTTCATACCAGGCAGCATCCTAGGGAATCTGTGCTGTACTCTTTCTATTGCCTCAACTTCCTTCCCATAGTGTGGAGCCCAAAACTGCATACAGTACTCCAACTGTGATCTTACTAAGGTTATATATAATGTCACCATTACACCTTGACTTTTATATTATATACCTCTTGCCACAAAACACCATATTCCATTACCGTTTTTAAAAAATGGTTTTATCCACTTGAGATGTTAATTTTAATGTCTTGTGATTCTGAATCCCCAAATCTCTCTGGTCTTCCACATCACCCAACCTTCCCCCATTCAAAGTAAAATTCTTATATTTTGTTTTAACCAAAATGTACTCTCTCACATTTATTGACTTTGAATTCTATTTGCCACTATTTTCCCATTCCACCAACTTATCAATATCCCATTGCAGTTTTCTTTGGTTCTCAGAATGATTTACTGTGCCTCCTATTTTAGGATCTTTTACAAATTTGGCACCACTTCCTCCAGCAAATATATCCAAAATCATTGATGTACACTGAACAGAAGTGGTCTCAAAACGGAACCCTGTGATTTGGTGCTACCCACTTTGAACCACACTGAGAAACTGCCCTTAATGCCTAATCTCTGCCCCCTCCCTTCTACCCAGTTTTTAATCCAATATTCTACCCTTAATCTTCTCCACTTGTCTCCAGTGTGGTACCTTGTCAAAGACTTTCTGAAAGTCCATGTACATCACATCCATTGCGTTTCCCATGTTTACCATATCTGTCACCTCCTCAAAGAACTCTTATCAATTTGTCAAGCATGATCTTTCTTTCTGAAACCTGTGTTGGATGCTTTTAATTGTTTTCCTTCTTCTATATATTAGTAATTTCATCTTTAGATCTCTCAGATAATAACAGATGTCTAATTGTGGAACCCTGAGGCCACAAAATTTATTAACCTATCCTATGATTAGCTTGTAAGGTAGATCCATGGGATGGATTTGTTTGGAAAACTGGCCACAAGATAAACAAATGCTATTAAGGATACATCGAAGTCAGAATAATAGCCTCTGGCAGAGATTAATTGCTAAGGGATGCTAAGAGGTACGAATGAGCCTTGAAGTTCTGATTGTCATCAAAATTTTACCATCATAATTTCTGACACATCTTATCAAAATTGACTGATGTATTGAAAAGGACTCACATGACTTAGTTAACCCTTCTTAACTGGATAGTGAGATTTAATCCCGGAAAGGGGTTCAATCTCAGTGAGAGTTAAGATATAAAAAAATCCTTTCTCTTTCTCTCTCCTCAGTCAGTCAAGCAGTCAGGCATTTCAGTAGTCAGAAGAAACCAGCCAGAGGGCAGCTAAGGAAATCAAGTCAAAGGAAAGAAAGGCGATTGCATGAGATCAGGAGGAAGTAAGAAGGAAAGACCAGACACCAAAGTTTTTGGGAAGTTCCAGAAGTTAGACTAGCTGTAGTAAGTGTTCATAACAGTTCTGGAGAAACAGAAGAAATTTGAAGAGTTGAATTTGTAAGGTTAAAAAAAGTTAAGCTTGTAACCAACAGAAGGAAACCTGTAAAGCGGATTGCCATTGATCTCATGTCTCCAAGCACAGTTTGAGGCTTATGTATGGTATAGCAATGTAGAGAAAGGTATACACACAGGTTAGCAAAGTTTGGGAGAGAAGATGACAATGGAAAAAAGAAGACAATGGTCACAGATGGCAACTCACTACAGGCTTCCCAGAGGTAGGTAAACAGACAGGACCATGAAGTCAAGCAACCTTTAGGACTAGGTTGGATACAAACTGTTAACTCATCAGCAACATTCAATACAAACTGTAAACCTAAAGCTTGCTCAGCTGTATTGTAAAATCAGACTTTGAACACAACTTTGCTTTACTGTAATGAAGAGAACCCAGCTATGGCTGAGGTACTATGATGTTCTTAATGTACCTTTGTGCCTGTAACGATTTATATACTGTTTATTAGCTCCTGGTCCACAAATGCCTCATTTTTAAAATTCTCATCCTCGTGTTCAAATCCCTCCATGGCCTTGCTCCTCCCTCTATCTGTAACCTCCAACCCTCCTCCAACTCTGAGTTCCTCCAACTCTGGCATCTTGTGCATCCCCCACTTCTTTCACTCCACCATTGATTGCCGTGCCTTCAGCTGTCTAGGCCCTAAGCTCTGGAATTCCCTTCCCAAACCTCTTCGCCTCTCCATCTCCCTCTCATCCTTTAAGCCACTGCTTAAAACCTACCTCTTTGACCAAGCATTTGATCACCTATCCTAATGTCCCTTTCTTTGGCTCGGTGTCAATTTTTCTCTGATTACACTCCTGTGAAGCACCTTGGGATGTTTTACTATGTTAAAGGTGTTATATCAATGCAAGTTGTTGTTTGTTGTTGTTGTTGTTGTTGTTGTTGTGATGTGTGTCTAAATGGCGATTGTAACCACAATGCCTAACCTAAATGTCACTTGTAATTTAATGTGGGACTTTATGAAAATATTAGTTGTGCTAACTTAGATGTTTGAAATAAATAGTAATAGTGCCAACATTTGTGTCTGGCTTCATCTTTGATGACCCTGGCAAGAAGGGGTTCATTCAATCAATTCGGCTGCACTGAATTCTATGTTGATTGGCTTGGGTAACACCATTAAAATACTCTGGACTGCGTATGTAAGATGATTTAGGAACAAGCTAAATTAACACCATATGGGGTAGAAATTCATCCTGGGTGGTACCACAAAACGGGTGGAATTCTATGGGCCACCTCTATACGCCATGCCCAAATATCTGGTGGCCAATACGGTACCGCCCGTCTTGCACTACCACCCAAGATGGATTTCTACACCATCATGTTGTAAGTGTATGTGGTGGAAATTCAATCTGGTTTATATACACATGAAAAGAAAAAGGACAAAGATTGGTCAAATACTCAAGGTACTTAGACTGAATATCAGAAGTTCAGAGAGTATATTCCCTATGCATAGGATGCCTCTAATATCTATACCATTATCTGACATCTGGTATGAGAAGAGCTATGGACATCTGTCTAGATATCCCTCTCTGTTTTCAAGTTGGAATAGGTGAAGGAAGATTACAAGAGGCATGCCTCAGGAGATCAATGAGGATCCATTCTTACACTGCCAGGCAGGTGCACAGACCCAGGCATTCACAACTGGACATGTTGGATGCATCCTGTTTGCACAGACTGTGCTTCTCCAAACAGGTTGCCACTGAACTTTACTGCAGCCAGAACTGCAAATAACTTCAACAACAAAATAGCTCTGTCAGTCGTAGTTAAGATGATCATAGTCCTTAGCTTTTGGGTTTGTTTCAAGCAACAGTAGGAGATATCTGCAGAATCACCCAACCTATACCATGTACTTGTATCATGCAGGTCATAGATGCCTTGTTTGCCAGGGCCCCTCTAATCATCTACTTCTCCATGGAAAACACACAGCAACATTTCTGGCTGGATTCCCCAAAGTACAAAGCATCATTAATGGCAGGTATGTGGCCATACAGGGCCCTACACTCCCATTCCACCCCTTTCATGAACCCAAAGAGGCTCCAACCTATCAATGCATGGATGGTCTGTGACTACAGGTACCGAATCATGCATGGTAGTGCCTGCTACTCTGGCAGATGTCATGATTAATTCACTTTATGGCAAGCAACTATTCCATCATCTGAAGAACCAGGGAAGTGTGGATGAGTGGCTTTTGAGGAACCAAAGGACTGGAGGTGAAGAATGATATAACAAAACACAGGTTGCTATCAGGGTCTTGATGGACCACATCATCAACATTCTGACACAATGATTCACATGACTGAACCAGTCAGGTGGAGTGCTGCAGTACAGCCCAGAAAACATGTCCCATATTATTGCAGCCTGCTGCATTTTACATAACTTCACTCTGTAAAGAGGTCTTACCATGGAACAGGTCACAGAAGCCACACAGCATCAACACAAAAGGTGATCCTGACCAAAGTTGCGTCTGCCCAAACAAGCAGCCAATCAGCCACAGTTATAAGGCACCTTAAAGACTCTTTCAATTAACTACATAAACTGCCAAAGCACAATAGTCATTTCCACTTGCGCTCAGAACCCGAACCAAATAAAGCCTTTCCCCCATTGCCCTCAGCCTAACACCAGGACCTCTGAAAGCAGCAACGTTTCTCACTAACCCTCCTTAATCGGCCTTATAGCAAAAGAACTTCCAAGACACAATAGAGTGAAAGATCCCAATTTTCGTTTACCTTATTTATGGTGCAGGTGTGGTCAGTGTGTTTTACCTTGGTGACAATATAATATGTCCTGGAATGTCCCCACTTCTCCATAGTGGTCTACAGCTTGGTTAGGAGGCCATGCTGCACTGCATAGATGCAGCTTGTGGACTCCTCCATAGATGCTCCCAAACTGTACAGGCTGTTTGGCACATTCTCACATGACTGCCGATGCTGAGCTACCAAACTGTGTTTGTGAGCTCTGAATCACTGGGCTCGGCAGCTGCGGGAGCCCTTGAGTTGACCCTCCATCCACCTCTCTCTTCACCTTTAAGACTCTCCTTAAAACCTATCACTTTGGCCAAGTTTTTGGTCACCTATCTTTTGCAGCGTTGTCAATTTTTATCTGATAACACTCCTGTGAAGCAACTTGGGAAGTTTTACCACGTCAAAGGCGCTATATAAATGCAAGTTGTTGTCGTTGTTACGTCTCCTCTAATTCTACCTGCATTTGCTCTTCCTCCCTCATGCTCTGTACTTCACCAAGTCAACTCACTAAATGCTCTCCTCTGGAATTCATATCTGTGCTGGTGCTCACCACTGTAGGAGTGGGAGATATTAGGTAAAGAAAGAAAGAATTTGGATTTATATACCGCCTTTCATGACCTCAGGACATCCCAAAGTGCTTTACAGTCAATGAAGTACCTTTGAAGTGTAGTCACAGTTGTAATGTAGGAAATGCAGCAGCCAATTTGCACACAGCAAAGTGATAATAACCAGATAATCTGTTTTATTGTTGTTGGTTCAGAGATAAATATTGGCCAGGATACAGCAGAAACCTTCCTTACTCTTCTTCTAAATAGCCATGATGTGGAGATGCCGGTGATGGACTGGGGTTAACAATTGTAAACAATTTTACAACACCAAGTTATAGTCCAACGATTTTATTTTTAATCCCACAAGCTTTCGGGGGCTTTCCCCTTCCTCAGGCAGTGTCTTTTCCACACTGCCTGAGGAAGGGGAAAGCCCCCGAAAGCTTGTGGGATTAAAAATAAAATCGTTGGACTATAACTTGGTGTTGTAAAATTGTTTACAATTCTTCTAAATAGTGCCATGGGACCTTTTAAGTCCACCTGAGAGGATAGACAGGGCCTTGGTTTAACGTCTCATCTGAAAGACGGCACCTTCGACAGTGCAGCACTCCCTCAGTATTGTACTGAAGTGTAAGCCTGGATTAAGGGGTCAAGTCTGTGGAGTGGGGCTTGAACCCACAACCTTCTAACTCAAAGGTGAAAGTGCTACTGAGCCATCGCTGGGTACTATGACGTGCTAATTGAGGCTCATCAATGGGCTCTGACACCACCTCCTAAAGGGCCCCTATGGGAACAGAATAGCATATTCACATGCTATTAAAGTTTATGAGTGTAAGGAATCTTACAACATCAGGTTATAGTCCAACAAATTTATTTTAAAATCACAAGCTTTCGGAGATTATCCCCTTCGTCAGATGAATGAGTGAAAAGGTTCTCAAATTGCATATCTTATACTAGGCTGGGACAGCATCACACCAATCAAAAGGTGTCGTTGTTATTCAAACAGGCCAGTCACGGAGAACAGCACGTCCCAGTACACTGGATATACATTGTGTCAATTACACAGACAGGCAGAAAGAAACCCAAAATGGCAGAGAGAGAGAGAGAATATTAAAAAACATAATTTTTTTCCCTTTTTTGCTGGTGGGGTTACGTGTAGCGTGACATGAACCCAAGATCCCGGTTGAGGCCGTCCTCATGGGTGCGGAACTTGGCTATCAACTTCTGCTCGACGATTTTGCGTTGTCGTGTGTCTCGAAGGCCGCCTTGGAGAACGCTTACCCGAAGATCGGTGGCTGAATGTCCTTGACTGCTAAAGTGTTCCCTGACTGGGAGGGAACCCTCCTGTCTGGTGATTGTTGCGCAACAATCACCAGACAGGAGGGTTCCCTCCCAGTCAGGGAACACTTTAGCAGTCAAGGACATTCAGCCACCGATCTTCGGGTAAGCGTTCTCCAAGGCGGCCTTCGAGACACACGACAACGCAAAATCGTTGAGCAGAAGTTGATAGCCAAGTTCCGCACCCATGAGGACGGCCTCAACCGGGATCTTGGGTTCATGTCACGCTACACGTAACCCCACCAGCAAAAAGGGGAAAAAAATTATGTTTTTTAATATTCTCTCTCTCTCTCTCTCTCTCTCTGCCATTTTGGGTTTCTTTCTGCCTGTCTGTGTAATTGACACAATGTATATCCAGTGTACTGGGACGTGCTGTTCTCCGTGACTGGCCTGTTTGAATAACAACGACACCTTTTGATTGGTGTGATGCTGTCCCAGCCTAGTATAAGATATGCGATTTGAGAACCTTTTCACTCATTCATCTGACGAAGGGGATAATCTCCGAAAGCTTGTGATTTTAAAATAAATTTGTTGGACTATAACCTGGTGTTGTAAGATTCCTTACATTTGTCCACCCCAGTCCATCACCGGCATCTCCACATCAAAGTTTATGAGCTCAGCTAGCTTTATGGCGCTATGTCAGATCATCACAGCACTGGAAAATGCAGTGCCAAAAGAGAGTAGCCCTCTCCGTGCCCAGACCATGGATCAGCCCACAATGCATAAAAATTACTTTATTAACATTACCTTATGTTAGTCTATAACATGCTCATGCTTGTACTATTAGTGTGTTAATAGGCCCAGTGCCATTCCTAGTAGTTTATTCCAGGCAGCATGTTGTAGGCAAAAGTATGATTCAAAGCAAATAGTTAAACTGTTTCACTGTGTTACTGGTGAAAGCTACAATTTGTAAACGCTTATTTATTGTACATCAAAGAACTAAGCATCATCTTCTTATTGGAAGGAACTAAACATTGCCTTAGAGACCATTTTGTTGAACATCTCCAAGCTATAAAACAATTATCCATAGTATATGAGGTCATACATTTAAAATCAATTCAGCAGTGTAGTGATAGCATCAGCATTTTTGGAGTCAACATAGACATCATGGGAAATAATTACCTGGTTGCTATGTATTAGCCACATCATAAACCTGACAGAAAGACTTCCTCTAATTGATATTTCTAAATACATTCTTTTAGGATTTTTTTACAGTTTTGCTAGAAATCGCGAACATAGGAAATGTCCCTGTGACGTTTACTATGTATTTAACACATAGCGACCAGAGGGAATCTTTCCCTCCTTCACTCAAAAAAAACATTACAAAGAAGCTTGAGGAAATATATCCTTGACTGTTATAAAAAAAATGGCAGTTTTCACCAATCAGGAGCAAATTAGAAAACACAAGAAGCCATTATCAAAAAGTTGAGGGAAGCTTGGAATTTAAACTCTCAGCAAGACTATAACCTGGAGGTGGATATGGTAGCCTAGTGGTTATGATAACAGATTAATAAACCAGAGGTTATGAATTCAAATCCCACCATAGCAATTTATGAAATTAAAACCAATAAATCCAGCAATTTGTGGATTAGTACCAGAAAATAATCATGGAAGTTGCTGGATTGTTGTTTAAAAAAAACCCAACTGGTTCATCAATGTCCTTCAAGAAAAGGGCCTACTGCTCCTACCTGGTCTATTGTACATGTGACTCCAATCCGACACTATATAGTTCACTCCTAATGCTCTCAGGAGCAACTAGGGATGGCCAATAAATACTGTTATTGTCATGTTCCCAAGTTTGAATAAAAAGTGAGATTACCCTCCAAATGAAGATATTATCAGAGATTCCTGTGGAATCAGCTATTACTGAAACCCAAGAGGCCAGATGAAGTAAAAGTGTGTCACATAATTAAAGCCGCAAGGAGTTTTATGGCTTCTTTTTTCCGTTGGTGTGTCTTGTTTTGCATCACGTGTGTAAGGTGCAAAGAGGGATTTTCTTTTATCTAGCTGATTCTCGGTGAGGCGTACATTGGGGTTTTGTTCTTTTTTTATGTCCTAATTTTTCCATTCTTCCAATTTTTTGGGGTGTTCTGTTGTTCTGTTGGTGAAGGAATACAAGATTTTTTAAGGCAAGTAGTAAGTAAGAGTATAAGGCTTGCAGGGCCGGAAAAGAAAATGATTAAGAAGAAAGACCAACCAAAAGGCAGGAAGGTTGAGCCTCAGAACGAATAAGAAACAAATAAGGCAGAGGAAACTGTGAGAAGAGGAATGAGAATGTCTGTGAGAGCCAAGAGTAACATATATGAGGACCAAAATCAACTCCATCCTCATTATAAGGCTCTCAGTTTTATTATTTTCTTTGTTCTAGGATAAATCGACCTTCTCCCATTCATTTATTTTTCAATTTAATTCTCTTGTATTAGTCATTTGCTATCGTACACAGCTTCATACAACAGGCACAATGTCAAACCACTGCTGATGACTGTGGATGGTGTAACGTTTGATTTAAACAATGTTCTATGAAAGCTTTATGAGGTCGATTACATGGGTCTCTCTTATTGTTGAGTGTAGTCCATCTACTCACTCATCCATACAGCTGCTCAGCTGCCACTCGACAGAGTCTTAACACTTAACAAATGTAGAATCAAAGGAAGTTTTCATCTTCAGTTCTCAATGATTAAGAACTGGTGCAAATCTCACCCAAAAAGTTGCCTACATCTTTGGTACAAGCTCATTTGCATAATTATTGACAGCACCAGGTGCGGTCTCAGATGGGTCTAGGGAGCACACCGGTGATGGGAGAGAAAAAATGCTTGCAAATCAAATTTAAAAGCAATTAAAGTGGAGTGTCACAATGGAGGGACAAAAATTCAGAAAGCCTTTGGAGAGCTTTAAAAGCCATCTAAACCTTTGCCAAGATGGAAGGGGCAGAGATTGAGTAGCAGCAAACACGAAGAGAAAGGCAAACTAAGGTACAGCTATTCACCTGAAGACAAGTGATGGAGCAGCCCAGCCCCCTGACTGTTGGCTACTGAAGTCAAGCTGATCCACCAATGCGTCACTTTTAAAATTCTCATCCTCGTGTTCAAATCCCTCCATGGCCTTGCTCCTCCCGATCTCTAACCTCCTCCAGCCCTACAACCCTGAGAACTCTGCATTCCTCCAATTCTAGCCTCTTGTGCATCCCTGACTTCCTTCGTTCCACCATTGGCAGCTCTGCCTTCAGCCTTCTAGCCCCTAAGCTCTGGAATTCCCTTGCTAAACGTCTCTGCCTCTCCCTCCTCTTTTAAGACGCTCCTTAAAACCTATCTCTTTGACCAACCTTTTGGTCACCTGTCTTAATGTCTCCTTTTTTTGCACAATGTCAATTTGTGTCTGATTACGCTCCTGTGAAGCACCTTGGGACATTAAAGACCCGATATAAATGCAAGTTGTTGTTACAGCATAACGCCAGCGGGCGGAAGTGGGAAATTGAGTGGGGGACCTAAATGCTGGTTCCTCGCTACCTATTATCACTCCTGGGATTTCCTGTTGGAAGTGATGTTAGACATTTGGTACGTCTGCCCAAATATAGGCATGCCTATTGTAATAACATGCAAATACAACCTACAGAGTATTTCAAATCATTTGCACTATAGCAACACTGGATTCTAGGAATGCCATGTGTTCCTGGTGTACCACACTGCTATGACATGTAGAGGAGTGTCATTTAAATTTTTAAATCCTTGACAGGAGCTAAATCAATCATGAGGTGACCGATTCAATGCACACTAGCTCTGCGAAATGTAACATATTTTTTAAAAATCAGAGTAATTTTCAGCTCCCTCAGAGGAAGCCAGGCTCCGTACGCTAGCAGGCATCCAAGGACTCTGGTGGTGATTTCCCTCCCTCCCCTAGGATGGACTCTTTGAAGCAGGAAGAACCCTTCTCCCCAAATATATTAAAATTAGCCTAACCTTGGAAAATCAACTGGGGTCAAGGCATGTGATGTCAGCCATGATAGTGCTCTCACCTCTGAATCGGAAGGTTGTGAGTTCAAATCCAACTCCAGAGACTTGAGCACAAAATCTCAACTAAAACTCCAGTGCAGTACTGAGGGAGCGCTGCACTGTCAGAGATGCTGTCTTTCAGATGAAATGTTAAACGGAGGCACTAGTTTTCCTCTGAGGTGGATGTAAAAGATTCCATGGCTCTATTCTAGCCGGGGAGTTCTTCCCGATGTCCTGGCCAATATTTCCCCCTCAACCAATATTACTAAAAAAAGCAGATTATCTGGTCATTGTCACATTGCTTGTTTGTGGGACCTTGCTGTGCACAAATTGGTTTCCGCTTTTCCTACATTACAACAGTGATTACACCTCAAAAATACGTCATTGGCTGTAAAGCGATGTCACACAGTCCTACCATCTCGCATCCTTCTTCGTACGACAAACAGTAGTCCTTGGTCATTTCGTACCACGTTTCTTTTAATTCACTCCACACAAACTCACACAAACTCACAGTACCTTTGGCAATGCCTAGCACACTTTCCCAATGCACTGTGCCTTTGGCGACACCTAGTATGCTTTCCCAGTCCAAGGCTCTTTCAGCTGTCCGCAGCTGCCTCACAACTGCCTTTCAGTTCATCAGCTTCTTTACAGGTCTCAGAACCCAGGCCAGCCCCAGCTGCTTTCCAGCTTCCTCTTTGGGCTATGTTTAGGGGGCTCTGTCTCAGCAGCAGCACCGTTTCTCTTGCACCTCGCCCTTCTAACTCTCACCTGAAGGTGTCCACCCACTCCAGCCTTAATTACTTCTTAAAGGTGAGGTCTCTTATTCGAGGATCAGAGCCCTCAATTACTCTGATACAAATCCTCCCCACCAGCATAGAGCCATTGGCTCTAGTGGCCTGCGCCACAAGGCAATATGCTCTAGAGAGGGCGTACAGTATTCCCCCGAGCCGACCCGGATCCATGCCCAATAATTGCCTTCGCAATCATTTCACCAAGTTCTTGCCGCTTGTGTTTGCATGCTCCATGGACAGTCCCTTCAGCTATTTCAAAGGCCATTGATGCAGCATCCGAGTTTCCCGCCTTTCCTTTTCGTGCAGACTCCAGCAACTCCCTTTCACAGGAGTCCTCATGACGGATTTTCGCTGTGGAAATTTCCCGTTCATGTCCGTCGCCTTGCATTTCTGGTGTAACCACCTTTTTGCGAAAGGACATGATCGGACCTGCCGAAAGCTTCACCTTTCCAGCCTTCTTCTCAGTAAAGGACTCTTCTTCATTCTGGCTCTCTCCGAGCTCAATCCATTTGATCTCTTTTCCAATGCACTTTTGAAAGACTGCTGGCAGCCATATCCTCTCAGCAGGATCATCCAATGGACCGCCAAAGATAGGCCTGAGGGAAGGAGTATCCAATTGAACTGCTTCCTGGTCTGAAGCAGACTTCTTTTTTCTCTTTCCACTGCTTAACAACCTCTGTTGCTGTTACATGTTTGGACTTTTTCTCCTTATGTTTTTTCTTGAATCCTTTCCTCATGTACTCCCTTCAACATCAGGGTCTGTAGATGTGGAACCCTCCACTTCCCACACGGGCACTTGATCCCATAGGATCATGAACAAGCCCTGGAGGTGGCCAAGGATCCCATTCCTTGGGTTTCTCAGAGATTGGAACTTGTTTCTCAGGGTTTCTCTTTAACTACCCCAGCTCCTGCTCCTCGGCTACACTTCACAGGATGATGACCGTGAGCAGTTGGCTGCATCCTCCATTTTGAAGCAACCATCCCTCACTCCATTTGATTCCTGAGGTTTACACCTGCCCGTCGATTTGGTCAATCTGACCCTTCTGCGGGTTTTCCTCTTGCACTTTGTTCCTCTTCCCCCAGAGGAACCTTTCTTCCCCTGGTCCTTATCTGACCTCTGGGGTGCTGATTCTACTTGGCACCCTTCAATTGAAGATTTAGTAGAGGCTCAATCTCCATGAGATACCAACCTGATTCCAGGGTTATCGGTCACTCCATTGGCTCCATTTCATCCTCTTTTGGTGCCTTTACACTGTCGAAGTACCGCCCTCTGTTTCTAAGAGATCCGTTTAGGTTTCCACTTTGATTCCTTCTGGACTTCCAGTTTGTCATCCCAAACTGTCCCAATTATTTCTGTTACCACCTTCTTTACCACTTCAGTTAGGATGGTTTCCATGGTTTGCACTCTTAGATCAACTACTTCAACAACTATTCCCAAAGGTTCTAATTTTTGTTCACCAATTTCTTTGATTTTGCATTCAGCCAACGCACATTCAAGCTGTTCTACTCTGGAGCTCTTGCACATCAAGAGTAGAGGCGTTTTCATGGACCACACAACGAGTGTCCAACAAGCAGCCAGCCGTTGCTTCTATTGCAGCTTCTGTAAGGGCAGCAGTAGTTTTTATCACCGGTCCTTGTACAACCCTTGCATCAAGCTCAGGGGGTTGTAGAACCTGATCTACAGCACTTAACTCTTTTAATTCACTTCACACAAAGTCACACTACAGTACCTTTGGCAATGCCTAGTACACTTTCCCAATACCCTGAGACCTGTAAAGAAGCTGATGAGCTGAAAGGCAGTTGAGGGTAGTTGCAAGGCAGCTGTGGACAGCTGAAAGAGCCTGGGACTGGGAATGTGTACTAGGCGTTGCCAAAGCCACTGTAGTGTGATTTTGTGTGAAGTGAATTAAAAGAAACGTGGTACGAATTGGTCAAGGACGATCATTTGTCATATGACAAAGGGTACGAGATGGTAGGACTGTGTGACATATGGTGTCGAGAAGTGGGATCGTGTCTCTAAGAGAGAAAAGAAAGAGACCAACCCAATATGGAGGAAATGCTTGAGGAAATATTTCGAGCTGAAGAAAGGGATGCTTGGGCCCTGATCCTTGATGCCCAGCAAGAGGAATTTGGGGATAAAACATGTGCTGAGATGAGTATCTGGGAAGAGCAATGGGCAGCTTACGATAAAATGAGAAAGGAGATTGCTGGAATTCTGAGTGTTTAGGGGGCTCTGTCTCAGCAGCAGCCCTGTTTCTCTTATGCCTCGTCCTTTTAACTCTCACCTGACTGGGGAAGGCCTCCACTCACTCCAGCCTTAATTACTTTTAAAGGTGAGGGCTCTTAAGACGGCCATACTTTTATTCGGGGATCAAGGCCCTCAGTTTCTATGCTACGGCACTTTGGGATGTCCTAAGTTTGTGAAATGTGCTATATAAATCCAAGTTCTTTTTTAATATATAGTTTTGAACTTTGCATTATTTGCCAAAATCATTTACATTTCTACAACATGCGCAGGCTCGTCAGTTGAGGAACAAATGTCATATGTTAAATGGTGGGTTTGGATTGGAATTTAAAAAGGCATTCATGTGGCATAACTTGAGGTGAGAAACATTAAGTAAGGAGACGTATGTCTGCTCATATGGGGCTAAATGATTAGCACCTCACACTCCAACTGTGCTGTTTGCTTAAAATTAAAACATGCGTTAACTTGAAATATTTCTACTTTTCAAACAGGCTGTTATGTTTTAGACTTTTTTTCCAGCACTTTTGTTTTGTCGTCCTAGTGAAGAGGGGATCATAAACAGACTGAGTTCCCTTTGAACCAAAACTTGAGCCTTTATACATGTTGTGAATGGGATAATGTGCCCACGATTAACAATTAAACCCCGAATTGGGGTATTCAAAACTGGAGATCATGCAGGATGCCCACACGTTTTCCTGACCCTTTCCAAAAATGGAAAATACCACATTGTTATACCAATGTGTATAGACTAAACAAATAGGTTTACTTACAGGTTGAATAATACAGAGACGTAGTAAGACACAGCAAGATGCTAAAAGTGTAATACTTAATTACAATAAAATTGAAACACTTCATAAGGGGTTAAATACCCTTTTAAAAAACATATTTCTTGCATCTCTTGAAAAGCAATGGAACATTTGGATGTAACAGTGTGTCATGAGATCTTCACAATGCAATGTTGTAGTGTTTGCCCAAACACAATGGTGACTACACTTCAAAAATAATTCATTGCCTGTAAAACACTGGGATATCCTGAGGAGGTGGAAGGTGATATATAAATGCAAGTCCTTTCTTTTGTATGTGGATTGTGTGTACATATGTTCATTCACAAAGTTCAGAGCTCTAGCTAAGACAAAAGACAAGCTAGTTCTCCACTACTAGCTCCGACACTGCAGCACTCCCTAAGTACTGAACTGCATTGTCAGCCTAGATTATGTGCCCAAGTAGGACCTGAACCCACAACCTTCTGACTCAGAGCTAGCACTGAACCTAGGCTGGCACTATTGGCAGCAAACAGATCCTGAATTAGGCTAAAGCTACAAACCAAGTGTACTGAGTTTCGGAGAATAAAAAATGGTCAGGAAATAACTGACCTAAGCACAGATACTGGTCTGAACAAATGATAACATTAATGATTACATCTGAGTAATATACTCCAGTAAAAGAACTGTTTGTGCATTGTGCTTTGTTTTTACGGCAAGATTTGGGATGAGACCATAATATCTTTCTGTTCCTTCAGCTACTTCTGATCTGAAATGAAATGCTCTCTTACTTCAATAGTGCAGCTGAAAAAAGCTGCATGAGTTGCTCATCAATGACCTTTTCAAGTCTTAACAAGCAAAGCATGGACTTTTTAACTCACTCATCACCAATGCTCCTTACTCCATTTTTGGAAAGGGAAGGATATTCACTGCAGTGCTAAACAGTAGTTATTCAACAGAGCAAAATATGGCCCAATGCAGTTGAATTTCAAAGGGGCTCACAGGTCTGAGCACTCAGTCATAGATTAGGTGGAATGTATTGTCTCACTCATAAATCAATTGAATTCGTGAAGATAATTTAATCATTGCCCATTGATTAAACCCACAATTTTATTTAGTCTTTTACTTTTCTAAACCCAGAACTTAAACTCTGAGTTATAGAAATCTGTTTAGATTCAAGTTAATTTCACAGAGGAGTGAGTTTGAAAAACCTGTTAGGATTCTCAAATGTCTCTAAATCCTTTCCAATTTTTACATGAAATATAAAATTTGTCTGATATAGAATCTTGGAATAGTAGAATTTTACAGCACAGAAGGAGGCCAGTCAGCCCATTGTGGCAGGGCTGATTCTCTGAAAGGGCTATCTGCTTAGTCTCATTCTCTAAAAGAAAACCTTTTCATGACCTCAGGATGTCCCAAAGTGCTTTACAGCCAATTAATTATTTTTGAAGTGTAATCACTGTTGTAAAATAGGAAGCTCAGCGGATAATTTGCACACAGCAAACTCCCACAAACGGCAATGAAATAATGACCAGATAATCTGTTTTAGTGATCTTGATTGAGGGATAAATGTTGACCAGGACACTGGGGAGAATTCCTTTGCTCTTCTTCTAAATAGTGCCATGGGATCTTTTATCTGAGAGGATAGAAGGGACCTTGTTTCAATGCCTCAACCAAAAGATAGCACCTTCGACAGTGCAGCACTCCCTCAGTACTGAAGTGTTAGCCGAGGTTATGTGCTCAGGTCTCTGGAGTGGAACTTGAACCCACAACCTTCTGACTCAGAGGCAAGAGTGCTACCACTGACACCTTAAAGTTTTTTTTCAAAAAATGTATCCCCTTCCCTTTTTAAAAATATTATAGATTCTGTTTTCACCACTGCTTCTGGTAGGTTATACCATGTCCTAACAATCCTCTGTGGCAATCTTAAATTTATGGCTTCTAGTTACCAACTCACCAAACAATGGAAAGAATTTTTCCTTATTTACCCTATCAAAGCCCGTCATGATTTTGAATCCCTCTCTTAGATCTTCTCTTAACCTTTTTTTTAATGAAATGAGCCCCAGTTTCCCTAGCCCCTCCTCATAACTAAAACCTCTCATCCCTGGTATTATCTTAGCGAATCCCTTCTGTACCCTCTCCATGGGCATTACATCCTTCCTAAAGTAAGCCCCAAAACTGGACAAAATTATGTAGATTCAGGAATCCCACCAGTGCAGCACACCTGAGGTGATTTGTACCTGTGAGGAAGCACCTGCTCACATATTTCCTCCCTGGGCCATTTACTTGGCCCAAGTAGACTCCAAGTGCTGCCCCCACCTGGCTGGGCACGCGCCTAAAAATCAAGAGGAATAGCTGGTCTGTAGCTACCTGCTTTATCCCCTTTTCCCTTCTTAAACAGAATGTTAAATTGGAAGCTCTCTAGTCATTTGGCACAACTCCCATGTTTGAAAGATTGTAGTCAGGGCCTTTATTTCCTCTCCGACTTCCCTCAGCATTCTATGATGCAAGTCAGCAGGGTCTGATGGCTTTTGCATTTTGAGTTCCACCAGTTTTTTTTTCATTACTTCTTCCTTATCTATAGTTATCCTATCTAATTGTTCCATCTCTTCCTGTTCAACCCTTTCATTCCAACTGTCAAAACTAAGGCCGAGTTTAGTATCTCTGCCCTTCCTACATCACCCATAAGATATAACTTTTCATCTCTAATTGGATCTAACCTTTCTTCAACAAGTCTTTTACTTTTTCTGTACTTACAAAACCCTTTCCTATTCCCCTTTGTTACTTGCCAGTCTTTCTTCATACCCCTCTAAGCCTTTCTAATCATTTTTGCTTCCCTTTTAAAATTTTTATACTCACATGATTTTCTTTGGGTTGTTATTCCTAGATGTATCATAGGTTACTTTGTTAAGTCTCATTTTAATTTTGATTTTAGGAACATAGGAACATAGAATCAGGAGTAGGCCATTCAATCCCTCGAGCCTGTTCCACCATTCAATGAGATCATGGCTGATCTGTATCCTAACTCCATTTACCCGCTTGGCTCCATATCCCTTAATACCTTTGGCTATCAAAAATCTATCAATCTTAGATTTCAATTATTAATTGAATTAGCATCTAATGCTTTTTGTGGGAGAGAGTTCCACACTTCTACCACCCTTTGTGTGAAGAAGTGTTTCCTAACTTCTCTCCTGAATGGCCTGGCTCTGATTTTAAGGTTATGTCCCCTTGTCCGAGACTTCTCCACCAGCAGAAGAAGTTTCTCCCTATCTACCCTATCAATTCCTTTCAAAATTCTAAAAACCTTAATCAAATCACCCCTTAATCTTCTATATTCCAGGAAATACAAGGCTAATTTATGTAATCTTTCCTCATAATTTAACCCTTGGAGCCCTGGTAACATTCTGGTGAATCTGCATGTGAGAGAGGAATGCTGTTATCTTGCATGCTTTGGGAACAGGCTAACTCAGGGCAGCAAAGGCTCATGGGTGTGTTTATTACTTAAAGCTGCAAGAACAGCTTTTGTAAAACTGCAAACTTACAGTTCCCAAGGGATATGTTATCAGTTTGAAGCTTCAAGCTCTGTGAAAAGACAGCCATGCATATGTTGTGAATATCCATTGTCTGGGAAATTAGATCATAAAACTCCAGACCCAGTACATAACCAAGATAAAGAGTTAAAAACAATGGGCTATAAATTCGGCCGTGTAGCACCCATTGTAGAGGCCCTACCCAGCCTCCTAAGATCCCAAAATGACATATGCCGGATGCCATCTTGGTAATGGTGTTTGCGCAAGCGCAGATAACGAACGCCGGCAGCATGTAAAGTAGGGAGAATATGCGGTAGATCAGTCTGCAACGCTGATTTAAAGGGACAGGTACAATTTTGGAACTCAATGCTCCAGCTAACGCATTGTCTTAACCATGCACAGCTGAACAGGTCGTAGACGGCTTGGAGGACCCCTCACCAATGCTATTTAAAGGGATCATACAGGGTTTACAGATTAGTTGCTGGATTATTGCATCTGGCTGCTGATGCATTTGTATCTGTTTTTGGAGGTCTCCTATACTTGAATACTAGGACTAGAGGAGAGAGGCTAAAAATTAGGGCCAGGACTTACAGGAGTGAAGTTAGGAAATGCATCTACACGCAAAGGGTGGTAGAAGTTTGCAACACTCTTTTGCAAACGGCAGTTGATGCTAGCTCAATTGTTAATTTTAAATCTGAGACAGATAGATTTTTGTTAACCAAAGGTATTAAGGGATATGGGGCTAAGACGGGTACATGGAGTTAGGTCACAGATCAACCATGATCTCATTGAATGGCGGAACAGGGTCAAGGGGCTAAATGGCCTACTCCCATTCCTACCTTCCTATATTCCTATAATAAAGTTTCAATACACTACAGGGAGTGGGCTAGCTATCTGACAGGCAACAGCAAGGGTACTGGCAGAGTCCCAGGGGTGGGACAGGAATGCTGTCATCTTGAGAGAGGACAACAGGTTCATGTTCCATGATCCACTGCCACTTGCTGCCTCCTGTTGTGCCCCATTTTCTCCTGCAAGAAACCGGGACTTGTGTCGGTGAGTATCCTGCAGGTTGTTTGGGTGATGTGCCTGTCATGGTTGAATAGCAGCCAGAGTGTGTGACCTGTGAGTTATAGGTGTGCGGCTTGCAACAGTGGTAATGTGTGAGGGTGAGATGAAGCATCTGATTGGAAGAGTTGAGTACTGATTGAAAGAGTTTGTTGTTAAGTGGGTGATGTGGGCATGGAGCAGTGGATGTGGCTAGTGGTGCAGTTGGTAGGAGATGCCACTTGGCAGTTGATCTCACTCACCTTGACCACTCATGTCAAAGCATTGAACTTCTTCCTGCACTGTATCCATGTTTGTGGTGCTATGCACCTGGCATTGACTTCGTCCCCTACTGCCTCCCACTGCCTCGGGAGCATGTGTCTGGAGGGCCTCTTGCCCCCTGTGGATATAGGATGTTGCTCCTGCTGTCCACCTCTTTCACTAAGGCCTCTAGTGCATCAGCAGAGAACCTTAGTGCACCCTCTCTCGCAGGCGCAGTACAAATTCAGATTGGCAGATTGGTGGGGTCTGGCGTGCAGAATGGAGCATGTGGGATTTAGTAGTGCGCAACCTTTATTCAATGTTTCAACATGATTCAATAGTTTGTAAACATGGGGACGGGACCTGCTGCTGTGTTTTACGTGTGTGTTGTCTGATCTTTGTTCAGACTCCATTTGGGCCTGGATCTTATATTTTGCAAATAAGAGGTGCAGGCTGCCTTTAAGAGGTGTGAGCCACTCACGCAATATCTGGGTCCCCCTGCTGGTGAGAAGCCATTCAACAGTGGAGCTAGGCCTGGCTGCTCGCAGGAATCAGGTAAATCATCAGGCAGCACAAATCTCACGTGTTGCCTGCATCTCAAGGATTAACCTGCGCCCGGATTCGGGGGTTATCGAATTTAACCCCCCATATGTCTATGAAAGAATGGTAGTGTCACGCAAGCGCACTAGATAGGATAAAAGGGGGTGGGGATGACGCACAAACCCAATATAAGAACAGCCAAAGATCCCAGTCAGTTAGAATTCTCAAGACGATCCGTGACATTAATACTGATAAGAGGCAGACTGATCAACTCCTTCTTAGGTAGTATTGCTTTAAACCTGTGTATGTCTTATATTATTGCTTGTAATGCTTTAAATCTATGTACTTCTTTGAACCTATGGATGTCTCATATCATTGCTAGTAAACTGTAGTTGCATTTATGTTTAAGTAGGTTAAATAAAACTATCTCTTTCAAGTTCAGTGGCCTGGACTATTTATTTACTCAATACAGAGTGGAGAAGTAAGATTTAAACAACTCTTACTGTTTAAAACACTCACACTGTGTTACACTCCTTCCAAGGCCAATATATCTTTTCTAAGGTGCGGTGCCCAGAACTGTACACAGTACTCCAGATGTAGTCTAACCAGGGCTTTGTATAGCTGTAGCAAAACTTCCTCCCCTTTATATTCTAGCCCTCTAGATATAAAGGCTAACATTCCATTAGCCTTTTTGATTATTTTTTGTACCTGACCACTACATTTTTGCGATCTGTGTACATGGAGCCCTAAATCCTTTTGGACCTCCACTATTCCTAGCTTTTCACCATTTAAAAAATACTTGGATCTATCATTTTTTGGTCCAAAATGGGTGACACTTACCCTTGTTGAAATCCATCTGCCATATTTCTGCCCACTCACTTAATCTATCAATATCTCTTTGTAATTTCATGCTCCCATCTACATTACTTACTGTGCCACCAATCTTTGTGTCATCAGCAAATTTGGATATATGGCTCTCTGTTGTGTTATCTAAGTCATTAATAAATATAGTGAATAGTTGAAGCCCCAACACAGACCCTTGTGGGTCACCACTAGTCATTTCTTTCCAATTCGAGTACGTACTCATTATCCTTACTCTTTGTCTTCTACCATCTAACCAATCTCCTAACCAGGTCAATAATTTGCCTTCAATTCCATGAGCTTTAATTTTAGCTAACAATCTCTTATGTGGAACATTAACGAATGCCTTCTGGAAGTCCATATAAACTACATCCATAGTCATTCCCCTGTCTCTTACATTAGCTACTTTCTCAAAAAATTAAATTAGGTTCTTTAGACATGACTTGCCCTTTACAAATTCATGTTGGCTCTCTCTAATCAGCTCAAATTTCTCTAAGTGCTTTTCTGCTCATCCCAAGAACTCAGGCCTTTGGTGCAATATCGTAACTTCTTGTGTTAATATACCTAGTCTGTTACCCTAACCATTGTTTGAATGTTTTCCATCATTTGTGCAGTCTTATTAGCCATTTTTTCCTTCCAATTTAATTGGGTTAGTTCTCTATTTATTTCACTGAAATTGTTTTTTTGTCCAGCCAACTGCATTTATCTTTGATTGTTCCCTCTTCTTTATAATTTTATATTGAATCTAGTTATGTTATGGTTGCTGTTTCCTAGATGTTCCCCAACCTTTATATTACCTATTTACCCCACTTAATTTTTTAGATCCAGCACTGCTTCCTTCCTTGTTGGACTAAAAAAGTATTGATCGAAAAAGTAATCCTAGACACATTGTAGAAAACTTCACCTTCTTTACTTTCTAGTCCATCTTTGGATAATTCAAGTCACCCATTATTATGACCTTGTTGTTTTTGTATTTTTCTGCCCATTTCTCTCTATCTCCTTTCCACTGTTCGGCAGTCTAGGATATATTCCAAAAGAGTAACAGTTCCCTCCTTATTCCTTAGTTTTAACCAAATAGATTAATCCTTTGCACAATCTACTATATCATCCCTATTTTCCTGTGCTGCGATGGAATCTTTGATTAACACAGACACCCCACCTCTCTTTTTCCTCCCCTACCTCTCCTGAATATTTTGTAACCATAAATGTTCAGCTCCCAGTTTTGCTGTAGCTTAAGCTTAATCTCTATTAATGTTAATAGGGGAGGTTTTCCTGGGTCAGCTCCCAGGCATACTAAATCATCATGGAATCATACAGCACAGAAGGAGGCCATTTGGCCCATCATGTCTGTGCCGGCTTTTTGAAAGAGTTATCAAATTAGTCACAATCCCTTGCTCTTTCCCTGCAAATTTCTCCTTTTCAAGTATATTTCCAATTCCATTTTAAAAGTTAATATTGAATCTGTTTCCACCACCCTTACATGTAATGCACTCCAGATTGTAACAACTCGCTGCTTAAAAGAATTTCTCCTCATTTCCCCCCTAGATTTTTTGCTAATTACCTTAAATCTGTGTCCTCTGGTCAGTGACCCTCCTGCCAGTGGAAACAGTTTCTCCCGATCTACACTATCAAATGCATCACTTCACATTTCTCTACATTAAATTTCATCTGCCTTGTGTCTGCCCATTTCATCATAAAATGGTACAGCGCAGAAGGAGGCTATTCTGCCCATCGTGCCTGTGTCGCCTCTTTGAAAGAGCCACCCTATTAGTCCCATTCCCCTGCTCTTTCCCCATAGGCCTGTAAATGTTTTCCCTTCAAGTTTTTATCCAATTCCCTTTTGAAAGTTACTATTGAATCTGTTTCCACCACCCTGGTCAGTCTGTCTATGTCCTTCTGAAGTCTGCTACCATCCTCCTCACTGTTTACTACTTTTCCAAGCTTTGTGTCATCTACAAACTTTGAAGATATGCCCCCAACACCCGCGACCAGGTCATTAATATATATCAAAAAGAACAATAGTCCTAATACCGACCCCTGGGGGACGTCACTGTGTACTTCCATCCAGTCTGAAAAACAACCATTCACCACTATTCTCTGCTTTCTGTGAAAGTTAGGCAGGTCAGAACACAAGCTTATAAAGTAATCCTCCTGATTTTCTTCCATTAATTCAAAATCTCGCCTATTATATCATCTGGTCATTATCACATTGCTGTTTATGCGACCTTGCATTACACAAAATTGGCTGCCGCATTTCCCTACATTTCAACAGCGACTACACTTCAAAAGTAGTTCATCGGTTGTAAAGTGCTTTGGAACATCCTAAGCCCATGAAATGCAAGTTCATTCTTTCTTTATCAGCCACCCCCTTCCATAGAAATTTATGCCTCTTGCACACAAATTGTATTTACAATGCTTGTGCATTTATGTACGAACAACTCAAACCTGCCTCTGTCTATTTAGCAATTTTATTCATTGCTAGAAATTTTTGGATCTGCTCTAGATATTTTCTCATGTTCAGCATTCCTGGCCTCTCCTGTAAGTGGATTCTGCAGCCCTTATCATCAGGAGTTTATCTTTACTGCCCAATCCCTAATCATATGATAGTGATCCGGAACCTTAACAATAAAGCCCTATGTTAAATGAACTGGATACTGTAATCTCGCGTGTGGCTCCACATGAGCTTCCTGAATCTTTCGAAAAGTGGCCTGATTCACACTTTAATGAGGCAACACCGAATGCAAATCAATAAATGGGTTTATTTTGCCATGGTTAACTGAACGAGTAGAGAAACATGTTTTGCTCCTTTGTTCCTAGCTAGACAGGAAGCTAGCAGTTCGATCTCAAACTCTCTCCCTGTCCATCCAGTAGGGCTGCTGAATAAACAAGCCACCCCACCCCCTTCCCTGCTCCCCAGTGAAAGCCCCCTAGAAACTATCTCTTGCTGTTTCTTAAATAAAAAAAAGACCATCTCACAGGAATTCAGATCCCACCACAGCAAGTTTTGAAATTGAATTTAATGGCCCAGAAATTGCTCCGAGTGGCGATCGAATGGTGTTCACCGTTCCACAGATTTATACTAACCCACTAATTTACCGCGGTCCTTACTGTGTGCACTTCCTCTAATAGGAGGCGGAGAAGAGCCCAGCGTTAATTCCAGCAAAGCTAAGACCCATGGGAGAAGCGAGAGGATCGATCTCTCCCCTCGACAAATCAGACTGCAGCATCCTTGAAAAGCCGCAAAGAGTCAAAATAAGCTGCCACGTAAAAACCAGGAAGTGAAAGCTGCAACAATAAAATAATTTGTAAGAACAGTTATAGACAGTGATAAAAAGAGCAGGTAAGAAAGAATCAAATTAAATAAAAGAGCTAGAAGGAAAATGTAATGACCAAAAACTATTAAAATAAGGAGTAATGAAACTCCACGTTTTTAAACTCATGGAGGTAGAGGCCATGGCCGAGGTACTAAATGAGTACTTTGCATCTGTCTTTCCCAAGGAAGAAGATGCTGCCAGAGTCTCAGTAAAGGAAGATATAGTTGAGATACTGGATGGGCTAAAAATTGATAAGGAAGAGGTACTTGAAAGGCTACCTGTATTTAAAGTAGATAAGTCACCCAGTCCGGATGGGATGCATCCTAGGTCGCTGAGGGAAGTAAGGGTGGAAATTGCAGAGATACTGGCCATAATCTTCCAAACATCCGTAGATACGGGGTGGTGCCAGAGGACTGGAGAATTGCAAATGTTACACCCTTGTTCAAAAAAGGGTGTAAGGATAAACCCAGCAACTATAGTGTTGGGGAAACTTTTAGAAACGATAATCCGGGACAGAATTAACAGTCCCTTGGATGAGTGTGGATTGATTAGGGAAAGCCAGCACAGATTGTTAAAGGCAAATCATTTTTAACTAACCAGATAGAGTTTTTGATGAGATAACGGGGAGGGTAGATGATGGCAATGCAGTTGATGTGGTGTATAAGGACTTTCAAAAGACGTTTGATAAAGTGCCGCACGGTAGGCTTATCATCAAGATTGCAGCCCATGGAATAAAGGGGGCAATAGCAACATGGATACAGAATTGGCTAAGGGACAGGAAACAGGGAGTAGTGGTGAACAGTTGTTTTTTGGATTGGAGGGACGCGTACAGTGGTGTTCCACAGGGGTCAGTGCTGGGACCACTGCTTTTCTTGATATATATTAATGACTTGGACTTGGGTGTACAGGGCACAATTTCAAAATTTGCAGATGACACAAAACTTGGAAGGGTAGTAAACAATGAGGAGGATAGTGATAGACTTCAAGAGGATATAGACAGGCTAGTGGCATGGGCGGATACGTGGCAGATGAAATTTAATGCAGAAAAATGCAAAGAAATACATTTTATAGGAAGAACAAGGAGAGGCAATATAAACTCTAAAAGGGGTACAGGAACAGAGAGATCTGGGAGTATATGTGCACAAATCGTTGAAGATGGCAGGGCAGGTTGAGAAAGCAGTTTAAAAAAGCGTACAGGATCCTGGGCTTTATAAATAGAGGCATAAAGTACAAAAGTATGGAAGTCATGATGAACCTTTATAAAACACTGGTTTGGCCACAACTGGAGTATTGTGTCTAGTTTTGGGCACCGCATTTCAGGAAAGATGTGAAGGCCTAAGAGAGGGTGCAGAAGAGATTTACTTGAATGATTCCAGGGATGAGGGACTTTAGTTACGTGGATAGACTGGAGAAGCTGGGGTTGTTCTCCTTGGAACAGAGACGGTTGCGAGGAGATTTGATAGAGGTATTCAAAATCATGAAGGGTCTAGACAGAGTAGATAGAGAGAAACTGTTCCCATTGGCAGAAGGGTCAAGTACCAGAGGACATAGAATTAAGATGATTGGCAAAAGGACCAAAGTTGACATGAGGAAAAACTTTTTTACACAGCGAGTGGTTAGGATCTGGAATGCACTGCCCGAGGGAGTGGGGGAGACAGATTCAATCTTGGCCTTCAAAAGGGAACTGGATAAGTACTTGAAAGAAAAAATTTGCAGGGCCACGGGGATACAGCAGGGGAGTGGGACTAGCTGGTTTGCTCTTGCATAGAGCCGGCAGGACGCGACGGGCTGGATGGCCTCCTTCTGTGCTGTAACCTTTCTATGATTCTATGATTCTAATTTTTAGTTGTTTGGCAGTCATTAAGACTAACCGCACTATTAAAACTTAGTTTAGGCCTGGTATTTTTTATCCATACCTGTTTTGTGGCAATATTAGTTACGTTCCAGCTGGGCGGAAAAGCAAGTTGGCGCTGGTCCGTTGATTCTGTTGATTGCAGCCAGCGATATCCCATTAAGGCGAAGCTGGCAGATCGCTGATGAACCTGGAAGAGCAAGTTCCAGATTTCTGCATTTGTCTGCACATATGCGATTGCTAGAATTTGCTCCTCGAATTGACCACTAACAACGGTGAGCGCTGTTGAGCACACCGTTCTTCTTTAAGCAATTTCTGGCCGTTAAATCTGGTAATTTGTGAGCTAGCATTAAAAAAATAGCTATGAAAGCTGCCAGATTGTTGTAAAAACTCAATTGGTTCACTAACGTACTTCAGGGAAGGGAACTCGCCACCCCTACCCAGTCTGGTCTACATGTGACTCCAGTCCCAATTTACATCATTGATTCAATGCCCCAGGGCACCAAGGATGGGCAATAAATACTGCTTGCCAGTGTCACCCACAAACCAAGAATAAATAAAAAGCATCTTATGGGACCCATCTCCGCCATTCCCTTGGGACAGGCCAACAATCTACATGAGAGCAGTCCACTTGGTGTCTCCAGTGCAGTCACTGCTCATTCTAGACCATCATCCAGTCAGTCAAACCCAGCAGTGACAGACTCCTGTGACTGTGCATTCAACGTCTCAATGTTGCCAGTCACAGCATTCGCAGGAGAATTCTGTGCCATGCTTGGGCCCTCACTGCTTTGGGGCTCCCCTGCAGGAGGCCATGAAGATGTTACGTTCTCCATAGAACTCTGCATTTGATTAAGTCCCTCCTGCAGAACTGCGGTGATGTTGGAGGGACACTGCTGCACATTCTCTGATAGTTGCTACTGTCGGCTGATAATGGACTCAAAGGATGTTCCAAAGACTTTTGCTCCAGCATTAACTCCCTTCTGAAGATAAGACCAATAGGTTTCTAATCACTCGCCCACACTATTGGCACATGATGTGGGTCCACAGCCTGACCAGCAGGTTCTCCTCTCACCCCACTTGTCCTCCTCTCTTGGGTGAGTACCATCTCCTCAAAGGTGGTCAGCTGCTACAGGATGTCTAGCCCATCTCCTTCTTCATTCACTCCCTATGGTTGGGGGCAGCTTTGGCCTGTAAACAGAACACATTGATAGACACGTTAGTTTATGAATGAGCCGTGGAAACAACTCTGTGCATTGAACACTTTCCTCCCTGGCCTAGGTGTCCCCCCAGTAATTTGTATGTTGCTTTTTTCTGCTAGTTGTCTTTTGTGGTTGATTGTAAAGAGCTCTGAGTGTAGAAATCTTGTGCTTCCATGTCAATGAAGCTTTTATAGAATGAAGCTATGTAATATCAAGTGGATAATGTAGGTTGGAATCTTTGAAGCTGCTCTTCCAGAGAGACTATAAACGCACAGTTACACCGGACACATACCTTGTATAAAGGGTGAGTATGCACTTGAGCAAATATGAGCCGATCAGAGACAGCCAGCATGGCTTTGCTAAAGGTAAGTCATGTCTGACGAATCTAATTGAATTTTTTGCGGAGGTCACTAATAAGGTATGATGTGGAGATGCCAGTGATGGACTGGGGTTGACAAATGTAAGGAATCTTACAACACCAGGTTATAGTCCAACTGTTTTATTTGAAAATCACAAGCTTTCGGAGGCTTTCTCCTTCGTCAGGTGAGCAAGTGCACACTTGCTCACCTGACGAAGGAGAAAGCCTCCGAAAGCTTGTGATTTTCAAATAAAACAGTTGGACTATAACCTGGTGTTGTAAGATTCCTTACACTAATAAGGTAGACAGTGGAGTGTCTGTGGATGTCATCTATATGGACCTCCAGAAGGCATTCGATAAAGTTACACACAAACGATTATTGGCAAAAATGAGTGCACACGGAATTGGAGATAGGCTGTTGACTTGGGTTGGAAATTAGTGTGAGGTAGGAGGCAGAGAGTGGAGATAAAGTATGTGTACACAGATTGGCAGGATGTGACAAATGGTGTTCCCTAGGGAACTGTCCTGGGCCTCAACATTTTATCGTATTTATTAGTGATTTGGATGAAGGTATAGAGAGTTCTATATCCAAATTTGCAGCTGACAATAAATTAGGAGGAACAGTAAGTAGTGCTGATGGGAGCAGAAAGTTGCAATAGGAAATAAACAGATTAAGTGAGTGGGCAAAACTATAACAGATGGAGCTTAATGTGGGCAAGTGTGAGGTCATCCAATTTGGATCTAAGAAAGATAAATCACATTATTTTCTTAATGGTGAGAAACTAGGAACTGTAGAGAAGCAAAGAGATTTGAGAGTCCAAGTACACAAATCATTTAAAGCTAACCGACAGTTACGTAAAACAATCAGAAAGACTAATGGAATGTTGGCCTTTATCTCGTGGGGCTAGATTACAAAGGGGAGGAAATTATGCTTCAACTGGGGTTCATTTCTAGAGGAATAGAATTTGAAAAGCAGGGAAGTTATGTTAAACTTGTATAGAACCTTGGTTAGAACACACTTAGAGTACTGTGTACAGTTCTGGTCCCCATATTACAAAAAGGATATAGAGGCACTATATCTTGCAAAAAAGATTTACAAGGATGATACCAGAACTGAGAGGTTATAACTGAACAGGCTGGAGCTCTTTTCTCTAGAGGTCCTTAAAATTACGAAGGGGTTTGATAGGGTAGACATAGAGAAGATATTTCCATTTGTCAGGGAGTCCAAAACTAGGGGCCATAAATATAGAATCATAGAATCATAGAAAGTTACGGCACAGAAGGAGACCATTCGGCCCATCATGTCCGTCCCGGCCAAAAAAGAGCTATCCAGCTAAATTCCACTTTCCAGCACTTGGTCCATAGCCCTGGAGGTTACGGCACTTTAAGTGCTCATCCAAGTACTTTTTAAATGAGTTGAGGGTTTCTGCCTTGACCAAGCTTTCAAGCAGTGAGTTCCAGACCCCCATCAGGTGAAAAAGTTTCGCCTCAGGTCCCCTCTAATCCTTCTACCAATTACTTTAAATCTATGCTCCCCGGTCACTGACCCCTCTGCTGAGGGAAATAGGTCCTCCCTATCCACTCTATCTAGTCCCATCATAATTTTATATACCGCAATTAAATCTCCCCTCAGCCTCCTTTGTTCCAAAGAAAACACTCCCAGCCTATCCAATCTTTTCACATAGCTAAAATTCTCCAGCCCTGGCAACATCCTCGTAAATCTCTTCTGTACCCTCTCTAGTGCAATCACATCTTTCCTGTAACGTGCTGACCAGAACCTTAAGCTGTATTCAAGCTGTGGCCCTATCAATGTTTTACACAATTCTAGCATAACCTCCCTGCTCTTATATTCTATGCCTCAGCTAAAAAAGTTAAGTATCCCGTATGCCTTTTTAACCACCTTATCTACCTGCCCTGCTACTTTCAGGGATCTGTAGACATGCACTCCAAGTCCCTTTGTTGCTCTACACCTCTCAGTATTCTCCCGTTTATTGTGTACTCCCTTGCCTTTTTTGCCCTCCCAAAATGTATTACCTCTTACTTCTCTGGATTGAATTCTATTTGCCACTTTTCTGCCCACCTGACCAGTCCATTGAGATCTTCCTGCAGTCTACAGCTTTCCTCCTTGCTATCAACCACATGGCCAATTTTTGCATCATCTGCAAACTTCTTGATCAAACCACCCACGTTCAAATCCAAATCATTAATATATACCGCAAGAAGCAAGGGACCTACTACGGAGCCCTGTGGAACCCCACTGGAAACAGCCATGCTGTCACAAGAACATGCATCAACCATTACCCTTTGCTTCCTGTCACTGAGCCAATTTTGGATCCAAATAGCCACTTTCCCTTGGATCCCATGGGCTTTTACTTTTTTGACCAGTCTGCCATGTGGGACCTTGTCAAAAGCCTTGACTGCATCAAACACACTACCCTCATCGACCCTCCTTGTTACCTGCTCAAAAAATTCAATCAAGTTAGTCAGACACGACCTTCCCTGAACAAATCCATGCTGACTATCCTTGATTAACCTGTGCCTTTCTAAATGACGATTTATGCTGTCCCTCAGAATCGATTCCAATACTTTGCCCACCACCGAGGTTAGACCGACTGGCCTATAATTATTCGGTCTATCTCTTTCTCCCTTTTTAAACAACGGTACAACGTTAGCAGTCCTCCAATCTTCTGGCACCACATCTGTAGCCAGGGAAGATTGGAAAATGATGGTCAGAGCCTCCGCTATTTCCTCCCTTGCTTCTCTTAACAGCCTAGGTTACATTTCATCCGGGCCTGGTGATTTATCTACTTTCAAAGATGCTAATCCCCTTAATACTTCCTCTCTCACTAAGTTTATCCCATCCAATATTTCACACTCCTCCTCCTTAACTGCAATGTTTGCATCATCCCTCTCTTTTGTGAAGACAGAGGCAAAGTATTGATTGAGAACCATCCCAACATCTTCCACCTCCACACACAGGTTACCTTTTTGGTCTCGACTAGGCCCTACTCTTTCCTTAGTTATCCTCTTGCTCTTTATGTATTTATAAAACATTTTTGGGTTTTCCTTAATTTTTACTTGCCAGTATTTTTTCATGTCCTCTATTTGCTTTCCTAATTTCCTTTTTAATTTCACCCCTGCACTTTCTATACTCCTCCAGGCTTTCTGCGGTATTGAGCTCTTGATGTCTAACGTAAGCGTGACATAAATATGATAGTCAATATTCAACAAATCCAATAAGGATTCAGGAAAAACTTCTTTATCCAGAGAGTGGTTAGAATGTGGAACTTAGTACCATATGGAGTAGGTGAGGCGAATAGCATAGATGCCTTTAAGAAGAAACTAGATAAGTACGTGAGGGAGAAAGGAATAGAAGAATATGCAAATAGGGTTAGATGAGTAGGGTGGGAGAAGGCTTGTGTGGAGCATAAACACTGGCATAGATCAGTTGGGCCGAATGGACTGTTTCTGTACTGTAAATTCTATCTAATTCGATGCAAGTTGTTTAGAGCCTTGCTCAGACCCAATTTGGAGTACTGCGTTCAGTTTTGGTCAGCGCAGCTCTGGAAGGATATATTGGCCTCGGAGAGGGTGCAGCGCAGATTCACCAGAATGATACCGGGGCTTAGAGGGTTAAATTATGTGAACAGATTGCATAAACTTGGCTTTTAATCTGAGCCTGCTTAGGCACTGCTCTTCAGCTAGGTCCAGGAAACTCAGCCTCTGCCTGCAGACCCTCTCACTTGGGCAGTGCCTCCTGTGACCTCGGCCCCTCTGTTGCTCCCCTCTCTGCTGTCCTCCACTCAGCTCTACTCTCTGCTGTTCTCCAGATCTTTGTTGTGCATCTCTGTCTTGTGCAGCTGCAGATTCAAACACAGCACAACATCGCTACCATGGACATTCATTGTCTTCCTCCTCCGACGTTCTCTCGAATACATCCATTGCGTCCCCATCCTGATCTTGTCAGTTTGAAAGGCTCCAAAGCTTTGAAAAAGCTGTATCAACACAAGGGGCTCAATTTTAAAAGTAAAAAATGGGTGGGGTTAGGGGCAGGAGGGCATTGAAAATTGCCACCATTTCAGACCCGCCCCAACCCACCTCCAACCCGCCCATTTCCGGTTTTCACAGGGGCGGGACGAGGGGCGGGTGGCCAACCAGCTCCCAGGAGGTGGATTGGGCCTTATAACCTTTGAAGGAGGCTTCTCTCCTCCATTTTTAACTAATTCCCCATTTCAACTCCGGGGCGCCATAACTCCCAGGCCTTCTGTTTTAAACCTCATGAAAGGAGGCGGGAAGGCCCGAGACTGCAAGTAAGTGCCTTGAAAGGCACAGCTTCTGGACTGCCCCCATGATCGTGGAACCATGACCCCGATCCTCTGACCCCAATCATGCAACCCCAATCCCCCGACCCGATCCACCGAACCCCGATCCCCCGACCCCGTCCTCTGTCCCCGATCATCCGACGCCGATCATCCAACCCCGATCTACCCCCTCCGACCCTGACCCCAATCCCCCGACCCCGATCCACCGAACCCTAATCCTGCGACCCCGATCCACCAAACCCCGATCCTCTGTCCCCGATTATCCGACTCCGATCCTCCAACCCCGATCCTCTGACCCTGACCCCAATCCCCCGACCCCAATCCCCCGACCCCAATCCTCCGACCCCGATCCTCTGACCCCGATCATCCGACCCCAATCTTTCAACCCCGATACACCCCCTCCGACCCTGAACCCGACCCCGACCCCGATCCCCTGACCCCGATCCTCCGAGTCCGATCATCCGACCCCGATCCCCGACCCTGATCCCCCGACCCCGATCTTCCGACCCCGACCCCGATCATCCGACCCCGATCCCCGACCCTGATCCCCCGACCCCGATCTTCCGACCCCGACCCCGATCATCCGACCCCAATCTTCCGACCCCGACCCCGATCATCCGACCCCGATCCCCGACCCTGATCCCCCGACCCCGATCTTCCGACCCCGACCCCGATCATCCGACCCCAATCTTCCAACTCCGACCCCGATCATCCGACCCCGATCCCCGACCCTGATCCCCCGACCCCGATCTTCCGACCCCGACCCCAATCATCCGACCCCGATCGTCCGACCCCGATCACCCGACCCCCGACCCCGATCTTCCGACCCCGATCTTCTGACTCCCGACCCCGATCCTCCGACCCCAACTCCAATCCTCCAACCCAGATCATCCGACCCCCCTCCCAATCCTCCGACCCACGATCCTCCATCTCAACGATCGCAGACCCCGGCGATGACCCCCGTGACTGACTCCCAATACCATCCTGCTCGCGACCCTCGTGCCCACCTATGCCCACCCATGCCCACCTATGCGAGCCCGACCCCGACCCCGATCCCCCGACCCCGATCCTCCGACCCCAGTCATCTGACCCCGACCCCGATCCTCCGAACCCGACCCTTCCCCTCAACGATTGTGGAGCCCCTCTATGACTCCCAATCCCGTCCCCCATGACTCGCAACTGCCTTGCCCACCTATGCCCACCAGTGCCCACCTATGCCCATCTATGCCCCTTGCCCACCCATATCGCTTGCCCACCCACCCCCCCCGTCCCCACTCCATCCATGCAAACAAAGACTTACCTCTCCCTGGCTGGTCTCCTGTCCGATTGAGACCAGCCTGTCAATCAGCCAGTCAGTTGGACGGGAAACCAAAAAAAAAAGACGTCTTTACGTCAAAATCGTAAGGAGGTGCGGGCAACCCGTCCTAAGGGGTTCCTGACCTCATATTGACCCTCCCCTGCCCCCTTCCCAGCTACGTTTGAAAATTGAGCCCAAGAACTCTCTGCCTCACTGATGAGATTCACGAGCCAGGGAAACCTTTGCTGGAGACGTTAAATTTAATGGTAAGTGAAATTCAATTGAAAATGACCTACTTAACGTCTCATAAGGACGTTAATTGATGCTATAACTACCTGCGCACCTGAAATAATTACGAGTCTGACTGCGGCAAGTTGATTCCTTGCACGCATCGAAACACGCCTCCATTAAACCCAGAAGTGGGCGAGTAGGAGCCGGGTTGCAGTCGCGCTCCAAAAAATGATTATTTTAAGTACCCACCCACCCCCAACCCACCTGTTCTTAGGGGTTAAAATCGCCCCCAGGTCTCACTACCTGCACCTAGTTTGCATAGGAAGCTCATTCTATTGAGGGGGCAGAGCCCAAGTTGCAAAGTCTGGCCAGGCCAACTCCCCTCACACCATGCATGGGTGCAAGGTATTCCAAGATTTGGAAAATCAGGGCTTTGGGGTGAGTTTGAACTGTCTCAATCCTGTTGCTAGTGGTATGAACCAATAATATAAAGCTGCCTCTAATTAGTTAAGGCTAAGGGTGGATGTTGTGGGAAATGGGAAAAGAAATACCATATTGGTACAGAGAGTGCTCATCTGAGGTTAAGGCTGAGGTATATAGTTGGGGCAGAGTAGAAGGAGTTTAGTTCTTCATTTGCATCTGTTTTTTTTTATTCGTTCATGGGATGTGGGCGTCGCTGGCGAGGCCGGCATTTATTGCCCATCCCTAATTGCCCTTGAGAAGGTGGTGGTGAGCTGCCTTCTTGAACCGCTGCAGTCCGTGTGGTGACAGTTCTCCCACAGTGCTGTTAGGAAGGGAGTTCCAGGATTTTGACCCAGCGACAATGAAGGAACGGCGATATATTTCCAAGTCGGGATGGTGTGTGACTTGGAGGGGAACATGCAGGTGGTGTTGTTCCCACGTGCCTGCTGCTCTTGTCCTTCTAGGTGGTAGAGGTCGCGGGTTTGGGAGGTGCTGTCGAAGAAGCCTTGGCGAGTTGCTGCAGTGCATCCTGTGGATGGTACACACTGCAGCCACTGTGCGCCGGTGGAGAAGGGAGTGAATGTTTACGGTGGTGGATGGGGTGCCAATCAAGCGGGCTGCTTTATCTTGGATGGTGTCGAGCTTCTTGAGTGTTGTTAGAGCTGCACTCATCCAAGCAAGTGGAGAGTATTCCATCACACTCCTGACTTGTGCCTTGTAGATGGTGGAAAGTCTTTGGGGAGTCAGGAGGTGAGTCACTCGCCACAGAATACCCAGCCTCTGACCTGCTCTCATAGCCACAGTATTTATATGGTTGGTCCAGTTAAGTTTCTGGTCAATGGTGACCCCCAGGATGTTGATGGTGGGGGATTCGGCGATGGTAATGCCGTTGAATGTCAAGGGGAGGTGGTTAGATTCTCTCTTGTTGGAGATGGTCATTGCCTGGCACTTGTCTGGTGCGAATGTTACTTGCCACTTATGAGCCCAAACCTGGATGTTGTCCAGGTCTTGCTGCATGTGGGCTCGGACTGCTTCATTATTTGAGGGTTGCACTATACCTGACCTGGAACTGATTCATGCTGACACTGGGTGCCTGAAATGCAATGTGCTCCATTCCCCAGTAGTGACTCCCTTCACCTTGATAAGCACTTTTTTTTTTCTTTTGATTTTTTCCTGATATGTGGGAGGTAGTGAATAGACTGGGATTACACATCTTCTCAAATCCAAAGCCACCAATCTGTAAATACGCAGGGGCAGATTTTCCCGTTCCTATGTCTGGGAACAACACATAGCTTAAAATTAAGTGGGGAGGCTGCACACTCGTAAGCGAGCCCACTTGCCTGTCTGTCCATTAATTTAAATAGACTTAAAATCAGGTTAGCTCCCTCATGGTCATGTGCATTGATCCCCAACTCAACAAAATCTAAGTTAATAAAAGTTGAACAGTCAACACCCACTCTCTACTGAGTGAACTGATTCCGTTCCCTGATGTTTATGCAGAATCTGTGGATTCTAGTTCAGGTATTTTGTTATTCTCGAGCATCCAAGGATTTCCTACCCATTCTGTTTCTCAGAAAATTAAACATCTTCTGAGCAAAAACTGAGCCCATGAAGGTTTCTCTATCTGCAATAATTCATACAGGAGCCTGAGGGGATTGGTTGTGTGCAATATAAATACAAGACTCTTTCCACATCCCCTTAAAAAAAATCTCTCAGGAAATTACTGAATTTTTCAAAGCTTTGAACTTAACTTGCTAAGAGAATTGTAAACAATTTTACAACACCAAGTTATAGTCCAGCAATTTTATTTTAACTTCACAAGCTTTCGGAGGCTTCCTCCTTCCTCCACATCATGCTAAGAGAATATCAGAAGTTAGAAACTAAATTAAAAAACAGGATCTCCTGGGTGGTAATCTCAGGATTACTACTCGAGCCACGTGTTAATTGGCACAGGGATTGGTAGATCAGTAAGGTGAATGTGTGACTGAAAGACTGGTGTGGGAAGGAGCAGGTTCTATTTCATGGCACACTGGCAACAGTACTGGGACAGGAAGGAACTGTACCTTTGGGATGGGCTCCAGCTGAACCAGAATGGGACCAGTGTCCTTGCAGAAAGGATAAATAGGGCTATGGATAGGACTTCAAACTAGTAAGATGGGGGAGGGATCTGGTGAAAATAAGCCTGAAGATAAAAGAAATAGGTGATGAGAGTAAAGGTCAGACCAAAAAAAGGAATAAGGGTAATGTAAACGTTCAGGGAACAAATACAGTTATAGAACATGAGTACAAAATGACAGTTAAAAATAATGTGAGGGGAACAATTATTAAAATCAAATGAAATTGCCCATACAGCAATATGCACAGCATCCAAAACAAAACAAGGGAACTGGAGGCAATAATTGGTAGTGAGGAGCCAGATATAGAACATAAGAACATAAGAACATAAGAAATTGGAGCAGGAGTAGGCCAATCGGCCCCTCGAGCCTGCTCCGCCATTCAATAAGATCATGGCTGATCTGATCCCAACCACAAATCTAAAGAACACAAGAAGTCGGAGCAGGACCCGGCCACATAGCCCCTGGGCCCTCTCCGCCACCCACAGGGCATTGACCGATCCGAACTCAGCTTCATGTCCAATTTCCTGCCCGCTCCCCATAACCCCTAATTCCCTTTACTTCTAGGAAACTGTCTATTTCTGTTTTAAATTTATCTAATGATGTAGCTTCCACAGCTTCCTGGGGCAGCAAATTCCACAGACCTACCACCCTCTGAGTGAAGAAGTTTCTCCTCATCTCAGTTTTGAAAGAGCAGCCCCTTATTCTAAGATTATGCCCCCTAGTTCTAGTTTCACCCATCTTTGGGAACATCCTTACTGCATCCACCTGATCAAGACCCTTCACAATCTTATATGTTTCAATAAGATCGCCTCTCATTCTTCTGAACTCCAATGAGTGGAGTCCCAATCTACTCAACCTCTCCTCATATGTCCGCCCCCTCATCCCCGGGATTAACCGAGTGAACCTTCTTTGTACTGCCTCGAGAGCAAGTATGTCTTTTCTTAAGTATGGAGACCAAAACTGTATGCAGTATTCCAGGTGCGGTCTCACCAATACCTTATATAACTGCAGCAATACCTCCTTGTTTTTATATTCTATCCCCCTAGCAATAAAAGCCAACATTCCGTTGGCTTTCTTGATCACCTGCTGCACCTGCATACCAACTTTTTGATTTTCTTGCACTAGGACCCCCAGATCCCTTTGTACTGCAGTACTTTCCAGTCTCTCGCCATTAAGAAAATAACTTGCTCTCTGATTTTTCCTGCCAAAGTGCATAACCTCACATTTTCCAATATTATATTGCATCTGCCAAATCTCCGCCCACTCACCCAGCCTGTCTATATCCCCTTGCAGGTTTTTTATGTCCTCCTCACTCTCTACTTTCCCTCCCATCTTTGTATCATCTGCAAATTTTGATATGTTGCACTCGGTCCCCTCCTCCAAATCGTTAATATAGATTGTAAAGAGTTGGGGACCCAGCACCGACCCCTGTGGAACACCACTGGTTACTGGTTGCCAGTCCGAAAATGAACCATTTATCCCAACTCTCTGCTTCCTGTTCGATAACCAATCCTCCACCCATGCCAGAATATTACCCCCAATCCCGTGATTTTTTATCTTAAGTAATAATCTTTTATGTGGCACCTTGTCGAATGCCTTCTGGAAGTCTAAATACACTATGTCCACTGGTTCCCCTTTATCCACCCTATACGTTATATCCTCGAAGAACTCAAGCAAATTTGTCAGACATGACTTCCCCTTCATAAAGCCATGCTGACTTTGTCCTATTAAATTATGCTTATCTAAATGTTCCGTTACTGTCTCCTTAATAATAGACTCCAAAATTTTACCCACCACAGATGTTAAGCTAACTGGCCTATAATTTCCAGCCTTCTGCTTACTACACTTTTTAAATAACGGTGTTACATTAGCAGTTTTCCAATCTGCCGGGACCTCTCCTGAGTCCAGGGAATTTTGGAAAACTATCACCAAAGCATCCACAATCCCTACTGCCACTTCCCTCAAGACCCTAGGATGGAAGCCATCAGGTCCAGGGGATTTATCCGCCTTGAGTCCCATTATTTTACTGAGTACCATCTCCTGAGTGATTTTAATCGTATTTAGCTCCTCCCCCCCGAGAGTCCCCTGTTTGTCCAGTGTTGGGATATTCTTAGTGTCCTCTACTGTAAAGACTGAAACAAAATATTTGTTCAGCATTTTTGCCATCTCCATGTTTCCCACCATTAATTTCCCGGTCTCATCCTCTAAGGGACCTATGTTTGCCTTAGCCACCCTTTTTCTTTTTATATAACTATAGAAACTCTTGCTATCTGTTTTTATATTTTTTGCTAATTTCTTTTCATAATCTAACTTCCCTTTCTTAATCAATCCTTTCGTTACTTTTTGCTGTCTTTTGAAGAATTCCCAATCTTCTATCCTCCCACTAAGTTTGGCTACCTTATATGTCCTTGTTTTTAGTCGGATACTATCCTTGATTTCTTTACTTAGCCACGGATGGCTGTCATTTCTTTTACACCCTTTTTTCCTCAGTGGAATATATTTATTTTGAAAGTTGTAAAATAACTCCCTAAATGAACACCACTGCTCATGTACCGTCTTACCCTTTAATCTATTTTCCAAGTCCACTTTAATCAATTCCGCTCTCATACCATCATAGTCTCCTTTATTCAAGCTCAGTACGCTAGTTTGAGAATCAACCTTCTCACCCTCTAATTGGATATGGAATTCAACCATGTTGTGGTCGCTCGTTCCAAGGGGATCCTTAACTAGGACATTATTAATTAATCCTGACTCATTACACAGGACCAGGTCCAAGGTTGCCTGCCCCCTTGTAGGATCAGTTACATACTGCTCAAGAAATCCATCCCTGATGCACTCAATGAACTCATCCTCAAGGCTGCTCTGCCCAATTTGATTTGTCCAGTTAATATGATAATTAAAATCCCCCATAATTATAGCTGTTCCCTTATTACATGCCCCGACTATCTCCTGATTAATACTTCTTCCAGCAGAGTTGCAACTATTAGGAGGCCTATATACTACGCCCACTAATGTTTTTTTCCCCTTATTATTCCTTATCTCCACCCAAACTGTTTCATTATCTTGATGCTTTGTCCCAATATCATTTCTCTGTATTACAGTGATTCCTTCCTTTATTAACATAGCCACCCCACCTCCCCTTCCTTCCTGCCTGTCCTTCCTGATTGTTAAATACCCTGGCATATTTAATTCCCAGTCGTTGTCACCCTGCAGCCATGTTTCTGTAATGGCCACAAGATCATACCCATACGTAGTTATTTGTGCCGTTAACTCGTCCATTTTATTACGAATGCTACGTGCATTCAGATAAAGAACTTTCAAATCTGTTTTGTGACGCTTAGTTCCTGCTTTTTCCTTTTTTAACACTTTACCTATTACTCCATACCTTCTGTCCCTTCCTGTTACGCTTTCCTCTCTCTCCCTGCTCAGGTTCCCAACCCCCTGCCACTTTAGTTTAAACCCTCCCCAACAGCACTAGCAAACACTCCTCCTAGGACAGCGGTCCCGGCCCTGCCCAGGTGCAGACCATCCGGTTTGTACTGGTCCCACCTCCCCCAGAACCATTTCCAGTGTCCCAGGAATTTGAATCCCTCACCCTTGCACCATTCCTCTAGCCACGTATTCATTTGAAATATCCTCCTATTTCTACTCTGACTAGCACGTGGCACTGGCAGCAATCCTGAGATTACTACCTTTGAGGTCCTATTTTTTAATTTACCTCCTAACTCCCTATATTCTGCTTTTAGGACCTCATCCCCTTTTTTACCTATATCGTTGGTGCCTATGTGCACCACGACAGCTGGCTGTTCGCCCTCCCCCTCCAAAATGTTCTGTAGCCGCTCCGAGACATCCTTGATCCTTGCACCAGGGAGGCAACACACCATCCTGGAGTCTCGGTTGCGGCCGCAGAAACGCCTGTCTATTCCCCTTACAATTGAGTCCCCTATCACTATAGCTCTGCCACTCTTTTTCCTCCCAGCCTGTGCAGCAGAGCTACCCGTGGTGCCAGGAAGTTGGCTGCTGCTGCCTTCCCCTGATAAGTCATCCCCCCCAACAGCATCCAAAGTGGCATATCTGTTTGAGAGGGGGATGGCCACAGGGGACCCCTGCACTACCTGCCTGCATCTCTTACTCTTCCTGGTGGTCACCCATTCACTTCCTGCCTGTATACCCTTTACCTGCGGTGTGACCAACTCGCTAAACGTGCTATCCACGAGTTTCTCTGCATCGCGGATGCTCCACAGTGAGTCCACCCGCAGCTCCAGCTCCGAGATACGATCGGTCAGTAGCTGCAGGTGGACACACTTCCCGCACACATGGTCGGCAGGGACACTGGTAGTGTCCATGACTTCCCACATCTTGCAGGAGGAGCATATCACGGGTGCGAGGTCTGCTGCCATGACTTGCCTTAGCTTAGTTACCCCTTTTAAATTACGTTGAAATTAGAAAATGTTAACTATACTAGGGACCTAGGTTCACTAAAAAAAAAACACTATCTGCTATAAAACCTGCAGATCTTCCCTTTCTTATTACTTTACTTACAGTAAAATGGTAGAAATACTCACCTGAACCTACTCACCAATCAGCTGCCTCCCCTGTGCCGCGTCACTTTCTGACTGGTGACGTCACCCCGAACTCTGCCGCTGGTCTCAGAGTCTCGCTCTCAGAGTAAGCTCTGGTCTCGCTCTCTCCGCGCTGTTTATATCCCCGCTCTGGTCTCGCTCTCTCCCGCCGCTCACCGACTGGACTCTCGCTCTCTCCGCGCTGTTTATATCTCCGCTCTGGTCTCGCTCTTTACCGCCGCTCACCGTTGGGATAACTGAAACATGACTACATAGTTGGGATAACTGAAACATGACTACATAAAGAACAGGACTGGCAGTTAATTATAGCAGGATATAACATATTTAGAAAGGATAGGGAAGGAGGAAGGGGCGTGAGGTAGCTGTACTAAACAGAGACAACATAATGGCAATAGAAAAAAGGGACATAAGTAATACTAAGAAACAGAATCCATATGGATTGAGACCAAGGATAAGAAGGGATTGATCACATTAATAGGTATATTCTACAGATCACCTAATAGTGGAAGGGAAGTGGAGAAAGAAATATTTAGGCATATCTATGAAATGAGTAAAAAACACTGAATAATAATCATGGGAGATTTCAACTACTCCCAAATAAACTGGCAAGAAGAGGTAGGGAAAGGAGAAAAGGGAATGGAGTTTTTACAGTGTGTACACGACTCCTTTCTTACCCAGTATGTGAGAAGCCCAACCAGAGAGGAATCACTGCTGGATCTAGTTATAGGAAACAAAGACCAAAGTAATAGATAGGACAAAAGTTAATTTTGAGAGGATGAGAATAGAACTAGGAAAGATAAACTGTAAAAAAAAAGACAAAGAGATAGAACAGCAGTGGGAAATATTTAAAAAGGTGATCAAGAAAGTTAAAGAGAAATATATTCTCCTAAAAAACAAGAACAAACTAACCAATAATGAAACACCGTGGATGAATAAAGAGATAAGGGTAAAATTGAAACTAAAAGAAAAAGGCATACTCTAAGTACATAGACAATAAAAGAGAGGATGACAAAAGGGAATACAAAGAGGTTAGGAAAAAAGTCAAAAAAAATTAGGAGAGCAAAGAGGAACTACGAAATTAAATTATCAAGGAATATAAAAAGAAATAGTAAAGTATTTTACAGACACATAAATAACAAAAGGAAAATCAAAATAGGGATAAGGCCACTAAGGGATGCACAAGATAAACTCACAGGTAATGAGTTACTTTGCCTTACTATTTTACCAGGGAGACGAACAAAGTGGGCATGACATTAGAAGAAGAGATCAAAAAAGATATAAAGATATTTAGGATAGAAAGGAGGGAAATAATTGATAAACTAATTAGACTTAGAGAGGATAAAACTTCTAGTCCGGATGGATTGCATCTGCGCATATTAAAGTTAGGGAGGAGAGAGCAGAGGCACTATTACAAATATATAAAAATTCATTAGAAAAGGGAACAGTGCCAGAGGACTGGCGGACAGCTAATGTGATTCCCATATTTAAAAAGGGAGATAGAACAAGTCCAGGAAACTATAAACCGGTTAGTTTAACGTTGGTGGTCAGAAAGATAATAGAATCCTTACACAAAGATGTAATAGAAAAACATAGAGAAAATGAAAATAAAATAAAGAGTAGTCAGCGCGGATTTCAGGAGGGAAAGTCATGCTTGAACAATCTTACTGAATTCTTTAAAGAGTAGACAAGGTTAATGTAGTAGATACAATATGTTTGGATTTTCAAAAAGCCTTCAATAAGGTACCGCATTGTAGACTCATGGCTAAGGTCAGAGAATGTGGAGTCAGGGGACAGGTAGCAGAATGGATAGCAAGTTGGCTACAAAACAAAAAACAGAGAGTAAGGGTTAAGGGTAGCCACTCAGACTGGCAAAAGGTGGGAAGTGGTGTTCCACAGTGATCGGTGCTGGGACCACTGTTCATAATTTACATTAACGACTTGGACTTGGGAAACGGAAGCACATTTCAAAATTTGCAGACAACACCAAATTGGGAGTGTAGTTAATACAAAGGAAGAATGCGTCAAAATGCAAGAGGACATTAATAAACTTGTAGAATGGGCATGTAATTGGCAAGTGAATTTCAATACAGATAAATGTAAGGTGGTGCATTTTGGTAGGAAGATTAAGGAGGCCACATACTCCTTGGAAAATAAGAGTCTAAATGGGGTAGAGGAGCAAAGGGATCTGGGGCTATAGATAAACGAATCACTAAAAGTAGCAACGCAGGTTAATAAAGCCATAAAAAAGGCAAACCAAGCACTGGGGTTCATTTCTAGAGGAATATAATTGAAAAGCAGAGAAGTTATGTTAAACTTGTATAGAACCTTGGTTAGACCATACCTGGAGTATTGTGCACAGTTCTGGTCTCCATACTGTAAAGAGGATATAGAGGCATTAGAGAAGGTGCAAAAAAGATTCACAAGAATGATACCAGAAATGAGGAAAGGCTGAACAGGCTGGGGCTATTTTCTCTAGAAAAGAGAAGGATGAGGGGTGACCTGATAGAGGTCTTTGAGATAATGAAAGGGTTTGATAAGGTAGACATAGAGAAAACGTTTCCACTTGTGGGGAAGTCAAAAACTAGAGGTCATAAATATAAGATAGTCACTAATAAATCTAATAGGGAATTGAAGAGGAACTTCTTTATCCAAAGAGTGGTAAGAATGTGGAACTCGCTACCACAAGGAATACTTGAGGCAAATAGCATAAATGCATTAAAGGGGAAGCTAGATAAGCACATGAAGGAGACAGGAAGATAAGGGTATCCTGATAGGGTTAGATAAAGAGGGATGGGAGGAGGCTCGTGTGAAGCATAAACGCCGGCATAGACCAGTTGGGCCAAATGGCCTCTTTCTGTGCTGTAGATGTAACTCGATGTAACTTTCAGTGCAAGTTACCGTACTTCACCAACTTCAATGACAAAGGGTTTTAGCAATGTCCATCACCTCATTCCAGCTACAAGAGGTCCACACAGTATTAAATTCCATTTTAAGAGAATTGGGGCGCTAAATTGGGCCGTGTAGCGCCCGTTGTTTCGGCACGACACGGCCTCTCCGACATCCAAGATGGCGTCTTGGATGCACACACATGTTTCCTGCATGACATGCGCCAGAAGCCATCTTGCCGCACCTCTAGCCAAGCTGTTCCAGTACAGCTACAACACTGGCGTCTACCCAACAATGTGGAAAATTGCCCAGGTATGTCCTGTCCACAAAAAGCAGGACAAATCCAATCCAGTCAATTACCGCCCCATCAGTCTACTCTCAATCATCAGCAAAGTGATGGAAGGTGTCGTCGACAGTGCTATCAAGCGGCACTTACTCACCAATAACCTGCTCACCGATGCTCAGTTTGGGTTCTGCCAGGACCACTCGGCTCCAGACCTCATTACAGCCTTGGTCCAAACATGGACAAAAGAGCTGAATTCCAGAGGAAAGGTGAGAGTGACTGCCCTTGACATCAAGGCAGCATTTGACTGAGTGTGGTACGAAGGAGCCCTAGTAAAATTGAAGTCAATGGGAATCAGGGGGAAAACTCTCCAGTGGCTGGAGTCATACCTAGCACAAAGGAAGATGGCAGTGGTTGTTGGAGGCCAATCATCTCAGCCCCAGGACATTGCTGCAGGAGTTCCTCAGGGCAGTGCCCTAGGCCCAACCATCTTCAGCTGCTTCATCAATGACCTTCCCTCCATCATAAGGTCAGAAATGGGGATGTTCGCTGATGATTGCACGGTGTTCAGTTCCATTCGTAACCCCTCAGATAATGAAACAGTCCGAGCCCGCATGCAGCAAGACCTGGACAACATCCAGCCTTGGGCTGGTAAGTGGCAAGTAACATTCACGCCAGACAAGTGCCAGGAAATGACCATCTCCAACAAGAGAGAGTCTAACCACCTCCCCTTGACATTCAACGGCATTACCATCGCTGAATCCCCCACCATCAACATCCTGGGGGTCACCATTGACCAGAAACTTAACTAGACCAGCCATTTAAATACTGTGGCTACAAGAGCAGGTCAGAGGCTCGGTATTCTTTGATGAGTGACTCACCTCCTGACTCCCCAAAGCCTTTCCATCATCTACAAGGCACAAGTCAGGAGTGTGATGGAATACTCTCCACTTGCCTGGATGGGTGCAGTTCCAACAACACCCAAGAAGCTCAACACCATCTAGGTCAAAGCAGCCCATTTGATTGGCACCCCATCCACCACCCTAAACATTCACTCCCTTCACCACCGGCGCACTGTGGCTGCAGTACGTACCATCCACAGGATGCACTGCAGCAACTCGCCAAGGCTTCTTCGACAGCACCTCCCAAACCCGCGACCTCTACCACCTAGAAGGACAAGAGCAGCAGGCACATGGGAACAACACCACCTGCACGATCCCCTCCAAGTCGCACACCATCGTCGCTGGGTCAAAATCCTGGAATTCCCTTCCTAACAGCACTGTGGGAGAACCATCACCACACGGACTGCAGCAGTTCAAGAAGGCGACTCACCACCACCTTCTCAAGGACAATTAGGGATTGACAATAAATACCAGCCTCGCCAGCGACGCCCACATCCCATGAACGAATAAAAAAAAATAGGAGTTTGCGCAGGCGCAGATAACGAACGCTGGAATCATGTAAAGTACGGAGAAAATGGCTTCAATCAGTGCGAACCCTGATTTAAAGTGATAGACACCATTTTGGGACCCAACGCTCAACTCAACACACAATCTTAACCCCGACCATCTGAACGTGTCTTAGAGTGCCTGGAGGACCCCCCTCACCAGCGCTATTTAAAAGGACCATACAGGATTTACAGGTTAGTGGCTGGATTATTGCTTCTGGCTGCCGAGACATTTGTAACAGTTTTTGGAGGTCTCCTCGACTTGAATACTAGGACGCAGGGACATATTCTAACATTTAGAGGCAGGACATGCAGGAGTGAAGTTAGGAAATGCTTCTACACGCAAAGGGTGGGAGACGTTTGGAACGCTCTTCTGCAGACGGCAGTTGATGGTAGCTTACTTGTGAACGTTAAATCTGAGATTGATAGATTTCTTTGAACCAAGGGTATTAAGGGATATGGGGCTAAGACAGGTATATGGAGTTAGGTCACAGGTCCACCATGATCTCATTGAATGGTGGAACAGGCTCGAGGGACTAAATGCCCACGGCCACTTGCTGCCTCTTGAAATGCGCCACCTTCTCCTGCAAGAAAGCGGGACGTGTGTCTGGGTGATGTGCCTGTCATGGTTGAATAACTACCAGTGTGTGTGGCCTGTGAGTTGTGGGTGGGCGGCTTGAAACAGTGGTAATATGTAAGGGTGAGAGGAAGCATCTGATTGGAAGCGTTAAGTACTGATGGAAAGAGTTTATTGGTATGTGGGGGATGGGGGGTATAGTGCATGGAGCAGTTGGTAGGAGATGCCACTTGACAGTTGACCTCACTCACCTTGACCACTCATGTCAAAGCATTGAACTTCTTCCTGCACTGCATCCATGTTCATGATGCTGTGCGCCTGGCATTGACTTCGTCCCCCGCTGCCTCCCACTGCCTTTTGAGTATATGTCTGGAGGGCCTCTTGCACCGCCCCCCCCCCCCCCCCCCCCCCCTTGGATATAGGATGTCCCTACTTCTGTCCACCTCTTGCACCCAAGGTCTCTAGTGCATCAGCAGAGAACCTTGGTGCACGCACTCTCGTAGGCCTGGTACCAACTCAGATTGGCAGATTGGTGAAGTCTGGCCTGCAGATTGGAGGATGTGGGATTTAGCAGTGCGCAACTTTTATTCAGATGGAATCTGCAACTGTGTTTTACGTGTGTGATGTCTGATCTCTGTTCAGATGCCATGTAGATGCCAAATAACAGGTACCATCTACCTTTAAGAGATTTCTAAGAAACACCCTCCCTTTAAGAGATTGAGCTCCCTCTGGTGGTGGAAAGTGTAAATTGCATTGATTCCACGTTCAAGGCCTGGAAAGGAACGCCAATTGCAGATAACTGCTCCCTTGGGTCCAAACTTGCGTCCTGCCTGCCCAGGGTCTGTTGGGCGCGGGGTGTTAGCGCATCACACTAACATCACCCAGAACGCACCCTTATCGAATTTTTCCCCCTTGGTATTTGGTGAATGATATTTTAAAAGAAAACAGAGAAAGAAAGACTAAATGAATAAGCACGCAGATGTTATGTACAACTTGATGAGTAAAGGTGCCAAAGCTGAATTAAGGAATTGCCCCAGGCTAGGCAATAACAGAAATGTTCTAGTTTTGGGTCCCTGCTTACTTATCATGGGCAACATGATGCTTAGAACATCACCACAGAGGCAGTCTTGGTAAAATTTCAGATATTGGTTCTCCTAATTAATTTGAAGAATTTCCATTTGGAATCTTTTCAGGAGAAGTGATTCATGTCAGGCATCTTCCTAAAGCTATAAGCAGTTGTCTTTCTACTAAAGAGCTATTTTCTAGGCATTCAAAGTTTATTAACATCTTTCTTGTGGTACCAAAAAGACCCAGTGGTTTTAGGATTAATGGAGTCTAAATTACTTAGTGCCCCAAACTGGGTAGGATTCCGGCAGCTCACAATGACCGTGCACCGGAACAGAGAGGCCTGAGAACCAAACTAAATTGTTTCTCGAGCCTCATCAGAATAAATCAGGTGAGCTGCAGGCACCAATGAGGTGCCCCGATGCAACTTGCCTGTGCTAGCCTTACCAATTTTGCCATCCACCAAGGCCCAGAGGTAGGACCAGGGGTGTGAGTAGGGGTCCAGGAGGGGGGGTGAGGGCAGGCCGGCAGCAGCCCACAGCTGTTTTGTGGAGCCAGAAGAAGAGCCGTTTTCCAGCAGCCTTCAGCGGTTCCTTTTAAGAGCACTGGTTAGGCTGCTCAAGACCTGGAAATACCAGCGGAGTTGTGCATCGCAAGTTCAGTCTGAAAAGAGCGCAGGATCCTCATTTCAATATTGATTCAAATACATGTAAAGTAGGACTGGTGCCAACACAGAATGAAGATGAAAATCACCCTAAATGAAGAACCGAATCACAGGATGACTGAAGGGATAAATTGTCTTTCCTAACCTCTACTTTCTTTTCTTATGTTGTAAGAATCCAGGGAAGAGAACCAAATAAAGCATTCCCTTTATTCCTAACAGGGAATAACAAGGCAGCTATACCAATTATGTGTCCAATTCGTTTATTCAGTCAGCGCACAGACCTCTACCAGGGGATGGTTACGTCAGACACTGAGCTTCTAACAGTTTATCGAAAGGCCTATCTAAAGATCTCACAACACTAGCAATGTCTACAGATGTACAAGCACCTCTGTGGCATCATCTATCCTTCAGTTTTCCACAGTATACATTTCTCAGAGATAACCTTTGCACTAGGGCTCAAAGATAAATCTGCCTCATTACGTGGCTGAACGAGTCAACATGCTTTCTGTGCTGAAGGGGAATAATAGCGTTTGGGAAAACACCATCTACCGGAACTACTTAGCCCTAGATGAGTCCCAGATACTTGGTTTTGAGCAGTTTGTTTTGCTAAATAATCCATTTCCCGATGGAGTGCAGTACATTCTGCATTTCAGCAGTCATTCAACGTGCCCAAGGGGATCCCATTAAAATGTGTTAGCTTCTTAAAACGAGCATAAATGTGATCTGAATGTTTTCAGCCTGATTGCAGACTATGGGGTCGAATTCCTCTGGTCACTGTGCTGACATTGTAAATGTGTTCGTGAAGATCTCCTTTGTTTTCAATTTCGAGTGAATGGTAAACACACAAGAAATATCAATCAGAGCAAACCTTCACAAACACGTTTCCAATGTCACTACACAGAGCAAGCGGTGGAATTCTTAATCCTGTCTTTTTGTTCTAATCTCAGTCAACCATTGCTTCTGCATCAGTTCTGCCGAAAAGTCTTCGACATGAAATGTTGACTCTGTTTCTTTCTCCACAGATGCTGCCTGACTTGCTGGGTATTTCCAGCATTTTCTGTTTTTATTTCAGATTTCCAGCAATCGCAATATTTTGCTTTTGAACTATTGCTTCTGTTTTGAATAGAAATTAGTTGTAATTAGTGTAATTCATTGATTCATTATTCTTAATTATACAACATTTATACTGCATGGGGTTGACATCAACCATTAACCCATTTATTTTAAATTATTTATTTTAAATGGGTTAACGCAGTTGTTAAAATAGCTGGCAAAGGAATCTCATACAAACACAATTATTACTGATATTGTACAGTGGGATTTCAACTTATGTTTCATAAAGGAACAAGAGGGTAAATTTTTATTCATAGCAGTCCCATTCACATGTCCGATTTTTCTTTCTCTTTTGTATCGCCAAAAGTTCAAATTACCCCCACTAAATCAAAAAAAAACTATTTTCAAACTAATCATATTTGCACAGGAAAATTACATTGGAACAATACAATTCTTTAATACTGTATGTTAATTCCACACAACATAACCTCCAAACTTCCACAAGATAAGATTTGTGTTTTAAATTATAGGAGAAAGTCTGTCTTCTAATTAACTTGATTTGCAGATGTAAATCAGTCTCTTTCACATAATTCATTAGCATTATCTCTAATAACATGACGTTTACACTCTCCGACTGTCGGAATGATAGGACTTGCACTGTTTGAATAGAATAGGAAAAGCTTGCTTAGATTTTCTCTTGTCCGTTAATTTTGATGAACAAATAGTTGCCGGTAAAAGTATCAGTAGAATTAGTGAACGGAGTAAAATATACCTTGATACTTAGGTCTTAGCCACTCTGCAAATATATTCTTTTGTTTATTTTAAGGGTTAATGGGCTGGATTCTCCTCCAATTGACAGGTTAGTGGGAAAACAGTTCTTTTCCTCAACCTGCTGGTTTTCCCTCCCAGGGCCCTTGTTAGTCTTCCAGCCCATGTTTGGAGCGGGAACACCACTCCCCGCAGGTTTACCACTGCTGGGGATGGGGGTGGGGGGTGGGGGGAAGATTCATCGCTGCAGCATTTAAAAGGCTGCCACCATTTAAAGGGGCATGTGTATTTCTGGTGAGTGGGAGACAGAAGTGACCACTATATCAGAGAGAACAACAGCTTCAGGGTTTCAGCAACTGGAAGGGCCCCACAGATGCAACTGTGGAGGTCGTTTTGACAGAAGAGAGGGCCAGAAGAGTAAGACTGTTGGGGAACTGAAGATGTTGGGGACATAATTCGCTCACTCCGCTGTCTCCTCAAACTTTTACGTTTGAGTAATGGCGCACGCCATCGACGCATCTTTACTACGCTGCAAGTTTCCGGCAAATTCTGGCCCAATGCCAATATTCAAGATTAGATTGGATTGTTGGATGAAGGAAAGCGGAATGAAGGGATATGGAAATAGGGCAGATAAATGTGATTAAGACTATTTGCTCGTGTGGAGGGCAAAAGCCAACACAGACTAGTTGAGCCAATGACCCGTTTCCGTGTTGTAACTTCTATGTCTATGTACCTACTGACAGTGTATTCTCCTATCTTTATGGAAGGTGGATTGAAAAGCACCTTAGTGAGAGGAGGTATGATTACAACCAACAAACTGGTTTACTTTAAATAGAATACTTGAATGAACAGAATATAATTTTCCAGTGAGATACCTATATTTACTTCTGCTGCTCATCCCAAAAAAAAACAATGAACCATGCATCTCTGCTGCCGTTCTTTGTGGAAACTCACTTACAAGCTAGCTGTCCCTAAGGTTATAAGCAGTAAGGGATCACTTTACCATTCTAATCAACATTCTAAATGGCTTGTGTAGCTCAGGAGTTAACCCTCTGTAAGCTGAATCTAACCTTCATAGTAATAAAATTAATTAACACAAAATCCCTTAAAGGCCATATAGATAAAAGTCTCAAAGTAATAAACACCTCACACCATTGTGTTGGGAAGTGTCTAGTCCTAGACACTTGGCAGGGTTTGTCTGGCATAAGCCTTCCCCTCAGGTTGTGAATACAAGGAGATAAAAACAGAGACACGGACTAACAGTGAAGCTTTTAGACAGAACACTGCTGGGGCAGGCTGTCACCCAGACTCAGACACAGGAGTATAGTTAGAAGTCAAGTAAGACCCGCAGATGTGGGGACGAATAGCATATTCATTATTTTGTATTATTCTACAAAGGTAAGTTGAACAATTGGATTAAGCGAGTCCGATCATAACTGTTGCTCTATATGTTCACTTGCTTCCTGCGAAATAAAGCAGCTTAACAATTTGCATCTGGCCTTATTATACCAAATGTTTTCTCGGCCCACCTTCAAAAAGATCAGAAAGATGCATGTGAGGACATGTGCAAAGATACGACATCCAGTTTGTATGTAAAAGGGGATGCATTGTTACATCCCCTGGGTTACGCCAATATATAATTGGATATTGGAGAGTATGGACACATTGCTAAATGTAAACTGCTTAGGCCACTTACAAGAATTACCAGTACTACTGTACCTGAGAGAATATGTAACAAAAAATAACAGAAGAGTGAAGCCAAACAGCATATTGAGCGCATCCTTCCGTAGAAATCTCCGGCTCCCCCATCACAGCATCTAACTGCCTTTCGAATGATTCCAGAAATTTTGCTCCCATTGCATTACCCAGAAGATCATTCCATTAATTGAATCCTTTTTGTACAAAGTAATCTTTCCAGACAATAAACTTGAACTTGTCTTTTACTAGTTTGTATTTACATCCTCATGTCCTCATAATATCATAATAGGTACAGCACAGGAGGAGGCCATTCGACCCATCATGCCTGTGCCAGCTCTTTGAAAGAGCTATCCAATTAGTCCCATTCTCCTGCTCTTTCCCCATAGCCCTGTAAATTTGTTGTTAGGATACAGAAAGTCCTACCAGAAACAGTGGTGCAAGCAGAATTCACAATATTTTTAACAAAGGGAAGTGGGTTAAATATTTGAAAAAGGAAAATTTCAGTGAGAAAAGGAAGAGCCCTGAGAGGCGGCACAGTCTGCCTCCTGCCTGTAAAATTCTATGATGTACGGTGGTACAAAGAATTAAAATTAAACAGCCAGCCTTAGCTGATCTCGATGAGAAAAGCTTGGATTCCAACAGTCACTCAAATTTGAAAATCTCCCATAATATGCTCAGGAGCTGTTCTGCATGTTTTAACTTGAAATAGTGATTCAAATTAACCTTTTCTATTCCAATTAGTCTCTTAAGATTCCCTCTAATTTGCCTTCTTTCAAGGCTGAAGAGTCTTGTAACTCAGTTATCTGATATGAAAACATCAACTCCATGTCCCTTCTTTGCACTGCTTACTCGGCTTTGTTGTTTGGCCTTGTGCCTGGGTGGCCAGAACTAATATGCAGTACTCACGCCGAAGTCTGATCAGAGCATTAAATAAGGTCAGTATGACAGTCTCAGTCTTAAACTCTATTGATTTGGCAATATAGCTCAGCATTCTGTTTGCTATGTTGATTGCTGCTTTGCAATAATTGAACATGGTTAGTATTTAGTCTATTATTCTCAGGTCTCTCTCAACCTCTCTCCTAGCTTGTTGACACCATTCATTAGCAATGAAGAAGTTGCGCTTATACATCACCTTTTATGACCTCAGGATATTGCAAAGTACTTCACAGCTAATGAACTACTTTTTGAAGTATAGTTACTGTTGTAAAGTAAGGAAACACAGCGGCCAATTTACACACAGCAAGGTTCCACAAACAGCAATGAGATAAAGGAGCCTATAATCTGTTTTAATGGTATTGGTTGAAGAATAAATGTTGGCTAGTATACCGAAAATATAACAACAGTGTTAAAATTGCTGGTACATGACAGTAGTTTTACACCTATAATTTTAGGCCACTGGTTTTGTGACACTTAAATTAACCAATCATGGTTTTACATGATCAGCAAAATATGCACATTTATGCAAAACATCTTTCCCATCCTCTATTCACAGTGTAGAAACACCGTCAGCATAGTTCTCTCCATCGCTGTAACAAGGTTAATAAATTTTAACAACATCTAAATATTTTAATCAAAATTAACTATAATATCTATATCATTTAAGATGCAGGAAGTTACTTATCGATATGTAAATCTCTTGACAATAGCAAAAGAACACACCACATCATTCTGCTTGCTCCAATGCCACAACAGTATACAAAATTTAACCTAACTCTAGAATGTTATCTTTTGTTATTTGGGCATTTAAACAATAACATAAAATATCACTGTATTACACTTCACATCCAGAAGATTACTCTGCATTAAATGGTTCCTGCGCCCTTAATGTTGAATTCATATCCAGCACAAATTGCCCATTTCAGGAATACACAGAGGAAGGCTCACAAAATTCACCCTCTAAATTTAGCTTTACCCCACTGTCTCCCAGTTCCCTACGTGGGAAATGAAGGTAAAACTAGCTAAGTTCGATATTCTAACTTTTAATTTACATGATGTGGAGATTCCGGTGATGGACTGAGGTTGACAAATGTAATCAATCTTACAACACCAGGTTATAGTCCAACAATTTTATTTGAAAATCACAAGCTTTCGGAGGCTTCCTCCTTCGTCAGGTGAATGTGGAAATCCTTGAACCTTTCGCATTTATATTCAGAGAACAATACCTGGTGATTACAGATAATCTTTCCAACTGCCCGTTGTCAAGGCAATCAAAGTGTTCAGACAGAGAGGTGTTACCTACAGGACCACCGAATATACAAACGGCCAGAACACAAAACAGAGAGAGAGAGGGAGAAACATCCGAAAGGAAGAGAAAGACAGAAAATGACCCGTTGAATTAAAAACAGATAACTTTTATTCGCTGGTGGGGTTACGTGTAGCGTGACATGAACCCAAGATCCCGGTTGAGGCCGTCCTCATGGGTGCGGAACTTGGCTATCAATTTCTGCTTGACGATTTTGCGTTGTCGTGTGTCTCGAAGGCCGCCTTGGAGTACGCTTACCCGAAGATCGGTGGCTGAATGTCCTTGACTGCTGAAGTGTTCTCCGACTGGAAGGGAACCCTCCTGTCTGACGATTGTTGTGCGGTGTCTGTTCATCCATTGTCGCAGTGTCTGCATGGTCTCGCCAATATACCATACTCCGAGGCATCCTTTCCATGTTCTCCGCAGCCTTCAACATGTCATCGATGACGACGAACACCTCGCCAAGGCCATCCCCACACCTCCACTACTCGCCTTTAAACAGCCACCCAACCTCAAACAGACCATCGTTCACAGCAAATTACCCAGCTTTCAGGAGAACAGCATCCACAACACCACACAACCCTGCCACGGCAACCTCTGCAAGACATGCCAGATCATCGACACAGATACCACCATCACACGAGAGGACACCACCCACCAGGTACATGGTTCATACTCCTGTGACTTGGCCAACGTTGTCTACCTCATACGTTGCAGGAAAGGATGCCCCGGAGCATGGTACATTGGCGAGACCATGCAGACACTGTGACAACGGATGAACGGACACCGCGCAACAATCGCCAGACAGGAGGGTTCCCTCCCAGCCGGGGAACACTTCAGCAGTCAAGGACATTCAGCCACCGATCTTCGGGTAAGTGTACTCCAAGGCGGCCTTCGAGACACACGACAACGCAAAATCGTCGAGCAGAAATTGATAGCCAAGTTCCGCACCCATGAGGACGGCCTCAACCGGGATCTTGGGTTCATGTCACGCTACACGTAACCCCACCAGCGAATAAAAGTTATCTGTTTTTAATTCAACGGGTCATTTTCTGTCTTTCTCTTCCTTTCGGATGTTTCTCCCTCTCTCTCTCTGTTTTGTGTTCTGGCCGTTTGTATATTCGGTGGTCCTGTAGGTAACACCTCTCTGTCTGAACACTTTGATTGCCTTGACAACGGGCAGTTGGAAAGATTATCTGTAATCACCAGGTATTGTTCTCTGAATATAAATGCGAAAGGTTCAAGGATTTCCTGACATTCACCTGACGAAGGAGGAAGCCTCCGAAAGCTTGTGATTTTCAAATAAAATTGTTGGACTATAACCTGGTGTTGTAAGATTGTTTATATTTTAATTTACAAGCAGCTGTTCTATACATGAAGATTGTTGTAGGTACCAGACTATTCTGTGTTTATTTTTTGAGCATAACACCAAAAAACAATGTGCGGTGATACAGAAGTAGCTGGAATTTCCTTCAAAATTAAGCTAGATACTGAAATGAAAATAAATATTACTAGACCAAGTACACGGTCCGCCCAGTGTACAGCCTGACATACAGAAAATCTTTCTGGAATAATGATGTGGAGATGCCGGTGATGGACTGGGGTTGACAATTGTAAACAATTTTACAACACCAAGTTATAGTCCAACAAATTTATTTTTAATTCCACAAGCTTTCGGAGGCTTCCTCCTTCATCACCTGACGAAGGAGGAAGCCTCCGAAAGCTTGTGGAATTAAAAATAAATTTGTTGGACTATAACTTGGTGTTGTAAAATTGTTTACAATTTTCTGGAATAAGAGTTTGTTTTTATTCATTCTCAGGCAAGGCCAGCATTTATTGCCCATCCCTAGTTGCCCTGAGAAGGTGGTAGTGGGCTGAGTAGCAGTTTGATACAACTGAGTGACTTGCTAGGCCACATCAGAGGGCAGTTTCAGAGTCAACCACATTGGTGTGGGACTGGAGTCACATATAGGTCAGATCAGTTAGGCTTTTACAACAATCCAACAGCTTCATGGTCACTTTACTAACACCAGCTTTTTATTTCCAGAATTTGTAAACTGAATTCAAATTCTTAAACTACCATGGTGGGATTTGAACTCATGACAAATACTAGTCCAGTAACATAACTACTACACTACTGTAACCAGGTACTTCTGTTTGATACATAGGGATTTTCCACATACCACTTTCCCTGGATTGCTCCTTTAACTATGTACACGCTGCTGTAGCATTGGCTCTGCATGGTTGGGGTTGAAATTTTTCTGTGGAGTAGATTTTAACACATCACGAAAATTACTTGCTACCCCTTATATACCGGCGCCAGGCATATGTTGTCAGACTAGATGAGCCAACTACCCTTACTGTTTTCCATAATGACCGGAGACAATAAGTAATTTGTTATCTTGTTTCAGACTTCCAGCAATCATTCACACCTGCAATTGTGAAGGACTAAAGTCATTCATACCCAGCATGAGGTAGTCTGGTAAGAACCCACTCTTGACAGGGTAGTGGCTGGTTTAATTGACTGACTCTACTGACCAATCCCTGAATTGGGTAGTCAGAGGGACAACCCCCTCCCACTTCCAGTGCTCAGAAGTGGAAAAAAGGTGAGAAAAATATATGTGCAGGTAGTTCCACAAAAAAGGCTGCCAATTGAGGCAGGAAGGAGGCAAGAAGCTGGCTTAGGATTATATCGATGCTCATATTTCTGAGAAAAAGATTATCCAAGGAAAGTAATTGACAAGGAAGGACTAATTAAGTTGTATTAGGGTGAGATTGGCTATAACCGTTACTCTGAATGTTCAGTTGCTATGTGTAAAATAAAGCAGCTTAACAATTTATATCCAATCTCATCTTACTAACGTGTAAATCAGTTTGCTTCCTGAAAGATTGGAGTAGTGCACATGAAGACACATGTGAAGAACACAATCTCTAGTTCATATCACAAAGGGGTTCTAGTCATACACCCCCAGGTTATTCTATTGTATAATTAGATATTTTTTTTTTAGATATTGAACAGTACAGGTGAATTTGTGAACATAAGAGGCTCGGGGTCCGCTTACAGGAGTGACTAACATTGCTGGACCCAAGCAAATATCTACGGCAAACCCGAAATTTGTGACAATGCCTCAATATCAATAAACATTCAACAATGAAGAGTACTGGGTGTAAGCTGTAGATTTAAACCTTTTTTGCTTCCAAAAAAGAAGTTAAGAGGGTGTGCTGTTTGAAGTGCACTTTAATGATAGGTTAAGCCTAGAATAATACTTCAAGTTGACCCAGAAAAGTTGGTCTAGAGATCATAACTTTAAATTTGTGCAGAACAGTTTTAAAGCATGCACTAGGGAAAATGTATTTACTCAAAGAATAATAAATATTTGTAACAATATGCCACACATTTTTATACTCATGCTGAATTTTCACTACAATAACCAATAGGAGCAATCCCCCCTCCCCCCCCAGCTATCTTGATGGTTATATTGAGTAAAGTCAACAATGAAGTTCACAGAACTGTACCTCTAATAGTGGATCACAGATTGTGTGCCCAACGTGCAAGTATTATTGTTAGCCTCTATTCTCCTACTAGTTAATAGGCAGAACTTCTAAGGTTATTGCGTAAGGGAGATTTCATAGATTGCACAAGGGTAATTTCATAGATTACCTTCAAATACACATGAGGACATCTGTAAAGCTGTCTTTGTGGAACAATGTCAACACATTTACCACACACTGCTTTCTTGACCTAACTTCCTCCAGGGATCACAGATTTGCTGGACTGGCCTTGTCTTCAGTCTGGCATAGACTTCCCAATGGTAAATGGCAGAAACCCGAGTGTAAAAGAGAAAAATAGATTAGGAAGTTCAGCAGAATAATCCTCATTCTCCTGCACACCATCTCCCTTTCTCTGTGACTGCTGAAAGAGTGGGATTCAAATAACTGCTGATATAGAGCAACTTGGAGAAATTTTCAAGTTGATTACCAATATAGTACACTACACTCAAAGCGGGTATGTCTGCTTCAATTGCAGTTGCATCTACCTCAGTTACCTCTAGAAGCATAGCTGAGGTTAAAAGTCATCAGGTTAGGATAAATAATCGTAATTACATTATATGTATGTGTGTAGCACTTTTTTTGTCAGAAAAACTGACTCATGTTGGAAGCAACAACAGAAAGAAAATTGCTGCTTATTTTGTCCTTTTAAAAACATTCTTTTTATCCCCCACTTTGAGTTCTTTTTTTTCTTACTGTTTTAGGTCATTAAAACCATTCCTCTCATCATTAAAAGAGTTCTTAAGTCATGAAATACCAGCACTAACTTTCGGCGGTGAGTTTAATTCGTATTTAGGGCGCAAATCCAGCAATGTCTTGAAACTCGTGGGGAGGTTGGCGATGAGATCCTGTTTTTGCAAGGCTAGTCCTCCTCCATGTTGAGCACCACTTGGAGCAAGCACTGAGGGTAGCAAGGGCACAAAATGTACTCTGGGTGGGGGACTTCAATGTCCATCACCAAGAGTGGCTCGGTAGCACCACTACTGACCGAGCTGGCCGAGTCCTGAAGGACATAACTGCTAGACTGGGCCTGCGGCAGGTGGTGAGCGAACCAACACGAGGGAAAAACTTACTTGACCTCGTCCTCACCAATCTACCTGTCGCAAATGCATCTGTCCATGACAGTATTGGTAGGAGTGACCACCGCACAGTCCTCGTGGAGATGAAGTCCCGTCTTCGCACTGAGGACACCATCCAACGTGTTGTGTGGCACTACCACCGTGCTAAATGGGATAGATTCAGAATGGATCTAGCAGCTCAAAACTGGGCATCCATGAGGCGCTGTGGGCCATCAGCAGCAGCAGAATTGTATTCCAGCACAATCTGTAACCTCATGGCCCGGCATATTCCTCACTCTACCATTACCAACAAGCCAGGGGATCAACCCTGATTCAATGAGGAGTGTTAGAAGAGCATGCCAGGAGCAGCACCAGGCGTACCTAAAAATTAGGTGCCAACCTGGTGAAGCTACAACTCAGGACTACATGCATGCTAAACAGCGAAAGCTACATGCGACAGAGCTAAGCGATTCCACAACCAACGGATCAGATCAAAGCTCTGCAGTCCTGCCACATCCAGTCGTGAATGGTGGTGGATAATTGAACAACTAACGGGAGGAGGAGGCTCTGCAAACATCCCCATCCTCAATGATGGCGGAGTCCAGCACGTGAGTGCAAAAGACAAGGCTGAAGCGTTTGCAACCATCTTCAGCCAGAAGTGCCGAGTAGATGATCCATCTCAGCCTCCTCCCGATATCCCCACCATCACGGAAGCCAGTCTTCGGCCAATTCGATTCACTCCACGTGATATCAAGAAACGGCTGAGTGCACTGGATACAGCAAAGGCTATGGGCCCCGACAACATCCCAGCTGTAGTGCTGAAGACTTGTGCTCCAGAACTAGCTGCGCCTCTAGCCAAGCTGTTCCAGTACAGCTACAAAACTGGCATCTACCCGAAAATGTGGAAAATTGCCCAGTTATGTCCTGTCCACAAAAAGCAGGACAAATCCAATCCGGCCAATTACCGCCCCATCAGTCTACTCTCAATCATCAGCAAAGTGATGGAAGGTGTCGTCGACAGTGCTATCAAGCGGCACTTACTCACCAATAATCTGCTCACCGATGCTCAGTTTGGGTTCCGCCAGGACCACTCGGCTCCAGACCTCATTACAGCCTTGGTCCAAACATGGACAAAAGAGCTGAATTCCAGAGGTAAGGTGAGAGTGACTGCCCTTGACATCAAGGCAGCATTTGACCGAGTGTGGCACCAAGGAGCCCTAGTAAAATTGAAGTCAATGGGAATCAGGGGGAAAACTCTCCAGTGGCTGGAGTCATACCGAGCACAAAGGAAGATGGTAGTGGTTGTTGGAGGCCAATCATCTCAGCCCCAGGACATTGCTGCAGGAGTTCCTCAGGGCAGTGTCCTAGGCCCAACCATCTTCAGCTGCTTCATCAATGACCTTCCCTCCATCATAAGGTCAGAAATGGGGATGTTTGCTGATCGCTGCACAGTGTTCAGTTCCATTCGCAACCCCTCAAATAATGAAGCAGTCCGAGCCCGCATGCAGCAAGACCTGGACAACATCCAGGCTTGGGCTCATAAGTGGCAAGTAACATTCGCGCCAGATAAGTGCCAGGAAATGACCATCTCCAACAAGAGAGAGTCTAACCACCTCCCCTTGACATTCAACGGCATTACCATCGCCGAATCCCCCACCATCAACATCCTGGGGGTCACCATTGACCAGAAACTTAACTGGACCAGCCATATAAATACTGTGGCTACTAGAGCAGGTCAGAGGCTGGGTATTCTGTGGCGAGTGACTCACCTCCTGACTCCCCAAAGACTTTCCACCATCTACAAGGCACAAGTCAGGAGTGTGATGGAATACTCTCCACTTGCCTGGATGAGTGCAGCTCCAACAACACTCAAGAAGCTTGACACCATCCAAGATAAAGCAGCCCGCTTGATTGGCACCCCATCCACCACCCTAAACATTCACTCCCTTCATCACCGGCGCACTGTGGCTGCAGTGTGCACTATCCACAGGATGCACTGCAGCAACTCACCAAGGCTTCTTCGACAGCACCTCCCAAACCCGCGACCTCTACCACCTAGAAGGACAAGAGCAGCAGGCACATGGGAACAACACCACCTGCACGTTCCCCTCCAAGTCACACACCATCCCGACTTGGAAATATATCGCCGTTCCTTCATCGTCGCTGGGTCAAAATCCTGGAACTCCCTTCCTAACAGCACTGTGGGAGAACCGTCACCACACGGACTGCAGCGGTTCAAGAAGGCGGCTCACCACCACCTTCTCCAGGGCAATTAGGGATGGGCAATAAATGCTGGCCTCGCCAGCGACGCCCACATCCCGTGAATGAATCAAAAAAAAAATTAGTGGTGGAGCGATGCAAATCCTCCTGTAATTTGTGACGATTCACAATATACGGTGTATCTCTTCCTCGCCACAAATTGCTGGGTTTTTTGCCCCACTTCAGCAAATTCTGGCCCAGAGTTTAATCAAGTTTAACATCTGTAGCAATTGTAACTGCCTGACTAATGTAAGGGATCCATTTGATTTCATTTCCCATCAGATGAAACCTGCCTTTGGTATCCCAGAAAAGAGCTGGAAGTTTTACATGAGCATTTTATATTCCCATTTTGTTGTCCTTGTCCACACTGAAAAGGGATTCCACGGTGTCAATTCTCTCTTTAACATTCAAACATTAGCCTGGAATTTCCTTGGGGGTTCTTCCGATCTCCCACCGTAACTTCGGCGGACGCCCCGTAGAATTGGCGTAAACAAGATACAGCAAGAGAAATTCTACCTTACAGACTCACTTACAAGATTCTGCAAAGAACTGCTACATTTTGGGATATTTATTTTTTGGAACAGTTTAAATATTGTGGGAGTCAAATATTGTACTGTGGTTACGTGCTCTATTTTGCTTTTTTGCTTCTGAACTGCTGGTTCCTTAGCTTTATTTTGCTACTGTGTTGGTCCTGAACAGATTTCCACTTTCCCATTGGCCAAAGCCCATTTCTCCACTGCTCTGGATCTTATAGTGACCTCCAATGTCGCCGCTGTTTTCACCTTGGTCCGTCCTCCTATTCCTCTGGCACCTTCTCCTCCTTTGAGCAACTCACCTTGTTCCACCCCTCTCGCCCCTCCTTTAAAATCCTCATTCTTTACCACTCACCCAAGCCCCACCCCAAGTTTCTCACCGAGATATCCTCACTCCTTTCCTCCCTCAGGCTCTGCACTGAGCGACTCCTCATCCTCGGTGATTTCAACCTCCATCTCAACTCATCTTGCCCTCTTTACTCTGAGTTCACTGCCCTCCTATCCTCCATTAACTTCTGCCTTCATATAAACTCTCCTACCCATGCTCATAGCCACCCCTTCAACCTTGCCATCTCACTTGACCTCTCTACTCCAATCATCTCAATCACAGACAGGACCATCTCTGATCAATTCCTTGCATCCCTCACCACTCTTCTAATCCTACTTCCTTCCATTCCCCCCCCCTGAAAAAAACTCTCCCCAACTCACTTACAATGGCACTTTCAAATTCCCAACTGTCTCGCCTTTGGCCCTCCGTTCACCACGATACTTCTGCAGTAATACAATCTGCTCAATCACACCCTCACCTTCACCTTTGATGTCTTTGTCCCCAGTAAAACCTTTATTCTCTCTCGCACCCTGGTCGCTCCCCCCAGTACAGCCCTCATCTCCGCTCCCTTAAGCACAAGGGCGCAGATGAACATATACCGCACCCAACTGGTCTAGCCATCCGAAGCCAGATCTGCCTGAACCACATCAAGCACTATCAGGCCCTGCTGTCCACTAACAAAACTTATCACTACTTCAGGATTATCCTGGAATGCAAAGATAACTCCAGGCTTCTTTTCTCCACTACCAACCATCTTCTTAAACCCATCTTCCCTGCCCCACCACCCTCACCTCCAACAATAAGTTCAAGGAGCTCATGGACTTCTTTTTCACTAAGATTGAGACCATCCGTTCAGCTGCCTCTGCTGCATCCCTCCTTTCCTCTAGCCCACCAAGCCTAACTTACCGCAAAATTACCCCCTGCCCTAGCCCTGAACCTGCAGCTTTCTCTAGTTTCTCTCCTATCTCTCCTCATGCCCTCTCCAAGCTTATCTCATCCATGAGACCACCTCCTGCACTATCCACCCTATTCCCACTAAACTGCTGACCACCCAACGCCTCTTCCTGGCCCACATGTTAGCTGATATTGTTAATGGTTCCCTCTCCTCAGGTAGCGTCCCCCTCCATTTCAAATCTACCATCACCCCCTCCTCAAAAAACTCACCCTTGACTCCTTTGTGTTTGTAAACTACCACCCCATCTCCGATCTCCCTTTCCTCTCCAAAGTCCTTAAGTGTGTTGTTGCCTCCCAAATACATGCCTATCTTTCCCGCAACTCCCTGTTTGAATCCCTCCAATCAGGTTTATGCCCTGCCACAGCACTGAAATGGCCCTAATCAAAGTCACAAATGACATCCTATGTGAATGTGACGATGGTAAACTATCCCTCCTCATCCTTCTCGACCTCTCTGCAGCCTTTGACATGGTTGACCACACCATCCTCCTCTTACACCTCTCCTCTGTTGCCCAGCTGAGTGGGACTGCCGTCGCCAGGTTCTACTCTCACCTATCCATTCATAGCCAGAGAATCTCCTGCAATAGCTTCTCTTCCGCCCTGGCCCTCAGTCATTAATTCCATTCCCCTCGCAAGCCACGGTCTCAACCTGTCTCATCTGTTGCAACCTTGGAGTCTTATTTGACCCTGAGCTGAGCTACTGATTCCATATCATCTCCATCACAAAGACCGCCTACTGCCAACTCTGTAATACCGCCTGTCTCCAACCCTGCCTCAACTCATTTGCTGCTGAAACCACCATCCATGCTTTTGTTACCTCCAGACTCGACTATTCCAACATTCTCCTGGCCAGCCTTTCATCTTCCACTCTCGATCAACTTGAGCTCATCCAAAACTCTGATGCCTGTATCCTAACCCACACCAAGTTCCACTTACCTGTCACCCCTGTGTTCACTGATTTATATTGGCTCCCGGTTCACCAACAGCTTGATTTTCAAATTCTCATCATCATGCATGTTCAAATCCCTCCATGGCCTCGCTCCTCCCTATCTGTTAGGACCGACTGAACCATGTTCAACTGCTGTTCACATGGAACCCTTCCCCACTTCAGCCTTCAAAGTTCTCGTTTGAATATTTGCTACTACCACCAAGATCTGCACCTGGGCTTCCATGCTCACCGCAGCAGCCCTCCTATTCATCACGGCCTAGCCCCCGCGGCTCTGCACTGCCGGCGACGGCTCTGGGTATGGGCCCGACGCTCCAGTGCCATCCATTTTCAGGGCTAGTTGTTTGTGACCTCCTCCAGCAACACTTCAACAACTCTACATTCCTCCAACTCTGGTCTCTTGTACCTCCCCTCTTTCTTCACCCCACCATTGACGACCGTGCCTTCAGCCATCTAGGCCCTAAGCTCTGGAATCCCTTCCCTAAGCCTTTCCACCTCAACACCTCTCTCTTCTCCTTTAAGATCCTCCTTAAAACCTACCTCTTTAACTAAGCTATTAGTCACCCATCCTAATATCTCCTTCTTTGGCTCTGCGTCAACTTTTATCTGATTACTCTCCTGTGAAGCCCTTGGGATGTTTTCCTACATTAAAGGCGCTACATAAATACAAGTTGTTGTTGCTATTATCTTTCTTGTAAATAAATTGAACGATTAGTTTTAGCCTGAACGCACAATCTGACAATGTGGTTTATTCCATCATTTGAAACAGCCAAGAAAATGTGCAGGTCAGCCAACGTAACCTCCAGGGCATTAACACAAAGGAAAAAGGATAATTGCTATCCTGTAACAAGTTAATCTACTCCCGTCACATAAGGTCGTGAGTTTTTGTTCATGGTAGATTTTGCCTTTGTGCTGTGAACGTGAGTAAAGAGTGTGGGAGAAAGCCCAAATTATTGCAACTAGTGGCAACTACTATTGCCTGCAGACCAAACAAACTGTTCAAAATTTAAATTAAGAGTAAACGTCCAGAAGGAAACAGCAGTGATAGCGAGTACTTGAAAGTTAGAATTGGCTCATCTGGCAGCAGACAACAAGGTTTACGTGCATCGGCTATTGCTGCTTAAACTGGAGGATGAAAAGCAGCAGTGCAGGTACGAGCCTGAGAAAACAACAATAACAACTTGCATTTATATAGCGCCTTTAACATAGTAAAATGTCCCAAGGCGCTTCACTGGAGCATAATCAGACAAAAAATTTGATGCTGAGCCAAAGTAGATGACATTAGAAAACATGACCAAAAGTTTGGTCAAAGAGATAGGTTTTAAAAGGTAGGTTAGAAAAGGACTAACAGCACCAATACACAGAAGAAGAATGTCAATGCAAATATGAAGCTGAAGATATAATAATAAGATAAATAAAATATAAATAAATATGGTAAATGAAAAATGATAAATGAAGATAAGTAATATCACCCAAATCCTCCCCTGCCTTCGCTCATCTGCTGCTGAAATCCTCATCCATGCTTTTGTTACCTCCAGACTTGTCTATTCCAATGCTCTCCTGGCCGGCCTCCCATCTTTCACCCTGCATAAACTTGAGCTCATCCAATACTCTGCTATCCGTATCTAACTCGCACCAAGTCCCGTTCACCCATTCCCCCCTATGCTCACTGATCCACATTGGCACCCGGTCCAGCAACGCCTCGATTTTAAAATTCTCATCCTCGTGTTGAAATCCCTCCATGTCCTAGCCCCTTCCTGTCTCTTAACCATCTCCATCCCTGCAACCCTCCGAGATCTCGGCGTTCCTCCAATTCTGGCCTCTTGTGCACCACCGATTTCTTTCATCCCACCATTGGTGGCCGTGCTTCAGCTGTCCAGGCCCTAAGCTCTGGAATTCTCTCCCTAAACCTTCCCACCTCTCTCTCCTCCTTTAAAACATTCCTTAAAACCTACCTCTTTGACCAAACTTTTGGTCACCTGTCCTTATATCTCCTTATGTGACTCGGTGTCAAATTTTGTTTGATAATGCTCATGTGAAGCGCCTTGGGATGTTTTACTACGTGAAAGGGAAGTGACTATTCTTCAAAAGTACTTCATTTGTTGTAAAATGCTTTGTGGCATCCTGAGGTTATGAAAGGTGCTATGTAAATACATGTTCTTTCTTTTTTTGTAAATGTGAGTAGTAGTTGTTGTTGTTGTTGTTGTTGATCATGAGTGCAATCATGAAGAGACATAGTGCAGACACAAGGAGGTGCAGTGCCAACACGAGGAGTGCTAGCACCAGCATGAGATGGAGAAAAAGGACAATGGCACCAAATTACATTTGAATTGGCAGGGAAAGGCTTATCATCTATAAGATCGGTGAATGAGAATCCAGTTGATCCAGCCCGTAACTCTGTGCAGAAGAACTTTGTTCCGAATCTTAAGGAAGAGGATGACAAAGATGGCTTCTTGAGAGGATTTTGCATGGTTAGCAAACTACCAATAGGGGGAACAGAAAAGTATGGACAGAAAGGTGGTATTGTGACTCAGTGGTAAAGGGCGTACTGCATTGGTATGAGTAGATCCAACGTGCAGTGCAATTCTCATTGCTTTCGACTTGCTCCCAAAATCTATATGTTGTGGAGAGCTCATGGTTGTAGTCACCAAGAACTGGCGATAGATGATATTACACTTGGAATTGGAGGGGGAAAATGCGACACCTCCTGATAAATTGTGTGAATATCAAGAGATCATTTTCTGTAAGTAGTTGTGATAAAAATGAAGCATTTTTGCCTCTGTTAGATTATTTATTGAATTCTTCCATACTGGTCACAGTACACACAGGGTTAAAAATAATTTCTGTAAATTGATGTTTCAAGGAATATAGAATATACATTACAACCCAGGATGCAAAAGGGTCACTTCAGATGCATTATTTCAAAGAAGTGCTTCTTGACACCTTTCTTCTTAGGTGTCATTCCATTCAATTTGGTCAACTTGACACTTCAGTTGTGCTGACAGGCTGAGAGATGTCTTTGAACATTACTGGAAGTGGCAGCTGTATTTGTGTGGACGAACATCCTGTGTAATCGATAAGCTGTGAATGGCTGTTAATATAATGTGGTTGAGAGCGATACAAGGCTGGAAGTTCCGTGGTGGGGTAACCGTTAGAAACGCGTGAGAGCTGTACTTCCATCAGCTGGTGCAATCCGATCCTATTTTCTTAGGTCAATCTCATTTTAATATTATGGGCAACCTCCCAGCAATTTTTGCGCCCCTCAGAAAATCTCTCCCACAAAAGGCTGTGGATGTTGGGACAATCAAAATTTTCAAGACTGAGATCAATGGATTTTAGTAGATAAGGGTATAGAGCAAAGACAGGCAAATGGAGTTGAGGTACACATGATCTAACTGAATAGGCGGAACAGGCCTGAGGGGCAGAATGGCCTACTCTTTTTTTTTATTCGTTCATGGGATGTGGGCGTCGCTGGCGAGGCCGACATTTATTGCCCATCCCTAATTGCCCTTGAGAAGGTGGTGGTGAGTCGCCTTCTTGAACCGCTGCAGTCCGTGTGGTGAAGGTTCTCCCACAGTGCTGTTAGGAAGGGAGTTCCAGGATTTTGACCCAGCGACGATGAAGGAACGGCGATAGATTTCCAAGTCGGGATGGTGTGTGACTTGGAGGGGAACGTGCAGGTGGTGTTGTTCCCATGTACCTGCTGCTCTTGTCCTTCTAGGTGGTAGAGGTCGCGGGTTTGGGAGGTGCTGTCGAAGAAGCCTTGGTGAGTTGCTGCAGTGCATCCTGTGGATGGTACACACTGCAGCCACTGTGCGCCGGTGGCGAAGGGAGTGAATGTTTAGGGTGGTAGATGGGGTGCCAATCAAGCGGGCTGCTTTGTCCTGGATGGTGTCGAGCTTCTTGAGTGTTGTTGGAGCTGCACTCATCCAGGCAAGTGGAGAGTATTCCATCACACTCCTGACTTGTGCCTTGTCGATGGTGGAAAGGCTTTGGGGAGTCAGGAGGTGAGTCGCTCGCCGCAGAATACCCAGCCTCTGACCTGCTCTTGTAGCCACAGTATTGGGTGCTCATTTCTGGTTGACGGGAAAGGAGAAAGGGGGGAGAGAAATCTTGCTGCAGCATTAAAGTAGGTGCAGCAACTTAAAGGGCCAGGGCAACTATTTTCTATCAGCAAAAATTTGGAGGCTGGTGGTTTCAGGGGGTAACGCACCTAGATTTTATGGGGGTAAATTATCGTGGGGGCCCTCTCACTCGCCGTCCATAACTTCGGTGGAAGAGCCTGGAAAACACGGAAAAATGTTTACAGCGTTTTCCTGCATTGTCCATGACTCTTCCGCCTAAGTTACCGAGCGAGAGAAGCCGCCACAAAATTTCACCCCCTATGATTCTTCACCTGAGGTGTTGTTGGCTGAAACCTAGCAGAGGAGGACACAGCTTTTTGGCACAGAGAGAAGGAGGCCCACAACAGGCTTGGTGGAGGCACAATGGAAGGATGATGACTGCCAGCTCCAGCAACCTCACATGGCTACTCAGTACTGGAGGAAGTTCAATTGCCTCACCAATTAGAAAGAAAGAAAGAACTTGCATTTATATAGCACCTTTCATGACCACAGAATGTTCCAAAGCCATTTACAGCCAATGAGGTGTAGTCACTATTGTAATGTTGAAAACACTGCAGCCAATTGGCGCACAGCAAGGTCGAAAAACAGCAATGAGATAAATGATCAGATAATCTGTTTTCTAGTGATGCTGGTTAAGGGATAAATATTGACCAAAACACTAGGGAGCGCTCCCCTGCTCTTCTTCCAAATAGTGCCATGAGATCTTTTATGTCCACTTGAAAGTGCAGATGGGGCCTAGGTTTAACGTCTCACCCGAAAGACGGCACCTCCGACATTGTAGCACTTCCTCAGTACTGCACTGGAGTGTCAGCCTGGATTACATACTCAAGGCTCTAGAGTGGGACTTAAACCCACAACCTTCAGAGTCAGAGATGAGAGTGCTACCACTGAGCCAAGGTTAGCACAATTAGGCAAGGTAAGAGCAGGCAGCAACACCTTGTGACAATGTAAATAGGAAGCATGTTTCACAATTCACCCTTCCTGTGTTGAACACCATCTACTACTAACCACAAGAGACCATGAGATGCTCCCTCCCTTCCCGACAAGTGCTCCTTCACTCACGACCTAACATATAGGGAAGCAATGATAGAGTTGCACACGTGTTTGCTCATTTCCTGCCCCTAACATCATCTCCTTTAAGGGATGCTTACTGACACCTGGTTTGCAATCCATACGACGCCTTCACACTTTTGCCTCTCTTCTTAAAGGGAAAAACAGTGCACAACCAAAGACAAAGAACTGCCAAAGCTGGAGGAACACTAAACCGCGAGTGTCTCACCTCTTATGTAGGAATCAGTGAGAGGTAAAGTAGGAAGGGAAGTGTCATTGTGCAGCTCAGCTACCCCTGCTAAACTCTCTTCCTTTTCTGCCCTTCGCTGTATGTCCCAGCAAAAAGCAGAGGAAGAGCAGCAAGAGGAACCTGGGCCCTTTGCTCCAGCAGAGGGTGTCAGCCATGGCTCAGTAGGTAGTACTGTCGCTTCTCAGTCAGAAGGTCATGGTTTCAAGCCCCATTCCAGAGACTTGAGCACATTATCAAGGCTGGCATTACTGAGGGAGTGCTATACTCTCAGATGTGCTGTTTATCAAATGGGGACATAACCTTAAGATTAGAGCCAGGCCATTCGGGAGAGAAGTTAGGAAACACTTCTTCACGTAAAGGGTGGTAGAAGTGTGGAACTCTCTCCCACAGAGAGCAGTAGCTGCTAGCTCAATTAATAATTTTAAAACTGAGATCGATAGATTTTTGCTAGCCAAGGGTATTAAGGAATATGGAGCCAAGGCTGGTAAATGGATTTAGGATTCAGATCAGCCATGATCTCGATGAATGGCAGAACAGACTCGAGGGATTGAATGGCCTACTCTTGTTCCTATGTTCCAATGTCCCTATGTTCCTATGAGGTGTTAGACTAAGGCCCCATCTGCTCTCTCAGATGGATGTAAAAGATCCCCCGGTAAGACTTGAAGAAGAACAGGGGATTCTCCCGGTGTCCTGGCCAATATTTATCCCTCAACCAACATCACAAAAACAGATTATCTGGTCACTATCACATTGCTGTTTGTGGGACCTTGCTGTGCGCAATTTGGCTGCCATGTTTACTACATTACAACAGTGACTACACTTCTAAAGTATTTCATTGGCTGTAAAGCACTTTGGGATGTCCTGATGTCATGACAGGCACTATATAAATGCAAGTTCTTTCTTTCTTTCTTTCTTTCTTTCTTCCATGTGTTCAGTCATGTCATCATGGCAGCTCTGGAACAATCTGCACCAGAGGTTCCCCCAACAGAGAAAAGATGTAGCTACTGGCATGGCAGCTACGACATCTTCCATAGATGCCTTGGTTTTCAGAGTAGAGAGGGCGACCTCTCAGAGCTTCAGTTATTTGATTGGAAAAATTTGGTCTGCTTTCCACTGTTCAGTACCAGAGCCCAGTAGTATTGTCCTGGCACTTTTATACATCTTTGGTGATGCTGTCGCTAAGGATAGCAGCAGTTGTGTGCCCTCCTATGAACCTCCTCAGTTGCCTGCACATGTGGTAGAAAGCAACCAGGTCCAGACTGACCTTCCAGCAGCACAGGAGAGAAACACATATACAACTCTTCCATTGCTTCCCTATGTGTTAGGCTGTGAGTCGGGTTTAAAGTGTGATTATATCATCCTTCATCATGGGGACATTCGCTGATGATTGCACAGTGTTCAGTTCCATTCACAACCCCTCAGATAATGAAGCAGTCCGTGCCCACATGCAGCAAGACCTGGACAACTGATAAGTGGCAAGTAACATTCGCGCCAGACAAGTGCCAGGCAATAACCATCTCCAACAAGAGAGTGTCGAACCACCTCTCCTTAACATTCAATGGCATTACCATTGCTAAATCCCCCACCATCAACATCCTGGGGGTCAACATTGACCAGAAACTTAATTGGACCAGCCACATAAATACTGTGGCCACAAGAGCAGGTCAGAGGCTGGGTATTCCGTGGCGAGTGACTCACCTCCTGATTCCCCAGAGCCTTTCCACCATCTACAAGGCACAAGTCAGGAGTGTAATGGAATACTCTCCACTTGACTGGATGAGTGCAGCTCCAACAACACTTAAGAAGCTCGACACCATCCAGGACAATGCAGCCCACTTGATTGGCACTCCATCCACCACCTTAAACATTCACTCCCTTCACCACCAGCGCACCGTGGCTGCAGTGTGTACTATCTACAGGATGCAGTGCAGCAACTCGCCAAGGCTTCTTCGACAGCACCTCCCAAACCCGCAACCTCTACCACCTAGAAGGACAAGGGCAGCAGGCACATGGGAACAACACCATCTGCACATTCCCCTCCAAGTCACACACCATCTCGTCTTGGAAATATATCGCCATTCCTTCATTGTCGCTGGGTCAAAATCTTCGATCTCCCTTCCTAACAGCACTGTGGGAGAACCTTCACCACACGGACTGCAGCGGTTCAAGAAGGCGGCTCACCGCCACCTTCTCAAGGGCAATTAGGGATGGGCAATAAATGCTGGCCTTGTCAGCGACGGCCACATCCCATGAATGAATTTTTAAAAAATTATTGCATAAACTTGGTTTGTACTCCCTTGAGTATAGAAGATTTATGGGTGATCTGATCGAGATGTTTAAAATGTCAAAAGGATTTGATAGTATGGATATAGAGAAACTATTTCTTCTGGTGGGGGAGTCCAGAACGAGGGGACACAATCTTAAAATTAGAGCTAGGCCATTCAGGAGCAAAATCAGGATGCACTTTTTCACACAAAGGGTGGTAGAAATCTGGAACTTTCTCAACAACAATAACTTGTATTATGTAGCGCCTTTAATGTAGTAAAACATCCCAAGGTACTTCACAAGAGCGTAATCAGACAAAAATTGATACCGAGCTGAAAAAGGAGACATTAGGACTGGTGACCAAACACTTGGTCAAAGAGGTAGGTTTTAAGTAGTGTCTTAAAGAAGGTGAAAGAAGTGAAAAAGTAAAGAGGTTTGGGGAGGGAATTCTGGAGCTTAGGGCCTAGAAAGTTGAAAGCACGGCCGTCAGTGGTGGAGCGTAGGAAATGGGGGATGCACAAAAGGCCAGAGATGGAGGAACGTAGGGTTCTCGGAGGGTTATAGGGCTGGAGGAGGTTACAGAGATGGAGGGAGGGGGGCATGGCCATGGAGGGACTTGAACAAGATGACGAGAATTTTAAATTTAAAGCATTGGTGAACCAATGTAGGTCAGCGACCACAGGGGTGATGGTTGAGTGGGACTTGGTGCGAGTTAGGATGTGGGCAACAGAGAATTGGATGAGCTCAAGTTTATGGATGGTGGAGGGTGGCTAGGAGAGCATTGGACTAGTCGAGACTGGAGTGAACAACAGCATGGATGAGGGTTTCAGCAGCAGATGGGTAGAAGCACTGTCGGAGATAGGTGATGTTACTCTCCCCAAAAGGCTATGGATACTGCAACAATTGGAACTTTTAAGACTGAAATCGATAGATTTTTGTTAGGTAAGCGTATCAAGGGATATGGAGCAAAGGCAGGTAAATAGAGTTGAGGTGCAGATCAGCCATGATCTAATTAAATGGTGGAGCAGGCTGAAGGAGCTGAAAGGCCTACTCTTGTTCCTATGCACCTAAATATGCTACATCGATCTGAAAACTTTAGTTTGATCTGTAATAAAAATGCATTTTATTTTTTGTTTCATTGGCTTCATATAGTATGCTGGAAACCGACAGATTAAAAAGATTGTCGAAAACTAATTGGGGACCACAGTCGACTCAATAATCTAGCAATATTCGCCAAAATATGATTCTGCTACTTTGATGAATTAACCTAGCCTGCTGGAGAATTGAGTATAATGGGGGAAGAAAACTGGATATATACTAGGCAAAATGAGCAGCTGTTCCTGCCTAACTTCTGAATTCTCACTTTGTGCTGCATGTGCGCTCATTTGCTTCTGTTCCTTTGAAAGCCATGGCTGAAGATTTTACTTCAGATAAGGAATTCATCATCAGTGGATGTCTGTAAAACCTGAGAGGCTCCCAATCATCAGTGCTGCTTTGACAGTTACAGAGAACATGCCTGAGTCAACTAATAGATGGAAAGTGAATTGAGCAAATCAAGAAAGGAAGTCTGAAGATATTGACGTAGAAGCTTCATTCAGTTACAGCTGTTTCGCTCTCCTAGTGGCTTGTGGCCCTGTGCAGAGCTCGCACTTCAGTATACTACAGTGTAACACATATCCCATTTATAGTGACAAAAGTTCCCCGGATATGACCATTGTTTTTTACTATAATAACAACAACTTGCATTTATATAGCCCCTTTAACGTAGTAAAACGTCCCAAGAGGCTTCACAAGTGCATAATCAGACAAAAATTGACACCGAGCCAGAGAAGGAGACATTAGGACAGGTGATCAAACGTTTGGTCAAAGGAGGAGAGGTGGCGAGGCAGTGGGAATTTCAGAGCTCAGGGCCTAGATGGCTGAAAGCACAGCTACCAATGGTGGAGCAAAGGAAGTGGGTGATGCACGAGAGGCCAGAGTTGGAGCAACACAGAGTTCTTGGAGGGTTGTACGGCTCGAGGAGGTTACATGGATACGAGTTTCAGCAGCAGATGGGCTGAGGCAGGGGTGGGAGACGGGCGTTATTACGAAGAGTGAAGTAGGCGGTCTTGGCGATGGAGAGGATATGGGATCAGAGGCTCAGCTCAGGGTCAAACAGGACGCCAAGGTTGCAAACAGTCTGGTTCAGCCGAAGAATGTGGACAAGGAGGGGGGTGGAATTGGTGACTAGGGAACGGAGTTTGTGGCAGGGGCCGAAGACAATGGCTTCTATACATAACCCAAACTATTAATTCTTAATAAATACTACCATAAATGAGACCCAACTCAGCAGCACATCTCACAATTCCAATGTATGTGAATATCAATCAGAATAAACTGACAAATGAACTTGCTACCTGAATCCCAGTGACTCAAGATTCTCTGCCTGATACTCCTGCCCTCACATACACCATTATGATCTCCTCAAGTAGCAGCTGATCATATTTCTATAATTTTCCCCCACCTTTTCAACAACAAGGACAACTTGCATTTAAATCATAGAATCATAGAATGGTTATAACACAGAAGGAGGCTATTCGACCCATCGAGCCCTTGCCAGCTCTTTGTAGGAGCAACCCAGTTAGTTCCATTCCCACACGCTTTCCCCGTAGTCCTGCAAAGCTTTTCCCTTCAACTATTTATCCAATTCCTTTTTGAAAGCTATGATTGAATCAGCTTCCACCACCCTTTCAGACAGTACATTCCAGATCATGACTATTCGTTGCGTAAAAAAGCTTTTTCTCATGTCACCTTTGGTTCTTTTGCCAATCACTTTAAATCTGTGTCCTCTGGTTCTCGACCTTCCGCCAATGGGAACAGTTTCTCTTTATTAACTTTATCAATACTTTCATGATTTTGAATACTTCTTTCAAATCTCCTCTCAACCCTCTCTGCTCTAAGGAGGACAACCCCAGCTTCTCCAGTCTCTCCACGCAACTGAAGTCCCTCATCCCTGGAGCCATTCTAGTAAATCTTTTCTGCACCCTCTCTAAGGCCTTCACATCCTTCCTAAAGTGCGGTGCCCAGAATTGGACACAATACTTCGGTTGTGGCTGAACCAGTATTTTATAAAGGTTCAGCATAACTTCCTTGCTTTTGTACTCTATGCTTCTATTTATAAAGCCCAGTATCCCGTATGCTTGTTTAACTGCTTTCTCAACCTGCCCTGACACCTTCAAATATTTGTGCACATATAGGCCCAGGTCTCTTGGTTCCTGCACCCCTTTAGAATTATACCATTTAGTTTATATTGCCTCTCCTCGTTCTTTCTGCCAAAATGTATCAATTCGTACTTCTCTGCATTAAATTTCATCTGCCATGTGTCTGCCCATTCCACCAGCCTGTCTATGTCCTCTTGAAGTCTATTACTATCCTCCTCACTGTTCACTACACTTCCAAGTTCTGTGTCATCTGCAAATTTTGAAATTGTGCCCTGTACACCCAAGGCAAGTCATTAATATATATCAAAAAAAGCAGTGGTCCTAGTACCGACCCCTGGAGAACACCACTGTATACCTTCCTCCAGTCCGATAAACAACCGTTCACCACTATTCTCTGTTTCCTGTCAATTAGCCAATTTCATATCCATGCTGCCATTGCCCTTTTATTCCGTGGGCTTCAATTTTGATGACAAGCCTATTATGTGGCACTTTATCAAACACCCTTTGAAAGTCCATGTACACAACATCAACCACATTGCCCTCATCAACCCTTTCTGTTACCTCATCAAAAAATTCAATCAAGTTAGTTAAACACAATTTGCATTTAACAAATCCATGCTGGCTTTCCTTTATTAATCCACACTTGTCCAAGTGACTATTAGTTTTGTCCCGGATTATCGTTCCTAAAAGCTTCCCCACCACTGAGGTTAAACTGACTGGCCTGTAGTTGTTGGGTTTATCCTTACACCCATTTTTGAACAAGAATGTAACATTTGCAAATCTCCAGTCCTCTGGAACCACCCCCATATCTAAGGAGGATTGGAAGATTATTGCCAGCACCTCTACAATTTCCATCCTTACTTCCCTCAGCAACCTAGGATGTATCTCATCCGGACTGGGTAACTTATCTGCTTTAAATGCAGCCAGCCTTTCAAGTACCTCCTCTTTATCAATTTTTAGCCCATCTAATATCTCAACTACCTCCTCTTTTACTATGACTTTGGCAGCATCTTCTTCCTTGGTAAAGACAGATGCAAAGTACTCGTTTAGTACCTCGGTCATCCCCTCTGCCTCCATGCGTAGATCTCCTTTTTGGTCCCTAATTGGCCCCACCCCTCCTCTTACTACCCATTTACTATTTATATGCCTACAGAAGGCTTTTGGATTCTCTTTTATGTTAGCTGCCAGTCTATTCTCATAATCTCTCTTTGCCCCTCTTATTTCCTTTTTCACTTCTCCTCTGGTCTTTCTATATTCAGCCTGGTTCTCACTTGTATTAACAACTTGACATCTGTCATACGCCCCCTTTATCTGCTTCATCTTACTCTCTATCTCTTTCGTCATCCAGGAAGTTCTGGTTTTAGCTGCACAACTTTCCCAATCAAGGGAATGTACTTAGACTGCACTCGAACCATCTTCTCTTTAAAGGCTGTCCATTGTTCAATTACAGTTTTGCCCACCAATCTTTGATTCCAATTTACCTGGGCCAGATCTGTTCACATCCCACCGAAATTGGCCCTCCTCCAATTAAGTATTTTTACTCTAGATTGCTCCTTGTCCTTTTCCATAATTAATCTAAACCTTATGATCACTCAAGGACATCCTCTCTGTCCAGCACTGCATATTCCCCTCAATCAATACTGCCACTCTGCCTTCTTTTTTTCCTTCCCTATCTTTCCTGAACACCTTGTATCCAGGAATATTTAGTACGCAGTCCTGCCCTTTTTTGAGCCCAGGCTCCATTATCACCACTACATCATATTCCCATGTGGCTATTTGCACCTGCAGCTCACCAACCTTATTTACCACACTTCGTGCATTTACACATATGCACTCTAAACCTATCTTAGACCTTTTATTCTCTCACAGTCTGATCCCACCTAGTACTGTAGTATCTCTTATTCTAGTGCTATCTGTCTCTCCCAATCCTTTGTGCACCTTATTTCTCCTTTCTAATGCTACATCTTGGTGCCCATCGCCCTGCCAAATTAGTTTAAACCCTCCCACACTGCACTAGTGAACCTCCCCGCGAGGACCTTGGTCCCAGCTCTGTTGAGATGCAACCCGTCCGACTTGTACAGGTCTCTCCTGCCCCAGAACTGGTCCCAATGCTCCAAGAATCTGAAGCCCTCCCTCTTACAACATGTCTCTAGCCACACATTAACCTGCTATTTCTGTACTCACTAGTGCATGGCATTGGGAGTAATCCAGAGATTACTACCTTTGAGGTCCCGCTTTTTAACTTCCTCCCTAGCTCCTGAAACTCTGACCACATAACCTCATCCCTTTTCTTTCCTATGTCATTGGTTCCTAAATGGACCACGATTTCTGGCTGTTCCCCTTCCTCCCCCAGAATGTTCTGCACCCTCTCCGTGATGTCCTTTACTCTGGCACCTGGGAGGCAACGCACCATGCGGGACTCACGTCGACGGTCACAGAAATGCCTGTCTGTCCCTGACTATCAAATCCCCTATGACTACTGCATTTCTACACTTCACTGTGCCCCCCTGTGCAGTCCTTTGCCCCATGGTGTTATGCTCAGGACTGCACTCCTTCGAGGTGTCGTCACTCTCACTGCTGAATGCTGAATACCGGTTTGAGAGTGCCACACACCCAGAAGATTCCTGCACCGCCTGCTTCTTTCTACCCTTTCAGATGGCCGCCCACTCGCTATCCTGAACTCTCTGTGACTGTGGGGTGACCGCCTCCTGGAACGTACAATCCAGGAAACCTTCAGCCTCCCTTATGCTCTGCAGTGACTCCAGCTGGCCCTCAAGCTCAGAAACCCTCAGCTGGAGCAACTGGAGGCATTTCCTGCACATGTGGCCCTCCAGAACACATGAAGCATCCTGATGTTCCCTCATGGTGCAGGAATTGCAGGTAATGGGTCTCAGCCGCCCGTCCATTATATTTAGACACCTTTTTTCTAAACTCCCTTTAGATACCCCACTATTATTAATTCACTGACTGTTACTTACCCGGATTAACCTACCCTTTTACTCTGGGTCTCTCAGAGCTCCTCCTCTCTGTTCACTGTCCTTCCTCCTCTACACCTAATTTCCCCTCTCACCAAATTCTCAAGTTCCCACTTGGTTCACAATCCGCTCTGTTCGCAATGTGCAATTATATAGTGGAGGGGGAGGAGATCTTAACCCTTCTCGCCCAAGTTTGATGAGGGTATTAAGGGATATGGAACCAAGGCGGGTAAATGGAATTAAGATACAGATCAGCTATGATCTCATTGAATGGTAGAACAGGCGAGGGGCTGAATGGACTACTCCTGTTCCTATCTTCCTAACATGAACGAATTTATGTGTAACACCTTTGAATTTTAGGGGATCTGATCAGCACTGTATAAATAGGACAGCTATACTGACAATAGTGCCCACATATTCAAATGAATTATGGCATTGGGTCTCATGTCAATAGATGGGATGAAGATTTCTGCAATTTCTACTTTGCCCAGGCAGTCATTTAAAATGTTGCAAACCTCTGCAGATTGCAGTTATGTCTTCCTATCCATCTGCAGTTTGACCTCATTTCACAGGAAGCCCCCGTTACTGTGACAGACACAATAAGCTCACTGTCACACCTGTCACGCCTGCTGATCTGGAGGGAAGTAGGCCGAGCTTGGTTTGAGGCAATGTAATACATATTTTTAAAAGTACGCTCCAAGAAGATGAGGATACAATTTAACATCATTACAAAAAAAAATCAAAGCAGAAGACTGCTTTAAACTTACATTTAACAATGAGAAAGCAATCACTGTTAGGGGAAGAATTCAATTTAAATTTGACATGGACATTAATTGTCAAATAGATGATGTGAAACACTCAAAATTTACGAGTTTTAAATGCACATTTGATGAGACACATCAGAGAACAATGCTTATAAAATCCTTATAACCCAAGAGGCAAATGGGAAGGACTGTTTGTGCTTCCGAGCAGTCACTATTCATGAAACTTGGTGGGTTTATAGGGAACAAGAATGTTTTCTTCTACGCATAAACCATGAATAGGAAAGAACAAAATATTCTAGTTGTGTGTGTAGGCTTGAGGGTTATGCCCCTTACGAATGCAGTGAGATTGGTGTGCTATTTGTGAAAAATCAGGTTTGTGTTTTTCTTTCATTTATTTCATGATTTCCTCTGAGATACTGCTTATATTGATACTGATATTCCATTATGATTTATTGTTACAAGAAAAATGAAAGAATCTGATTAAGCGTACCAGGCTAAGCCGTGCAGCATTTGATGCTGTTGGTCTCAGAGATTTTCATAAAAAGAGATTGTCTTATTTGCAGTAACAAAACTTTAATATTTGCCATCTGCAAGGAGAACGTGTAACCAAGGATGTCGGCAATCAATAAAGAAACAAATGAGGTGAGGAGGTTACTTCCTGTTGAGGTATTTTATTTCAAGAAAGTAAAGATGTAAAGTTAGAAGATAATTTGGGAGAGTCAGCCACATGAATATTTATTGCTGCATTAAAACATGAAATGAAAAATAGTCTGCCTAATATAAAAAACAAAATGAAGGAGCGACGCATACCCATTAAAGCCGCGGAAAAATTGGAAGCCCTAGAATATGATCCTATAATTATTAGTGGAGATTGCAGTTGTGTATTGAGAACGCAAAGAAAACAAGCTGCTCTAGCTGGTTAGGATCTAGAATGCACTGCCCGAGGGAGTGGTGGAGGCAGATGCAATCATGGCCTTCAAAAGGGAACTGGATAAGTACTTGAAAGGAAAAAATTTGCAGGGCTACAGGGATAGGGCGGGGGAGTGGGACTAGCTGGATTGCCCATGCATAGAGCCGGCGCGGGCTCGATGGGCTGAATGGCCTCATTCCGTGCTGCAACCTTTCTATGATTCTATGATTCTACTGTCTGTCTACAATGAAACCAACTGATAAGCTGATGATGTCAAATTCCCTGTTACCAAACCAATGATATTGTAACTAGCCATTCATTGTTCTTAAGTTGGTGTGGGCCTCAGGTTGCAGTTACATTGTTGTTTTTGTGTCATGGTGAAGTGGTTTCCGATAACATTATAGTTCCGGAATTTGGTACTGATCTGATTCTGAAGAGTGAGAAGTGTGAAACACCCATGACACCACCAAACCCTCTCGGATTGTCTTGGACTCTTCGCGAATTGAAGAGTAATCTCCTGGGCACTGCTGCCAGCAATTGAGATAAAGACCATAGGGAAATTTTAAAAAGGTGCGCTTTTTTCATTTTCTTTGAATACTTTCATTTATTAGTTATAAAAACACTGGAGATGGGAAAAATAGCTGCTTGACTGGGCGGGGCGGTTGGCAGCGGGAGGTCATGTGATGAAACCTCCAGGGATACGCCCAACTAGAGTTGGCAACCCTACACAGAATATAATTCCAGTGCAGTATCAAGCTGGACTTATAATATGCTCAGGAGATTCATTAGTCCTCCTGGCCATTTTATAAACTGCAGCAAAAGGGGGAGGTGGTTATGTTTGAGAAAGTGGGCACTCACTTACATTAAAAATGTACCTTTTTTTAAAGCTCATTCTCGGGATATGGGCATCATTAACAAGTCCAGTATTTAATGCCCATCTGTAGTTACCCTTGAGAAGGTGATGGTGAGCCTTCTTCTTGGTGGTGAAGGTAATCGCAGAGTGCTGTGAGGTAGGGATTTCCAGGATTTTGAACCAGTGATGATGAAGGAACGGCGATATATGTCCACGGTGTGGTGTGTGACTTGGAGGGGAACTTGGAGATGATGGTGTTCCCATGCACCTGCTGCTCTTGTTCTTTTAGGTGGCGGAGATCAGTGAAACAGAGATCTCTCCTAACACTCAGAGTACAACTGGCAGCAGGCAGCCTACAGTATACCACGGGTATTGCTGGCTGCAAACCTACTGTACAGTTACCTATTATCACAGCCCAACGCCTGTTTAAAGTTACTGCATTTGGTATACATAATGTTACTATAAACAGGATACAACTGTAATTAGTTACATTTTATATTTCCATTTTCTATAGTTACAATTTTTGATGTTTATCTGATTTTTTTAAAAACATATGCAACAATTAGAGAAACTTTATCTGTTGTTAGATATTACAATTTCTGTTACTGTTGAATACAAATACACACTCACTTGCATACAGAAAGGTTGTGCATTATAACCCAGTGTCTTTTGAGGTTTCTTTAAGTATTCATCGCCTATATACAGATGGTCAGGGACATTATAGTAGTGAGTCCTTATAGAGCTCATTAAATATACATATACATTAAAGATACATTCACTCCCACACAGATGGTCAGGAGATTATAATCCTGCATTCTTAAAGATCTCATTAAATATATGACACAGCTCCCCCTTCCCTCAACCTCATTAGCTAAAGAGAGATGTTTTTGCATTTGGTGAGGGTGAGGAGCAAAGTGTATGCAAGCAGTGTGAGAACCGTGTCTTTCGGGTTTCAGATTCCTACCTCACATACTGCAGTGTAGTGTACTAAGGAGACCCAAGCCAATGCACTGCCTTATCTGGGATCCAGATCTTGGATATGGGCAGCATTGCCTGTTCACATCTGGCAATTATTTACACTCATAGAAAAAAATTGACATTACAATTTACAAATGTTCCTGTCCATCTCTTGCTGCTGTTGGAGTTTCAGACAATCCTGACATACTAGCTGTCTGTGAACCATTCTTAATGGGCCAGGTAGAGAAAGAGGATGTATCAATCCCTGGCAATGTTGTGCCTGCGAGATCATGGCACAGATGGTGGCAGAGTTGTCTTGAATTACAAGCAAGGTCAGTAATGTTGCACAGACAAGACTTGGCATTGAGTACTTTGAACTACTTTGGACAGAAGTGCCCCAGCGGGACAGGAAGGTCCATTTGGCAACGTCTTGCCACACACCATCTGCTGATATTTCTATTCTCCCCTACCTGTCCGCTAACACTGACAGAATTCAATCTATTGTCTTAATCAGTGGCAGCAATTGCCAACACGATGATTAAGAAATATAACAAAGAGATCATACTGTATCCTCGTTCACAATTGTTAATGGTCTCACCTAGCTAATTTGCTCTTTAACTAAAGGTAAGAGCCAATTTTCCAAATGTGAGTGTGGACAAAGAGACTCTGCCTGCATTTATCGGCAAATTGCAGGCATTTCTCATGTGATTAATTTTAAAATTAATGGATGGAAAATCATAGGATTTCCTAATAAGCACAGCCGACATAGACGACGCTATCTGCTGGTAGAGCACATTCACAGAATCAGCCCTGTAGTGTTGACTTAGCATTGAGCAACTCCTTGATCCTTGAAATGCCTCAATTACCACTTGTGGTAAAGAATTTCAGGGCCGATTTTCATCCCCCTGTTGGGGAAGGAATATTGCGAGCAAAATGGTGGCACAGCACTTACCATCCCATTCCCGCTGACATCAAGGTCTCTGCCATTTTGCTGGGGGTCTTGAAATGGGTGGCCCAGGATCCAACTCAAAACAAACAGGAGCCTCATTAGCCCATGCAAATCAGGGTTGTATGATGCCAATAGGACCCTGATGCGATTTTCAAGTACGAATGGGCGGTGCATGCACTGAGCATATAATCCATCCATTGGTGCTTTGCATTGAGCAGCCTAACCAACGGTCCTCAAAGTGACCGCTGCAGGTTTAAAAACATCTCCTCCTGACCCCACAAAAAACAATTCCCCCTCCCGATGTCTAACCCTCCCCCACGATTGCCTCGCCCCACCCTGTTTAACGTACCTGCTGTGGCTGGGTTCCATGGTGGAATCACTAGAATTCCCGCGCCTTCCAATCGGCGAGGTGCTCAAACAGCACAAGCAGCTCACCGATAGAATGCTAATGAAGCCTGACCAACAAAATATTTCAGACCATGCCATTAGGGAGACAGCAGGCTCGCTCCAGCTGCCTCCTGCCCGATGGAAGTGGTCACTTAAAAGTCTAACCCTGCATGTTTTAATAACCCTCTTGTGGAAAAAAATCTGTTCCAGACAGAATCAATTAGAAAGGTCTTATACAGGAAGTTATTACTTTGAACTTTCATCTCATTTACCAGTCAAAGGATCCTGACTTCAATTGGGTTTAGACCAAGAAGATTACATTTAATTCAGTGCCACTTCCTAACATCCCATTCAAGCAGTTATGTACTGTCCAATTGTCATCAATGCTACCTTTGGTGTTCCATATATGTCCAGTGATGGAATACTGTGGCCATGTTTGGAGGGCTGCAGTGAAATCCATATCTTGCTCTTAGCCTCACTTCAATCTAAAGCTATGCAAAACAGTGCACCAGATAAGATGGCCTTTTTTTCCTATTCATTCTCATTGCTGGCAAGGCCAACATTTATTGCCTATCCCTAGAGAAGATAGTGGTGGGCCTTCTTCTTGAACCGTTGTTAGGGGTTTGCTACAACTGAGTGGTTTGCTAGGCCACTTCAGAGGGCAGTTAAGAGTCAACCCCATTGGTGTGAGACTGGCGTCACATATAGGCCAAACTGGGTAAGGATGGCTGGTTTCCTTCCCTAAGGGACATTAATAAACCATGACAGAGTGACCTCTCTACAACATTAGAGATACATAGTCATGTGGTCAGTCATCGCTGAAATTACAACTGAAACAGCATCACAAGATTTGCTAATGGTAGGAACACAGGGGCTGGTGTAGCTGCACCACCGCATTCTGAATCAGTTCAAAGAGTCTGTGAAGAACAACAGCAGCTTCAGATACCATTTCTTCTGCCTGTGCAACTTTGCCAGACGGTGTCATTACCTGGAACTCTGTGGCTTGTATGCAAACGTTCAAATGCACAGTTATCTCATTTGCTGCGATTTTGGTTGCCGTGAAGATAATGCTTTTACACTATTCGAGCCAGCCTATTGAATTTTCCTAATGGTGAGAGAATAGGAACTTTGGAGGAGCAAAGGGATTTAGGTGTCCATGTACAAAAATCACTAAAGGTTAGTGCACAGGTACAAAAAGCAATCAAAAAAGCTAATGGAATGTCAGCCTTTATCTTAAGAGGTCTGGAATAAATAGGGGAGGAAATCATGCTTCAGTTATACAGAGCAATGGTCAGATCACATCTGGAGTACTGCGTTCAGTTTTGGGCAACACACCTTAGGAAGGATATATTGGCCTTGGAGGGATTACAACGCAGATTAACCAGAATGATACTAGGGCTTCAAGAGTTAAAATAAGGTTGCATAAACTTGGTTTGCATTTCCTTGAGTTTAGACAGTTGAGGGGTGATTGAAGTGTTTGAAATGCTAAAAGATTTGATAGGATACATACAAAGAAGCTATTTCCTCTGATGGGGAATCCAGAACAGGGAGGCACAACCTCAAAATAAGAGCTAGGCCATTCAGGAATGAAATCAGGAAGTACTTTTTCACACAAAAGGGTAGCAGAAATCTGTAACTGTCTCCCCAAAAGGCTGTGGATGTTGGGTCAATTGAAATTTTAAAGACTGAAATCAATAGCTTTTTTCTTGGGTAAAGGTATCAAGGAATATGGAGCAAGGCAGGGAAATGGAGTTGAGGTACAGATCAGCCATGATGCTGGGCTTTATAAATAGAGGCATAGAGTACAAAAGCAAGGAAGATATGTTGAACCTTTATAAAACAATGGTTCGACCACAACTGGAGTATTGTGTCCAATTCTAGGCACCGCATTTTAGGAAGGATGTGATGGCCTTAGAGAGGGTGCAGAAAAGATTTACTAGAATGGTTCCAGGGATGAGGGACTTCAGTTATGTGGATATGGAGAAGCTGGGGTTGTTCTCCTTAGAGCAGAGAAGGTTAAGAGGAGATTTGATAGAAGTGTTCAAAATCATGAAGGGTTTAGATAAAGTAAATAAAGAGAAACTGTTCCCATTGGCGGAAGGGTCGAGAACCAGAGGACACAGATTTAAGGTAATTGGCATAGGAACCAAAGGTGACATGAGGAAAAATTTTTTACACAGTGAGTAGTTGTGATCTGGAATGCGCTGCCTGAAAGGGTGGTGGAAGCAGATTCAATTGTGGCTTTCATAAAGGAATTGGATAAATAGTTGATGAGAAAAAATTTGCAGGACTACGGGGGAAAAAGAGGGGAATGGGACTAACTGGGTTGCTCTTACAAAGAACCGGCACGGGCTCGATGGACCAAATGGCCACCTTCTGTGCTGTAACCATTCAATGATTCTATGATTGTATGATCTAATTGAATGATGGAACAGGCTTGAGAGGCTGAATGACCTATTCCTGTTCCTATGTTCCTATTGAAGCATCAATGTGTTGAATTGCAGAGAAATAGCATCAATCATTTGCTGAATTGCTGAGCTCATTTGAGAGAAATGGTGAATGGGGTCAAGAAATTTTCCACAGGACAAACACCAAATTGTCAGGGTGGGGTCAACCCAGACCAGTTCAGAGCAACATTCACCAGTGAACAGGCATGTTCATCTTCTTGGTACCACAGCCTCAGGATGCTCCAAAGCGCTTTACAGCCAATGAGGTACTTTTGAAGAGCAGTCACTGTTCTAATGTAGGAAATGGAGAAGGTCCCACTAATGAAAGTGAGATAATGACCAGATAATCTGTTTTAGTGATGTTGGTTGAGGGATAAATGTTGGTCAAGGTACCAGGGAGAACTCCCCTGCTCTTCTTCGAATAGTGCCGTAGCATCTTTTATGCCCAATTAAGAGGGCAGACGGTGCCTCGGTTTAATGTCTCATCAGAAAGGTAACACCTCCGACAGTGCATCACTCCCTCAGTGCTGCACTGAAGTGTCAGCCTAGATTATGTGCTCAAATCTCTAGGAGTGATACTTGAACCCATCACCTTCTGACTTAGAGGCGAGAGCGCTACCCACTGAGCCAAGACTGTCACTTTTCCATTCATACTATCCCTGGATTTATTTTGACTGAACTACTTTCCCTTTTCAAACTGATTAGAATATCACAGGGCTAATTCAGGAGAGAGAGTGGAAGAGCAGGAAAGAAAAGATAGGTAATCGGGTCAATAGAAACACTTTCAAATATATAGTTGATACTGATTTAGCATATATTTGGTAGAAAATATATTTTTAAAAAAGGTATTGTAATATAATAATTATATATATGTTTCTACATGCATGTCATTAAATACGGATTGACTTACAGAAAACAGAGAGGAAAATTAGAATAGTGAGTTCCTATACAGCTCATTAAGAGTGCAGATGAACAGTATAATTTTGCAACAGCCCCCATAATATTTAAAAATTAGACCTCTCCTTTAATAAAGAAAAGCCAGCAAGGGCACGAAGCGTATTTTCCTGTTTTGTACTCATATTCACTTTTTTTGGTAAATTATTGACAAGAAAAAATAGACTATCATCCCGCTTTGAATCTAAGAAATTTGCTAAATTGTATTCCCTTTGCTGAAATGTTGCTAATTTTTATAACCTGCATCAAACTGCGTCAGGCTCAAAATCAGAACTCTGGAAGGAGGTAGGTTTTCTGGATCTCACACAGTGTGTTATAGCTTCCTCTGAAATTCGAAGCATTGTTTTACATATGCGTCACATACTCAGTAGCCCTGATTTTCTAGGTTCAAAATCATGGTCAAGCTTGCTTGTGGTGCAGGAATGCCAGTGCTGGGAGGGAGAAGGGCTGATTTTTGCCAGGCTGGCTCCAACTCCTCAATATAATAGCCTCCCTTAATAGGACTTAAATGGTTGCTGATCCCATTTAAAGGGGAGTTGCATTTTTGCAGTATCAAAATTGCGCAGTGTTTTTGTACCTTAGATGTTTTGACCCATGATGTGTTTAGTGAAGAATGTGGAGAAGACACTCCCTTTTTGGAATGAAGCTTTGGTGCCCTTGGAGTGTAAGGTCATCTCCCTTGTCATTTATATTTACATTAGTGCCTTGTCTTCTTTGCCCCAATCATAAAAAAAACATGCAACAGTGGAAATTCTTTGGCATTCCTCCTGCTCCAAGAGAATTTCTATCTCATACTGCATGTACTTGCTCTGTCATGTCATAGAATCATACAATCATAGAAAATTTACGGCACAGAAGGAAGCCATTCGGCCCATCATGTCCACGCCAGCCAAAAATGAGCCACCCAACCTAATCCCACCTTCCAGCACTTGGTCCGTAACCTTGTAGGTTACGGCACTTCAGGTGCACATCCAGGTACTTTTTAAATGAGTTGAGGGTTTCTGCCTCTGCCACCCTATCAGGCAGTGAGTTCCAGACCCCACCACCCTCTGGTGAAAAAGATTTTGCTCAGCTCCCCTCTAATCCTTCTACCAATCCCAATAAATCTATGCCCCTTGGTTATTGGCCTCTCTGCTAAGGGAAATAGGTCCTTCTTATCCACTCTATCTAGGCACCTCATAATTTTGTACACCTCAATTAAATCACCCTTCAGCCTCCTCTGTTCCAAAGAGAACAACCAAAGCCTATCCAGTCTTTCCTCATAGCTAAAATGGCAACATCCTCGTAAATCTCCTCTGTGCCCTCTCTAGTGCAATTACATCCTTCCTGTAATGTGGTGACCAGAACTGTACACATCAAGCTGTGGCCTAACCAATGTTTTATACAGTTCCAGCATAATTTCCCTGTTCTTATATTCTATGCCCCAGCTAATAAAGGAAAGTACTCCATATGCCTTCTTAACCACCTTATCTACCTGTCCTGCTACCTTCAGGGATCTGTGAACATGCACGCCAAGGTCCTTCACTTCCTCTACACCTTTCAGTATCCTCCCATTTATTGTGTACTCCATGCCTTGTTAGCCCTCCCCAAAAGCATTACCTCACACTTCTCTGGATTGAATTCCATTTGCCACTTTTCTGCCCACCTGACCAGTCCATTGATATCTTCCTGCAGTCTACAGCTTTCCTCCTCACCATCAACCACACGACCAATTTTTGTATCATCTGCAAACTTCTTAATCATGCCTCCTACATTTAAGTCCAAATCAATAATATATATCACAAAAAGCAAAGGACCCAGTACTGAGCCCTGCAGAACCGCACTGGAAACAGCCTTCCAGTCACAAAAACGCCCTGTCGACCATTACAATTTGCTTCCTGCCACTGAGCCAATTTTGGATCCAACTTGCCACTTTCCCTTGGTTCCCATGGGTTTGTACTTTTTTGACCAGTCTGCTATGTGGGACCTTGTCAAAAGCCTTGCTTAAATCCATATAGACCATATCAAATACACTACCCTCATCGACCCTCCTTGTTAGCTCCTCAAAAAATTCAATCAAGTAAGTCAGACACAACCTTCCCTTAACAAATCCATGCTGACTGTCCTTGATTACTTCATGCCTTTCCAAGTGATGGTTTATCCTGTCCCTCAGAATTGATTCCATAATTTGCCCACCTCCGAGGTTAGACTGACTGGCCTATAATTACTCGGTCTATCCCTCGCTCCACTTTTAAACAATGGTACAATGTTAGCAGTCCTCCAATCCTCCTGTACCATGCCTGTAGCCAGGGAGGATTGGAAAATGATGCTCAGAGCCTCCACTATTTCCTCCCTTGCTTCTCTTAACAGCCTGGGATACATTTCATCCAGCCCTGGTGCTTTATCTACTTTCAAAGATGCTAATCCCCTTAATACTTCCTCTCTCACTAAGTTTATCCCATCCAATATTTCACACTCCTCCTCCTTAACTACAATGTCTGCATCGTCCCTCTCTTTTGTGAAGACAGACGCAAAGTATTCATTAAGAACCATACCAACATCTTCCACCTCCACACAGGTTACCTTTTTGGTTTCTAATAGGCCCTACTCTTTCCTTAGTTATCCTCTTGCTCTTAATGCATTTATAAAATATCTTTGGGTATTCCTTGATTTTACTTGCCAATATTTTTGCAAGCCCTGTCTTTACTTTTCTAATTCCCTTTTTAATTTCACCCCTGCATTTTCTATACTCCCCTAGGCTTTCTGTTGTATTGAGTTCTCGGTGCCTGACATAAGCTTTTCTTTTCTGCCTTATCTTACCCTGTATTCTCCTTGACATCCAGGGGGCTCTAGATTTGGCAGCCTCACTCTTTTTCTTTGTGGGAACATGTTTACTCTGCACCCCTTGAATCTTCCCCTTGAATGCCTCCTACTGCTCTGACATTGATTTACCTTCAAGTAGCAGTTTCCAGTCCACTTTTGCTAATTCACTTATCAGCTTAGTAAAATTGGCCTTTCCCCAATTGAGAACTTTAACTCCTATTCTATCTTTGTCCTTTTCCATAACTATGCTAAAACTAACTGAATTATGATCACTACCACCAAAATGCTCTCCCACTGATACTCCTTCCACCTGCCCAGCCTCATTTCCTAAAACTAAATCCAGACCTGCCTCCTCTCTTGTTGGACTTGCTATGTTCTAGCTAAAAAAGTTCCCTTGAATGCAATTTAAGAATTTTGTGCCCTCTATACACTGTTTGTGTCCCAGTTAATATTAGGATAGTTGAAATCCCCTACTATTACTGCCCTATTGTTTTTGCACTTCTCAGAAATTTGCCTACATATTTGCTCTTCTATCTCCCTCTGACTGTTTGGGGATCTATAGTACAATCCCAGGAGTGTGACTGCCCCATTTTTTGTTCCTTAGCTCAACCCATATGGCCTCATTTGATGATCCTTCTAACATATCATCCCTCCTCACTGCTGCAATTGTTTCTTTAACCAAAATTGCCACCCCCACCTGTTTTTTATTCCCTTCTCTTTCTTGTCTGAAAACCCTGTAACCAGGAACGTTGAACTGCCATTCCTGCCCCTCTTTAAGCCATGTTTCTGTAATAGCTAAGATATCGTGCTGCCACGTGTCTATCTGTGCCCTCAGCTCATCTGCCTTTTTCACTATATGTAAGGAGTTGCACAACACCAGGTTATAGTCCAACAGCTTTATTTGAAATCACAAGCTTTTGGAGCTTTGCTCCTTCATTAGGTGAAGTGAAGAGATGCATATAGGCACAGCATATATAGTCAGAGAACAATGCCTGGTGATTACAGATAATCTTTCCAACTGCCCGTTATAACACCTCGGCAGAGAGATAATCACATCAATCAACGGAGTGAATGGTGTTCAAACAGGTTAGTCAGGGAAACATTACATCCAAGAATACTGAGGTGGGGTCACAAGGGGTCAAATGTAGCAGATGCTGGGGTTTGTATTGAGAACAGATAACTTTTTTTTTGCTGGAAATCGCAGCAGGTCCAGCTGCATCTGTGTATGGAGAACAAGCCAACTACGACTTGGGTCTGGATGAATCTACGTCAGGTGGGGTTACATGTAGCTTTTCATGGCTTTTTCACTATACACCTTGCATTGAGGTATTTTTTTTTATTCATTCATGGGATGTGGGCATCGCTGGCGAGGCCAGCATTTATTGCGAATCCATAATTGCCCTTGAGAATGTGGTGGTGAGCCACCTTCTTGAACCACTGCAGTCCATATCTATATTTAAGCATTGCCAAGCAGTGAAAACTGTTTATTTTCTAACCTTTGTTTCCTCTGCCTTCTTAAGTCACTTGCTAATTTTCTGCCTTCCATCTCCAGTTCTGATTCAATTCCATCTGAATCGACACTCAGGTTCCCTTCCACTGCCAAGCTAGTTTAAACCCTCCTCAACAAGCACTAACAAACCTCCCCGCAAGGATATTGGTCCTGGCCCTGTTGAGGAGCAACCCGTCCAGCTTGTACAGGTTCCACCTCCCCCAGAACCAGTTCCCATGCCCCAGGAATCTAAAGCCGTCCCTCCTGCACCATATCTCCGGCCACACATTCATCTGCACTATCCTCCTATTTCTATACACACTAGCGCGTGGCACCTGGAGTAATCCGGAGATTACTATCTTTGAGGTCATAAGAACATAAGAACATAAGAAATAGGAGCAGGAGTAGGCCAATCGGCCCCTCGAGCCTGCTCCGCCATTCAATAAGATCATGGCTGATCTGATCCTAACCTCAAATCTAAATTCATGTCTAATTTCCTGCCCGCTCCCCGTAACCCCCAATTCCCTTTACTTCTAGGAAACTGTCTATTTCTGTTTTAAATTTATTTAATGATGTAGCTTCCACAGCTTCCTGGGGCAGCAAATTCCATAGACCTACTACCCTCTGAGTGAAGAAGTTTCTCCTCATCTCAGTTTTGAAAGAGCAGCCCCTTATTCTAAGATTATGCCCCCTAGTTTTAGTTTCACCCATCCTTGGGAACATCCTTACAGCATCCACCCGATCAAGCCCCTTCACAATCTTATATGTTTCAATAAGATTGTCTCTCATTCTTCTGAACTCCAATGAGTAGAGTCCCAATCTACTCAACCTCTCCTCATATGTCCACCCCCTCATCCCCGGGATTAACCGAGTGAACCTTCTTTGTACTGCCTCGAGAGCAAGTATGTCTTTTCTTAAGTATGGAGACCAAAACTGTATGCCGTATTCCAGGTGCGGACTCACCAATACCTTATATAACTGCAGCAATACCTCCCTGTTTTTATATTCTATCCCCCTAGCAATAAAAGCCAACATTCCGTTGGCTTTCTTGATCACCTGCTGCACCTGCATACTAACTTTTTGGTTTTCTTGCACTAGGACCCCCAGATCCCCTTGTACTGCAGTACTTTCCAGTTTCTCGCCATTAAGATAATAACTTGCTCTCTGATTTTTCCTGCCAAAGTGCATAACCTCACATTTTCCAATATTGTATTGCATCTGCCAAATCTCCGCCCACTCACCCAGCCTGTCTATATCCCCTTGTAGGTTTTTTATGTCCTCCTCACTCTCTACTTTCCCTCGCATCTTTGTATCATCTGCAAACTTTGATATGTTACACTCGGTCCCCTCCTCCAAATCGTTAATATAGATTGTAAAGAGTTGGGGACCCAGCACCGACCCCTGCGGAACACCTCTGGCTACAGGTTGCCAGTCCGAGAATGTACCATTTATCCCAACTCTCTGCTTCCTGTTAGATAACCAATCCTCCACCCATGCCAGAATATTACCCCCAATCCAGTGATTCTTTATCTTGAGCAATAATTTTTTATGTGGCACCTTGTCGAATGCCTTCTGGAAGTCTAAATACACTACGTCCACTGGTTCCCCTTTATCCACCCTGTACGTTATATCCTCAAAGAACTCAAGCAAACTTGTCAGACATGACTTCCCCTTCATAAAGCCATGCTGACTTTGTCCTATTAAATTATGTTTATCCAAATGTTCCGCTACTGTCTCCTTAATAATAGACTCCAAAATTTTACCCACCACAGATGTTAGGCTAACTGGTCTATAATGTCCAGCCTTCTGCCTACTACCCTTTTTAAATAAGGGTGTTACATTAGCAGTTTTCCAATCTGCCGGGACCTTGGCCGAGTCCAGAGAATTTTGGAAAATTATTACCAAAGCATCCACAATCCCTACTACCACTTCCCTCAAGACCCTAGGATGTAAGCCATCAGGTCCAGGGGATTTATTCGCCTTGAGTCCCATTAATTTACTGAGTACCAATTCCTTAGTGATTTTAATCATAAAGGTCCTGCTTCTTACCCCCTTTCCTAACTCCTCAAACTCTTCCTACAGGACCTCATCCCTTTTTCTACCTATGTCATTGGTACCAATATGGACCACGACCTCTGGCTGTTTACCCTCCTCCCCCAGAATGTTCTGCAGCTGCTCAGTGACATCCTTGACCCTAGCACCGGGGGTTGGGTTGGGGGGGGCAACATACCATCCTGGACTCATGTCTGCGGCTGCAGAAATGCCTGTCTGTTCCCCAAACTATATAATTCCCTATCACTATTGCTCTGCTGACTTTTCTCCTCCCCCCCCCCCCACCCTGTACTGCTGAGCCGCCCACAGTGCTATGGACTTGGCTCTGGCTGCACTCTGCAGAGGAACCCTCTCTCTCACCAGTATTCAGAACTGAATACTGGTTAGAGAGCGAGATCCACTCAGCGGACTCCTGCACTACCTGCCTGGTCCTCCTTGTCTGTCTGGTGGTCACCCAGTCCCTCTCTGCCTGCATTCTCTTAAGCTGTGGGGTGACCACCTCCTGAAATGTGCTATCCACGAAACTCTCAGCCTTGCGGATGCACTGCAGTGATGCCAACTGTTGCTCAAGCTCCGAAATCCGGAGCTCGAGCTCCTCCAGCTGACGACATTTCCTGCATCTGTGGTTGTCCCACATGACACAAGAAGTGCATTCGACGGGTCTGAACTGCGTTGCCATGCCTCGGTTTATTAGATTATTAACTAAACTTAACAAAAATAAACTTAAGACTTAAAAAAAACACTCCCCAGAAAAGGAAACTCTCACCAATCAGCTACTCGCCATTCAGCTCCTTCCTTTGTGTTGACATCACATTGGGGTTTTTTTCTCTCTCCCTGACGCTCGCAGTCGGTCTCTGCTCTCCTCCGTCGCCTCAGCTGATCCTGCGCTCCCGACTCCCGCCTTTTTATGGGCCGCTCCTCTGCTCCGTCGCCTCAGCTGATCCTGCGCTCCTGACTCCCGCCTTTTTACGGGCCGCTCCTCTGCTCAGTCGCCTCAGCTGATCCTGCGCTCCTGACTCCCGCCTTTTTATGGGCCGCTCCTCTGCTCCACCGCCTCAGTTGATTCTGTGCTCCTAACTCCCGCCTTTTTACGGGCCGGTCCTCTGCTCCGTCATGTCAGCGAATGTCCATCCAAGAAGCTTTATTACTGTTGAGGCAAAGAAGCTATAGTGTAAATGTAAATGGTGACCTACTGCAGACTTAGGGAGGCAGCATGCAAAGCATCCTTTTTTCTTTTATTGGACACAACGTGAAGGACACAGTTCTATTGGGGCATAATAATAGCTTGCACTGAAACACATAGAACAGTAGAACCAGAGGACATGGTCTGCACTTGAAGGAGGGTAAATTCAAAACTAATCTGCGGAAACATTAATGGCCCAGAAATTACTCACCCGAGGGCACCGTTCTTCAATGGCGTCCTCTCAAACTGCAAGTGAAGACAGGGAGCAAGTTCGCGAATGTGCACATGCACACTAAAACTAGGAAATCGCAAACTTGCTCCCATTGGTTCACCGGCAGTTTGATAGGTCCGAATTAAAGGGCCACACTACGCGACAATCAATAAAATCATTAAACATTCGTAAACTTATCCAGCTGCCTAGCTGGAACAAAGATACTCTTGCCACCAAAAGGTATGCTGGAAAGTACCAGCCCTACACTACTTTTTAAAAGCGTGATGACTGTTAAGGACTGCGAAACAACAAAAAATTAAATTTTAAAAACGAAGACTGTCACATTACTCTTATTTTAATATTTTTTGATCATTAAAAAAAAATTTAAAATTAAAAATGTTAAACTTTTTTTAATGTAAGTTTCATTACATTAAATCATTTGCTTAGCTTTTTATAATAAGATATGTTAAATTTTTATTTAAACTAACATACAGAAGTGAAGGAATGATTTCTAGTTGCCTGTTTGTGGGTGTGACTGCTCTTCTTGACAGATTCTGTGGGTGTGGTTTCCGTTCCCACAGTCTGCATCGGTTCTGAGTGAACCTGCACTGAATTCACAGCGCTGGACTTAAAAAAAATTGAAAAGGGAGCAAATGGACGTCGGAGACCACAAGGTAAGTTTTCTCGTAGTGTTTGTCGGCAGGATGTGCGGACAGCCTTGCCACGTCGATCGAAGCAAGTTCCGGTCCAATATTTCAGTGAGCGAGTGGTCAATCTATGGACCAGGCTCCCGAGGGAGATGGTGGAAGCACTTTGTATTGATTCATTCAAATGCAAATTAGATAGATTTCTTTCAGAAAATTAACAGTTTGGGATATAGTATATGAGTAATTTGAGACATGACATGTGGTAAGTGTAGCATGCTTGGGAGGAAAAAGGTGACTTTGGACCTATGGTTCCCAAAGCTCTCACTAGGGTTTTTCTTGCGTCTGTTGTAGCCCAATTGATCGAGATTGATTTCGATGATTAGTCAAGAACTCCAATATTATTGTATCATGCGACTATCAGGATGGTAGAAGGCAAACTAGATGGACTTTGGTCTTTTTCCCTCCAGCAATTCCCATGTTCCTACACAAGATGTGCTTTAATGGACATCATGAAATTCCGCATGGGACCTAATTCGAATAATTATTCCGTGGAATTGAGATTTGTGCTTGCCAATAGCATAGCCTTCACTTTCCCACCAAAAGTGCCAGCCTTAAAATTTGGTCACATGCCCAGGGCAAGGCTATGCATCAACAATGGAGCCTCCTAAAATTGAGGCTTCTGTGTATGCCCAGGCGCATGCATACTATGACGTATGTCACATGATGCTCAAACGAGGCTGGTGCACTAGATTTATTTACTGTACCTTAACTTATTTACATTTTTAATTGTTCCTCTACTTCTCCCCATGGTACACACTATTCCCCCACCACAAATGTGGACAAGAGACTAGCCCAGAGGCCGTTCCTGATGCTACATATAAGCAATCAACAGGAGGTGAACTGGAGTTCCCTGGAAGTACTAGAAATCCAATTTCCCTGCTTTACAGTGAAGCTGCATCTAGCACCAGTGTGATATTTTAACAGTGCAACAGGAATCAGTAGCCTATTATAAAGAGAGGTTAAACCCACCTTTAGTTCAGGAATTTATTTCCATGACACAGCAAGTTTCTGTTCAGTTTTAGCAGATGTAATTTCCTGCTTTGGAACGATCATTAACCGCCTTTTACTACTAGATCATGATACCACAGTGGTTAAAAACATTAGGTGAAATACCGATCTATAATATATTCAAATCCTTACATAAGAACATAAGAAATAGGAGCAGGAGTAGGCCAATCGGTCATGAACTCCATTGAAAACTGCTACATAGACATTTTCTGTGGCAATTTCAATGTATAAATGCCCACACGTTCATGTTACACTTATCTGTTATGTTTCCCTGTAACCCCTGCAGATGGCAATGTAATAAGATGCCCAATGTTACTGTGTGGTTCTGTTTTGTCTTTGTGCCAAAAATAATTCCACATACTTTCTTAAAATTTGATTGCTACTTTTTTTCTCAATAACTCAGATTTATAGGGCCCGAATTTAGCACGCCTGCGGGGTCCCAGCGGGTGGTCCTCCGGGAGCGTGGCCAACACGCTCGGCGAAATTAGTGGGTTGCCCGCGCGATCGTAGCAGGCAACCCACTAATAGGAATCAATTACCTGCTCCTCCGGGGTCCACGGCGCTGGCCTGCGCGTCGGGCGGGCTGCGCATGCGCAGTACGATCTGTCAGCTGGAGGCTCTCTAGTTAAAGGGGCAGTCCTCCACTGACAGATGCTGCAACCAATGGAACAAATTTCAGCATGGAGCAGCCCAGGGGGAAGGCTGCTCCCAGTTTAATGATGCCTCACCCCAGGTATCATCAGATGGGGTGAGGAGGAGGGGGAGGACACAGATCTTCCCCCCAGCGGGCGGGAGGAAGCGGTCTGCCTCTGCCACCAAGAAGGCCTGGCTCGAGGTGGCAGAGGGGGTCACCTGCGCCACCAACATATCGCCCACCTGCATACAGTGCAGGAGGCGCTGCAATGACCGCAGTAGGTCAGCCGCAGTGAGAACACAAAGTCTTTCCCCTACACTCCGTCTGCCACAACACTGCCCCCACCCCACATCTCCTTCGGCACCGCCAACACTATTCTGTCACATCACCCTTCATACCCACTCACACCCCAACCTCATCTTACCTCCACCTACTCACCTCGCCAGTACTCACCCTGCCACTAACACGCAACCCAATCCTCATACAATCTCATTGCTCCATCCCATACTCACCCTCTCGTGCATCTCCCTCACGGCCAGCCTCACTCAACCTGCCACCACCTGTGCTGCAGCCACAGGGCATGCATCACATATGTGCAGTAGGCAGCGTAAGGCAAACGTCTCGTCAGCATGAAGGGGATGCACAAGGGTGTCTGAGGGTTTGTCATGGGTGTTACCCATATTGAATTTCAGAGCAACAAACAGCACACATTATATTGACACCACCACTGCCATGTCTCCGCGAATCCTGTCCGTTGTGTCCAATAATGCCCGCTCCTGGGTATCACTATGAGGACCCACCACTGATGCCACCCATCGTGTAACTGCAGAGTAGGTGCAGGTGTATTTGCAGGGCTCGTCCGCGCAGACGACTGAGAGACATCGGCGGTGTAGCCGGCTGCACCCTGGAAGGATGCGGAGGAGAAGGTGTGGAGGGCAGTGGTGACTTTGCCAGCGACAGGTAAGCAGTTGGTGCTGGGGCCAGCCAGGAGCAGCTCGGCATGAAAGACGCTGCAGATCTCCACGACTACATGTCGAGCGAATCTGCGCCTCCCTGTGCACTGCTGCTCGGGGAGGTCCGGGGAGCTGCGCCTCGGTCTGTGGACCCTGTGGCGAGGGTAGTGCCCTCTGCGACGCGTCTCTCTCTGCGGTAGCCCTCCCTCCTGCTGTGCAGGTGGTCGTCAAACAACACCGTGTTGGGGGGATCCACGTCTCTGCGGCGGACGGCGTGGACTGCGAGGCTGCTGGTGCTGGTCATGCTCTTCGTCCTCCGAGGGTCTCCACACACCACCCAACTGGCAGGTGTTGGTCTGAGGGGTTGTGCAGGGTAGGTGTGTGGTTCCTCGGACTGGGGCTGCGGTTTCGTGTCGGTCTGTCCTCTGGCTTGGCGGGGGATGGTGGAGGGCAGGGGTTGCCCTATGTGACGCGGTGGCCTCCTGCGTGGGTGAGGGCTCTCCCCCATGGAGTGCACCTTGGCACCTGCCACAGGCTGCTGGCTGCAACACGCCTGGTTGGAGGGAGACTGTTTCCCCCAGTGTGGGAAACTCACTGCCTTGAACCGAAAATCCCACACTTCCTCTTTTGACAGCTGCTTCAGCTCATTAACTGACCACAACGAGCAAGGTAAGTACTCTCAAGTGGAACCCCGCTGGCTTTAATTGCCTGCGGGATTCCCAGCAGCGGGGCTTGCGCGCGCAGCCCCGCACGTCAGCGCGGTACCCGGAAGTGGCCGGGATTTCGTCGCGATCTGGTCACGTGACCGGATAGCGGGATTTTCGGGCCCACCCTGCTGGGAACCCGCCGGAAACACGATCCTAAAATCGAGCCCATAATATCTAAAATAAGGTTCAAAGTATTCAAAAATACATATTCACAATAACATGATCAAATTTATCTATTTTGTGCTTTTTAATGCCTTCGCTGAATTTTTTTACTTCATGCCCTCAGCCTATTCCAAAAGGCTGGGCTCAGATTTGATATTTTTGCCCAAAGCTCGGACTCTATGGGCTCGATTTTAGGATCGTGTTTCCGGCGGGTTCCCAGCGGGGTGGCCCCGAAAATCCCGATATCCGGTCACGTGACCGGATCGCGACGAAATCCCGGCCACTTCCGGGTACCGCGCTGACGTGCGGGGCTGCGCGCGCAAGCCCCGCTGCTGGGAATCCCGCAGGCAATTAAAGCCAGCGGGGTTCCACTTGAGAGTACTTACCTTGCTCGTTGTGGTCAGTTAATGAGCTGAAGCAGCTGTCAAAAGAGGAAGTGTGGGATTTTCGGTTCAAGGCAGTGAGTTTCCCACACTGGGGGAAACAGTCTCCCTCCAACCAGGCGTGTTGCAGCCAGCAGCCTGTGGCAGGTGCCAAGGTGCGCTCCACGGGGGAGAGCCCTCACCCACGCAGGAGGCCACCGCGTCACATAGGGCAACCCCTGCCCTCCACCACCCCCCGCCAAGCCAGAGGACAGACCGACACGAAACCGCAGCCCCAGTCCGAGGAACCACACACCTACCCTGCACAACCCCTCAGACCAACACCTGCCAGTTGGGTGGTGTGTGGAGACCCTCGGAGGACGAAGAGCATGACCAGCCCCAGCAGCCTCGCAGTCCACGCCGTCCGCCGCAGAGACGTGGATCCCCCCAACACGGTGTTGTTGCACGCCCACCTGCACAGCAGGAGGGAGGGCTACCGCAGAGAGAGACGCGTCGCAGAGGGCACTACCCTCGCCACAGGGTCCACAGACCGAGGCGCAGCTCCCCGGACCTCTCCGAGCAGCATAAGAACATAAGAACATAAGAAATTGGAGCAGGAGTAGGCCAATCGGCCCCTCGAGCCTGCTCCGCCATTCAATAAGATCATGGCTGATCTGATCCCAAACACAAATCTAAAGAACACAAGAAGTAGGAGCAGGACCCGGCCACAAAGCCCCTGGGCCCTCTCCGCCACCCACAGGGCATTGACCGATCCGAACTCAGCTTCATGTCCAATTTCCTGCCCGCTCCCCATAACCCCTAATTCCCTTTACTTCTAGAAAACTGTCTATTTCTGTTTTAAATTTATCTAATGATGTAGCTTCCACAGCTTCCTGGGGCAGCAAATTCCACAGACCTACCACCCTCTGAGTGAAGAAGTTTCTCCTCATCTCAGTTTTGAAAGAGCAGCCCCTTATTCTAAGATTATGCCCCCTAGTTCTAGTTTCACCCATCTTTGGGAACATCCTTACTGCATCCACCCGATCAAGCCCCTTCACAATCTTATATGTTTCAATAAGATCGCCTCTCATTCTTCTGAACTCCAATGAGTAGAGTCCCAATCTACTCAACCTCTCCTCATATGTCCGCCCCCTCATCCCCGGGATTAACCGAGTGAACCTTCTTTGTACTGCCTCGAGAGCAAGTATGTCTTTTCTTAAGTATGGAGACCAAAACTGTATGCAGTATTCCAGGTGCGGTCTCACCAATACCCTATATAACTGCAGCAATACCTCCCTGTTTTTATATTCTATCCCCCTCGCAATAAAAGCCAACATTCTGTTGGCTTTCTTGATCACCTGCTGCACCTGCATACCAACTTTTTGATTTTCTTGCACTAGGACCCCCAGATCCCTTTGTACTGCAGTACTTTCCAGTCTCTCGCCATTAAGAAAATAACTTGCTCTCTGATTTTTCCTGCCAAAGTGCATAACCTCACATTTTCCAATATTATATTGCATCTGCCAAATCTCCGCCCACTCACCCAGCTTGTCTATATCCCCCTGCAGGTTTTTTATGTCCTCCTCACTCTCTACTTTCCCTCCCATCTTTGTATCATCTGCAAATTTTGATATGTTGCACTCGGTCCCCTCCTACAAATCGTTAATATAGATTGTAAAGAGTTGAGGACCCAGCACCGACCCCTGTGGAACACCACTGGTTACTGGTTGCCAGTCCGAAAATGAACCATTTATCCCAACTCTCTGCTTCCTGTTCGATAACCAATCCTCCACCCATGCCAGAATGTTACCCCCAATCCCGTGATTTTTTATCTTAAGTAATAATCTTTTATGTGGCACCTTGTCGAATGCCTTCTGGAAGTCTAAATACATTATGTCCACTGGTTCCCCTTTATCCACTCTGTACGTTATATCCTCAAAGAACTCAAGCAAATTTGTCAGACATGACTTCCCCTTCATAAAGCCATGCTGACTTTGTCCTATTAAATTATGCTTATCTAAATGTTCCGTTACCGTCTCCTTAATAATAGACTCCAAAATTTTACCCACCACAGATGTTAAGCTAACTGGCCTATAATTTCCAGCCTTCTGCCTACTACCCTTTTTAAATAAGGGTGTTACATTAGCAGTTTTCCAATCTGCCGGGACCTCTCCTGAGTCCAGGGAATTTTGGAAAACTATCACCAAAGCATCCACAATCCCTACTGCCACTTCCCTCAAGACCCTAGGATGGAAGCCATCAGAACCAGGGGATTTATCCGCTTTGAGTCCCATTATTTTACTGAGTACCATCTCCTGAGTGATTTTAATCGTATTTAGCTTCTCCCCCCGTAGAGTCCCCTGTTTGTCCAGTGTTGGGATATTCTTAGTGTCCTCTACTGTAAAGACTGAAACGAAATATTTGTTCAGCATTTTTGCCATCTCCATGTTTCCCACCATTAATTTCCCGGTCTCATCCTCTAAGGGACCTACGTTTGCCTTAGCCACCCTTTTTCTTTTTATATAACTATAGAAACTCTTGCTATCTGTTTTTATATTTTTTGCTAATTTCTTTTCATAATCTAACTTCCCTTTCTTAATCAATCCTTTAGTTACTTTTTGCTGTCTTTTGAAGAATTCCCAATCTTCTATCCTCCCACTAAGTTTGGCTACCTTATATGTCCTTGTTTTTAGTCGGATACTATCCTTGATTTCTTTACTTAGCCACGGATGGCTGTCATTTCTTTTACACCCTTTTTTCCTCAGTGGAATATATTTATTTTGAAAGTTGTAAAATGACTCCCTAAATGAACACCACTGCTCATGTACCGTCTTACCCTTTAATCTATTTTCCCAGTCCACTTTAATCAATTCTGCTCTCATACCATCATAGTCTCCTTTATTCAAGCTCAGTACGCTTGTTTGAGAATCAACCTTCTCACCCTCTAATTGGATATGGAATTCAACCATGTTGTGGTCGCTCGTTCCAAGGGGATCCTTAACTAGGACATTATTAATTAATCCTGACTCATTGCACAGGACCAGGTCCAAGGTTGCCTGCCCCCTTGTAGGATCAGTTACATACTGCTCAAGAAATCCATCCCTGATGCACTCAATGAACTCGTCCTCAAGGCTGCTCCGCCCAATTTGATTTGTCCAGTTAATATGATAATTAAAATCCCCCATAATTATAGCTGTTCCCTTATTACATGCCCCAACTATTTCCTGATTAATACTTCTTCCAGCAGAGTTGCAACTATTAGGAGGCCTATATACTACGCCCACTAATGTTTTTTTCCCCTTATTATTCCTTATCTCCACCCAAACTGTTTCATTATCTTGATGCTTTGTCCCAATATCATTTATCTGTATTACAGTGATTCCTTCCTTTATTAACATAGCCACCCCACCTCCCCTTCCTTCCTGCCTGTCCTTCCTGATTGTTAAATACCCTGGCATATTTAATTCTCAGTCGTTGTCACCCTGCAGCCATGTTTCTGTAATGGCCACAAGATCATACCCATACGTAGTTATTTGTGCCGTTAACTCGTCCATTTTGTTACGAATGCTACGTGCATTCAGATAAAGAACTTTCAAATCTGTTTTGTGACGCTTAGTTCCTGCTTTTTCCTTTTTTAACACTTTACCTATTACTCCATACCTTCTGTCCCTTCCTGTTACGCTTTCCTCTCTCTCCCTGCTCAGGTTCCCAACCCCCTGCCACTTTAGTTTAAACCCTCCCCAACAGCACTAGCAAACACTCCTCCTAGGACAGCGGTCCCGGCCCTGCCCAGGTGCAGACCGTCCGGTTTGTACTGGTCCCACCTCCCCCAGAACCGTTTCCAGTGTCCCAGGAATTTGAATCCCTCCCCCTTGCACCATTCCTCTAGCCACGTATTCATTTGAAATATCCTCCTATTTCTACTCTGACTAGCACGTGGCACTGGCAGCAATCCTGAGATTACTACCTTTGAGGTCCTATTTTTTAATTTACCTCCTAACTCCCTATATTCTGCTTTTAGGACCTCATCCCCTTTTTTACCTATATCGTTGGTGCCTATGTGCACCACGACAGCTGGCTGTTCGCCCTCCCCCTCCAAAATGTTCTGTAGCCGCTCCGAGACGTCCTTGATCCTTGCACCAGGGAGGCAACACACCATCCTGGAGTCTCGGTTGCGGCCGCAGAAACGCCTGTCTATTCCCCTTACAATTGAGTCCCCTATCACTATAGCTCTTTCAATCTTTTTCCTCCCAGCCTGTGCAGCAGAGCTACCCGTGGTGCCAGGAAGTTGGCTGCTGCTGCCTTCCCCTGATAAGTCATCCCCCACAACAGCATCCAAAGTGGTATATCTGTTTGAGAGGGGGATGGCCACAGGGGACCCCTGCACTACCTGCCTGCACCTCTTACTCTTCCTGGTGGTCACCCATTCACTTCCTGCCTGTATACCTTTTACCTGCGGTGTGACCAACTCGCTAAACGTGCTATCCACGAGTTTCTCTGCATCGCGGATGCTCCACAGTGAGTCCACCCGCAGCTCCAGCTCCGAGATACGATCGGTCAGTAGCTGCAGGTGGACACACTTCCCGCACACATGGTCGGCAGGGACACTGGTAGTGTCCATGACTTCCCACATCTTGCAGGAGGAGCATATCACGGGTGCGAGGTCTGCTGCCATGACTTGCCTTAGCTGAGTTACCCCTTTTAAATTACGTTGAAATTAGAAAATGTTAACTATACTAGGGACCTAGGTTCACTAAAAAAAAACACTGTCTGCTATAAAACCTGCAGATCTTCCCTTTCTTATTACTTTATTTACAGTAAAATGGTAGAAATACTCACCTGAACCTACTCACCAATCAGCTGCCTCCCCTGTGCCGCATCACTTTCTGACTGGTGACGTCACCCCGAACTGCCGCTGGTCTCAGAGTCTCGCTCTCAGAGTGAGCTCCGGTCTCGCTCTCTCTGCGCTATTTATATCCCCGCTCTGGTCTCGCTCTCTCCGCGCTGTTTATATCCCCGCTCTGGTCTCGCTCTCTCCGCGCTGTTTATATCCCCGCTCTGGTCTCGCTCTCTCCGCGCTGTTTATATCCCCGCTCTGGTCTCGCTCTCTCCGCGCTGTTTATATCCCCGCTCTGGTCTCGCTCTCTCCGCGCTGTTTATATCCCCGCTCTGGTCTCGCTCTCTTCGCACTGTTTATATCCCCGCTCTGGTCTCGCTCTCTCCGCGCTGTTTATATCCCCGCTCTGGTCTCGCTCTCTTCGCACTGTTTATATCCCCGCTCTGGTCTCGCTCTCTCCGCCGCTCACCGACTGAACTCTCGCTCTCTCCGCGCTGTTTATATCCCCACTCTGGTCTCGCTCTCTCCCGCCGCTCACCGACTGAACTCTCGCTCTCTCCGCGCTGTTTTTATCCCCGCTCTGGTCTCGCTCTCTCCGCACTGTTTATATCCCCGCTCTGGTCTCGCTCTCTCCCGCCGCTCACCGACTGAACTCTCGCTCTCTCCGCGCTGTTTTTATCCCCGCTCTGGTCTCGCTCTTTCCCGCCGCTCACCGACAGCAGTGCACAGGGAGGCGCAGATTCGCTCGACATGTAGTCGTGGAGATCTGCAGCCTCTTTCATGCCGAGCTGCTCCTGGCTGGCCCCAGCACCAACTGCTTACCTGTCGCTGGCAAAGTCACCACTGCCCTCCACACCTTCTCCTCCACATCCTTCCAGGGTGCAGCCGGCTACACCGCCGATGTCTCTCAGTCGTCTGCGCGGACGAGCCCTGCAAATACACCTGCACCTACTCTGCAGTAACACGATGGGTGGCATCAGTGGTGGGTCCTCATAGTGATACCCAGGAGCGGGCATTATTGGACACAACGGACAGGATTCGCGGAGACATGGCAGTGGTGGTGTCAATATAATGTGTGCTGTTTGTTGCTCTGAAATTCAATATGGGTAACACCCATGACAAACCCTCAGACACCCTTGTGCACCCCCTTCATGCTGACGAGACGTTTGCCTTACGCTGCCTACTGCACATATGTGATGCATGCCCTGTGGCTGCAGCACAGGTGGTGGCAGGTTGAGTGAGGCTGGCCGTGAGGGAGATGCACGGGAGGGTGAGTATGGGATGGAGTAATGAGATTGTATGAGGATTGGGTTGCGTGTTAGTGGCAGGGTGAGTACTGGCGAGGTGAGTAGGTGGAGGTAAGATGAGGATGGGGTGTGAGTGGGTATGAAGGGTGATGTGACAGAATAGTGTTGGCGGTGCCGAAGGAGATGTGGGGTGGGGGCAGTGTTGTGGCAGACGGAGTGTAGGGGAAAGACTTCGTGTTCTCACTGTGGCTGACCTACTGCGGTCATTGCAGCGCCTCCTGCACTGTATGCAGGTGGGCGATATGTTGGTGGCGCAGGTGACCCCCTCTGCCACCTCGAGCCAGGCCTTCTTGGTGGCAGAGGCAGGCCGCTTCCTCCCGCCCGCCGGGGGGAAGATCTGTGTCCTCCCCCTCCTCCTCACCCCATCTGATGATACCTGGGGTGAGGCATCATTAAACTGGGAGCAGCCTTCCCCCTGGGCTGCTCCATGCTGAAATTTGTCCCATTGGTTGCAGCATCTGTCAGTGGAGGACTGCCCCTTTAACTAGAGAGCCTCCAGCTGACAGATCGTACTGCGCATGCGCAGCCCGCCCGACGCGCAGGCCAGCGCCGTGGACCCCGGAGGAGCAGGTAATTGATTCCTATTAGTGTGTTGCCTGCTACGATCGCGTGGGCAACCCACTAATTTCACCGAGCCTGTTTACCACGCTCCCGAAACCCAACCCGCCGGAAACCCGCAGGCCTGCTAAATTCGAGCCCTATTAGTTGAATACAGACTGTGCAGTCTGCAGTTATGTGGTGTATCCAATTTCCCAGAATGGATCCATAGCATTTGAAAAGTTAAACTGCCAAATATTTTTCTTTAGTTTCTAGCAGTTTCTACCCAGTAGTTTTTCCACAATTATTTAAAGAAAAGCTATCGGATAAATTTCAAACATTTATATTTAGTGCTTTTAAAATCAGAAGAGAGCCTGTGTGTGTGTGAGAGAAAATATGACAGACTGTGTTGATTATACACTTCTTGTGGCTCTTGTTTTGTGCTCTATGAACATTAAAAAAGCTGAGACAGAGGCAGGGGACTGGATTTTCCTCCATTATACTTCCCAAAATTGAGTGGTGTAGCGGTGGAAAATCAAGGAAAATTGAATAGGGAAGTCTACCGCCACATCCCAGCACTGACCTAGATTTTCCTCCCTCTGTCCCTTCAATGTCCTGCCAGATGTAAATGTCAGCAGGGAGTAGAGGCCTAGGAACAAATCCAAGTTCCCATCCTTCAGCCACTGCTGATGCTAACCCTAAGGACCAGTAAGTTGGGGTGGAGGTCGATCCTGGGGCAGCAATGGAATGTCCGAGTTGGAGAACATTGGAGGGAAAGGCCTAGTAGTGGGCTCCTCTATCTCTCTTAGGGCCCCTCTTACCTTGTATGAAAGGTCCTGCAGCCCATGTAGAACCTTCTTAAAATTTAGAAGAAAGTCTTTATGGCTTTTCTGGCTCTTTTAAGTGGCCTATTGTTTCTTCTGGCACTGCAGCTGGTGCTGGCTGCCTCAGGGCAAGGCAGTGTTGCAGCAGGGACCTGAAGCAAGCATTAGGCCCCATACTTGCATATGCAACTGGCCGAACGCCTGCTTCAGACATGCGGAAAGGACGACACTTGCTTGTCCTTTCCCAATATGGCAGGCAGCACACTTCCTGCCCGCCATTTTGTTGTCTTAGGAGGCCACGTAGCGCCTGAAAAATGGGCACTACGCAGACCAAATTAACCCTCTGTAAGAGAAGCAGGAGAGGACAGAGAGAGAAGCATAAAGAACTGGGGTGAGAAAAACAAGAGAAGAGAGACAGAGAGGGAAACAGCAACATAAGGACAACAGAGACAGGTAACAGAAAGACCATATTCTCTGACTTAATGTATATCTTGCTACGGGATATCCACCAGCGCAGTGAAAATATTAGAACTTAGGTAGCAAAAACATAGAGATAGATCAATATTCTGGAGTTCTGTTTGATTACCTTGGAGGACGAGGGAGTAACTATACAGAACTTTCCTCAAGCAAGCAGATAGGTGAAGAAGAGTTTGTGGGTAGAATAAGTTGGTTGCACATAGCCTTTGGAAGAAGCAAGCTTCATGGGTCCAATGGCTTCTTAATGTTTGACCCTTTCTTATGTTCTTGGGAATTCTGTAATTTGGATATTTCATAAAAACTTTTTCAATTGGTGATTACATTTTTAAAAAAATGTTAATAGGTCTCTTGTCCTTTTATATCAGGAAACAAAATGTTGATGCCAAGTAAGTTTAGGCAACGGCAGTTCTATTAAATCATGATCTGTTAACAATTGGCTGTCTCTTCAACATCATTTGCTTTTCTCAATAAATGGAAAACATTGACTTGAAACATACGAACAAATGACCATACAAACATGCAAATTAAGAGCAGGAGTAGACCATTTGGCCCCTCAAGCCTGCTCTGCCATTTGAAAAGATCATAGCTGATCTGATTGTGACCTCAACCCTACTTTCTCATCTACCGACTATAACCTTTGACTAATGTGCAACTTGTTAAAATAATAAGTCTTGGGCACTTCAGATGACACACTAAATAAGTGACCTTAAAAAAATATTAAATATCGAGAAAGAAAGCCATTCATTTAGTGCTGCTTCTTCTGGCCTTGACAACATGGCCTCTGCTGAAGGGCAGGAGCCAGGGATTTACAAGCACCTGCCAACATACAGAAACTTCCCTTAGCAATTAATCTCCAATTGACCTCAGATGTGTTTATTTATGCAACTTTCCCACAGGAAGTGCCCAATCAATAGTCTTAAAGAGACAGGCATGCTTAAACATAACTCTGTCTTAGCAGCTAAACATCACTGCCAGGCTCCATACCCAAGATTTTGCACGTGCAATGCCATGGGAGATCAGTTAGAATACTGTTGACATGCTAATTAGTCTGCAAAAGTGTTGCTTATTGAATAGCACGGCCTCACACAGTCTGGCCAGCTTATCAGGCACTCCACGTTCCTTCAAAACTCATAACACTGCTGTGCATTCTACATATGCCGGACAAACACAACATGCATGTTAGAAAAGATGTCAAGGCCTTGGAGAAGGTGCAGAGGAGATTTACCGGAATGGTATCAAGGATGAGGGGCTTCAGTTATGTGGAGAGACTGGAGAAGCTGGAGATGTTCTCATTAGAGCAGAGAAGGTTCAGGGGAGATTTATTAGAGGCATTCAGAATTACGTGGGGTTTTGATGGAGTAAGTAAGGAGAAATTGTTTCCACTGGCAGGAGGGTCAGTAACCAGAAGTCATAGATTTAAAATAATGCAAAAGAACCAGAGGGGAGATGAGGAGAATTTGTTTTACGCAGTGAATTGTTATGATCTGGAATGCATTGCTTGAAAGGGTGGTGGAAGCTGATTCAATAATAACTTTTAAAAGGGAATTAGATACGTACTTGTAAAGGAAAAATTTGCAAAGCTATGAGAAAAGAGCAGGGGAGTGATAATTAATTGGATAGCTCTTTCAAACAACCGGTACAGGCATGATGGGCCAAATGGCCTCCTTCTAAGCTGTATGATTCTATGATTGTATGAATCCACATATTTATGGTGTTGTCACATGTATTGGAGAAAACCAGAGCAGTCGGTATGTTAGACTTGTGCTGGGAATTTCTATGTGCTTCATGATACTTTGCTGTCATGACACATGATGAATTCTATGGAGATTTGTAGTGCTTCCAGTTGTTTTCCCAGACTTGATAGAATGGTACTCTGTTGCTAAATCACCATATTCGATGGATCTGGATGGTGGCAGTGCACCTGAAATAGCATGTGATTCAGCAGCTCTTCATCATGGATTCATGACTGTACATTTAGCCAGGAATTGTAGCATGATATGTTTGCAACCTTTAGATATCATTTTCAACGTTTCTCAGTGTGCCACTATTAGCTCAGCAAATCTGTTTTAATGAAAGAGTTTTTATTCTTATACGTTCATGGGATGTGGGCATCGCTGGCAAGGTCAGCATTTATTGCCCATCCCTAATTATAGAATCATAGAATCATAGAATCATAGAAGTTACAACATGGAAACAGGCCCTTCGGCCCAACATGTCCATGTCGCCCAGTTTATACCACTAAGCTAGTCCCAATTGCCTGCACTTGGCCCATATCCCTCGATACCCATCTTCCCCATGTAACTGTCCAAATGCTTTTTAAAAGACAAAATTGTACCCGCCTCTACTACTGCCTCTGGCAGCTCGTTCCAGACACTCACCACCCTTTGAGTGAAAAAATTGCCCCTCTGGATCCTTTTGTATCTCTCCCCTCTCACCTTAAATCTGTGCCCCCTCGTTATAGACTCCCCTACCTTTGGGAAAAGATTTTGACTATCGACCTTATCTATGCCCCTCATTATTTTATAGACTTCTATAAGATCACCCCTTAACCTCCTACTCTCCAGGGAAAAAAGTCCCAGTCTGTCTAACCTCTCCCTGTAAGTCAAACCATCAAGTCCCGGTAGCATCCTAGTAAATCTTTTCTGCACTCTTTCTAGTTTAATAATATCCTTTCTATAATAGGGTGACCAGAACTGTACACAGTACTCCAAGTGTGGCCTCACCAATGCCCTGTACAACTTCAACAAGACATCCCAACTCCTGCATTCAATGTTCTGACCAATGAAACCAAGCATGCTGAATGCCTTCTTCACCACCCTATCCACCTGTGACTCCACTTTCAAGGAGCTATGAATCTGTACTCCTAGATCTCTTTGTTCTATAACTCTCCCCAACGCCCTACCATTAACGGAGTAGGTCCTGGCCCGATTCGATCTACCAAAATGCATCACCTCACATTTATCTAAATTAAACTCCATCTGCCATTCATCGGCCCACTGGCCCAATTTATCAAGATCCCGTTGCAATCCTAGATAACCTTCTTCACTGTCCACAATGCCACCAATCTTGGTGTCATCTGCAAACTTACTAACCATGCCTCCTAAATTCTCATCCAAATCATTAATATAAATAACAAATAACAGCGGACCCAGCACCGATCCCTGAGGCACACCGCTGGACACAGGCATCCAGTTTGAAAAACAACCCTCGACAACCACCCTCTGTCTTCTGTCGTCAAGCCAATTTTGTATCCAATTGGCTACCTCACCTTGGATCCCATGAGATTTAACCTTATGTAACAACCTACCATGCGGTACCTTGTCAAATGCTTTGCTGAAGTCCATGTAGACCACGTCTACTGCACAGCCCTCATCTATCTTCTTGGTTACCCCTTCAAAAAACTCAATCAAATTCGTGAGACATGATTTTCCTCTCACAAAACCATGCTGACTGTTCCTAATTAGTCCCTGCCTCTCCAAATGCCTGTAGATCCTGTCCCTCAGAATACCCTCTAACAACTTACCCACTACAGATGTCAGGCTCACTGGTCTGTAGTTCCCAGGCTTTTCCCTGCCGCCCTTCTTAAACAAAGGCACAACATTTGCTACCCTCCAATCTTCAGGCACCTCACCTGTAGCGGTGGATGATTCAAATATCTCTGCTAGGGGACCCGCAATTTCCTCCCTAACCTCCCTTAACGTCCTGGGATACATTTCATCAGGTCCCAGAGATTTATCTACCTTGATGCGCGTTAAAACTTCCAGCACCTCCCTCTCTGTAATATGTACACTCCTCAAGACATCACTATTTATTTCCCCAAGTTCCCTAACATCCATGCCTTTCTCAACCGTAAATACCGATGTGAAATATTCGTTCAGGATCTCACCCATCTCTTGTGGTTCCGCAAATAGATGACCTTGTTGATCCTTAAGAGGCCCTACTCTCTCCCTAGTTACCCTTTTGCCCTTTATGTATTTGTAGAAGCTCTTTGGATTCACCTTTGCCTGATCTGCCAAAGCAATCTCATATCCCCTTTTTGCCCTCCTGATTTCTCTCTTAACTCTACTCCGGCAATCTCTATACTCTTCAAGGGATCCACTTGATCCCAGCTGCCTATGCATGTCATATGCCTCCTTCTTCTTTTTGACGAGTGCCTCAATCTCCCGAGTCATCCAAGGTTCCCTACTTCTACCAGCCTTGCCCTTCACTTTATAAGGAATGTGCTTACCCTGAACCCTGGTTAACACACTTTTGAAAGCCTCCCACTTACCAGACGTCCCTTTGCCTGCCAACAGACTCTCCCAATCAACTTCTGAAAGTTCCTGTCTAATACCATCAAAATTGGCCTTTCCCCAATTTAGAATTTTAACTTTTGGGCCAGACCTATCCTTCTCCATAGCTATCTTAAAACTAATGGAATTATGATCACTGGTCCCAAAGTGATCCCTCACTAACACTTCTGTCACCTGCCCTTCCTTATTTCCCAAGAGGAGGTCAAGTTTTGCCCCCTCTCTAGTCGGGCCATCCACATACTGAATGAGAAATTCCTCCTGAATACACTCAACAAATTTCTCTCCATCCAAGCCCCTAATGCTATGGCTGTCCCAGTCAATGTTGGGAAAGTTAAAGTCCCCTACTATTACCACCCTATTTTTCTTGCAGCTGTCTGTAATCTCCTTACATATTTGCTCCTCAATTTCCCGTTGACTATTTGGGGGTCTGTAGTACAATCCTATCAAAGTGATCTCTCCCTTCTTATTTTTCAGTTCTACCCATATGGACTCAGTGGGCGAACCCTCGGATATATCCCCTCTCACTACTGCCGTGATGTTCTCCCTAATCAAGAACGCAACTCCCCCTCCTCTCTTACCTCCTGCTCTATCTTTCCTATAGCATCTGTACCCTGGAACATTGAGCTGCCAGTCCTGCCCCTCCCTTAGCCATGTTTCAGTAATAGCTATAACATCCCAGTCCCATGTACCCATCCATGCCCTGAGTTCATCTGCCTTGCCCATCAGACTTCTTGCATTGAAATAAATGCAGTTTAATCTAGACTTCCCTTGGTCTTTGCCCTGCTTTCTCAGACCATCTGTCCGGTCATGTTCTGTACACTCTCCCTTACTGCGTTTTGTTTCTGTCACCACTTTATTTCCCACTGACTTCCTGCATCGGTTCCCATCCCCCTGCCACATTAGTTTAAACCCTCCCCAACAGCACTAGCAAACACTCCCCCTAGGACATTGGTTCCAGTCCTGCCCAGATGCAGACCGTCCAATTTGTACTGGTCCCACCTCCCCCAGAACCGGTTCCAATGGCCCAGGAATTTGAATCCCTCCAGCTTGCACCATCTCTCAAGCCACGTATTCATCTTAGCTATCCTGTCATTCCTACTCTGACTAACCCGTGGCACTGGTAGCAATCCTGAGATTACTACCTTTGAGGTCCTACTCTTTAGTTTAACTCCTAACTCACTAAATTCAGCTTGTAGGACCTCATCCTGTTTTTTACCTATATCGTTGGTGCCTATATGCACCACGACAACTGGCTGTTCACCCTCCCCCTCCAGAATGTCCTGCAGCCGCTCCGAGACATCCTTGACCCTTGCACCAGGGAGGCAACATACCATCCTGGAGTCTCGGTTGCGTCCGCAGAAACGCCTGTCTATTCCCCTTACAATCGAGTCCCCTATCACTATAGCTCTGCCACTCTTTTTCCTGCCCTCCTGTGCAGCAGAGCCAGCCACGGTGCCATGAACCTGGCCACTGCCACCTTCCCCTGGTGAGCCATCTCCCCCAACAGTATCCAAAACGGTATACCTGTTTTGGAGGGAGATGACCGCAGGGGACCCCTGCACTGCCTTCCTACTCTTCCTCTGTCTGTTGGTCACCCATTCACTATCTCCCTCAGTAATTTTTATCTGCGGTGTGACCAACTCACTGAACGTGCTATCCACGACTTTTCAGCATCGCGGATGCTCCAAAGTGAATCCATCCGCAGCTCCAGAGCCGTCAAGCGGTCAAACAATAGCTGCAGCTGGACACACTTCCCGCAGGTGAAGGAATCAGGGATACAGGAAGGAGCCCTGAATTCCCACATCCCACAAGAGGAACATGACACGGCGCTGGGATCTCCTGCCATGACTTAACCCTTAAATTAGCTTAAGAACAACTACAATGTCAAGAGAAAAAAAAGGAAAGAAAAACTACTTACCACTCCCTTTAAGGAGTTTACTCCTTTAAATTGTTCTCAATTTAGAGAATGTTAACTACACTAGGGACCTTGATTCACTAAAGGTCCCTAGTGTAGTTAACATTCTCTAAATTGAGAACAATTTAGAGAATGTTAACTACACTAGGGACCTTTAGTGAACAACCACTACCATCTTCCTTTGTGCTAGGTGGTGATGACCGGCTTCTTGAACTGCTGCAGTCCGTGTGGTGAAGGTTCTCCCACAGTGCTGTTAGGTTGGGAGTTCCAGGATTTTGACCGAGCGACGATGAAGGAACACTGGTATATTTCCAACTTGAGAGGGTGTGTAACCTGGAGGGGAACATGCAGGTAGTGTTGTTCCCATGTGCCTACTGCCCTTGTCCTTCGAGGTGGTAGAAGTTCCGGGTTTGGGAGGTGCTGTCGAAGAAGCCTTGGCGAGTTGCTGCAGTGCATCCTGTAGATGGTACACACTGCAGCCATGGTGTGCCGATGGTGAAGGGAGTGAATATTTAGGGTGGTGGATGGGGTGCCAATCAAGCAGGCTGCTTTGTCCTGAATGGTGTCGAGCTTCTTGGGTGTTGTTGGAGCTGCACTCATCCAGGCAAGTGGAGAGCATTCCATCACATTCCTGATTTGTGCCTTGTAGTTGGTGGAAAGGCTTTGGGGAGTCAGGAGGTGAGTCACTTGCTACAGAATACCAGTTTCTGACCTGCTCTTGTAGCCAATGGTATTTATGTGGCTGGTCCAGTTAAGTTTCTGATCAATGGTGACCCCCAGGATGTTGATGGTGGGGGATTCGGCAATGGTAATGCCGTTGAAAGTCAAGGGGAGATGGTTAGACTCTCTCTTGTTACTTATCAGCCCAATCCTGGATGTTGTCCAGGTCTTGCTGCATGCAGGCACGGACTGCTTCATTATCTGAGAGGTTGCAAATGGAACTGAACACTGCAATCATCAGCGAACATCCCCATTTCTGACCTTATGATGGAGGGAAGGTCATTGATGAAGCAGCTGAAGATGGTTGGGCCTAGGACACTGCCCTGAGGAACTCCTGCAGCAATGTCCTGGGCTGAGATGATTGGCCTCCAACAACCACTACCATCTTCCTTTGTGCTAGGTATGACTCCAGCCACTGGAGAGTTTTCCCCCTGATTCCCATTGACTTCAATTTTATTGGAGCTTCTTGGTGCCACACTCTGTCAAATGCTGCCTTGATGTCAAGGGCAACCACTCTCACCTCACCTCTGGAATTCAGCTCTTTTGTCCATGCGTGGACCAAGGCTGTAATGAGGTCTGGAGCCGAGTGGTCCTGGCGGAATCCAAACTGAGCATCGGTGAGCAGGTTATTGGTGAGTAAGTGCCGCTTGATAGCACTGTCGACGACACCTTCCATCACTTTGCTGATGATTGATAGTAGACTGATGGGGCGGTAATTGGCCGGATTGGATTTGTCCTGCTTTTTGTGGACAGAACATACCTGGGCAATTTTCCACATTGTCGGGTAGATGCCAGTGTTGTAGCTGTACTGGAACAGCTTGGCTAGAGGCGCGGCTAGTTCTGGAGCACAAGCCTTCAGCACTACAGCCGGGATGTTGTCAGGACCCATAGCCTTTGCTGTATCCAGTGCACTCAGCCGTTTCTTGATATCACGAGGAGTGAATCAAATTGGCTGAAGACTGGCTTCTGTGATGGTGGCGATATCGGGAGGAGGACGAGATGATTCATCCACTTGGCACTTCTGGCTGAAGATGGTTGCAAACACTTCAGCCTTGTCTTTTGCACTCATGTGCTGGGCTCTGCCATCATTGAGGATGGGGATGTTCACAGAGCCTCCTCCTCCCGTTAGTTGCTTAATTGTCCACCACCATTCATGACTGGATGTGGCAGGACTGCAGAACTTTGATCTGATCCGTTGTTTGTGGAATCGCTTAGCTCTGTCTATAGCATGTTGCTTCCTCTGTTTAGCATGCATGTAGTGCTGTGTTGTAACTTCACCAGGTTGGCACCTCATTTTTAGGTACGCCTGGTGCTGCTCCTGGCATGCTCTTCTACACTCCTCATTGAACCAGAGTTGATCCCCTGGCTTGTTGGTAATGGTTGAGTGAGGAATATGCCGAGCCATGAGGATACAGATTGTGCTGGAATACAGTTTGAACAATGATACCTGCCTAAAATAATTTTTATGTCTATTTATGTTTTTTGAAAAATTATTTTTGGTTCAGTATAAGTGCTGATGGCAATAATGAAGGGGGTAAACTGACTTGCTGGAGCTATTGAGATTCCATATGCTATTTTCATAGTAATGTACTGCCTGTGATAAAATAAGCTATTAAACAGGTAGTTGAGCAGAATCATACAAATGAGTCACCTAAGCAAGTAAAAATGAACCGCTTGGCTTTTCTGAGCGTGGCATATTTTTGGCTCGCTCTTGAATACAAAACTCAGCAGGCAACAGCCAGTTTTTATTGGAGGCTAAATCTGACTGCGAATCGCACTCCAGGACAGATCTATGTGAAAGTAATTTTGACTTTGGGCGAGAGTGTAAAACGGGTGCTATCAGACAACCGCCCGTTATACATCTCTCCCGATTTTCATTTCCATTAATGTCTCATCCAAAAGACGGCACTTCCAACAGTGCAGCACACCCTCTGTACCGCACTGAAGTGTCAGCCTAGATTGTGTGCTCCAGTCTCTGGAGTGGGGCTTAGTCGTTGTGATATTTTGTCAACTCAGAGTGCTGAAGACACTGAGCATCTGAAAAAGTCTGCCCCATTGAAGGGCAGTATACAAGCATTCTGAATATGAAGAGATTAGGGTTAGAATATCCCCCTTTGGGTGTAGAATATTTGAACTGTTAGTGTTTGAAAAATAAAACCCAGAACAATTCCAGGCACATTTTTTGAACTATTTACATCGAAACTACAGCACAGAGACAGGCCATTGGGCCCAACTGGTCTATGCTGGTGTTAATGTTCTACACGAGCCTCCTCCCTCCTATTTCATCTAACACTATCAGCATACCCTTCTATTCCTTTCTCCCTCATGTGTTTATCTAGCTTCCCCTTAAATGTATCTACGCTATTTGCCTCCACTGCTCCTTGTGGTAGCTTGTTCCACATTCTAACCGCTCGTTGGGTAAAGAAGTTTCTCCTGAATTCCCTATTGAATTTATTCGCGACTATTTTATATTTATGACCTCCAGTTTTGAACTACCCCACAAGTGGAAACATTTTCTCTACATTTACCCTATCCAACCCTTTCATTATTTTAAAGACCTCTATCAGATTACTCCTCAGCCTTTTCTTTTCTAGAGAAAAGAGTCCCAGCCTGTTCAGCCTTTCCTGATAAGGATATCATCCCAGTTCTGGTATCATCCTTGTGAATCTTCTTTGCTCCCAACCCAATGCCTCTATATCCTTTCTATAATATGGAGACCAGACTGTGCACAATACTCCACGTGTGGTCTATACAAGTTTAACATAACTTCTTTGCTTTCCAATTCTATCACTAGAAATGAACCCTAGTGCTGGATTTGCCTAAAATCACTACTTTTAGTGATTTGTGTGTCTGTACCCCTAGATCCTTTTGCTCCTCTATCACATTTAGACTCTTTTTATCCAAACAGAATGTGAGCTCCTTATTCTTCCTACCAAAATGCATCACATCACTCTTGTCTATATTGAATTAATTTGCCAATTACACAACCCATTCTGAAAGTTTATTAATTTCCTTTTGCATTTTGACGCATTCTACCTTTGTATTAACTACAGTCTCCAATTTGTCGTCCACAAGTTTTGAAATTGTACTTCCGATTCCCGAATCCAAATCGTTAATGTAAATTGTGAACAACAGTGGTCCCAGCACCGATCCCTGTGGAACACCACTTCCCACCTTTTGCCAGTCTGAGTAGCTACTCTTAATCCCTACTCCCTGTTTTTTGTTTTGTAGCCAACTTGCTATCCATTCTGCTACCTGTCCCCTGACTCCACATTCTCGGAACTTAGCCATGAGTCTACAATGCGGTACCTTATCGAAGGCCTTTTGAAAATCCAAATATATTACATCTACTACATTACTCTTGTCTACTCTTTCTGTTACTTCTTCAAAGAATTCAATAAGGTTGGTCAAGCATGACTTTCCCATCTGAAATCCGTGCTGACTGTTCTTTATTATATTTTCATTCTCCAGATGACATTCTATCACATCTTTGAGTAAAGATCTTTCCTACCACTGACATTTAACTAACTGGCCTACAGTTCCCTGGACTTATTCTATCTCCCTTTTTAAATATAGAAATAACATCAGCTGTCCACCAGTCCTCTGGCACTATCCCCCTTTCCTAGTGAATTTTTATATATATATGTAATAGTGCCTCTGCTATCTCCTCCCTAACTTTTTTTAATATTCGCAGATACAATCCATCCAGACCAGGGATCTTATCCTCCCTATGTTGGATTAGTTTATCGATTATCTTCCCCCTTTCCATCTTAAATGTTTTAATATATTTTTGATCTCTTCTTCTAATGTCCTGCCTATCTTGTTAGTCTCCCTGGTAAATACAGAGGCAAAGTAGAAGTAAAGGGAATTAGGGGTTACGGGGAGCGGGCAGGAAATTGGACATGAATTTAGATTTGAGGTTAGGATCAGATCAGCCATGATCTTATTGAATGGCGGAGCAGGCTCGAGGGGCCGATTGGCCTACTCCTGCTCCTATTTCTTATGTTCTTATGTAAGTATCTATTCAATATATTGCTGCCATTTTGCAGTGGTCACCTGTGAGTTTATCTTGTGCATCCTTTATCCCTATTCTGATTTTTCCTTTGCTATTTAGGTGTCTGTAGAATACTTTACTATTCAGGAAGAAATCCTGAACACACTGTAAAAACTCCATTCCCTTTTCTCCTTTCCCTACCTCCTCTTGCCAGTTTATTTGGGGATAGTTGAAATCTCCCATGATCATTGTTCATAAAAACTGCAATTCTCGTCCAGCACCAGCCCTTTTTGTTTTGACATATTTTATACAGTAGACATTGACCTGGTCATTCATTATGACACAATATTGTCAATCTTTGCACCTTTAGTGATTGATTGACTTTAAAAAAAAATGGTCCTCGGAACTGATTCTTAGCAAAACAGAAGCTAAATTTTTCAAAGTTGTTCCCACCTAAAAAAACAATTAGGTGGAAGAAAATAAGTTGAAGGAGATTTCAACCTTTTTAAAATAAAATAAGAAAAATAGGTCAGAATAGGATATATAAGTTAAGGGAAAAGTAAAATTAAGGCTAAAATAATATAGTTAGGAAAGAGAAAATGCAGAAAAGAGGAGGGCAAGAGGCAATAAAGTGTTGATAACCTTTTTTATTTTATTAAGTTGTGTTATATATGTTTATTTTGTTATTTAATATTTGAGTACCCTTGTTACTTTTTTTAATTCATTCTCAGAATGTGGGTGTCGCTGGCACGGCCGGCACTTATTGCCTATCCCTAGTTGTCCTTGAGAAAGTGATGGTGGACCTTCTCTTTGAGCCGCTGCGGTCCATGTGGTGAAGGGACCCCCACCATGCTGTTTTGATAGGGAGTTTCAGGATTTTGACCCAGTGACAATGAAGGAACGGTGATATATGTCCAAGTTGGGATGGTATGTGACTTGGAGGGGAACTTGGAGTTGACACTGTTCCCATGCACCTGCTACACTTGTCCTTCTAGGTGGTGGAGGTCACGGGTTTTGAAGGTGCTGCCAAAGAAGCCTTGGCGAATTGCTGCAGTGCATCCTGTAGACAGTAATATTTTTGTAATATTAGCATTGTTTCAGCATCATGGGGCTCGATTTCAGGGTCGGGTTACCTGCGGGTTTCCAGCGGGGGGGCCCCGAAAATCCCGATCTCCGATCACGTGACCGGATTCGGACGAAATCCCGGCCACTTCCGGGTACCGCGCTGACGTGCGGGGCTGCGCGCGAAAGCCCCGCTGGTGGGAATCCCGCAGGCAATTAAAGCCAACGGGGTTCCACTTGAGAGCACTTAACTTGCTCGTTGTGGTCAGTTAATGAGCTGAAGCAGCTGTCAAAAGAGGAAGTGTGGGATTTTAGGTTCAAAGCAGTCAGTTTCCCACACTGGGGGAAACAGGACCCTTCAAACCAGGCGTGTTGCAGCCAGCAGCCTGTGGCAGGTGCCAAGGTGCGCTCCACGGGGGAGAGCCCTCACCCACGCAGGAGGCCACCGCGTCACATAGGGCAACCCCTCCCCCCACCACCCCCCGGCCAAGCCAGAGGACAGACCGACACGAAACCGCAGCCCCAGTCCGAGGACCCACACACCTACCCTGCACAACCCCTCAGACCAACACCTGCCAGTTGGGTGGTGTGTGGACACCCTCGGAGGACGAAGAGCATGACCACCACCAGCAGCCTCGCAGTCCACGCCGTCCACCGCAGAGACGTGGATCCCCCCAACACGGTGTGGTTGCACGCCCACCTGCACAGCAGGAGGGAGGGCTACCGCAGAGAGAGACGCGTCGCAGAGGGCACTACCCTCGCCACAGGGTCCACAGACCGAGGCGCAGCTCCCCGGACCTCTCCGAGCAGCAGTGCACAGGGAGGCGCAGATTCGCTCGACATGTAGTCGTGGAGATCTGCAGCCTCTTTCATGCCGAGCTGCTCCTGGCTGGCCCCAGCACCAACTGCTTACCTGTCGCTGGCAAAGTCACCACTGTCCTCCACACCTTCTCCTCCGCATCCTTCCAGGGTGCAGCCGGCTACACCGCCGATGTCTCTCAGTCGTCTGCGCGGACGAGCCCTGCAAATACACCTGCACCTACTCTGCAGTAACACGATGGGTGGCATCAGTGGTGGGTCCTCATAGTGATACCCAGGAGCGGGCATTATTGGACACAATGGACAGGATTCGCGGAGACATGGCAGTGGTGGTGTCAATATAATGTGTGCTGTTTGTGGCTCTGAAATTCAATATGGGTAACACCCATGACAAACCCTCAGACACCCTTGTGCACCCCCTTCATGCTGACGAGACGTTTGCCTTACCCTGCCTACTGCACATATGTGATGCATGCCCTGTGGCTGCAGCACAGGTGGTGGCAGGTTGAGTGAGGCTGGCCGTGAGGGAGATGCACGGGAGGGTGAGTATGGGATGGAGCCATGAGATTGTATGAGGATTGGGTCGCGTGTTAGTGGCAGGATGAGTACTGGCGAGGTGAGTAGGTGGAGGTAAGATGAGGATGGGGTGTGAGTGGGCATGAAGGGTGATGTGACAGAATAGTGTTGGCGGTGCCGAAGGAGATTTGGGGTGGGGGCAGTGTTGTGGCAGACGGAGTGTAGGGGAAAGACTTCGTGTTCTCACTGTGGCTGACCTACTGCGGTCATTGCAGCGCCTCCTGCACTGTATGCAGGTGGGCGATATGTTGGTGGCGCAGGTGACCCCCTCTGCCACCTCGAGCCAGGCCTTCTTGGTGGCAGAGGCAGGCCGCTTCCTCCCGCCCGCCGGGGGGAAGATCTGTGTCCTCCCCCTCCTCCTCACCCCATCTGATGATACCTGGGGTGAGGCATCATTAAACTGGGAGCAGCCTTCCCCCTGGGCTGCTCCATGCTGCAATTTGTCCCATTGATTGCAGCATCTGTCAGTGGAGGACTGCCCCTTTAACTAGAGAGCCTCCAGCTGACAGATCGTACTGCACATGCGCAGCCCGACCGACGCGCAGGCCAGCGCCTTGGACCCCGGAGGAGCAGGTAATTGGATCCTATTAGTGGATTGCCTGCTACGATCGCGTGGGCAACCCACTAATTTCGCCGTTCGCGTTTTCGACGCTCCCGGAGGACCACCCGCTGGGAACCCGCAGGCCTGCTAAATTCGAGCCCATGGTGTGTGAATGAGACATTCAAATCTGGCTGGTCCAGGGAGATAATTATCCCCAAGGTCCTGTCATTAGTCTGTGTTAACCAAAGTGGATTCAAAACAAAAATATGTTGGAGATTTATGACAAAAATCTTAGTTAAACAGTTCAAGAGGTACTTAAACCCTGCTTGAAATTGGACTCTGGCACACAAGCTCAACACATTTGAAAATACAAAAAAATCTGCTCGACTTACTGCAGTTAGGCAGCTCTTCAGTAATTACACTCAACTGGTGTTTTAGTCATTGTTCACGACTTCATTACAAATGGGTTAAATTCAATGCAGAAAACATGGATTTACAGTAATTATACCAAAGGTAGCTCAACCAGCAATGGAACTATAGCTCTAAATGTGGTAAATTAGCATACAGAACCATCATTATTGATGTAGCAATTCTGGCCTCCTTCTCTATCTCATACTAATGTCTTATAACTGAATCAGCAAATTCCCCAATAATGTCAACATAATTCACAGTTAAAACAAAAATAGTCACAGATATAGGAAAAATAGGAAAATATGGAAGAATATTAAATTTAATTGATTTTTAGAAAGTAGTACAGCTGGTCTAAAATCTGGAATTCTCTCCCCGAAAAGGCTGTGGATATTGGGTCAATTGAAGCTTTCAAGACCGAGATTGATTGATTTTTGTTGGGATAAGAGTATCGAGGGATATGGCGCAAAGGCAGATAAATGAGGTTGAGGTACAGATCAGCCATAATCTGAATGAATGGAGGAACAGGCTCGAGGGGCTGAATGGTATGTTCCTATATTCAGATGAGGATTGGTAATAGTTCTCCTATGGCAGATTTTTCCTCACTGATTTACTTTTCATATTGAGCCAACTATAGATGTACACATCACTCTATTCCTTGCTCCTGAATTTGGCCCATAGATCACAGAGAGCTAAAGAAATATATTTTACATAGAGAGATCATTAACATCAGTTTTACTGATTTTCATTGGTAAATGTCTGAATTTTTTTTGGACAGGGAATTAGTGTAAACCCTGATTTCCTCCCAAAGTTCAGGAAAAAAATCCATAAAATTCCCCATTGTTTTCTGACCAAAAATCAAGTCTGGGGATATGTGAGCATCGCATCTGTGACAGTAGTATGTACAATTTATTCTGTCCGCACCATGTTAACATCACGGATATGATGTGTGTGCATCTCTGGATCCAATTTTTAGCCATGAGACTGTCTAAATTGGATTTTCAGATTAGATAATACTGGGAGAAGTATATTCTTTATACAACAGCAAACGTCAGCCTTTCATTCTTAATTAAGGAGTAACAGCAGCAGTGCACTGCCAAAGTCACAATACTGATAGTCTCTTGAAGACTGAGGTCATCAATCAAAGCTTGACTCAGGTCACACAGCAAAGTATTGTTAACTAAAAGCAAGGTTGCAGTTGTTCCACTGTGCATAAACCCCAACAATTGTTTTTATTAGTGCACCATCATTAGCACACCATCAAATAATACTGGGAGTGCACCCTGAATATTTAGGCTCTACTTAGGAAAATCTGATGTGGAGATGCCGGTGATGGACTGGGGTTGACAATTGTAATCAATTTTACAACACCAAGTTATAGTCCAGCAATTTTATTTTAAATTCACAAGCTTTCGGAGACTTCCTCCTTCCTCAGGTAAATGTTCAGGATCTCCTTGAAGCCTACGCATTTATACATATAGAACAATACATGGTGTTTACAGACTGCCCCTGCAACTGCCCGTTGCCAAGGCAATCATCGTGTTCAGACAGAGAGGTGTCACCTGCAGAACCCCCGAATACACATTCAACAAAAAAACAAACAGGAAAAAAAAACAGAGAAGAAAAACAGAGAGAGGCAGAAACATCCGGAAGGCAGAGAGAGCCAGCAAATGACCCATCTCTCTGCCTTCCGGATGTTTCTGCCTCTCTCTGTTTTTCTTCTCTGTTTTTTTTTCCTGTTTGTTTTTTTGTTGAATGTGTATTCGGGGGTTCTGCAGGTGACACCTCTCTGTCTGAACACGGTGATTGCCTTGGCAACGGGCAGTTGCAGGGGCAGTCTGTAAACACCATGTATTGTTCTATATGTATAAATGCGTAGGCTTCAAGGAGATCCTGAACATTTACCTGAGGAAGGAGGAAGTCTCCGAAAGCTTGTGAATTTAAAATAAAATTGCTGGACTATAACTTGGTGTTGTAAAATTGTTTACAATTAGGAAAATCTGAAGAGGTCATGGTGGGGATACACCGGCAGGCAAAAGCATGGAGGAAACACTCACCGTAAGATTCTAAATGGAAAAAATAACTTTATTTAACAGGCAAAAAAAAAATTAGTTTGAATGTTCAGAGTTCAGAATTAGTTGCTCAGGGACCCTTGCAGTGCTTGTATCCTTTTCTTTTGTAGTATTGTGCAAAATGGATTTTCACTCTTTTATTGTTGAAACATCAGAAAATTGGGGAAGATTTCTTCTGGTTGCTATGTGTTAATAACATAGTGAACAGAGCGGGAATATTTCCTATATCTTTCAGCCACCTGGGCCCCATGCTCTGGAATTCCCTCCCTAAAATCTCCACCTTTCCACCTCCCTCTCCTACTTTAAGACCCACCTTAAAATCCAACCCTCTAATCAAGCTTTTGGTCAAACATCTATATATCTCCTTTGACTTGGCGTCCATTTCTTCCCCACTCCTCTGTAAAATGCCTTCAGGATTTTTTTTTATGTTAGATGGTAGCACACTTGCCTCCTGAGTTAGAAGGTTGTGTGTTCAAGTCCCATTCCATAGACATAAGCATATAATTTAGGCTGACTCTCCAGTGAAGTACTGTAGGAGCCCTGCACTGTTAGAGATGCTGTCTTTCGGATGAGACATTAAACTGAGATGTCTGCCCTCTCAGGTGGAGGTAAAAGATCCCATGATACTATTTCGAAGAAGAGAAGGGGAGTTGTCCTCAGTGTCCTGACCAATATTTATCCCTCTACCAACACTAAAAACAAATTATCTGTTCATTATCACATTGATGTTTGTGGAAACTTACCATGTGCAAATTGACTGCTGTGTTTCCTACATTAGAACAGTGACTACACTTCAATAAAGTAATTAATTGGCTATAAAGCACTTGGGACATCCTGACGTCGTGCAAGTCCTTCCCTCTTTTATACAAATGCAATTTGTTGTTGTTTTACTGGAACCATAAAAGCGTTCTAACAGAATGTGTTTACAATTTCACCAGCAAAAGTGATCATGAAGATCTTTGTTTATGACGTCACTAATACAATGCGACAGAGGAAACTTCCACCACCATGTTATTTTACCATTCCAATTCCTGGAGATTAACCTTCTCACTGGATTTTGAATGACTACAATTGTAGATAATTTATTGAAAGTTAAAACAAAGATTTGTTTTCATCCAATAGAGTTTTCATAGATTAATTTAGTAATCTTTAAATGGAGGAACAGAATAGCTTCGTTCATCCTGATGGTTACTCCATATACTTTGATTCAGGAACCTTTTGAGATGATGTATTGGATAGCATACTATTTGGAGTAAATGCCATGCATATAAAATGACAAATATAAATGTATTGACAGTTAATTTGGTTGTATAATGATTTGTTTTCTTCTATCCAAAGCTATGAAAACCAAGCTAAAGAGAAAATCTCTTTCAATTTTAACGACTTCTACTTGCTTGGGTAAGATGGATGAATTAATTAATGTGGATGACCTGAAAGGAATTGTTTTGACAGAGCAAAGTTGTTGGATCCATAGCTTTCATAATTCCTGAACAAAAAAAAACACATACCTGTAGCAAGAGGAAGGCTTTCCAAACGTGGACAATTACCAATCACACAAGGCTCATATTTCTGCAGAGAATTCAACACAAAATTCGTACTCCAAATGTTCATGTGCACATTTTTCACATATCTTCATGCGTTTTTATATATGAAAACCTGAAAGAAAAATCAGTAGGCACCATCTCGGGTTTGGAGGAAAGTGATTGCACAAAGTGTAGCACCACAGTGTTCTGAAAAAACAGTATGTTCTCTGCAATTAAAAGTTGAAGCGCCTGATGGAACAGGGGTTTGTATTGCTCCTGTATAATATTTCTTAATAAATCACCACTAACCTGTCATATACTCATAGAATGTTAAACAGGCTATTTGGTTAACCAAGTCTACATAGGTGTTTTTTCACCACTGGAGCCACCTAGTGTAATCTCACTCTGCTGCACATTCCTTATGGGAGAAATTCAAATCACAGCTGCCCCATTTTGCACCTGGACACTGGGGAGAAGTCTCCTGCTCTTTGAAATAGCCTAGATTTTGTGCTCAAGGCCCCGATATTACCAGGGAGGTGGGATGGCAGTGGGGGGCGACTGGGTGCATGAGTAACCCGCCCAGTAAAATCCGTCCATTCCCCATGCGATTGCAGGTAAATTGAAGCCACTTACCGTGGCTTCCGGGTTTCCCGTCGTCAACCTGCGCACCCGCGTCACCGGCTGTCAGCTGGAGGAGCCCTACATAAAGGGGCAGTCCTCCAATGCTGCTCCTGGAGCAAACAACCAAAATTATAGAATGGAGCAGACCAGGGGAAAGGCTGCTCCCAGATTTACTGATGCCTCACTCCAGGTCCTACTGGATGGGGTGAGAAGGAGGACGGATATTTTCTACCCGGCGGACGGGAGGAAGTGGCCTGCCTCTGCCACCAAGAAGGCCTGGCTTGAGGTGGCAGAGGAGGTCAGCAGCAGCAGCAACGTCTCCCGCTCATGGATACAGTGCAGGAAGCGCTTCATTTACCTAACTAGGTCAGCCAAAGTGAGTACACTTATTCATTCTCCTACATTCCATCTTCCACATCCCTGTCCCCAACCCCACAACTCCTTCTGCACTGCCAACACAACTCTATCACATCACTCCTCACACCCACTCAAAGCTCATCCTCAACTTACCTGCACTTCCTCACCACTTCCTCACCTTCCCAGCACTCATCCCAGCACTACCACTCAACCCAATCCTCATACAATGTCATGGGTCTATCTCATACTCCCCTCTAATGCATCTCTTTCACGGTCAGCCTCATCCAAACCAATGCATTCAACGGTTGGCCACGTCACCATCACTCACTCACGCCTCTCTACTTTCTCCCTTTATAGGAGGAGGGAGCCCAGAATGCACGGGAGAGGGCGAGGAACAGAGGGGGGCCGCAACATCTGGTCGTCCTCACAGACGCGGAGCAGGAGGCTCTGGAACTGAGCCGTGCCCTCGAGTGCCTGTCCGTCGGGGATGCCGAGACTGCCACCTGACAAACGACTGGTGACAGAACTTTAACATTCAGCACTCACAATAGCAATTGATGTTAACATGCCTTGCCATCTTCAGGGCCTCAACATCTGTCATCATGCTTAATATTGCCTTCTGTTCTCTCACAGGGCCTTCAGTGACCACTGTGACGGTGGAGGGCGATTCCTCAGAGGACCTGCAGGCCTCTGAGGGGGCACCATAACATCTAAGCGAGCCATCCACCAGCGCAGATATACACACCTTGGTGGGTCCCCATCCTCACTTAGTTGGGGCCGTACAACGTGAGCACGAGCAGACACTGGTGGCAGGGGCAGCTGTGGAGAGTCCGCGTCGGTGGGAGCACTCTTCTCCAGGCTCTGCTCAGCTGGACACAGATGCTGAACCCTGGGGGCCATCCATGAAAAGGAGAATGATCAAGGGATAGCAGCACATTTGCAAGACGCTGGAACAGGTGTCACGCGCACTCTCCACAATCGCGCAGAGGATGGAGGAGTCCAACTCCTGAATGAGTGGAATGGTGGCACAGGTACAGGAGGGAATCTCTGAGATACTGTCACAGGGATGTGAGGGCATCTCTGAGATAGTATCGCGAGTAAGTCTGCAATGGAGGGAAGGCTAGCCTCCACGGAGCTTCAAGCATGGCTCACCAGTGAAACCACTGAGGCCCTGACAACGGCCCTTCGGTCTCAGGATGAACAGCATTCTGCCGCCTTAAACAGGCAGGCAGATACACTGGCACTGGCCTTACAAGGCTTCACACTTGTCCTCCAAACTGTTGTCCAGCAAAGTGGTAGGAGTGGTGTGGGCCTGGCCCAAGGGAGGGAAGATGGCGAAACGGGTCATGGAAGTGGGGACGCCACTCAAAGTGCCTCCACGTCTCACCCGTTGCTCCCCTCTCAACCAGTACTCGCAATGCTGCCTCCTCTCCAGGTGGCCGAGTCTGTCCCTGCACAGGTGCAGGTGGAGTAGCCTTTGGAGGGGCCCTCACGGGCACGGAAACCCAGAGGGCATAGGCCCAAAGCATCTAATCGGTCAGGGCATGAACAAGAGCAACCTGCTACTACCTCTGCTGCAGCCACAGGGGAGGCACCACGTAGGAGTACTCATAAGCGTACGGCAAAGGTTTTGTGAGCACAAAGGGGATGCACATGGGTGTTTGATGGTTTGTCATGTTTTTTATTTATATTTGATTTTTGTTAATGGCACATTAAAAATTATTGTTGTCACCACTACTGCCACGTCTTGGCCATTCTTGATTGGCTTGTGTAATAAGTCCTTTTCATGAGGTTCACTGTGAACACCCACACTTGATGCCACCCACTGGGTCACTCTACAGTGGGTGTATGTGTAGTTGCAGGACTATCTTGTGCAGGGGGCGGGGGAGGGGCTGGTGTGGCCGCTCCTCTGTCCAGGTGGTGAGGACTGGACTCTTCACACTGTCTGATGTTAGGAGAACCGTTCACATATCAGTGACTCCCTGGCCTCACGAGCAGCCAGGTGAGCCGCTATTCTGCCCATGGGTTGCTCCTCCTCCTCCCCCTCCTCGTCCTCGTCCTCCTCCGCCGCCTCCTCAATGTGGGTGGCAGATGTGGATAGGGCCTCCTCCAGTGGCACCCCTCTCTGTTGTGCCATGTTGTGCAGGGCACAACACACAACTATAATGCGTCCCACTCTGTCCGGTGCGTATTGAAGCGCTCCCCAGAATGATCAAGGCACCTGAAGCGCATCTTGAGCAGCCCTATACCATGCTCAATTGTAGACCTGGTAGCAATGTGGCTGTCGTCACATCGACGCTGTTGCTCGGTGATGGGGTTCCTCAGAGGTGTCATGAGCGATGTGTGCGGGGGGTATCCCTTGTCTCTGAGGAGCCATCCCTTACGGGTGTTTGGTGTGTGGAAAAGGGGCGGGGTGCTGGACTCCCTGAGGATGAAGCAATCGTGGCAGTTGCCAGGGAATCTGGCGCACACGTGAAGGAATCTCTTGCAGTGGTCACAGATGAGCTGAGTGTTGATGGAGTGATAGCCCTTCCTGTTGATGAAAAGTCCTGGCTCGTGTGGAGGTGCTCATATTGCTATATGGGTGCAATCGATTACACCCTGCACCCATGGGAAGCCAGCCACAGCTCGGAATCCCTCTGCTCTCTGCGTATGGCTGAGATCATCTATGAGGAAGTTGACGTAGTGCAAGGCCCTGCTAAACAATCTGTCGGTGACCTGCCTTATGCACTTGTGTGCAAACGACTGAGAGACCCCTGCGATGTCCCCGGTGGCACCCTGGAATGATCCGGAGGCGAAGAAGTTGAGGGCAGTGGTGACTTTGACAGCAACAGGTAAGAAGATGCTGCTCGGCCCAGCCGGGAGCAGGTCGGCATGAAGGAGGCTGCAGATGTCTGCGACTACCTGGCGACTGAGTCTGAGCCTCTGTAAGCACTGCTCCTCAGAGAGGTCCAGGAAGCTGAATCTCGTCTGTAGGCCCTGTGGCGAGGGTAGTGCCTCCTGCGACGTCGCTCTCTCTGTTGTTGCCCTCCGTGCTGTTGTGCAGGTGCGTGTGGTGCAGCATTGTGTTGTGGAGCTCCATGTGGCAGAGGTGGACGGCGTGCCTGGCGAGGCTGGTGATGTTGCTCGTCCTCGGATGAAGTTATGAATGCAGCTCTGGCACCCCCCATCTTGACGATGTGAGTTTGAGGCGGTCCGCAAAGTAGGTAAATGTGTTTAAACAGCAGAGTTTAGGGCATAAATTAAGAATTTTAAGGGGAAAGACAAAGGTGTTGCAGCCAAAACTTTGTCTGAAGTAACAGAGTGCCCTGCAGCAATAAATGAGGTTTCCCCCCACCTGTCAAGTAATTCTTTGCATCTCCCACTGGCTGCTGGCTGAAACACGTCTGCTCTAACAGGGAGCGTTTCCCACAGCATGGGAAACACGCTGAGGATCCTTCAAAATTGCACCCCTGCCAAAATCTCCACTCAATGAGGTCTCTCAAGTACCTCAACTATCTAAAGCAGCATCCCGCCGGCTTTAATTGCCGGTGGGAGCCCCGCATTCGGGAGCTGTCACTGGAAGTCAGTGGGTTGAAGCCAGGTTCCGAACCCGCTCCGGGATTCTGCCATTTTAGGAGCCTCCTTCCCCCAACGCACCCACTCAGCCATCCAAAAATCAGCCCCTTCAAGTGTCTGGAGTGAGACTTGAATCCACAACCTTCTGACTCAACAGACCAGAGTACTACTACTGAGCAACAGCTAACATTTTTAGAGCCACAATTAATCCACTAGTGCATTAGGTAAGTGGAAGTAGTGAAAGATTGGTATACCCAAAGAGTCACAAACACAGTGGACAGGCAAAGCAGTTTTTGCATTGTATGGAGCTATTATTACTGATAAAATGTATTTATATATATCAGTTGTTGTTGCCAATTTAAAAACCCATTTTTTTCAGGATTTATTGTTAGTGAGAAAAAACTTGGGCCCCAAAAATCCAGGTTAATTTGTGAGAAAAACGGTAAAAAAGTTTTTATTTTGAACATCACTTAAAGCCAAGAAAACAAACAAGGGACATAATAAAAGTACAGTTAAGCTAAGTGACAACCCACAATCATTTACACAGATCACAGAGGCATTTTAAAGTGACTCACCATCAGATTCTCATTTAAACCCTCTGGATAGCTTTTTTTTAAAATCAAAAGTTAAATTGAAAACACAGCCAAGAAATTGATAAAACTGGATTGGAAATCCACAAGACTTGCAGCAGAGGGGAAGGCAATTGCAGTGAAACTGGTTTCTGCTGGGTTTCCATCCCTTCCTCTCCGTGCCAAAGCCCACCATCTTGATGTCACTTATGGAGGCAAGTCTAGCAGGATCCCGAGCTCCTCCAGAAATATCACTGGATATCAATATTAAAATATATAAATATTAAGGTGTCAGCCTTGGCTCAGTGGTAGCCCCTCTCGTATCTGAGTAAGATGGTTGTGGCTTGAGCACATAATCTAGGCTGGCACTTCAGTGCAATGCTGAGGGAGTGCTGCACTGTCGGAGGTGCCGTCTTTTGGATGAGACGTTAAGCCGAGGCCCCATCTGCCCTCTCAGCTGGACGGAAAATATCCCATGGCATAATTTCAAAGAAGAGCGGGGTGGGGGGGGGTGGTCTCCTCAGTGTCCTCGCCAATATTTATCCCTCAACCAACACTTAAAGCAAATAATTTATTTAATTGCTGTTTGTGGGACCTTGCTGTGCACAAATTGACTGCCGCGTTTCCTACACATCAAAAGAACTTCATTGGCTTTAAAGCATTTTGTGACATCCTGAGGTCATGAAAGGTGCTATATAAATACAAGTCTTTCTTTTTTCTATCCTTAACAAAAGAATTCTGCTGTAAGTCAGCCCCTGAGAAAGAATATGAATGTCAGCTCAAAATCAGTTTTTTTTCAGTAAGATCAAAGAATAACGTTGAAAAAAATGAATTTTCCCAGATCTGGAATCATTCACAATGCAAAAGTAAAAAAGTCTTGCAGAATTTTGTAAATACATCACATATCTGGAGGTTAATGTGCTTTTACATTTAAATGAATATTACAGAAACACTTGCATTATATTTTATTTCCATCGTGCTACCATTGACGGCCGTGCCTCCAGCTGCCTAGGTATGGAATTCCTTCTTTAAACCTCTCCGCCTCTCTACCTTTCCTCCTATAAGACGCTCCTTGAAACTTACCTCTTTGACCAAGCTTTTTGTCACCTGTCCTCACATCTCTTTATGTAACTCTGAGTCAAATTTTGTCTGATAATGCTCCTGTGAAGCACCTTGGGATGATTTACTACGTTAAAGGCATTATATAAATGCAAGTTGTTGTCATGTATTTTGTCATTTTTTTTCCACGATCAAATTCCTAATAAATCACAAATACTTTTTAAAATTACACAAAACTGAAATTTTCCCTCATTGCACATTACTTTTATTGCTGCCACACACCATCTGTTTGCTCATGACACCATTATTAAACTTATATGTTCATAGTTTTTTTTACAGAAAATAATTAATCTAAGTAAATGACTCTTTACCTTTCATTACCACCTATCAAAAAACCCAGCACCATTTTATCACCCAATTAATGTTGCTGAATAACTGAAAAATATAGACTTCTACGACAGACCGTGTGTGCCTCTTTTTCAGAAGCACTTACTGGAATTGTGGGTAAGAAACTGTTGTAAAGAACAACCTTATGTTCATTCCAAATGTTTTGAAAATTTTTCCATGTGCAGAAGCGTTTTGTTCATGAAATTGTCCACGATTCTGTGTGAAACTGTTCTACATTACTGCACTTGTTGCTGTTTATACCCAAAGGTGATGTGAACGAGCAAAAGAGTGTGGGTATACACCTTGCAGACAATTTCCTCTGCCCTATCTTATCAACAATAGGCCTTGGGATCTACAGAGTGTAGACTTGGGAGGTACAAGTCTTATCTGTGTTCCTGTGCGATTCACAATATTTCTTAGTTAATCAGAATCCCACTCACACTGGGATGGAAGCCCACCCACTGATCCTAAAGAGAGGTGTGTTGAAAACTTTTCTTTTGACAAACTGTGAAATTGGAAAATAATCCCTTACCTCTCTGGGATGTCATCCAATTTATGGATACACCCAGGCAATGGTAGTAGCTGCACTGAAACCCCACACAGGACAAGTAAATGTGCTTATAACTAGTACTTACCACACATAAGCTCAAGATTGATATTATTCACAGGGATACACAATGCATACACCTGCACAGATATATTCCCCGGATCTTCAACTAAATATAGAAGGGAAATCTGAAATTTTGTGTTGCTGGGTATTTTACTGAAGTTAGTAGGTTTTTTTCACTAAAGACCAAAGCATAGTGTATCAGTACAGCAACTTAACAGAGATGGAATCAGAATTTTATAACAAAACTCAAAATTCATTAATATGAGTAAAGTGAAGAAATCATTAAAAGGCATGACAGTGGATAGGCAATGGCTAACATTTAAGGAACGAATGCATGAATTGCAACAATTATACATTCCTTTCTGGCGCAAAAACACAAAAGGAAAAACGGCCCAACCATGGCTAACAAGAAATTAAGGATAGTATTAGAACCAAAGAGGAGTCATATAAAGTTGCCAGAAAAAGTAGCAAGCCTGAGGATTGGGAGCAGTTTAGAATTCAACAAAAAAGGACCAAGAGATTGATTAAGAGGGGAAAAATAGAGTATGAGAGTAAACTTGCAAGGAACATAAAAATGGACTGTAAAAGTTTCTACAAGTATGTAAAAAGAAAAAGACAAATGTAGGTCCCTTACAGTCAGAAACGGGAGAATTTATAATGGGGAACAAGGAAATGGCAGAGCAATTAAACAAATACTTCGGTTCTGTCTTCATGGAAGAGGACACAAATAACTTCCCAGAAATGCTAGGGAACCAAGGGTCTAGTGAAGAGGAGGAATTAAAGGAAATTAGTGTTAGTAAAAAATAGTGCTGGAGAAATAAATGGGACTGAAAGCCGATAAATCCCCAGGGCCTGATAATCTGCATCCCAGAGTACTAAAAGAGGTAGCCATGGAAATAGTGGATGCATTAGTTGTCATCTTCCAAAATTCTATAGACTGTGGAACAGTTCCTGCAGAATGGAGGGTGGCGCTATTTAAAAAAGGAGAGAGAGAGAAAACAGGGAACTACAGACCAGTTAGCCTAACATCAATAGTAGGGAAAATGCTAGAGTCTATTATAAAGGATGTGATAACAGGACACTTAGAAAATACCAACGGGATTAGACAAAGTCAACATGGATTTATGAAAGGGAAATCATGTTTGACAAACCTACTGGAGTTTTTTGAGGATGTAACTAGTAGAATAGATAAGGGAGAACCAGTGGATGTGGTTTATTTGGATTTTCAGAAGGCCTTTGATAAAGTCCCACATAAGAGGTTAGTGTGCAAAATTAAAGCACATGGTATTGGGGGTAATATACTGGCATGGATTTAAAATTGGTTAACAGACAGGAAACAGAGAGTAGGATTAAATTGTTCTTTTTCGGGGTGGCAGGCAGTGACTAGTGGGGTCTCACAGGGATCAGCCCCAGCTATTCACAATATATATCAATGATTTGGATGAGGGAACCAAATGTAATATTTCCAAGTTTGCTGACGACACAAAACTAGATGGGATCGTGAGTTGTGAGGAGGATACAAAGAGGCTTCCAGGCGATTTAGACAAGTTGAGTGAGTGGGCAAATACATGGCAGATGCAGTATAAGGTGGATAAATGTGAAGTTATCCACTTCGGAAGGAAAAACAGAAAGGCAAAGTATTATTTAAATGGTGGTAGATTAGGAAATGTTGATGTACAAAGGGACCTGGGTGTCCTTGTACACCAGTCACTGAAAGCAAACATGCAGGTGCAGCAAGCAGTTCGGAAGGCAAATGGTATTTTGGCCTTCATTGCAAGAGGATTTGAGTACAGGAGCAAGGATGTCTCACTGCAGTTATTCAGGGCCTTGGTGAGACCACACCTGGAGTATTGTGTGCAGTTTTGGTCTCCTTACCTAAGAAAGGATATACTTGCCATAGAGGGAGTGTAGCGAAGGTTCGCCAGACCGATTCCTGGGATGGCAGGACTGTCGTATGAGGAGAGATTGGGTCGACTCGGCCTGTATTCACTTGAGTTTAGAAGAATGAGAGGGGATATCATTGAAGCATATATATTCTGACAGGGCTAGACAGACTGGATGCAGGGAGGATGTTTCCCCTGGCTGGGGGGGTCCAGAACGAGGGGTCACAGGCTCATGATACGGGGTAGGACATTTAGGACTGAGATGAGGAGAAATTTCTTCACTCAGAGGGTAGTGAACCTGTGGAATTCTCTACCACAGAAGGCTGTGGAGGAGAATCCAGCCCTCGGTGTTTCCACTGAATATATTGAAGAAGGAACTAGATAGATTTCTAGACACAAAAGGGACCAAGGGGTATGGGGAGAGAGTGGGAATATGGGTATTGAGAAAGAGGATCAGCCATGATCATATTGAATGGCGGAGCAGGCTCGAAGGGCCAAATGGCCTACTGCTGCTCCTATTTTCTATGTTTCTATGTTTCTATGAAATCTGGAGATGCTTAGGACTGGATTTCCTTCCGATTGGCGGGTTAGTGGTGGGGCAGAACTTATGCCCACCCTTGCTAGGAAACCACAGCATTTTCCTGTATTCCTGCTCCTGACTGGTTTACCACCACTGGGAGGGAGGCAAAATGCTGTTTAGCTGCAGCATTTTAAAGGTGACAGGTACTTAAAGGGTCAGAAGCATTTGAATTGGAGGAAGAGAGGCAGAAATAAAGAGAGCTGAAATTGGTTTGCAATGATAGAAGGAGAAGCAAAATCAAAAGTGCTGTTGTGGAAAAAGCCCCCAGATTTTATGATGTAATCTGGATGTGTTATTTTTTTTATTCATTCACAGGATTTGGGCATCACTGGCAAGGCTGGAATTTATTGCCCATCCCTAGTTGCCCTGAAAAGGTGGTGGTGGGCCTTCTTCTTGAACTACTGGTAGCAGTTTGATACAATTGAGTGGCTTGCTAGGTTATTTCAGAGGGCAGTTAAGAGTCAACCACGTTGGTGTGGAACTGGAGTCACATATGGGCCAGACCAGGTAAGGACAGCAAGTTTCCTTCCCTAAAGGACATTAGTAAACGAGTTGGGTTTTTATGACAACCTGACAACTTCAGGGTCACTTTTACTGATACCAGCTTTTTATTTCCAGATTTTTTATTTCAATTGAATTCAAATTCTCAAACCGGCATGGTGGGATTTGAACTCATGTTCTCTGGATTATTAGTCTAGGCATCTGGTTTACTAGACCAGTAACATAACCACTACAGCATTGGCAAGGAGGGGCAGGCATTTTGGCAGCCAGATCAGAAACCCCGTAAGAGATTGGTGCAGGCAGTTTGGAGGGAGGTGGCAGAAGGAGTCAGTGTTACCTCGACCACTCTGAATGGTAATATAAGGTTAACCATGATAAGTCATGAGTATCCATGCACGTGCCAAAGGATTGCATGAAATACAATGCATTGGGGCAGGATTGCAGCTGTAAGACATAATACCCTATTTTTTTCTCTTTTAATGCCATAACACCACCTGAAAATGGGTGGTTTTGTGAAGGAGAATCCAGCCCTCGGTGTTTCCATTGACATTGCAGCATTCTACTGCTTATTATCAGTTCCTTTAATGCTCCTATATAAGAAATAGGAACAGGAGTAGGCCATATGGCCCCCCGAGCCTGCTCCGCCATTCAATCAGATCCAAAGATTCACAATCCTCTGCGTGAAGAAATTCCTCCTCATCTCAGTCTTGAATGGCCGACCCCATATCCTGCAATTATGCCTCATTGTTCTAGACTCTCTAGCCAGGGGAAACAATCTCTCAGCATCTACCCTGTCAAGCCCCCTCATAATCTTATATGTTTCAATGAGACCACCTCTCATTCTTATAAACTCAAGACAGCATAGGCCCATTCTGCTCAAATTCGTGTCAAAAAGATCAGCAGAGGTCAAAAGTATTATAAAGGTTGATAATTGTCACATTTTAAGATTTCTGTCCATTTTATCTGGGTGGGATTCTTAGTTTAAGTTACAATGGTTTTCATATGAAATCGAATCCAAGGCACAAATGGACAAAGTTTAATGCACAAAATTCCAGCACCTTATTTTTCTTAACTGAGGAAAAGGCTGGAGATATCTGAACAACAGAAGACCAAGTGTCTTAATAGGTTCTCTTGAATAGAAATGTGTCAGCCATCAAACTGTTATCTTTATCAGATCAAGACAGATAGATTGCTAACATATTTAGACATTTCTAGCATCAAATATTGGAATGGTTTCTTTGCCTACAAATTCTTAGAGGGTTATCTGGTAGATATCCACACTTGGTAGTACAGCAGTCAGTTTAATTAGCTACCCTACTGGCCAATCCCCAGACAGTGGGAAGGTCAAAGGTCAAGCTGCTGGTTTCCCCTGCTGCCAGGATTAAAATGGGATACACAAAATGTGGGGAGGCTGTCTGCTAGACCTGGGAAAGGGACGATAGTACCAGAGCGGCAAGCATCCCTTCTTGAAGAAGAGCAGCAACCATTCTCAGAGGAAAGGTACTGACTTGAATAGTGTGTTCTAGCCCACAAACATGGAGAGTGTGGCATGCTTTGTTGTTTTATATGTTACGGGAGATGTTACTGAATAAGTTAAAATTCAGGATCTACTATTCCGTTCAGTCGCTTGCAAGCTGTGTTAAAAACAATAGCCTTCAATGGCCCTGTCTCACTAACGTGTTAATCAGCCCACTTTTTGGAAGACAAAAGAAGTGAAGTTATAGTATCCAATTCATTTAATATGGAGCCTTACTGTTACCATAGGACAACATACAGGGCAGTAAAAGGTATTCCTGATCACGAGGGACATGGGATCCGCTTATTGGAGAAACCAGTGATGATGAAACCAAGAGAATATCTAGGATATCATTTATGATCTGGAATGCACTGCCTGAAAGGGTGGTGGAAGCAAATTCAATAGTAACTTTCAAAAGGGAATTGGATATATACTTGAAAAGGAAATATTTGGAGAGCTATGGGGAAAGAGCAGGGGAGTGGGACTAATTGAATAAGTCTTCCAAAGAGCCGGCACTGGCATGATGGACCAAATTGCCTGGCAGTGTATTCCAGATCATAACAACTCGCTGCATAGAAATTTTTCTCCTCATGTTGCCTCTGGCTCTTTTGCCAATTACCTTAAGTCTGTGTCCTCTGGTTACCGACCCTTCTGGCACTGGACTTTCTCCATATTTACTCTATCAAAACCCTTCATGATTTTAAACACCTCTACCAAATCTCCCTTTAACCTTCTCTGCTCTAAGGAGACCAACCCCAGATTCTCTAGTCTCTCCACATAACTGAAGTCTTTCTTTTCTGGTACCATTCTAGTAAATCTCCTCGCCACCCTCTCTAAGGCCTTAAGAACATAAGAAATAGGAGCAGGATTAGGCCATATGGCCCCTCGAGCCTGCTCCGTCATTCAATAAGATCATGACTGATCTTTGACCTCAACTCCACTTTCCCACCCGATCCCCATATCCCTTGATTCACTTAGAGTCCAAAAATCTAAGGATCTCAGTCTTGAATATATTCAACAACTGAGCATCTTCAGCCCTCTGGGATAGAGAATTCCAAAGATTCACAACTCTCTGAGTGAAGAAATCTCTCTTCACCTCAGTCCTAAATGGCCGACCCCTTATCCTGAGACAATGACCCCTAGTTCTAGACTTTCCAGCTAGAGGAAACTGCCTCATGTCAAGCCCTCTCAGAATCTTATATGTTTCAATGAGATCACCTCTCATTCCTCTAAACTCCAGAGAGTATAGGCCCATTCTACTCAATCTCTCTTCATAGGACAACCCTTTCATCCCAGGAATCAACCTAGTGAACCTTCATTGCACCACTCTTATTCAAAAAATCCTTCCCTCGGTAATGAGACCAAAACTGTACACAGTCTCACCAAAGTCCTTTACAATTGCAGCAAGACTTTCTTACTCTTGTACTCCAACCCCCTTGTAATAAAGGCCAACATATCATTTGCCTTCCTAATTGCTTGCTGTACCTGCATGTTGACTTCCTGTGTTTTGTGTACAAGGGCACCCAAATCCCTCTGAACACCAACATTTAATAATTTCTCACCATTTAAAAATATTCTGTTTTTCTATTCTTCCTACCAAACTGAATAACCTCACATTTCCCCACATTATACTCCACCTGCCACCTTCCTGCCCACTCACTTAACTTGTCTGTATCCCTTTGCAGACTCTTTGTATCCTCCTCACAGCTTACTTTCCCACCAGCTTTGTATTGTCAGTAAACCTGGATATATTACACTTGGTCCCTTCATCTAAGTCGTTAATATAGATTGTAAATATCTGAGGCCCCAGCACTCATCCTTGTGGCACCCCACTAGTTACAGGCTGCCAACCTGAAAAGGACCCATTTATTCCTACTCTCTGTTTTCTGTCCGTTAACCAATCCTCTATCCATGCTAATATATTACCCCCAACCCCATGAGCCCTTATCTTGTGTAACAATCTTTTGTGTAGCACCTTATCGAATGACTTTGGAAATCCAAATATATTTCATCCACTAGTTCCCCTTTATCTACCATATTAGTTACATTCTCAAAAAACTCTAATACATTTGTCAAACACGATTTCCTTTTCATAAAACCATGTTGACTGCCTAATCACATTATGATTTTCTAAGTGTCATGTTACCATGTCCTTTATAAAAGATTCCAGCATTTTCTCAGCTATTGATGTCAGACTAACTGGCCTGTAATTCCCTGTTTTCTTTCTCCCTCCTTTCTTGAATAGCTGTGTTACATTTGCTACCTTCCAATGCATGGGGACCGCTCTAGAATTACAACCTTGGTCCAAACATGGACAAAAGAGCTGAATTCCAGAGGTGAGGTGAGAGTGACTGCCCTTGACATCAAGGCAGCATTTGACCAAGTGTGGCACCAAGGAGCCCTAGTAAAATTGAAGTCAATGGGAATCAGGGGGAAAACTCTCCAGTGGCTGGTGTCATACCTAGCACAAAGGAAGATGGTAGTGGTTGTTGGAGGCCAATCATCTCAGCCCCAGGACATTGCTGCAGGAATTCCTCAGGGCAGTGTCCTAAGCCCAACCATCTTCAGCTGCTTTATCGATGACCTTCCCTCCATCACAAGGTCAGAAATGGGGATGTTCGCTGATTATTGCACAGTGTTCAGTTCCATTCGCAACCCCTCAGATAATGAAGCAGTCCGTGCCCGTATGCAGCAAGACCTGGACAACATCCAGGCTTGGGCTCATAAGTGGCAAGTAATATTCGCGCCAGACAAGTGCCAGGCAATGACCATCACCAACAAGAGAGAGTCTAACCACCTCCCCTTGACATTCAACGGCATTACCATCGCCGAATCCCCCACCATCAACATCCTGGGGGTCACCATTGACCAGCCATATAAATACTGTGGCTACAAGAGCAGGTCAGAGGCTGGATATTCTGCGATGAGTGACTCACCTCCTGACTCCCCAAAGCCTTTCCACCATCTGCAAGGCACAAGTCAGGAGTGTGATGGAATACTCTCCACTTGCCTGGATGAGTGCAGCTCCAACAACACTCAAGAAGCTCGACACCATCCAGGACAAAGCAGCCCGCTTGATTGGCACCCCATCCAACATCCTCCTCAAGTCTTTTACTATCCTCCTAATTGTTTACTACATTTCTGAGTTTCGTGTCATCTGCAAACTTTGAAATTATGCCCTGTATACCCAAGTGAATATGGTACTGAGGTAGAGGATCAGCCATGATCCTATTGAATGGCGGAGCAGGCCCGAATGGCCTACTCCTGCTCCTATTTTCAAAGTCCAGGTCATTAATATATATCAAAAGGAGCAGTGGTCCCTACACCGACCCCTGGGCGACACCACTGCACACTTCCCTCCAGTCTGAAAAACAACTGTTCACCATTACTATCTGCTTTCTGACCCTTGGCCAATTTGGTATCCACACAACCATTGCCCCTTTAATCCCATAGGCTTCACTTTTGCTAACAAGTCCATTATGTGTTACTTTATCAAACGCCTTTTGAAAGTTCATGTACACAACATCAACCGCATTACCCTCATCAACCCTTTCCATTACTTCATCAAAAAACTCAATCAAGTTAGTCAAGCAAGATTTGCCTTTAACAAATCCATGTTGGCTTTCATTTATTAACCCATATTTTTCCAAGATCCAATTAATTTTGTCAAGGATTATTGTCTCTAAAAGTTTTCCCACCACCGACGTTAAGCTGACTGACCTGATGTTGCCGGGTATATCCGTCTCCCCTTTTTTGAACAGGAGTGTAACATTTGCAATCCACCAGCCCTCTGGCACCACTCCCTTATGTAAGGAGGATTTGAAGATAGTGGCCAGAGTCTCTGCAGTTTCCACCCTTACTTCCCTCAGCAACCTAGGATGCATCCCATCCCGACCGGGTGACTTTTCTGCTTTGCACGCTACCAACTTTTTAAGTACCTCCGCTTTATCTATTTTTATCCATCCAACTTCTCTACTACCTTGTCCTTTACTGTAAGATTGGCAGCATCCTCTTTTTTGGTGAAGACAGATGCGAAGTATTCATTTAGTACTTGAGGCATGCCCTCTGCCTCCACAAGATGATCTACTTTTTGATCCCTAATCAGCCCCACCCTTCCTTTGATGACCCTTTTACTATTTATATGATTATAAAAGACTTTTGGGTTCCCTTTTATGATACCCACCAATCTATTCGCATGCACTCTTTGCCCCACTTATTTCCTTTTTCAGTTCTCCCCTGTACCTTTTGTATTCAGCTTGGTTCTCTACTGAATCACAAACTTGACATTTATCATAAGCCTCCTTTTTCTGTTTCATTTTAATCTCTATAATTTCAGTCATCCAGGGAACTCTAACTTTGGATATCTTTTCTTACCCCACCCCCCCAACCCTGTGGAAATGTGTCTAGTCTGTACCCAAACTCTCTCCACTTTGAAGGCCTTCCATTGCCCATTTAGTTTTACCTGCCAATCTTAGATTCCAATCCACCTGGGCCAGATCCCTTTTCAACTCACCAAAATTAGTTCTCCTCCAGTTGAGTATTTTCACATTTGATTTTTCCTTGTCCTTTTCCATAACTATTCTAAACCTAATGATATTGTGATCACTATTTCCCAAATGTTCCCCCACTGAAACATGCTCCACTTGTCCCGCTTCATTCCCTAGAACTAGATCCAGCACTGCTTCCTTCCTTGTTGGGCTGGAAACATATTGATTGAGAAAGTTCTCTTGTATACATTTCAGGTATTCCTACCCCTCTTTGCCCTTTACACTGTTATTTTCCCAGTCTATATTGGGATAATTGAAGTCCCCCATTATCACTACTTGCATCTTTCAGCAATTTGCCTGTAAATTTGCTCCTCTATCTCTTTCCCACTATTTGGCGGTCTATAGTATACACCCAGCAATGTAATAGCACCTCTATTATTCCTTCATTCTAACCAAAGAGATTCTATTTTTGAACCCTCACATACATCATCCCTTTCTAGTGGTGTAACAGTATCTTTGATCAATACTGCCACCTCCAACCCCCTCCTTTTTTTGCATCCCTTTCTTTCCTGAATACATTGTAGCCAGGAATATTAGGTGCCCATTCCTCACCTTGTTTGAGACAGGTTTCCGGGCTATGATGGGATTTGAATTGCTAGTGCAATACTGTAAGAACTAGGTTGCCATATCCTTCTGCAATAACAACACTTGGGGGGTGGATTGTAACTCATAGTGGGTTTCTGGTGAGAAACCGCGCTGGCGAGTTAATGTCCCACCCGACCGCCCGCCACAGAATGAGGCCACGGTGATTTTACCCATCAGGCCTCATTAACATGCTGCAGGCTGACTTGCTGTCCACAATGGGCAGGAAGCAGCTGCCGGCCTGTGGAAAATCAGGTAGTCCCCAGCCATCCACCAGCACTTACATGAGTGTGGAGACGGGGGTTCCAGGGGTGTCTCGTAGTAGGGAAAGGGTGGGTGAGGACTTCGGGGCAGGGGAGGCAATCCTGCAACTCCTGGCCCCACAAAGGACAGTAAAAAAACTCACCTTGAACAGTCTCTTCTGCTTCTGATCCTCTTCTGACCAGACCTTCCCCTGCCACAGCAGCTTCCTCCCTCGAGTCGGAGTTAAAATTGTAGTCAAGGCGCAATGATGTCATCGGACCCTGATCTGCATATTTAAAGAAGAACCCTGCTGGATTTGGGCAGGCGTCTTAGCCATCGGTCCAGAAGTGCCAGTAAAAATCAGGAACGGCATGATCCGGACGGGACATCGGCAGGTAACTCACCTGCTGGATTTTAACTGCTTACCCGCCTGGTTTCCACCCCATGGTTGTATGTAACCTACAAGCCAGTGAGCAAAGCTTGAACAGTCCATACACATCATCTAAATCTCAAGATTGGAAGAACTGAACAGATTTTCATGTTTTATTTTTGCAATATATGCATTCTTATTTATCTTCTGTAATAAAGCTTTTCCATTCATACTTTGCCATTCACATGTTGAATATCTGTTACCACAACCAATTTGTCCCATCTCCCGCTACCTACCATCACTATTAAAAGATCCTGTTCCACTGAATGGTATCATGATAAAGGGGAATTTTTATGGATGTTATATATATGGACCTCCAGAAGACATTTGATAAAGTCCTTCATAAAAGTCTGTTAGCTAAAGTTGAAGCTCATGGAATTGAGGACAAATTATTGACCTGATTAGGAAATTGGCTGAGCGGCAGGAGACAGAGAGTAGGGATAATGGGCAGGTACTCAAATTGGCAGGATGTGACTAGTGGTGTCCCACAGGGTTCTGTGTTGGGGCCTCAACTATTCATTGTATTTATTAACGACTTAGATGACAGAGTAGATGCTGAGAGGCTGTTTCCCCTGGCTGGAGAGTCGAGAACTAGGGGGCATAGTCTCAGGATAAGGGGTCGGCAATTTAGGACTGAGATGAGGGGGAATTTTTCCACTCAGAGGGTTGTGAATCTTTGGAATTCTCTACCCCAGAGGGCTGAGGATGCAATGTCGTTGAGTTTATTCAAGGCTGAGATCGATAGATTTTTGGACTCTAAGGGAATCAAGGGATATGGGGATCGGGCGGGAAAGTGGAGTTGAGGTTGAAGATCAGCCACGATCTGATTGAATGGCGGAGCAGGCTCGAGGGGCCGTATGGCCTACTCCTGCTCCTGTTTCTTATGTTCTTATTTTCTTATGATAGAAAGCCACATATCCAAGTTTGCCAATGACACAAAGATAGGCAGCATTGTAAGCAGTGTAGATGGAAACATAAAATTACAGAGAGATATTAATAGATTAAGTGAATGGGCAAAACTGTGGCAAATGGATTTCAATGTAGGCAAGTATGAGGTTGTCCACTTTGGACCGAAAAAGAATAGATCAGAGTACTTTCTAAATGATGGAAAGCTCAAAACAGTGGAGGCCCAAAGAGACTTAGGGGCCAATTAAAATGTCAAGGACAGGTACAGAAAATAATCAAAAAGGCTAATGGAATGCTGGCCTTTATATCAAGAGAACTAGAATACAAGGGGGTAGAAGTTATGCTACAGTTATACAAAGCCCTGGTTAGACCACACCTGGATTACTTTAGGAAGGATATATTGGCCTTGGAGGGAGTGGAGCATAGATTTACTAGAATGAATCCTGGACTCCAAGGGTTAGAGATTACACAAACAAGGGTTGTATTCCCTGAAATTTAGAAGATTAAGGGGTGATTTGATCTAAGTTTTCAAGATATTAAAGGGAACTGATAGGGCAGATAGAGAGAAACTATTTCCGCTGGTTGGGGAGTTTAGGACGAGGAGCCTAAAAATTAGAGCCAGTACTTTCAGGAGTGAAGTGAGAAAACACTTCTAAACGCAAAGGGTGGTAGAAGTTTGGAACCCCCTTCTGCAAACGGCAGTTGATGCAAGCTCAATTGTTAATTTTAAATCTGAGATTGATAGATTCTTGTTAACCAAAAGTATTAGGGGATATGTGGCCAGGACGGGTATATGGGATTAGGTCAAAGATCAGCCATGATCTCATTGAATGGCAGAACAGACTCGAGGGGCTAAATGGCCTACTCCTGTTCCTATGTTCCTAAGCATGCTTAGTACAATCAATTAAGATGATTAATTAAAGTTTTAAAAAGTAAACCAGTATCAAGATGCGTGACCTAACTTGGACCACAATTAATGAAACATTTCAAGGTCAATAGAGATTAGTATGATAAATCAGTGATAAGAACCATTGTGTTCTCGATGAGTGCATTAAGCGTGAAGTTCTATTGTAGAGAGAGGCTTGCAAGGTATTAGTCACATGATGCACTCAGCATTTGAGCTGAAAATATAATGGTTCTTTACACTAGCCAATCATAATGGTTTATCTATTTCAATCTCCGACTGAGCAGGAAAGAGATACAAATTAAAACCTGTACTTCACAAAATGAGATGGATGTTGGTAATGACACCAAACCCAGACTCATTCTCATTAAATGGCAGTTTAACCTCATTGTTTTGAATCTCCAGTGCCCTGCATCCTCTTCTCAAATGGAAAGATGACAGGTGAAGAGCACTGTACTAGGTGATTATCATCAAACTTCCAGCAGTAATATCCACGAGAGTGTTCACTCGTTTACAGATAGTGATTATTTAGATAATAATGAACAAGTAGATGAATGTTTGTCGTGGATTTTAAATGTAGGGATAGGATGAAACTGAGAGATAAAATATACCCTGTTATGATAAACAAACTAGAGAATCATATGCATGCCTATTCATTACTGAGATGAGGAGAAACTTCTTCACTCAGAGGGTAGTAGGTCTGTGGAATTTGCTGCCCCAGGAAGCTGTGGAAGCTACATCATTAAATAATTTTAAAACAGAAATAGACAGTTTCCTAGAAGTAAAGGGAATTAGGGGTTACGGGGAGCGGGCAGGAAATTGGACATGAATTTAGATTTGAGGTTAGGATCAGATCAGCCATGATCTTATTGAATGGCGGAGCAGGCTCGAGGGGCTGAATAGGCCTACTCCTGCTCCTATTTCTTATGTTCTTATGTTCTTATTATCTGCCATTAGAATATGAATATTTGTAACTATAATATCAAAACATATTGGGTCCATATGAATGTGCTATTGTTGTTGTAGTGGTGTAGAGTCCTTTCAGCCAATCAGGTCGCAGAACCATAAACCAGAGATCAACCAATCATGTCTCAGAGTTTCAACCAATGAGATTCCACATACCACTACTCCCTGTAACAACATACCATCAAACAATCTGATCCTGAAACTGGGAAACAATTAGACCCCAGAAATATCTTCGTCAAATCATTTTTGATTGATTTTATCACAAAAATTACCAATCACATTCCATGAAAAAAGTTTCTGTCGCATACAACTGCCGTCTTCCCAATTTAGAACCCGAAAAATAAAATTTCAAATAATCATATAAAAAATTGCAAAAAATTTCAAAATTCTCTATCTCAGCTACCAGTGATTCCTACATCATGGGCACAATTTTAACATTGAAGAAAGGGTGGGTTGGGGCATTCAAAATCACAAACACTTCAGACCGCCTCCAACCTGCCTTCAACCCACCCACTTCCGGTTTTCACCGGGGCAGGACGAGGGGCAGGCAACCAGCCCACTCCCAGGAAACGAGTAGGTCACTAAAACCTTTCGAGGAGGCTGCGGGCCCCTATTTTTGGAGAGTTTCCAATTTCAACCCCCGTTGGGGGCCGGGATTCCCGGCCTTCTCTTTCTGAAAGGAGGCGAGAAGGCCTGAAACTAACAGGTGCATTTCTGGCACAGTTTGTTGGCCCGGAGGAGCAAGAGTGCACCCCCCCAGGCCCAACAAGCCTACCTGCAATGACCCCCACAACAATCGCGGACTCCCCCACCGATCGCTGACACCCCCCCCAACGATCGCGAACTCCCCCGATCTCTGGTGCCCTCCCCAATGATCGCGGACCCTCGTGATGACCCCCGATCCCCCCCCAATGATCACAAACCCCCACAATGACCCCCTCCCCCCATGACTGACCCTCTCGTGATCCCCATGCCCACTGGTGCCCCCGTGCCAGCACTAGCCCCATGCCATTCCTTGCTCCATGCCAATCCACGCCCCATGCCAACCCATGCTTCTATGCCCACCCATGCCCATTCATTCCCACCCATGCCCCCATGCCCTCCATGCCCACCCATGTCCCCCATGCCCCCCCAATCCATACAATCAAAGACTTACCTTAAGACTTACCTGAACACGTCCTCTCCCTGGCTGCTCTCCTGTCCAACTGAGGCCAGCCTGTCAATCAGGCCGGTCAGACAGACAGCAAACCGACAATAAAAGTCGTTCTTATGTCAAAATCGTTAGGACGTCCTGGAAACCCGTACTTCCGGGTTGCCCGTTCGCAATTTGACCCTCCCCGCCCCCTTCCCGGCTCGGGGTTAAAGTCCTGCCCCATGTCTCTGACTCCATCACAAAATCAGTAACCTTCACCCCAGGTACACCCTCTCCCATTATCTGACAGAACCACACCTGTATGCACCTCAATAGTCCAGTGCAAAACCCAACTAAGGTCCGACATCCTAAGCACTAAAGTGTATAACAGTCCAAAGGCATGCATATCCTTGCAACTCTCTCCCTCCGTGACTTTGAGTGCTGGCTCTGGTCACTCACGACCTCCCATGACTCTTTGCTTGGTGTCTGGAACTCCCTTTCCATGCAGGTAACTACTGATGGTCACCCCAAAACCCTCCTCCATTTCATACTCCCAGATGACTCTAAGCTCCAATCCCAGAATCCGAGCCCAGCTTAACTTCTCCTTACACTTTTCTCATCCAACCACTCCTGAGTCTTGACTCAAGTTCAGTCTGACAGACCTTCCAGCTATTGGACTCACTCAGCGCCACACACTCCGAACTTCTGAAGTGCTAACATTAAATGTTGGCCCAATTTTCACTAACTATAAAATCTGTCACTGAAATAAATGTTATGAAAACTGTATATGATTAAAAATAGCATAAGTAAAGAGACTCAATTGGCAACAGAGTACTTTAAATAATTATAAGTATCAATAATAGTGAAGAAAATGGCTGACAAAAAAGGAAATGAAAGTTTAATAGGTCATATTGATAAAGAGGGAGAAAATTGAATATGAGAGTAAACTAGCAAGAAATATAAAAACAGATTGTAAGAGCTTCTACAAGTATGTAAAAAGGAAGAGATTAGAGAAAGTAAACATGGGTCCCTTAGAGGCAGAGACCGGAGAAATTATAATGGGGAATAAGGAAATGGCAGAGACATTAAACAAATATTTTGTATCTGGCTTTACAGTAGAAGACACAAAAAACATACTGGAAATAGTGGGGAACCAAGGGTCTAATGAGAGTGAGGAACTTAAAGCAATAAAAGAATAAAAACTTAAAGCTTAAAGATTAGTAAAGAAAAAGTACTGGAGAAGTTAATGGGACTAACAGCCAACAAATCCCCTGGACCTGATGGCCTACATCCTAGGGTTTTAGAAGAGGTGGCTGGAGAGATAGTGGATGCATTGATTTTGATCTTCCAGAATTCCCTAGATTTTATAACGGTCTCCATGGATTGGAAGGTAGCAAATGTAACACCGCTATTCAAGAAAAGAGGGAGAGAGAAAACAAGAAACTAAAGGCCAGTTAGCCTGACTTCAGTCGTAGGGAAAATGCTAGAATCAATTATTAAGGATGTAGTAACAGGGCATGGAAAATCATAATATGGGGGGTGATTTTAAACCCCAAGAACGGGTGGGTCAGGGGCGGGTGGGAGTTGAAAATAGTTGCAAATTTTTGGGTTGCAACCGCAAGATTTTTGGATTTGGCATTCCCAGTCGGAAGCCTGTACTTTTAGGTGCCCAAGTTAAACCCAGAAATAAAGCCGGGTTGCGGTCACGAGCCAAGAAACAACTATTTTCAACTCCCACCCGCTCCCGACCGCCCCCCACCCCCCGTTCTTGGGGTTTAAAATCACCCCCATGGTTAGGTAGAGTCAACATGATTGGCAGGCTGTAACTAGTGTGGTGCCATAAGGATGAGTCCTTCAGCCTCAGCTGTTTACTATATATTAATGACTTAGATGAGGGGACCAGGTGTAATGTATCCAAGTTTGCTGACAATACAAAGCTAGGTGGGAAAGTAAGCTGCGAGGAGGATGCAAAGAGGCTGCAAAGGGATATAGACAAGTTAAGTGAGTGGGTGAGAAGGTGGCAGATGGAGTATAATGAGGGGAAATGTGAAATTGTCCACTTTGGTATGGAGAATAGAAAAGTAGAATATTTTTTAAAAGCTGAGAGACTAAGAAATGTTGATATTCAGAGGGATTTGGGTGTCCTTGTACAAGAATCACAGGAAGTTAAAATGCAGGTACAGCAAGCAATTAGGAAGGCAAATGGTATGTTAGCCTTTATTGCAAGTAGGTTGAAGTATTAGAGTAAGGTGGTCTTGCTGCAACTATATAGGGCTCTAATGAGACAACACCTGGAATACAGTGCACAGTTTTGATCTCCTTACCTAAGAAAGGATATACTTGCCTTAGAGGCGGTGCAACGAAGGTTCACTAGATTGATTCCTGGGATGAGATCCAAAGAGGAGATATATAAAATTGCCAGAAAAAGCGGCAAGCCTGAGGATTGGGAGCAGTTTAGAATTCAGCAAAGAAGGACAAAGAGATTGATTAAGAGGGGAACAATAGAGTATGAGAGTAAACTAGCAGGCAAGATAAAAACGGACTGTAAAAGCTCCTATAAATATGTCAAGAGAAAAAGATTAGTGAAGACAAATGTAGGTCCCTTACAGTCAGAAATGGGGGAAATTATAATGGGGAACAAAGAAATGGCAGAACAATTAAACACATACTTTCGTTCTGTCTTCACAAAGGAGGACACAAATAATCTGCCAGAAATGTTAGGGAATCAAGGGTCCAGTGAGAGGGAGGAACTGAAGGAAACCAGTATTAGTAAAAAAATAGTGCCAGGGAAATTAATGGGGCTGAGGGCTGACAAATCCCCAGGGCCTGATAATCTACATCCCAGAGTAGTAAAGGAAGTGGCCCTGGAAATAGTGGATGCATTGGTGATCATCTTCCAAAATTCTATAGACTCTGGAACAGTTCCTACAGATTGGAGGGTGGCAAATGTAACCCCACTATTTAAAAAAGGAGGGAGAGAAAAAACAGGGAATTACAGACCAGTTAGCCTAACATCAGTAGTGGGGAAAATGCTAGAGTCTATTATAAAAGATGTGATAATAGAACACTTGGAAGGCATTAACGGGATTGGACAAAGTCAGCATGGGTTTATGAAAGGGAAATCATGCTTCACAAATCTACTGGAGTTTTTTGAGGATGTAACTAGTAGAATAGATAGGAGAGAACCAGTGGATGTGATGTACTTGGATTTTCAGAAGGCTTTTGATAAAGTCCCACACAAGAGGTTAGTGTGCAAAATTAAAGCACATGGGATTGGGGGGAATATACTGGCATAGATTGAGAATTGGTTGACAGACAGGAAACAGAGAGTAGGAATACTCTCAGGTGGCAGGCAGTGACTAGTGGGGTATCGCAGGGATCAGTGCTTGGGCCCCAGCTATTCACAATATATATCAATGATTTGGATGTAACATTTCCAAGTTTGCAAACGACACAACGCTGGGGTGGAATGTGAACTGTGAGGAGGATGCAAAGAGGCTCCAATGTGATTTAGACAAGTTGGGTGAGTGGGCAAGAACATGGCAGATGCAGTATAATGTGGATAAATGTGAGGTTATCCACTTTGGTTGTAAAAACAGAAATGCAGATTATTATCTGAATGGTGATAGATTGGGAAAAGGGGAGGTGCAACGAGACCTGGGTGTCCTTGTACACCAGTCGCTGAAAGCGAGCATTCAGGTGCAGCAAGCAGTTAAGAAGGCCTTCATTGCAAGAGAATTTGAGTACAGGAGCAGGGATGTCTTACTCCAGTTATACAGGGCCTTGGTGAGACCACATCTGGAGTATTGTGTGCAGTTTTGGTCTCCTTATCTGAGGAAGGATGTCCTTGCAATGGAGGGAGTGCAACGAAGGTTTTCCAGACTGATTCCTGGGATGGCAGGACTGACATATGAGGAGAGATTGGGTCGACTAGGCCTATATTCACTAGAGTTTAGAAGAATGAGAGGTAATCTCATCGAAACATATAAAATTCTAACAGGACTAGACAGGCTAGATGCAGGGAGGATTTTCCCGATAGCTGGGGAGTCCAGAACCAGGGGTCCCAGTCTCAGGATACGGGGTATGCCAATTAGAACCGAGATGAAGGGAAATTTCTTCACTCAGAGGGTGATGAACCTGTGAAATTCTCTACCACAGAAGGCAGTGGAGGCCAAGTCATTAGATGTATTCAAGAAGGAGATAGATATATTTCTTAATGCTAAAGGGATCATGGGATATGGGGAAAAAGCGGGAACAGGGTACAGAGTTAGACGATCAGCCATGATCATTTTGAATGGCGGAGCAGGTCCGAAGGTCCGAATGGCCTTCTCTTGCTCCTATTTTCTATATTTCTATGAGAGGGTTGTCCTATGAGGAGAGATTGAGTAGAATGGGCCTATACTCTCTGGAGTTTAGAAGAATGAGAGGTGACCTCATTGAAACGTATGAAATTCTTAGAGGGCTTGACAGGGTAGATGCTGAGAGATTGTTTCTCCTGGTTGGAGAGTCTAGAACTAGAGGTCATGGTCTCAAGATAAAGGGTCGGCCATTTAGGACCGAGATGAGGAAAAATTTCTTCACTCAAGTGGGTTGTCAATCTTTGGAATCCTCTACCCCAGAGGGCTGAGGATGCTCAGTCGTTAAGTATATTCAAGGCTGAGATTGATGGATATTTGGACCCTAAAGGAATCAAGGGATTATGAAGATAGGGCGGCACCTGGGTGTGAGAGGCGAGCGGCCCACACATAAAGGGGGAGTGGAGAGAGCAGGAGCGGGCCTGGGTGTGAGAGGCGAGCGGCCCACACATAAAGGGGGAGTGGAGAGAGCAGGAGCGGGCCTGGGTGTGAGAGGCAGGCGGCCCACACATAAAGGGGGAGTGGAGAGAGCAGGAGCGGGCCTGGGTGTGAGAGGGGAGCAGCCCATACATAAAGGGGGAGTGGAGAGAGCAGGAGCGGGCCTGGGTGTGAGAGGCGAGCGGCCCACACATAAAGGGGGAGTGGAGAGAGCAGGAGCGGGCCTGGGTGTGAGAGGCGAGCGGCCCACACATAAAGGGGGAGTGGAGAGAGCAGGAGCGGGCCTGGGTGTGAGAGGCGAGCGGCCCACACATAAAGGGGGAGTGGAGAGAGCAGGAGCGGGCCTGGGTGTGAGAGGCGAGCGGCCCACACATAAAGGGGGAGTGGAGAGAGCAGGAGCGGGCCTGGGTGTGAGAGGGGAGCGGCCCACACATAAAGGGGGAGTGGAGAGAGCAGGAGCGGGCCTGGGTGTGAGAGGCGAGCAGCCCATACATAAAGGGGGAGTGGAGAGAGCAGGAGCGGGCCTGGGTGTGAGAGGGGAGCAGCCCACACATAAAGGGGGAGAGGAGAGAGCAGGAGCGGGCCTGGGTGTGAGAGGGGAGCAGCCCACACATAAAGGGGGAGTGGAGAGAGCAGGAGCGGGCCTGGGAAATTAAAAAAAGTCAACAAGTGACGTCACAGGACAGCAGGTAGGTCGTTGGTTGGTGAGTATTACCTTTTTTATTTGCTCTCTAAGCTAAGGCAGTGAGTTAAACTAAGAACTGGGAAATTATAACTAGTACTTTGTTAAATTAATAACTTAAAGTACATAAACTAATAAGTTAATAAAACTAAAAATATTAAGTGAATAAAAACTTTAACTAATTAATTATATTAAACAAGGTTAGATTGAGATGGCAGTGCAGGTGGTATGTCATAACTGCAGCATGTTCGAGTTGGTGGAGACCAGCGAGATCCCAGGCAACCACATCTGTAGTAAGTGTTTGCAACTCAAGGAACTTCGGCTCAGAGTTGTTGAGCTGGAGTCCGAGCTGCAGACATTGCAATACATCAGGAAGGGGGAGAGTTACTTGGACACTTTGATACAGGAGGCGGGAAAGTAGAGTTGAGGTCGAAGATTAGCCACGATCTTATTGAATGGTGGAGCAGGCTCGAGGAGCCTAATGTCCTACTCTTGCTCCTATTTCTTATGTCCTTATATTTATTTCAAAAGGAAAGCAATAATAATTTGACAAATTCTCGTGCAAGTATAAGAATTCTATAACATTACCAAGAAAAGGCAAAAAAAACAGTAAAGTGACAGTGACATTGGATGATCAATATAAGACTGCGAATCTGTGCAGGGATGTGACTCCCAAAGTACTGTATGGAATAAATAAGTGATACCGAGAAAATGGGTTCATTTTAATTTTTACTGCTAGACAGGCAATAGCGAATTGGCCGCCCCCTTTTCTTTTCCATTGAAGTCAATCGGGCAGGGTATAAAACAGGCAGCTGATTTGTTATTGCCCGTTCTTTGCATGGTGATAAAAGTTAAAATTACCCCCAATGTATGAGGCATACAGATGGAGAGAAATAGAGAAAGGGATAGTCTTAGTAGAAAGTAAATAGAAAGATAGAGAGAAGGAACAGAAAGTGTTAAAGTGTAGTAAAAACAAACAGACAGTTGCAGGAAAAGAGACACAATTTTACTTCTTATTTTTTTCCATGAGCAGGAACACAAGGGATCAGCTAGCTCCCTTTAGTTTTTAGTAACATTTTGAAGTTATTCAATTCGAATCAGCAGTTCACTGAAGCACTAGCTCTGATACAGAACAATGAGAGATCCTGTGATCGAATACAATTGCACTCATCTGGTTTTTACAATGGTTCTCAGCCACTCAGCACCTTTTTTTACCATTGACATAATCCAGAACCATTTCCAAATGCTCATTAATAAAGTCAACTGAAAGTAAACCATATAGCCCAGCTTTAAATATTGACCAGATACTAGTGATAGGAAAGAGTAATATAGGGTAAATAATGGTGGCTAGTGGATAGCTTCCATTAACCATTTCTCATTTATCCGTACATCACAGGGCTAATATTCGGAATGTATGTAAATTGACCCTTTAATTTCAAGATAAATGACTGCCAAATATCATTTTTCCAGCCAATAATTCATCCATTCCATCCATCCATGACTTGCTGTACACCCGTGCCAGTGGACAATTAAAAATTCAGCCCTTCCATGCTTTGGTAAGAAGTTCCATCAGAGTTATAAACGCACGGTACAAAGATAGATGTGCAATTAATATCAGTTGTCAAAGAAAATTCAGAAAATGTTATGACATAGGCCGCTTAGATATATAATTATACATCTGCTGTCCAATCTCATGAAGAAAAGGCTGATCAAATATCTTCAAATAAGACATTCACAAATTAATGTTTTAAAAATTCAATGGCCCATTAGTCATTCTTCCATATACAGTTTCATCAATATTCACTAAAATATTACATTCCTTAAAAGTTCTCAGGGGTAAAAAAAGATTAAACATTGCAAGTATCTCAAAAAGTGATAATTTATTGAAACAATGCATTAAAATGTATCTATGATAGTTAGATCAGTGAATTAGTATTGCCTTTTCTTTGTTTACATTTTCAGGAACTGGTATATTTTCACCTTTGAAGAACCCAATTTCAAGGTGCACATGTTAAACACACACATCAGAGTGCTTTGTAGCACTGTTAGAGCTGATGCATTGTGTTCTACATCATCTGTAGTTTATAGCATCCTACATATTACTTTTTTTGCTTTCCTGTCAAAGGTATTATAAGAAATAGTTATTGATGGAAAAAAAATCTGAAAGGCAACTGGATGAATCACAGTACACTTTTTCTTTTTCTTCGGTATTGTGGAAATCACTTTGCTTTGAAAGTGTATGAGTCAATCATTTTCTTCTCTCTTGTACAAAGTATAATCATTCAGCAACATCAGTTTCAGATGAAACCATGTTGTTGTATCATTTCCTTGTTTGATGAGTGTATTCCAATTATTTGCTTACTTCCCCCAATATGTTTATTGGCTTCTGTGGCAGATGAGCAATAATTGTGTTTTGAATTATATGGATACAGTCACTGTTCGAGATACATTGGCAACTCCATATTCCATTGAAATAATAGGTTTGTATACACATCAGAGGCCCCAGGTCAATATATACAGCAAGGAAGGCATCAAAGTGGGCTGAAGTCTTTTCACATCATGGACCTATGAATTCAATACTTCCTCAAAGAGATTAAAAACCTGTTGCAATTTCACTAGGTTAAAATAGACTACAAAAAGCATAAAACCCATTAGTTTTGTTTGTAGAATGATCAAAGCCACTTCTCTTGCCCAGTGCAAAAGGCTTTTTCCACAAGCAAGTACTCTCCTGTTCTCACCGACTGTAAAAATAACATCTTGACAGACCTTATCTATCAGGCTATAAATTATGAATCAAGTTTATTAAGATGTAAAATTAAATATAAGTAAGAGTAAATACAGACTTCTGTAGATTACTCTGAAAGAACATTTGATTCTCTCATCAGTACTTTAAACCGTTTCAAAATAATAAACATATCAAACTTTAATAATTCTTGTAACTTGTCTGTGAGGAAAAGTTTACATTTGACACAAATGTACACAGTGTTCCCATCAAACCAACTCATCCAACTGCCCAGCACTAAAATCACTAAAGAAGCCTCAATACGGAACCCACTTATATCCCCCCTTTACTTTGAAGGCCAAACTGGGGCAAAGAAAGATCAAAAAGCTATCTATCACAATCTAATACAGCTGTAAGTCCCAATAGCATTCAAAGAAATTGCCTGACAGGTTTTCCTGGTATAATATTTACACATATAGAACAGCATCTCAGATACAATGGGTGTCTGCCCTCTCCTTTACTGAGTGAACAATCCCAAACAATTAACTCTGTCTCCTTCTCACAGCCTATTAATCAATATTGACCATGCCTAATGCTTGGGTGAATTCTGAGTCGAACACTCATTAAGCAGTCCACCTAGACAGAGGTGACTCAACTGCCTTAGAAATGGCAGTCTGCAGACCAACTAGTAATATGGATGCAAATACATGCAGACAGGCTGATCCCATCAACTGGAAAAAATGTAAATTGGCCACCAAGTGGCCAGCTATCAAAGGCACGTAAAGAGAAATATAAGGCCCGAAATGCTACAAGTCCTGTCTGACTTCAACTTGTGTCTGCAACCCCTTCTAAATTCCTGGAGTCGGGAGCATTTGCATAAAATAGGGAGGCACCCATGCCATTTGAAGCGTAAATGTAAGGAGTCTTACAACACCAGGTTATAGTCCAACAGCTTTATTGGAATCACAAGCTTTCGGAGCTTTCCTCCTTCAGCCTGGGGTGCATGCTAGATGGAAGGGTGGAAAGTTGAAGTGGAGCCCTACTGCTGCATTGTATTGCTTGTGGTGCCAGGTTAAGATTTAGCAACAGGTGAAAGAAGTGACCCATTTCCAAAAAAAAAGGTCCAGCCCTGTCCATCCCCTCGCCCTGTCTGCCCCAAATATAATGTGATTACACAGATTTGCATGTGGATTTTTGAGCAAGTAGTCATTTATGATTTGAAGCAAGACAGATCTTCAATCCATCAGAGTGGCATCTGCTTGACAACCTGAAGCCATATTTTCCTCTGTACAAAAAAAACAATGGGAAAGACGGTTTCTTCAGAATTCATGGTGCACTAATGAAATCGCAGGAATATGAGGTTTGGAAATATGAAATTCCTGAGAACGCAAATTAATTGTAAGTAATAAAAAAAAATAGCAGCCAAGCACAATGCACATGACAATAAACCTTCAAAGCTTTTCACACGATTCAACTGGTATAGGAACATAGGAACATAGGAACAGGAGTAGGCCATTCAGCCCCTCGTGCCTGCTCCGCCATTTGATAAGATCATGGCTGATCTATGATCTAACTCCATATACCTGCCTTTGGCCCATATCCCTTAATACCTATGGTTGCCAAAAAGCTATCTCAGATTTAAATTTAGCAATTGAGCTAGTATCAATTGCCGTTTGCGGAAGAGAGTTCCAAACTTCTACCACCCTTTGTGTGTAGAAATGTTTTCTAATCTCACTCCTGAAGGGTCTGGCTCTAATTTTTAGATTGTGCCCCCTACTCCTAGAATCCCCGACCAGTGGAAATAGTTTCTCTCTATCCACCCTATCTGTTCCCCTTAATATCTTATAAACTTCGATCAGATCACCCCTTAACCTTCTAAACTCTAGAGAATACAACCCCAATTTGTGTAATCTCTCCTCGTAACTTAATCCTTGAAGTCCGGGTATCATTCTAGTAAACCTACGCTGCACTCCCTCCAAGGCCAATATGTCCTTCCAAAGGTGCGGTGCCCAGAACTGCTCACAGTACTCCAGGTGCGGTCTAACCAGGGTTTTGTATAGCTGCAGCATAACTTCTGCCCCCTTGTACTCTAGACCTCTGGATATAAAGGCCAACATTCCATTAGCCTTATTGATTATTTTCTGCACCTGTTCATGACACTTCAATGATCTATGTACCTGAACCCCTAAGTCCCTTTGGACATCCACTGTTTTTAACATTTTACCATTTAGAAAGTACCCTGTTCTATCCTTTTTTGATCCAAAGTGGATGACCTCACATTTGTCTACATTGAATTCCATCTGCCACAGTTTTGCCCATTCACCTAATCTATCAATATCCCTTTGTAATTTTATGTTTCCATCTACACTGCTTACAATGCCACCTGTAAACAATTTTACAACACCAAGTTATAGTCCAGCAATTTTATTTTAAATTCACAAGCTTTCGGAGGCTTCCTCCTTCCTCAGGTAAATGTTCAGGAGCTCCTCGAAGCCTACGCATTTATACATATAGAACAATACATGGTGTTTACAGAATGCCCCTGCAACTGCCCGTTGCCAAGGCAATCACCGTGTTCAGACAGAGAGGTGTCACCTGCAGAACCCCCGAATACACATTCAACAAAAAAACAAACAGGAAAAAAAACAGAGAGAGGCAGAAACATCCGGAAGGCAGAGAAAGCCAGCAAATGACCCATTATATTAAAAACAGATAACAGATAAAAACATGTCACGCTACACGTTACCCCACCAGCGAACAAATGTTATCTGTTTTTAATATAATGGGTCATTTGCTGGCTTTCTCTGCCTTCCGGATGTTTCTGCCTCTCTCTGTTTTTTTTCCTGTTTGTTTTTTTGTTGAATGTGTATTCGGGGGTTCTGCAGGTGACACCTCTCTGTCTGAACACGGTGATTGCCTTGGCAACGGGCAGTTGCAGGGGCATTCTGTAAACACCATGTATTGTTCTATATGTATAAATGCGTAGGCTTCGAGGAGCTCCTGAACATTTACCTGAGGAAGGAGGAAGCCTCCGAAAGCTTGTGAATTTAAAATAAAATTGCTGGACTATAACTTGGTGTTGTAAAATTGTTTACAATTGTCAACCCCAGTCCATCACCGGCATCTCCACATACAATGCCACCAATCTTTGTGTCATCGGTAAACTTAGATATGAGACTTTCTATGCCTTCATCTAAGTCGTTAATAAATATTGTGAATAATTGAGGCCCCAAGACAGATCCCTGCGGGACTCCACTAGTCACATCCTGCCAATGTGAATACTTACCCATTATCCCTACTCTCTGTCGCCTTTCGCTCAGCCAATTTCCTAACCAAGTCCGTACTTTTCCCCCGATTCCATGGGCTTCTAACTTAGCTAACAGTCTCTTATGTGGGACCATATCAAATGCCTTCTGGAAGTCCATATAAATAACATCCATTGACATTCCCCTGTCCACTACTTTAGTCACCTCGTCAAAAAATGTCGAAGGTTCATTAATCCAATTGTGAAGCGTACAATTTTGGAAGAAAATGGTTCAATAAAATTTGGGACCTATTGGTTTTATTAACGTGCCATGATTCTAGTTAGCCCTGTTATGGAGAAAGCATATTTTAGCTAGGGAAGATTTAGCACCCCACCCCCCGAACATGCAAATAACAGAAAGATTTGGTAGTATACCACTGAATGAGTGGATGTGGTGCCAGCCTAAGGAAAAGCACACAAAAATGGCATGAATATTATTGTAGAGTAGCAGCACAGGATAAATACAATGGGCCAGATTTTGCTATAGCAGGGAATCTAACGGCATCTGCTGTTAGTTAGACTTGCGCCTGCACCCTTCAGCTCAAAACATTTTTGCTGAAAGTGTGAGCTGATAACGGCGCAGTGAGGGAAACAGGACATCTGGGACCTCAGTGAACAGGGCAACCAAGAGGGTATCCCTTAACCAACAAATTTGAAGGATTCAGAAATAAAGAGCAGAAGGACTGAGAAGGAAGTCTAAATTAGAGTGGGTGAATTCAATGTCAAATAAGGTACAGAAAGAGAAATAAAGAGTGTGAAAGAAAGATTGGATTAAGAGAGAAAAAAAGAAAAAGTAAAAAAAAAATGTTTTTAATTTTAAATTTGACAGGCTAGAAATTGGGCCATGTAGTGCCCATTGCTTCGGCACTATGCATCCTCCCGAACATCCAAGATGGCGTCTTGGATGCACACTCACGTGCGCCGGATGCCATCTTGGTAAAGGGTTTAGCGCACGTGCAAATAACGAATGCCGACAGCATGTAAAGTAAGGAGAAAATGCTTTTGATCAGTGTGCAATGCTGATTTAAAGTGATAGACACCATTTTGGGACTTAATGCTCCACTCAACACACTGCCTTAATCACGACCATTTGAACATGTCTTAGAGTGCCTGGAGGACCCCAGTGCTATTTAAAGGGACCATGCAGGATTTACAGGTTAGTTGCTGGTGCATTTATACCTGTTTTTAGAGGTCTCCTAACTTGAATACTAGGACAAGGGGACATAGCCTAACATTTAGAGCGGGGTCGTGCAGAAGTGAAGTTAGGAAACGCTTCTACATGCAAAGGGTGGGAGAAGTTTGGAACACTCATCTGCAGACAGCAGTTGATGCTAGCTCAATTATGAATTTTAAATCTGAGATTGATAGATTTCTGTGAACCAAGGGTATTATGGGATATGGCGCTAAGGAGGATATATGGAGTTCGGACACAGATCAACCATGATCTTAATGAATGGCGGAACAGGCTCGAGGGGCTAAATGCCACTGCCACTTGCTGCCTCCTGTTATGCATCACCTTCTTCTGCAAGAAAGCGGGACGTGTGTCTGGGTGATGTGCATGTCATGGTTGAATAGCTGCCAGTGTGTGTGGCCTGTGAGTTGAAGGTGGGCGGCTTGCAACAGTGGTAATGTGTAAGGCTGAGAGGAAGCATCTGATTGGAAGAGTTTGTTGGTATGTGGGTGATGGGGGGTATAGTGTGTGGAGCAGTGGATGCGGCTCGTGGTGCAGTTGGTAGGAGATGCCACTTGACAGTTGACCTCACTCACTTTGACCAGTCTTGTCAAAGCATTGAACTTCTCCCTGCACTGCATCTATCTTCGTGGTGCTATGCGCCTGGCATTGACTGCATCCCCTGCTGCCTCCCACTGCCTTTTGGGCATATGTCTGGCGGGCCTCTTGCCCCCACCGAGGATATAGGATATCCTTCCTTCTGTCCACGTCTTGCACCAAGGGCTCTTGTGCATCATCAGAGAACCTTGGTGCACAAACGCTCACAGGCCTGGTACAAACTCAGATCGGCAGATTGGTGATGTCTGGCATGCAGATTAGAGGATGTGGGATTTAGTAGTGCGCGATCTTTATTCAATGTTTTAACATAACTCATCAGTTTGTGAACATGGGGACGGGACCTGCATCCGTGTTTCACGTGTGCAATGTCTGATCTCCGTTCGGACTCCATGCAGAGAGGGGACGTTATTTTTCGCAAATAACAAGTACCGGCTACCTTTAAGAGATTTTGGCAGGCTGTCAGAGAAAGACAACCTGCCTTTAAGAGATTGGGGCTCCCCCTGCTGGTGAAAAGTACAAATGTCCTTGAATCCTCGTGGAAAGCTGATTTGCACCGTTGCTGTCAGGTAAGTACTGAGGCTGGACGAATGTCTCCTCCTGTCTGCGGAGGAAGCACCAGACGCGGGTTAGTCGCAGATCGCAATACCCACGCCCAGTTTCCGGCCATATCCAACTTAACCCGGACATTTTTAAAACCTCCAACAACAATTAATATCTGAAGGAATGAGACTGCACACTTGTAATAGTTAATTTTCAGTGCCAGAGAGGTTGATTGGCAGTAATTAACAATTATCATATCGTTAAAAGGGTACTTGCACTTGTAATGACAAGACTTAACTTTCTGTGGCGAGTTTAGTTCGTATCTACCATGCAAGTACAGCAACATTCAATGCATGTCAACAGTGAGGCAGACAGCAAACTGCTGTTTTTGCAAAGCTAACGGTGGAGCGGTGCAATACAGACAGCAACTTTTGGATATTGGCATTTAACCGCTCATCTGCCCCTCTCCTGAAGTTGCTGTACCATTTACGCATAAATAACTTGGAAGGCCATTAGCCTCACCGTTATTTTGACAGTAAAATCTGGCCCAATATGAAGCAAAGTAATAATTATTAAATATATAACAAAAACTCTGTACCCGCATGGAGAATTGTTAGAAATGATTTAGCCAGAGATTAAAAGTGAGAATAATAAGGCTCTGCAAATTGCATTATACATGGCATCACTGGGGAGAGCATCTACTACATAAATGGATTTCCATGGGCCAAATCAGCCAGTTTCTATCCTCACTGCTCTTATGTTTACAGGGTAAATCAGAGGTTCAGTGTAGAACATGCGATGGACCCCTGAACATGAAAAGCTCATAATGTAAGTGCCAACTGCCTGCTCATGTGCTATTGCACACAAGCAAGCCATTATAGATTTGTTTAGAAGGGTAAGCCTGGAAGCTGTCGGGTCTGCAGATACTGGAAGAGATTTTATAGTATGGTACGACCTTATCATTCAGATATTCTATGGTATGTAACATTGGGCCGGAGATTGCTTTCAAAATAACGGTGAGCCTAACAGCGCTCACCATTATTAATGGCAAAATCGAAGAACAAGTTCCGGCGACTGCACACAAGCAATCAAACGCGGAAATCCGGAACTAGTTCTGCCTGGTTCGCCGGTGATCTGACATCTTCGCGTTAAAGGGACCTCGCTGGCTACAATCAATGGAATCAATGGACCAGCGCCAGCTTGCTCTCCTGCCCAGCTGGAAACTAACTAATCTCACTACAAAACAGGTATGCTGTGTTATATCAGGTCTAAAATAAGTTTTAACAGCATGGTAAGTCTTAATGACTGCCAAACAACCTCTCTGGCACCTGGCACTGAAAATTAAATTTTAAAAATGTGGAGTCTCATTCATTGCGATTTTAATAGTTATTGCATGCTTAAAAAAAAATTAAAAATTTTACTTAATTATTTTTTCTTTCTTGTCTCTTTTATCTCTGTCTTTTAATTTGATATTTCTTACCCTCTCTTTAGTTCGCTATTTCAAACCGTTCTTACAATTGATTTTACTGTTGTAGCTTTCACTTCAAGGTTTTGACTCTTCGTGGCTTGTCATTGATGCTGCAATCTGGTTGAGGGGCGAGAGTGCTCCTCCCGTCAGCCACATAGGCCCTAGTTCGCAGGAGTTATCGCTGGACTCTTTTCAGGCTCGCATTAGAGGAAGTTCCAGCAGTAAAGTAAGTTTGTGGGTGAGTATAAATCTATGGAGCGGCAAGCACCATTCGTTCACTGCTCGGAGCAATTTCCGGTCCAATATGTTATATGAACGTGTCCAGACTCATTGATGGTGTCCAAGCGCACAGTACTACAGGTAATGTTCAGAGGAGTACACAAAAAGAAAGAAAGAACTTGCATTCATATAGCACCTTTCTTGACCTCAGGACGTCCCATAGCGTTTTACAACCAATAAAGTGTCGTCACTGTTGCAATGCAGGAAATGTGGCAGCCAATTTACGCACAGCAAGGTCCCATAAACAGCAATGTGATAATGTCCGGTTCACCTGTTTTAGGTGCTGGTTGAGGGATAAATATTGGCCGGGACACCAGAGAGAACTTCCCTGCTTCAAAATAGTGCTGTGGGATCTTTAGCATCTACCTGAGAGGCCAGACGGGGCCTCAGTTTAACATTTAATCGGAAAGACAGTACCTACGACAGTGCAGCACTCTCTCAGTACTGCACTGATGCAGCATAGATTGTGTGCTCAAGTCTCTGGAGTGAGAATTCTCAACCATCTGACTCATAAGAACATAAGAAATAGGAGCAGGAATAAGCCATATGGCCCCTTGAGCCTGCTCCGCCATTCAATAAGATCATGGCTGATCGTTAACCTCAACTCCACTTTCCCGCCCAATTCCCATATCCCTTGATTCCCTTAGAGACCTAGGGGCTGATTTTTGGATGGCCGAGTGAGTCCGTTGGGGCTCGTAAAATGAGGGAATCCTAGAGCGGATCCGAAGCCAGGTTCCAACCCGCCCACTTTCAGGTTCCCCAAAGACGCGTTCGGGTGCGCACGCAGCTCCCGCATGCGGGACTCCCACCGGCAATTAAAGACGGAGGGATGACAATTCACATACTTATTTAGATATTTGAGGTCCTTGACAGACCTCATTGACAGGAGATTTTGGCAGGGGTGCAATTTTCAAGTAACCTCAGCATGTTTCCCGTGCTGTGGGAAACACTCCCTGTTGAAGCAGACGTGTTTTAGCCAGCAGCCAGTGGGAGATGCAAAGGATTATTTGACAGTTGGGGGGAAAACCTCATTTATTGCAGCAGGGCACTCTGTCACTTCAGACAAAGTTTTGGCTGCAACACCTTTGTCTTTCCACTCAAAATTATTAATTTATACCCTAAACTCTGCTGTGCAAACACATTTATCTACTTTGCGGACACTCTCAAACTCACACCGTCAGGATGGGGGGCGCCATGGCTGCATTCATCACTTCATCCGAGGACGAGCAACATCACCAGCCTCGCCAGGCACACCGTCCACCTCCGCCACGTGGAGCTCCACAACACAGTGCTGCGCCACAGGCACCTGCACAACAGCACAGAGGGCAACAACAGAGAGAGCAACGTCGCAGGAGGCACTACCCTCGCCACAGGGTCTACAGACCGAGGTTCAGCTTCCTGAACCTCTCTGAGGAGCAGTGCTTACGGAGGCTCAGACTCAGTCGCCAGGTAGTCGCGGACATCTGCAGCCTCCTTCATGCCAACCTGCTCCCGGCTGGCCTGAGCAGCATCTTCTTATCTGTCGCTGTCAAAGTCACCACTGCCCTCAACTTCTTCGCCTCCTGGCTGGACTATCATATAGTCACTGGCACAAAATTTGCAACATCACCAGACAACCAGGTCAATCGTTTTGCATGCCTGCAAGTTTGCAAACTGCCCACTTTCACCGTCAGGAATTTCTATCCAATATCCATGAAGTGTACAATATCTCAGTAACAACAATTTGGATTACTTTTTGTACTACAGATAAAGAGAGAGACAGCAGGAATTCCTATTCTCCATCCTTCAAAAGCATCTGTTTATCTAAGATGCTATAGAATGATTACATTAGTCTTTTTTTCTCTTTTGAGGAGATATTCCTGTGACAAGAGTTCCCTAAGGATTTATCGGGCAATATCTCAACTGGATGTGAAGTATCAAATTTGGAAGTACATCTATAGATCATGTTTATCTATCCTAAATAAATTTTGAAATTGAGGGAACTCGCTTCCTTTGAGACGAATTCCAAAATTCCCGAGATTCTAGAAAGATCTCAGTGGATTGGAAGGTAGCAAATGTAACACTGCTATTCAAGAAAGGAGAGAGAGAGAAAACAGGTAACTTCAGGCCAGTTAGCCTCACATCAGTAGTCGGGAAAATGCTGGAATCCATTATTAAGAACGTGGTAACGGGCTACTTAGAAAATCATAATATGATTAGGCAGAATCAACATGGTTTTATGAAAGGGAAATCGCGTTGACAAATCGATGAGAGTTTTTTGAGGATGTAACTAGCAGGGTAGATAAAGGGGAACCAGTGGATGTAATATATTTGAATTTTCAAAAGGCATTTGATAAGGTGCCACATAAAAAGTTGTTACACAAGGTAAGGGCTCATGGAGTTGGGGGTAATATATTAGCATGGATAGAGGATTGTTTAACGGACAGAAAACAGACAGTAGGAATAAACGGGTCATTTTCAGTTTGGCAGGCTGTAACTAGTGGGGTGCCGCAAGAATCAGTGCTTGGGCCTCAGTTATTTACAATCTATATTAATGACTTAGATGTAGGGACCGAGTATAATGTATCCAAGTTTACTGATGATACAAAGCTAGGTGGGAAAATAAGCTGTGAGGAGGACACAAAGGGCATGATTTTAACCATGAGAAACGGGTGGGTTGGGGGCGGGGGGCATTAAAAATTATAACAAATTCAAATCTGCCCCCAAACCACCCCCAACCTGCCTCCAACCTGCCCATTTCCGGTTTTCACGGGGGCGGGACAAGTGTCGGGCAACCAATCCGCTCTCAGAAGGCGGGTTGGTCACTAAAACCTTCAGGGAGGCTGCAACCCTCCATTTTTTCAGGTTTTGTGATTTTAGCCTCTGGGGGCCAGGATTCCCGGCCCTTCTCCTTCATGCTGCATGAGAGGAGGCAAGAATGCCTGTAACTGCAGGTAAGTGCTTTACTGCACTGCTTGTGGGCCCAGAGGAGCAGGAGTGCTTCCCCTAGGCCCAACAAGCCTACCTGCAGCGACCCTACAAATGATCGCCGACGCCCCCTCCAAAGATTGCGACCCCCCAACGATCGCGGCCCCCCCCAATGACCCCCCGATCCTGACCCTCCCTCCACCTCGGTGACTGACCCCCCCCCCCCCCCAAGTGACTGATCCCTGATTCCCCCCCCCCCCCCGATGACCCTTGTTCCCCCTTCCGATGACTGACCCCCAATGACTAACTCTTCCCCCTCCCGATAACTAACTCCCCCCCCCCCCCCCCGGTGACCCCGATGCCCCCCCGATGCCTATGCCTGCTGATGCGTCCCTATGCACCCCGATGCCCCCATGCTCCTCCCCACCCATCTAATCTAAGACTTACCTGAATACTTACCTCTTCCTTGCTCTCCTTTCATCAGACTCAGACATGCCTGTCAATCAGGCCGGCCTGTCGGGCGGGAAACCTTCAAAAAAATAGTCATCCTTATGTCAAGATCTTAAGGACGTCCGGGAAACCCGTTCTTCCGGATTTCCGGTCCGCAGTTTGACCTTCGCCTCCTTCCTGGCTCCGGGCTAAAATTATGCCCAAAGAGTCTGCAAAGGGATATCGACAGGTTAAGTGAGTGGGCAAAAAGGTGGCAGATGGAGTATAATGTGGGGAAATGTGAGGTTATTCACTTTGGTAGGAAGAATAGAAAATCAGAATATTTTTTAAATGGTGAGAAACTATTAAATGTTTGTATTCGGAGGGATTTGGGTGTCCTTGTACACAAAACACAGAAAGTTAACAAGCAGGTACAGCAAGTAATTAGGAAGGCAAATGGTATGTTGGCCTTTATTGCAAAGGAGTCAGAGTACAAGAGTAAAGAAGTCTTGCTGCAATTATATAGGGCTTTGGTGAGACCACACCTGGGGTGCTGTGTACAGTTTTGGCCTCCTTACCTAAGGAAGGATATACTTGCCTTAGAGGCGGTAGAATGAAGGTTCACTAGATTGATTCCTGAGATGAGAGGGTTGTCCTATGAGGAGAGGTTGAGTAGAATGGGCCTATACTGTCTGGAGTTTAGAAGAATGAGAGGTGATCTCATTGAAACATTTAAGATTCTGAGAGGGCTTGACAGGTAAATGCTGAGAGGCTGTTTCCTCTGGCTGGAGAGTCTAGAACTAGGGGGCAGTCTCAGGATAAGGGGTCGGCCATTTAGGACTAAGGAGTGGAGGAATTTTTTCACTCAGAAGGTTGTGAATCTTTGGAATTCTCTACCCCAGAGGGCTGTAGATGCTCAGTTGTTGAGTATATCTAAGGCTGAGATTGATAGATTTTTGGACTCTGAGGGAATTAAGAGATAAGAAGATTGGGCAGGAAAGTGAAATTGAGGTCGAAGACCAGCCATGATCTGACTGAATGGCGGAGCAGGCTCGAGGGACCATATGACCTACTCCTGCTCCTATTTCTTATATTCTTATATTCTTAAATATGTCAACGTTGCAATCTTCACTTCGCATCTGGATTTCACACCACAAACAGAAATGGGAACTAATATAACAGGTGTCACCATAGTGGAGAAAGGGAAAGAAGTCTCATGGATCTTTTGGCAAAGGGACTATTAAATGGTATCTCACTGACAAACAATGTCTATCAGGGTATGTGAATGGTAAATACTGTAAAGAAATTAGAATTACAGAGATTTCTTTAATTTTTTAACAGGAATTAACAGAGAGGACAATGGACTAAGAACCCAGGGCCTTCAGTTGCACAGGTGAGTAAATATATTAATAGCTGGGAAGCTGCAGTCTACCCAGAGCTATGTGCAACAGGAGACCGTATAGGGAATTAAATTGTCAGGGGCATTGGAGTAAACTGCTAAGGAATTCTTGACTTTTATTGTTTCGAACAAAACACTGTAGGCAGCATTTTTCTCAAGTTTAGCACTAATTCAGTGGTACTAATGGGGCTAGTGGGAGTGATAAACAAAGTGGGGACCCGTATGAATGGATCCCTACAAATTTTGAAGCCCATCAGATTTTCTGGCAGCAATAACACTGGTCCAGAAAAAGGAAAGAAAGTAACACTGGTCTGGGAAAGCAGCTGCCCAAATATAGGCAGCCATATTTAAATCAGGTGATAATAATACGTCATGATCACATTTTCCACCACTATCGCCTTAGCAACGATGGGCGGCAACAAACATCGGGACATAACAGGCATCCAGCATAATGCCTGTGAAAATTTAAATATCTGTATTGGGGTGCACAATCAAAGTAGGAACGATCAATACCTAGATGCGTGGTCCTCTTCTTTGAGGCTTTCTTCCTCTAAGCTGCTGCACATGCCCAACTCCATGAGTTGCAACCATTCCAGGTCCCCCTCTCCCACCCGTCTCAGTGACAAATTCCCAAGCACAGGTGAGAATCCTTACCCAAACATTTTAAATTAGGCGGGTCCTGAGAAATTCGTTGGTCCCAGCGACAGGTCAGCCAAGAGGGCATAAAGCTCAGCCCTCCCAACTTAACACCAGCAAAAGGAAAGCCTAGGCTTGTGCGTTGTGTGAGACATTGGGCCAGAAATCGTGCAGAGCGGCGAGGCAACACTCACCGATGTTCCTGCAAATTAAATTAACGAATTCACTTTGAATTTGAACTTTAAAAAAAAGTGCGCTATCAACCCAGCCTCTGAGCAGCGTGAGTGGCCGCGCAGCTGGAAAAGTCTGTGAGGCGAAGACAGGCCCACAAAATCTGTCAGGAAGAGAAGTCACACCCACAGATTCAGGCTGCATTACTCAAGCAGGCAAGCAGACTTCAAACATTTAAACTTAGTATTTTGTACGTCATTTTAAATAAAAATTTTAACATTTTTTTTAAAAAGCCAAAGAAGTATTTGAATTAAATTAAAAAGACAGTAGAGAAAAGTAGAAAAAATTTTTGAAATGTTTTAATTTTTTTTAAATTTAATGACCAAAAACTATTAAAATAAGGAGTAATATGTGACTCCACATTTTTAAAAGTTAATTTTTAGTTGTTTGGCAGTCATTAAGACTAACCGTGCTGTTAAACCTTAGTTTAGACCTGATATTTTTAAGCGTACCTGTTTGGTGGCCTAATTAGTTACTTTCCAGCTGGGCAGATGACCAAGTTGGCGCTTTTTCAATGATTTCTCTGATTGCAGTGTGTGATGGTCCTTTAATTCAAAACTGTCATATCGCCGGTGAACCACTAGGAGCTAGTTCCGGATTTCAGCATTTCACTGCGCATGTGTGAACGCGGGAACTTGCTCCTTCAATTCACACTAAAAACTGAGAGCGCTGTTGAGCTCGTCCATTATTTCAGGAGTGATTTCTGGCTCATTATATCCTAACTAAGAACCCCGCTTTGTCTCTCTCTCTCGATGCCCCACCCCACCACAGACTCTCAGGTGTTTCTGGCTCTCTGTGGCAGTGGCAGGGGGTGACGTCACCGAGTCGGAGGCTTCTCTGCGGCGGTAGCCAAAGACTGAGCCCGGGGAGTGGGAGTGAGGGTGAGGGTGGGGGTGGGGGTGGTAGTTATGGGGGGTGGGAGGGGGGTTGTGTGCTACTGCAGTGAGAATTTTGAGGGGTGAAGTCCTCCCAGGCTGAGAGATTCATGGCCCATTCCAGGGGACTCTCAGACAACCCAGGAGGGTTGGCAACTCTATCTCTGAATGGGAGAAGCAGCTGAGGTGGCAGGCTGCTGTTGGGCATTGGAGCCCTGTGGGAATAGCGGTGGTGTTGAACCTCGTTTTGCAGAAAGATGAGGTGGCCATGTCTGGCAATGCAGTAGCAGCCAGTGCCCACGCACTCTCTGGCATCTCATCATTTCTTTGAGTTGCCTGGGTGCAGTGGATGGATGTGAGGACATTCTACACCTGGTCTACCCCTTCTGCTGCCACATCCCGGGTCCTGGGCACAGCTCGATGACCAACGATCTGCATGAGAGCAAGATGTCCACAATGTGTGGTAAGCCCACCGTCATTGCCTTTTCAAACTGATCAAATCACCAATGCGGTGCCCAAAATTTCAAAGGCACCAGCCACAACATTTCTTTAAAATAAAAAGTTTGTCAGCATTTCTGCCCTTGGGACTTCCTGCAGAGCATTGTGAAGATGCCACTCACTCCATGGTGTTCTGTATTTGAGTAAATCTGTCACTTATGACTTCAGTGATGACTGAGGTGCACTGATGCACATTCTTCACCAGTTGCTGCAGGCCACACATGGCAGATTCAAAGGATGTCGTAAAAGTCGTCTGCTCCTCCATTAACTCCCATCCGAAGGCAAGACTAGGAAGGTGCCAAGCCCTTACCCTTATAGCAAACAAATACTGTTGGCTCTCAGCCTGGTCTGCTCTTTACTATTCCTCTCCTTTCACCTCCACTTGCTTCTCCTCACTTACAAGTTGCGAATCATCCAGTGTCCCTTCCTCAGATTCACTACTTGCATTCTGCAGAGGGCTTGGGAAAGGTGGAGTGTTGAACACAAACAGCTGTGATGCGCCAAGGTCCATGATGTCACTTGCTCTGACCTAATCACCTTGGGAAGGACCTACAGCAAAAGAAAAGGAAGAAGCCTTAGAATGACTTCAAAGAAAGGTAAGATCGTAAAGAAATTGGGCATGGTTTTAATAAGGTGGCAGGATGGCAGCAGGGGGGTAGCCAATGGGCGTGCAGCAAACGCAAATAATAAAAACTTACCATTCCCCATGCGATCGTAACTTAATTGGTGGCCATTAATCTTGTTTCCGGGTTTGTCGCCCGAAAGCTGTGCAGTGGGCGGACTGCGCACCCGCATGATAGGCTGTCAGCTGCAGTGTCTGGATTTAAAGGGCCATTGCTCCAATGGATTTTGCTGGAGCAAAGAGCAAGAGGACCCAATGGAGCAGCACAGAGGCAAGGCTGCTCCAAGATTCAGCGATGCCTCACTTGAGGTGCTACTGGCCAGAGTGAGGAGGAGGAGGAAACTATTTTACTCAGTCAACAGGAGGAAACGCCCTACCTCTGCCACCAAGAAGGCCTGGCTCAAGTTGGCAGAGGAGGTCACCAGCAGCAGCAATATATTCCACACTTGGGTCAGTGCAAGAAGCGTTTCACTGACCTAACTCGGTCAGCAAAAGTGAGTACACTTCCTGATTCTCCTGCATTCTGTGGTGTACATCACCACCCCCACCCCCCCAACTCATTCTGCACTGCCAAGACCACTCCATCACATCACTCCTCACACCTACTTAAGGCTCATCTTCAACTTACCTTCACTTCCTGAGCACTTCCTCACCTCCCCATTTGTGACCCCATCACTACCACTCACCCCAATCCTGATCCAATGTGATGTCTTTGTCTCATACTGACCCTCTGATGCACCTCTTTCACAGTCAGCTTCACCCAAAGCAATGCATTCATCAGCTGACCACTTCACCATCACTCACTCACACATCTGTACTTTCTCCCCTTCTAGGAGAAGAGAACACAAAATCCATGCGAGAGGGCGAGGACTGGAGGGGGGCCACAACAAATAGTGATTCTCACAAAGGCGGAGGACGAGGCCCTGGAGATCAGCTGTACCCTCGATTGCCTGTCCATCGAGGACGCCGAGACTGGCACCCCACAAACATCTGGTGACACAACTTTAACATTCATCACACACAACATGAATTGATGTTAAGAATGGCTAGCATGTTGAACACCTCAGTATGCTGATCACAACATGACACATCTGTGATGATGCTTAATATTGCCTTCTGTTCTCTTACAGACCACTCAACAACCGCAGCGACAGGAAAGGGTAATTCCTCAGAGGAGTTCCTGGCCTCTGAGGATGCACCGTCACACCTTAGCGAGCCATCCACCTGTGCAGATACTCACACCTCAGTGGGTCCTAGAAGTCAGTTATTTGGATTGGCACCTGGTGAGTCACCACACACAAGTTGGCATGAGCAGTCACTGGTGGCGGGGCAGCTGTGGAGAGTCCGCTTCGGTGGGCGGACTCCTCTTCAGGCTCTGCTCAGCTGGACGCAGATGCTGAACCCCGAGGGCCATCCTTTAAAAGGAGAATGATCGAGGGAGAGCAGCACGTTTGCAAGGTACTGGAACAGGTGCCATGCACACTCTCCACAATAGCACAGAGGATGGAGGAGTCCAATTCCTGCATTAGTGGAATGGTGGCACAGGTACATGAGGGGATCTCTGAGATAGTGTCATAGTGTCACAGGGACGTGAGGAACTGTCTGAGATAGTCTCGTACGTAACTGCACAAATGTCTGAGATAGTGTCGCAGGTAGCTGCGGAAATATCTGAGATAATGTTGCAGGTAGCTGCGGAAATGTCTGAGATAATGTTGCAGGTAGCTGCGGAAATGTCTGAGATAATGTTGCAGGTAGCTGCGGAAATGTCTGCGATGGAGAGAAGGCTAGCCTCTATTGTGCTTCAAGCACGGCTGACAAATGAATCCATTCAGGCCCTGACAACGGCCGTTCGGACTCACAGTGAACAACATTTTGCTGCCTTAAACAGGCAGACAGAAACTTTACAACTGGGCTTCCAAGGCATCATACATGTCCTCCAAACTGTTCTTCAGCAGTGTGGTAGGAGTGATGTGGGCCTGGTCCTGGAGAGGGATGGTGGCAACAGGGGATATGGAAGTGGAGACGCCACTCAAAGCACTCCCACGTCTCACCCGTTGCCCCCCTCTCAACCAGTACCCACAATGCTGCCTTCTCCCTAGGTGACCGAGTCTGCCCCAGCACAGGTGCAGATGGAGCAGTCTTTAGAGGGGCCCTCACAAGCTCCAAAACCCAGAGGGCGTGGGCCGAAAGCATCTAAGCAGTCAAGGCATGAACAAGAGCAACTTGCCACCAGCTCTGCTGCAGCCACAGGGGATGCACCACGTAGAAGTAATAGGAAGAGAAAGGCTAAGGATTTGTGATCACGAAGGGTATGCACAAAGGTGTCTGACAGACTGTCATGTTTTCCATTTATATTTGTTTTTTGTTAAAATCACATTTTGTTATCATTCTCACCACTACTGCCACGTCTTGCCCATTCTTGACTGCCATTTGTGAGAGCGCCTTTTTATGTGCTTCATCATGAATGGCGACACTTGATGCCACCCAGTGGGTGACTTTACAATGGGTGTATGTGTAGTTGCAGGACTGTTTTGTGCGGGGGAGGGGGTGCTGGTGTTGGTGCTGGTCTTTCCAGGTGGTGTGAGGACTGGACTATTCTCACTTTCTGATCTTATGAGAACCATTCACATATCAGTGACTCCCTGGCCTCACAAGCAGCCAGGTGAGCCACTGCTCTGCCCATGGGTTCGTCCTCCTCCTCATCCTCCTCCTGCTGCTGCTGTTCCTCCTCAATGTTGATTGCAGATGTGGATGCTGAATGAGGGCATGGGGCCTCATCAACCGGTACCCCTCTCTGTTGCGCCGTGTTGCACAATACACTACTGTAATGCGACTCATTCTCGCTGGTGCGTATCGAAGTGCTCCCCCAGAACAATCGAGGCACCCAAATCGCATCTTCAGCAGTCCTATCACGTTTTCAATTACAGACCTGGTGGCGATGTGGCTGTCATTGTAGCGACGCTGTTGCTTGTTGATGGGGTTCCTCAGAGGTGTCATCAGCCACGTGTGCATGGGGTATACCTTGTCCCCATGGAGCCAGTCCTTAAGGCTGTTTGAAGTGTGGAAAAAGTCCGGGATATTGGATTCCCTCAGAATGAACGAATCATGCCAGCTGCCAGGGAATCTGGCACACTCATGAAGACAAATGATCTGAGTGTCGATGGAGTGATAACCCTTTCTGTTGATGAACAGTCCTGGCTCGTGTGGAGGTGCTCGGATCACTATATGCGTGCAATAGATTGCACCCTGTACACGTGGGAAGCCAGCCACAGAGTGGCATCCCACTGCCCTCTCCATCTGGCCAAAAATGTCCATGGGGAAGTTGACATATTGCGAGGCCCTGCCTCGCCATATGTCAATATGTCGGTGACCTGTCTTATGCACTTATGTGCAAACGACTGAGAGACCCCGCAATGTCACTGGTGGCACCCTGGAATGATACGGAGGCAAAGAAGTTGAGGGCAGTAGTCACATTAACAGTGACGGGTAATGAGATGCCACCAGGCCCAGCCAGGAGCAGCTCGGCATGAAGGAGGCTGCAGATGTCTGCGACCACCTGGCAACTCACTCTCAGTTTCCGTATGCACTGCTCCTCAGAGAGGTCCAGGAAGTTGAGCCTCAGTCTGTAGACCCTCTGACAAGGGTAGTGCCTCCTGCGATGTCAATCCCTCTGTTGTTCCCCTCTGTGCTCTTGTGCAGGTGCCTGTGGCACTGCACTGTGTTGTGGAGCTACAAGTGGCAGAAGTGCACGCCGTGCCTGGCGAGGATGGTGACGTTCCTCATCCTCGGACATACTGGTGAATGCAGCTATCGCAACCCCCCATCCTGACGGTGTCAGTTTGAGGAGGTCTGAAAAGTTAGTAAATATGTGTAAACAGAACAATTCTGAGTGGAAACCAAGAATTTTCAGTCTACACACAAAGATCTCCCAGCCAAAAGTTTGTCTGAGAGAACTGAGTGCCCTTTTGCAATAACTCACCTTTTATCCCCATCTGTCAAACAGGGATTTAAATGTCCAAATGGCTGCCGGCTGAAACCCAACGACTTCCCAATGCCATGTTTCACACAGCACGGGAAACACACTGAGGCAGCGTTGAAATCGCTTCCCTTCATTCTAAATTATATTTATTCATTTTTTAACAACTTTAACTCGGTGAGTTGCTTTAAATATCGTCCCGCTGGCTTTAATTGCCAATGGGATTTCCAGGTCCGGGAAGGGCATGCGCACCCAGATGGATGTGGGTCGTGTGTGTTCTTCGGCGTCTTGGAGCCGGGATTTCTGCCCACTCCTTGAAAAGCCAATTTTCTTCCCTCCCCCCACCCCGCCCCCAACGCATCCGGACTTTTGTTTTAAAATCAAGCCCATTGTGTGAATCATGCACTTGCTGAATAAGTTTTACCCGTGCCGTGATGATTAAAAAAGTAAGTCAGTGTTCAAAGGGTGAAAAAAATGGAGATACTTCTTGTTGGTTGGCACATTGCTTCTAAACCCACCTTTGCCGATTCTCTCCACAGATTCGCAGCCAAAAAGGACTTGGGCCTCCATGTCAAATTCCAACAGCTGCTTCAGCATGCCTGGTCCAAGGTCTGCCCTGGTCTTCACCCTGTGGTTATTTGTCCCTGGATACACACAAAATCTATAACTATGTTACGAATTATGTGAGCACCCCAAACACAATTTTTGTGCCCAGTCCACCGCCCTTGCTATTATGCAAAGTAGCCAGCATGTTGTTTGAGTTGACAGCGCTCATTCTGAGCTGAACTTTGAACTGTTATGTGGAAGGTTTTTGTGTGCCCCATTAGAATTGTGTCCAACATCATCTGTGCAATCAAAGTGTGTTGCAAAAAGGGGTGAAGGGTAACTTTATCCCTGACAGCACAGCTGTTCAACATTTTGATTTCAAAGGTGTTAGCTGTGGCTGAGTGGTAGCACTCTTGTCTGAAGGTTGTGGGTTCAAGTTCCATTCCAGGGACTTTAGCGCATGATCTAGGCTAACACTCCAGTGCAATTAATCAAACTAGGTAAAGCCAATGTTCTGATGTTGATTTGGCTCATAAGAGAGTTTCTTTTGGTCCTTAGTAGAAGTTAATCCTACTGGGGAGTGCTGCATTTCGGAGCTGGCGTCTTTCGGATGAAACGTTAAACCGAGACCTTGTCTGCCCTCTCAGGTGGATGTAAAAGATCCCTTGGCACTATTTCGAAGACTTACCAGCTTACTAAAGCAGATTATCTGATCATGATAGTCTGCCTCACCCACAATTAGGCCATTCATGTGGGGAGCAAGAATCACAAAGTACGTTAAGTAGAATTTACAACATCCCTTTGTCCAAGCATACATCTTCATTATTGACTCAGTTACAACCTGTCTATTTAAAAGAATGAAAAGTTATCCCTGCTGCAGATATGAAGTGGTTGCTGATTGCAAATGTGGGACTCTTGTTTATCAGAATGGATTCCTCCCTGTTTGGAGGAATTGAAGACAAGTGTATATCAGCCTCCAGCGAGTTTATGTTATTATTTTGGTTTGGTTCTCTCACATAAATGGTACAATTATAGATTGTTGTGAGTTTAGTAACTTCAGCCCCTGTAATGGTACAATTTACTGTGAAAATGTGCCCTCTTCATGAATCAGTAGTGGTTTAAATATATATTCTGGCATTTTGGGTCAAGATTTTTAGACATTGTAAAATCTGCTACTTGTATTGCAATTTAGTTTTTGGAAACTCAATATTCAATTGTTATGGGTTATTTTACCCTATATCAATGTAGTTTTCTCACAAACAATTGAAAGGTAGAATGTCTGGACACCCATTTCATGTTGAAGTGCTGATAATAATATGACAACTACTATAACTGACTCTCTAAAGGCTTCTTGTATTTTCTTTTGGGTTCTTTCCTGTATAGCTAGCATATCAGATTTAATAGAGTTGTTCAAAATTATGAATGCTTTTGATAGAGTAAATATGGAGAAATCGTTTCCACTGGTGGATGGATCGGTAACCATAAGACACTGATTTAAGATAACTGGCAGAAGAACTAGAGTGGAGATGAGGAGACATTTTTTTTAAGCAGCAAGTTGTTATGATCTGGAATGCACTGCAATGGGTGGTGGAAGCAGATTCAATAACAAATTTCAAAAGGGAATTGGATATATACTTGAAAAGGAAAGATATGCAGGGCTTTGGGAAAAGAGTAGGGGAGAGGGAATAACTAGATATAACTTTCAAAGGGCCGGCACAAGCACGATAGACCGAATGGCCTCCTTCTGTGCTGTATAATTCTATGACTTCTACAAATATGTTGAGTGTTCATAGAGCCAATAATTGTCACTCCAGACTTCTTGCACTTTGGTGAAATGTGCCTTTCAAGTAGCAACTTCCTTTTAAAAAGAAGCAGATGCTTTTTCACACTTATTAAAATACACACAAGGGTCTTAGGTTTATTGATTCGGCTGTTTGTAGAAGTGATGGCAACTTGTGTAATTGGTATCATACCAGACATTGGAGAAATTGCTGTGCTGAAGAAAAACTGTTTAGAGAAGCTGTGCTAATTAAAACAGAAGTTTGAAGCCACTTGTCTGAGAACAAATAAGCTGATAACGGAAGGTATACGGCAAGGAGCTGATTTTTAATTCCATGAATGAAGCCGATTCAATAACTCACCAGCAACAAGTAAATTCTACAAGGTCATCTTTAAGAGTGGAACCAAAATCCTATTTAATACAATATCCTCTATCTAGCAATTCCCACTCCAGAGACATAAGCACAAAATCTAGGCTGACACTTCAGTGCAGTCGGAGGTGCTTTCTTTCAGATGAGACATTAAACCGAGGCCCCTGTCTGCCCTCTCAGGTGGATATAAAAGATCCCATGACGCTATTTGAAGAAGAGCAAGGGATTTCTCCCTGGTGTCCTGGTTAATATTTATCCCTCAACAAACATCACTAAAAGAGATTATCTGGTCATTTTCACATTGCTGTTTGTGGGATCATACTGTGCACAAATTGGCTGCTGCATTTCCTACGTTACAACAGTGACTACACTTCAAAAATACTTCATTGGCTGTAAAGCACTTTGAGACACCTTGGGTTCGTGAAAGGTGGTATATAAATGCAAGTCTTTCTTTTTAAAGTGACATATTTGGCCAATTCAATATTGAAAATTAAAAGAATAATTGATGTATTCTGACCATATATGTTTTTTTTTCCATAGGATCTGAGGTGAAGACCTCTTTCATGTGCACATAAAGAGAAATCTAGTAGGTATCAGTGAGGTGAGCCCCAGAATCTTGAGCACTGCTGGAATGACTTGACGTGTTGGTGATGAGAAGGTAATTTCTGGAACAAGTATTTATGATGACGTCAAAATAGGTTAACTCCTTTGGATATATCTCACAATGACTGGTTCTTTAAAATATTAATATATTAGAATTTTGTTTATCTGCCAACAAACTCAATATTTTTTGAATATATCCAACATGACAAACAATAGCAATTAGTTAATGGCATGTCGTAGCTATTTTTGTAAGTTTACAAGTAGTCACTTCATTTTCTCCAATGCCACTCTGCCCTTTTAGAGTGAATCATACTGTAGCATTGTCCATATATGGGAGTCCTGCATGTTTTCACCAACCAATTGTTCAGAGTTGCTTACGGCTGTTTTGGGCAGTTCAGAAGGCATAACACGAAGTTGCCATTTTCAATCATTGCTGCATAATCCATTTTCACTAATTATACCTGTCACGAGTATGCCATCAAAAACCTAACTTTATCATTTTATTCTGCATTTTCAAACTTGTACAAAAATGAAAAATTGGTTTTGTCAGGCAGGTCACACAGCACACCAGTTAATATTCGAATCTCATAGATAGACTTTTCAATGAAATAATTAGTGCACTCAAAGTCCTATTACTGAAGGTATCTTGATGTTAAAGCTTAATCATCATAATATGCAATTTCTTTAACCATCAAGTTGATTAATGTATAGTGATACCAAATTCATGAGGACAATTGTCTTATGGCTACCTGTTAATTCACAGAAAACAGTAAATGGCAGAACTTCTAACTCAATGAGTAACACTGCTCCTCTCCCTTTACCCCACCTTTTTTTTTCATTTCTAATAACCTGCACTAAATAAATCTTCAGTGTTCCCGAAATGGTGCATCCATTACAAGGCTTATAATGAATACCATCTGCGTTATACTTGCATGTTTCCCCTTTTCACAGCTTTTTGTCACATCCATATGATTGAAAATCTTTTTTTTATTCATTCTCGACATATGCGCATCGCTAGCAAAGCCGGAATTTATTGCCCATCTCTACTTGCCATCGATAAGGTGGTGGTGTGCCTTCTTCATGAACCTCTGCAGTCCGTGTGGTGAAGGTGCTGCCACAGTGCTGTTTGGTAGGGAGTTCCAGGATTTTGACTCAGCAACGATGAAGGAACGGTGATATATGTCCAAAATAGGATGGTGTATGACTTGAGGGGGAACTTGGGAGGTGATAGTGTTCCCATGCACCTGCTGTCCTTGTCATTGATGCAGATCGCAGGTTTGGGAGGTGTTGTCGAAGAAGCCTTGCCAAGTTGCTGCACTGCATCCTGTAGATGATATACACTACAGTCACAATACGCTGATGGTGGAAGTTGTGGACGTTTATCAGAAATCTTGGCCCCAAACCTCATCGCTGCCACAAAGGCAACAGATGTTCGATGGGAAGGGACTTCCATCTGCCTCTTAACAGTGCCTCTGACACCAGCCCACATTCCAGGATATGGGGAATGTACAAATTTCAGATGGGAACCCACACTATTTACTGCATAAGTGGGGTGCCTGTCTCAAGTGTGGGGGGTGGAAACTGGCTGGTTGTGGCACCTGAAGATTTTTTTAAACTGTTAATAATGGCCTCATTTTGCATTTCATGGTTTCCCTGCAGCAATCAGTCAGTCTTTTAAAACATCAAAGGTTCTATATAAATGCAGGTTGTTGTTGTTGTCAAGGCCCTTAGCAATGCTGGACCCCAGGGATGCACAGGCATTTGGCAAGAAAAACATCATAGGACATTTTTCTCTCATTTGCCTGGTAGCATTAATTAGTACTGAGCACCAGCCCCCATTTAGGCTACAATTTCTTTTAGGGGCACAAAGGGGCAGGGACTTGACAGACTGAGGTCCTGCCCCATACTCTGCCCCCACCCAACCAGATTGGGTTTGTTTTCCAGCCCACAGCTGCAGAATTTTGACCCCCTCATATCAATGTGTCCAAAATACTGCAATGAGCCTTTAACATGTTGATTGTTCCAAGCTAGCCACACTGCACGGCCAATCAAGTCCATGCAAGAACACATAAGAATCATAAAATCATACAGCACAGAAGGAGGCCATTCGGCCCATCGTGCCTGTGCTGGTTCTTTGAAAGAGCTATCCAAGTAGTCCCACTCTCCCACTCTTTCCCCATAGCCCTGCAAATTTTTCCTTTTCAAGTACACATCTAATTCCTTTTTGAAAGTTACTATTGAATCTGCTTCCAACCCTTTCAGGCAGTGCATTCCAGATCATAACAACTGGCTGCCTAAAAAAAATTCTCCTCATCCCTCCCCTGGTTCTTTTGCCAATTATCTTAAGATAACTACATATTTTTAAATTATGTTTAGCGCTTTTCCCTAAACACACAGAACCTCTCGGCTCTTCCTAATCCAGACAATGGGGCTGTCAATATAATGCCAGACTTCCACTCCATGGGAAATCAGACCAGGAGGCCTGGGGCCTACTAAGCATGCAAGGCACCCAAAATGCCTCAGTACATACTACAAGTGCAAAGAGATCTGGGAGCCTGTACCCAAACTATGCACTAGATTTATCAAGCCACTGACTTCCATGTCAATTCGGTGACCACTTAATAATACAGCTGGATCGCCTGTGCGCTCTGCTTCCCCATGTGCCCTTCTTTTCCCCCATGCTGGAAAAGTGTCTGGTGCACAACATTGCCAGCAGTTCTTCACTGGTTTCTGGCTCCCAATCATGTGACCCTACCACTCTGAGCAGGTTGTGAGAAATGAGCTCACAGCGCCAGGAAGTGAGGGGGCCTTGCAATTTTTGGCCTGGTCAGCCTATTTGCATCTAGCTCTTGCACAGCGTCTGAGATGTGGAACTTGGGCATTCAGCCTCCATTTCAAACCCCATGCTTTTTTTCCTGACCATGATTACCATGAGCAATGCCATAGGAGGTCAACTCATGCTGTCTAATTTTTTGAGCTGGGTTCCGTTCTTAGAATGTCTTCAGTTCTCTAAGCCTCATTTACAAAATTACTATTTTGGTCTCCTTGAAAATAAAAATGACTTATTTTTCACACAGCTGTCATTGTACATTATTAAATATCACACGAAATAAAAAAAACCTCAGCGTTTCTCACAGGGACTTCTTAACTGACCACTTCTAGTAGTGTAGCTAAAAAGTTGTGTTCTATATTGCATGTGAATATACCAGAAATAAACTATCTTAATGAAAAAGAGAGTTGATATCACCTGTCCACATTGCCTTACATTATCACTTTGTGAAGCCCAATTACTTCTGCCAGAAAATGCATAATATGTGTTTTGTGACAGCAGGTATTTAGAATAAGTACTTGTAAGTGTATTAAAGTGATTTTTACTTTTTTCTTGCCACTGTGACTTCAACCATCTTAACATGAATTATGATAATTATGATAATACTGCAATAGTAATAATAACAATAATTATACTAATACAGTTGATGACATTCATTGTGGACACGTTATGGTGACACAAGGATTCTTTTGTAAAGTTTTCTTCAATCCAATCAAAATCGCAATCTCTCATGATGCAGTCTATCCACTGAAATCATACTTCTCCCTCTCTCTCTCCATATATTGTGTCAATCACGGCTCAGTGGAAGCACTCTTGCTGCTGAGCTGGAAGGTTGTGGGTTCAAGTCCCACTCCAGAGACTTAAACACATTATCTAGACTGACACTCCAGTGCAGTACTGAGGGAGTGCAGCACTGTCAGAGGTGCCATCTTTCAGATGAGACGTTAAATCGAGCCCTATCTGCCCTCTCAGGTGGATGTAAAAGATCCCATGGCACTATTCAAAGAAGAGCAGGGGAGTTCTCCCCGGTCTCCTGGCCAATATTTATCCCTCAACTAAAGCAGATGATCTGGTCATTTATTTCCTTGCAGTTCATGGGAACTTACTGTGTGCAAATTGACTGCCCCATTTCCTACATTAAAACAGTGACTACACTTCAACAGTACCTCATTAGCTGTAAAGCATTCTGGGACGTCCTGAGGTCATGAAAGGCTCTATACGAATGCAAGTTCTTTTAGTTTATATACACATATATATAAAAAGTAGACCACAAGGTATGATCGGATACATGGTGAATGACTGAACCATCTAACTTTGACTAATCTCCCTGCAACACAATACTTAACAATGAACATACGAACATACGAATTAAGAGCAGGAGTAGGCCATTCAGCCCCTCAAGCCTGCTCTGCCATTTGTTAAGATCATGGCTGATCTGATTGTGACCTTAACCCTACTCTCCCGTCTACCTTTGACTCCCTTGTTAATCAGGAATCTATCTAACTCAGCCTTAAAAATATTCAATGACCCTGCCTCCACCGCTCTCTGGGGAAGGGAGTTCCACAGACTCACGACCCTCTGAGAGAAAAAATTTCCTCTCATCTCCGTCTTAAATGGGAGACCCCTTATTTTTAAACTGTGGCCCCATTTCTAGTCTCTCCCACAAGGGGAAACATCCTCTCACCATCTACCCCGGGTACGGTAGCATAGTGGTTATGTTACTGGGCTAGTAATCCAGAGGCCTGGACTAAAATCCAGAGTCATGAGTTCAAATCCCACCACGGCAGCTGGCGAATTTAAATTCAATTAATTAATTAAATTCAATTAATTAAATAAAAATCTGGAATTAAAATACTAGTATCAGTAATGATAGCCATGAAACTACCGGATTGTCGTAAAAACCCATCTGGTTCACTAATGTCCTTTCGGGAAGGAAGCCTGCCGCCCTTACCCGGTCTGGCCAAAATGTGACTCCAGACCCACAGCAATATGGTTGATTCTTAATTACCCTCTGAAATGGCCGAGCAAGCCACTCAGTTGTAAAATCTCGCGACGAAAAGTCAGAAAAAGAATAAAACCGGACAGACCACGAGGCACCGGACACGACAACGGCAAAACACCAAGCCCAGTCAACCCTGCAAGGTCCTCCTTACTAACATCTGGGGACTTGTGCCAAAATTGGGAGAGCTGTCCCACAGACGAGTCAAGCAACAGCCTGACACAGCCATACTCACAGAATCATACCTTTCAGCCAACGTCCCAGACTCTTCCATCACCATCCCTGGGTCTGTCCTGTCCCACCAGAGGTGGCGGTACAGTGATATACAGTCAGGAGGGAGTGGCCCTGGGAGTCCTCAACATTGACTCTGGACCCCATGAAATCTCATGGCATCAGGTCAAACATGGGCAAGGAAACCTCCTGCTGATTACCACCTACCGTCCTCCCTCAGCTGATGAATCAGTCCTCCTCCATGTTAAACACCACTTGGAGGAAGCACTGAGGGTAGCAAGGGCACAAAATGTACTCTGGGTGGGGGACTTCAATGTCCATCACCAAGAGTGGCTCGGTAACACCACTACTGACCGAACTGGCCGAGTCCTGAAGGACATAGCTGCTAGACAGGGCCTGCGGCAGGTGGTGAGCGAACCAACACGAGGGAAAAACCTACTTGACCTCGTCCTCACCAATCTACCTGTCACAAATGCATCTGTCCATGACAGTATTGGTAGGAGTGACCACCGCACCGTCCTCGTGGAGATGAAATCCCATCTTCGCACTGAGGACACCATCCAACGTGTTGTGTGGCACGACCACCGTGCTAAATGGGATAGATTCAGAACAGATCTAGCAGCTCAAAACTGGGCATCCATGAGGCGCTGTGGGCCATCAGGACCTCATGGCCCGGCATATTCCTCACTCTACCATTACCAACAAGCCAGGGGATCAACCCTGGTTCAATGAGGAGTGTAGAAGAGCATGCCAGGAGCAGCACCAGGCGTACCTAAAAATGAGGTGCCAACCTGGTGAAGCTACAACTCAGGACTACACGCATGCTAAACAGCGGAAGCAACATGCTATAGACAGAGCTAAGCGATTCCACAACCAACGGATCAGATCAAAGCTCTGCAGTCCTGCCACATCCAGTCGTGAATGGTGGTGGACAATTAAACAACTAACGGGAGGAGGAGGCTCTGCAAACATCCCCATTCTCAATGATGGCGGAGTCCAGCACGTGAGTGCAAAAGACAAGGCTGAAGCGTTTGCAACCATCTTCAGCCAGAAGTGCCGAGTGGATAATCCATCTCAGCCTCCTCCCGATATCCCCACCATCACGGAAGCCAGTCTTCGGCCAATTCGATTCATTCCATGTGATATCAAGAAACGGCTGAGTGCACTGGATACAGCAAAGGCTATGGGCCCTGACAACATCCCAGCTGTAGTGCTGAAGACTTGTGCTCCAGAACTAGCTGCGCCTCTAGCCAAGCTGTTCCAGTACAGCTACAACACTGGCATCCACCCGACAATGTGGAAAATTGCCCAGGCATGTCCTGTCCACAAAAAGCAGGACAAATCCAATCCGGCCAATTACCGCCCCATCAGTCTACTCTCAATCATCAGCAAAGTGATGGAAGATGTCGTCGACAGTGCTATCAAGCGGCACTTACTCACCAATAACCTGCTCACCGATGCTCAGTTTGGGTTCCGCCAGGACCACTCGGCTCCAGACCTCATTACAGCCTTGGTCCAAACATGGACAAAAGAGCTGAATTCCAGAGGTGAGGTGAGAGTGACTGCCCTTGACATCAAGGCAGCATTTGACCGAGTGTGGCACCAAGGAGCCCTAGTAAAATTGAAGTCAATGGGAATCAGGGGGAAAACTCTCCAGTGGCTGGAGTCATACCTAGCACAAAGGAAGATGGTAGTGGTTGTTGGAGGCCAATCATCTCAGCCCCAGGGCATTGCTGCAGGAGTTCCTCAGGGCAGTGTCCTAGGCCCAACCATCTTCAGCTGCTTCATCAATGACCTTCCCTCCATCATAAGGTCAGAAATGGGGATGTTCGCTGATGCCTGCACAGTGTTCAGTTCCATTCGCAACCCCTCAGATAATGAAGCAGTCCGAGCCTGCTTGCAGCAAGACCTGGACAACATCCAGGCTTGGGCTGATAAGTGGCAAGTAACATTCGCGCCAGATAAGTGCCAGGCAATGACCATCTCCAACAAGAGAGAGTCTAACCACCTCCCCTTGACATTCAACGGCATTACCATCGCCGAATCCCCCACCATCAACATCCTGGGGGTCACCATTGACCAGAAACTTAACTGGACCAGCCATATAAATACTGTGGCTACGAGAGCAGGTCAGAGGCTGGGTATTCTGCGGCGAGTGACTCACCTCCTGACTCCCCAAAGCCTTTCCACCATCTACAAGGCACAAGTCAGGAGTGTGATGGAATACTCTCCACTTGCCTGGATGAGTGCAGCTCCAACAACACTCAAGAAGCTTGACACCATCCAAGATAAAGCAGCCCGCTTGATTGGCACCCCATCCACCACCCTAAACATCCACTCCCTTCACCACCGGCGCACTGTGGCTGCAGTGTGCACCATCCACAGGATGCACTGCAGCAACTCGCCAAGGCTTCTTCGACAGCACCTCCCAAACCCGCGACCTCTACCACCTAGAAGGACAAGGGCAGCAGGCGCATGGGAACAACACCACCTGCACGTTCCCCTCCAAGTCACACACCATCCTGACTTGGAAATATATCGCCGTTCCTTCATTGTCGCTGGGTCAAAATCCTGGAACTCCCTTCCTAACAGCACTGTGGGAGAACCGTCACCACACGGACTGCAGCGGTTCAAGAAGGCGGCTCACCACCACCTTCTCGAGGGCAATTAGGGATGGGCAATAAATGCCGGCCTTGCCAGCGACGCCCACATCCCGTGAACGAATAAAAAAAAAAAAAGTCCCCTCGGGATCTTATACATTTTAATAAGATCACCTCTCATTCTTTTAAACTCCAATGTATACAGACCCAACTTGTCCAGCATTTCCTCATAAGATAATCCTCTCATCCCAGGAATCAGTCGAGTGAACCTTCTTTGAACCGCCTCGAAAGCAATTATGTCCTTTCCTAAATAAGGAGACCAAAACTGCACACAGTAATCTAGATGTGGTCTCACCAATGCCCTGTACAACAGTAGCAAAATATCTCTACTTTTATATTCCATTCCCCTTGCAATAAATGACAACATTCCATTTGCCTTCCTAATCTCTTGCAGTACCTGTATACTAACTTTTTGTGATTCATGTACTAGGACACCCAGATCCCTCTGTACCTCAGAGTTCTGCAATCTCTCTCCATTTAAATAATATACTGCTTTTCTATTCCTCCTGCCAAAGTGGACATGCTCACATTTTCCCACATTATACTCCATCTGCCAAATTTTTGCCCACTCACTTAACCTAACTATATCCCTTTTGCAGACTCCTTATGTCCTCTTCAGAACTTACTTTCCTACTTACCTTTGTGTCATCAGCAAATTTAGCAACCATACATTCGCTTCCTTCATCCAAGTCATTGATATAGATTGTAAATAGTTGAGGCCCAAGCACTGATCCCTGTGGCACTCCACTCGTTACATCTTACCAACCTGAAAATGACCCATTTATGCCTACTGTCTGCTTCCTGTTAGCTAACCAATCCTTTATCCATGTTAATATGTTACCCCCTACACCATAAGCTGTTATTTTGTGTAGTAGCCTTTGATATGGCACCTTGTCAAAAGCCTTCTGGAAATCCAAGTACACCACATCCACAGGATCCCCTTTATTCACGTTGCTTGTTACTTCCTCAAAGAACTCTAATAAATTAATCAAACACAATTTCCCTTTCACAAAGCCGTGTTGACTCTGCCTGATTGCATTGAGATTTTCGAAATGCCCTGCTATAACTGTCTTAATAATAGATTCTAGCATTTTCCCTATGACAGATGTTAAGCTAACTGGCCTGTAGTTTCCTGCTTTCTGTCTCCCTCCTTTCTTGAATAGAGGAGTTACATTTGCTATTTTCCAATCTGAAGGGACCCTTCCAGAATCTAGGGAATTTTGGAAAATTAATACCAATGCATCTACTATCTCTGCAGCCACTTCTTTTAAGACCCTAGGATGAAGTCCGTCAGGATCTGGGGACTTGTCAGCTTTTAGTTCTTAGAATTTTTTCAGAACCCTTTCCCTGGTGATTGTAAATGTTTCAAGTTCCTCCCTCCCTTTCACCTTTTGATTCACAATTATTTCTGGCATGTTATTTGTATCCTCTACAGTGAAGACGGATGCAAAATATCTGTTCAATTCATCTGCCATTTCCTAATTCTCCATTATTAATTCCCCAGACTCACTCTCTAGAGGACCAATGCTCACTTTACTTACTCTCTTCCCTTTCAAATACCTGTAGAAACTCTTACTATCTGTTTTTATATTTCTAGCTAGCTTTCTCTCGTACTCTAATTTCTCCCTCCTTATTATTCTTTTAGTCATTCTTTGCTGTTTTTTATATTCTGTCCAATCTTCTAACCTGCCACTAATCTGCGCAGAATTCTATGCTATTTCTTTCAATTTGGTGGGCGTCTAGTGCATCAATACATCTCCAATGTAGGCTCCCACTCTATCTCATTTCAGTATCCTCTTCAGACTGTTACAATCATATCTGTCAAGCCTCTGCATGTCCAGCTGAGTGGAAGTCCACATTGCAGCAGGTAATTTTAAAAAAGCTAGAAGCTGGACACTGAAGTGTACATAATCCAAACAGATGTTAACATTGGTTCCATATAACTATGCAATCTCTCTCAAGTCCAGCACTGAGGGAGTGCTGCACGGTTGGATCTGCCATCTTTTGGATGAGACATTAAACTGAGGATCCATCTGCCCTCTCAGGTGGACGTAAAAGATCCCAGGGTAATATTCAAAGACAAGCAGGGGAGTTCTCCCCAGTGTCCTGGACTTATTTATCCCTTAGCTAACATCACTAAAAGAGATTATCTGATCATTATCACATTGCTGTTTGTGGGACCTTGTGCGCAAATTGGCTTCCTACATTACAACAGTGACTACACTTCAAAAGTACTTCATTGGCTAATTAAAGCGCTTTGGGACATCCTGAGGTCATGAAAGGCACTATGTAAATACAAGTTCTTTCTCTCTTCTTTACATCAATCATATATATTTTTTGGTTTTGAAGTATTTTTAAGAAGTAGCCCATCTTTTTACTACTTTGATTGGAGCTGATAATATTACTATAGACCACCGAACAGTCAGAGGGAGATAGAAGAGAAAATATGTGGGCAAATTTCTGAGAAGTGCAAAAACAATAGGACAGTAATAGTAGGGGATTTCAACTACACTAATATTAAGTGGGATACAATCAGTGTAAAAGGTATAGAGGGCGCAGAATTCTTAAACTGCATTCAGGAGAACTTTTTTAGCCAGTACATAGCAAGCCCAACAAGATAGGGGGCAGTTCTGGACTTGGTTTTAGGGAATGAAGCTGGGCAGGTGGAAGGAGTATCAGTGGGAGAGCATTTTTCTGGTAGTGATCATAATTCAGTTACATTTAGCATAGTTATGGAAAAGGACAAAGATAGAACAGGAGTAAAAGTTCTCAATTGGAGAAAGGACAATTTTACTAAGCTGAGAAGTGATTTAGCAAAAGTGAACTGGAGAACTGCCAGAGGACTGGAGAATTGCAAATGTTACACCCTTGTTCAAAAAAGAGTGTAAGGGTAAACCCAACAACTACAGGCCAATCAGTTTAGCCTCGGTGGTGGAGAAACTTTTGGAAACGATAATCCGAGACAGAATTAGCAATCACTTGGACAAATGTGGATTGATTAGGGAAAGCCAGCATGGATTTGTTAAAGGCAAATCATGTTTATCTAACTTGATGGAGTTTTTTGATGAGGTAACAGCGAGGGTAGATGAATGCAATGCAGTTGATGTGGTGTATATGGACTTTCAAAAGGTGTTTGACAAAGTGCTGCATAATAGGCTTGTCATCAAGATTGAAGCCCATGGAATAAAGGGGGCAGTAGCAGCACCAATACAAAATTGACTAAGTAACACGAAGCAGAGAGTAGTGGTGAATTGTTGTTTTTCGAACTGGAGGGAGGTATACAATGCTGTTCCCCACGGGTCGGTGCTGGGACCACTGCTTTTCTTGATAGATATTAATGACTTGGTCTTGGGTGTACAGGGCACAATTTCCAAATTTGCAGATGACACCAAATTTGGAAGTGTAGTGAACAGTGAGGAGGATAGTGATAGACTTCAAGAGGATATAGACAGGCTGGTGAAATGACCGGACATGTGGCAAATAAAATTTAACACAGAAAAATGCGAAGTGATACATTTCAGTCGGAAGAATGAGGAGAGGCAATATAAACTAGAGGATACAATTCTAAAAGGGGTACAGGAACAGAGGGATCTGGGGGTATTTGTGCACAAATCGTTGAAAGTGGCAGGGCAGTTTAAGAAACCGGCTAAGAAAGCATACGGGATCCTGGGCTTTATAAATAGAGGCATAGAGTACAAAAGCAAGGAAGTCATGACGAACCTTTATAAAACACTGGTTCGACCACAACTGGAATATTGTGTCCAGTTCTGGGCACCGCACTTTAGGAAAGATGTGAAGATCTTAGAGAGTGTGCAGAAAAGGTTTACTAGATTGATTCCAGGGATGAGGGACGTTAGTTACATGGATAGACTGGAGAAGCTGGGGTATTTCTCCTTGGAACAGAGAAGATTGAGGGGAGATTTGATAGAGGTATTTAAAATCATGAAGGGTCCAGACTGAATAGATAGAGAGAAACTGTTCCCTTTGGCGGAAGGGTCAAGAACCAGAGGACAAAGGTTTAAGGTGATTGGCAAAAGAATCAAAGGTGACATGGAGAAACTTTTTTACATAGCACGTGGTTAGGATCTGGAATGCACTGCCAGAGGGAGTGGTGGAGGCAGATTCAATCATGGCCTTCAAAAGGGAACTGGATAAGTACTTGAAAGTGTAGCACCAGCGTTCTGGCCATTTTTATGGATTACATTTTAAATCCAATACCCCCAAGAAAGAACTGTACTATTTGGCAACTTGTGGGAGTGGCTTGGGAATAGGATTGGCTGGCAGGAGTTTCGAGCCAGGCTAACCTGACTAAGGTGCATTCATATGCAAACAAACATTTTACACTGACAGGCTGGGTGGAAGGGAACCCAGGCCAATTGACGTCATCACCATTTAACATAATTACTGGGAACAATACCCCAAGAGGTAACTCAGAGACACTCAGTCCCAACCGAAACTGGTGGAAGCAGGAGATGGCTGGGCCAATGTCTTCCAGGAGAGAAGCCAGTTAAGCAAGATCGTTTTGAGATCGAAACCCATTACCTGCTAATGGGGGCCATCAACTCAGGAAACGACAGACACCCAGTAATCAGCACCCATCGTCTCTCCAGGTGCAAGGCCTGGGAGTGGGATAACAAAATAGCATTTTTCACAAAGGTTTCAAAGGTTATGAATCACTCCAGGCTACGGGGGCAGAGGTGGGGGGGGTCCAGACAGATCACCTTAGTCAATACATCGATCAGGATCGGCTCTGCTCTCTGCTCTGCGCTCTGCTCTCTGCTCTCTTCTCCTCGGCATCAATCTACAGCGAGTCTCCCGAGTGGGGCTCGGCTCGATTCAACGGAACACCGCCAGAAGCTGAGCGCTGCTCTTCATCCCTCATCAACGGACCTCGACTCAAACTGGAACTTGGATACTGCATCGGCGGTACGGAACCAGGAGTGAGACGTGCAGGAAGAAACTGCAAGCAACGACGGGCAATCGGGGTGAGCATATTGCCTGCGCCTACACATCCACAAGACCACTTAGCTGTGTGAGGGGATGATTGTAAGTCCCAACCAAACCTTAGAGGGTTTTAGTGCTGGGGAGGGGGGGTCCTGTGTTAGTTATTTCACTATTTAGCACGGTAGGGCTTATTGGACAAGCCAGAGTTGTACTGTTTGTGCTGTTTACTAGTGTTATTGTTAATCTTATTAAACACAATACAGTTGAGCCCAAAAACATGTGTCCGAGTCTGATCTGTCCTTATAATCCCTATCGTTCGAGAACTTATAGTAAGAGGTGTGTTTTCAGTACGCCCGAGAAAACCACTTACAAAAGGAAAAAATGTGCAATGCTACGGGAATAGGGCGGGGGAGTGGGACTAGCTGGCTTGCTCTTGCATAGAGCTGGCACGGACTCGATGGGCCAAATGGCCTCCTTCCTTGAGTAGCATTTCTATGATTCTATGACTGAAAACAGCTACTTGAAGGTAAATTAGTGTCAGAGCAGTGGAAGGCATTCAAGGGAGGAATAGTGAGGGTTCAGAACAAACATGTTCCCACAAAGGGAAATGGTGGGACTGCCAAATCTAGAGCCCCCTGGATGACAAGGAACATACAGGGTAAGATACAGCAAAAAAGGGAAGTTTATGTCAGATACCAAGAACTCAATACTGCAGAAAGCCTAGAGGAGTTTAGAAAGTGCAGGGGTGAAATTAAAAAGGAAATTTGGAAAGCAAAGAGAGGGCATGAAAAAATACTGGCAAGTAAAATCAAGGAAAACACAAAGATGTTTTATAAATACATAAAGAGCAAGAGAATAACTAAGGAAAGAATGGAGCCTATTAGAGACCAAAAAGGTTTGTGTGGAGGCGGAAGTGTGGGTACAGTTCTTAATCAATACTTTGGTACTATCTTCACAAAAGTGGGGGACGATGCAGACATTGTAGTTAAGGAGGAGGAGTGTGAAATATTGGATGGGATAAACATAGTGAGAGAGGAAGTATTAAGGGGATTAGCATCTTTGAAAGTAGATAAGTCACCAGGCCCGGATGAAATGTATCCCAGGCTGCTAAGAGAAGCAAGGGAGGAAATAGCAGACGCTCTGACCATCATTTTCCAATCCTCCCTGGCTACAGGCATGGTGCCAGGGATTGGAGGACTGCTAATGTTGTACCGTTGTTTAAAAAGGGAGACAGGGATAGACCGAGTAATTATAGACCTCGGTGGTGAGCAAATTATTGGAATCAATTCTGAGGGACAGCATTAATCATCATTTAGAAAGGCACGGGTTAATCAAGGACAGTCAGCATGGATTTGTTAAAGGAAGGTCGTGTCTCATTAACTTGATTGAATTTTTGTGAGGAGGTAACAAGAAGGGTCGATGAGGGTAGTGCGTTTGATGTAGTCTACATGGATTTTAGCAAGGCTTTTGACAAGGTATTACATGACAGACTGGTCAGAAAAGTAAAAGCACATGGGATCCAAGGGAAAGTGGCAAGTTGGATCCAAAATTGACTCAGTGGCAGGAAGCAAAGGGTAATGGTTGACACATGTTCTTGTGACTGCAAGGCTGTTTCCAGTGGGGTTCCACAAGGCTCAGTACTTGGTCCCTTGCTTTTTGTAATATATATTAATGATTTGGACTTGAATGTAGGGGGCATGATCAAGACGTTTGCAGATGATACAAAAATTGGCCATGTGGTTGATAGTGAGGAGGAAAGCTGTAGACTGCAGGAAGATATTAATGGACTGGTCAGGTGGGCAGAAAGGTGGCAAATGGAATTCAATCCAGAGAAGTGTGAGGTAATGCTTTTGGGGCGGGCAAACAAGGCAAGGGAATACATAATAAATGGAAGGATACTGAGAGAGGCTGAGGAACAGAGGGACCTTGGAGTGCATGTCCACAGATCCCTGAAGGTAGCAGGACAGGTAGATAAGGTGGTTAAAAAGGCAAACGGGATATTCTCCTTTATTAGCCGAGGCATAGAATATAAGAGAGGGAGGTTATGCTCAAACTGTATAAAACATTGGTTAGGCCACAGCTAGAGTACTGCGTACACTTCTGGTCACCACATTATAGGAAAGATAAGATTGCACTAGAGAGGGTGTAGAGGAGATTTACGACAATGTTGCCAGGGCTGGAGAATTTTAGCTATGAGAAAAGATTGGATAGGCTGGGGTTGTTTTCTTTGGAACAAGGCAGGCTAAGGGGAGGTTTAATTGAGGTGTCTCAAATTATGAGGGGCTTAGATAGAGTGGATAAGGAGGACCTATTTCCCTTTGCAGAGGGGTCAGTGACCAGGGGACATAGATTTAAAGTAATTGGTAGAAGGATTAGAGGGAAGCGGAGGAGAAATTTTTTCACCCAGAGGGTGGTGGGGCCTGGAACTCACTGCCTGAAAGGGTGGGAGAGGCAGAAACCCTCAACTCATTTAAAAAGTACCTGGACGTGCATTTGAAATACTGTAACCTACAGGGCTACAGACCAAGTGCTGGAAAGTGGGATTAGGCTGGATAGGTCTTTTTCGGCCGGCACGGACACAATGAGCTGAATGGCCTCCTTCTGTGCCATAACTTTCTATGATTCTATGAACATTAAACTCTGAGCTGCTCTAATTGTGCTGTTAGTCCCTTTTCCCACTAAACTGGGGAGAAGCAGGGCATTAAATTATAACAATATCAATGCCAAGTGCAACTGCGTTCATTAATTTGGAACCAAATCTCATTCTGGGCTCAGAATTTCCAGCACATTACTACCATCAAAGCAAGATCTGTCTGAATCAAAAGGCTTGTGTTTAACGTGCCTCCGCAGGAACAGTGCAGGCAGGAAGTTAAGGTGGCAAGGAAAGGTTTGTACCCTGTTCCCGATGCATTCCTGTCCCCTCAATCATCTTAACTTGCATGAATTTAGGCACAGGAAGGCTGTCCATCCCAGAGGCCTAATTTAAATAGCGAGGTTGCCATTAGTGGAACAGTCTGGAGGGGCTGAATGGCCTACTGTTCCTGTTCCTATGTTGCGTCTTGATGATATCATCAGGACATGCCATTTTAACTTTAATTTTTAAAGGTCCCTTGTGAGCCGGGAGTGCTCCTTCAGGTCCCATAAGGATATCTCGGCAACCCCCCCCCCCCCCACCAGATCATGGACTTTATTGATTCCTCCACCTTCCTCACTCACCTTGCCAAGGACCAATACCGTGACTCCCCGGCAGCAGATGACCCTCCTCCAGCCCCAATTTCCAACTCCCACCCACCAGCGGTGATTGCAATCGGCTTTGGGCGGTAAGCAGTATCGGAATATGGTAATGAGGCCCTGGCGTTAAAACCTCCCGTGCCTCACACTCCGAGGGTCAGACGGATCGCCATCCACTACGGCCCCCGAGCACCCTCCAATTATCGCCACAAAATCAGAGCTAAACTTTCCGGAATTCACCAAGAATGCAGCAGAGCGTTGAGAAAAGTTTTTTGAGAGAATAGGACCATTTTAATTAGTCCTGGGTCTGAAAGGAATCTAGTCCAAATCTAACTGATCGATAATGTTGTAACAGAACAGAAGGAAACATTTTAATTAATATAATTGCAGTGAAAAACCTATCACGTCACGCCAGACTATAGAGAAGCTGCTTGACAGCACACAGAGCAGCTTTTGAAGGTTGTAATCCACATGTTCAAATCCTTTCATGGCCTCACCCCTCCGTCCATTTCTGTAACCTTCAACCCTCCAAAAAGCTCCTCCAACTCTGGCCTCATGTGCATCCCCTACACCCTTCGCCTTCAGTCGTCTAGAGTCATAGAGTCATAGAGTTATACAGCACGGATAGAGGCCCTTCGGCCCATCGTGTCCGCGCCGGCCATCAGCCCTGTCTACTCTAATCCCTACTTCTTTGATGATATCATCAGGATATGCCATTTTAACTTTAATTTTTAAAGGTTCCTTGTGAGCCGGGAGTGCTCCTTCAGGTCCCATAAGGATATCTCGGCAACCCCCCCCCCCACCAGACCAAGCTTGTTCAATATCTCCTTTTTTAGCTCAGTGTCAATATTCCTTTGATTATGCTCCTGTGATGCGCCTTGGGATGTTTTACTAAGCTAAAGGTGTTACCTAAATGCAAGTTGTTGTTGTCCTTGATTCTATCTCTTATCCTTGAACTTTCCGCAAATTCGAGGAGAATAGGGCAGAAAATGATTGAACCACTGAGGCACAAATCTAGAGGCTACAATTGCCCTCTAGTACTTTACCCAGGGGGTCATTATTCACCTGTATGAGTTTTGACAGTGAAGGCATCACAGCCAAGTCTAATCCTCTGCTCACCTGGCGTCCATACATGTGTATGTCCAGCAGGGGTTACTGAATAGTGATCGGGCAGCCACCACTGCCATTTTGCAATTTCACCTTGTACAGCTGAACAAAAAGTTAAGCAGCATGAAGGATCCCCCACCAGCGCTATTTAAAGTACTCACAGATTAGTTGCTGGAATAATTCTTCTGGTTGCTGTTACAATTATACGCGTTTTTGGAAGTTTCCTATACTTGTCTAAAGTTTAAGTACTCTACAGGGAGTGGTCTGGCTGATCTTGCAGTACTTTTTGTGTCATTTAACATATTGTGCTGAAAGAAGTTGCTTCCAGACATGGGTGGCCTGGTAGGGCTTCCTCTGGGAATTGAACATGACTGGGAGAATGAAGAGAGGCCACGCAGAGCAGGACAAGCTGCTAGAAGAGGGGGGAGGAGGAGGAGCAGGGCACTCAGCAGGAGGCCATATCCGTGGAGGGTCCTTAGGGAGTAATTCTCTTACCTCAACTTCAGTGCCAACCAGTGCATGAGACATCTTCAGTTCACAAAAGAGGTTGTGACTGAAATCTGTCAACTGCTGCAGCCACAACTGCAGATTCAAAGCAGGGCAAGGAAAGCATTGCCTGTGGCTGTCAAGGTGACTGTGGCTCTTAATTTTATGCCTCTGGCTCCTTTCAGACTGCTGCTGAAGAAAGAAGCAACATCTCGCAGTTTGCAGTGCACTGCTGCATAAGGGAGGTCACTGAAGCTCTCTATACAATAAGAAACACATTCATCTCATTCCCTCTTGCCAGAAACAGGCAGGAGGAGCGAGCATGAGGTTTTGCACGGATTGCAGGCATCCCCATAGTTCAGGGACTGCACACACATTCCCTTGTGTGCTCCTCATCTGAACTTGGCCACATTCAGAAACAGAAAGAGATTCCACTCCCTCAATGTGCAGCTGGTGTATGACCACAGGCAGCACATCATGTAGGTGAATACCCACTATCCTGGCAGCAGTCATGATTCTTTCATTCTGCAGCAATCCTCTGCTCCACCTGTATTTGAATCAACACAGCAAGTCAAAGGCTGGCTACTGGGTGACAAGGGTTATCTCCTCATGATATGGATTATGACTCCAGTCAGAAACCTATGACCACCTGCACAGTTGGCTTACAATGAGTGCCATGCTGCCACAAGGAACATCATAAAACACACCATTGGCATCCTCAAGCAACGCTTCCGTTGCCTTGACCGATGTGGAGGAGCCCTGCAGTACTCAGCTGAGCGGGTATCAAGATTTGTGGTAGTATGCTGCATGCTGCACAACCTGGTCATTATGAGGGAACAGCCCTTGCCACCATCTATCAGATGAGAAGCTGAGGAGCAAGAGCACGAGGAAGAGGAGGAGGAGGAGGATGTAGAGAATGAGGATGTAGAGGAGGAGGACGGGAGGCTACAATGTAGACAGTCCCTTTCAGCCAGGACTCTACATGATCAGATTGTCAATGAGCAATACCATTAACCTCAACTACACCTCCCCTTTCATCAACAGTCCTACACTACTTACTATCACTGACAATCACATCGTTCTCTCTCAGACAACACATATAAAAAGGAAGAGATTAGCGAAAATAAACATGGGTCCCTTAGAGGCAGAGACAGGAGAAATTATAATAAGGAAATGGCAGAGACATTAAACAAATATTTTGTATCTGTCTTCATTGTAGAAGTCACAAAAAAAATACCAGAAATAGTAGGTCTAATAAGAGTCAGGAACTTAAAGTAATTAAGACAAGTAAAGAAAAAGTACTGGAGAAATTAATGAGACTAAAAGCCGACAAATCCCCTGGACCTGATGGCCTACATCATAGGATTTTAAAAGAGGTTGCTGAAGAGATAGTGAATGCATTGGATTTGATCGTCCAGAATTCCGTAGATTCTAGAACGGTCCCCGTGGATTGGAAGGTAGCAAATGTAATCCCACTATTCAAGAAAGGAGGGAGAGAGAAATCAGGGAACTATAGGCTAGTTAGCCTGACATCAGTAGTAGGGAAAATGCTAGAATCTATTATTAAGGACGTTGTAACAGGGCACTTAGAAAATTATAATATGGTTAGGCAGCGTAAACAGTTTTATGAAAGGGAAATCATGTTTGACAAATCTATTAAGAGTTTTTTGAGAGTGTAACTAAAAGGGTAGATAAGGGGGAACCAGTGGATGTAGTATATTTAGATTTTCAAAAGGCATTCAATAATGTGCCACACAAAAGGTTGTTACGCAAGATTAGGGCTCATGGGATTGGGGGTAATATACTAGCATGGACTGAGGATTGATTAACGAACAGAAAACAGAGAGTAGGAATAAACGGGTCATTTTCAGGTTGGCAGGTTGTAACTAGTGGGGTGCCGCAAGGATCAGTGCTTAGGCCTCAGCTGTTTCCAATATATATCAGTGAGTTAGATGAGGGAATCGCGTGCAATGTATCCAAGTTTGCTGATGATATAAAACTATTGTAAACAATTTTACAACACCAAGTTATAGTCCAGCAATTTTATTTTAAATTCACAAGCTTTCGGAGGCTACCTCCTTCCTCAGGTGAACGATGTGAAAATGAAATCCTCGAAATGAAATCGCATTTATAATTCACAGAACAATGCTTTGTATTACAGACAGTTTTTTCAACTGCCCGTTGCCAAGGCAATCAGTGTGCAGACAGACAGGTGTTACCTGCCTGGTCTCAGAATATACAAATCACCAAAAAAAAACAATAAACAAAAAAAAAGAGATAGAGAGGTAGAAACATAGAAAAGACAGCAACTGACCCGTTATATTAAAAACAGATAACATTTGTTCGCTGGTGGGGTAACGTGTAGCGTGACATGAACCCAAGATCCCGGTTGAGGCCGTCCTCATGGGTGCGGAACTTGGCTATCAATTTCTGCTCGACGATTTTGCATTGTCGTGTGTCTCGAAGGCCGCCTTGGAGTACGCTTACCCTTACGCTTACCGCGCAACAATCGCCAAACAGGAGGGTTCCCTCCCAGTCGGGGAACACTTCAGCAGTCATGGACATTCATCCACCGACCTTCGGGTAAGCGTACTCCAAGGCGGCCTTCAAGACACACGACAACGCAAAATCGTCGAGCAGAAATTGATAGCCAAGTTCCGCACCCATGAGGACGGCCTCAACCGGGATCTTGGGTTCATGTCACGCTACACGTTACCCCACCAGCGAACAAATGTTATCTGTTTTTAATATAACGGGTCAGTTGCTGTCTTTTCTATGTTTCTACCTCTCTATCTCTGTTTTTTTTTGTTTGTTGTTTTTGTTGGTGATTTGTATATTCTGAGACCTGGCAGGTAACACCTGTCTGTCTGCACACTGATTGCCTTGGCAACGGGCAGTTGAAAAAACTGTCTGTAATCACCAAGCATTGTTCTGTGAATTATAAATGCGATTTCATTTCGAGGATTTCATTTTCACATCGTTCATCTGAGGAAGGAGGTAGCCTCCGAAAGCTTGTGAATTTAAAATAAAATTGCTGGACTATAACTTGGTGTTGTAAAATTGTTTACAATTGTCAACCCCAGTCCATCACCGGCATCTCCACAATATAAAACTAGGTGGGAAAGTATGCTGTGAGGAGGACGCAAAGAGACTGCAAAGGGATATAGACATAGAATCATTGAATCATAGAAAATTTATGGCACAGAAGGAGGTCATTCAGCCCATCATGTCCGCGCTGGTCAAAAATGAGCCACCCAGCCTAATCCCACTTTCCAGCACTTGGTCTGTCGCCGTGTAGGTTACAGCACTTCAGGAGCACATCCGGGTACTTTTTAAATGAGTTGAGGGTTTCTGCCTCTACCACCCTTTCAGGCAGTGAATTCCAGACCCCCACCACCCTCTGGGTGAAGAAATTTCTCCTCAGCTCCCCTCTAATCCTTCTACCAATCACTTTAAATCTATGCCCCCTGGTTATTGACCTCTCTGGTAAGGGAAATAGGTCCTTCCTATCCACTCTATCTAGGCCCCTCATAATGTTGTACACCTCAATTAAATCCTCAGCCTCCTTTGTTCCAAAGAAAACAACCCCAGCCTATCCAATCTTTCCTCATAAACAAAATTCTCCAGTCCAGGCAACATCCTCATAAATCTCCTCTGTACCCTCTCTAGTGCAATCACATCTTTCCTGTAATGTGGTGACTCAAGCTGTGGCCTAACCCCAGTGTTTTACACAGTTCTAGCTTAACCTTCCTGCTCTTATATTTTATATGGGAATATGTGAAATTACCCACTTTGGTAGGAATAATAGAAAGCAGAATATTTTTTAAAAGGACTAAGAAATGTTGTTAGTCAGAAGGATTTGGGTGTCCTTGTACACAAATCACAGAAAGTTAACATGCAGGTACAGTAAGCAATTAGGAAGGCAAATGGTATGTTAGCCTTTATTGATAAGGGGTTGGAATATAAGAGTAAGAAGGTTTTGCTGCAATTATATAGAGCTCTGGTGAGACCACACCTGCAGTATTGTGTACAGTTTTGGTCTCCTCTTCTGTCCTCTTCTGTCTTCACAAAAGAGGACACAAATAACCTGCCAGAAATGTTAGGGAACCAAGCGTCTAGTGAGAGGGAGGAACTGAAGGAAACCAGTATTGGTAAAAAAAAATAGTGCAAGGGAAATTAATGGGGCTAAAGGCTGACAAATCCCCAGGGCCTGATAATCTACATCCCAGAGTACTAAAGGAAGTGGCCCTGGAAATAATGGATACATTGGTCATCATCTTCCCAAATTCTATAGACTCTGGAACAGTTCCTACAGACTGGAGGGTGGCAAATGTAACCCCACTATTTAAAAAAGGAGGGAGAGAAAAAAACAGGGAATTACAGACCAGTTAGCCTAACATCAGTAGTGGGGAAAATGCTAGAGTCTATTATAAAAGATGTGATAACAGAACACTTGGAGGGCATTAACGGGATTGGACAAAGTCAGCATGGGTTTATGAAAGGGAAATCATGCTTCACAAATCTACTGGAGTTTTTTGAGGATGTAACTAGTAGAATAGATAGGGGAGAACCAGTGGATGTGGTGTACTTGGATTTTCAGAAGGCTTTTGATAAGGTCCCACACAAGAGGTTAGTGTGCAAAATTAAAGCACATGGGATTGGAGGGAATATATTGGCATGAATTGAGAATTGGTTGACAAACAGGAAACAGAGAGTAGGAATGAACGGGTCTTTTTCTGGGTGGCAGGCAGTGACTAGTGGGGTACCTCAAGGTTCAATGCTTGGGCCCCAGCTATTCACAATATATATTAATGATTTGGATGAGGGAACTAAATGTAACATTTACAAGTTTGCAGACAACACAAAGCTGGGGTGGAATGTGAGCTGTGAGGAGGATGCAAAGAGGCTCCAATGTGATTTAGACAAGTTGGGTGAGTGGGCAAGAACATGGCAGATGCAGTATAACGTGGATAAATGTGAGGTTATCCACTTTGGTTGTAAAAACAGAAATGCAGATTATTATCTGAATGGTGATAGATTGGGAAAAGGGGAGGTGCAACGAGACCTGGGTGTCCTTGTATACCAGTCGCTGAAAGCGAGCATTCTGGTGCAGCAAGCAGTTAGGAAGGCGAATGGTATGTTGGCCTTCATTGCAAGAGGATTTGAGTACAGGAGCAGGGATGTCTTACTGCAGTTATACAGGGCCTTGTGAGACCACACCTAGACTATTGTGTGCAGTTTTGGTCTCCTTATCTGAGGAAGAATATCCTTGCCATGGAGGGAGTGCAACGAAGATTTGCCAGACTGATTGCTGGGATGTCAGGACTGATGTATGAGGAGAGATTGGGTCGACTAGGCCTATATTCACTGGAATTTCGAAGAATGAGAGGTAATCTCATTGAAACATATAAAATTCTAACAGGGCTAGACAGACTAGATGCAGGGAGGATGTTCCCGATGGCTGGGGAGTCCAGAACCAGGGGTTACAGTCTCAGGATACGGGGTATGCCATTTAGAAATGAGATGAGGAGAAATTTCTTCACTCAAAGGGTGGTGAACCTGTGGAATTCTCTAACACAGAAGGCAGTGGAGGCCAAGTCATTAGATATATTCAAGAAGGAGATCGATAAATTTCTTAATGCTAAAGGGATCAAGGGATATGGGGAAAAAGCAGGAACAGGATACTGAGTTAGACAATCAGCCATGATCATTTTGAATGGCGGAGCAGGCCCGAAGGGCCGAATAGCCTTCTCTTGCTTCTATTTTCTATGTTTCTATGTTTATCTAAGGAAGGATATCCTTACCTTGGAGGGGGTGCAACAAATGTTCACTAGATTGATTCCTGGGATGAGAGGATTGTCCTATCAGGAGAGATTGATTAGAATGGGCCTATACTCTCTGGAGTTTAGAAGAATGAGAGGTGATCTTATTGAAATGTATAAAATTCTTAGAGGGCTTGACAGGGTAGATGCTAAGAGGTTGTTTCCCCTGGCTGGAGAGTCTAGAACTAGGGGTCATAGTCTCAAGATAAGGGGTCGGCCATTTAGGACCAAAATTAGGAAAAATTTCTTCACTCAGAGGATTGTGAAACTTTGGAATTCTCTATCGCAGAGGGCTGTGGATGCTCAGTCATTGAGTATAATCAAGACTGAGATCGATAGATTTTTGGACACTAAGGGAATCATGGAATATGGGGATCGGGCGGGAAAGTGGAGTTGAGGTCAAACATCAGCCATGATCTTATTGAATGGCGGAGCAGGCTCGAGTGGCCATATGGCCTACTCCTGCTCCTATTTCTTTTCTTCTTATATTGGTTCCTCCCTCAGTTCACCGCAGAAATAAAAACCACCACCAAATGCAAATTCAAATCCAAATTTATCAATTCGTCCATTAAATAATACATACAAAATGAAACCAATTACCTTTATGCATTCCCTTGGTACCTGTCTTCAGTGAGCCTTTACCTTTTCTCGTGCTCCTACGAGGTGCTTCCCCAGTGGAAGCATCCACTGCAGCATCGGAGGTGGAAGGCCACTGACCTTCAATTGAGGAGAGTGCAGATGGCCTTGATGGATGACCTCGAGCAGTTCTGGACCGACTGGGCCTGGCTTCAGACTGCACCATTTGAAGATTAAACTCACTCACCTTGACAACTCACGTCAGATCATTGAACTACCATGGTCTTGGGGCTATGCTCCTGACATTGACCTCTGCCGCCACTTCCTCCCACTGCCTCCTGAGTATATGTCTCGAGGCCCTCCTGCCCCTCTGTGGATACCGGATGTCTCTCCTTCTCTCCACCTCTGGCACCAAGGCCAACAGTGCATTATCAGAATACCTTGGTACACATTCTCTTGCAGGTTGAGCCATCATGACAAAATTCTTCAAAATTAATTCACGTCCTGACATCACTTCCAGCAGAAACAATGCAGCTCCCTTTAAAAGGTGCAGTTTGCCTTTAAGTAGCACTAGCCACTCGCGATATCGGGCCCCCTGCTGATGAGTGCAGCCAATGAACAACCCAGGTAGCGCTGGCTGCATGCAGCAATCACAGAAATCAGCAGGCAGCACAAATTTAATGTGCTGCCTGCAACGCAAAGAACGGGCATGGGTTAATCGCAGACAGCGTTCCCTATGCCCGTTTTCGGGGCTTATCCAATTTAACCCCCAAGGTCTCCTAAGCAGAAATTCCAAAATTGCTTGGGAGTTCTGCTAATCCTCTGCCATAACTTCGGAGGAGACCAGCACAATGCCCTAGAAAATGGCAGCGACTTGGTTGTGCTGGGTCTCCATCATATCCGGGAGTTTCCCATTCATCTTATTGAAAGGCGGCATCTCTGTTCACCTTTTACGAGGCAAATGACAACAAGGGGGTGGAGCCAGGCCAGTTACTCCCTAGCGGCCAGGGCAACCTCAAGTTTTTTCAAACAATTCTTTTTGACAGATCAACCCCCTTATCGAGGGGGCCAAGGATGATGATGGGTTTGGGGGGGGGGAAAGGGGCACGAGGGCCTGGGTGACCATCACCTCCCCCGCAACCCCCTCAGCCCCACGGTCAGGTGAGTACCAAAGTTTCCATCTGCTACGGACAGACAGGCGTAAGAGATGTGCCCAAAATGGTGCTTGCGCCCACCTGTGCCATGGTAACAAGGTACCCTCCCACTGATCCCACCAACCCTGGTAAGGTCACCACTAGAGGACATTTATGGGTGCGATCTTGGTGTAACCGTTGGGATCACAACCTACAGATTTTCAGCCCTAGAGACTCTGCCTATGAGTCGTCCAGACATCTGGAACCATAATTTTTAAGTCAGAAGCAATTTGTTTTTTAAAAATTGTCACATTATGCCTGGAGAGAAATGTCAAACTGATCTCCGTGAACCCTGTTCTAATATCTTTGACTGGACTGAGAGATTGGCTGCTCCGGGCATTTAATGCAGAAATATGAGGTAAATTTATCAATCTTTTTTTTAAAAGAGCTTCACATAAGTGATAATTTCAGATGTCAATTGTTTCAGTATATGCCTCTTAAATGATAAAACCACAACTAAACCATTTTGCTTACCTAAAATAATAACTGGTTGCTCAACGATAAACTGCTCACTCATATTTCTGTGGCAATCAGTGTTTTTAGATATTATTCTCTTGGAAAGAGACATCATTGTGTCTTTCACCTCAACGGAACGGTTCGACACATTGCTCGGAAATCGTAATTGTAATAAACGAAAACACACAGAACATTGTAACATTTAAATGTATCAGGTAGTTCACACACACTGGCAGCTATTCAACTATGACAGCCACATCACCCAAACATATTGCAGGACACTCACTGACACACTTTTCTCTTTCTTGCAGGAGAAGGTGGCGCATAACAGGAGGCAGCAGCAAGAAACTGGAGGAGGACAAGCATGCCTGCACGTTTTAACGATATGTGGGCATTATTTGCTAAATAAGTCTTATAGTCCAATAACAATTTGGCACGTTTGCAAATTAGCAGGCAGAATTGGCAATCTAAATAGATCCATATCCCTAGCAGATCCATATTATGTTGTTTTTTCTAAAACCAGATTGACTATCCAGAATTGGTAGCAACAGGTGGAATGGCAGTAAACAGGGGTTGTGAAAGTTAAACGTTTTTCTCAGCAGGAAGGTCCTCTTATATGACAGCAAAAATGAACGATGAAAGCAAACTATGAACAATAATGAAATATCATCCATTACTTCTCCTAGTTGAGAACACTGAAATGTTTTTGCCCTCTTATAATCCACATCAAGGTCCTACTCTAATTCATATCATGCCCTTGTGGAAGAGATAGGAGCAGTTGCATTAGTGAATCAAACCAAAGAAATAAATCCATTTAAACAACCTGTCACCATCAATCATTCATAGCTCACCTTGTTACTTACTAGACAGCCTTGTTTCAATCAATGAGCTTGCAGAAGTCAGCAAAACATGGCAACTGTTCAAAGCAAACAGAATGTTTTCATCCGTAGATTTGCTAAATGTGGATTTAAAATTCCTTCCACTCTCAGACCGTAAAGTGTTATTGAGTCTTCATTCTTACTTAGCACTTGAAGAGTTGACATAAGAAAACAGACAAGATAATGTCAGCTGATTCTTTTCACATCAGGTGGTAATTTTTTTCGAATAGAATCCTTAAATGCCTGCTTAAATTGTTTAAATCTCAAAATCATGTTATTAGTCTTATATTACAAATTACCTCAAAAAGATCAATAATGCAATGCAGTGTTTTCAGGACGTGGAGCTCATCATCGACCCTAGGTAGACACTCATTATCAAACATATCGATCAACAGTGACTGTCATGACTTCTAGAATGACAATGCTGTAATGTTTAGAGCATTAAAAATACTTTGTACTTTCTAAATTACAGACCACACTGAGAGATGACCAAATTTGTGCTTAAAAAAACCAAAATTCTCTTTTGTAATTTGTTTAAGCCACATGAAGGCACTGACATAAATTGTTCTCTGTTTTGTCAAACCCTTGCTGAATTATCTCTGTAAAATGCACAATTATTGAGAGGTGCACTGTTTTAGAACTGTGAGAATATGAAACATCAAAAGCAGGTTAAATGGCAAAATATTTGGATGTGATACATAGAATCATAGAAGCAAAGAATGGTTACAGCACGGAAGGAGACCATTCGGCCCGTCAAGTCTGTGCCGGCTCTCTGCAAGAGCAATCCAGCTAGTCCCACTCCCCCTCCCTGTCCCTGTAGCCCTGCAAATTTCTTCCCTTCAAATACTTATCCAATTCCCTTTTGCAAGCCGCGATTGAATCTGCCTCCACCACCCCCTCAGGCAGTGCATTCCAGATCTTAACCACTCGCTATGTAAAGAAGTTTCTCATGTCGCCTTTGGTTCTTTTGCCAATCACTTTAAATCTATGTCCTCTGGTTCTTGACCCTTCCGCCAATGGGAACAGTTTTTCTTTATCTACTCTGTCTATACCCTTCATGATTTTGAATACCTCTATCAAATCTCCTCTGAACCTTCTCTGCTCTAAGGAGAACAACCCCGCTTCTCCAGTCTATCCACGTAACTGAAATCCTTCATCCCTGGAACTATTCCAGTAAATCTCTTCTGCACCCTCTCTAAGACGTTCACATCCTTCCTAAAATGTGGTGCCTAGAACTGAACACAATATTCCAGTTGTGGCCGAACTAGTGTTTTATAAAGGTTCATCATAACCTCCTTGCTTTTGTACTCTCTGCCTCTGTTTATAAAGCCCAGGATCCTGTATGCTTTTTTAACTGCTTTCTCAACCGGCCTTGCCACCTTAAAAGATTTGTTCACATATGCCCCCAGATCTCTCTGTTCCTGCACCCCTTTTAGAATTGTACCCTTTGGTTTATATTGCCTCTCCTCGTTCTTCCCACCACTTCGCATTTTTCTGCGTTAAATTTCATCTGCCATGCGTCCGCCCCTTCCACCAGCCTGTCTATTTCCTCTTGAAGTCTATTACTATTCTCCTCACTGTTCACTACACATTCAAGTTTTGATTCATCTGCAAATTTTGAAATTGTGCCCTGTACACCCAAGTCCAAGTCATTAATATATATCAAGAAAAGCAGTGGTCCTAGTACCAACCCCTGGGGAACACCACTGTATACCTCCCTCCAGTCCAAAAAACAACTGTTCACCATTACTCTCTCTTTCCTGTCACTTAGCCAAATTCGTATCCATGGTGCCACTGCCCCTTTTATTCCATGGGCTTCAACTTTGATGACAAACCTATTATGCGCCATTTTATCAAACGCCTTTTGGAAGTCCATATACACCACATCAACCGCATTGCCCTCATCGACTCTCTCTGTTACCATATCAAAAAACTCAATCAAGTTAGTTAATCACAATTTGCCTTTAGCAAATCCATGCTGGCTTTCCTTAATTAATCCACACTTGTCCAAGTGACTATTAACTTTGTCCCAGATTATCATTTCTAAAAGTTTCCCCACCACCAAGGTTCAACTGACAGGCCTGAAGTTGTTGGGTTTATCCTTACACCCTTTTTCAAACAAGGGTGTAACATTTGCAATTCTCCAGTCCTCTGGCACCACCCCCATATCTAAGGATGATTGGAAGATTATGGCCAGTACCTCCACAATTTCCACCCTTACTTCCTTCAGCAATCTACTTTAAGTACAGCCAGCCTTTCTAGTACCTCCTCTTTATCAATTTTTAGCCCATCATGTATCGCAACTAGATCTTCTTTTACTGTGACTTTGGCAGCATGCTCTTCCTTGATAAAGACAGATGCAAGGTAATCATTTAGTACCTCAGCCATGCACTTTGTCTCCACGTGTAGATCTCCTGTTTGGTCCCTAATCGGTCCCACCCCTCCTATTACTACTCGTTTACTGTTTACATGCCTATAGAAGACTTTTGGATTCCCTTTTATGTTAGCCGCCAGTCTATTCTCATACTCTCTCTTTGCCCCTTATTTCCTTTTTCATTTCCCCTCTGAACTTTCTATATTCAGCCTAGTTCTCACTTGTGTTATCAATCTGACATCTGTCATACACCCCTTCTTTCTGCTTCATCTTACTCTCTATCTTTTTCGTCATCCAGGGAGCTCTGGCTTTAATTGCCCTACCTTTCCCCCTCGTGGGAATGTACCTAGACTGTACCTGAACCATCACTTCTTTAAAGGCTGCCCATTGTTCGATTATAGTTTTGCCTGCCAATCTTTGATTCCAATTTACGCGGGCCAGATCCGTTCTCATCCCACTGAAATTGGCCCTCCTCCAATTGAGTATTTTTACTCAAAATTGCTCCTTGTCCTTTCCATAGCTAATCTAAACGTTATGATACTATGATCACTGTTCCCTAAATGTTCCCTCACTGACATTTGCTCCTCATTCCCCAGAACCAGATCCAGCAATGCCTCCTTCCTCGTTGGGCCGGAAACATACTGATCAAGAAAGTTCTCCTGAACACACTTCAAAAATTCCTCCCCCTCTTTGCCCTTTACATTATTACTATCCCAGTCTATATTAGGATAGTTGAAGTCCCCATTATCAAGGCTCTATGTCTCTTGTACCTCTCTATAATTTTCCTGCAAATTTGCTCCTCTGTATTCTTCCCACTAGTTGGTGGCCTATAAAATATACCCAGTAGTGTAATGGCATCTCTATTGTTTCTTAACTCTAACCAAATAGATTCTGTCTTATGGATAAGTGAAGGTTAGTTTAAGTGTATGATGTTCTGAAGACTATGGCGACATTTGTACTAAAAACAAAAAGGAAGCCAAAATAAAGTAAGTTTGTTCTTAGGTCAGTAGTTTTCATGTAAGTAATACTAAATAAAGTGATATGGAGTCACAAGTTGAGAGGTCCTGCAAGTATTACATTTAAAACTACAAAGTTAATTTTCCATTTTTTTTTGTTCATTCTTGGGATATGAGTGTTGCTGGCAAGGCCGGCAAATATTGCCCATCCCTGGGTGCTCTTGAGAAGGTGATGATGGGTCTTCTTCTTGAATCGCTGCAGTCTGTGTGGTGAAGGTGCTCCCACAATGCTATTAGGAAGGGGGTTCCAGGATTTTGACCCAGTAACGTTGGAGGAACGGTGATATATTTCCAAGTCAGGATGGTGTGTGATTTGATGGGGAACTTGGAGGTGATGGTGTTCCTATGCACCTGCTGCTCTTGTCCTTCTAGGTGATAGAGGTCGTGGGTTTGGGAGGTGTTGTTGAATCTGAATTACCTCACCTATTTTCATATCCTGATTTTGTGATAATACAATAGTTTTGCACAATTCTTGGGGCAAGATTAGCAGGGCCTTCATTGGACAGTGGTTCAATATGTTTAAAAACGTGATTTAAAATTAATTTTAAAAAGTGCAATGTATTTCTTCTCTTTTACTGTTACTAATAAATACAAATTGTACGTGCGTGCAAGTGGGGAAAGGAAGAATCCACTCAGAGAAAGAAGCAACCAACCAAGGAGAAAACAAAAGTTGTGCAGAAAAAAAGAATCAGGAATACAACTAGTCGGGAATAGAGCTGAAGAAAATGGCTGAAACTGCAAAGAGCAGGGATATACTGCATTTCCGGAAATGCCTTTTTTGGATTTTTAAATTGTAAACAAGTTTGACAAGTATTATGGTTGCTTATGTATTACCATTATAGTGATAGCAATAGTTAATAAGCATCTTAGAAAACAATCTTTCTTTCATCTTATTTTGTTTTTCATGATATGGTTATGCCTCAGGGGAAGCAAGAAAATGCCAGACTCCAGCATGACACTCATGCAATATCTAGCAACTCTCACTAATTCATTTTATCATTTCCTATAAACACAATAAAAATAGGTTTCAAAATAAATGTTTTCCATTTTTCTGACAGCAGCTATTAAGTGCTCTCGAGAAATTGCTCACAGACTTTTGTCGCCAAATGATGATGTCAGAAATCTACCTGCCTCTGGCTGAAAGAAGGAAATAACGAAAGGAAAGAAAGCAAGGAAAAGAAATAGAAAGGAATGGAAAGGAAAAATGAAAAGAAAGAACTTACATTTATATAGTGCCTTTCACCACCTCAGGACACCCCAAAGCATTTTACAGTCAATGAAGTACAGCTGGCACAGGCATGATGGGCTGAATGGCTTACTTCTCTGCTGCATCATTCTATGAAGTACTTTTGAAGTGTAGTCACTGCTGTAATGTAGGAAACATGACAGCCAATTTGTGCATAGCAGGGTCCCATAAAAAGTAATGTGATAATGACCAGATTATCTGCTTTATTGATGTTGGTTGAGGGATAAATTTTGGCCAGGATAGCAGGGAGAACTTCCCTGCTCTTCTTCAAATAGTCATAGAGAGTCATAGAGTTATACAGCACGGATAGAGGCCCTTCGGCCCATCGTGTCCGCGCCGGCCATCAAGCCCTGTCTACTCTAATCCCATATTCCAGCATTTGGTCCGTAGCCTTGTATGCTATGGCATTTCAAGTGCTCATCCAAATGCTTCTTGAATGTTGTGAGGGTTCCTGCCTCCACAACCCTTTCAGGCAGTGAGTTCCAGACTCCAACCACCCTCTGGGTGAAAAAGTTCTTTCTCAAATCCCCTCTAAACCTCCCGCCTTTTACCTTGAATCTATGTCCCCTTGTTATAGAACCCTCAACGAAGGGAAAAAGCTCCTTAGTATCCATTTTTTAGGATCTTTTATGTCCACCTGAGAGGGCAGACGGGGCCTCAGTTTAACTTCTCACCCGAAAGACAGCACTTCCAACAGTGCAGCACTTCCTCAGTCCTGTACTGTAGTGTCAGCCTGGATCATGTGCTTAAGTCTCTGGAGTGGTGCTTGAAGGCTTGAACCCACAACCTTCTGACCCAGAAGCGCATAAAAAGTTGTGTAATCTTTGAAACAAAATGATCCAATAGATCAACAGATAACAAACACATTGAAAACTCTTCTGTTTGGCCACTAGCAAAAAAACCCTGTTTTATATTAAAATCCTAATCTTCGAAAGGACTCCCATGCTGCCACTGTTAAACATAATAAACGCACCTGTCTAGATCAATTGCAAACATTCACAGTATCAGAAATGCAATATAATGGCTCCCTGATGGTTCAGTCGGTAAATGCATCATCTGATGTGGTACTGAGTCATACGCACCAGAAAAGGTCTAGCTTGAACCCTAGTCTATATTGAGTTAACTGACCTCAGTTCTGGTGGCTGTGGAGACGCTGTCAATGGCCTCCTTGTCCTTCAAACTGGGGAAAGAAAACATCCGCCAGTATTCCTTGTTCCTCACTGCTATCCACCAATCCTTCCTGGAAAGTGAGCGAATGTATATATAGTCCCCACCATTTATAGCAGGCGCATTGGTATTTATGTGATTTGCCTGCTATATGCGGTGGATGGTAGAACCAAAAAAGTAACCAACATATTCTTAAAAACAGGAAGTCTCACTTAGCGCTGCCTCTACTAATTGTTAGCAGTTACATCCAGAATCTTATCATTAAGGTAATTGCACTTTAACGAAGTGCAAACAGCTGATTGAAGCGGCTTGAAGATCCAACTTTGCCTGAAATCAGCAGAGTCTTTTAAATGGGTAAGTACAGAGTAAGTACTGATTGAACTCCCTGAAATAGTCGGCATGTTTAATACGTTATAAGCGACACCTTTGTAATTGACTCCTATGCTAATAGAAATGGTCAGCGCAATTTGCCCGATATAGGTGGCTGCCCATGATAAGCATGGACAGTACAAGTGGTGGGGCTGTATATATATGTATTGGATAAGGTTGTGGCTGGACATTGATGCCCTATGGACAATTTTCCCACTAAGATTCATTGTCCAAAACCAGAAGAGTCAAAGAACAAAGTGCTTGTCCACAACAGATATTTGTGTTTTTCCATCATTGGCCACTGTTTGTTCTTTGCTATTTTCAATCCATCTATTTAATTAAAATTGTTGGCCTGGAGTTCATCGAGGCATCCGATTACAACGGGTCACCACTGAAACCAGGATTACCCAGTCGACCTGGTAAGGGGTGGGACCGCTGTTGACCCTCCACAAGGCCAATGATGCCAGGGGTGGCGCCGGGGACATGTATTCCCTACGCTGGCAGTTCCCGCTTCTCTGGCTCAGTAGGGATCTGGCTAGAGGCCGGTACGTTGAATGAGATGAGGCACACCGGCCTCCAGATGGTCCAGGTGTGGGTAAGATCCACAGGTCATAGTCCCGGAGTTTACGCTGGGATCGCAGTTGCTGGTGCCCATTAGTGCTGACTTCACTCGAATTAGCAAAGGATATAGAAGAGAGCAACCAGAATGATTGAGGGGAGGGAGGGATTGGATTATGAGGAGCAATTGTGTAAATTGGGCATGTTCTCATTGGAAAAGAGAAAGTTGAGAAGTGATAAGATTGCTGTTTTTAGGATTCTAAAAATGTCGACCATGACAAGCTATTTCACCTTGTCCAGAACAATAGAACCAAAGGACACGGCCTGTGCTTGAAGCGGGGATAACGTCTAAACTAATCTGCAGAAACAAAAGGGGGAATTTTAACCCTCCCATGACGGGTGGGAGAGGTTCTGAGGTTGGGGGGGGGTTTAAATTGTTAAAATATGAAACCCAAGTCCAACCCACCACGAACGCGCCTACTTCTGGTTTTACCGTGGTGGGTTTGGGGGCAGCCGAGTAACCCGCTCTGGACAGGCGGGAGAGTGATTTTAATATTTAAATGAGGCTGCGTTCCTCAGATTTTGGCAGCCGTTTGAATTTGACGGCTGCAGGCCGCATTTCCCAATGCTCAAGAAACCCGGCAGCTGAAGGGAGGAGGGAGCTGCCAGCTCCAGCAGGTAAGTGCTTTTCCAGAACTGCTTGTGGGCCCGGAGGAGCAGGAGTTTTTCCCCCAGCTCCCCGCGTGAGAGGAGGCAAGAAGGCCAGAAACTGCAATAAGTGCCTTTTTAGCACCGCTTGTGGGCCCGGAGGAGCAGGGGTGCTTTCCCCAGGCCCAACAAGCCTACCTGCAGCGATTCTCCCAACGTTCATGGACCCCCCCCCCTCCCAACGATCGTGGAACCCCCCCCTCCCAACGATCGTGGAACCCCCTCCAATGATCAGGGACCCACTCCCAACGATCGCAGACCCCCGCGATGAACCCCGATCCCGACCCCCTCTGCCTCAGTGACTGACCCCCCGGTGACCCAATCGACCCCCCCCCCCATGATTGACCCCCTGGTGACTGACCTCTGATGACTGATCTCCCCCACCCCCTCGATGACTGACCCCCCCTTCCCATGACCCCCATGCCCACCTATGCCCTCATGCCCCCGTATGCCCTTCCATGGCCCCCCATCCATACAATCTAAGACTTACCTGAACACTTACCTGAAGACGTCCTCTTCCTTGCTCTGCTCCCATCTGACTGAGACCAGCCTGCCAATCAAAAAAAATAAAAGACGTCCTTTCGTCTAAACCGTACTTCCGGGTTTCCTGTCCTCAATTCGACCCCCCCCCCCATCCCCTTCCCGGCTCTGGGTCAAAATCCTGGCCTATCTCTCCCAACCTCCCCCCAACCGCAATCTCTATCTCTCCCCCCAGCAATCTCTATCTCTCCCCACCCCCGCAATCTCTCCCACCCCCCAATCTCTATATTTCGCCCCCCCCCCCACCGCAACCTCTATCTCTCCCCCCATAAGACCATAAGAGGTAGGAGCAGGAGTAGGCCATTTGGCCCCTCAAGCCTGCTCTGCCATTCAATGAGATCATGGCTGATCTGATTTTTTACCTCAACTCCACTTTCCTGCCTTTTCCCCATATCCTTTCACTCCCCTGCTGATCAAAAATTTGTCTATCTCAGCCTTGAATGTATTCAATGACTCAGCCTCCACAGCTTTTTGGGGTAAAGAATTCCAAAGATTCACGACGATCTGGGTGAAGAAATTCCTCCTCATTTCCGTCTTAAACAGCCATCCCCTTATTCTGAGACTATGCCCCCTAGTTTTAGATTCCCCCATGAGGGGTAACATCCTCTCAACATCTACCCTATCGAGTCCCCTCAGAATCTTGTATGTTTCAATAAGATTTCCTCTCATTCTTCTAAACTCCAATGAGTATAGACCCAACCTGTTCAATCTTTCCTCATAAGACAACCCTTCCATACCCGGAATCAACCTAGTGAACCTTCTCTGAACTGTCTCCAATGGAAGTATGCCCTCCGCAATATCTCTCTCTCCCGCACCCACCCCCGATCTCTATTTCTCCCCCCGCGATCTCTCCCTTCTTCTCTCCTCTCTGGTCCCTGGCCGCTGCCTTCTACAGCAGGCTTTCCTGCTCAGCAGCGGCCTGGGAACGGAAAGGAGAAAGGAAGGAGAGATGCTGGGCAGGAAAAGGAGTAAAAAAATTCTAATGAGGTCCTGCCGTTAAATTCAGCAGGACCTCAGCCTTCACGGTACTTCCATGTTTCCTGGCCGCTGACACGTGCCCCCACTTCCTCCCCGCCTCCCCGTAAATATCAGGGCCAATATTTCAGTGAGTGACTGGTCAGTCTATGGAACAGGATCCCTAGGGAGACGATGGAAGCAGTTAGTATTGATTCAATCAAATGCAAACTAGATAGATTTCTATCAGAAAATAACATTTTGGAATGCAGTATATGAGTAATTGGGAGTTAAATTCGATAACACCCACATCTGAGCGCGGGGTTCGCAGTGCACGATTAACCCACGCCCGGTCGTTGCGATGCAAGTAGCACGTGAGATTCATGCTGCCTGGTCATTTACCTGATCCCTGTGAGCAGCCAGGCCTAGCTGCGCTGTTGAGTAGCTGCTCAACCATAGGGGGGCCCCGATATCACACGAGCAGCTAGCATCACATAAAGGCAGCCTGCACCTCTTATTTGCAAAATATAAGATACGGGTCCGCATGAAGGCTGAACGTAATGCAGACATCGCACATGTAAAACACAGTTGCAGATCCCATCCCTACGTTTACAAACTGTTGAGTTATGTTAAAACTGTCAAGTGGCATCTCCTACCAACTGCGCCACTAGCCGCACCCACTGCACCATGCACTACACCCCCCATCACCCACATACCAACAAACTCTTTCCATCAGTACTCAACTCTTCCAATCAGATGCTCCCTCTCACCCTCACACATTACCACTGTTGCAAGCCGCCCACCCACAACTCACAGGCCACACACTCTGCAGCTATTCAACCACGATAGGCACATCATCCAAACATCCTGAAGGACACTCACCGACAGTTGAAGGTGATACATAACAGGAGGCAGCAAGTTGCAGTGGCATTAGCCCCTCGAGCCTGTTCCGCCATTGAATGACATCATGGTTGATCTGTGACGTAACTCCATGGCCTTAGCTCCATATCCCTTAATACCTTTGGTTAACAAAAATCTATCAATCTCGGATTTAAAGTTAACAATTGAGCTAGCATCAACTGCTGTTTGCAGAAGAGCGTTCCAAACTTCTACCACCCTTTGCATGTAGAAGCGTTTCCTAATTTGACTCCTGCAAGTCCCAACCTCTAATTTTTAGCTATGTCCCCTAGTCCTAGTATTCAAATATAGGAAATCTCCAAAAACAGGTACAAGTGCATCAGCGGCCAGAAACAATAATCCAGCAACTAACCTGTAAATCCTGCATGGTCCTTTTAAATAGCACTGGTGGGGGGGTCCTCCAGGCCATCTATGACCTGTCCAGCTGTGCGTGGTTAAGACAGTGCATTAGCTGGAGCGTTGAGTTTCAAAATCGTATCTGTCCCTTTAAATCAGTGTTGCACACTGATTCTCCTAACACATATTCTCCTTACTTTACATGATACCACCGTTCATTATCTGCACTTGCGCAAACGCCTTTACCAAGATGGTATCTGGTGCACGTCATGCTAGAAGAGTGTGCCCGCATTCTGGATGCCATTTTGGGACCTTAGGAGGCTGCGTAGCACCTGAAAAACGGGCACTACACCACCAAATTTATAGCCCAATATGTGGTAAGTGTAGTATATTTTGGTGGAACAAGTGACTTGGACCTATGGTTCCCAAAGCACTCCACCAGTGAGGGTTTACCTCGTCACATGTCTGGGTCGGTTGTAGACTAATTGATAGAGATTGATTGCTATGATTAGTCAATGACTCCGTTATCATTGTATCATGTGACTACCAGGATGAAGAAGACGAACTAAATGGACCTTCGTCTTTTCTCATCTAGCAATTCCTATGCTCCATTGTCAGTGGAAGAGTTCCTAATTTACGAGAGGCCAGCGAACACCTACTCAGCTGTTCCATTCAGCCAAAAAGGGGTGCACAAATCCTCCACTCCTTACCACAATATCTCCATCCCTGTGTTTCCCACCACCACCCCCCACCACCACCCCGACCCAGGTACAAAGGGATCGATCCAATTTTTTGTTTTACAGAAAGCATCCCCTTTCTTCAGATGCCCAAGCTGCTGCCCCTACATTGAACCTCCTCTTCCCCACCCCACACCCATTAATGAAGCCCACCTGTGGCCATCTGGAGGCATGTACACCTCAGCGGACCGCAAGTACCAGCCCCAGTGATGCACCAGGTCCCTGCTGAGCCAGGACAGTGGAACTCCCAGTGTAGGGTGTCTCTGCCCCCTCCACTGAGGCTACGCCTGAAATCACTGGCCTTGTAAGAGGTGGACAGAGGTTCTGCCCATTACAAGGCTGACCAGGAAATCCCAGAATTGGCAGGGATCTAGCCTGTCCTTTTAACAGTGCATTCCATTGGAGTTCCAAGCATCTAAGGTGAGTTTCCTTAGAGGGGTTCCACCAGACTCCTGCCAGAGCATTGAAATAGTCGAGTCTGGAAGTGATAAAGGCATAGATGAGTTGAACTGAGGCTGGGGCGGAGGCAGGCAACACTAAGGAGGTGGAAGTAGGAGAGGGTAGAAGGTTGGATATTCAGCTCAGGGTTGAATAGGACACCGAGGTTGTGAACAGTCTGGTGTAGCCTGAGACAGTAGGGGAGAAATTTTACCTTCCTCCGCCCAGCGGAATGAGAGTTAAAATCCAGGCGATGGACTTACCGTTCGTTTCCTGCCCCAAGACCATCCTAACACTTTTTTCTTGAAGGTTGAGGCACCAGCCTGACTCACTTAGATAGGACCCCGATACAATTTTAACTGAGCTGCAGAGGCTCCAATCAGTAAAACCTGGTGAACACCCAGCAAGTAAGTTTATAAGTTATCGTTGCGGGGCCCCGAGGAGCATCAAAGAAAGTTTGGGCTGCTGTCGCCCCAGATACACCCCCTTCCCTCCTGTGAAACCCTTCCAAACCCCCCTTCCCCCGTGACTTACCTGACAGCCAGCCTGGCCATCTCTGAGCTGCCCAATCTTCATAAGCCCAAAGCCGGCGAGCTCCACTGGACAGAGCTATGTCAATGAGGCCTGACCGTTAAAATGGACCAGGCCTCCCACTGCAGCGTCAGAGCACGTGGCCTGCAGTTCCCACTAGCTTCTTGTTTGGGAGCTAAAATACCTCGTGGTTGGAGAGGGAGATGGAATCAGTGGCGAGATTACAGAGCTTGTGGCAGGGACCAAAGGCGATGGTTTTGGTCTGCACAATATTTAGCTGGGGGCAATGCAGTTCACCCAAGACTGGATGTCGAGCAAGCAGTCTGAGGCAGTGAAGAGGTCAAGAAAGGTGGTGGAGAGGTAGAGCTGGGTGTCATCAGCATACATGTGAAAGCTGGCCCCATGTCTGCGGATGATGTGGCCAAGGAGCAACACAGAATCATAGAATCATAGAAAATTTATGGCACAGAAGGAGGTCATTCGGCCCATCATGTCCGCTTCAGTCGAAAATGAGCCATCCAGCCTAATCCCACTTTTCAGCACTTGGTCCGTAGCCTTGTAGGTTATGACACTTCAGGTGCACATCCAGGTATTTTTTAAATGTGATGAGGATTTCTGCCTCTACCACCCTTTCAGGCAGTGAGTTCCAGACCCCCGCCACCCTCTGGGTGAAATACAATTTCCTCAGCTCCCCTCTAATTCTTCTACCAATCACTTTAAATCTATGCCCCCTGGTTATTGACCTCTCTGCTATGAGAAATAGGTCCTTCCTATCCACTCTATCCAGGCCCCTCATAATTTTGTACCTCAATTAAATCACCCCTCAGCCTCCTCTGTTCCAAAGAAAACAACCCCAGCCTAGCCAATCTTTCCTCATATCCAACATTCTCCAGTCCTGGCAACATCCTCATAAATCTCCTCTGTACCCTCTCTAGTGCAATCACATTTTTCCTGTAATGTAGTGACCAGAACTGTATGCAGTACTCAAGCTGTGGCCTAACCAGTGTTTTATACAGTTCTAGCGTAACCTCCCTGCTCTTATATTCTATATATCGGCTAATAAGGGAAACTATCCCGTATGCCTTTTTAACCACCTTATCTACCTATCCTGCGACCTTCAGGGATCTGTGGACATGCATTCCAAGGCCCCTCACTTCTTCTACACCTCTCAGAATCCTCCCATTTATTGTGTATTCCCTTGCCTTGTTTACCCTTCCCAAAAGCATTACCTCACACTTCTCTGGATTGAATTCCATTTGCCACATTTCTGCCCACCTGACCAGTCCATTAATATCTTCCTGCAGTCTACAGCTTTCCTCCTCACTATCAACCACACTGCCAATTTTTGTATCATCTGCAAATTTCTTAATCATGCCCCCTACATTTAAGTCCAAATTATTAATATATATTACAAAAAGTAAGGGACTTAATACTGAGCCCTGCGGAACCCCACTGAAAACAGCCTTCCAGTCACAAAAACACCTGTTGACCATTACCCTTTGCTTCCTGCCGCTGAGCCAATTTTGGATCCAGCTTGCCACTTTCCATTGGATCCCCTGGGCTTGTACTTTTTTGACCAATCTGCCATGTGGGACCTTGTCAAAAGCCTTGCTAAAATCTATGTTGACTACATCAAATGCACTGCCCTCATTGACCCTCCTTGTTACCTCCTCAAAAAATTCAGTCACGTTAGTCAGACATGACTTTCCCTTAACAAATCCATGCTGACTGTCCTTGATTACTCCGTGCCTTTCTAAATGACGGTTTATCTTGTCCCTCAGAATAGATTCCAATAATTTGCCCACCACCAAGGTTAGACTGACTGGCCTGTAATTACTCGGTCTATCCCTCGCTCCCTTTCTAAACAACAGTACAACACTAGCAGTCCTCCAATCCTCCGGCACCACACCTGTATCCAGGGAGGATTGGAAAATGATGGTCAGAGCCTCCGTTATTTCCTCCCTTGCTTCTTTTAACAGCCTGGGATACATTTCATCCGGGCCTGGTGATTTAATTACTTTCAACGATGCTAATCCCCTTAATACTTCCTTTCTCACTATGTTTATCCCATCCAATATTTCACACTCCTCCTCCTTAACATGTAAATAAGGAAGATGAGGGAGCCAGCGATAGATCCATTGGGGACACCAGAGGTAATGGTTCAAGGAAGAGAAGCCATATCTGGAGATACTCTAGCTACAATCGGATAGGTAAGAGTGGCACCATTGAACTGGACAATGGAGGTGGCGTGCTGGTGGAGGATGGTGAAGAAAACCATGTCAAAGGCTACAGAGAGGTCAAGTAGGAGCAGGCAGGATAGTACACCATGGTCACAGTCGCAGAGTATGTCCTTTGTGACTGTCAACAAAACAGGCCCTGAACTTTGTTTAGCCACCATTTTCTGCCCTTTGTGTCAGGAACACTGTAGTTTTTGACATTGGTCAGCCTTCTCCATTTTGCTTATTAAAGCATTAAATTTGAACAACTTCAACTAACTTCCTATTGGATGGCTTAATTTACTGTTAGCAAGTAAAAAGCAGTGAATTGAAGTATCTGCTGTAATGGCTCAGTAGTAACTCAATCCAATTATACTGAATAACTGCCTAAACTACCTTTACACTTGACTGTCCAAATATAGGGCCCTAGTTGACAGTCAATCAGTGACAATCACCCCAACTGTGACCTGTTTTGATCTATATCACTACTAAAATTCATCATAGCTCTATATACTTGGATGGGTTTGAATGCCATGTTGATCATAAATATCACTCTCAATGCTTCACCAATTTATTTTTCTTTCTTAGTATTTTCTCCTTTCCACTCCTTCCTGAAGGCATTGATTCCTTTCCAGGGCATAGTCCTAAAGACAACAGGAGCCAGACATTTATCAAATTACCATTTTTCAAATGTGGGCCTTGAGAATTAGTGTGCAGGAGGTGGGGATGGTGGGGCGGGGATGGGAGGGGCAGGGCGGGGGGGGGCGGGCAGGGTGAGGATGTGGGGGCGGGGCAGGGTGAGGATGTGGGGGCGAGGCTAAGATGGTGGGGGCGGGGTGGGGAGGGTGGGGGCAAGGCAAGCTGACGATGGTGGGGGCAAGGCAGGGATGGTGGGGGTGGGGATGTGGGAGAGAGGTGGGGATAGTAGGGGGTGGGCGCGGATGGTGGGGGTGGGGCGGGGATGGTGAGGGCGGGGCGGGGATGGTGAGGGTGGGGGCGAGGTGAGGATAGTGGGGGCGGGGTGGGGATGGTGGGGGCGGGGCGAGGATGGTGGGGGAGGGGCGGGGATGGTGGGGGCGGGGCGGGGATGGTGGGGGCGGGGCGGGGATGGTGGGGGCAGGGCGGGGATGGTGGGGGCAGGGCTTGGTGGGGGATGGTGGAGGCAAGGCGGGGAGGGTAGGGGTGGGGCAGGGTGGGGATGTGGGGGCGAGGCGGAGATGGTGGGGGCGGGGCAGGGAGGGTGGGGGTGGGGCAGGTTGGGGATGGTTCGGGCGAGGCGGGGATGGTGGGGGCAGGACAGGGTGGGGACAATGAGGGTAAGGCAGGGATGGTGGAGGCGGGGATTTTGGTGATGGTGGGGGCAAGGCAGGGATGGTGGGGGCGGGGCAGGGTGGGGATGTGGGGGAGAGGTGGTGATAGTGGGGGTGGGGCAAGGATGGTTGGGGTGGGACGGGGATGGTGAGGTTGGGGGCGAAACGGGTGGGGATGGTGGCGATGATGGGGTTGGGGCGGGAATGGTGGGGGCGGGGCGGGAATGATGGGGCGGGGATGGTGAGGGCGGGGCGGGAGGGGTTGGTGGGGGCGGTGCGGGGAGGGGTTGGTGGGGGCGGGGCGGGGAGGGGTTGTTGGGGGCAGGGTGGGGAGAGGATGGTAAGGGAGGGGAGGGGTTTGTGGGGGTGGGGAGGGGATGGTGGGGGCGGGGCGGGGAGGGGTTGGTGGGTGCAGGGCGGGGAGAGGATGGTAAGGGCGGGGAGGGGAGGGGTTGGTGGGGGTGGGGCGGGGAGGTGAGGGTGGGGGCGGTGCGGGTTGGGGAGGGTGGGGGCGGGGCGGGGAGGAAATAGTGGGGGCGGGACGGGGAGGTGAGGGAGGGGGCGGGGAGAGTGAGGGCAGGGCAGGGCGGGGATGATGGGTGCGGGGCGGGGAGTGGAGGGGATGGTGAGGGCTGTGTAGGGCAGGGATGATGGGGCCGAGACGGGAATTGTGGGGGCGGGGCAGGATTAGTGGGGGGGCGGGGTAGGGATAGTGGGGGCGCGGCGGGAATGGTGGGGACGGGGCAAGGTGTTGGGGGCAGGACGGGGATGGAGTGGGCGGGGACGGGGATTTTGGGAGCGGAGAGGGGATGGTGAGGGGGGGGCGGGGATGGTGGGGGCGGGGAGGGGATGGTGGGGGCGGGGAGGGGATGGTGGGGGCGGGGCGGGGATGGTGGGGGCGGGGCGGGGATGGTGGGGGCGGGGCGGGGATGGTGGGGGCGGGGCGGGGATGGTGGGGGCGGGGCGGGGATGGTGGGGGCGGGGCGGGGATGGTGGGGGCGGGGCGGGGATGGTGGGGGCGGGGCGGGGATGGTGGGGGCGGGGCGGGGATGGTGGGGGCGGGGCGGGGATGGTGGGGGCGGGGCGGGGATGGTGGGGGCAGGGGTGAGGATGCAGAGGGCGGGGGCAGGGCGGGTTTGGTGTGGGTGGGGAGGGGATGGTTGTTGACTCGCAATCAAAAGTACGAATCCTGGCTGATTTTCCCCTCCCAAAACCAAGGGTGCTTAAGGCAATTTTAGCCTAGTACTAAAAAAGGGGTAGAAATTTTAAATGGATGGAGTGGTGACGTGCATGCTCAGCCATGAAGTACTGGATGTAGAGCAGCTTAACTAGTCCTCCTTAAAGGGGCCACTCAAGGCCTCCAAAGAAGGGACAAAAACCATGGTGCCACTGATTTTTGTGGGGGCCAGAAGGAGCATTCGTGCTTCTCCTGGCCCCCACAAAAGAGTTCCACCAGCTGCTTAATGCGCCCCCACCTAGGAATTGCCTCCTTCCACCCTCTTTCCCCCCCCCCCCATTTTAAGATTTAGCTTCCGGCCCTGCTCTGTCGAGAAGCCACTGGATTGCCCATACCCCCCACCCCCACCCCGATCGAGCAGCGATCGGTTCTCATTGAGCGCTGGCAGCTCGCTGATCCAATTGAAATGAGGCCCGACTGTGAAAATGGTTCGAACCTCTCGCTGGTGTCATCGGGGATGGGGGGGGATATTGTGATCCCTCCACTCACTGCCCACCACCTATGCAATGTGCGCTATAATTGAAAATTGGCCCATTTGCCTTTCATTATGTCCAGATGACATCCTATTCCACACAACGTCCAAGTTCTATACCCAGCATGACGTCTAGAGTGTAACCCAGATAAAGTCCGAGCTGTTTGAAAATAGAGACGATGCCCTCAAATTTGTCCCTTTGTCAAAGACAAATTCTCTTTTCATACTTGAGTGTTCAAACTTTCACCATCCTTACAGACACCTAGAACTAAGAAATTGAAGAGCGTCTGGAGGGATTGCGCCATCTGTGTGTTCATGTTTGACAGGCTGGAGTTATTGAGACAAATTTCCTCCCCAAGTTCTTATATTTATTTCACATACTTCCTGTTGCAGCACCAGCAAAAATCTTCTCTACCAGCACCAACTACACTATCCTGCAAAGTAATTCCGAACTGTCCATAGATCACATCAAACACTTAAATAATCACCTAGATTGTCCTTATTCCACTCACCCTTCTGCTGGAGTGTGGAAATATTGGATCACATATATATTGTATGTCAGAGGCAATACAAGTAAATTGCAATAGGTCCACATGGCAGAAAATCAAGGCATTGAGATCCTCACTCACTTTGCATAATTGTTTGATCTTCTATTAATAAATCAATAGAAGGACTTGGAAAATAAATCAATCTGAAAAATTACATTTTTTTTTATCCTGAGCAATTTTAATAAAGACTGGATAGAAATTTTCTATCAGAACTGGGGATTTTATGGTGTACTGGGTCACCTTTGGGGCCTGGGATCAAATCTAGACAGGACAGGTGGGATAACATTTTCCTTTCTTTGCTAGCTCTGAAATAAGTTTGGACAGTCACAAAATAATTTCTATTAGGTGTGGGCCCAAAGCGATAAACTATCCACAACATGGGACTAACTGGCTATCTCCCTCAGGGAAGCCATGAAGATGACTGACACATGATACGAAGATGATGGGCAGGAAAAGACCAGCTGCTCCATCAAGCCGACCCCACACTCATGATGGATGGAGCGTCATGACTAAGTACTTCTTACCCCTGCCTCCCTCCTTAAGGGGGGGTGGGGGTGGCGGGGTGCAGCCATCTAATCTCCTGGGAGAGGGAAAAAACATAGAAAAGCCCAGGGCCAACAAGGGAAAAATAAACTCTGGAAAATTCCTCTCTGATCCCCTCAGGTAGTTGAAACCAGACCAATACATCACATAGACTATGTGCTTGTTACCTGTATGTGATGCGATCTCTGCCCCAGTCAAGAACCAGCCAAGCTCCATCTTGAAGACAGGCAGAAAGCCAGCACACACCAAACCAGCCGGCAACGCACTCCAGAGGCTCACTACTCTCTGGGAATTCACATTGGTGCAGTAATCAGTGCTCTGCTGAGACAGGGGTTAGATTAGAGCATTGATCTTGAAACTATGGAGCACGAAGTATTAGTGAGGTGCATGTCCAGCACCCTCAGCCGCACCACCCAGACTCCCCAGCACCAACTCCCAGTCTACTTCTTTCCATATGAATCTCTTGACCCGTTGTTGCCTCCCACAATCATCATCTGGGGATTCTGCAAAACTATGCATTAGTTCAACATAGAAATAGTGAGACCAGTCTTAGCCACTCCTTCATAACAGTGAACCCAATCAATCACACCAGCACCAATACCCTAATCTATAACTTCATCACCACCAAACTTGACTTTTGTAAGGCTCTTCTAGCCAGCTTCCCTGCTTCCACTCTCTGCAAGTTTCAACTCGTCCAAAATATCCCACCACACAAAGTCCCACACTCCTATTCCCAGACAGGGAGTTGCAAAGGGAACCAGGCAGGGAATTGCAGAGTGGTAGTGTACAGCTGGGTATTAGAGGAGCAGAAGGTCCATACGGGGGCATAATGTGGGAAGAGATCATTAAAGTATGGTGGCTGAGGCCATTCAGGGATTTGAAAGTGAGGACGAACATTTTGGAGTCAGCTTGTTGTCAGACCCATTCTGACATCCAACTTGCTGTCCCACATCCATTCACTCCCTGTGCCACAGCAGGTTGATTTCAAAATTTTCATCCTCTGCAACTCCCCATCTAGGCATTGGTGCAAATGTTCATATGTTAAAAAGAAGGATTCACGCTGATATGCTGAACTAAACATGTATAGTGAAACCCTGACAAGCTTCTTGAGAGTGGAGTGCATCTCACTGCTGACAAGTTTCACCCAGAAGTGAGTTGGATCACTGTCAGCATGCATTGCCTTGAGCACTTCATCTGCCTATATGTCTATCAGTTCCATTTGGGTTTTGACTTTGATGATTGGCTTCACACAATCAACAGCTTGTGTCAGTCATGTTCCCTGAACAAAATCTTCAGCCAAATCAGAAGCTTCTTTCCTAATCTCAAGTCTACACACAGTGTTTCTCCATTGTCACATATGGGTGTATTTTCCTCATGGAGTACTGTATGACAAAATCAGGAAAGTGAGTAAAGTACTGAGGAATGCTGATCATTATCATAAATTTGCTTCCAAATGCATTATTCTTGCTATTTTGTGCATTTCTCCCATGGACAAAGTCTTGAAAGCAAATAAAAACAGAGAGAAGAAAAAACTTAATTAGGGCCTGTTAACTGCTCATTACTCCCTGTTGAAATCAGATGGCGAGGAATTGAAAAGGTAGCTATTTTCTTATAGTTACACCTGTAGTTGATTTTCGAATAGAAGGTCAAGCTGAACACTGTCAGAAGCAGTGTGGCTGATTTAGATGTGATTGTCCCACTGTATTTTCAGACTCAACCACTGCTGTCAGACTGCACTTCCATTCTGAAGCACAAACCTCTACTCCTGCTGTCAGATCCAACAAGACCTGACACAATAACCATTGAATATGAAGTGTAAAAATTATTGTAAGGTATTTTTGTTACTACTCAAATGACCACTCCCAGCATTACAAAATATATATTTGTTCCCAATAGGCACTCGAGAAAGGCACAGCCTCACAAAAAATTGTGAACTTCAATAATTAATGAAATATAGGCCCAGATTTTGCACTGAGCAGCGAGCAAACATCACCCGCCGCTCGTTAGATTTAAACTTACCCACAAACTATCCATGGGCTTTTGGGTGCCAACTTCCCGCAAAGGGGAGCCGAAAAAAAATGCAGCGTCCTCTCCTAGGCATCTGTGAGCTGTGTGAGCAGGGTAAAGAACTGTGTATCCCCTTAATCAATCAGATTGAAGCATTGTTAACAAGCCGTGCAGACACAGAGCCAGGAAATATTAGTTAGATTAGTAAATTCAATGTAAAATCAGTTACAGAAAGCAAAATAAAGAGAGGGTAGAAAATTATGAATTAAAAATCAGAGATAAAAGAGACAGAAAGAAAAAGTAAAAAAATAAAAGTTTTAATTTTTTTTGTTAAATGTCCAACAACAATTCAATTTTGAAGGAATGGGACTCCACACTTTTAAAAGTAAATTTTCAGTGCCAGAGAGATCGTTTGGCAGTCATTAAGACTTACCATGCATTAAAATTTTGATTAGACTTACCTTTTTCTGGCGAAAATAATTTGTTTCCAGCTGGGAAGTGCAGCAACTTCGTTCTGTTGCAGCTATTGTTTTTATTCATTCATGGGATGTGGGCGTCGCTGGCGAGGCCAGCATTTATTGCCCATCCCTAATCGCCCTTGAGAAGGTGGCGGTGAGCCGCTATTTGACAGGTGAATCAGCCGGCGAGCTGTCCTGCCCGCACAGCTTTCAGAGAATCGGGACATCTGTTAGAGCAATTTCCGGATTTCCGCATTTCACTGCACATGTGCGCTCACCAGAAGTTGCTCTTCCATTTGCCCTGAAATAATGGTAAGCCCTGTTCAGATCGCCATTATTTTCAGATCAAATTCCGGGCCATTGTTTTATAGTTTTGCATATTTGAACTGTTACCATACTATTCATTCACAAGAATGGCACGAATCTGTGTAAAGTGCTAAGTATGTGTGCAATTTAAGAGCGACTGACTTGAAATTATAAAGGTTAATTTTTTTAATGATATCAATTAAATACTCGCACGCTAAAATGAATGAATGTTGAATCTGTGAGTATTTGATGTAAGCTCAAATTGGTCTCTCTTAATCTGCACGCCATAAACATGCGTCATGCACAACTGGAAACAGGAAAGCAGGACTATCCACCTGTTCAATTGATAATAAATAAAAAGAAAGAAGAACGAAAGAACTTGCATTTATATAGCACCTTTCATGACCTCAAGACGTCCCAAAGCGCTTTACAACCAATAAAGTACTTTTGAAGTGTAGTCACTGTTGTAATGTAGGAAACGCAGCAGTCAATTTGCACACATCAAGGTCCCACAAACAGCAACGAGATAATGACCAGATAATCCATTTTAGTGATGTTGATTGACAGATAAATATTGGCCAGGACATCATAGAAAACTCCCCTGCTCTTTTTCAAATAGTGCCATGGGATCTTTTATATCCACCTGAGAGGGCAGACAAGGCCTCAATTTAACTTTGGTTTAATGTCCTCTCATCTGAAAGACAGAACCTCCAACAGTGCAACACTCCCTCAGTATTGCACTGGTGTGTCAGCCTAGACATAAGTGCACAAGTCTCTGGAGTGGGGCTTGAACCCACAACCTTCTAACTCAAAGGCAAGAGTGCTACCACTGAGTCAAAGGCTGACATCTTAGTTAAAAGTAAATGTTTTACTACTTCTTAAAGGAGGCAGGGAAGGAAGAAAGAAAGAAAGGGACAAAAGAAAGGGAGGGAAGAAAAAAGGAAAGAAGGGAGGTAAGAAAGGGAGAGAAGGAAGGAAGGAAAAGGAAGGAAGGAAGTTAGTTAGTTAGTTAGTTCCAAAGCATTTTACAACCAATGAAGTATAGTCTCTGTTGTAATGTAGGATAAGATGTTAAACCTAGGCCCTGTCTGCCCCGTAAAAAATCCCATGGCACAATTCGAAGAAGAGCAGGGCAGTTCTCCCTGGTGTCCTGGCCAATATTTATCCCTCAACCAACACCACTATATTACTGCTGATAGTGTCTGCAAAGTTTATTACGACAGCTATCAATACCTCCACTGTACCTAAAATCTTCTTACTGATTTAAACATAAGCTGGACAGCCTGCTGAATCCACACTATTTTAAATTAATTCAATATTGACTGATATTTAAAAGCAAAAGAAACTCTATACTGATCTATACTGGGTGAATTCATGCCACTTACAATATAGAGCAGTCTGAAAAGGTCATTTCTACAATAACTGTGGTTTCTATGGAAGCTTGACAATACAGTATCAGTATGGTACTGTATGTTGGACACCAATCACTAAGCTCTAAAGTCATTTTTTGGTTAAAAAAGCACAGAAATACTATAAGTAAGTTAAAAGGTAAGAAATACTGACACTGCCTCAGGAACAAAGAACTCTAATGAAAACAAACCATTATTCACAACATTCAAACCCACATTCCATTATTCCCAGTACCATAAATTGTATTACATAGCACGCCAAGCCCTTACACAGTACTGACACTCTTGGGGATAAAAATTTAATGAGGGCCATTTTTGGGCCCGGATAGCGTGATGCACTATTACCCCATGCCCAAGGGCCCCTACGCTGGCAGCATGTGAACTTCGTGCTGCCTGCTAATTAGCATGATAGCTCCATGCAGCCAGCGCCATCTGCGCTGCTGAGAAGCTGCACAGAAAGCGAGGAAATCAGAAATGGGGTGTGCCCAGTGCACATCATCAGCAGCCTGCACCTCTTAAAGGTGGACAAAAGGAGGGCCAACATGTACCCGCAGGGTGGCAGGAGACCCTTCAGACTGCAGCTCCACAGGCATTGGCAGGCTATGGCGCAGGAAGTAAGCGCCAGGAGCATGCCACCACGCACGCGGGCGCAGTGCCGAAAGAAGTTCAATGATTTGACAAGAGTGGTCAAGATGAGTGAATGCAAGTGTCAAGTGGCACATCCTACCAACTGCACCACTGCTCCACGCATCACACTCCCCTCAACCACCCACCAACAAACACTGCCCATCCATACGCAATGATGCACTTGGCATGCTGCATCTCACCCACACATAGTATTACACTTGCAGGCCACACAACCACCACTCACAGGTCACACACACTGGCAGCTATTCGACCATGACAGGCACATCACTCACATACCTTGCAGGAGACTCACTGACACACTGTCCTCTGTCTTGCAGGAGAAGGTGGCGCATAACAGCCGGCAGCACGAGAGACCTGAGGGTGGACGGGGATGTCTGCACGTCCTCACCCACCTAGAGGAGACAGTGCTGTGGATAACAGGGCGGGCCGTTGCTGCAGCTGTAACAACATGCCGCGCTGGAGGTCCCGATGAAGAGGTCTCTGCATATCTAATGCTCCTTCTCCTTTCCCACATCTCCCTCCTCCCATAATCTTTTCTGACTCACCTGCTGCAGATGCTGTCAGTACGCACGTCTTACTTGCTCCTCTCCCCGCTCCAAAACTCAACCTGTTTCCCTTTGTCATTGCAGATACCCAAGAACACATGGTGGTACCGTCCGAGGAGGAGGAGGAAGAGGACACTGGTCACCTCCATCAGTACACCTATGGAACTACCATGATGCAGCGTGTGATGGCCGATGTCGCGGCTTTCATTGCAGCGCAAACTGATGTCATCAAAAGTCTGCAAGCTACGGTTGCTGCTCCGATTGCTGTAATGCCGCTGATGAAGGCATCATGACTGCTCCTAGGATAGCGGGCATCGACCTCCATGATTCGATGCGTGTGGTCGCACACCAGCTGCACATTGAGGGAATGGAAGCCCTTTCGGTTGACAAAGACGGCCAAGTTGATATGCGGGGCACGCAGGGCAAGGTGTGTGCAGTCAATGGCACCCTGCACCATGGGGAAGCCAGCAATGCGAGTGAACCCCCCATGCTCGCTCGTTCAGCTTGTCTCTGTCAAGAAGGAAGGTGATGAACCTGTTCCTCATCTGGTACAGTGCATCTGTGACCTCCCTTATGCAGCAGTGCACTGCATACTGCCTGATGTTGCACATGTCGCCAGCAGAGGCCTGAAATGATCCTGAGCCATAGAAATTCAGCGCCACAATGACCTTCAAAGCCATAGGCAATGCTGTCCTCGCCCTGCTCTGAGGCTGCAGTTGTGGCCACACCAGTTGACAGATCTCAATCATGGCTTCCTTGGTGAACCTCAGGCATTGGATGCAAACCTCCTCGGTCATGTTGAGGCAAGAGAATTGGTCCTGGAAGGCCCTCATTGGATACAGCCTCCTCAGTGCCCTGCACCTCCTTGTCCTCCCTCTCCTCGCAGCTTGACCTCTCTGCATGCTCCCAGTCGTGCTCAATGCCCAGCGGGAGCCCAAGCAGACCACCCACGGTTGCCAGGAATGTTGTTCAACCATAGTTGTAACTTTCTGAACCGTAAGGCAGTACCTGCCAAAGCACTCTCAAATGTGCTCTAGGAACTCTCAGTAAGTGTAAGAACCTTCAAAAAACACTTCCTATTCCACCAGCAGCCAAAAGCAATAATCCAGCAACTAACCTGCAACACCTGCATGGTCCCTTTAAATAGCACTGATGGGGGCCCTCCAGGCACTCTAAGACACATTCAAATAGTTGGGGTGAAGACTGTTCATTGAGATGAGCATTAAGTGCCAAAATGGTGTCTATCATTTTAAATCAGCGTTGCACACTACACGCGTTTTCTCCTTACTTTACATACTTCTGGCGTTCAGTATTTGTGCATGCACTAACTCCTATACCAAGGTGGCGTCTGGCACACGTCATGCTGGAAACGTGCATCCACAGCCAAGACGCCATCTTGGATGTTGGAGAGCCCGTGTAGTGCCAAAACAACGGGCGCTACACAACTCAATTTTGCGCCCTCTGTCTACAACAGAATGACTGAAATATCTAAATTGGAGCCTTGACAATATTCCCAGTATTCCAATCAAATTGCTACAATTAGAACCATGTACATTTACAGCACAAAAAGAGGTCATTCAGCCTATTGTGTCAATGCTAGAGCAATCCAAAACAATCCTCTTGCCCTATATCTTCCTTTGCTTTAAATGTTTATCTATTCTTTCCATAAAAGATATAACGGTCTCTGCCTCAACCATTCCCTGTGGCAAAGCATTCCATACCCATATCCTAACAACGTTCTGCATAAAGAAATTTCTTCTAATTTCTCTCTCAGTGACGATTTTAAATTGATGACCACCCATTACTGACTCACCAACCAAAGAAAATAGTCTTTCCCTATTCTCTCTATCAAAATCCTTCATGATTTTTAAGACCTCTATTAAATCTCCTCTTAGCCTTCTCTGCTCCAGTGGAAATCGTCTTAGTATCTGAAGTCTCTCCTCCTATCTATGGCTTGGCATCATCCTGCTGAATCCACATTGTACGCTCCCTATGTCTTTAATATCTTTTCTATAATGGGATGCCCAAAATTGCACGTGGTACTCTAACTGTGACCCAGCCATTATTTTGTGTAACATAGAAACATAGAAAATAGGAGCAAGAGTAGGCCATTCGGCCCTTCGGGTCTGCTCCGCCATTCAAAATGATCATGGCTGATCGCCTAACTCAGTACCCTGTTCCCGCTTTTTCCCTATTTCCCTTAATCCCTTTGGCATTAAGAAATATATATATCTCCTTCTTGATTACATCTAATGACTTGACCTCCACTGCCTTCTGTGGTAGAGAATTCCACAGGTTCACCACCCTCTGAGTGAAGAAATTTCTTCTCATCTCGGTTCTAAATGGCATACTCCGTATCCTGAGACTGGGACCCCTGGTTCTGGATTCCCCAGCCATCGGGAACATCCGCCCTGCATCTAGACTGTCTAGTCCTGTTAGAATTTTATATGTTTCGATGAAATCACCTCTCATTCTTCGAAACTCTAGTGAATATAAGCCTAGTCGACCCAATCTCTCCTCATAATTCAGTCCTGCCATCCCAGGAATCAGTCTGGTAAACCTTCGTTGCACTCCCTCCATGGCAAGGACATCCTTCCTCAGATAAGGAGACCAAAACTGCACACAATACTCCAGATGTGGTCTCACCAAGGCCCTGTATAACTGCAGTAAGACATCTCTGCTCCTGTACTCAAATCCTCTTGCAATGAAGGCCAACATACCATTCGCCTTCCTAACTGCTTGCTGCACCAGAATGCTCGCTTTCAGCGACTGGTGTACAAGGACACCCAGGTCTCGTTGCACCTCCCCTTTTCCCAATCTATCAGTATTCAGAAAATAATCTGCCTTTTTGTTTTTACAACCAAAGTGGATAACCTCACATTTATCCATGTTATACTGCATCTGCCATGTTCTTGCCCACTCACCCAACTTGTCTAAATCACATTGGAGCCTCTTTGCATCCTCCTCACAGCTCACATTCCACCCCAGCTTTGTGTTGTCTGCAGACTTGGAAATGTTACATTTAATTCCCTCATCCAAATCATTGATATATATTGTGAATAGCTGGGGCCCAAGCACTGATCCCTGCAGTACCCCACTAGTCACTGCCTGCCACCCGGAAAAGACCTGTTTATTCCTACTCTCTGTTTCCTGTCTGTCAACCAATTCTCAATTCATGCCAGTATATTCCCCCCAATCCCATGTGCTTTAATTTTGCAAACTAACCTCTTGTGTGGGACCTTATCAAAAGCCTTCTAAAAATCCAAATACACCACGTCCACTGGTTCTCCCCTATCTATTCTACTAGTTACATCCTCAAAAAACTCCAGTAGATTTGTTAAGCATGATTTCCCTTTCATAAACCCATGCTGACTTTGTCCAATCACGTTAATGTCCTCCAAGTGTTCTATTATCACATCTTTTATAATAGACTCTAGCATTTTCCCCACTATTGATGTTAGGCTAACTGGTCTGTAATTCCCTGTTTTTTCTCTCCCTCCTTTTTTAAATAGTGGGGTTACATTTGCCACCCTCCAGTCTGTAGGAACTGTTCCAGAGTCTATAGAATTTGGGAAGATGATCACCAATGTATCCACTATTTCCAGGTCCACTTCCTTTAGTACTCTGGGATGTAGATTATCAGGCCCTGGGGATTTGTCAGCCCTCAGCCCCATTAATTTCCCTTGCACTATTTTTTTTAAAATACTGGTTTCCTTCAGTTCCTCCCTCTCACTAGACCCTTGGTTCCCTAACATTTCGGGCAGGTTATTTGTGTCCTCCTTTGTGAAGACAGAACCAAAGTATGTATTTAATTGTTCTGCCATTTCTTTGTTCCCCATTATAATTTCCCCCATTTCTGACTGTAAGGGACCTACATTTGTCTTCACTAATCTTTTTCTCTTGACATATTTATAGGAGCTTTTACAGTCCGTTTTTACGTTCCCTGCTAGTTTACTCTCATACTCTATTGTTCCCCTCTTAATCAATCTCTTTGTCCTTCTTTGCTGAATTCTAAACTGCTCCCAATCCTCAGGCTTGCCGCTTTTTATATGTCTCCTCTTTGGATCTAATACTATCTCTAATTTCTTTTGTAAGCCACGGTTGAGCCACCTTTCCTGTTTTATTTTTGCAACCGACAGGAATGAATAATTGTTGTAATTCCTGCACACGTTCTTTAAATATTAGCCATTGCCTATCCACCGTCATCCCTTTTAGTAAAGTTCCCCAATCTATCGTAGCCAACTCGCACCTCACACTTTCAAAATTTCCTTTATTTAGATTCAGGACCCTAGTTTCGGATTCAACTACTTCACTGTCCATCTTAATGAGGAATTCTATCATGTTATGGTCGCTCTTCCCTAAGGGACCACGCACAACAAGATTTTTAATTAATCCTTTCTCATTGCACAATACCCAGTCGAGGATCACCTGTTCTCTAGTTGGTTCCTCAACGTATTGGTCTAGAAAACCATCACGTACACACTCCAGGAATTCCTCCCCCACAGTATTATTGCTAATTTGGTTTGACCAATCTATATGTATATTAAAGTCACCCATGATTATAGTTGTACCCTTCTTGTATGTGTCTCTAATTTCCTGTTTAATGCCCTCCCCTACACCTCTACTACTGTTTGGGGGCCTATAGACAACCCCCACCAACGTTTTCTGCCCCTTGGTGTTTCACCAGTCGCTGAAAGTGAGCATTCAGGTGCAGCAAGCAGTTAGGAAGGCGAATGATATGTTGGCCTTCATTGCAAGAGGTTTTGAGTACAGAAGCAGGGATGTCTTACTTCAGCCTTGGTGATACCACATCTGGAATATTGTGTGCAGTTTTGGTCTCCTTATCTGAGGAAGGATGTCCTTGCCATGGAGGGAGTGCAACGAAGGTTTACCAGACTGATTCCTGGGATTGCAGGACTGACGTATGAGGAGAGATTGGGTCGACTAGGCTTATATTCACTCGAGTTTAGAAGAATGAGAGGCGATCTCAACAAAACATATAAAATTCTAACAGGAGTAGACAGACTCGATGCAGGGAGGATGTTCCCGATGGCTGTGGAGTCCAGAACCAGGGGTCACAGTCTCAGGATACGGGGTATGCCATTTAGAACCGAGATGAGGAGAAATTTCTTCACTCAGAGGGTGGTGAACCTGTGGAATTCCCTACCACAGAAGGCAGTGGAGGCCAAGTCATCAGATGTATTCAAGAAGGAGATAGATATATTTCTTAATGCTAAAGGGATCAAGGGATATGGGGAAAAAGCGGGAACAGGGTACCGAGTTAGACGATCAGCCATGATCATTTTTAATGGTGGAGCAGGCCCGAAGGGCCGAATGGCCTACTCTTGCTCCTATTTTCTATGTTTCTATGTTTCTATATCACATCTTGCAGAATCCTCTTTATACTCCTTTTAACAACTAGCTCAATGCAAGTTCCTTTCTGCCTGGTAATCATATTTGGAATACCGTGGCTCCATCAGATGGGTAGGGTTAATGCCAGATTAGCAGAGGAGAAGAAGGTGATCAACTTACCTTGAGACCAGCAATGCTCAGTTAGTTGCAAATATCTTTCGGTTCAGTAAGTCAACTTAAAAGTTCTATTAAAATTGAATTTTATTTTTAAATACCAGCAGTAGGAGGCTGGTAAGGAAAGCTTTCTTCTTGTTTAAATCCTCTGAGTCAGAAGGTTGTGGGTTCAAGCCCCACTCCAGAGACTTGCGCACAAAATCTAGGCTGATACTTCAGTGCAGTACTGAGGGAGTGCTGCACTGTCAGAGGTGCCATCTTTCAGATGAGACATTAAACCGAGCCCCCGCTGCCTTCTCACGAAGATGTAAAAAATCCCATGGTACTATTCAAAGAAAAACAGGGAGTTCTGCCCGGTGTCCTGGCCAATATTTATCCCTGAATCAACACCACTAAAACAGATTATCTGATCACTTACCTCAATGCTGTGTTTCCTACATTATGACAGTGATTACACCTCAAAAAGTACTTCATTGGTTGTAAAGCGCTTTGGGATGTCCTTCTGTTGTGAAAGGAACTATATAAATGCGAGTCTTTCTTTTTGTATAATTGCCTGCATTAACCACCCAATTAGACCTAATGATCGAGGATAATGTATCAAAAACCTGCATAGAAAATATTCAACTCTGAAATTGTCACCAGGTCGAACGTAATGTTGAATGTGGAAGTCCAGCTCTGAAGAACAGGGTTATCCATACAAAAATGTAAAACTTGTCTCTGAATGGGTTAAGATGGATCAATAGTTGGTTATGACGATGCCTGTATTCAGGAAGAGTTTTTTTAAAAAAAGGTGTCCTCTTATAAGTCACAAGATCAAAGGCAAGGAAGGGGAGGAGGTGGAAGCTGCAAGGCTACCAACAAGTTTGCATGTGTATTTTGGTTTGAAGCGAGGAAAGGAAATATTCTCAGATGCTTAAAGAAATAATGGAATTTAAAATGGAAATGATAGCCACACTGAATAAAATGTCACAGAAATTGGTTGAGATTAAAGAGAGATACAATAGATTAAAAGAAGAACTGAAAGAATGGAAGACATTTATTTGGGAGGTGACAGGCTGAGAGACATTGAGAGTTACATAACCTATTTGGGACACTGAGGTTTAAAGAAAGAAAGAAAATGAATGAGGACGACGTGAACAGAGGGTTAATTGACTTTTAAATGCAGATATTGGAAATTGATCAAAAGAAGAAAAAAAACTAACCATAGAATCAACCACCCTGCACTTTGATACCAGAATCAATGAATCTCTGGAGGGCCTGAGCAGTTTTAGTCAGATTCTTTAATTTCCTAACCATACAAACATTATTGAATAAATCATGGGCAAAGTGGCAAAATAAGAACCAGGATCAAAGTATTTCAACATATTCAAATGTGTTGGTAGATCTCTTTCCCAAAAGGAAAGACTTTGATGAAGTGCACTCACAACTGAGAGTTCAGACATATGATGCTACAGCAGATATGATTAAAAGTTCTACACCCAATGGGATACTTTTTACTTTAGGCAATAGTGATAAATGTATGATATCGGCTCAACCGCCCTTTAAACACCTCTCCTGATTTTCGTTTCGATTGAAGTCATGGAAACGAAAATCAGGAGAGACATTTAAAGGGCGGCCAAGCAGATATATTGCATGTTTTACACTATTGGCAAATTTCCCCAATCTCTTTCTACCTTTTGCAATTGTTCGACATTTGCTAGCTGCAATGAAAATTGAAAAGGGAATGCAGAAACCCCTTCCAAAGAGGAAATCATAGATGAGAATGTAACACGAGCTGAAGGAGTGAGGCGTAAAAAAAGAACACAGCAGAAGGAGATGGTGAAATCCAAGACACAGTGACGCAGAGGCTGAGAAGGTCCAGGAGAGACCAGGGGAGTGAGGCAGGCTCAAGAGGTAAAAAAAAGACTACGATAATAGTAGCTAAATAGGCTCCAAACAAATTCAAAAAACATTATTTTTCCCCTTTTTTCTGTCAAGGTTTTGAGGGATTTCACCAATTAATCTTAAAGCACATGGAGGAACCTAAACAGCTACAAATTGGCACCGTTAGAATTTTTAAATATATAATTCATTTTGAGTAAAACACTGAGATTATTATAGCACAGGAGAATGAAGGTTCTTGGAGTATGGAAAAACAATGACGAATTAACTTCCATTTATGATTAAGAGGAAACAAAGTAAAACTGAGATTGGTTATGAGGGTGAATTAGTTTGACATAGTGAATTTGGCAACCAGAGAGGAAACTAACTGAGTTGCTGTGGATATTTTTAATACTAAGTTGTATAAAATACTGATCAAAGGGGAGAAAAAATTAGACAAGAATGGGAAATGTTACAGTACAAAAACAATAACAACTTGCATTTATATAGCGCCTTTAATGTAGTAAAACATCCCAACGCACTTCACAGGAGCGTTATCAAACAAAATTTCACACCAAGCCACATAAGAAAATATTAGGACAAATGACTAAAAGTTTGGTCAAAGAGGTAGGTTTTAAGGAGCATCTTAAAGGAGGAGAGAGAGGTAGAGAGGTAGAGAGGCAGAGAGGTTTAGGGAGGGAATTCCAGAGCTTCGGGCCTAGGCAGCTGAAGGCACGGCTGCCAATGGTAGAGCGATTAAAATCAGAATGCTCAAGAGGCAAGAATTGGAGGAGCACTGAGATCTCGGAGGGTTATAGAGCTGGAGGAGGTTACAGAGGGGCAAGGCCATGGAGGGATTTGAAATCAAGGATGAGAATTTTAAAATCAAGGAGTTCCCGGACCAGGAGCCAATGTAGGTCTGCAAGCACAGGGGTGATGGGGGAACGGGACTTCGTGCAAGTTAGAATATGGGCAGCAGAGTTTTAAATGAGCTCAAGTTTATGGAGGGTGGAAGATGGAAGGCCAGCAAGGAGACCATTGGAATAGTCCAGTCTGGAGGTAACAAAGGCATGAATGAGGGTTTCAGCAGCAGAAGAGCTGAGGCAGGGGCAGAGATGGGCGATGTTACCGAGGTGGAAGTAGATGGTCTTGGTGATGGAGCGGAAGCTCATCTCGGTCAAATAGGATGCCAAGGTTGAGAACGGTCTGGTTCAGCCTCAGACAGTGGTCAGGGAGAGGGATGGAGTCGGTGGCTAAGGAACGGAGTTTGCAGCGGGGACCAAAGACTATGGGTTCAGTCTTCCCAATATTTAGTTGGAGGAAATTTTTGCTCATCCAGTACTGGATGTTAGACAAGCAATGTGACAAATGAGAGGCAGTGGAGGGGTCGAGGGAGGTGGCTGCAAGGTAGAGCTGGGTGTCGTCAGCATACATGTGGAATCTGACGTGTTTTCGGATGATGTCGCCGAGGGGCAGCATGTAGATGAGAAATAGGAGGGAGCCAAGGATAGATCTGTGGAAGACTCCAGAGGTAATGGTGCAGGAGTGGGAAGAGAGGCCATTACAGGTGATTCTCTGGCTACGATTGGATAGATAAGAATGGAACCAGGCATGTGCAATCCCACCCAGCTAGACGACGGAGGAGAGGCGCTGGAGGAGGATGGTGTGGTCAACCACGTCAAAGGCTGCAGACAGGTCGAGAAGGATGAGGAGGGACAGTTTACCATCGTCACAGTCACATAGGATGTCATTTGTGACATTGGTAAGGGCCATTTCAGTACTGTGGCAGGGGCAGAAACCTGATTGGAGAGTTTCAAACATGGAATTGCGGGAAAGATGGGCACAGATTTGGGAGGTGACAATACGTTCAAGGACTTTGGAGAGGAGAGTGAGGTTGGAGATGGGGGCGATAGTTTCCAAGGACAGAGGGTTCAAGGGTGGGCTTTTTTGAGGAGGGGGGTGATGACGGCAGATTTGAAGGAGAGGGGGACAGTACCTGAGGGTAGAGAACCATTAACAATATCAGCTAACATGGGGGCCAGGAAGGGAAGTTGGGTGGTCAGCAGTTTATTGGGAATAGGGTCGAGGGAGCAGGAGGTGGGCCTCATGGTCAAGATGAGCTCGGAGAGGGCATGAGGGGAGATGGGAGGGAAACTAGAGAAAGATGTGAGTTCAGGGCTAGGGCAGGGGGGAGTCTTAGGGGAAGTTTGACTTGGTGGACTAAGGGAAGGGAGGGAAGCGGCAGAAGCAGCTGAATGGATGGTCTCAATCTTAGTGACAAAGTAGTCCATGAGCTCTTCGCACTCTTCGTTGGAGGTGAGGGTAGAGGGGGTGAGGGAGAGGGGTTTGATTTGTAGTGGAGTAGAGAAGCCTGGGGTTATCTTTGCATTGCGGGATGATCCTGGAATAGTGAGCAGTTTTGGTAGAGGAGAGCAGATGAATCTTCTTGATTGAACCAGGATGAGATAATATTTGATAGTGGGATGTAAATGTTACGGAATTGTTACTATTTATAAACATTTATCAATAAAGTGTTAGGATACAGAAGAATGAAGGTGATACGATGTCATCTTTTTTTATTGAGCCTCACAATTTTAAACTGTTAACTGTGTTAATTCAGGGATGTTGGCCTAAGGCCAGGAGAAATAAATCAGTTTGTTTTAAGGGAGCAAAGGGTAATGAAACGTTAAATTCAGTTAATATGCAACTAAAAGAATAAGAGAGTTAAAGGGAGGGGTTTAATGAAGTGCCGGGAGGTTATTTTCTGTAATTACTAGCTATATTACATCCCCTTATTTATCAGAGAGTCCAGTCTCCCTGATCTACTTGCATTATTGCATCTCTTTATTTGAAAAGGGAAAGGTTGAGGAAAGGTTTCATATTCGCAAACTGATTTACTTTAGTGAAACAAAGGAGAAATAAACCAGAAGATGGAGTGCAGGAGAGTGACAGTTATGCTTTTGCATGAAGAGAATCACAAAGAGGTTTCTTGCATTTTTTACATGAAAACCATTGAGAAGGAGATAGCGTTGATTCATTCAAATGCAAATTAGGGCGATTTCTTTCAATAAATAATATTTTGGGATACATTATATGAATAATTTGAGACATGATATGTGGTAAGTGTAGCATGTTTGGGAGGAACAGATGACTTTGGACCTATGGTTTTCAAAGCTTTCCATCATTGGGGTTTTCTTCACCCCATGTTTGGGTCTGTTGTAGACTAATTGATAGAGATTGATTACTATGATTAGTCAACAACTCCATTATCATTGTACCATGCGACTACCAGGATAGTAGAAGGCGAACTAGATGGACTTTGGTCTTTTTTCGTCTAGCAATTCCTATATGCCTAAGGAGAGAAAAAGAAAGCTTGTGATTCGTTAACAATTGGGGTGTGAAAATGTTAGAGCCTGATGATTGCTCACAGTGTGCTGGTGCAGGGAGCCAAAAAAGGGCATGGTCTTCCAGTAATTAGGACGGTATGTTCACAAAACAGCAGGGTCAACTCAAAGTTTGATGTTCCACGAGAGTAGTACAAGATCTAAGAGGGAATCAGGAATGAGGTACAAAGAAAGAAATCCTGTGAAAGGAAATGTTAAAGCCTGTAAAATACTGTCAGCGATGTCACTGTATAAATGCTTAACATGGTCCTATCAAATTCCCCTCACTGTTATTTAAATACATCCAATATCCTATTATAATTGAATGGGCTAATGCCTCCATTAAAATGGCAGAGAGAGGAATTTGATATGAGCTTGATAACATCGCAGACCATGATTCATTTCTATCCTTAGATCTCCAAGAATCTCATCCAATATCCCTGAATTTCCCTGCATTACTGCAGGTATACGGCAACCTTTTCGATATGGGATAATGCAGGACAAGCAGAAAAAGGCAAGAGGATAAAAGGCATTGCATTTATATAGCACCTTTCACAACTTCAGGAAGTCCCAAAACGCTTCACAGCCATTGAAGTGCTTTTGAAATGTAGTTATTATTGTAATGTAGGGTAACGGGCAGCAAATTTGCACACAGCAAGATCCCACAAACTGCAATGTGATAATCTGTTTTTCAGCATGTTGGCCAGACACTGGGGATAACTCCCCTGCTCTTCTTCAAAAAGTGCCGTGGGATCTTTTATATCCAGTTCAGAGGGCAGACAGGGCCTCGGTTTAACGTCTCAACCGAAAGATAGCACCTTCAACAGTGCAGCACTCCCTCAGCACTGCACCGGATTGTCAGCCTAGATTATGTGCTCAGGTCTCTGGAGTGGGATTTGATCCCACAACCTTCTGACCTCAGAAGGGAGAGGGGCTACCACTGAGCCAACAATAACACCGAATATCCCAATATCCCTGAATTTTCCTGCATTACTACAGGGATAGAGCAACATTCTCAATATGGAATAATGCATGACAAGCAGAAAAAGGCGAGAGCAAGAGACAAGTATGTAAGGAAATAATAGTATAAGATTTAGCATTAGAAATGGTAACTGTGCAATTAATAGAGGAAATGGCCTGGAATTGACAGGTTTGACTGGATTGACTCAGCCCTTTAATTCAATGAAATGGCAGCACTCAATTTCCGCTCTGGAGGGCAGCCATCACTTAAACTTTTAGAGGTTGGGGCAGGAGAGTTCATTATGGGCAGACTTACCAGTTAGCAGCAGGGAAGAGTGGAGGAATATCTCATTGTTGAAAGGGACAATGGGGTACCAGGGTACGGTAGCATAGTGGTTATGTTACTGGACTAGTAATCCAAGCGACCTAGATGAATAATCCAAAGTTATGAGTTCAAATCCCACCACAGCAACTGGGGAATTTAAATTCAATTAATTAAATAAAATCTGGAATTTTAAAAAAACTAGTATCAGTAATAGTGGCCATGAAACTACTGGATTGTTGTAAAAACCCATCTGGTTCACTAATATCCTTTAGAGAAGGAAACCTGCTGTCCTTACCCGGTCAGGTCTATATGTGACTCCAGACCCACAGCAATGTGGTTGATTCTTAATCGCCCTCTAAAATGCCCCAGCAAGCCACTCAGTTGTAAAATCTCGCTACAAAAAGTAATAATAAGAATAAAACCACTCGGCACCGGACATGACAAAGGCAAACCAAGCCCAGTCGACACTGCAAAGTCCTCCTCACTAATATCTGGGCACTTGTGCCAAAATTGGGAGAGCTGTCCCACAGACTAATCAAGCAACAGCCTGATATGGCCATACTCACACAATCATACCTTTCAGCCAACGTCCCAGACATCATCCCTGGATATGCCCTGTCCCACAGGCAGTGACAGCCCCACCAAAGGTGGCAGTACAGTGATTATACAGTCAGGAGGAAGTAGCCCTGGGAGTCCTCAACATTGACTCTGGACCCCATGAGATCTCATGGCATCAAGTCAAACATGGGCAAGGAAACCTCCTGCTGATGAATCAGTCCTCCTCCATGTTGAGCATCACTTGGAGGAGGCACTGAGGGTAGCAAGAGCACAGAATGTACTCTGGGTGGGGGAACTTCAATGTCCATCACCAAGGGTGGCTCGGTAGCATCACTATTGACCAAGTTGGCCGAGTCCTGAGGGACATAGTTGCCAGACTGGGCCTGCGGTAGCTGGTGAGCGAACCAACACAAGGGAAAAATCTACTTGACCTCGTCCTCACCAATCTACCTGTTGCACATGCATCTGTCCATGATAGTATTGGTAGGAGTGACCACCACACAGTCCTTGTGGAGACGAAGTCCCATCCTCACACTGAGGACACCATCCAATGTGTTGTGTGGCACTATCACCGTGCTAAATGCTGTGGGCCATTAGCAGCAGCAGAATTGTATCCCAGCACAATCTGTAACCCCATGGCCCGGCATATTCCTCACTTTACCATTACCAACAAGCTAGGGGATCAATGAGGAGTGCAGAAGAGCATGCCAGGAGCAGCACCAGGCATACCTAAAAATGAGGTGCCAACCTGGTGAAGCCACAACACAGGACTACATGCAAGCTAAACAGCGGAAGCAACATGCTATAGACAGAGCTACATGATTCCACAACCAACAGATCAGATCAAAGCTCTGCAGTCCTGCCACATCCAATTGTGAATGGTGGTGGACAATTAAACAATGAACAGGAGGAGGAGGCTCTGTAAACATCCCCATCCTCAATGATGGCAGAGTCCAGCACGTGAGTGCAAAAGACAAGGCTGAAGCGTTTGAAACCAGCTTCGGCCAGAAGTGCCGAGTGGATGATCCATCTCAGCCTCCTCCCAAGATCACCACCATCACAGAAGCCAGTCTTCCGCCAATTCGATTCACTCCACGTGATATCAAGAAACGGCTGAGTGCACTGGATACAACAAAGGCTATGGGCCCCAACAACATCCCGGCTGTAGTGCTGAAGTCTTGTGCTCCAGAACTAGCCGTGCCTCTAACCAAACTGTTCCAGTACAGCCACAACACTGGCATCTACCCGACAATGTGGAAAATTGCCCAGGTATGTCTTGTCCACGAAAAGCAGGACAAATCCAATCCGCCGCATCAGTCTACTCTCAATCATCAGCAAAGTGATGGAAGGTGCCGTTGACAGTGCTATCAAGCGGCACTTACTCACCAATAACCTGCTCACCGATGCTCAGTTTGGGTTCCGTCAGAACCATTTGACTCTAGACCTCTTAACAGCCTTGGTCCAAACATGGACAAAAGAGCTGAATTCCAGAGGTGAGGTGAGAGTGACTGCCCTTGACATCAAGGCAGCATTTGACCGAGTGTGGCACCAAGGAGCCCTTGTAATAATTGAAGTCAATGGGAATCAGGGGGACAACTCTCCAGTGGCTGGAGTCATACCTTTCACAAAGGAAGATGGTAATGGTTGTTGGAGACCAATCATCTCAGCCCCATGACATTGCTGCAGGAGTTCCTCAGGGCAGTGTCCTAGGCCCAACCATCTTCAGTTGCTTCATCAATGACCTTCCCTCCATCATAAGGTCAGAAATGGGGATGTTCGCTGATGATTGCACAGTGTTCAGTTCCGTTCACAGCCACTCAGATAATGAAGCAGTCCCTGCCCGCATGTAGCAGGACCTGGACAACATCCAGGCTTGGGCTGATAAGTGGCATGTAACATTTGCGCCAGACAAGTGCCAGGCAATGACCATCTCCAACAAGAGAGAGTCTAACCACCTCCCCATGACATTCAACGGCATTACCATCACCATCCTGGGGGTCACCATTGACCAGAAACTTAACTGGACCAGCCACATAAATACTGTGATTACAAGAGCAGGTCAGAGGCTGGGTATTCTGCAGCAAGTGACTCACCTCCTGACTCCTCAAAGCCTTTCCACCATCGACAAGGCACAAGTCAGGAGTGTGATGGAAAACTCTCCACTTGCCTGGATGAGTGCAGCTCCAACAACACTCAAGAAGCTCAACACCATCCAGGACAAAGCAGCCCGCTTAATTGGCACCCCATCCACCACCCTAAACATTCACTCCCTTCACCACCGCGCACAGTGGCTGCAGTGTGTACCATCTACAGGATGCACTGTAGCAACTCGCCAAAGCTTCTTCGACAGCACCTCCCAAACCCGCGACCTCTACCACCTAGAAAGACAAAGGAGCAGGGCACATGGGAACAACACCACCTGCACGTTCCCCTCCAAGTCACACACCATCCCGACTTGGAAATATATCACCATTCCTTCATCGTCGCTGGGTCAAAATCCTGGAACTCTCTACCTAACAGTACTATGGGAGAACCTTCATCACACGGACTGCAGCGGTTCAAGAAAGCAGCTCACCACCACCTTCTCAAGGGCAATTAGGGATGGGCAATAAATGCTGGCCTTGCCAGCGATGCCCACATCACATGAACGAATAAAAAAAAAACATAGTAAGGAGGTCATCATCCAGTGCTAGATAATTTCATTAAATGTTTGGATCTGAGCAATCCTAATAGAGTCAAACAGGTGCCAGACAATTCAAGGAATGCAATTTAATAATTCATGGTGTACCATATTATTAGTACAGGAAATACACTTAAAATAGTTGAATGCCTTTATCACTGTGCTGGGAATGGGTAAGATAGATCTTTATGGTTGGTTAAAATAGAAAAGCCATTGCAGTAAATTTTGACTTTGTGCAATGGTGAATTCACCTCTTTTGGAGAGAGTGCAGAGGACATTTACTAGAATGGTACTAGGGATGAGGGACTTCAGGTATGTGGAGAGATTAAAGAGGCTGGGATTGTTCTCCTTGGAGCAGCGAAGGTCAAGGGGAGATTTAATAGAGGCGTTTAAAATTATGAGGTGTTTTGACAGAGTAAATAAAGAGAAACTGTTTCCACTGGCAGGTGGGTCAATAACCAGAGGACATAGATTTAAGGTAATTGGCAAAAGAACCAGAGGGGTGATGAGGAGATTTTTTTTTAACGCAGTTGTTATGATTTGGAATGCACTGCCTGAAAGGGTGGTGGAAGTAGACCCAATAGTAACTTTCAAATGGGAATTGGATATATACTTGAAAAGGAAAAATTTGCTGGTCAAGAGTGGGGGAGTGGAACTAGTTGGATAGTTCTTTCAAAGAACTGGCACAGGCATGATGGGCTGAATGGCCTTCTTCTGTGCTGTAAGATTCTATGATTTTTGAAAGGAGGGAAGGAAAGGCGAAAATACTGGGGAGAAAGATCAAGGATCAAGAGTGTTGATAATCTGATTAACGGATTGAAAGAGGATGAAGTGGGACCGACCTCACTGTATGGTACAAATGTAGATAACCCAGTATTTTATGTCAAACTAGGAGTTGATCTGGTGCAGTACTTGATAAGACAGTCAGTACCTGTTGCCAGGGAAAGACAGGAGAGAGTTCAATAATACTGGATTGATCAGCAGGAGGAGGAAACAGCTGGCACTGAGACAGCTGAGGAGAGATATGGATCTTAACAGTTTCTGGAAGCTAGTGCACTCAAAAGGCCAAGGAATATTCTTTCTACTTCTAGTTCATGACAAATATTCTAAGATACACTCAGCTTATCCACACCAATAAAAAAGATATTGAAGCCCAAATCTGGAAACTTTGCAGTGCCAGACCATGCCTTCTGTTTATGTGGAGTTGATAAAGTAGGAATTCCAAGAAAGACTGAATAAATGCTTGATGTTTGCAGGGTCCTTTATTTCTGATGTTAGTGGAAGAGAGAGCAATAAATATTGTAAAATTAACAAGGATATGTACGGTTCCCCAGAGATTGAATAAGCAATGTTTGAGACAGTAATGTGAGACAGCATCATTTGCTATGCTTTCACTGGGACAAGAGAAGGTATGGAATTAACAGGACAACCATGCAGAATCTGAGAGATAAGCTAACAAAAGCTAGCAATGAATTTAATTTACTTAGTACTGAGGAAACGGTATGTTTTTTATTGTGGAAAGCACTTCAAACAGGTTGATAAGTGGAAAACCTCTAGCCTTAGAATACGTTAACCCAGGGCTCAAGGAGTTCAATTTATGGAAGGAAGGAGGGACAGATCAGAATCCATGGGAAATTAGCAAAATATTTACAAGTTAGTGTCAAGAGCTACACCCTTTGGAATACAAAAATTATTTAATACATTAATGTTGCCTACAAACAGTGCTGAACAGAGGGAGATTTTGGCAGGTCAAAACCAAGTTAGGAATGCAGTATGGCGCTCGTCAGATTTGAAGGGTCTGTCCCTCAACAGATACTGCACCTCCAGAAAAATAAGCAAGATGACCTGACCTATACACAAAAGACAGGGGAAACAATGTACTTGGGTAGAATGCTATCTCTATATCACCCACATAATTTGCAACTCATTGTTGGTAACTTCAAGACAGACCTGAAACAAAGCATTTGCTACTCAATAGGGCAGAGTAGATTCTCTGAAAATCTTAAATAGCCTAAAGTTATATTTCATGAATGGAGAAGCATAACAATGCCCTTCGCCATGAAGGGGCAGAGATCCCAGACTGTGATTTACCAATTCCAGTCATGCCATTGAGAGAAGAAAATCAACAACAACAACTTGTATTTATATAGTGCCTTTAACATAGAAAAACACCCCAAGGCGCTTCATAGAGGCATAATCAGAAATAAATGGACATAGCCAAAGTAAGAGATATTAGGAGCGATGAGCAAAAGCTTGGTCAAAGAGGTGGGTTTTAAAGATGATCTTAAAGGAAGAGAGGGAGATGGAGAAGTGGAGGGGTTTAGGCAAGGAATTCTAGAGCAGGGGCCTAGGTGGCTGAAGGCACAACGGCGAATGATGGGACAAAGGGAGGGGGATGCATAAAAGGCCAGTCGTAGGAACAGAGAGTTGAGGGGGGTTGTAGTTCTGGAGCAGGTTACAGAGATAGGGAGGGATGAGGCCATGTCAGCATTTAAACACAAGGGTGATAATTTTAAATTTGTGGTTGTGGGAGATCGGGAACCAATAGCAGGCTCGATAGGTGAGATAGGATCGGGCAACAGAATTTGGAATGAGCTGAAGTTTATGGAGGGCGGAGAAAAGGAGCTGGCCAGAAGAGCATAGGAATAGTCGAGTCTAGAGGTAACAAAGGCAAAGATAAGGGTTTCAGCAACATGTGGGCTGAGGAGGGTAATGTTACAGAGGTGGAAGTAGACAGTTTTTGTGATGGAGAGTACATGAGGTTGGATGTTTAGCTCGGGATTGAAAAAGACACTGAGGTTGCGAACAGTCTGGTTCAGCCTGAAACAATGGCTGGATAGGGGAATGGAATTGGTGGCAAGGGTACACAGTTTGTGGTGGGGCTGAAGACAATGGCTTTGGTCTTTCCAATGTTTAACTGGAGGAAATTGTGGCTTAACCAAGACAGGATGCCGGACAAGCAGTCAGACAAAGCAGAAGAAGGGTAGGGGTAGATAAAGGAGGTGGAGAGGGAGAGCTGGGTGTCGCCAACATACACATGGAACCTGACCCCATGCCTGCAGATGATGTCGCCAAGAAGCAGCATGTAGATAAGGAAAATGAGGGGGCCAAGAGTAGATCATTGGGGGCCGTGGAAGTAATGGTGCAGGGGTGGGAGAGAAGCCATTCCTGGAAATGGGAAAGGGAGAGCCATTGCTACTCACACACATTGCCCAACAGATCATCATGGGGGTCATTTTAATGTCGCCGCCTGGGTAGTAACCTGGCAAATTGAATTGCCTACCCTCTATAGAACTCACTTATTCAATTAATATCAACAGTACGAAAATCAAGTGGGCTCTATAATGGGCGGGTGATCTGCCCCACCAGGTTATCACCCAGGTGATGAAGTTGAAAACTGCCCCCCATCGAGCAACGATAAGCCTTTGGGAACAGTTTAGCTACCCAAGCTATCGACTGGAATGGTGTAAAATCTGGGGACACAGCAGAAGGAAAAGGGAGGAAAGTGGACCTTAATGATATGTTAACTTTCCTCTCCTGAGGTAAATTTTCCAAAATTGTAAACCATTAATAAATATAGATGAGTGCGAAAGCAGCCATAAACATAAAAACATAGAAAATAGGAGCAAGAGTAGGCCATTCGGCCCTTCGGGTCTGCTCCGCCATTCAAAATGATCATGGCTGATCGTCTAACTCAGTACCCTGTTTCCACTTTTTCCCCATATCCCTTGATCCCTTTAGCATTAAGAAATATATCTATCTCCTTCTTGAATACATCCAATGACTTGGCCTCCACTGCCTTCTGTGGTAGAGAATTCAACAGGTTCACCACCCTTTGAGTGAAGAAATTTCTCCTCATCTCAGTTCTAAATGGCATACCCTGTATCCTGAGACTGTGACCCCTGGTTCTGGACAAAATCTAAGAACAAAATTTACAAATCTTTACATTACAGAGAAACATTACTGGTCTATCCAGCAATTCAGTCTAAACAAAATTAATGGAAAATGTGCAACAAAACACATATATTCTGGTCAGAAAAATTATTAGACTTCTGGACTGTGTAAACGTCTCCAGGCGAATGGTTTGACTATATACTTAATATGCGAAAAGTTAAAAACCACATAATGACAGAACATGTATATAAATTTTATAGTTATAATTCTTGGAGCAGGAATTCTGTGCAATTAAGGCGAATGGAAAATGATTCAGTAGCCTGGAATCCTATGCTTGTGTCATAATTCTGCCACAATTAAGCTTATTTGGAGTTGATTGCTTTCTTGGTATACCATGTATTTTGCAGAGCAGTAGTTTGGCATCTAGACAACATCTGGAGACAAAAGATCTCTCCGGGGCATTTAATGGCTGTTCTCATCTAAATAGAAAGCATCCAGTTGAAAATGTGTTTTTAGTGTGTGGATAAAATGACCCAAAAGAGACTTGGTTATTTCAGGCGCATTCCATGTTAAATATAAGTCATTTGGCATCTGCAGATTTCCTTTAAGGAAGTAGTTTTCGGATAGGAAGTAACAGTAGACAATGTGTTCCAGCAACTAAAGTTTTTAACTGTCTCCATGCATCAGGATAGATTCAACACAGCTTGCTTTGATATGGGTAAATATACTTCCCTCTCCCCCCAGCCCAATTGTCCCAGCCTTCCTCTGCTACAAGGTATTCCCTGATTTAACAAAGGTCCTCGCTACCATCACTAGACTCCGAGTCAGTATCCAATTTTGGAAGCAGCTGCTCCCATTCAAACGTATTGGGTTCTTTGGACTGCCAAGAGATGCTAAATTTGGCAGCAAGTGTCCTACAGATCATAGATGAACAGTCTGTTTCAGGAACAAAAAAGAAACATTTGCATTTATATGGTGCCTTTCACAATCTCAGGACATCACAAAGTGCTTTCCAATCAAAGAAGTACTTTTGAAGTGTAGTTGCTGTTGTAATATAGGTAACGCGGCAGCGAATTTGAGCACAGCAAGCTCCCACAAACAGCTGTTCGCTGAGAGGGCAAACGAGGCCTCAGATTAACATCTCATCCTCAAGACTGCACGTCCAACACTGCAGCACTCCCTCAGTACTACACTGAAGTGCCATCCTAGATTATGTGCTTAAGTCTCTGGAGAGGGACTTGAATCCACAACCATCAACGGCGTAGACAATCCACACCTCTTACTTGCTATTTAAGATAGGGCGTTTTTTTCTCTCAATAGTAATTTTTTTCTTTATGAAGAAATACATGCAGACTCATGGCCTTCTAAAGTGTTTGATTCTTTCAACTGTTAGATTAAGTACATGCCCTGTGAACTTTGAACCTCACTGTAGTCCCACACAGATCTGGGAGGAAGGTAGACAAAGATTGGAAGAAGCAGATAAAATTCTTGCTTGATAGTAGGAGGTCAGAAAAGGCTGGGCACAGATTCGAATTGGGATGAAGAGACTGGCAGATATGAGACATAGTGACAAATGGCAAAACAGAATGAATGATTGGGAAGGGGATACGTCACCAATCATGTTCAATTCAAATCCTTGTTGATCTGTGACAAGTGTTAACGGCTTTATCAATGGATAACATAACTGTATGATGAGAAGGGAAATCATGAAATTTATAAGAAGCAAGATTTTAAATTAAACTAAACTGAGCATGTAAGAAAATTACATGCTTATAAATTCAATGAAACATGTTTTTGAGATATCCTACATTATGCTCCAATAGAGGAAAGATTACTTTAACAGTCCATCCATTAAAGGAAAGCTTGTAGAACTGGTAAGTGAGATGGGATTAGTGAGAGTGGAAAATGTTGAAATCAAGTTGCCCATCCTGCTGCACACTGCCACTGTAATCTCCTACAACCCTCTGAGATCTCTGCGTTCCTCCAATTCTGGCCTCTTGCGCATCCCAGATTTCAGTCGCTCCACCATTGGTGGCCGTGCATTCAGCTGCCCAGGCCCTAAGCTCTGGAATTTCCTCCCTAAACCTCTCCACCTTGTTACCTTTCTCTCCTTCTTTAAGACACTCTTTAAAACCTACTCTTTGACCAAGCATTAGTCAGCTATCCCAATATCTCCTTATGTGGCTTGGTGTCAAATTTTGTTTGATAATCGTTCCTGTGAAGCACTTCAGGACATTTGACTAAATTAAAGGCGCTATCTAATGCTTGTTGTTGTTGTTGTTGTTGAAGCCCCACTTCAGAGACTTGAGCACATAATCTTGGCTGACACTCTAGTGCAGTACTAAGGGAGTGCTGCACTGTTGGAGATGCCGTCCTTCGGATGAGATGTTAAACCGAGCTCCATCTGCCTTCTCAGCTGGACGTTAAAGATCCCACAGCACTATTTCAAGAAGTGCAGGGGAGTTCTCCCCGGTGTCCTGGCCAATATTTATCCCTCAGCCAACATCACTAAAAATATAGATTATCTGGTCATTGTCTCATTGCTGTTTGTGGGAACTTGCTGTGAGGAGCTTGGCTGCCGAGTTTCTTACATTACAACAGTGACTACACTTCATAAGTACTTCATTGGCTGTAAAGTGCTTTGGACATCCTGAGGTTGATAAATGCAAATTATTTTGTTCTTTCTGTAATACAGCATGCATTTTGTTTAAAAATCAACAATTCCTTTATTGGAATTATTACTTTGGAAAGAAGGACAACTGTTTGTTCAATGTCATTGCCCAGTGCATTTCTAGCTTCCACAAACTGTTGCGTTAATTTTCAGCTAACATGAAACCTTTGCATTTTGGAAGCAGTCCCAAGCCAAGGACAAAATAAAATTCTGAAAACTGTACACAGGAGGAAAGGTGCATCTGCTTTGCAAGAGAACACATTCAAATTCACAGCAGAACAGTTGCAAATTATTTTACCTCAAATCCTAGAATCTCCACCAGTCCCTATCTGAAGATAAGTCACAGAAACTGCATATGAGGCATTTATAACAATAATGTAAGTTGCAAATGTCCTTGCAGAGCCATAAATCTTTTGAAAATAGGCCTGAAAATTCCAAGTAAAGCTTACTGGCCTGAAAGGTGAAAGCCAGAACAGATTAAGGAAGGCCACAACTTTTTTAAATTTAATTTTTATTAAAGTTTTCATGCAGCTTGCAAGGAATACAGAACAGCTTCCCCATCTCATACTGGACATGTCCGTACAGGCAATCATATGTTACAGTGGGCAATACGTTAATCAACGTCTTATATTCTACGGGTGTAAGAATATAAGAACAAGTGCTCAAGGTTAAATTTAGAATTATCAATGGCTATTCAGAGCTTATTGGTGTATACAAATGAATTAGCAGATCCTGGAAAATGCTAATGCTGAGGCAAATATCAATCAGAGTGTGTTGTAAGAACATTGGAATTTTTATTAACATCTAAGAGGGCTGCATGGCCCTTATTTATAGATTGACCCCATCCTTTCACCATATTCCAAAATCACATCACACTATAGAAATTGCCTGTACGTTATTACAAAATTCTAGTACATTTCTCACTCTGACATCATAGTAAACAATTTGCCTCAATCAATCAGTTTTTGCAATACCTTGCAAAATTTTGGAGAGTTCAATTATATCACTTGAAGATTCCACTTTTCTGAAGAAAACTGACTCAACTCCATTAACTTTTCTTCATAACTTAAACTCCTGGTGCCCAGATTGATCTCAATTGCTCTCTATCCTTTCAAGGGGACCAGAATTCCACACCATACTTCAGGTGGAGTCTGACCAATAAAAAAAAACTTGCATTTATATAGCGCCTTTCATGACCTTAGAATGTCCCAAAGCGCTTTACAGCCAATGAGGTACCTTTGAAGTGTAGTCACTGTTTCATGTAGGAAACACGGCAGCCAATTTGCACTCTGCAAAGTCCCACAAACAGCAATGAGATAATGACCAGATTGTCTGTTTTGACGATGTTGGTTGGGATAAATGTTGGCCAGGACTCACCTGCTCTTCTTCGAATAGTGTCATGGGACCTTTTAGTCCAACTGAGAGGGTAGCCGGGGCAACGGTTTAATATCTCATCCGAAAGATGGCAGCTCTCTCAGTACTGCACTGAAGTGTCAGCCTAGATTATGTGCATAAGTCTCTGGAGTGGAGCTTGAACCACAACCTTCTGACACAGATGCGTGAGTTCTATCACTGAGCCAAAACTGACATCTTGTAGGATTGGATTAGATAGGATTAGGTAAAAATAAAATTAGAATTTAAATTGTAATAGAACAGAGAAAGAATAGGGAACAAGAAGGCCCAAGTAAAGTGTTCAAGTTTTTTAATTTTCATTTAAAATTGTGTTTAATATTGATTTGAGTCATTCAACATTGATACTGCAGCCATAAAGCAATTCTTGATATGTCAGTACTGTCATATTAGCATTCTTTTAGCATCAATTTTGTTAATTGTAAGATTTCTATCAATTAGTGTTAATTGTATTCAGGTGGTGGGTATCAATTGGTGACTCTCTGGTATCCTTTTTATAGAGGAGCTTAGCCAGGGTATGGTGTGTGTGTAAGGGAAATCTCTTTGAATAAAGGTTGGAAGCAACTAAATACCAGGCTCCAGTATTCTATCTTTCACCACATGGCTATCCAATTTTAACAAGTGTGAGCTGAAAACAAATAAACTTGGTCAGCCCCCCCAGGAGGTAAGAGTTCCCTTCAAAGAAAAAGGGTGGCACTGCCAAATCTAGAGCCCCCTGGTTGTCTGGAAGTATATGGGGCAAGATAAAGCAGAAAAAGAAAGCTTATGACTGTCACAGAAAACTAAATACTACAGAAAGCCTAGAGGAGTATAGAAAGTACAGGGATGATGTAAAAAAGGAAATGGGAGTGAAGAGAGGGCATGAAAAAATATTAACTAGTAAGATTAAAGAAAACCCAAAGATGTTTTATCAGTACATTAAGAGCAAGAGGATAGCTAAGGAAAAGGTGGAACCCATCAGGGATGATAAGGGTAACTTGTAGGTAGAAGCAGAGGATGTGGGTAGGGTTTTAAATGAATATTTTGTCTCCGTATTCACAAAGGAAAGGGATGATCCGAACATAGTAGTTAAAGAGGAGAGGTGTGAAATATTGGATAAGGTAGACATAACGAGAGAGGAAGTACTAGAGGGACTGAAATCCTTAAAAGTTGATAAGTCACCAGGGCCGGATGGATTGTTTCCTAGGCTATTGAAGGAAGCCAGGGAGGAAATAACGGATGCTCTGAGGATCATTTTCCAATCCTCACTAGATGCAGGGGAGTTACCGGAGGACTGGAAGACTGCAAACGTAGTACCATTGTTTAAAAGGGGTACGAGGGAAAGGCCGAACAATTATAGGCCGGTCAGTCTTACCCCAGTGGTGGGCAAATTATTAGAATCAATACTGAGAGATAGGATAAACTGTCACTTGGAAAGGCATGGTTTAATCAGGGATAGTCAGCATAGATTTGTTCAGGGAAGGTCATGCCTTACAAATCTGATTGAATTATTTGAGGAAGTGACTAGGAGGATTGATGAGGGTAGCGCAGTGGATGTTGTCTACATGGATTTTAGTAAGGCATTTGACAAGGTCCCACATGGCAGACTGATCAGAAAGGTAAAAGCCCATGGGATACAGGGAAATGTGGCGAATTGGATCCAAAATTGGCTCAGTAACAGGAAACAAATGATAAAAGTCGATGGACGTCTTTGCGAATGGAAATCCGTTTCCAGTGGTGTGCCACAGGGCTCAGTGTTGGGTCCCTTGCTGTTTGTGGTATATATTAATGATTTGGACTTGAATGTAGGGGGCATGATTGGCAAATTTGCAGACGACACAAAAATTGGCCGTGTAGTTGATAGTGAAGAGGATAGCTGTAGACTCCAAGAAGATATCAATGGGTGGGTGGGTGGAGTGGGCGGAAAAGTGGCAAATGGAGTTCAACCCGGAGAAGTGTGAGGTAATGCACTTAGGGAGGGCAAACAGTAAAAGGGAATACGCAGTAAACGGGAATATATTGAGAGGGGTAGAGGAAGTGAGAGACCTTGGAGTGCATTTGCACAGGTCCCTGAAGGTGACAGTACAGGTAGATAAGGTTGTGAAGAAGGCATACGGAATACTCTCCATTATTAGCCGAGGTATAGAATACAAAAGCAGGGATGAAATGGTGGAACTGTATAAAATGCTGGTAAGGCCACAGCTGGAGTATTGTGCGCAGTTCTGGTCACCACATTACAGGAAGGACATAATTGCTCTGGAGAGAGTGCGGAGAAGATTTACAAGAATGTTGCCAGGGCTTGAAAATTGCAGCTCCGAGGAGAGATTGGATAGACTGGGGTTGTTTTCCTTGGAGCAGAGGCGAAGGGGAGACTTGGTTGAGGTGCACAAAATTATGAGGAGCCTAGATAGAGTAGATGGGAAGTATCTGTTTCCCCTAGTGGAGAGTTCAAGAACTAGAGGACATAGATTTAAGCTGACTGGCGGAAGGATTAGAGGGGACACGAGGAAAAACTTTTTTACCCAGAGGGTGGTGGATGTTTGGAATTCGCTGCCCGAATTGGTGGTAGAGGCAGGGACCCTCAACTCTTTTAAAAGGTACCTAGACCTGCACCGAAAGTGCTGTAAGCTGCAGGGCTATGCACCGGGTGCTGGAAGGTGGGATTAGAATGGGCACCTGGTTGTTCTTCGAGCCGGCGCAGACACGATGGGTCAAATGGCCCCCTTCTGTGCTGCATCTTTTCAATGGTTCTATAGCTGAATTTTCCTGCATTTTGTGCCCAGAGAGCACTTATTCCCTTGGCACAAAGCACAGGAAGAAGGGTTGGAGACTCACACTTCGATTGCCAGTAGCGCACCAGATGAAGCAAAACTTAGGCCCTGTACCCAGCCCTTTTCTGATCAGAGGATTGGTGACAAGCAGGCAACAGAGACATGGGACCTAGGGTTACTCCTTTCCTTGCTGTGGGTCAGAGATTGGTGCCAGACACCCCATGGCTACTCTTTTTAGAGACAGCCAAAAAGCCCTGCCCCCAGCAGCACTCCTGCTGTTGCAGATTTCTCAGGCCTGCAGCAGCGTTGACATCTGTTTCCAGATGTTGGGCCCTGCCGGAGGGCGGGGGAGGGGCGGGGGGCGGGGGGCGGGTGGGTGGTAGAGGGTGAGCCATATAAATGACAGGTAGGTTTAGGTCATTGTAAGTAGAGAGCACTTCGGGTGAGTTCTGCCTGCCTGGCACCCGGGCATAAGAACACAAGAAAATCATCCCTAAGAATTTCATAGGAACATGGGAATTGCTAGATGAAGAAAGACTAAGGTCCATCTAGTTCACCTTCTGCCATCCTGCTAGTCGCATGATACAATGATAATGGAGTTGTTGACTAACTATAACAATCAATCTCTATCAATTAGTCTACAACAGACCCAGACATGATGCAAGGAAAACCCCTTTGGGGGAGAGCTTTGGGAACCATTGGTCCAAAGTCATCTGTTCCTCCCAAGCCTGCTACACTGACCACATCATGTCTCAAATTACTCATATATTGTATCCCAAAGTACAGTTTATCATAGATTTTAGCAAACAACAGGATAAATATTTATTTCTAAATAATATACTTCTAGGTGTCAGCCTTGCCTCAGTGGTAGCACTCTCGCCTCTGAGTCACATGATACAACATTAATGGAGTTGCTGACCAATTATGGCAATCAATCTCTATCAATTAGTCTATGACAGACCCAGACATGACATGAGGAAAACCCGATGGTTGGAAAACTTTGGGAACCATAGATCCAAACTGAGCTTGCTGGAAGCCTCAGGGCTAAAAGGAACCCTTATGTGCTAAAACCAAGCTAAATACATACTTCTCAACATTGTCATTAAATTCTGAATCATGCACATTTTTGTTGCATTTTAAATAATTTCTTCATGTATTTTTAATTGATGTCTATGCTCCGCATCACACCTGACCTCTAATCCAGAACAAAAGACTGGTTGAGTGAAACCATACTTTTACTGTATGTTTTACTGCCAACCAAAAGCTTTCTTTACCCCAACGTGCAATAAAAAACGAAGTGCTAAACTTCAGGATTGCCAAGTTGGAGAGGACAATAAATGGTTCCCACATGCCAAGTAAATGATGGAGGCTGCAGGGTAAGTCATTTATGAGCGCATAGGATTCATTTTCAGTAAGTGAGCTCCGCAACTCCGACATATACAGACATCGTATATCATTGCTTATTTTGTTTTCGGGGAAAGAAAGGATCTGAATTTCTTTTCAATATTTTTGTGAGCTGGTTTTTGTAAAGTTTCCCAGTGAAATAAGTGTTGCTTGTTTTTGTACATGACAAATTACAGTGGTTGGGGGTGTACTGTTTTTAGTCAGCCCCAGGTATCGGCCAAAATTTAAATGTTAATATTCTGAAAAGTACAGTGACAAAATATTAAAAAGTTGCTTTGTCAGTTTTATATAGTGTTTTACTTGTCCTTGTAACTTTACAGTACTCTCACAAAGCGGAGAGTGCCTTTATTTTTGATTGGTTGATAAGTTCTTTTGTATTTTGGTTGATCCCTATTGTATCATAGAACACCATTGCCAGACCTAAGGGTCTATGTTAATCAGATAACTTACACAATGGCTAAGACTTATTTCATACAATATATCGCATAATAAGCACTCTTTATTTTCTAGGAAGAAGTTGATTTAAGAACTTTTAGTATATCACTGGAGGAATCACCTGTTAGGACAGTTGCAGCTTTCTCATTGGTGGATAAATCATAAACCCACCAATGAGGAAGCAACACAAGGAGTAGATCTTCCTTAAACAGCCGGTCCTGCTAAAATCGGACACATTTTGTACACAATGGCCCCAAAAGACAATTCAATACATATGTGTCAACAGGGTTTGTTCTTAAATTTACACAGAGGCATTGCAACTTTCTTCCCCAAGCCTCCCCCAGCATCCTGTCTATTAAAAAGGAGGAGTTGATGGGCAAAAATAGAAATGGAGCAGTCAGCAGTGCTGCGTGATTGGACAGCGCCCCATGTTCTACATGACTGGACAGCGCCCCATGTTCTACATGACTGGACAGCGCCGCATGTTCTACATGACTGGACAGCGCCCCATGTTCTACATGACTGGACATCGCCCCATGTCCTACATGACTGGACAGCGCCCCATGTCCTTTTTTTATTCGTTCATGGGGTGTGGGCGTCGCTGGCGAGGCCGGCATTTATTGCCCATCCCTAATTGTCCTGGAGAAGGTGGTGGTGAGCCGCCTTCTTGAACAGCTGCAGTCCGTGTGGTGAATGTTCTCCCACAGTGCTGTTAGGAAGGGAGTTCCAGGATTTTGACCCAGCGATGATGAAGGAACGGCGATATATTTCCAAGTCTGGACGGTGTGTGACTTGGAGGGGAACGTGCAGGTGGTGTTGTTCCCATGTACCTGCTGCTCTTGTCCTTCTAGGTAGTAGAGGTCGCGGGTTTGGGAGGTGCTGTCGAAGAAGCCTTGGCGAGTTGCTGCAGTGCATCCTGTGGATGGTACACACTGCAGCCACTGTGCGCTGGTGGTGAAGGGAGTGAATGTTTAGGGTGGTGGATGGGGTGCCAATCAAGCGGGCTGCTTTGTCCTGGATGGTGTCGAGCTTCTTGAGTGTTGTTGGAGCTGCACTCATCCAGGCAAGTGGAGAGTATTCCATCACACTCCTGACTTGTGCCTTGTAGATGGTGGAAAGGCTTTGGGGAGTCAGGAGGTGAGTCACTCGCCGCAGAATAGCCAGCCTCTGACCTGCTCTCATAGCCACAGTATTTATATGGCTGGTCCAGTTAAGTTTCTGGTCAATGGTGACCCCCAGGATGTTGATTATGGGGGATTCGGCGATGGTAATGCCATTGAATGTCAAGGGGAGGTGGTTAGACACTGTTTTGTTGGAGATGGTCATTGCCTGGCACTTGTCTGGTGCAAATGTTACATGCCACTTATCAGCCCAAGCCTGGATGTTATCCAGGTCTTGCTGCATGCTGGCTCGGATTGCTTCATTATCTGAGGGGTTGGAAATGGAACTGAAAACTGTGCAATCATCAGCGAACATCCCCATTTCTGACCTTATGATGGAGGGAAGGTCATTGATGAAACAGCTGAAGATGGTTGGGCCTAGGACACTGCCTTGAGGAACTCCTGCAGCAATATCCTGGGGCTGAGATGATTGGCCTCCAACAACCACGACCATCTTCCTTTGTGCTAGGTAGGACTCCAGCCACTGGAGATTTTTCCCCCTGATTCCCATTGATTTCAGTTTTACGAGGGCTCCTTGGTGCCACACTCGGTCAAATGCTGCCTTGATGTCAAGGGCAGTCACTCTCACCTCACTTCTGGAATTCAGCTCTTTTGTCCATGTTTGGACCAAGGCTGTAATGAGGTCTGGAGCCATGATTGGACAGCGCCCCATGTCCTCCATGATTGGACAGCGCCCCATGTCCTCCATGATTGGACAGCGCCCCATGTCCTCCATGATTGGACAGCGCCCCATGTCCTCCATGATTGGACAGCGCCCCATGTCCTCCATGATTGGACAGCGCCCCATGTCCTCCATGATTGGACAGCGCCCCATGTCCTCCATGATTGGACAGCGCCCCATGTCCTCCATGATTGGACAGCGCCCCATGTCCTCCATGATTGGACAGCGCCCCATGTCCTCCATGATTGGACAGCGCCCCATGTCCTCCATGATTGGACAGCGCCCCATGTCCTCCATGATTGGACAGCGCCCCATGTCCTCCATGATTGGACAGCGCCCCATGTCCTCCATGATTGGACAGCGCCCCATGTCCTCCATGATTGGACAGCGCCCCCCATGTCCTCCATGATTGGACAGCGCCCCCCATGTCCTCCATGATTGGACAGCGCCCCCCATGTCCTCCATGATTGGACAGCGCCCCCCATGTCCTCCATGATTGGACAGCGCCCCCCATGTCCTCCATGATTGGACAGCGCCCCCCATGTCCTCCATGATTGGACAGCGCCCCATGTCCTCCATGATTGGACAGCGCCCCCCATGTCCTCCATGATTGGACAGCGCCCCATGTCCTCCATGATTGGACAGCGCCCCCCATGTCCTCCATGATTGGACAGCGCCCCCCATGTCCTCCATGATTGGACAGCGCCCCATGTCCTCCATGATTGGACAGCGCCCCCCATGTCCTCCATGATTGGACAGCGCCCCATGTCCTCCATGATTGGACAGCGCCCCCCATGTCCTCCATGATTGGACAGCGCCCCATGTCCTCCATGATTGGACAGCGCCCCATGTCCTCCATGATTGGACAGCGCCCCATGTCCTCCATGATTGGACAGCGCCCCATGTCCTCCATGATTGGACAGCGCCCCATGTCCTCCATGATTGGACAGCGCCCCATGTCCTCCATGATTGGACAGCGCCCCATGTCCTCCATGATTGGACAGCGCCCCATGTCCTCCATGATTGGACAGCGCCCCATGTCCTCCATGATTGGACAGCGCCCCATGTCCTCCATGATTGGACAGCGCCCCATGTCCTCCATGATTGGACAGCGCCCCATGTCCTCCATGATTGGACAGCGCCCCATGTCCTCCATGATTGGACAGCGCCCCATGTCCTCCATGATTGGACAGCGCCCCATGTCCTGTACATTATTTTGTCAGCCATTGCATCACTGCTTATATTCCACAACAGTTATTAAAACTCAGAAATAGAAAATGCACAAGTAAATAGCTCAAGCTATAAAAAGTATCTCAATGCTGATAATCATAGAATCATAGAAAGGTTGCAGCATGGGAGGAGGCCATTCGGCCCATCGAGTCCACGCCGGCTCTTCGCAAGAGCAATCCAGCTAGTCCCATTCCCCCGCCCTATCCCCGTAACCCTGCAATTTTTTTCCTTTCAAGTACTTATCCAATCTAAAATAAATACAGAAAATGTATAACAGGTCAGTCAATATCTGAAAGAGAAAGATAGGTTAACATGTTAGATGGGGCTCTTTGTCAAAACTCTCACTAAGTGACCTGCAGGGCATTTTCTGTTTTTAATAAAGGGAAGCTTGGCTATACCAAGTTGAAGTGTTTTCTGCAATATAGTAATGAAAATATTATATCCATCAAATAGCAGATGTACAGAGCTGTCTATGAAATCATTAGGGAAATTGCAATACAGATGGTGCCTCTGTAGGAAGGTTACTTCCATTAACCATTTCACTGGCCATGTCTCATCATGCAGAAGGTCCCAGTATGGCACTAAATTCTAGCTCTAATGAAGTTATCTCTGAATGTTGCTTTTGCTCTTAATTATTAATCAATTTTTTTCAGTGGAATTGCAATTGAATTGTATTTGCTTCTTTCACAACGTAGAGCACAATTGTAACATATTAAACAAAAACTGAACTCATTGAGCAAATGGGGAAAGCTGTTAATCTGATCCAAACTAAAATTTATTTACACATAAATGGAATAAAGGCTGCGCCAATGAAAGGGTTAAATCATAATCTGGTTTCAGGTACAGTAAAAGAAAATTAACCCTTCCAGACAAGACTGTTCATTCTTCCAATACAAGCCTTAATTATATAGCCTAAGTATCATTTGTTTCAGGTACTGAAGGACCCACTTATATGGTTATTGAGGGTAGGCAAGAATAGACTAATAAATACAATGCGAGGTACCATTACCTGTGTCTGGGACAAAACCTGCAGTTTGTATCAATCACAATGCAAACAAAAACAAAATCAAAATTAGCGCTGTAGAGATTGGTGCATTACTGATTTATACAATTCATGTTTCGTGTCTACTATAAATATTTGTGTATCTATAGATCTGATGTAATTTAAAGTGCATATGGGAAAGGGTTGGATGTAACTGAGAGAAATAATACATTTTCTAGTGCTTGACCAAAGGAAGTCATTGCTTTTTCAAATTATTTCCAAAACAAACGAAAAAAGGCTTGTACTCCCTATCTATGGTACGGAATTAATTTTTGATCTCCCAGCCCCATCACTAGGGGAAATCTATGTGATAGCCAGAGTGTGAACAGATTTTCATTTTTGATTCATCATCGAGAGGTATTATGCTCTCTTGCACAAGTGAGAAATCGATGTTGTCCAGAAAAGCTCTCCTCTTTGGGAGGCTGAAAGCAAACACCACCATAAATAATACATGTTTGCAGCAGGTAGCTCTCTTCCTGACAGGTTTCTGATTTGCAGCAGTTTCATACTTCGTCAGAAAGATTTTTTATTTTTACTTCCCTTAAAATATGTTCTAACCTCAAATAAAAAAAAGAGAGGGTTGACTGGTGCTGGTTTAAGTTTTTATGTTTAAAGGTTACATCACTGTAAACGGTCACTTTCACTGACTCTCGGCCTACAGAACATGCTGTTTTTAGTGTGGCTGTAGAATGACAACCACAGAATGAACCATTATCGATAGACCTGGACCAGTGCATGAATACAGATTGTCTGCTGCACTGAAGTTCTTAACACTGCTTGTCCACTGATCATGTTACTTCAGTAAATGTATTTTGGTGACATGGTGAAAGTGCTGAAGACACTCCACTGCAGTTTGTGCACCTGCCATGTTGATTGCAACAGGCATCAGCAATTTATTAATCATAATTTTTAAACTATTAATGTCATTTTAGTTGGATGTAGTCACATCTGCTGACTGTCAAGAGATATAACTGAGAGAAATAAAACATTTTCGAGTGTTTGGCCAAAGGAAGTCATTGCTTTTTCAAATTATTTCCAAAACAAATGCCAAAAAGGCTTGTACTCCCTATCTATGGTACGGAATTAATTTTTGATCTCCCAGCCCCATCACTAGGGGAAATCTATGTGATAGCCAGAGTGTGAACAGATTTTCATTTTTGATTCATCATCGAGAGGTATTATGTTCTCTTGCACAAGTGAGAAATCAATGTTGTCCAGAAAAACTCTCCTCTTTGGGAGGCCAAAAGCAAACACCACCATAAGTTTGTGGAAGAGAACTGTAAGACTACAAATATGGAAAATACTGTAAAAACACTGTAAAACTGCAAGACATGAAACAGGCTGCAAGATATGAAACAATTAACCCCAATTGCCAGTCAAAGGGACTCCAGCCCATGATCAGTTTCGGAGACTCATTTACATCAAACAACAAGGCTCTGGCAAAGACACATTAACATCGAGACAATGTATAATCAAACTGAGTCTCTGTCTCGGACAAGAACGGAAGACCTTTCACACCTAAACAATGCTGTGAGCCAAGGGCCTATCACAGTGAGGAATACAGCATTGTCCTGATGCCGTGCAGGTAGCGGGGAGGAGATAAGGAGCTGCCTCTCGACCTCACAGCTCTGCACAACTAAGGAGTTTTGAATCATCGAGATGCCCAGATGAAGAAGTGTGAATGTCAAGCAATACAACAGATTGATAGCTGGAACTACGGATGAGGCCCAGGTGGGGGTTTTCATGACTGGAACACTATACGAAGGTACAACAGCAGCACGTGGAGGCTGCAGTCTGGTGAAGACGTACAGAGACCAGTCACCTCCAGATCCAGGCCTACAATCAACATCGGTAACAACCAGCCACGTGGGTGATTGTAAGTTCCAGGCAAACCACTAAGGGGTTTGCACTGCGGAGGCTGCAGTCAAGGGAAGAAGGACGGAATCCGGTCATTTCCAGGTCCAGGCCTACAATCAATATCAGTAACGACTAGCCACATGGGTGATTGTAAGTTTCAGTCAAATCATAGAAGGGTTTGTACTGGGGTTTTGTTGGTCCAATAAACTAACAAGTTTGGGTTGAGCCAAAGCCTGTTTGTCGCATGCAATTTTGTTCTTGTAATTCCGAGGTCCAAGAACCGGTATAAGGCGGAAGGGAACGAAACACCTTACAGAACAACAACTGTTTGCATTTATATAGTGCCTTTAACATGGTAAAATGTCCCAAGGCGCTTGACAGGAGCGTAATCAGACAAAAAAAATTGACCCCGAGCCAAAGGAGGAGACATTCAGAGGGGTGACCAAAAGGTTGGTCAAAGAATTACATAATTACATAGAATTACATAGAATGTACAGCGCAGAAAGAGACCATTCGGCCCAACTGCTCCACATGAGCCTCCTCCCACCGCACTTCATCTAACCCTATCAACATATCCTTCTATTCCTTTCTCCCACATGTGTTTATCTAGCTTCCCCTTAATTGCATCTATGTTATTCACCTCAACTACTCCTTGTATCATAGTAGGTATAGCACCAGAGGAGGCCATTTGGCCCACTGTGCCTGTGCCGGCTCTTGAAAGAGCTATCCTTTCGTCCCATTCTCCTGTTCTTTCCCCAAAGCACTGTAATTTTTTTCCCTTCAAGTATTTACCCAATTCCCTTTTGAAAGTTACTATTGAATCTGCTTCCGCCACCCTTTCAGGCAGTGCATTCCAGATCATTACAACTCACTGTGCAAAAAAATGTTGCCTCTTGTTGCCCCTGGCTCTTTTGCCAATCACTTTAAGTCTGTGTCCTCTGGTTACTGACCCTTTGCCACTGGAAACAGTTTCTGCTTATTTACTCTGTCAAAACCGTTCATGATTTTCAACACCTCTATCAAATCTCCGCTTAACCTTTTCTTTTCAAAGGAGAACAACCCCAGCTTCTCCAGTCTCTCCATATGACTGAAGTCCCTCATCCCTGGCATTCTAGTAAATCTTTTCTGCACCCTTTCTAAGGCCTTGACATCCTTCCTAAAGTGTCGTGTTCAGAATTGAACACAATACTCCAGCGGAGGCCTAACCAGTGTTTTAGAAAGGTCCAGCATAACTTCCTTGCTTTTGTACTCTATGCCTCTATTAATAAAGCCCAGGATCCCATATGCTTTTTTAACATCCTTCTCAACATGTCCTCCCACCTTCAAAGATTTATGAGTTCCACATTCTAACCACTCTCTGGATAAAGAAGTTTCTCCTGAATTCCCTATTGGATTTATTAGTGACTATCTTATATTTATGGCCCCTACATTTGATCTCCTCCACAAGTGGAAACATCTTCTATATGTCTACCCTATCAAACCCTTTCATAATTTTTAAGATCTCTATCTCTAAGTTCACCCCTCAACCTTCTCTTTTCTAGATAAAAGAGCCCCAGCCTGTTTAATCTTTCCTGATAGGGAAAACCTCTCAGTTCTGGGATCATCCTCGTAATTTTTTTTTGTACCTTTTCCAGTGCCTCTATATCCTTTTTATAATATGGAGACCAGGGGCTTCATTTTAGCACCCGCCATCAGGTGCGTTCCTGGCAGGGGGGGCTCCGAAAATCGTGGAATCCCGGAGTGGGTCAAGAGCCTGGCTCCAACCCGCCCACTTCCAGGTTCCCCACAGACGCGCCGACGTGCGCGCGCAGCCCCCGCATGTGGGACTCCCGCAGGCAATTAAAGCCAGCAGGGTGCCACTTGACAATATTTATCTAGCTATTTCAGGTCATTAACAGACCTGATTAAGTGAATATGTGAGGAGGGGTGGGATTTTAGAGACAACTGGGACTGTTTCCCACACTGGAGGAAACACTCCCAGTTGAAATGGACGTGTTGCAGCTGTCAGCCTGTGGCAGCTGCAAAGGTCCATTTGACAGGTGGGGGGGGCAGGGGGGAGACCGTCACTCATTGCAGGAGGCCACTCTGTCACTTGGGACAAAGTTTGGCCTCCACCACCCTCCTCCTGACAAGAAAATTCACCAACTTGCACACTTACCCCGGGGTCCAGAGACATGTACCTACCTTGCGGACCCCCTCAGATGTACATCTTCCGGATGGGGGCCGCCGTAGCTGCAGTCATGACCTCCTCGGAGGGCGAACAGGGTCACCACCCTCGCCGGCCACGCCGTCCACCTCTGACACGTGGAGCTCCACAACACAGTGCTGTGACACATCCACCTGCACAGCAGGAGGGAGGGCAACCGCAGAGAGAGATGCTTCGCAGAGGGCACTACCCTCGCCACAGGGTCCACAGACCGAGGCTCAGCTTCCTGGACCTCTCTGAGCAGCAGTGCACACGGAGGCTCAGAGTCACTCGACATGTAGTCGTGGACATCTGCAGCCTCCTTCATGCCAAGCTGCTCCCGGTTGGCCCGAGCACCATCTTCTTACCTGTCGCTGTCAAAGTCAGCACCCTCAACAACTTCTCCTCCGCATCCTTCCAGGGTGCCACCGGGGACATCGCCGACGTCTCTCAGCCGTCTGCACAAAAGAGCCCTGAAAATACACCTACACCCACTCTGCAGTGACACAATGGGTGTCATCAGTTGTGGGTCTTCATTGTGATCCTCAGGAAAGGGCATTATTGCACAAACCAGACAAGATTCGCAAAGACGTGGCAGTAGTGGTGCCAATATAATATGTAATGTGAGTTGGTCAGAAATTAAATAAGGAAAAACCATGACAAACCCTCAAACATCCTTGTGCATCCCCTTCATGCTCAAGACACGTTTGCCTTATGCTTCCTACTGCACATATGTGATGCATGTCCTGTGGCTGCAGCACAGGTAGTGGCAGGTTGAGTGAGGCTGACTGTGAAAGAGATGCATGAGAGGGTGAGTATGAGATAGAGCCATGAGATTGTATGAGGATTGGGTTGAGTGGTAGTGGCGGGATGAGTACTGGCGAGGTGAGTAAGTGCAGGTAAGATGAGGATGAGATTTGAGTGGGTATGAGGGGTGATGTGACAGAGTAGTGTTAGCAGTGCAGAAGGAGATGTGGGGTGGGGGCGGTAATGTGGCAGACGGAGTGTAGGGGAATGAGTAAGTGTACTCACTTTGGCTGACCTACTTAGGTCATTGCAGCGCCTCCTGCACTGTATGCAGGTGGGCGATATGTTGGTGGTGCAGGTGACCTCCTCTGCCACCTCGAGCCAGGCCTTCCTGGTGGCAGAGGCGGGCCGCTTCCTCCCGCCAGCCGGGGGGAAGATCTCTGTCCTCCCCCTCCTCCTCACCCCATCTAATGATACCTGGAGTGAGGCATCATTAAACTGGGAGCAGCCTTCCCCCTGGGCTGCTCCATGCTGTAATTTTTCCTATTTGTTGCAGCATCTGTCAGTGGAGGACTGCCCCTTTAAGTAGAGCTCCTCCAGCTGACAGATCTTACTGCGCATGCGCAGTCCGCCCGACGCGCAGATCAGCAGCGGGGAACCCAGAACAACAGGTAAGTGGATCCAATTAGGCTGCGATCGCGCGGGGGGGCAGACTGATTTCACCGGGCGCGTTACCCACGCGCCCAATAGCCCCCCCGCCATGAACCCGCAGCCCTGGTAACATCGAGCCCCAGAACTATGCACAGTAATCCAAGTGTGGTCTAACGAAAATTCTATACAAGTTTAACATAACCTCTCTACTTTTCAATTCTATCCCTCTAGAAATGAACCCCAATGCTTTGTTCGCTTTTTTTATGGCCTTATTTACCTATGCTGCTATTTTTGATGATTTGTGTATCTGTACCCCCAGATCCCTCTGTTCTTCTACCCCATTTAGACTCTTATTTTCCAAGGAGGTGGCCTCCTTATTCTTCCTTCCAAAATGCACCACCTCACACTTATCTATATTGAAATTCATTTGCCAATTACACATTAAAAACGGTAGGTTTTAAGGAGTGTCTTAAAGGAGGGGAGAGAGAGGTGGAGAGGTTTATGGAGGGAATTCCAGAGCTTAGGGCCTAGACAGCCGAAGGCACAGCCACCAATGGTGCGGCAAAGGAAGCCAGCAATGCACAAGAGGCCAGTTTTGACAGAGACTAGAGACATCTTATACCTTGAGAACTGGGATGTTAACATTTTTTTTCTTTGATGTCTACATTAATGGCACTGACCCTTCTGAAATATAGGATGCAGTGGTGCTGCAATCAGTTACAATGCATCATTCTTACTTGGCTGTTCCTATTTCTCTTTATTCCACTCACAACAATGTATATTGGACAGTTTACCACCAGTATGATCCCGTTCTAGGCAATAGACTCAGAAAGAATGTCAGCCATTGCCAAGGTAAATTGGCAGACCCAGGCATCCCTGTAAGTGTGGCACTGTTGCAACAGGTTGGTAGTAAACTGTAAGAAATGTCAGATCAATCAACATAGTCATTTCAACAGCACAAAACAAAAATTCCAGGCACCAACTACTGTTCAGAGCTTTTACCCAGAAGCAACATAAAACTAAGTACTGTAAAAACCAGCAACAAAATGGAAAAGATAGTTTCTGTAACAGCTTAACGCCACATGATGTTAGTGGTGCATCTACATTACATATTCTGAAATGATACAGGAGTTTTTCAAGTGCGCACTGAGCTGATTTGACATTGAAATGAAAGAAAAATATTTGTGTTTATTCATCCATAAGTTTGAACCAGTTGTATTTGTACAGCACCAGTGCTAGACCATGAGAAAGTAAATGTACTGAAATTAGATTTTCTTCAAAGTGGGTCATCATAAAAGTCCAGGTAATGCTTCCTGCTTCAATACGCTTGAAGAAGATTTTAACATAGCTTGGTGAAGGCATAAATGCTACTTACATGTCACCAGCTAAATACATATTTTATATATATTTCACAAGTACCTGCTTTGTGTCACTTGGGGTTAATGTTCAAGTCAGGACATGTGAGAACAGGTGGACAGAATCTGAAACAAGTCAAGATTTATTTTTGATAATGCAAGTAACTATCTATTTTATAAATTTATTTCAGTTCCTTTTTAATGAACCATTGGATTGTCATCCACATGTAAGGAATGCTTAAATTCATAGAATCATACAGCACAGAACGAGACCATTTGGCCCCATCTTGCCTGTGCAGGCTCTTTGAAAGAGCTATCCAATTAGTCCCACTCCCCTGCTCTTTCCCCACAGCCCATAAGGCAGGTATTTTAAAAGAAAGATTTTTTAAAAATTTATTTTTGGGATATGGGCATCATCGGCAAGGCCAGCATTTATTGCCCATCCCTAGTTGGCCTTGAGAAGGTGGTGGTGAGCCTTCTTCATGAACTGCTGCAGTCCATGTGGTGAAGGTACTCCCACAATGCCGTTAGGTAGGGAGTTCCAGGATTTTGACCTAATGATGAAGAAGGAATGGCAACATATGTCCAAGTCAGGATGGTTTGTGACTTGGAGGAGACCTTGGAGGTGATGGTGTTCCCACGCACCTGCAGTCCTTGTCCTTCTAAGTGGTGGAGGTCACATGGGAGAGCATTTAGGGAGCAGCGATCATAGTATCGTTTAGAATAGCTATGGAAAAGGACACGGACCATTCTAAAGTAAAAACGCTCAATTGGAGGAGGGCCAATTTCAATGGGATGAGAACAGATCTGGCCCGGGTAAATTGGAATCAAAAAGATTGGCAGGCAAAACTGTAATTGAACAGTGGGCGGCTTTTAAGAGGAGATGGTTCAGGTATAGTCTAGGCACATTCCCACAAGGCAGGAAGGTAGGGCAACTAAAGCCTGAGCTCCCTGGATGACAAAAGCGATAGTAAGATGAAATGGAAAAAAGGGGCGTATGACAGATGTCAGGTTGATAACACAAGTGAGGACCAGGCAGAATATAGAAAGTTCAGAGAGGAAGTGAAAAAGGAAATAAGAGAGGCAAAGAGAGAGTATGAGAATAGACTGGCAGCCAACATAAAAGGGATTCCAAAAGTCTTCTACAGGCATGTAAACAGTAAACGGGTAGTAAGAGGAGGGGTGGGGCTGATTAGGGATCAAAAAGGAGATCTACTCATGGAGGGAGAGGGGATGGCTGAGGTATTAAATAAGTACTTTGCATCTGTCTTTACAGAGGAAGAAGATGCTGCCAGAGTCTCAGTAAAGGAAGATATAGTTGAGATACTGGATGGGCTAAAAATTGATAAAGAAGGGGTACTTGAAAGGCTGGCTGTACTTAAAGTAGATAAGTCACCCGGTCCAGATGGAATGCATCCTAGGTTACTGAGGGAAGTAAGGGTGGAAATGGCAGAGGTACTGGCCATAATCTTCCAAACATCCGTAGATATGGGAATGGTGCCAGAAGACTGGAGAATTGCAAATGTTACACCCTTGTTCAAAAAAGGGTCTCAGGATAAACCCAGCAACTATAGGCCAGTCAGTTTAACCTCAGTGGTGGGGAAACTATTAGAAACGATAATCCGGGACAGAATTAACAGTCACTTGGGTGAGGGTGGATTGACTAGGGAAAGCCAGCACGGTTTTGTTAAAGGCAAATCGTGTTTAACTAACCTGATAAGAGTTTTTTGATGAGGTAACAGAGAGGGTAGATAAGGGCATTGCAGCTGATGTGGTGTATATGGACTTTCAAAAGGCGTTTGATAAAGTGCCGCACGGTAGGCTTATCATCAAGATTGCGGCCCGTGGAATAAAGGGGGCAGTAGCAACATGGATACAGAATTGGCTAAGGGACAGGAAACAGAGAGTAATGGTGAACGGTTGTTTTTCAAACTGGAGGGAGGTGTACAGTGGTGTTGCCCAGGGGTCGGTGCTGGGACTACTGCTTTTCTTGATATGTATTAATGACTTGGACTTGGGTGTGTAGGACATAATTTCTAAATTTGCAGATGACACAAAACTTGGAAGGGTAGTAAACAGTGAGGAGGACAGTGATAGACTTCAAGAGGATATAAATAAGCTGGTGGCATGGGCGGACACGTGGCAGATGAAATTTAATGCAGAAAAATGCGAAGTGATACATTTCGGTACGAAGAACGAGGAGAGGCAATATAAATTAGAGGGTACACCTCTAAAAGGGGTACAGGAACAGAGAGATCTGGGGGTATATTTGCACAAATCATTGAAGGTGGCAGGGCAGGTTGAGAAAGTGGTCTAAAAAGCATACTGGACTTTATAACTAGAGGCATAGAGGACAAAAGTATAGAAGTCATGATGAACCTTTATAAAACACTGGTTCGACCACAACTGGAGTATTGTTCTGGGCACTGCACTTCAGGAAAGATGTGAAGGCCTTCGAAAGGGTGCAGAAGAGATTTACTAGAATGATTCCAGGGATGAGGGACTTTAGTTACGTGGATAGACTGGAGAAGCTGGGGTTGTTCTGCTTGGAACAGAGACAGTTGCGAGGAGATTTGATAGAGGTATTCAAAATCATGAAGGGTCTAGACAGAGTAGATAGAGAGAAACTGTTACCATTGACGGAAGGGTCAAGGACCAGAGGACATAGATTTAAGGCGATTGGCAAAAGAACCAAAGGTGACATGACGAAAAACTTTTTTACACAGCAAGTGGTTAGGATCTGGAATGCACTACCCGAGGGAGTGCTGGAGGCAGATTCAATCTTGACCTTCAAAAGGGAACTGGATAAGTACTTGAAAGGAAAAAATTTGCTGGGCTACGGGGAACGGGCGAGGGAGTGGGACTAGCTGGATTGCTCTTGCATAGAGCCGGCGCGGACTCAATGGGCCAAATGGCCTCCTTCCGTGCTCTAACCTTTCTATGATTCTATGTTTGAGAGGCGCTGCTGAAGAAGCCTTGGCGAATTGCTGCAATGCATCCTGTAGATAGTACACACTGCAGCCAAGGTACACCAGTGGTGGAGGGAGTGGGTGTTTAAGGTGGTGGATGGGTTGCCGATCAAGTGGACTGTTTTGTCCTGGATGGTTTCGGCTGTGGGGAGTCAGGAGGTGAGCCACTCGCCGTAGAATACTACCTGCTCTGGTAGTCATAGCATTGGTTAAGCTGGTGCAGTGGAGTTACTCCACAATGGTGAGGAAAGAGAATATTTACTGTTTTGTGCTCATCCTTAGTTTCAAGCCTATTTGCATTTTTATGGCTTTCACCGCTTGTCTGATTATTCTCTTCTTTTGTGATACTGAAAGAATGTTTTACTGTTATGCTTAGCCTCAACTGCCAGGCCCATTTCCAGATCTCTCTTTGCCCCTCTGTTTTAATGTGTTTCTGCATTTTCTTGTATTCAACCCAGTGACCCCCTTCTCCTTTCTCCCTGCAGCATTTGTACGGGACACTCTTTCCTTCTTATCTCATTTTTAATTTGTTAATTGATTTAAGGTCACATTTGCTTAGTCTGAGCTTGTTGATTTTGGGAATGTATTTATCCTGCATGCTCAGTATGATGCTTTTAAAGATGTTCCCCTTGTTGAACAACCTCCACCGATCTATTTGCTTTAATTGTCCCCTCATTTCATTGAATTTAGCCCTGATCTTAGGTGCTTCTGATTTCGAGATCATTTTAAATATTCTAGCCCGGGAGCGTCCGGAGCAAGAAAGGTGCAGGGCAGGCGAGTGTCCCCCACGGACTCCTCAGCATGAGGCACAGGCCTTTTAACTCCAAGGTCTCATTTAAGTACGTCTGCACTGTCTCCTGCCTGAAGCTGGTGGGAATGACATCAGAGCCGGTGGGCAGCAGCGGGAAATCAGGCAGGAGGCCAACACCAAGGGACGGCCCCAGGCATAAAATTAGTATTGGGGGGGGGGGGGGGGGTGGAATTTCCAAAGAGCTGCCGGTGGTGGGAGGGAGAGGGAAGCTGGGGCTGGAGCTGGAGCTGGAGCTGTCAAAGGATTCCTTGCAAGGCCCGGAGGACCACTCCTGCTCCTTTGGGCCTTCAAGGAATCCTCACAAAAATGAAAAAAGTACACTTACTATGGCCATTCTGCTGCCTCCTGCCAGGTTTTGCTGTCGGATTTTGCACCATGTGGGCCACCTGTGATTTTAAGTTAAAATCGTGGCATGTCGCTGATGATGTCATCAGGCCATGACTTTCACATTTTAATTAGGACCCTGCCTGCCTGTGGTGGGTGGTCACCACACTGCCGGAATCCAGGCAGTTAAAATGGCACGGGGAGGTATGTTGTGGGAACACAATGCAGCGGCTTCTGCCTGGCCGCCTTCATAACTTCCTCACCCTCGTTCCCAGCGGGTGAGCTGGATTAAAATCGGAGCTTTTGTGTTCACTGATGCCCGAAGGTGCTATGGCATCCAATTCAGGTACAAGTTCTGGGTCTTTTACAAAAAATAGATCAAGATGAACATAGCCTCTCGTGGCTACCTTCACACACTGGGTCAAGAAGTCATTGTGGATTTCATTTACCAACCCTGGCTCTAAACCACACGGGTTTCCCCAGTTTATATTAAATTGATTTAACTCTCCCGTTAAAATAACTTTTCTCTTTTCACATGATCTTCCAATCTTTCATAGAGCAAATATTGCTAGCCTTCCTATTAAACAATGATGTTAAGTACACCAATCTCCAAGAACCATGCATCATTATTTAGTTGCAAACAGGGCCTTAAATTCCATGAATTTGTCGCCTGTTTAACTGTTTTTTACTTAAATCATCAAGAGGTTCAAAAACAAGGACAAGAATATTGGTTCTGGTCTGAACTACTTAGGTTACGACACACTCAAAGGCACTCTCCTATTAGTTTCAGGGTTAGCAGTATCACATGATGCAAAGAGCTCTTAAATTTTTCCAATCTAGCCCCATATTTCATTCAAAGCCTGATGTTTGCTTGTAGATAAGACAGCTGATCATTCAAAGTACACAATGGTTATTAAATTCTCAGTTCATTCCCCTGTGCTGGTTTGTATCAGGTTTTTCCAATCTTTGAGAAGCACTTTTCATAAATAGACAAGTCAATACCATAAGAAATTTATATTTGGGGCCACACAATTGATTAAAATCTGACCAAGGAGGCCAGTAATTTACCAGCGACAGAAAGGTTGTATGTAGGAGGTGGAAAACTGAGAGTTATACAGACGCAGTTGTTTTAGGGGCTACACACCCCAGGAACAAACTCCAACTGCCAGTATTGCCTATATTCATTTCAGACAATTTAATTTGGTGATGCATGCTGTGTTCAAAATTTTTATTTGATTTAACTTCAGGCATACATTAAATTAAGTTGGCCAAAATGCTCTGCAGGCTCTCTATCACATTTATTAATTGATCTCAATTCTTAGATCTATTGGGGTAAGAAAAGACTTGCATTTATAAAGCGCCTTCCACAACCTCAGGACATCCCAAAGCACTTTACAGCCAATAATGTACTTTTGAAGTGTAGTCACTGTTGTAATGTAGGAAATGTGGCAGCCAATTTACGCACAGCAAGGTCCCACTGACAGCAATGCGATAATGACCACATGATTGATTTTTTTAGTGATATTGGTTGAGGGATATATATTGGCCAAAACACCGGGGCGAACTCCCCTGCTTTTCTTTGAATAGTGCCACAGGATCTTCTACATTCACCTAAGAGGGCAGATGGGGCCTCGATTTAACGTCTCATCGGAAAGACAGTGGGCCCGATTTTAGCACCCGCTACCGGGTGCGTTCTCGGCGGGGGGGCCCCGAAAATCCCGAAATCCAGGTGCGGGACCGGATCGCGCCTCAATCCCGCCCACTTCCAGGTTCTGCGCTGACGTGCAGGGGTGCGTGCGCAGCCCCCGCTGGTGGGAATCCCGCAAGCAATTAAAGCCAGCGGGATGCCACTTGAGTGTATTTACTTTGCTTGTTCAGGTCATTAACTGACCTGATTAAGGGACTGTGTGTGATTTTGGATAAACATGGGACTGTTTCACACACTGGGGGAAACACTCCCAGTTGAAATGGACGTGTTGCAGCCGTCAGCCTGCATTTGACAGGTGGGGGGGGGGGGGGGGAGACCCTCAGTCATTGCAGGAGGCTGCTCTGTCACTTGGTACAAAGTTTGGCCTCCACCACCCTCCTCCTGATGGTCGAGGTCACCAACTTGCACACTTACCCCGGGGTCCGGAGATATGTACCTACCTTGCGGACCCCCTCAGATGTACATCTTGCGGATGTGGGCCGCCGTAGCTGCAGTCATGACCTCCTCAGAGGGCGAACAGCATCACCAGCCTCACCAGCCTCGCCATCCACGCCGTCCACCTCTGACACGTGGAGATCCACAACAGAGTGCTGTGACACATCCACCTGCAAAGCAGGAGGGAGGGCAACCGCAGAGAGAGATGCGTCGCAGAGGGCACTACCCTCACCACACGTTCCACAGACCGAGGCTCAGCCTCCTGGACCTCCCTGAGCAGCAGTGCACACGGAGGCTCAGAGTCAGTCGACATGTAGCCGTGGACATCTGCAGCCTCTTTCATGCCGAGCTGCTCCTGGCTGGCCCGTGCACCATCTTCCTACCTGTCGCTGTCAAAGTCAACACTGTCCTCCCGAACTTCTGCTCCACAGCCTTCCAGGGTGCAACCGGGGACATCCCCAATGTCTCTCAGTCGTCTGCGCAGAAGAGCCCTGCAAATACACCTACACCCACTCTGCAGTGACACACTGGGTGGCATCAGTGGTGGGTCCTCATAGGGATACCCAGGAGTGGGCATTATTGCACAAACCGGACAGGATTCGCGAAGACATGGCAGTAGTGGTGCCAATATAATGTGTGATGTGAGTTGTTCTTTAATTCAATAGAAGTAAGAACCATGACGAACCCGCAAACATCCCTTGTGCATCCCCTTCATGCTCACGACACGTTTGCCTTACGCTGCCTACTGCACATATGTGATGCATGCCCTGTGGCTGCAGCACAGGTGGTGGCAGGTTGAGTGAGGCTGGCTGTGAGAGAGATGCACGAGAGGGTGAGTATGGGATAGAGCCATGAGATTGTATGAGGATTGGGTTGCGTGGTAGTGGCGGGATGAGTACTGGCGAGGTGAGATGAGGATGAGGTTTGAGTGGGTATGAGGGGTCATGTGACAGAGTAGTGTTGGCAGTGCAGAAGGAGATGTGGGGTGGGGGCGGTGATGTGGCAGACGGAGTGTAGGGGAAAGGCTACGTGTACTCACTGTGGCTGACCTACTGAGGTCATTGGACCGCCTCCTGCACTGTGTGCAGGTGGGCGATATGTTGGTGGTGCAGGTGACCCCCTCTGCCACCTCGAGCCAGGGCTTCCTGGTGGAGGCGGCGGGCCGCTTCCTCCCGCCCGCCGGGGGGAAGATCTCTGTCCTCCCCCTCCTCCTCACCCCATCTAATGATACCTGGGGTGAGGCATCATTAAACTGGGAGCAGCCTTCCCCCTGGGCTGCTCCATGCTGTAATTTTTGCTGTTTGTTGCAGCATCTGTCAGTGGAGGACTGCCCCTTTGAATAGAGCGCCTCCAGCTGACAGATCTTACTGCGCATGCGCAGCCCGCCCGACGCGCAGATCAGCGTCGGGGAACCCGGAGGAGAAGGTAAGTGGCTCCAATTAGTGGGTTGCCTGCTACGATCGCGCGGGCAACCCACTAATTTCACCGGGCGCGTTTTGCCTACCCACCGAGAACCCGCACCCCTGGTAAAATCGGGCCCAGTATCTCTGACAGTGCACTACACTGAAGCATCAGCCTAGATTATGCCCTCAGGTCTCTGGAGCAAGGCTTGAACCCACAACCTTTTGACTCAGAGGCGAGAATGCTACCAACTGAGCCAAGGCTGACACATTTTCATTTTCACTACCTAGGCAGCAACCTGGGAGAGCAGCTTGCCCACCTGTTGTAGAACCCACCCAATTTTCATCCCAGTAAAATAAATGAAAGGTGAAGGTGAAAATTATCCACGATTGATGTATGGCTTTGGAACTGGTAATCAAGGAATAATTTTTTTTAGATTTTTATTAGACTCCCCTAGGATGAAATCTCACTGTGCATTATTAGACTACAAATGCTTAATGCATTCGTATGAAACTCCTTAATACTCTATTTTAACAGAGGTGTTCACCTTTTCAAAATGTCACTAGAATACCGATTTTAAACTTCTGTAATGTCCCTATTTTAGGCCAAACGATACATTTGTAGCAGTCTTTTGTATTATTAAGGCAAGTTAAGGTATCAATTAATTACTACAGTTGTTGGAGAGGAGTCCATATTCGCACAAGTGGTTGGTTTGCCTTTTGTTAAGGTTGGTATCCACAAGCAATCACCTCAACTGTTTTAATGGTTTATTCAATTCTCCCAGACCGATGGTTTGATGGTCAGGTCTGTTTGAAACAAACATTGAAACAAACTTATATTGTTATTCTTAATGGCCAGGCTATCAGGGGCCACTTTATTTTGCAAAAAAGCAAGCCAGGTGCTATTGTATTCTTTGACTGTTGATTGGCCTACAAAACCTCAGTTGAAGTTCCCTACTTCTCATGGCAAGGAATTTCCCACATGTGTGTAATGGGGTTGATTGACAACTCCATGTCCAGGCAGAAGGCAGCTTTTGGCTAATTCAGCAGGTATTTCTGTTCTACTAATCTACTATTGTACAGAAAGTATTAGAAGATATGTACTGTGTTTTGAATTGTGATGACAGGATCGGAGTGTGTACGATCCATATTATATTGCTTTGAATTGTAATTGTGTATTTACGTTGAACTGTGTGTATCCTTAAATTTTATGAAATAAAGTATATTTTGAAATTTAAAAAAATACTAAACTGCAGCCTGTGTACAGGTGAGCATGTAAGGCCTCTAAGGGGTGAATTCAACCTCACATGTATGTTTTGTGCTCCAGACAGTGCTCCGGGTTCAGTGTGATTAAGAGTGTTATTGAAGTCCTGCATCTTTTATTATTTTATGATTGAGGAGTTGTCAGGTGGAATCTGCTGTGTTGTGTAATGTCCCAATAAACATACAAATTGCTGTGGTATTATTTCCAGACCCTCTGGGACATGTCCGGCAAAGAATAACAAAAGTAATACAAGAGAAGTGTAATTGTTACAGCGTGCTTACTCCCATCAGGGGCCCATCTAGTGTTTAGTTAACAATATGCATGTACCAGACGCATCATGTTGAACTTTTGCTGTTGTTTAATTTTTACTTTTGATTCATAGATTATAGCCTAAACAGCAAGGGTTGACAGAGTGATAATTTTCCCATTATTATCATAGTACAAGGAGGACACATGATGACTTGAGTTATTTCCAGTGAGCAGTTACTGTAACAGGGTGTTCTGTTCAATCCTGGGCAATGCTTGAATACCTGATATTGTGTATGTAAGTAACTGTTCAATTCATGGGAGCAAGGGCTTACTTACAGGAGTGATTGTTGGCACTGAGCATGATAGAGATAGTAGGTGAAACCCAAAAATTGTAACAGTGCTCTTAAACTAGGTCTAAGGTTCTAAGTATATGAATTGGTGCTTAAGCAACAGTTACAAGCCTCCTAGTGATGTGAAAAGGGAATTGGAGTGGGTCTATAACTGGGTCCAATAAGAATGGCAAACTATGTCCTTTCCAGTTTAAATTTGGTTATTCATTTGAAGTACTGAATTACTCAATATGGAGGACAAGGAAGCAATATTTAAAGCGAACACAAAAGCAAAATACGGCAGATGCTGGAAATCTGAAATAAAAACAGAAAATGCTGGAGATACCCAGCATGTCGAAAGGTCATCAACCTGAAACGTTAACTCTGTTTCTCTCTTCACAGATGCTGCCTAACCAACTGAATATTTCCAGCATTTTCTGTTTTTATTTAAAGCTAACATACTGATTTATTTATGCTTTTCTGCTACTTTCTGCAGATCATCTTTAGGTCCAAATAGATCCTTTTATATTTCCCGAAGGTCACCAACTGATTGCACATTGTAGTCCTTTACTTCCTTGGCACATTGCTTGCAAATGATATTTGGTTACCTGCACCTGTTGTTCTTCTGAGAGTGTGTATGATGGCATATTTGGAGCTTAGAACGAACAACAGAGGAAAACTAAGAGCAGCAAAGCCACAGTAATATGGGTGGAATATATTGATGAAATATGGAGAGACCAGAAAAACTGTGATGGAGAAAAAGTTTTTCGGGATAGAGGTGAAACAACTTGCAATATTGGACAGACGTGCTTATAGGTTTTGAAATTACACTGTGCCAACAAAGCATTTTATACAAAAGTGTTAATTCAAAGAACTGTTTGTCACAGAAGGGCAAACCAAGCTTCTTGAAAATAATATCAGCAATCGAGGAAATGTGGAAGTTCCATTAAGATCAGAGGTGCAACCAGGAATGAAGATAAATGAGGAACTACCAAGATTGGAGCTTTGAAAGGTAAGAGATGATAGCAGTTGGTTACAGAGACAAGAAGAGATTGTGTCCTTGAAGAATTGATAGAAACAAGATTTTCATTGCCCCAATAAAGATGTAATGATTGCATTATTGCACTGTGAGAGCTGTTAGGGCGTGTAATCTGAAGAATGTTGATGAACGTAGAGTGGAATCATCACTACAAAACTGGATTGGTTAGATGATGAGTGGAGGAAGACGATGATATGGAGAAGTAACAGAATAGGAGAGGGGACAGACCTCCCCCCTCCCCCCAAGGAACTCCTGAGTTAATGCAAAATAAGTCAAAGGATAGGTTTTCAATTACAGCACAGATAGAGTGATTCAAGAGGAAATTAGATAGCCACGGACAGAGCTTTGGTGGGAGATTTATGGATCTTTCAAAGCTATCCGTGTGGCTACTAAAAGAATCATAATTATTCCTTGTGTTTTAATCTAATCATACTTACAGTTGCAATTTTACATATCAGAGTTTTCCCCAGTAAAACCTATTCATTGTTATCCACATATATATTCACATTATATTTACAATGTTCTCATTTTTCCAAGTTCTATAGGTTTCCGACCTCTGGTAACTTGCTAGACTGCTGGGTTCACATTTCACTCAGTTACTCCTGTTTCTATATATGTATTGATTACCTGATTGTTCACGCAGCTGTAGTTTTCTCCTGCCACAGGAAAGACCCCTGAGAATGAGCTGTGCTTTGTGCATTGTACTTGAAATTTCAGCAATACAGAAATAACAATCCACACACATTCAGTTTGCTTTTGTTCCTTCTTACACTGTTGGGATTGCACTTTGTGACTTTACTCGATGCCATTCAGAGTTTGCAACTGAGGTGTTCTGAACAAGGAATCTGCTGTTTCAACAAATCACTAGCCCTAATCTCCCTCCTCTTCCGCAATCAGTTTTTTAATGAATGCCCTATGGAACTGCTTTGTAAACTCTTTGTACCTTATGCATCGTCTGACTCATCTAAATTAAAAACAATTTCTGACTTATAAGATGCATAGATGTATAGGGAGCTTCTTAATTGGCCTGATTCTTCTCCTGCTACTTCATTTTACTTGATTAAACTCCCAAGAAATTACCATTCTTCCTTCTCATTCTTTGATTTTCTATTTCACTACTTTCATTCCTTTTAAAAACCGGGTAGACAGAAGGGATGCAAAAAGATGCACAGCAAGGTGCCAGCAGCAGATTTAACAGAAATATGGGCTTCCTGTGACGATGTGATCTCAGCACATAACCACAGATAATGACCACCTGCTTTCTCTCACCCCAATCAACCAGCACCGAACCCATAATATCTTAAGGCCTGGCACACATTTTCACTCATGCTGTTCATTACTACCTTGGTCTTCTGCCACAGTTCAGTCAGATTCTGTTTCCTGCCCTGTTTCCACCTTTAGTTGTGGGGAAAACTGTTCCAAGGCTTTGTGCTTCATGACATCTGTAAACATGTGCTAACTAACCAGCAGCACAGCCTTGAGATTCAGGGAGCTGTCAATCCTTTGATGGAAACAGGAGCAAATAACAGAAAGCAAAATGAATATACTACAAACTATTTGAGAAATGAAGGGAGGGAGAAGATAAAGAACTTAAGAAATGGTGACATTTATTTTTTGTACAGCAGGATCCTCAAACTGCTATTTCATTCACTTGTATGAAGTGTCAATCTGTAACACTGATGATCGCCTGGTGTTAACGGAGCAACAACGGCCTCAAAATGGGCTCTGTAGCCTTACCGACCCATTTACACCAGTGATGTGGCCGGCTCCATTCTGAAAGGAGCCTACTGTCGGGTGTCCAAAACACCTGCCTGTTTCAGGTGATAGGCCCCCTTTTAATATGGAAATCGGGGTCTTATGACTAACAGTCTCCACGATGATTTGCTGGCAGCCACCCCGGTCCGATCTTCAGGCCTCAATCTGGCGAGCTGCAATGGGACGCAGTTTGGAGCTCTGCACCTCGCCTGCCAAATTTAACTGAGGCCAGGGCCTCAAAATTGCCAGGGCACCTTCGCTGCCGGAGCGGAAGTCGGACCAGAGCACTCCACATGTCGGTCGTCCAAAAGTCAATATCGACCCCGTACAGTCTAATTTTCATAAACTTCCACCGTGCTTTCACATGTGGAATAACCTTCCAGATAGAGCAGTGGAAGTAAAAACTCTGGTAGCATTTTAGAAACAATTGGATGCTACAAATAGGATCTCTCTGAATGCATGAATCAAGGTGGGCCGACTGGCCTTCCTTGTCCGTAATTATCCTGTGATCTTCTGGTAGAGGCAGTGCAGTGAAGACCCATGAGGCTGATCCCTATATCAGGTATCGATGTTATGAAGAAAGGCTGTAGAAACTTAGGCTTTTCTGCCTAGAAAGGAGGTACCTCTATTGAGAGGTGATTTTATAGAGGTGTATGATAGTTAAGGGAATGGAAAAAGCAAATGAGGAATAATCCTTTAAATTAAATTGCGAGTAGGACAAGGTGATACACGTTCAAACTAATAAAAGGCAAATTTAGGAAGGCTATCAGGAACTTCTTCACCACACAATGAGTGATCAATGCATGGAATGAACTCCTGGGAAGAGTCGTATAGAGGAAACCTCTGGAATCATTAAAGAAAAAATTAGATACAGCAATGGGAGGTCTGTAGGATATTTCTGAATAGATTAATTAAGATGGGCCAAATGACTTTCCCCATCCACAATGATCTTGTGAATTCGCCTCCACCAGGGCATGTGGGCAGATCCCAGGAAGAGATGGTTGGCTCTAAAGTTGCTGTCTGCCTACCTCCTAGCAAAAGTGACAGAAGAAGTTCCCAAAAGCATGCTTGCTCCCAAAGTCCAGAGAGGACAGGCTGCATCTGGCCTTCAGGCAGGACCATCAGGGTCTGCAACACATGCAGCCCATCCATTAGTACATCATGTAGGAGTAGTAGAATAGAAATACTATGGCACACGAGTACACTATTCACAGTGGCACATTATGTTAACTATAGGGGTAAATTCACCAATCCTGCCTCCTAGTGAGGATCCACTCTTGGGGCATGATTTTAAATGGGAAAAATGGGTGGGTTGGCGACGGGAGGGCAGTAAAAATGTTCAAAATCTAAAACCTGCCTCCAACCCGCCCTCTTCTGGATTTCATGGAGGCAGGATGAGAGGCGGGATGAGGGTCGGGGTGGGGGGGGAATGACCAACCTGTTCTTAGGAAGCGGATCAGTCAGTAGAAACTTTCAAGGAGGCTGCTGGCCTCCATATTGTCAGTTTTTTTGTTTTTAACCCCTGGGGACCAGGATTCCAGGGCCTTCTCCTTCACGCCACGTGAGAGGAGGCGAGAAGGCCCGAAAATGCAGGTAAGTGCCTTTATAGCACAGCTTGTGGGCCCAGAGGAGCAGGACTGCTTCCCCCAGGCCCAACAAGCCTACCTGCAGTGACCATCCCCAACATCTCTGACCCCCCCCACCCCACAATCTCCGACCCCCCTCCAAGATCTCCGACACCCCCCACCCCCCGAAGACCTCCGACACCCCCCACAATCTCCAATCCCCCCCACGATCTCCGACACCCCCCCCGATGACCGATCCCCCACCCACCGCGGGTGACTGACCCCCCCCCCCCCCCCAGAGACTAAGCCCCCCCTGACAACCTCCGATGACTGAGCCCCACCGATGACCCCCACCCCCCGATGACCCCTGGTGACTGAGCCCCCCCCCCCCAGATGACCCCCACGCTCCCCGTTGACCCCTGCCCGTCTAACATTTACCTGTTCATGTCCATTTCCTTCCTCTTCTCCCGTCCAACTGAGGCCAGCCTGTCAATCAGGCCAGCTCGTCGGGTGGGAAACCAGCAAAAAAAAAGACTTCCAGGTTTCCCGTCAGGAATTCCACCCCCCACCTTCCCCACGCGCCCCACCCCACCCCGATAAACTCATGCCCTTGAAGTCCAATCTAAGGCTACAACATTGTGATGCAAATTCTCTAATCTGTGTTCCCTTCAAGCGTGGCTGCGGGGGGACCAGTGAAGTTACCCTGGACAATATACTTTCACTATTATTTTCAGTAGTCAAACACAGCATCATAAACTTCGTAGTTATTGCTTCTCCCCCACCACCCCAAATCTTATGTTTGCCAGATAAACAGTATGAATGATAAAAGGTTAGTTAAAAAGAGAAAGTCAAATGATATATCAAGACGGACCTGATGGAAAGAACTCCTCAAACATAGCCCAGTGAACGGGTGTATTGGTCCTTGCACTGGCAGCTGTGCTTCTGCTTGCTTCTCCTCCTCTTCCTATGCCGTGACTTTTGTTGTCTTCATCATAAATGGGCATACACTTCTTTCCACAACTTTAATTTGCAGTATGCAGCATAGCATTACTACGCTGCCAACTCTCTGCAAAGTATATTATAAAGCACCTCCAGTACACTCAAACCATCTGAACTATTGTTTCAGCATGCCAAATGTCTGTTCGAGGAAGTTCCTGCCTCTCTCATCTGCTTCATTGGAGGCTCTTTCCTGAGGAATACAGGGGTAGAATAGCAGTGTAATGAGCCATGTTTCAAGTAGTAACCCAGATCTCCACAGAGCCTACCATTCAAGCTATACAACTAAATACCACTTAAATTCTCTCAGAGATGGAGTAATGTTTATTCGGGTTGGTCTAAAACCAGCATGGTCCTCTCTAATTTGTCCAAATATTACAAGTGGTATCTCAGGCAGTACATTAATACCACTTCCATTTCAATCCCTCCTCCCACAGCTCACTGTGTAGAGCATGTGTAATGCACTGGTAATCATTGCTTGTGTGCTGTACAATTGTTGCTGCACAGTGAAATGGAACATGAGGCACAGTAAGGTAAGCAGAAGGCTGCTCAAAGAAGGGAAACCATGAAAGAAAACAAAAAAAAACAGAAATAAAGAGAAAGAAGATAGTGAAAGAAATAGTTAAAAGGTAAAATGAAAAGAAATGATAGAAACGTGAGAATAAAAAGATAACAGAAAAGAAAGTCCAAAAAATGTGTAGATCAAGTGTCTATTATACTGTCCACATTAGTTATTTAATAACCTTGCGATTTTACCATGTCTCACAGGATACGCTCTTCTCTGGTACACAAAGTAATGTGATCAGAAGCTACTCTGGAATAAATTTGCTGGCGTTGTTTTTCTAGAGTAAATGAGGACACACTGTTGGGTGTACATGTACATTTATATTTACATTTGCAGGAGCTGAATTTCCACACCCTGTTCCTCACTTGTCAGTAGCTAAAGTAAAGTGTGCTAAGTAGAAGTGTGACAATCTGTAAATTTTATTCATCACACGTGTAAAGCTAAACAAAATTCAAAGAGACTTTTTCAGGCTTTTTTAGGTTGGCAGCAGGAAAATATTTATTTTTGAACGAGGTACAGCATGTTGGAGTATCAAAGCACAATGTGATGGAGTGAATAGTGACAGGTCCCCCACACTACTGTTCTGATAGGAGACATAGGGTAAAATTAAATTTTGGGTGTGGATTGGCCATCCGCTATACACACCTCTGATTTTCCTTGCCATTGAAGCCATATTCTTCCCCATGACTCATCACAGCAAAGTGTGAGGTTGGTTGCTTGGAGACCAGTGTTAGCACTTCAACAATGGCCAACAACATCACTGTATCATCCGGGGACCAAAAGCAACAACAGGTTCAATGAATCTTTGCATGCTACCCGTATTATTACTGAACAGACCATCAGAATCTTGAACTCCCACTTGCATTGACGGCATAGGTCAGGGGGAGCCTTGCGTACAGGCCAGCAAGGGACTCAAGAATTATAGTGAGATTTTTTTTTATTCGTTCATGGGATGTGGGCGTCGCCGGCAAGGCCAGCATTTATTGCCCATTCCTAATTGCCCTTGAGAAGGTGGTGGTGAGTCGCCTTCTTGAACTGCTGCAGTCCATGTGGTGAAGGTTCTCCCACAGTGCTGTTAGGTAGGGAGTTCCAGCATTTTGACCCAGTGACAATGAAGGAACAGTGATATATTTCCAAGTCGGGATGGTGTGTGACTTGGAGGGGAACGTGCAGGTGGTGTTGTTTCCATGTGCCTGCTGCTCTTGTCCTTCTAGGTGGTAGAGGTCGCAGGTTTGGGAGGTGCTGTCGAAGAAGCCTTGGCGAGTTGCTGCAGTGCATCCTGTAGATGGTACACACTGCAACCACAGTGTGCCGGTGGTGAAGGGAGTGAATATTTAGGGGGTGGATGGGGTGCCAATCAAGCAGGCTGCTTTGTCCTGGATGGTGTCGAGCTTCTTGAGTGTTGTTGGAGCTGCACTCATCCAGGCAAGTGGAGAGTATTCCATCACACTCCTGACTTGTGCCTTGTAGATAGTGGAAAGGCTTTGTGGAGTCAGGAGGTGAGTCACTCACTGCAGAATACCCAGCCTTTGACCTGCTTTTGTAGCCACAGTATTTATGTGGCTGGTCCAGTTAAGTTTCTGGTCAATGGTGACCCCCAGAATGTTGATGGTGGGGGATTCGGCAATGGTAATGCCGTTGAATGTCAAGAGGAGGTGGTTAGACTCTCTCTTGTTGGAGATGGTCATTGCCTGGCACTTGTCTGGCGCGAATGTTACTTGCCACTTATGAGCCCAAGCCTGGATGTTGTCGAGGTCTTGCTGCATGCAGGCACGGACTGCTTCGTTATCTGAGGGTTTGCGAATGGAACTGAACATTGTGCAATCATCAGCAAACATCCCCATTTCTGACCTTATGATGGAGGGAAGGTCATTGATGAAGCAGCTGCAGATGATTGGGCCTAGGACACTGCCCTGAGGAACTCTTGCAGCAATGTCCTGGGGCTGAGAAGATTGAGGAGATGGTGCATGTTATGTAGTTTTGAAGTTAGGAAATGATTGGATCTTCCATCCGCAGATGATATATCGGCGATGGGAGAGGGATGTCTGGTTTTGAAGGTTGGGGGGTTGGGAAGGGGGTGCTGATGAGGTCGCCTGCATATTAACTGTCTCATTCATCTCTGTTTTCCCCATTGTGTGCACATGAATGGTGCAGAAGTATATCATGCTTCCAGCATTATTTCAGGACGTAGATGAGAATCCCTCCCCTCATTTAGCTTGACCAACTATTGAGATCATTAAAGCATTTCTGACATAATATGCTGTTCGTGCAGAGGCTGATGGGACACTGATTCCACGCAGCACCCTTTTCTGAGGGTTGCTGTTTTGCAGCCCCAAATAGCCTTTCTCTCGCTACCCTTATCTCTACCAACAACACCTCCAAGGAAACTTATGAAAATCTTGGGACTTTGCTACAGCGGACACCCACAATGCTGGTCCACCGTCTGTCATTTGCTTCTCACTGTGCCCCTGCTCTGTCTCTGTCTCCTCAAGACTTGGACTGCCTTTTGACCCTTTAAGTTGCAGCAGTCCTTTAACTGCTATGTTGAACCGGAATGCCCTTCTTCTCAATGACGGAGAACCATTCAGCAGCAGGATTCTCGCCCTTAATTAGCACCCCCCCCACGCCCCACTATCTCCCCAAGGTAAATACAGTCAGGTGTCGGCCTAATCACATGAGCGGGAAAAAGTCCCGCTCCCCCCACAATTTTTCCGACGGGCCAAGAATATCCAGGACAGTTGCTCCTGTTGTGGTGATCTTTTACAATGCAAAAATCCAGAGTTAGGTATATTGGGTCACCAGTGCTCTGGGCTAACTTGGATTCAGTGGAGCTCTGAATCCTTGCCATGTAATGTGGGTTGAAATCTTGCCCATATTATCTACTGGCAGCATTCATTCAGATGAATTTACGTATCTGATTTTTTTTTTAAAAACATACTGTGCACTTACAATGTAATTATAGAGAATATATAATTAATTTTGTTAATCAAATTTAATTTAGTTATGGCTACAGTCCTTACAAGGACAGCCGGGGAGCCTGTTAGTTCTGGGAGTCTCCTTCTATTTCAGTTAGCATTTATAGAAGCCTTGATGAATGTGATAGCCAAACCTACCAAGACTTTGGCACTATAATATTTCATTCATTTCATAAGTTCAAGGGGAAGAAGCACTGTATACTCCTGGAAAGTTGCCCCTGAACACTGGCACTGCTCCCAATTTGCACATGTTGACCACATAATCAGGTAATTGGTCAAATTCCTCAACTATTTTCAGCACCTTTCCAGTGACTCATCTCGATTTTTTTTTAGAATCAGCAGGATAGATTTTGAATATAAGCGCATCAAATAGGACCAGTAATCCTATTCCATCTGCTGTGTGTTTGATAGAGCTCGCAGTTTATTGGAGATCAAGCATTGTCTATATAAGCCATAATTGGTGCCGGAACCCATCCTTCCAACTGTTGGAGAGGGAACAATCTATTCAATGCTGTTACCCAATCTATATCCAAATCCAAACTTCCACAACTTTTCTTGCAGCCTCAAAGTGATGAGTGTGCGTTAGGTGTAAGTGAAGTACTCAGAAAATATTCCCCAAAATGTTTTAAGATCTTTCAAAGCTTACTTCACATCTACTGACACCTTTTATTTACATTAGGCACAAGGAAATATTGGGGGTGAAATTGTTTTTTGCCATTGACTTCATGGAAAAGAAAATTAGACGCAATTCGCTATAAGCCCATTTTGCCCAACTAGCAAAGACCAATTTTCACCCCCATTATAAGGTACGTTTACGAAATCACACTCTGGGCAATGGTGCTTCACCCGCTAGGAATACATAATCGGGATTCAGGCCGTGCAGGAAATTACTGAATCGAAAATCTTGAGATCTGCTGAGCACCACACCCAGATTCCTGACGTGCTTCCGACGTGGAGCTCCGCGACAGGAGTGCATATTTGTAAGACTGTCCCTCATGTGTTGTTGCCAGCAATATGTCCCTTTGGTGACAATGTACCGTCCCCACCGCTTATAGCGAGCAGTTTGGTGTTATCGTGATTTGCCCGATATAGGCTCAGGACGGTATAACAAGGAGCAGAAAGGCAGGAAGCAACCATGTGATTCACCACACCTATACATCTGACTGTTACAGCTTGGAAAATAGTACTTATTATATTCAAATTAATGCCACAGTCTTCCTGAATCTTGCTATAAAAATGAATAGGAATTTCAATAAGTCCACTGAGGACTTCAACACCACTGATAATGTTTTCATTTGCCAGGCATTTGGTAATTTGTACTCTTTAAAATGTGTCTCTAAATGAGAGAAGCTGTAAATGTACCAATTACACATATTGCTTTTAAGCACTTCTGCTTGCTTACCACCTGAAATTTCCACTCTCCTGACTTCAATTGTGCAACTGTCGGGCCAGGAACACCATTAAAGTTGTACTTTAATAGAGCTGTTTCACCAAGTGGAAGCTCATGGAAATGACCTTTTATCCAACTAAATGGGGGAGGGCTGGAGGCATGAAAGGAAAACAACATGATAAATTACAGTCCCCACCGTTTATAGCAGGCGCGTTGGTGTTAATGCGATTTGCCTGCTCTACGCAGTGGACGGTAAATTCAAAAAGGTAAGTAACCAACATATTTTTAAAAAGCAGGAAATCTCACTGAGCAACTACCTCTCCTAATTGTTAGCAGTTGCATCCAGAATCTCATCACTAAGGTAATTGCACTTTAACAAGGTGCAAACAGCTGCCTGAAGACGCAACTTTGCCTGAAATCAGCAGAGTCTTTTATATGGGTAAGTGCAGAGTAAGTACTTATTGATCTCACTGAAATAGTCAGAACGTTTAATATGTTCTATGGTAATGGAATGCGTAGCGCCATTTGCTCAACATAGGCAGCTGCCCGTGATAAGCATGGACGGTGTAAAGTGGTGGGGACTGTATTACATTTAAGTCATTAATAGATGCGCCCACAAAGTTGCTGAAAACCCTGATGGTTGTTGACCTCTAATAAATACTCTGCCAAATGGACTACACCAAACTGCAGTTGGACGTCCCTAAACTACACGGCCCTGAAAATCCGCAGCCTTCTCCCAGTCTCCTGCTATATCTCCAGCGGAATCCCCCACCCCGCCCCACTCAAAATGCATGTTACACCGGGAGAAACCCCACAGAATTTCAGGGCCAATATTACAAGTGAACAATCTGTATAAAGAATTTATATAGTGCCTTTAACATGAACCATCTCAGATAGGCATCAGGAATACAGACACCAAGCCGGGAAGGGAGCGATTAGATGGGGTGACCAAAAACTTGGTTGAAGAGTTGGGTTTTGAGTAGATTTTTAATGATGGAGAAAGCAGTGGAGAGGTGGAGAGATTGAGGAGGAGTTCCAGAAGTAGGACCAAAGCACCTCTGCTACCAATGGTGAGTTGAAGGATGAGGAATGAACAGAAGGCTGGAGTGAGAGGAGCATGTAGATAAAGGATAGCAGAGGGCCAAGGAGATCCTGGAGTTACCGTTGCAGGGGAAGGAAGAGAAGCCATTACTGGAGTTACAGTTCTGACGAAAGGTCTTCGACCTGAAACGTTAACACTGTTTCTTTCTCCACAGATGCTGCCTGACTTGCTGAGCTTTTCCAGCATTTTCTGTTTTTATTACTGGAGTTACATTGGCTGAATCTAAGCTTTAAATTTGGCCTGGGAGACAAATGTTCGGTTGTCGCTAGTTGAAATTCTTTATATCAAAGGACCGGTGCTATTTAGGCAGACCTGCAGTAACACATCAAAACAAATTAGATTAGTTTTGGGATAAAAATAAAGCACACCTTACATAAAGACTATACATATTCCTGATTATAGGCCGATCTTATAAATGGGGGATTCAAAATCTGAATCTGACGTTTACCAGTGCATTGGCAACTTAATTGCACCAATTTTGCTTGGGCTAGCAGAAACACTAGAAGACATTTACCTCAAATTAAGATATCAATCACTTACTACACCATTCCAGGCTGGGAATCAGGCATACATTTTGGTCTGAAGGAGGTAAAAGCATTCCAGTACATTTGCTTTGTGAATTTAAAGGAGTTGACTGGTTTCTAGAGACAGATAGTGCATGTAAAGAAACCTTAAAGATGGAACCAACCTACTTTAGTGGTCCAGATACCTGCACCATGTTTACTCTGAGTACCTTGCTAACAGTTAAAAGCAGTCTTCAAGCGCTGAAAGTAGTTGATAGACACCCCACCCACTCCCACGACGGGCAGGAAAGAGTCGGGCGAGGGGTTAAAATCCCGGAAATGGCGATCCCGTCCCCAACCCACCGCAATCCCGGCTGCTGCTATATTAATGGCGGCGAGCATCAGGGTCAATAAGTCTTCCGCTGCAGAGAGGCTCATGCATATATATAAACTGGGGTTCTACGATACAATTAGGACCCCGATGTGATTTTAACGAGTGCAGCATGGGTTTCATGCAGGTCGGCAAGGTCACCAGGGGAACCCTGGCAGGACTGGGTGCTGCCTGATCCGTGTGCTGAAACTAAAGGGGACATGATCTGAATAAAGCTGCTACACTCACAGGTGCTCTTTCACTTCAATGTGGGCTGTGATTCTGTGATCACTGTTTGCTTTGGCTTGTATTTTTGAGAGTCTTTGGAAAAAACTACGAGAAGCTGATTATGGGTGCTGCTCTAGCTGCACTCTATTGGAGTGAAGAGGAGGAGGAAGAAGAGCAGTAGCAGCTAGAGCATGCTGCAGAAGGAGCTGCAGGTGGGTCACAGAGAAGGCAGCAACAGAAAGGGCATGCACACAGAAGGCCTTACCTACCTCAGAGGGGTCTACAGATAGAGGCTCAGCTTCCTTGACCTGCCTGAGGAGCAGTGCTTCAGGAATCTTCGATTGTCAAGGCAAGTAGTCGCGGATCTCTGCCTGCTGGACTGGGCGGCCATGCTTTGTCAGTGGCAGTGAAAGTGACCATCACCCTCAATTTTTATGCTTCTGGATCCTTCCAGGCTGCAATGGGGGATATATCAAAGGTGTCGCAGTCAACTACCCGCAAATATAGGAACATAGGAACAGGAGTAGGCCATTCAGCCCCTTGATCCTGTTCCACCATTCAATGAGATCATGGCTGATCTGTATTATGCATCAGCCTATCGGGAGACCCAGAGTGGCAGATTTAAACCGAGCGCGAGAGCAGCAGCAGGGCCTACCGGGAGACCCAGAGGGGCAGATCTAAACCGAGCGCGAGAGCAGCAGCAGGGCCTACCGGGAGACCCAGAGGGGCAGATTTAAACAGAGTGCGAGAGCAGCAGCAGGGCCTACCCAGGAGACCCAGAGGAGCAGATTTAAACAGAGTGCGAGAGCAGCAGCAGGGCCTACCGGGAGACCCAGAGGGGCAGATTTAAACAGAGTGCGAGAGCAGCAGCAGGGCCTACTGGGGGACCCAGAGGGGCAGATTTAAACAGAGTGCGAGAGCAGCAGCAGGGCCTACTGGGGAACCCAGGAGGGCAGATTTAAACCGAGCGCGAGAGCAGCAGCAGGGCCTACCGGGAGACCCAGAGGGGCAGATTTAAACAGAGTGCGAGAGCAGCAGCAGGGCCTACTGGGGAACCCAGGAGGGCAGATTTAAACAGAGCGCGAGAGCAGCAGCAGGGCCTACTGGGGGACCCAGAGGGGCAGATTTAAACAGAGCGCGAGAGCAGCAGCAGGGCCTACTGGGGGACCCAGAGGGGCAGATTTAAACAGAGTGCGAGAGCAGCAGCAGGGCCTACTGGGGGACCCAGACCCTAATCCAGAGGGGAAACAAACAGAGGAGAATACTCAAAAAGTGACATCAGAGTGAGCACTGAGTGAGGAGCAGTGGCGCCAAGGAATTAGAGCTAATTGTTTAATTCATCATTTATCTTAAGTATTAAGAGCATAATATCCTTTAGTGCCAAGGGTAAGTTAGTGTAAGTATTTAGTTTAGTGGTTAGTGTTTTTTTAGTAGTTGGCTAATGTTTTTTAGTGGTTATTGTTTTAGTGTCAGATAAACAGTAAAGTTCCTTAAAGTTAAATGAACAGTTTAAATAACTGTTAGCTAACATGGCAGAACAGCTGGGGCCCATCGCATGCACACCCTGTGCCACATGGGAACCCCAGAACACATGTGCAAGAAGTGCCTCCAACTGCTCGAGTTTGAGCTCAGAGTTTCTGAGTTTGAGGGGCGGCTGACATCACTACAGTGCACACCGGAAGCTGAGAGTTTTGTGAATAGCACGTTTCAGGAGGTGGTCACCCCGCAGCTACAGAGAGTTCAAGCGGAGAGGGAATGGGTGACGACCAGACAGACTAGGAGGAACAGGCAGGCAGTGCAGGAGTTCCCTGGGAATGTGACACTTTCAGTGTTAAATATCAGTGAGGGTGTTGACACCTCGGGGGAGTGCAGTCAGGAGCAAATCCACGGCACCATGGCAGACTCAGCTGCGCAGGAGGGCAAAAGAAATGCAGTTGTTATAGTCAGGAGGATAGACAGGCGCTTCTTCAACCGTCAACGTGAGTCCCCCATGGTGTGTTGCCTCCCTGGTGCCAGGGTAAAGGACATCACTGAGAGGGTGTAGAACATTTTGAGGGGGGAAGGGGAACAGTTAGAAGTAGCGGTCCATGTAGGAACCAATGACATAGGAAGGAAAGGGGTCAAGGTCCTGCAGTCAGAGTTTTAGGAGCTAGGGAGGAAGTTAAAAAGCAGGACCTCAAAGGTAGTAATCTCTGGATTACTCCCAGTGCTATGTGCTAGTGAGTATAGGAACAGTAGGATAAGACAGGTTAATGCATGGTTGGAACAATGGTGCAGGAGGGAGGGCTTTAGATTCCTGGGGCACTGGGATCAGTTCTGGGGCAGGAGGGATCTGTTCAAGATGGACGGGTTGCACCTCAACAGAGCTGGGACCAATGTCCTCGTGGGGAGCTTAACTAGTGCTGTGGGGGAGGGTTTAAACTAGTTTGGCAGGGGGATGGGCATCAGGAGGAAACATTAGAGGGGAGAAACAAGGTGCACAGATGACTAGGAGGGACAAGTGGTACGAGAGTAAAGAATAGTTCAGAAATAGGAGGAATCAGACAGGGGTCAAATGCAAGGCAATCTAACATGAGTATAGAGTGCATGTGCATAAATGCACGCAGCGTGGTAAATAAGGTTGGTGAGTTGCAGGCTCAAGTCACCACATGGGACTATGTTATAGGGGCATAAACAGAGGCCTGGCTCAAAGAAAGGGAGGATTAGGTACTTAATATTCCTGGCTGCAAGGTATTCAGGTATTCAGGAAAGATAGGGAAAGAAAGATAGGAGGGGGGTAGCAGTATTGATCAAAGAAACTGTTATAGCACTGAAAAGGCATGATGTAGCTTTGAGGTCAAAGACAGAATCTATTTGGTTAGAAGTATGGAACAATAGAAGAGCTATCACGCTACTGGGTGTATACTATAGGTCACCAAATGGTGGGTAGGAGATAGAGGAGAACATTTGCAGGCAAATTACTGAAAGATGCAAGAATTATAGAGTAGTGATAATGGGGGACTTCAATTATCCCAATATAGACTGGGAGAGTAACAGTGTGAAGAGCAAAGAAGGGGAAGAATTCCTGAAATGTGTTCAAGAGAACTTTCTGGAACAGTGTATTTCTAGCCCAATGAGGAAGGAAGCAGTGCTGGATCTAGCTTTGGGGAATGAAGTGGGCAGGTGGAGCATGTTTCAGTGGGGGAGCATTTGAGGAACAGTGATCATAATATCATTAGGTTTAGAATAGTTATGGAAAAGGACAAGGAACAATCAAATGTGAAAAATCTTAACTGGAGGACAGCAAATTTCAGTGAGTTAAAAAGGGATCTTGCCCGGGTGGCTTGGAATCAAAAATTGGAAGGCAAAACAGTAATCAAACAATGGGAAGCCTTCAAGAAGGAATTGGTTCAGGTAACCAAAGTAGACACAGAGTAGACACATTCCCAGGAGGGGGAAAGGATATCCAAAGCTAGACCTCCCTGGATGACTAAAGATATAGAGATTAAAATGAAACAGAAAAAGGAGACATGATGAATGTATGGTTCATAATAGAGTAGAGGACCAGGCTGAATACAGAAAGTACAGAGGAGATCTAAAAAAAGAAATAAGAGGGACAAAGAGAGAGTATCAGAATAGATTAGCGGCTAACATCAAAGGGAATCCAAAAGTCTTTTATAAACATATAAATAGTAAAAGGGTAGTCAAAGGAAGGGTGGGGCCGATTACGGACAAAAAAGATCTTCTTGTGGAGGAAGAGAGCATGACTGAGGCACTAAATGAATACTTTGCATCCGTCTTCACTAGAGAAGAGGATTCTGCCATTATAGCAGTAAAGGAGGAGGTAGGATAAAAATAGATAAAGAGGAGGTACTTAAAAGATTGGCAGTAGTCAAAGTAGAAAAGTCACCTGGTCCAGATGGGATTCATCCTAGGTTACTGAGGAAATTGCGGAGGCTGAGGCCACAATCTTCCAATCCTCCTTAGATATGGGGATGGTGCTGGAGAACTGAAGGATTGCAAATGCTACACCCCTGTTCAAAAAGGGGGAGAGGGATAAACCCGGCAATTACAGGCCAGTCAGCCTAATGTCCGTGGTGGGGAAACTTATAGAGGCAATGATCCAGGACAAAATTAATTGGCACTTAGAAAAGTATAGGCTAATAAATGAAAGTCAGCAAGGATTTGTTAAAGGAAAATAGTATTTGACTAACTTGATTGAGTTCTTTGATGAAGTAATGGAGAGGGGTGGTGAGGGTAGTGCGGTTGATGTTGTGTATATGGACTTTCAAAATGGCATATATTAGATTTGTTGAGAAAATTAAAGCCCTTGGGATTAAAGGGACAGTGGTAGCGTAGATACAAAATTGGCTAGGGGATAGAAGCAGAGAGTAGTGGCGAACAGTTTTTTTCAGACTGGAGGGAAGTATACCCCAGGGGTCTGTATTAGGACCACTTCCCTTTTTGATGTATATTAACGACCTGGACTTGGGTATACAGGGTATAATTTCAAAGTTTGCAGATGACACGAAACTCATAAATGTAGTAAACAACATGGAGGTAGTAACAGACTTGAGGTGGACATGGACAGACATGTGGCAGATGAAATTTAATGCAGAGAAGCGTGAAGTGATGCATTTTGGTAGGAAGAATGAGGAGAGACAATATATACCAAATAGCACAATTTTAAAGGAAGTGCAGGAACAGAGAGACCTGGGGGTGCACATACACAAATCTTTGAAGATAACAGGGCAAGTTGAGAAGGATATTAAAAAAGCATATGGGATCCTGGGCTTTATTAACAGAGGCATAGGCCCCGATTTTAGAATGGAGGCGGGATGGAAGCGGGAGGGAGGGAGTGGGTGAATGGGCGTGTGGGTAAACCAATTTTTTTTTTATTCGTTCATGGGATGTGGGCATTATAAGCAATGCCAGCATTTATTGCCCACCCCTAATGGTCCTTGAGAAGATGGCGGTGAGCCGCTGCCTTGAACCGCTGCAGTCCGTGCGGTGAAGGTTCTCCCACAGTGCTGTTAGGAAGGGGGTTCCAGGATTTTGACCCAGCGACGATGAAAGAACGGCGATATATTTCCAAGTCTGGATGGTGAGTGACTTGGAGGGGAACATGCAGGTGGCGGTGTTCCCATGTGCCTGCTGCCCTTGTCCTTCTAGGTGGTAGAGGTCGTTGGTTTGGGAGGTGCTGCTGAAGAAGCCTTGATGAGTCACTGCAGTGCATCCTGTCGATGGTACACACTGCAGCCATGGTGCGCTGGTGGTGAAGGAAGTGAATGTTTAAGGTGGTGGATCAGGAACCAATCAGGTGGGCTGCTTTGTCCTGGATGGTGTCGAGCTTCTTGAGTGTTGTTGGAGCTGTACTCATCCAGGTAAGTGGAGAGTATTCCATCACACTCCTGACTTGTGCCTTGTAGATGGTGGAAAGGCTTTGGGGAGTCAGGAGGTAAGTCACTTGCTGCAGAATACCCAGACTCTGACCTGCTCTTGTAGCCACAGTATTTATGTGGCTGGTCCAGTTAGGTTTCTGGTCAATGGTGACCCCCAGGATGTTGGTGGTGGGGGATTCGGCGATGGTAATGCCGCTGAATGTCAAGGGGAGGTAGTTAGACTCTCTCTTGTTGGAGATGGTCATTGCCTGGTACTTGTCTGGCGCGAATATTACTTGCCACTTATCAGCCCAAGCCTGGATGTTGTCCAGATCATGCTGCATGCGGGCACGGACTGCTTCATTATCTGAGGGGTTGACCGAACTGTGCAATCATCAGCGAACATCCCCATTTCTGACCTTATGATGGAGGAAAGGTATTTGATGAAGCAGCTAAAGATGGTTGGGCCAAGGACATTGCCTTGAGGAACACCTGCAGTAATGCCCTGGGGCTGAGATAATTGGCCTCCAACAATCACTACCATCTTCCTTTGTGCTAGATATGACTCCAGCCACTGGAGAGCTTTCCCCCTGATTCCCATTGACTTCAATTTTATTAGGGCTCCTTGGTACCACACTCGGTCAAATGCTGCCTTGATGTCAAGGGCAGTCACTCTCACCTCACCTCTGAAATTCAGCTCTTTTGTCCATGTTTGGACCAAGGCTGTATTGAGGTCTGGAGCCGAGTGGTCCTGGCGGAACCCAAACTGAGCATCGTTGAGTAGGTTATTGGTGACTAAGTACCGCTTGATAGCACTGTCGACGACACCTTCCATCACTTTGCTGATGATTGAGAGTAGGTTGATGGGGCGCTAATTGTCCAGATTGGATTTGTCCTGCATTTTGTGGACAGGACATACCAGGGCAATTTTCACATTGTCAGGTAGATGCCAGTGTTGTAGCTGTACTGGAACAGTTTGGCTAGAGGCGCGGCTAGTATTGGAGCACAAGTCTTCAGCACGACAGCCGGGATGTTGTCAGGGCCCATAGCCTTTGTTGCATCAAGTGCACTCAGCCGTTTCTTGATATCACGTGGAGTGAATCGAATTGGCTGAAGACTGGCTTCTGTGATGGTGGAATATCGGCCGGAGACCGAGATGGATCATCCACTCGGCACTTCTGGCTGAAGATGGTTGCAAATGCTTCAGCCTGGTCTTTTGCACTCACGTGCTGGAATCTACCATCATTGAGGATGGGGATGTCCATGGAACCACCTCCTCCCGTTAGTTGTTTAATTGTCCACCACCATTCACGACTGGATGTGGCAAGACTGCAGAGCTTTGATCTGATCCGTTGGTTGTCGAATCGCTTAGCTCTCTATATGTCCGTTTCACAAGTGAATTGGTGCCACTTAACGTGGCTTCCGGGTTTGCCGTCCGAAAGCTGCGCAGTGGGTAGACTGCGCACCTACATCACAGGCTGTCAGCTGGAGGAGCTCTATTTAAAGGGTCGTTGCCCCAAAGGCTTTTGCTGGGGCAAAGACCCAAAAATCACAATAGAGCAGCACAGGGGCACGGCTGCTCCAAAGATCAGCATTGCCTCACTCCAGTGCTTCTAGACGGGGTGAGGAGGAGGAGGGAAGTGTTCTACCCCGCGGACAGGAGGAAGTGCCCTGACTCTGCCACCAAGAAGGCCTGGCTCGAGGTGGCAGAGGAGGTCACCAGCAGCAGCAACATCTCCCGCACCTGGATCCAGTGCAGAAAGCATTTCAATGACCTAACTAGGTCAGCAAAAGTGAGTACAATTATTGATTCTCCTACATACCGTGTTCCACATCACCACTCCCCAACTCATTCTACACTGCCAAAACTACTCTATCACATCACTCCTCACACCCATTTAAAGCTCATCCTCAACTTACGTGCACTTCCTCACCTCCCCATTCTCTCTCTGGCAGTCCTTCAGGATCAAGGATGACTTGGTGGAAGATGCCTGTGCGTGGATTCTTTTAATGTGGGGTGGTCGTTGCACACCAACCACCACATGGTCCCAGCGGAGCAAAGTCTTGGCCCAATGGCAGGGAAATCCGAGACAATTGGAGACCAGGCTCTGCTGTAGGACGGGGACAGTGCAGCACTTCACTGGAGTTTCAGCCTAGATTTTTGTGCTCATGTCTCTGGAGTAGGACTTGAACCCACAACCTTCTGCCTCAGAGGCGAGAGTGCTACCCACTGAGCCACGGCTGACATTACCTCCCCATTAGTCACCCCACCACTACCACTCACCCCAACCCTCATCCAACGTGATAGCTCTGTCTCATACTTACCCTCTGATGCACCTCTTTCATGGTCAGCCTCATGCAAAGCAATGCATTCATCGGTTGACCACCTCACCCTCATTCACTCACATGTCTGTTCTTTGTCCCCTTCTAGGAGAAGAGAGCACAAAATCCACGCAAGAGGGCGAGGGCTGGAGGAGGGTCACAATAAGTAGTGGTCCTCACAGACACAGAGCAGGAGGCGCTGGAGATCAGCTGCACCCTCGAGTGCCTGTCTGTCGGGGACGGCGAGACTGGCACCCCACAAACATCTGGTGACACAACTTTAACATTCATCACACACAATATGAATTGACGTTAACAATGCTCGCCATGTTCAACACCTCAGTATGCTCATCGCAACATGACACATCTGTGATGATGCTTAATATTGCCTTCTGTTCTCTTACAAGGCCTTCAACGACCACAGTGACAGGTGTGAGCGATTCCTCAGAGGACCTCCCAGCCTCTGAGGGTGCACCGTTGCACCTTAGCGAGCCATCCACCAGTGCAGATACTCACACCTCGGTGGGTCCTAGTACTGCACTGTCCCCGTCCTACAGTTAGTTGGGTTGGCACCTGGTGAGCATGAGCAGTCACTGGTGGCAGGGGCAGTTGTGGAGAGTCCGCGTCGGTGGGCGCACTCCTCTCCAGGCTCTACTCAGCTGGACGCAGATGCTGAACCCGTGGGCCATCCTTTAAAAGGAGAATAATCGAGGGACAGCAGCACATTTGCGAGGTACTGGAAGGTGCCATGCCCAATCTCCACAATCGCGCAAGAGTTGGACTCCTCCATCCTCTAAATGAGTGGAATGGTGGCACAGGTACGGGAGGGAACCTCTGAGATACTGTCACAGGAATGTAAGCAAGTGTCTGAGATAGTGTCGCAGGTAAGTGCGGGAATGTCTGCGATGGAGGGAAGGCTAGCCTCCATTGAGCTTCAAGCACGGCTCACAAATGAATCCAATCAGGCCCTAACAACGGTCGTTCGGACTCAGGGTGAACAACATTCTGCCACCTTAAACAGGCAGGCAGATACTTTACAACTGGGCTTCCAAGGCTTCATTCATGTCCTACAAACTGTTCTCCAGCTAGGTGGTAGGAGTGATGTGGGCCTGGTCCAGGAGAGGGACGATGATGAAAGGGGACATGGAAGTGGGGACGCCACTCAAAGTGCTCCCACGTCTCACCCGTTGCCCCCATCTCAATCAGTACCTTCAAAGCTGCCTCCTATCCAGGTGGCTGAGTCTGCCCGAGCACAGGTGCTGGTGGAGCAGTCTTTGGAGGGGGCCTCATGGGCTCCAAAACCCAGAGGGCGTAGGCCGAAAGCATCTAAGCAGTCAGGGCATGAACATGAGCAACCTGCCACTACCTCTGCTGCAGCCTCGGGGGATGGACCACGTAGAAGTAGTAGGAAGAGAAAGGCTAAGGTTTTGTGATCACGAAAGGTATGTACAAGGGTGTCTGACAGATGGTCATGTTTTTCATTCATGTTTGGTTTTTGTTAAAGTCACATTAAATGTTATCATTCTCACCACTACTGACATGTCTTGCCCATTCTTGACTGGCTTTTGTGATAAGGCCCTTTCATGAGGTTCACCATGAACGGCGACACTTGATGCCACCCAGTGGGTCACTTTACAGTGGGTGTACGTGTAGTTGCAGGACTGTTTTGTGCGGGGTGCGGGGGGGGCACTGGCAATGTTGCTCGTCCTCGGATGTAGTGGTGAATGCAGCCATGGCGCCCACCCCATCCTGATGGTATCAGTTTGAGGGGGTCTGAAAAGTTGGTAAATATGTGTGAACAGAAGAATTGAGAGTGGAAAGTAAGAATTTTCAATGAAAACACAAAGATCTTGCAGCCAAAAGTTTGTCTGAAAGAACTGAATGCCCTGCTGTGATAATTCACCTTTTATCCCCATCTGTCAAACAAACATTTGAATGTTCAACTAGCTGCTGCTGAAACACGTCTGGTAGAACATGGAGTGTTTCCCACAGCACGGGAATGTTTGAAAATTGGACCCCTGCCTCAATGTGCACAAAATTAAGTACTTCAAGTATCTAAATAACTCTCTTAACTGTCATCCCGCCGGCTTTAATTGCCGGTGACACTTCCGCATTCATGAGGCGCGCGCACACCCAGACGCGTCAGTGGGGAACCCAGAAATCTGCGGGTTGGAGCCGGGATCCGAACCCACTCGGGATTTCCCCGACTTTCGGAGCTCTCCTGCCCCAACACACCCGCTACTTCATTCCAAAATCAAGCCCATAGAGTACAAAAGCAAGGAAGTTATGATAAACCTTTATAAAACACTGGTTAGGCCTTAGCTGGAGTATTGTGTTCAATTCTGGGTGCCACACTTTAGGAAGGATGTCAAGGCCTTAGAGAGTGTGCAGAAGAGATTTACTAGAATGGTGCCAGGGATGAGGAACTTCAGTTATGTGGAGAAACTGGAGAAGCTGGGATTGTTCTCCTTAGAATAGAGAATGTTAATAGGAGATTTGATAAAGGTGTTTAAAATCATGAACGGTTTTGACAGAGTAAATAAGGAGAAACTGTTTCCTGTGGCAGAAGAGTCGGTAACCAGAGGACACAGATTTAAAGGTGATTGGCAAAAGAGGCAGAGGCGACATGAGGAAACATTTTTTTACGCAGAAGTTTGTGATGATCTGGAATGCACTGCCTGAAAGGGTGGTGGAAGCAGATTCAATAATAACTTTCAAAAGGGAATTGGATAAATACTTGAAGAGAAAAAATTTAAAGGGCTATGGGCAAAGAGCCCATAGTCCCAGAATGGGACTAAATGGATAGCTCTTTCAAAGAGCCGGCAGAGGCATGATGGGCCTAATGGCCTCCTCCTGTGCTGTACCTACTATGATAAGGCAGGTAACCAATGCGTTACTTGCCAGAGGCAGTTGATATACCTCCTTTCCAACTGTTGATAATAGTCAGATGGAGAGAGCAATGGGGTTTGCAGCTCTGGCTAGCTTTCCACCAGTGCAGGGTGCCAGAGGACGCACACACGCAGCCCTCAGGGCATCCCCTGACCAGCCAGGAGCCTTTGTTATCGACGAGGGCTTCCACCCCATTAATGTACAACTGGTATGCAACCACAAGTAGAGGTCCACGCAGGTATGTTCCCAATACCCAAGGCGCTGTCATGATGCCTTCATCTTACGTCAGTCAAATATCCCCCCAGCCCCTCCCCCCCCCACTCCGCATGTTTTGCCCTGGCACCAGTCTTAGAGGATGGCTGCTTGGGGACAAGGGTATCCCCTTTCTACCATGGCTGATGACACCTCTTCGGAACCCCACCACTCCACGGCAGAACAGGTACAACAGTAGCCACAACACCACAAGGTGCGTTATAGAGCAGGCGGTGGGATGCTCAAGTTGGAGGTTCAGGTGCCTGGACAGGTCTGGAAGTTCCCTGTAATACTCACCAACCAGAGTCTCCAGAATAATTGTGGCAGGCTACGTCTTGCATAACATCGCTCAACAAAGTGGACTGGAGGTGCAGGAGGAAGTAGGCCTGCAGGACTCCTCATCTGATGAGGAAAAGGATGGTGGGGAGGAAGATGGAGGATATGACGCATGGCATGCAGATTACCTTACGACCATGTGCTTCCTCTGGATGTAGTGCATAAAGTGAAAGGGAGAATCAGACAGATGTCTTAGGAGTGGGAATGTCATACGGTTACGGATGGTAGCTACAGTGCGAATTGAGGAGGTCTGCTAATTGGAGGTGCAGCTGAGATGAGATGAGATGAAGATGGAGTTATTGGCAACAGTGAAAGGAGGAAGCGGGAGTTGAGCATGTGTAAGAAGTGAGGATGAGAGATGGTGCGGTGTACCATTGTGATTGGTGGTAAAGAAAGTGATGCAGAGGTGAGGAGTGGTATGAATGGTGTAGGATGGACAAGAGGGACTGAAAGGAGGTGCAATGCAGGAGATGCTTAAAGTAGGAAGTGTGCTGACCTCTCCTAACCTAGTAAAGTCATTGAAACATTTATGACATGTATCCAGGATCTTGGCATCATGCTCCCAGTGATTATTTCCTCAGCCACCTCAATCCATGCCTTCTTGGTTGTGACAGCAGATTTCTTCTTTCCACTTGTGGAGAGCAACACATCCCTCCTGGACTTCACTGCACCCAGCATTACCTCCAGGGAAGTATCCGAAAACCTGGGAGCCGCCTTCTCCCTCCTTGCAGCCATTTGACCCACTTATATCTTGTATTCCCTATTGATTCACTCCTTTCCCTCAGCCTCCCTTGCAGAGGTAGACTGAGCCTTTAAATACTGGCCAGGAAATTGCGTCATGCAGGTGTGTAGTACACCTGCAGATGTGTCATTCCATCGAGGAACCTGGAATCTTTATTTAAATGGCACCTGGCTGTTAAAATCAGCCATGCTTCCACATCACGCGATGTTGCAGGTTCAGTGCCTTCTAACAATCTCGCAAGCTACTTTCCCATCTCCGGGTTAATATCGGGGCCACAGTATATGATAAATTGGATTTATTCCAAAAAATTGTAAGCATTTCTTTAATAAAATTATTGCATCACATATATAAGCGCTAGGCCCTCGTACATAAATATTTCTCTCTCTCTCTTTCACACACACACACACACTATAGTCTTCAAGTGAAGTGAGGTTAGAAACTGGGGATAATTGGATCATGGTGCACAGGAAATTCAGTCTCCATTTTAAACTCATGCATTATGTCTTTATTTTATATATTCCATTATAAATTTCTATGGACACATTTATAATGGAAACTGCTATGTAAATTTGTCATACTTTAATTACACTCTGCTGCCAGAGGGTGAGGGAGTAAAACGGGGGGATGATGGGGAGCAGGAGGTAGGGTTATGAGGGGGCAGAGGAGGATGGAGGATAGGGTGGGAAGGACATTGGGGTTCAGCAGATGGACCAAAGGCGAAAAGGTAGGAAACTGGGACATTTTAATATGCATCCCCTCCCCTTGCCTGAACCTAACTTCCATTAAATAACGGAAATAAAATCATGTCCCCTTGTGTTTTGTCCATGCTTTCCCCCCTTCTAAGTTAGAAGGTTGTGGGTTCAATTCCCACTAGGACTTGAGCACATAATCTCAAGTCCTAGTGTTCCAGTTATGTACTGAGCGGTTGCTGCATTGTCAGAGGTACTCTCTTTTGGATAAGATGGTAAACCAAAACACTGTCTGCCTGCTTACCTGGCCATCGAAGAGCACATGATACGATTCAAAGAAGAGCAGGAAGTTCTTCCGATGTCCTGGCCAACATTTCTCCCTGAACTGACATCACCAAAACCAGACTATCTGGTCATTCATTTGTTGTTTGTGGGACCACATTGTATGCAAAATGGCTGCCACGTTTGCCTTCATAACAACAGACACTAACTTCAAAACAAATTCATTAGTTGTAAAGCACTTTAGAACATCTGGAGGACTTGATAAGGCACTTATCTTTTCTAATTCTTTCCCATTCTTTTTCCTTTTGGTTATCTATTCTATTTTTAAGGATCATGCAACAAATTGTAATTCACGGAGCTGCATAAATATCTGGCTGGAAACAAAATGTAAATGTAGAATGAGATAATCAAATTGTCCTTAGTACACAATTGTTGCTTTGGTGCTGAGGGTGGGGGTTGCGGGGAGGAAGAATTGGGAATTGTTCTCCTGTAGAGGACAGAATACCAGGACTGAATGTTGGAAACAATGGGAGTGTTACATACTCAGCAGTTTTGCTCAATTATCTTTGTAAATCAGAGTATTTATGCAGAATATTCTCTCAGGAGATTCAATGGGGTAGATTTTCACTTTCAGCAGTGGTAGAAAGCTGACGGTAGCGGATCAGCCATCCGTTCTACACCCTGCCCGTTCCACACCCTGCACCCTGCCCAATTTTCACTTCCACTGACTTCAACGGAAAGGAAAATCAAGCTGGCTGTTTAACAGGCGGCTGGCTGATCCACTACCGCCAGTTTTGCGTCACCGCCAAAAGTGAAATTTACCCCCGATGGGGGGAGTAAAAATCCACGACATGTTGGATGATCTACAAAAGATACTTTCTTCTGTTGTCCCTTCCTCTGAACAGAAAAGGCAAAAATGTTGTCAAAAACATATAGTCCAATAATTTTCTGCTGATTGTTACATCATCTGACTGTTTAAATATGTGAAAGAAAATCTAATTTTCATAAAATGTCATTGTTTTACAACAATTGCTTTTGCAATAGCTCAACAAACTTTCACACTGCAATATGTCTAACATCCATGAAAGATATACTGCAGTGGGTTTTATGAATCAGTGCTCCCATCATAGAGATCTATGTGATTGGAGTAGATATCAGGAATTCAGGTATGGAGATCAGTGTATCCAGTCTGATTTATCGTATATTAAAATTAATTCCCAAATTCCCGATGTGCATTACCATCATGCAAAGTTCTGCGCCAGGAGTACTAATTCACAAAATATATTGCATCATATAAACACACACACAGGTACTGTCAGTTGGTGCTCAGCTATGGTGTCAAGAGTTAGAACATTACACTCATGTACAACAGGGCAAAGAAAATGCCACTATGGTTATTCCACTGCAAAATCACCATCACAAGGACTTTATTTTGTAATAATACAAGAAAAGGATGGCTCCCTACTTAACAGTAGGACAGCCACTGTCCAAAAAGGTTGATGTAGCATCAACTCAATGGAAGTTGATCTGACCTGAGCTTACGTATGTAAATAGTGGGTTATCACTAAACAGAATCACATTGTTATCCTGGAGTGCACAAGAATACTATCAGCATCTAATTAGCATGGCCACACAATTTGGAAATAGATCTTTCCTCTAATGTCAAGTCTTTCAATAACAGTTTCATAATGATTTACGTTGCTTATTCTTTATATTTCATCTTGATCGAAGTGAGAAACTTAAACATTCTTTTTAGATGAGACAATTTGTATGAAAGACTGCATGTATTTCACAGTGGCAGTATTTTGTAAGCAAAATCTATTATAAATTCCATGGGTGAGATTGCTTTTTCAAGGTAGGTGGTAGATCAGACCAGGCATAACTCATTTCAGGGAAGATTCTTACAAACATTGGGAGATCCTGACAAATAATATTCAGCTAAGGTGATGTTATTGAAAACAACACTGGATTTATGTTGACTAATGATCCTTTGCTCACTCAACAATAACAAGGTTTTCTTTAAAAAATATGCTTTTAGTTACCAGGTGCTGATGAGATGATTTTGTGTTTGAGTAAAGACAGTATCCCATGAGACGCAATAAAATCTCAAGGTTATTATATAATTAATGGAGACAGCATAGCAGACAAGTGACACTCAAGGGAAAACTATGCTTGGTCTAAGTGTAGTTCTTTGATCACTTGCATATAATGAAGCCATTAAACACTTTAATTTTAAAAGGTGTTTTGCAGTTCCATTAATTCTTTTTCCAGTATAGAAACAGTGAGGGTAATTTTAACCCCCAGGGCGGGGGGGGGGGGGGGAAATTAAAAAATAGAATCATAGAAAATTTACGGCACAGAAGGAGGCCATTTGGCCCATCATGTCCACGCTGGCCAAAAATGAGCCACCCAGCCTAATCCCACTTTCCAGTACTAGGTCCATAGCCATGTAGGTTACAGCACTTCAGGTGCACATCCAGGTACTTTTTAATTGAGTTGAGGGTTTCTGCCTCTACCACCCTTTCAGGCAGTGAGTTCCAGACCCCCACCACCCTCTGGGTGACAAGTTTTTTCCTCAACTCCCCTCTAATCCTTCTACCAATCACTTTAAATCTATGCCCCCTGGTTATTGACCTCTCTGCAAAGGGAAATAGGTCCTTCCTATCCACTCTATTTAGGCCCCTCAAAATTTTGTACACCTCAATTAAATCACTCCTCAGCCTCCTCTGTTCCAAAGAAAACAATCACAGCCTATCCAATCTTTCCTCGTATCCAAAATTCTCCAGTCCTGGCAACATCCTCATAAATCTCCTCTGTACCCTCTCTAGTGCAATCACATCTTTCCTATAATGTGGTGACCAGAACCGTACGCAGTACTCAAGCTGTGGCCTAACCAATGTTTTATATAGTTCCAGCATAACATCCCTGCTCTTATATTCTATCCCTCGGCTAATAAAGGAAAGTATCCCATATGCCTTCTTAACCACCTTATCTACCTGTCCTGCTACCTTCAGGGATCTGTGGACATGCACTCCAAGGCCCCTCACTTCCTCTACACTTCTAAATATCCTCCCATTTATTGTGTATTCCCTTGCCTTGTTTGCCCTCCCCAAATGCATTACCTCACATTTCTCTGGATTGAATTCCATTTGCCACTTTTCTGCCCACCAGTCTGTTGATATCTTCCTGCAGTCTACAGCTTTCTTCCTCACTATCAACCACATGGCCAATTTTTCTATCATCTGAAAACTTCATAATCAAGCCCCTACATTTAAGTCCAAATCATTAATATATACCACAAAAAGCAAGGGAGCTAATACTGAGCCCTGCAGAACACCACTGGAAACATCCTTCCAGTCACAAAAACACCTGTCGACCATTACCCTTTGCTTCTGAGCCAATTTGGATTCAACTTTCCCTTGGATCCCATGGGCTTGTACTTTTTTGACCAGTCTGCCATGTGGGACCTTGTCAAAAGCCTTGCTAAAATCCATGTAGACTACATCAAATGCACTACCCTCATCTACTCTCCTTGTTACCTGCTCAAAAAATTCAATCAAGTTAGTAAGACATGACCTTCCCTTAACAAATCCTGACTGTCCTTGATTACTCTGTGCCTTTCTAAGTGATGGTTTATCCTGTCCCTCAGAATTGATTCCAAAGTTTGCCCACCACCGATGTTAGACTGACTTACTCGGTCTATCCCTCACTCCCTTTTTAAACATGGTACAATGTTAGCAGTCCTCCAATCCTTCGGCACCTCGTCTGTATCCAGTGAGGATTGGAAAATGATGCTCAGGGCCTCTGCTATTTCCTCTCTTGCTTCTTTTAACAGCCTGGGATACATTTCATCCGGGCCTGGTGATTTATCTATTTTCAAAGATGCTAATCCCCTTAATACTTCCTCTCTCACTATGTTTATCCCATCCAATATTTCACACTCCTCCTCCTTAACTACAATGTCTGCATCATCCCCCTCTTTTGTGAAGATGTGGAGATGCCGGTGATGGACTGGGGTTGACAATTGTAAACAATTTTACAACACCAAGTTATAGTCCAGCAATTTTATTTTAAATTCACAAGCTTTCGGAGATTTCCTCCTTCCTCAGGCAAATGTTTCAAGAGCTCCTTGAAGCCTACGCATTTATACATATAGAACAATACATGGTGTTTACAGACTGCCCCTGCAACTGCCCGTTGCCAAGGCAATCACCGTGTTCAGACAGAGAGGTGTCACCTGCAGAACCCCCGAATACACATTCAACAAAAAAACAAACAGGGAAAAAAAACAGAGAAAAAAAACAGAGAGAGGCAGAAACATCCGGAAGGCAGAGAGAGCCAGCAAATGACCCATTATATTAAAAACAGATAACATTTGTTCGCTGGTGGGGTAACGTGTAGCGTGACATGAACATGTGAAGACAGAGGCAAAGTATTGATTAAGAACCATACCAACATCTTCCACCTCCACACATAGGTTACCTTTTTGGTCTCTAGTTATCCTCTTGCTCTTAATGTATTTGGGTGTTCCTTGATTTCACTTGCCAATATTTTCTCATGCCCTCTCTTTGCTTTCCTAATTTCCTTTTTAATTTCACCCCTGCACTTTCTATACTCCTCTAAGCTTTCTGTAGTATTGAGTTCTTAGTGTCTGACATAAGCTTTCCTTTTCAGCCTTATCTTACCCTGTGTGCTCCTTGACATCCAGGGGGCTCTAGTATTGTCAGTCCCACCCTTTTTCTTTGTGGGAACATGTTTACTCTGAATGCTTTGAATCTCCTCCTTGAATGCCTCCCACTGCTCTGACATTCAAAATAGCTGTTTCCCGTCCATTTTTGCTAAATCACTTATCAGCTTAGCAAAATTGGCCTTTCCCCAATTGAGAACTTTAACTCCTATTCTATCTTTGTCCTTTTCCATAACTATGCTAAAACTAACTGAATTATGATCACTACCACCAAAATGCTCTCCCACTGATACTCCTTCCACATTCCACGTTCCCAGCCTTATTTCCTAAAACTAAATCCAGACCTGCCCCCTCTCTTGTTGGACTTGCTACGTGCTGGCTAAAAAAGTTCTCCTGAATGCAATTTAAGAATTTTGTGCCCTCTATACCCTTCACACTGTTTGTATCCCAGTTAATATTAGGGTAGTTGAAATCCCCTACTATTACAGCCCTATTGTTTTTGCACTTCTCAGAAATTTGCCTGCATATTTGCTCTTCTATCTCCCTCTGACTGTTTGGGGGTCTATAGTACAATCCCAGAAGTGTGACTGCCCCTTTTTGGTTCCTTAGCTCAACCCATATGGCCTCATTTGATGATCCTTCTAACATACCATCCCCCCTCACAGCTGTAATTGTTTCTTTAACCAAAATTGCCACCCCCCTCCTTTTTTATACCCCTCTCTATCTCGTCTGAAAACCCTGTAACCAGGAATGTTGAGCTGCCATTCCTGCCCCTCTTTAAGCCATGTTTCTGTAATAGCTAAGATATCATACTGCCACATGCCTATCTGTGCCCTCAGCTCATCTGTCTTATTCACTGTACTCCTTGCATTGAGGTATATACCTTTAAGCACTGCCAAACTCCTTTGTTGTTTATATTCTAATCTTTGTTTCCTCTGCCTTCCAAACTCACTAACTAATTTTCTGCCTTCCATCTCCAGTTGTGATTCTGTCCCATCTGGATCTACACTCAGGTTCCCATCCCCCTGCCAATCTAGTTGAAACCCTCCCCAACAGCACTAGCAAACTTCCCCGCAAGGATATTGGTCCCAGCCCTGTTGAGGTGCAACCCATCCAGCTTGTACAGGTCCCACCTCTCCCAGAACCTGTCCCAATACCCCAGGAATCTAAAGCCTTCCCTCCTGCACCATCTTTCCAGCCACATATTCATCTTCTGTATCTTCCTATTTCTATACTCACTAGTGTGTGGCACCAGGAGTAATCTGGAGATTACTACCCTTGAGGTCCTGCTTGTTAATCTCTTTTCTAACTCCTTAAAATCTGCCTGCAGGGCCTCATCCCCCTTTCTACCTATGTCGTTGGTACCAATATGGACCACGACCTCTGGCTGTTCACCTTCACCTCCCAGAATGTTCTGCAGCTGCTCAATGACATCCTTGACCCTGGCACCAGGGAGGCAACATACCATCCTGGAATTATGACTGCGGCTGCAGAAATGCCTGTCTGCTCCCCTAACTATAGAATCCCCTATCACTATTGCTCTCCTGACCTTTCTCCTTTCCCCCTGTACAGCTGAGCCACCCATGGTGCAATGGTCTTGGCTCAGGCTGCACTCCCCAGAGGAACCCTCTCCCCCACCAGTATTTAGAACTGGTTAGAGAGTGCGATGCCCTCAGGGGACTCCTGCACTAAATGGACAACCCGACCCCAACCCGCCTCCGGTTTTAATGGAAGTGGGTTGGGGGGCGGGCGAAGAATCAGCTCACAGGAGGTGGGTCAGTCACGAAAATATTTTAAGGAAGCTGCGGGTCTCCAATTTAACTTAATTTTTAGTTTTAATGCCTGCAGGCCGGGTTTCCTGCGATAGGTCCCCCTCAATTGGCCGACCATCCCCCTGCGATGTCCGGCTCCGCCATCCCCCCACCCCCCGCCCCAGCGATGTCCAACTCCAACCCCCCACCCCCCTTGGCGGACTTACCTCTGCTCCACTCCCTGGCTGCCTTCCCGCCCGACAACCAGCCAGACTGTCAATCTGCTTCACTACAGACGTGGGTTAAAATCAGAAGCACTTTGTTCATTGATGGCACAACATCCTTTATAGATGCTGGAGCACTTTAAAGGGATGTTAAAAGGAGGTTCATGAAAAGTTCTTGTGGGTCAATATTTTTGTTCAAGCAAATTAAAGGAATACAGTGTCAATTTTTTAATACTGAGATGACAGAGCAATGCAGGAAAGCAATCAGTGTATTTTGAAACCAACAAAACTTTAATACTCAAAAAAGTGAAAATAAACAAAATTCCTTCATAATTATCAGACGGCGAATAGTCTAGTGATAATTTCTTACTGTCCACATGATGGACATTGATATATTATAATCACTAAAAAAAGAGAACGACAAATGGGACCCTTTGGAATACAATCAGGAAGGGGAACCTGATCTAATAATCAATGATATTGATCTGGGAGAAATAACAAAATATCTTTATCAAAGTTGTTAATCATAAGATGATAGTGATATGTGTATAATTTTACAGGAAATGGCCAAATCTAGTAAAGGTATCTCATTTAACTTTACTAGCATTTGTGATTTTTTGCCACAGATAAGATCTGATAAGCATTTCATCTTATTAAAGTACTTGTTCTAGTAATAGCTATGAATGTCTATTTGTTATCTTTTTGATGGTCAAACCACCTAAATACAAATTCTCCCTTTAGTTATTTCCTTTCATATTGAGTGACTTTTCCGAGTTGGAGAAAGTGTATATCCCATTTAAAAGTATTGATGGTATGACCATCTTCACAGCAACACTTCCCTCTTACATGAGAACATAAGAAATAGGAGCAGGAGTAGGCCTTACGGCCCCTCGAGCCTGCTCTGCCATTCAATATGATCGTGGTTGATCTTCGACCTCAACTCCACTTTCCTGCCCGATCCCCATATCCCTTGATTCCCCTAGAGTCCAAAAATCTATTTATCTTAGCTTTGAACATATTCAACGACTCAGCATCCACAGCCCTCTGGGGTAGAGAATTCCAATGATTCACAAACCAATGAGTGAAAAAATTCCTCCTCATCTCAGTTTTAAATGGCCGACCCCTTATCCTGAGACTATGACCCCTAGTTCTAGTCTCTCCAGCCAGGGAAAACAACCTCTCAGCATCTACCCTGTCAAGCCCCCTCAGTGAGATCACATCTCATTCTTCTAAACTCCAGAGAATATAGGCCCATTCTACTCAATCTCTCCTCATAGGACAACCCTCTCATCCCAGAAATCTATCAAGTGAACCTTTGTTACACCGCCTCTAAGGCAAGTATATCCTTCCTTAGGTAAGAAGACCCAAACTGTACATAGTACTCCAGGTGAGGACTCACCAAAGCCCTGTACAATTGTAGTAAGATTTACTTACTCCGCAATAAAGGGCAATATGCTATTTGCCTTCCTAATTACTTGCTGTACCTGCATGCTGACTTTTTGAGTTTCTTGTACGAGGACACCCAAATCCCTCTGAACACCATCACTTAATAATTTCTCACCATTTAAAAAATATTCTGTTTTTCTATTCTTCCTACCAAAGTGAATAACCTTACATTTCCCCACATTATACTCCATCTGCCACTTTCTTGCCCACTCACCTAACCTGTCTATATCCCTTTGCAGACTCTTTGGACTCAATTTTAAAACTGAGCCGGGAAGAAGGCGGGGGATCAAATTGAGGACGGGAAACCCATTAGTACGGGTTTCCCAGACGTCCTTACAATTTTGACGTAAAGACCCCTAATTTTTTTTTTGTTGGTTTCCCGTCCAACTGACCGGCCTGATCGACTGAGACCAGCCTGTCAGATGGGAGACCAGCCAGGGAGAGAACATGTTCAGGTAAGTCTACATGCAAGTCTTTGTTTCCGTGGATGGTGGGGAGGGGGGGGCATGGAGGGGCATGGGTGGGCACAGGGGGCATGGGGATGGTGAGTCATGGGGGGGATTGGGGGTCAGTCACAGCAGGGTAGGTGTCGGGATTGGGGGTCATCGCCTGGGTCCGCGATCGTTGAGGGGGAGGGTAGGGGGTGGGAGGATTGGAGAGGGAGGTGGGAAGAGGATCAGGGTCAGGGGGGGATCGGGGATTGGGTTTCCGCGATCATTGGTGGGGGGGTGGGGGGTCAGTGCAGGTAGGCTTGTTGGGCCTGGGGGAAGCACTCCTGCTCCCCCAGGCCCACAAGCTGTGCCGTTCTAGGCATCTACCTGTTAGTCTCGTGCCTTCCCGCCTCCTTTCACGAGGCATAAAACAGAAGGCCCAGGAATCCCAGACCTCTGGAGTTCAAATCGGGAAGTCCAGAAAAATGGAGGCCCAAAGTCTCCTTGAAAGGCTTTAAGGCCCGACCCACCTCCTGGGAGCGGGTTAGTCGCCTGCCCCTCTTCCTGCCCTGGTGAAAACCAGAAATGGGCGGGTTGGAGGCAGGTTGGGGGCGGGTCTGAAATGATGGCAATTTTTAATGCCCCCCCTCCCCCAACCCACCTGTTTTTCACTTTGAAAATTGAGCCCTTTGAGTCCTACTCACAGTTTATTTTCCCACCTAACTTTGTATCATCCGCAAACTTGGATACATTATACTCGGTCCCTTCATCTAAATCATTAATATAGATTGTAAATAGCTGAGGCCCAAGCACTGATCCTTGTGGCATCCCACTAGTTACAGCCTGCCAACCTGAAAATGACCCGTTTATCCCTACTCTCTGCTTTCTGTCCGTTAACCAATCCTCAATCTATGCTAATATATTACCCCCAACCCCATGAGCCATTATCCTGCGTAACAACCTTTTATGTGGCACCTTATCGAATACCTTTTGAAAATCCAAATATACTACATCCACTGGTTCCCCTTTATCTACCCTGCTAGTTACATCCTCAAAAAAACTCTTAATAGATTTGCCAAATACCATTTCCCTTTCATAAAACGATGTTGGCTCTGCCTAATCATATTATGATTTTCTAAGTGCTCTGTTACCACTTCCTTAATAATGGATTCCAGCATTTTCCCAATGACTGATGTCAGGCTAACTGGCCTGTAGTTCCCTGTTTTCTCTCTCCCTCCTTTCTTGAATAGCAGGGTTACATTTGCTACCTTCCAATCTGCTGGGACTGTTCTAGAATCTAGGGAATTTTGGAAGATCAAAACCAATGCATCCACTATCTCTGCAGCCACCTCTTTTAAAACCCTAGGATTAGTTAAATGGTTAAATAACATATCCATCTTGCACTGTCTCACTACGAATGAGTCTGCTTTCGTGGAAGTTTGTTTGAATTGCAGTTTGTCTGTGATCAGTATAAAGTTTATTTTTATTTTTTAATTACACAGTCAGAATTTAGTTACAGGTTGAGTTTAGGACATCATAAAAGGGCACAGGGATCAAACAAAAGTAAATTGTTATTGAGGTATAAGTTATTTTATGCCAGTTGTTAGTCGCAAATTGAGAGTAGGCTGCAACAGCTTCTTTTCACAATCAATTTGCCTTTTATGCCTAAGCCCAATGCCAAGTCATAAAATATTCAACATTGTACAAATATCAGCACTAAGCAAAGAGAGCCAGGAGACTCAATTAAATGGTGTAATCTTTGCTTGTTTACAGTGCAGAGATCAACAACTGGGTGCATGCAAAGTGGTCAAATCCCCCAGAAGGGAATTTAGCTTCCATACCTCTTCCACCATAAGAAAGAAAAATAACTTTTATTTATATAGCACCTTTCACAACCTCAGGACGTCCCAAAGCACTTTACAGCTAATAAAGTACTTTTGAAGTGTAGTCTCTGTTGTAATGTAGAAAATGCAGGAGCCAATTTGCCACAGCAAGGTCCCAATGACCAAATAATCTGTTTTAATGATGTTGTTTGAGGGCTAAATATTTGCCAAAACACTGGGGGTCTCCCCAACTCTTCTTTGAATAGTGCCATGGGATCTTTTACATCCAGTTGAGAGGGTAGATAGGGCCTCGATTTAACATCTCATCCAAAAGACGGCACCTCCAACAGTGCAGCACTCCCTCAGTACTGCACTGACCTATCAGCCTGGATTATGTGCTCAAGTCTCTGGAGTGGAGCTTGAACCCACAACCTTCTGACTCAGAGACAAGAGTGCTACCACAGAGCCACAGCTGACACATGACACCATAACACATTGGTGGCGAGCATGTTGCTCACACACTCCAAAGGGAATGTTTCCTCTTTGAAAGAGCAAAGGTTAAATTTTCTTTTGTTCAAGTCCAAGTGAAGGTCAAATAAAAATAAATCTGGTGAATCTTTGTGAAAAAAAGAAGTGAGAAGCTTAAGATCTAACTCGCTCCATGGAACACAATCACGAAAGCAGTTAAATCGAAAACGTGAAATGGACCACAGCCTATCTGCAAATGCCCCATCCTCCAGAGATTCCTTAGACAATAGATCTGAATTTTAAAATGTACGAACAATCAATTTAAAACCTGAATAATCTTTGTCATGCCTTTGCTTGCATTCCAGGGCAGCTGAACGTGTCACCTTGAAAACTTTGATCACAATGATTGTATCAATAGCCACCGTGCACTCTTAAATATCTCTGCTACCACCACACTCTCCCCTAAATGTTCTCAGAATATCAACTGTCCCCAGTATGGAACACTTCAAGGATGGTTATCAAGAAAGAATAAATCACTTACCATACACCCATGGAGGATTTAGTGGAGGTGGGTAAGATAGAGATGTGGCCGAGTGAAACACTGGTCTCTGAAACACCTATATTCAAGAACTTATAGGCAGAATGGCAAGTTTGCTAGAAATTCAAATCATCAGGGAGTTCAATCTAATGGAGGTATCACCTTCTAATCTTCTTTGAAAGTTTTTCCAAGCATGTTCTTTTAGATCTTCATGAACAATACATTGTGGGAGCTCCTAGCAAAGTCTTTGCTAAATTGTGTAGAGTTTTGAGTTTTGGTGGTGCATGGCAGGTGAATTATTCTGGTTATCTCAGCAGATTGTCTTAGTTTGCTTCCTCAGTCATTCTGATCCATTTATAAAAGTCAGTTGATTCAACTTAATTCTCCATTACAGCACCTCATGGCAAAGAGGCTAAGAAGTTAGATATCCTACGTAGGAAGATATACCTGCAAGAGGTCTTCCAGTTGGGGACTGCAAATGACCAGACTGGCTAAGTACAAACATTTGCTCTTACAGAAACTGTGCAGCCCTGCATTGGCAAGCCTGTATCAACAATTGTACGCAAAGGTTTCATAATGGTTATTTTGCAACTGCAAACTCCTAATGGAGCCAAAACAATCAGCACCATGACCAAACTTGAGACTGGCATCACCTCACAAACATATTAGATCATCAAGCTCTCACTAACCAAGTGTTACCTGCAGGACCATAGAGATTGTCTTCCTCTAATTGGTCTAAGTGAGTCTGGTTCTCTATGTAAATAAGATCAGTCAGCTTTCAAAGGATCCAAAGTTTATATGAATAGGAGCATCTGCAAACAAATCATTTACACCCTAATCAATTCCGGTTAATGGAAAGAAAAATGGGAAATCATATGGCATATTTGGTGAGAAGGCACAAAGTTACAATCGGGACCTCTGAGACTTGTCATTCATGTCAGTCAATTTAAATGCTTTTTTAAAGTATTACAACCAAGACGTTATCTTTAATACTTCAGTGTACAGGCATGTACCAAAAAAGGGGATGTAGACCTCCCAGGAGTGGCGTTAGGACCGTGCAATTGCACAGTGCCCCGAGCCAGTCAGGGGCCCCGAGCAGATCTAGTGAAAAGACACCTATGCAATGGTAATAGTTGATGTCTGACCATTTTGTCAACTATTTTTATCCTACCTATTGCCAACAGGCCTTTTCATGATCATAAGTGTGCGGATTTGACACCAGTAGATGGTATTTAGTTTCATTGTCTAGCAAAACGTAGGGGTCCCAAATCGAACCTTTGCTCGGGGCCCAGCAAGGCAAACACTACTCTTGGGCACCTCAAAATCAAAGGAAAGAGTAAAAAAAAGTAATTCCCACACATCTTGAACATTATCATTAATATGAGATCTGAGCCTGCCATTATAGTCATGTCACTGGAAACATAAGGGATGTACCTCTTCTTCCAGCCTGAATATAAGAGGATGGTAGCAGAGATAAAACAGCACTGTTAAGAAATGTCAAGTATGAATAAATGAGGGAAGGACACAGGAATGGAAGGATTTCTGATAGGCGGGACAAATTAGAACGTACCTTACTAAAGACATCAACCTTTAAGAAAAAACTGATTAGATGGAGGGTAGACACAAGGACATGGAAAATCAGCCATGGCAGAATAATTTAAAACTCGTGGGTTTTCTGAAGGATTTGAATTTTCCAATGTGATGAAGTTTTTGCAAAAGATCCTCTTAAAAGTTTTAACTCTTGCATAAGAGTGCTTGCTAATTACAATTGATCAAACCTCCTGAGCGCTGAAGAAGAGGCCAGGGTCAGCGAACATTCATAGGCAATGACTTTCTCAACTGCTGCTGGGTTTCAAATAGAGAATTAATTGCGAGGCCAGCCAGAGAAAAGGGTCAATAACAGGTGAGTTAACCCATGGCAACAAGAGGCTCATCATCTTCCAGATAACTCTAGCAGACAACAAACGAAATGGGCATAGTCTGATGGACTGGAGAGACAGCTGGGAGGGGATGGGGGGGTGGGGAATGATGTGCACCTTTATCTGGTGAGATTTAGAGTGGACATTGCAAGATTTTCTTATTATCTATAATTTGAAGATTACAACAGTAATACAGTCATTAAGTGGGCACTTGTTTAATGTTTCAAAAAGCCTATAAGGATGTAACTCAGATAGAAATAAATTAATTGAAGTGCTTGTTTTAGCATAATAAGGAAATAGATAGTGCACAGGTCTGACTGCCTTTTCTCCTTAGAATTTACACCCTCTCTCGTTCATTAGTCTCAAGGCTTATACCTTGATAGAGGAAATGCCTGGGGAGAAGGGGAGTTGCATTAATCAAAGGGAAAAGGTTGGTAACAATTTCTAAGAAAGGTGTAAAAGAAATTACAAACTAAAATTGCGCTAGGAAAAGATAGTCATGTATACAGACTACAGGGAAAAGATTTTACTTTCCCTCAGAATCACCATAGGAATCCTGTTTAATTAAGAAGACCATATGTTAGAGAATAAAAACAGACATGAGGGTCAAAGTAGATGTCTGCGTAAAAGATTTCTCAAGAGGACATGGAAATATCACTCTATTTCTGGGTTATATTGGTCTAGATCTTTGTTTGCCAGAGGATGGAAATAATGATGCCAGGGGGAGGGGAGGTAAAAGCACTGGAGTTGGTTGATACCCTCACTGGATTCACTTCATACTGGTAATGTGCCCATAGGGAGGGGAAGCATATATTGGGGAAGGGGTCCCCAAGGAATGAATCTCATCTCTTTCCTTTGGGACTCTTGTTTTTGATGCATCTATATTATTAATTTTGTGTTTATTTAATCATCTGTATATTTTAGTACTGCAGGAGTGAATGTAGGCAAGACTGAAAGCAAGCAAATATATTGCCTGTATTTAAAAAGGATAACCACCTGAGACAACCTACGACAGGCCCTTTAGTCTACTACCAATAACAGGCAGGAAAATGGAAGCTATTCCAGGAGTGACTGTGTAAGTAATAAATTTACAAGAAATTGCCAGTATAGATCTAAAAGGACCTTCTTGACCTCTTTGAAAACATTACAAATATTGGAGCTCTCTATGATATAGTTTATTTGGAGTTTCAGAAAGCTTTTGACAGGGTTTGACATGAAATGTTGTTAATTAACTAAAAGTCACTGGAATCCAGGGTAGAACATGGGACTGGATAAGAAGTTGATTTAAAAAGTAGGACGCAGAGAGTACTTGTGAGTGTAATGTCAGCTTGGGGGGAGATGTTTAATAAAGCCCCATAGGAGTCAGTGTTTGAAACCATGTTCTTCCTAATATGTATAAGTGACCTGATATTGAAGCTAAATGTAAGCTTACCAAGTTTGCTGGTGACACTAACATAGAGTGTGCAGCAAAAGATTCAAGAAGAATTTAGATTGGACACAATTGGGCATGCCAACTGTGAATTAAAGTATTGCACAGTAATCAATCATTAATATACAATAAGTGGAATTAAAAAAGCAGAAACTTAGAAAGGGACTTGCGAATGAAAGCAAACTCATCATTTTCAATGTCCGGACACCATAGTGAAGTCATTAACAGAGTAAATAGAATGCCAGGATGTAAAGCCAGATCAACAGACTAGAAATCCTGACTGTTCAAATCACATTTAGAATATTGGCTGAGAGTTTCCTCTGTGGCAGCAATGCTGCTGGAAATGTGAGGGCGGGACTTTCTCCCACCCGACAGTCAGGCCACTGACTGTTGTGAATTTCCTAGAGTCAGCCTAATTCACATTTTTTCAGGTGGCTCTTAGTGGTCCTCCTGTCTGCACCAACAAGCCTGCCTCAGAGGTAGAAAATAGCTGTTGCAAGCTACGGGTGCCTGCGGCAGCGAAGTGGGTACAGCTGCCTGGGCAGCAGGAACAAGGAAATGGCCCTACTTTGCCCAAAATGTAAAAATCACAGGTGGAAGGAGTAATGTGCTCTTTTATACAAAGTCAACAGGAAAGGTTCTCATCTGGAAAGATGAATATCATTCCAAATTTTGAGGAAGCCTAAAATGAGGGAGTTATTTGTTACATTCCCAGTTGATTTAATATTCCATAAACATGTTAAAGAAATGGAATTTCCCAGCTAGCCTTGGTGCTATTTTATTGTTGCAGTACGTAATTACCCAGAGGCTGTGTCACAAAAGTAAAATTAAATGAACCTGGGCCTCTTAAATTTTTCATTTCAGTTACTTTCTTATTAAAGCTGAATGTTCAATTCATTTTGGACCAAAGAAGAGCATCTAGCACGGACTTATCTTGTTAATGAAATGAAAAGCTTAATTTATCTTAGCTCCTTGTTTTTGGAAGTGCTTTTGCATCTCAGTGCAGCAAGATGTTCTGGAACTGCTGGAATTCTACCACACCGTGATGCAATTTACAAAGGCAAAGAATAAGGTGTAATTATAAAAGTAATGTCAAGCTTATATCAACTTAAATGACTTTTAAAATCTTGGTACTGGTATACAGATCTTGTTAGATAGCATCTCCTCCGTTGTACCATGCACCATTTCCCAGTCCAGAGCGAAGGTAAGTGATCTGTTCCCAGGCACATGCCAATGCTGCTCTGTGACCAGAACAAGGTGCACAAGACATCTTGACTTCTCTTCTGATTTTCCAACTCTCCTTTTGGGAAACAGCTCTCCCAGACAATCTAGCTGGTACCAGAAACTCACTCTATGGGTAGTTACCTCCAATCTTTGTATTCTGCGATAAATGCCTGCCAATGCTCTATTCCACAGGATGTTCTCTATATATTGCATCTTAAATTGTTCCAGCAATAGCTATATTTAGTAAGACTTTCAAATTACCTCAGTCATTGTATACACTTCCTTCAAACAAATCACTTTACCACAACCCTTAAAAATTGGTTTCTTCAGTACAACCATAATATTAGACTACATTTTTGCAGTCATTCTGTGACTAGATGGATTTCAAAATACCTTGAGTTTTATGGGCAAGGCTCAGGAAAGTAAGAGAGAACTGTTTGTGATTCAGATCTTTTGACAGTTTCAATACAACTCACATAAGGCAGCACAAAAGGTATTGACACACAGAGATTGTAAAGAATCCAGTCTCACTCAAGAAACCAGTGTCATCATCCAGAATGACAGGAAAGATTGTAGTGGGTACTGGGCAGATTGAGCCTAGTTTAATTGTCCATCAGGGATCTCACTAAATCAGTGCCATTTGTGGCTTTATGAATAAGTGTTGATGATACTCTATTATATGACAAGCTACCCATCATATTAATCTATATTTCATTTTTTTATTCTAGCTAGAAAATGCAGCTTTTGTTACCTTGAAGGTTTTCAACCTATAGACACTGAATTAGTTAAATATCATTTTTTTTTAATTGTATTTGTCCCCCTCTTCTCCTCATAAACTGCAGTTCCACAGGCGAAAGTCCACCTCCGATTGCTTTGCCCAAGTGCCCATAATTCACAAGCGGGCCTAGATAGTGAGTGTTGGCAGACTGATGGACTGCTGGAGCATCACAGCCAGGCACAATCCTGTCCTCATGCAACATCTACACGTACATACTTTCTGCTGAGGTCATGGAGACTGACCAGCACTGGGAATCCTGGTTGATTCTTCCTTCCCTAGACCAAGGTGCTGAGGCCATTTCCATACCTCTATTACCACTTAGCTGAGATCAGCTAACTCAACATAGACCAAGAATTGGATCTGAGATCTTTTAGTCTGTATGGGGAGACCCAGTAGTGAGAAATCCTTCTGTTTTCTCCATATTGTTTTAAAGTTTTTTTAAAAAACAAATTTAATCCTGCCACTTCAAGCCTCCCCATGTTATATGCTAATACCAGTTTTATAGTACAAGCAGAAGGCACCAATACCAACCACTGGGCATGTTTGAGGGCAACCCAAGATGACTCACCCTCTGAATTTTTCTTCCTATTCATAAGGAAGCCCCTGCCTCTGTGACTGCATGTGTCCTCCCTAATGTACTGACCGAACAGAACAATAATTCCATGTTGCACTACTATGTGGCATTGCAGTTTAGGTACCTACACATTGGCACTGTGCAGCCTCTCCTATAACAGATAACAGGGAGTGGGATTAATTGGATAGCTTTCAAAGAGCTGGCACAGGCACAATGGGCTGAATGGCCTCCTTCTATACTGTAAGATTCTATGATAACATTCTTTAAAAGACGTAATAAATCAACTTAATTTAATAATTTCCCACAAGATTGATTGTTAATATACTCCAATATTCAAACATTATTAAAATGGATTTTAATAAATTTACAATTTGACATTGTACAACAGATGTACAGTTTTGTAGAAAAGGGCATTGTACATTAGCTCTTTATTTCAAAGGTGAAAAGTGATTCTCAATACTGATTACTGTAAGTGCGAGAACATTGTGAGTTGGTTGATGGGGAGGAGTGATGTAAATGAGAACATCTGCTACCTACATAACAGCTGGCGTGAAAATTGCATAAATTGCTTCTTAAACAAGAATGTTCTTGTAATTTTACTCTTATCACAAATCAAATTGCATGTCAATGAAAAAAAGAGACATACTAAAACAAAAAGGTTCTCAGAAACAGGAAGCTTTAAAACTAATATTCTTAGAAATTGAATTGCCTGTACAGTATGCAACTTTAGTCAGGAGTTTGGAGGACTGAGACTCTTCCCTTCAGAAATGATAAAGTCAAACAGTAACCTAATAGATCAGTTGTTTAAATACTTGATTCAAAGCAGAAGGTCATGTGCTCAAACCCCAAAGACAGCTATCACTAAATTAGACCTTGATAAAACACACATATATTGCTGTTACTATCGCATTATTCTAAACAAACACCCACTATGTACTTGCCAAATACCCCTACAAGCTACAATAAGCAATGTCCAAGGCACACCAAAAGTAAGCTAAAACTTTATAGTGCATTCTAAGAACATTATTATCACGGGCAGAATATGGTAGCAGTGGGATATGGATTATGGTATTCAGATACATAGGGGGTGATTTTAAACCCCAAGAACGGGTGGATTGGGAGCGGGTGAGAGTTGAAAATAGTTGTTTTTTGGGTCACAACCGCAATCCGGCTTTATTTCCAGGTTTAACATCAGCGTGTAAAAGTACAGGCTTCCCACTGAGAATGCAAGGTCTGAAAATTTTGCGTGTGCGACCCAAAAAAAACAATTATTTTCAACTCCCACCTGCCCCCAACCCACCCGTTCTTAGGGTTTAAAATCACCCCCATATAGAATGGTTGAAGCAATAGAGACTGTTATGGTTCTGGGTTCAACCCTGGTATGTATTGAATTAGCTGGTCTTGGCTAATGTGCGGCAATTGGCCTAAAGTGCCACTGGGAAAACAAAAATCAACCAGCGTTCCCATTCCTGATCATTATCGATTGGCCACTTCCTGGGAAGTGTGGACATTGGGTGAAGGCAGGATCGGGCGTGGCTGTGATGTTCCTTCTGACTGCCAACACTCACTTCCTAGGTTCTTGGACATGAAGAATAGACACGTGGGCAAGGTTCCAGAGAGCCTATTCTGTGACTCTCATGGTTCTCCATCCCTCCCCCTTCAAATTCAGACACCTGGGCCTAGGTTTTCTACTTAAAATTACTCCAGTTGCCTAGTGTAACTCAAGTGGGACTGGAGCGGTAACACGTCTTTGGGAACCATTCCACCAACAACCTGTTCACCCCTGTCATCTTGCGGATACGGTTGAGCATATTGAGCAAACGACAGAAATATGTGAACCCACACATTTCTTGTCATTTTGTGCCATAGCAAGTGCTGACACAAGAAAACACTGGTGTGTTCCTGGCATCTTGCATTGCTATGTCAGCAGAGGGAGGTGTGTAAATTTTAAAGGGCTACGCAGCCCACGTAATCGATTGCAGGTGCTATTTTTTTTTAAAGTTTGCTTTCACCCAGCTCCATTGGCCATTGGCCGTGCCGCACTCTGGCGGGAGACGCAGTCATTATCTCTCAGACTCTTACTGCAGATCTGGGAAGCCTGCCTAAAATATAAAATTAAAAAAGCCGGGTTAGGGTCACAACATTGTGGCGGGAGGAACTCCCGGCATGACCAAGTTGCGTCAAGATTCCGCAGAAGTGGAAAATCTTGGCTCTCCTCTACACGGATCAAGGATATGTCTAATATGGATAAAGAATACCTGAGAATTCTAGTGGTCTATTTTATGAGTTTCAAGCCTCATTGGCTGAACAGTCATCATCATTTAACAATTATAAAGAAAGATTTGCATTTATTTAGCGCCCCATCAACTTATCTCTCAAACATGTTAAAGCACTTTACATACAGTCCAAAACTAATCTCACTGCCCCGCTCTTTTCCCATAGCCCGGTAGCCTGCACTGCTTCAAATAATTCAGCACTTTTTCTTTAAAAGATAAAATGGTCTCTGCCTCAACTATTCCCTATGACAAAGCATTCTATACTGCAACATTTCTCTGCATAAAGCTGCAAAATGTGAGCTGTTGCATTTACAAACCGAGCTATGGCGAAGGCCAGGAGATTATTTATTAATCAATTTAAAACATTTTTTATGACTGTTGATTCTTTTTAATTCTGTTGAGGCTCCACAAGCAAACTTTGTTATTTTCTCATTAATTATAATTTTTCACTGTGTCGTGAAATAATGTTGTGGAGTCAGTGAAAAATTACTTTTACTAAACCAGCATCTATATAACTTCGAATTCACCTGTGACCCTATCAAGCAGCAGTTATAATATCACCCCTAATGCTGTAATAAATGGTGACTTCCAGTTTATGAGCAGGATCGTATATGTATGCTTGCTAATTGAATTGTGAAATGGCAGGCACATGTTTATTCCCCATATATGTCTGCACAACTTAATAAGGAAAATATTCTACTGAGTTGCCCAAATCACTAATAGCTAGAAGCTCATGCACATGTTAACATTTATCCCATGGGCAATGTCATGTACCCACTATGACTTGCCCTTGGGATGAATCTAACTCCTGGAGAAATTTCTCGCTATAAATAGCAAGTCAGAGATGCCTGTAGATTTACTGATGCCTCTCAATCTCCCCTTGTTACCGTAAGCTTTAAAACTGCTGCTTCAAGAGAGTCTGGAAGCAGTAGTTTTGTGTAGAACTTCCATGTATTAGAATGAAAAGCTACACTCCACGAATGGAGAATGGTGGATTAGGGGCAGCATTCATGTCATCACTGGAGCAGAACTTCATGATGTTACATGAGGGAGAGCACGACATAAAATAGCTGCTCCTAGGGTACCTCTCACCAGCATAAAAAGCAGTAACGAGGGATGACTGAGAGTGAACATACCAGTAAGTGCACAAAGAGCTCCCTTTACAATATTTAAGGATAGTGAGGCACTTTCCCTTTAAGAATAATGATGTACAAAGCAATTCCAAAAGACTGGGATGGATCTGATCAGCACTGAAGGACTGGATCTCAAAGTGCGGACACTGGATCTTCATTCCTGCGTCTTTTGCTGGTGGAATGATCACACCCGAGTGCAATGGGAGATTTCCCACAGAATTTGATTGACCCATAAAACAGAAGAGGGTGTGTCACATTTTTGGTGTTTTACAATAGATATTTTATGTGGGTTCAGCGTTACTTACCCGGGCAAGGAATCTGCTCTAAGAAAGCCAAAAAAACTGCAGAACCTGGAAATCTGAAAAAAGAGAATTCTCGAAACACTCTGCAGGTCAGTCAGCACCTGTGGAGAGAACACAGGAGTTAACGTTTCAGGTGTAGCCCCTCCATTTGAACTGAAGGGACTCCATTTGTTCTCTCCATAGATGCTGGTTGATCTGCTAAGTATTTCCAGCACTGGGACCTCTGCTGATTCTGCACCTAGTCAGCTGCTAGAAGGTGCACAAAAAAAGTCCAGTTACAACTCACTCTCCAATTCCAACACCACCCCCGCAACCCCCCCCACCACGCCCCACCCTGTATTGCACCTGCCTGCCTGCGCTCGGCACCTCCCTGCACAGAGGTTGGGAAGGCATTGGGGTGGTTCCTTGAACCTGTGTCCCTCCAGGAAAACAGTAAATGAGCAGGCCTTCAAGGTGGAGATAGATCGGGTACAAACCAAGCATATTCCCACAAGGGGGGAAAAATGGGGCATCCAAAGTTAGAGCTCCCTGGATGACAAAGGAAATAGAGGTTAAAATAAAACAGAAAAGGGAGGTTTACAACAAATATCAGGTACAGAATACAGTCAAAAACCAGGCAGAATATAGAGCGTGCAGGGGGAAATTGAAAAGGATATAAGAAGGGCAAAGAGAGAATATGTGAAAAGATTAGAGGGTAACATAAAAGGGAACCCAAAAATTTTTTATAAACATATAAAAAGTAAAAGGACAGTTAAAGGAATGGTGGGGCCAATTAGAGACAAAAAAAAGAGATCATCTTGTGGAGGCAGAGAGCATGATTGAGGTACTGAATGAGTACTTTGCCTCTGTCTTCACAAAAGGAGAGGATGCAATAAAATGTCTCAGTAGAGGAGGAGGTATAGAGATATTGGATAGGATAAAAGTAGATAGAAAGGAGGTACTAAGTAGGTTAGCATCATTCAAGGTTAATGGGCCCGATATTACCATGGCGGCGGGTTCGCGGTGGGGGGGGCGATTGGGCGCAGAGTAACGCGTCTGGTGAAATCAGTCTGCCCCGCACGCAATCGCAGGCTGATTGGAGCCACTTACCTGGTCTTCTGGGTTCCCCACTGCTGATCTGCGTGTCGGGCGGACTGCGCATGCGCAGTAAGGTCTGTCAGCTGGAGGAGCTCTATTTAAAGGGGCAGTCCTCCACTGACTGATGCTGCAAGAAATAGGAAAAATTACAGCATGGAGCAGCCCAGGGGGAAGGCTGCTCCCAGTTTAATGATGCCTCACTCCAGGTATCATTAGATGGGGTGAGGAGGAGGGGGAGGACAGAGATCTTCCACCCGGCGGGCGGGAGAAAACGGCCTGCCTCTGCCACCAAGAAGGCCTGGCTCGAGGTGGCAGAGGAGGTCACCTGCACCACCAACATATCGCCCACCTGCATACAGTGCAGGAGGCGCTGCAATGACCTAAGTAGGTCAGCCAAAGTGAGTACACTTACTCATTCCCCTACACTCCGTCTGCCACATCACCGCCCCCACCCCACATCTCCTTCTGCACTGCCAACACTACTCTGTCACATCACTCCTCACACCTACTCAAACCTCATCCTCATCTTACCTGCACTTACTCACCTCGCCAGTACTCATCCCACCACTACCACTCAACCCAATCCTCATACAATCTCATGGCTCTATCTCATACTCACCCTCTCATGCATCTCTTTCACGGTCAGCCTCACTCAACCTGCCACTACCTGTGCTGCAGCCACAGGGCATGCATCACATATGTGCAGTAGGAAGCGTAAGGCAAACATGTCATGAGCATGAAGGGGATGCAGAAGGGTGTTTGAGGGTTTGTCATGGTTCTTACTTATATTTAATTTCTGATCAACTCACATTACATATTATATTGGCACCACTACTGCCATGTCTTTGCGAATCTTGTCTGGTTTGTGCAATAATGCCCTTTCCTGAGGATCACAATGAAGACCCACCCATGTGTCACTGCAGAGTGGGTGTAGGTGCATTTGCAGGGCTCTTTTGTGCAGACGACTGAGAGACATCGGCGATGTCCCCGGTGGCACCCTGGAAGGATGCAGAGAAGTTGTTGAGGGCAGTGGTGACTTTGACAACGACAGGTAAGAAGATGGTGCTCAGGCCAGCCGGGAGCGGCTCGGCATGAAGGAGGCTGCAGATGTCCACGACTACATGTCACGTGACTCTGAGCCTCTGTGTGCACTGCTGCTCAGAGAGGTCCAGGAAGCTGAGCCTTGGTCTGTGGACCCTGTGGCGAGGGTAGTGCCCTCTGCGACGCATCTCTCTCTGCGGTAGCCCTCCCTTCTGCTGTGCAGGTGGATGTGTCATAGCACTCTGTTGTGGAGCTCCACGTGTCAGAGGTAGACGGCGTGGCCGGCGAGGCTGGTGATGCTGTTCGCCCTCCAAGGAGGTCATGACTGCAGCTACGGCGGCCCCCATCCAGAAGATGTACATCTGAGGGGGTCCGCAAGGAAGGTACATGTGTCTGGACACCGGGGTAAGTGTGCAAGTTGGTGAATTTTGTTGTTAGGAGGAGGGTGGTGGAGGCCAAACTTTGTCCAACGTGACAGAGTGGCCTCCTGCAATGAGTGAGGGTCTCCCCCGCACCATCTGTCAAATGGACCTTTGCAGCTGCCACAGGCTGATGGCTGCAATACGTCCATTTCAACTGGGAGTGTTTCCCCCAGTACGGGAAACAGTCCCAGTTGTTTGCAAAATCCCAACCCTCCTAAAATATCATGTTAATCAGGTCTCTAAACGACCTGAGATACCTAGATAAATACTTTAAGTGGCACCCCGCCGGCTTTAATTGCCAGCGGGAGTCCCACATGCAGGGGTATAGGGAGTACAATTTCAAATTTTGCAGATGATATAAAACTTGGCAACATAGTAAATAGTGAGCAGAATAATAGCGGACTTCAGGAGGACATAGACAGACTGGTGAAATGGGCAGACACATGGCAGATGTAATTTAATGCGGATAAGTGTGAAGTGATGCACTTTGGGAGGAACAACACGGAGAGGCAGTACAATCTAAATGGTACTATTTTGAGGGGGGTGCAAGACCAGAGGGACCTGGATGTGCATATTCACAAATCTTTGAAGGTGGCAGGGCAAGTTGATAAGGCAGTTAAGAAAGCGCATGGAATACTTGGCTTTTAAATAGGGGCATTGAATACAAAAACAAGGAAGTTATGCTAAACCTTTACAAATCACTGGTTAGGCCTCAGCTGGAGTATTGTGTACAGTTCTGGGCACCACACTTTAGGAAGGATGTCAAGGCTTTGGAGAGGATATGGAGGTGGTTTACCAGGATGATACCAGGGATGAGGGACTTCTGTTATGTGGAGACATTGGAGAAGCTGGGATTGTTCTCGTTACTGCAGAGAAGGTTAAGGGGAGACCTAATGGAGGTATTCAAAATTATGAGGGGTTTTGATAGAGCAAGTAGGGAGAAATTGTTTCCTCTGGAAAGTGGATTGCTAGCCAGAGATCATAGATTTAAAATAATTCGCAAACGAACTCGAGGGGAAATGAGGAGAAATTTTTACACGTGCTTGGTTGTTAAGGTCTGGAATGCACTTCCTGAAAGAGTGGTGGAATCAGATTCCATAGGACCTTTCAAAAGGCAATTGGACAAGTGCTTGAAGAGGAATAATTTGCAGGGTTATGGGGAAAAAGCCGTGGTGTGGGATTCAATTGGGCAGCTCTTTCAAAGAGCCAACACAGCACGACGGGCTGAATGGCCTCCTTTTGTACTGTAAGATTCTATGATTCTATGATTCTATGGCAATACATATTAGTACTTTGATGCTCAGTCCCATTTGAGATCTGCTTCTTGGCCTTTTCTTCTCTGTCACTGCTCTGTTCAATGTTTGTGACAGGGACAGAGCAAGAGTGATACTTTCTCCTTCTTTCACAAGGTATACTACACAAGAGGAGAGGCTCACTTGTCCCTGATGTCCTGCAAAGGTCAGGAAACCTATGCCCACATTTATAATGGGAACATCCTGTATAAAGTGTCAGCTTGGCTCAATGGTAGCACTTTTGCCTCGGAGTCAGAAGGTTTCGGATTCAAGCCTACACCAGAGACTTGAGCACATAATCTAGTGCTGCACTGTTGGAGATGCAGTCTTTCATATGAGACATTTGACCTGTTTGTGCTCTCAGGATGTAAAAAAAAACCCATGGCACTATTTGAAGAAGAGCAGAGGAGTTCTTCCCAATGTCCTCGCCAACATTTATCCCTCAACCAACATCACTAAATCAGATCATTTGCTCATTATCTCATTGCTGTTTGTGGGACCTTGCTGTGCACTAATAGGCTGCCATATTTCCCTACATTACCACAGTGACTACACTTCAACAGTATTTAATTGTCTATGAAACCCTTTGGGACATCCTGAGCTGGCGAAAGACACGATATTAACTGCAAGTTCTTTCTTACTGGGATGGAGTTGCAAGAGGAGAAGACTATATTCTGGGATGGATTTGCTAAGGAAAGACTCCGTATTGGGATTGGATTGCAAGAGGCGGACCTATTACAGACATAGTTATTTTACATGATATCACCTGCCAAAGCACACACCCGTCACAACATTAAGTCACATTCACATGCAGACCACATCCTTTTGTGGATTTGGCCACATGAAAAGAACTGCACAGCAAAGACATTTTAATAGAGTTGGGAGCAGCCTCTGGATGAGGTAGAAATTTAATTCTCCAACTTTACATGCATTTAAAATTTTATGGGATGTGGTTTTATTTTTACAGTTCGCTGCAACTGGTCACAAGTTGAACAGTAACACTGAGGGTTGCTCAGTAAAATACTGATGAAACTATTTATCAAAAATGATTACAAAAACTGATTAAATTCAAAAGCGATGAACTCTTGTAGTTAAAAGTAATGAACTCTGTCCTTATAACCTTGAATGTTTGATTTAAGGTGCTATGTAATCAACCTCACATAAATTGACAGAAATGTTTTTTCTCCCTAAGTTAAAAATCAGTCACCTACATGAAGTAAAAAATGTTCTACAATTAACTGAAATACAACAGGGACAGACACCATTTGGAATATCTGCGCTGGCTTGTGCCAGGGGACAGGCACCATTTGAACGCCTGTGCTGCCATGTGCCAGGGGACAGGCGCCATTTGAACGCCTGTGCTGCCATGTGCCAGGGGACAGGCGCCATTTGAACGCCTGTGCTGCCATGTGCCAGGGGACAGGCGCCATTTGAACGCCTGTGCTGCCATGTGCCAGGGGACAGGCACCATTTGAACACCTGTGCTGCCATGTGCCAGGGGACAGGCGCCATTTGAACACCTGTGCTGCCATGTGCCAGGGGACAGGCACCATTTGAACGCCTGTGCTGCCATGTGCCAGGGGACAGGCACCATTTGAACACCTGTGCTGCCATGTGCCAGGGGACAGGCACCATTTGAACACCTGTGCTGCCATGTGCCAGGGGACAGGCACCATTTGAACACCTGTGCTGCCATGTGCCAGGGGACAGGCACCATTTGAACACCTGTGCTGCCATGTGCCAGGGGACAGGCACCATTTGAACGCCTGTGCTGCCATGTGCCAGGGGACAGGCACCATTTGAACACCTGTGCTGCCATGTGCCAGGGGACAGGCACCATTTGAACACCTGTGCTGCCATGTGCCAGGGGACAGGCACCATTTGAACACCTGTGCTGCCATGTGCCAGGGGACAGGCACCATTTGAACACCTGTGCTGCCATGTGCCAGGCATGGACGCCATTTGGAAGGAGTCTGTACAATTTTTAATTTGCTATCTACACCCCTGATAAAAGGGATAATTTTATGAGACTCCGTTCCCAGTGCTTGATGGAGGCACAGGTTAGAGATAGGGCTATATCACTGCGGGAACAATTCTGCGCCCCCATCTAACGAGACTGCCTGTAGGAGAGCGAAGTCTCCCAAAATTATTCCTACAAAAAATGTATTTATTTTTGTCATCGGACAGTGCCATGGAAGATCAGCCAGGAGTTTGTTAATTGTGCCATTTCATTGTAAAAATTGCACAATAAATTCATCAGAAACCTTAGTCCCTACATGCGGGTAATTTGCCACATATAAAGAAAACATTTATCAAACACGTACACACAGAAATAGCAAAGCAACGTTTCGTTTTAAAGCGAACTTGTTTGATCGAAGCCGGTTTCAATCCCCTTGATTTTGTGCAGAAACATCATTTTATGTAAAGTCCACGCACGCAGCAACAATACAAAAAAAATGACTTCAATGACATGTGAAGGTCTCTCGTTTGGAGAATCGCTAATATAAATGAATGATATGACAGCGCAGCCTGCACTCGCGTTATGGAAATGGGCTGCGGAAAATGTAGGAAAGCAGAGGCTTGGGAGACGGATGCAGCTGTAAGTGACAAGAATTTACAGATCCGGACCGGGGGCCGGCCGCGATATCGGGCTGCTTTGATGAAATAGTTTATGTATTGGAAATTAACTTAAGTGTTGACACCATGTATATTACATTCTATTTATGCTCGGGCTCAGTATTGGTCTGCAGCCACGGCCGCGTGTTATTGTACTGTGGGAAGCAAAGCGACTGCCCTTGCACAGTGGCATTTTATCATAATTTAACGCCAAGCTCGCTAACCACAATAAGTGTCATCTCTTGTAATTAAAAATATGACGATCTCTATGCGTAAACAGGCCGATCTTATCTTTGCTAAATCGGCTGTGAAGCTCTCAGTGCAGTAGCTCTGTAATTACGAGTGTCACACTCATAACAAAACCATCTGTGGACGCTTATCAGTCTAATGGACAGCCCCTCCTGCACTAACGAATTGTAATTAATGGCGTTAAGCGTGGCTTTACCTTCCTTTCAGTAGAGGTGGATGTGCCCTTCTGCTCCCTTCTCCCCATGTGCACACAATTTGTGCAGGGAAGCCGGGGGATACAGCTGGTGAACAAACAGAATGACATGCGGTCAGAGATCTTTGACCATCAGTCACTTTTCAAGACAGCGTCGCTGTACTTTACTAATCAACTCTAAACCGTGCTGTTTGAATTGCAGGGACAAAAAACCCGCAATGCACGCTAACTGAACAACAAAGAAATAATCTGTAAACCTCAAACGTCACAGAGATAAGAGAATTCCCTCGTGTTGTAATGTTTGTGTTTTCTGTTCCACTGCATCAAAAGAGGCCACGCGAGTTTAGTTTTTGAAAATTGAGCCCCATTTATAGAAAATCAAAGTTATTTTCTACTTTTTTTAGAATGAGAATTTATATCAAATGCCACGTTCGATAAATGCACCCAGGGAAGCAAATAGTGTGTTTTGATTATTTTTGGTGATGTGAAAAGAATGTGCAATTTTCTCCTGAATGGTGTTGCATTTAGAAGTGATGAATCCCATTCATTCATACTGATCCTTTGATTTAAAAAAAAATCAGGTGTAGGATGGTAGACAAAGTCATTTATGATAGAGGCACAGATAACTTAAATCATTTCACTTCTTAAACTGAAATGCAAAGACTACATAAAAACTAGTGTGACTGTCGCATGTAGCAGAGTGTTACCACAACACCACTGCTGAATTTCACAACCCTTGATTTTTCATATTGTAAATGCTAGTTATTTCCTTCGGAATTTGTAAGCTAAGTGTTAAATAACAAAATACACATAATTCACTGCAAGAAAAATCACTTCTAATACAATCACAGGAAAACTCAGATTCCCTGTGAAGTGTTTTGAGATATTTGCTCTTGAATGAAAACCTACCTCTCTTGTTATTTGTATAACTCACAAACAAAAGCTTATTAGAACATGTTTGCACCATTTGAGATTCCTAATACAGAATACCTGCCACCTGTCTGGTTATCAGATATGTTCTCTGCTCCCATTGAATGTATATTTTGACTGACTAAATATACCATTAATATCATGGATCCCCTAAATGTCATGCAGATCAAAATTATATTTGCTTTATTATTAATTACTTTTTTGATTGTTTTTTAGCTGGTATTATAATACACTGATGCTATGCTTCCTTATGGGCAATTTAATTTGGAGGTAATATATTTTTGGGAAGACAAACGAAGAATGGAAGTATTCACTCAATAACAGATGCTGAAGGGTGCAGATGATTGGAGAGAGCTAGGATTTCAAATACACAATTCCCTGAAAGGGCGAATGAAGGTAGAGGAATCCATAAAATAAAGACCAATAGCATTTTGAATTTTATAAATAGGGATACAGAAGGCAAGAATAAAGAGACTATCATAAAGTTGTACAAGGTAATGGTCAGGCTACAGTTGTATTTCTGTGAGCAGTTTTGGGAGCCCCTTTATAGAAAGGAAATATTTTCAGGGCTATGGGTAAAGAGCGGGGGAGTGGAACTAATTGGATAACTCTTTCAAAGAGCCAACTCAGGCATGATAGGCCGAATGGCCTTTTAGTGGAAATCTGGAACTCTCTCCCCCAAAAAGCTGTTGAGGCTAGGTCAATTGAAAATTTCAATTGATAGATTTTTGTTAGGTATGGGTATTAATGGATACAGAACCAGGGCGTGTAAATGGATTTGAGATACAGATCAGCCATGATCTAATTGAATTTCGGAACAGGCTTGAGGGACTGAATGGCATACTCTTGTTCCTTTTGTGCTGTAAAATTCTATGGTTGGCTCCTGGGAGACTCTGGCTCCCCTTCGTGTGGCTCCTGGCCTGAATTAGAAACCCCTACACATGCAGCAAAGCATGGATATTAACAAAGCCAGTGCCACCACCTAAGTTACTTTGGAGCACACCATTGGGCGGCTGAAGCCGTGATTCCCTTGCCTGGACCACTTGGACAGGGTGTTGCTTTACTGTCCATCAAAGGTGTACAAAATCATTCCTATCTGCTGCATGCCGCACAATTTTGCCAGTGAAAGAAGATTAAGCATGCAGCTGGACGATGAGGAGAGCAAAGGGTCTGCCAGACCACATGAACAGGATGAGATGGAGGGCTAGGATGTTCTGGCAGTGAGAGCTGCCCAAAACTCCGATAGCGAATGACTTCTAGTGACAGAGAACTACTCCCACCTACCATTCTTCATCAGCCCATTATATCACACACAGCTGAGGCCCCAAAAATTCCACATTCACGGTGCTCATGCTGACTAGTCCAGTCACTAAGGGTAGCAACTGCTTTATTGTTTCTCTCCCTCCCAACTGCATTGATCCAACAGAAGGAGAAAATAAAGTCTTATAACGTGAATATTCCACATTCAAATAATCTAATCCTTGCACTTGTGCTTCCCTGAGAGAGAACCAACATCTCAGATCCTTCTGCAGCCATGTCACTGGTGCTGAGCCACACAGCTGCTATCATTGCTCTTTCCAAACAATCCCCTTCCTTTTTCAAGCCAGCAGTAAGTGACTCCTGTCACTGGGTGCTCAAGGTGTCCATGGCTTCAGTCACAATGTTCCTGAGAGAACTCTATTCTACACTTGATCCCTCTGGGGCTGTACTCCAGATGTCCATGAAGATGCCATTCACTCCATGATACTCTACATTGGTGCAAATCCTTCCTATCATATTGCAATTATGTTTGACGTGCTCTACTACACATTTTCATACAACTATCTGCATGTTTTTTTTTCAAATCCCTGCATGGCCTCACCCTTCCCTATCTCTGTAACCTCCTCCAGTCCTACAACTTTCCGAAATCTCTGTGCTCCTCCAATTCTTGCCTCTTGCGCATCCCCGATTTTCCTTGCTCTATCATCAGTGACCATGCCTTCAGCTGGCGAGGCCCTAAGATCTGGAATTCCCTCCCTAAACCTCCCCGTCTCTTTATCTCTCACTGCTCCTTTAAGATGTTCCTCATAACCTACCTCTTTGACCAAACTTTTGGTCACCTGTCCTAATATCTCCTTATGTGGCTCTGTGTCAAATTTTGTTGATAATGATCCTGTGAGGTGCCTTGGGGTATATTACTACGTGAAAGGTGCGATATAAATGCAAGTTGTTGTTGTTGGTGTAGTAATCCAGAGAACATGAATTCAAATCTCACTATGGCAGTTTGAGAATTTGAATTCAGTTTTTAAAAACCTGGAAATAAAAAGATGGTATCAGTAAAGTGACCATGAAGCTGTTGGATTGTCATAAAAACCTGTCTGGTTCACAAAAGTCCTGGAGGGAAAGAAACCCGCTGTCCTTACCCGGTCTGGCCTATATATGACTCCAGACCCTCAGCAATGTGGTTGATTCTTAATCGCCATCTGAATTGGCCTAGCAAGCCCTCAGTTCTACAATGTCACTACAAAAAGTCATAATAAGAATAAAACCGGACGGACCATCTGGCATCGGACCACTAGACACCAGACACGACAACAGCAAACCAAGCCCAGTCGACCCTGCAAAGTCCTCCTCACTAACATCTGGGGACTTATGCCAAAATTGGGAGAGCTGTCCCACAGACTAGTCAAGCAACAGCCTGACATAGCCATACTCACAGAATCATACCTTTAAGCCAACGTCCCAGACACTTGCATCACCATCCCTGGGTATGTCCTGTCCCACCAGCAGGACAGACCCACCAGAGGTGGCGGTACAGTGATATACAGTCAGGAGGGAGTGGCCCTGGGAGTCCTCAACATGGACTCCAGACCGCATGAAATCTCATGGCATCAGGTCAAATATGGGCAAAGAAACCTCCTGCTGATTACCACCTACCGCCCTCCCTCAGCTGATGAATCAGTCCTCCTCCATGTTGAGCACCACTTCGAGGAAGCACTGAGGTAGCAAGGGCACAAAATGTACTCTGGGTGGGAGACTTTAATGTCCATCACTAAGATTGACTCGGTAGCACCACTACTGACCGAGCTGGTTGAGTCCTGAAGGACATAGCTGCGAGACTGGGCCTGCAGCAGGTGGTGAGCAAACCAACATGAGGGAAAAACCTACTTGACCAATCTACCTGTCACAGATGCATCTGTCCATGACAGTATTGGTAGGAGTGACCACCACACAGTCCTTGTGGAGATGAAGTCCCATTTTCACACTGAGGACACCATCCAACGTGTTGTGTGGCACTACCACCGTGCTAAATGGGATAGATTCAGAACAGATATAGCAGCTCAAAACTGGGCATCCATGAGGCGCTGTGGGCCATCAGCAGCAGCAGAATTGTATTCCAGCACAATCTGTAACCTCATGGCCTGGCATATTCCTCACTCTACCATTACCAACAAGCCATGGGATCAACCCTGGTTCAATGAGGAGTGTAGAAGAGCATGCCAGGAGCAGCACCAGGCGTACCTAAAAATGAGGAACCAGCCTGGTGAAGCTGCAGGACTACTGGACCACATGCATGCTAAACAGAGGAAGCAACATGCTATAGACAGAGCTAAGCAATTCCACAACCAACGGATCAGATCAATGCCCTGCAGTCCTGCCACATCCAGTCGTGAATGGTGGTGGACAATTAAACAACTAACGGGAGGAGGAGGCTCTATGAACATCCCCATCCTCAATGATGGCAGAGTCCAGCACGCGAGTGCAAAAGACAAGGCTGAAGCATTTGCAACTATCCTCAGCCAGAAGTGCCGAGTGGATGATCCATCTCGGCCTCCTCCCAATATCCCCACAATCACAGAAGCCAGTCTTCAGCCAATTCGATTCACTCCACGTGGTATCAAGAAACGGCTGAGTGCACTGGATACAACAAAGGCTATGGGCCCCGACAACATCCCGGCTATAGTGCTGAAGACTTGTGCTCCAGAATTAGCCGCGCCTCTAGACAAACTGTTCCAGTACATCTACAACACTGGCATCTACCCATCAACATGGAAAATTGCCCAGGTATGTCCTGTCCACAAAAAGCAGGACAAATCCAATCCGGCCAATTACCGCCCCATCAGTCTACTCTCAATCATCAGCAAAGTGATGGAAGGTGTCGTCGACAGTGCTATCAAGCGGCACTTATCAATAACCTGCTCACCGATGCTCAGTTTGGGTTCCATCAGGACCACTTGGCTCCAGACTTCATTACAGCCTTGATCCAAACATAGACAAAAGAGCCGAATTCCAGAGGTGAGGTGAGAGAAACTGCCCTTGACATCAAGGCAGCATTTGACCAAGTGTGGCACCAAGGAGCCCGAGTAAAATTGAAGTCAATGGGAATCAAGGGGAAAACTCTCCAGTGGCTGAAGTCATACCTAGCACAAAGCAAGATGGTAGTGGTTGTTGGAGGCCAATCATCACAGCCCCAGGACATTACTGCAGGAGTTCCTCAGGGCAGTGTCCTAGGCCCAACCATCTTCAACTGCTTCATCAATGACCTTCCCTCAATCATAAGGTCAGAAATGGGGATGTTCACTGATGATTGCACAGTGTTCAGTTGCATTCGCAACCCCTCAGATAATGAAGCAGTGCAGGCCCGCATGCAGCAAGACCTGGACAACATCCAGGCTTGGGCTCATAAATGGCAAGTAACATTCACACCAGACAAGTGCCAGGCAATGACCATCTCCAACAAGAGAGAGTCTAACCTCCTCCCCTTGACATTCAACGGCATTACCATCGCCGAATCCCCCACCATCAACATCCTGGGGGTCACCATTGACCAGAAACTTAACTGGACCAACCACATAAATACTGTGGCTACAAGAGCAGGTCAGAGGCTGGGTATTCTGCAGCAAGTGACTCACCTCCTGACTTCCCAAAGCCTTTCCACCATCTACAAGGCACAAGTCAGGAGTGTGATGGAATACTCTCCACTTGCCTGGATGAGTGCAGCTCCAACAACACTCAAGAAGCTCGACACCATCCAGGACAAAGTAGCCCTCTTGATTGGCACCCCATCCACCACCCTAAACATTCACTCCCTCCACCACCGGCGCACCGTGGCTGCAGTGTGTACCATCTACAGAATGCACTGCAGCAACTCGCCAAGGCTTCTTCGACAGCACCTCCCAAACCCACGACTTCTACCACCCCGAGCAGGACCGGGACAAATGTCCTCGCGGGGGTGTTTGCTAGTGCTGTTGGGGAAGGTTTAAACTAGAGTGGCAGGGGGATGGGAACCTGAGCGGGGACTCAGAAGGGAATAAAGTTGAGAGCAGCAAGAGAGGGGAAGACCCAGGGGAAATCTACAATACAAATAGTACAAACAGTTGTTCAAAAACAAATGAAAGGGAAAAGCATAGAGCAGCGGAAAGAAAGTGTACTTTAGGCACTTTAGGTACTTTAGGCACGACAGATAAAATGAAAACTAGAAGGCGTAAGGCGATTAACCCAGCATCAAAGCTGTGGCAGGGGGTTGGGAACCTGAGCAGGGAGACAGAAGAAAGCGTATCAGGAAGGGACAGAAGGTATGGAGTAAAAGGTAAAGTGTTAAAAAAGGAAAAAGCAGGAACTAAGTGTCACAAAACATATTTGAAATTTCTTTATCTGAATGCACGTAGCATTCGTAACAAAATGGATGAGTTAACGGCACAAATAACGACGTATGGGTATGATCTTGTGGCCATTACAGAAACATGGCTGCAGGGTGACGACTGGGAATTAAATATGCCAGGGTATTTAACAATCAGGAAGGACAGGCAGGAAGGAAGGGGAGGTGGGGTGGCTATGTTAATAAGGGAAGGAATCACTGTAATACGGAGAAAAGATATTGGGACAAAGGATCAGGATAATGAAACAGTTTGGGTAGAGATAAGGAATAATAAGGGGCAAAAAACACTCGTGGGCGTAGTATATAGGCCTCCTAATAGTTGCAACTCTGCTGGAAGAAGTATTAATCAGGAAATAGTCGGGGCATGTAATAAGGGAACAGCTATAATTATGGGGGATTTTAACTATCATATTAACTGGACAAATCAAATTGGGCAGGGTAGCCTTGAGGAAGAGTTTATTGAGCGTATTAGGGATGGATTTCTTGAGCAGTATGCAACTGAACCTACAAGGGGGCAAGCAACCTTGGACCTGGTCCTGTGTAATGAGCCAGGATTAATTAATAATGTCCTAGTTAAGGATCCCCTTGGAACGAGTGACCATAACATGGTTACATTCCATATCCAATTAGAGGGTGAGAAGGTTGGTTCTCAAACAAGCGTACTGAGCTTGAATAAAGGAGTCTATGATGGTATGAGAGCGGAATTTATTAAAGTGGACTGGGAAAATAGATTAAAGGGTAAGACAGTACATGAGCAGTGGTGTACATTTAAGGAGTTATTTTACAACTTTCAAAAAATATATATACCACTGAGGAAAAAAGGGTGTAAAAGGAATGACAGCCATCCGTGGCTAAGTAAAGAAATTAAGGATAGTATCCAACTAAAAACAAGGACATATAAGGTAGCCAAACTTAGTGGGAGGATAGAAGATTGGGAAGTCTTCAAAAGACAGCAAAAAGTAACGAAAGGATTGATTAAGAAAGGGAAGATAGATTATGAAAATAAATTAGCAAAAAATATAAAAACAGATAGCAAGAGTTTCTACAGTTATATAAAAAGAAAAAGGGTGGCTAAGGCAAACGTAGGTCCTTTAGAGGATGAGACCGGGAAATTAATGGTGGGAAACATGGAGATGGCAAAAATGCTGAACAAATATTTTGTTTCAGTCTTTACGGTAGAGGACACTAAGAATATCCCAACACTGGACAAACAGGGGGCTCTTGGGGGGGAGGAGCTAAATACGATTAAAATCACTAAGGAATTGGTACTCAGTAAATTAATGGGACTCAAGGCGGATAAATCCCCTGGACCTGATGGCTTACATCCTAGGGTCTTGAGGGAAGTGGCAGTAGGGATTGTGGATGCTTTGGTAATAAGTTTCCAAATTTCTCTGGATTCGGCAAAGGTCCCGGCAGATTGGAAAATTGCCAATGTAATACCCTTATTTAAAAAGGATAGTAGGCAGAAGGCTGGAAATTATAGACCAGTTAGCTTAACATCTGTGGTGGGTAAAATTTTGGAGTCTATTATTAAGGAGACAGTAGCGGAACATTTGGATAAACATAATTTAATAGGACAAAGTCAGCATGGCTTTACGAAGGGGAAGTCATGTCTGACAAATTTGCTTGAGTTCTTTGAGGATATAACGTACAGGGTGGATAAAGGGGAACCAGTGGACGTAGTGTATTTGGACTTCCAGAAGGCATTCGACAAGGTGCCACATAAAAGATTATTGCTCAAGATAAAGAATCACTGGATTGGGGGTAATATTCTGGCATGGGTGGAGGATTGGTTATCTAACAGGAAGCAGAGAGTTGGGATAAATGGTACATTCTCGGACTGGCAACTGTAGCCAGTGGTGTTCCGCAGGGGTCGGTGCTGGGTCCCCAACTCTTTACAATCTATATTAACGATTTGGAGGAGGGGACCGAGTGTAACATATCAAAGTTTGCAGATGATACAAAGATGGGAGGGAAAGTAGAGAGTGAGGAGGAGATAAAAAACCTACAAGGGGATATAGACAGGCTGGGTGAGTGGGCGGAGATTTGGCAGATGCAATACAATATTGGAAAATGTGAGGTTATGCACAATGGCAGAAAAAATCAGAGAGCAAGTTATTATCTTAATGGCGAGAAATTGGAAAGTACTGCAGTACAAAGGGATCTGGGGGTCCCAGTGCAAGAAAATCAAAAAGTTGGTATGCAGGTGCAGCAGGTGATCAAGAAGGCCAACGGAATGTTGGCGTTTATTGCTAGGGGGATAGAATATAAAAACAGGGAGGTATTGCTGCAGTTATATAGGGTATTGGTGAGACCGCACCTGGAATACTGCATACAGTTTTGGTCTCCATACTTAAGAAAAGACATACTTGCTCTCGAGGCAGTACAAAGAAGGTTCACTCAGTTAATCCCGGGGATGAGGGGGTGGACATATGAGGAGAGGTTGAGTAGATTGGGACTCTACTCATTGGAGTTCAGAAGAATGAGAGGCGATCTTATTGAAACATATAAGATTGTGAAGGGGCTTGATCAGGTGGATGCGGTAAGGATGTTCCCAAGGATGGGTGAAACTAGAAATAGGGGGCATAATCTTAGAATAAGGGGCTGCTCTTTCAAAACTGAGATGAGGAGAAACTTCTTCACTCAGAGGGTAGTAGGTCTGTGGAATTTGCTGCCCCAGGAAGCTGTGGAAGCTACATCATTAAATAAATTTAAAACAGAAATAGACAGTTTCCTAGAAGTAAAGGGAATTAGGGGTTACGGGGAGCGGGCAGGAAATTGGACATGAATTTAGATTTGAGGTTAGGATCAGATCAGCCATGATCTTATTGAATGGCGGAGCAGGCTCGAGGGGCCGATTGGCCTGCTCCTGCTCCTATTTCTTATGTTCTTATTTAGAAGGACAAGGGCAGCAGGCACATGGGAGCAACACCACCTGCACGTTCCCCTCCAAGTCACACACCATCCAGACTTGGAAATATATCGCCGTTCCTTCATCGTCGCTGGGTCAAAATCCTGGAACTCCCTTCCTAACAGCACTGTGGGAGAACCTTCACCACACGGATTGCAGCGGTTCAAGAAGGCGGCTCACCACCACCACCTCAAAGACAGTTAGGGATGGGCAATAAATGCTGGCCTTGCCAGCGACACCCACATCCCATGAACAAATTTTTTTAAATGTGCTGGAATTCCATAGTATTAATGCGTGTCCATATATGGTGTAATATTCTCGAGTTCCATGGTACAATATGCACATATACTTTAATATGGTGGAGTTCCATTGTATTGATACCATCGGCGAGCGCAGAACACTTGTATAAATTTTCAATTCAGTTCCCTCAATATAAGTATTCACTCAAATGGAACTGACTGCATGTGAAATTCAGTCATTTTTTTAATACATTACTGGCAGCAGAGACTAAAATGCTTTGACATGGTGCTAATGCTATTGGAAAGACTCATCGCAATGCTTGCCACTATTCCAGAGCAAATCCACATCTACTTGGAAACAGCAGAGAAAAGTAGCATATTTATGCTACACATGCTTTCAGTGTGTGGTTCAATGCAGGGGCAATTTCAACTTTTGGTCGGAGAAACAAGTTTTTAGCAGAACTTAGAGATTTTTTTTCTTTACAAGTTTAAATACTATAATTAATTTTCTGATGATGTTACGGGTTTAATTTCCTTTGGTAGCGCACTGCTTAACATGTTGGTATTATATTCCTGTCTGAATCAATGAATCATTGAATCATTGAATCATAGAAGGTTACAGCATGGAAAGACGCCATTCGGCCCATCGAGTCCACACCGGCTCTATGCATGAGCAATCCAGCTAGTCCCACTGCCCCGGCCTATCCCCGTCGCCCTGCACATTTCTTCATTTCAAGTACTTATTCAGTTCCCTTTTGAAGGCCAAGATTGAATCTGCCTCCAGCACTCCGTCAGGCAGTGCACTCCAGATCCTAACCACTTGCTGTGTAAAAAAGTTTTTCCTCATATCATCTTTGGTTCTTTTGCCAATCACCTTAAATCTATGTTCTCTGGTTCTTGACCCTTCCGCCAATGGGAACAGTTTCTCTCTATCCACTCTGTCTGGACCCTTCATGATTTTGAATACCTCTATCAAATCTCAACCTTCTCCGTTCCAAGGAGAACAACCCCAGCTTCTCCAGTCTATCGACGTAATTTAAGTCCCTCATCCCTGGAATCATTCTGGTAAATCTCCTCTGCACACTCTCTAAGGCCTTCACATCCTTCTTAAAGTGCGGTACCCAGAACTGAACCAGTGCTTTATAAAGGTTCATCATGACTTCCTTGCTTTTGTACTCAATGCCTCTATTTATAAAGCCCAGGACCCCGTATGCTTTTTTAACCGCTTTCTCAACCTGCCCTGCCACCTTCAACGATTTATGCACAAACACCCCCAGATCCCTCTGCTCCTCTACCCCTTTGAGAATTGTGCCCTCTCGTTTATATTGCCTCTCCTCATTTTTCCTACCGAAATGCATCACCTCGCATTTTTCCACGTTAACCTTCATCTGCCACATATCCGCCCATGCGACCAGCCTGTCTATGTCCTCTTGAAGTCTATCACTATCCTCCTCACTGTTCACTACCCTTCCAAGTTTTGTGTCATCTGCAAATTTTTGAAATTATGTCCTATACATTCAAGTCCAAGTCATTAATATATATCAAGAAAAGCAGTGGTTCCAGCACTGACCCCTGGGGAACACCACTGTACACCTCCCTCCAGTCCGAAAAACAACCGTTCACCACTACTCTCTGTTTCCAGTCATTTAGTGAATTCTGTATCCATGTTGCTATTGCCCGCTTTATTCCATGGGCCGCAATCTTAACAGCAAGCCTACCATGTGGCACTTTATCAAACGCTTTTTGAAAATCCATATCCACCACATCAGCTGCATTGCCCTCATCTACCCTCTCTGATACCTCATCAAAAAACTCTATCAAGTTGGTTAAACACGATTTGCTTTTAACAAATCCATGCTGGCTTTCCCTAATCAATCCACACTCATCCAAGTGACTATTAATTCTGTCCCGGATTATTGTTTCTAAAAGTTTCCCCACCACCAAGGTTAAACTGACTGACCTATAGTTGCTGGGTTTATCTTTACACCCTTTTTTGAACAAGGGTGTAACATTTGCAATTCTCCAGTCCTCTGGCACCACCCCCGTATCTAAGGATGTTTGGAAGATACTTCCCTCAGCATCCTAGGATGCATCCCATCCAGACCAGGTGACTTATCTATTTTAAGTACAGCTACCCTTTCTAGTAACTCTTCTTTCTCAATTTTTAGCCTATTCAGTATCATAACTATATCTTCCTTTACCGAGACTCTGGCAGCATCTTCTTCCTTGGTAAAGACCGATGCAAAGTACTCATTTAGTACCTCAGCCATGCCCACTGCCTCCATGAGCAGATCTCCTTTATGATCCCTAATCAGCACCCCCCCTCCCCCCCGTTTACTGATAACATGTCTGTAGAAGACTTTTGAATTCCATTTTTGTTGATCGCTAGTCTGTTCTCATACTCTCTCTTTGCCCTTCTTATTTCCTTTTCACTTCCCCTCTGAACTTTCTATATTCTGCCTGGTTCTCATTTGTGTTATCAACCTGACATCCGTCGTATGCTGTTTTTTCTGCTTCACCTTATTCTCTATCTCCTTTGTCATCCAGGGAGCTCTGGCTTTAGTTGCCCTACCTTTCTCCCTCATTGGAATGTACCTTGTCTGTACCCGAATCATCTCCTCATTAAAGACCGCCCATTGTTCAATTACAGTTTTGCCTGCCAATCTTCGATTCCAATTTACCCGGGCCAGATTTGCTCTCATCCCTCTGAAATTGGCCCTCCTCCAATTGAGTATTTTTACTTTAGAGTGAACAGAGTCCTTTTCCATAGCTATTCTAAACTTTATGATACCATGATCGCTGCTCCCTAAATGCTCTCCCACTGACACTTGCTCCACTTGGCCCGTCTCATTCCCTAGTACCAAGTCCAGCAATGCCTCCTTCCTCATTGGGCCGAAAACATACTGATCATGAAAGTTATCCTGAACACATTAAAAAAATTCCACTCCCTCTTTGCCCCTTATATTATTACTATCCCAGTCTATATTAAGATAGTTGAAATCCCCGGTTATCACTACTCTATGGCTTTTGCACCGCTCTGTAATTTCCCTGCAAATTTGCTCCTCTATATCCTTCCCACTAGTTGGTGGCCTATAGAATACTCCCAGTCATGTAATGGCACCTCTATTGTTTCTTAACTCTAACCAAATAGATTCTGTCCTTAACCCCTCCAGGACATCCTCGCTCTCCAGCAGTGCAATATTCTCCTTAATCAATACTGCCACCACCTCCCCCCGCTTTCTTCCCTTCCCTATCTTTCCTGAACACCGTGTATCCAGGAATATTTAGTACCCAATCCTGCCCTTTTTTGAGTCAGGTCTCCGTTATTGCCACAACATCGTATTCCCATGTGGCTATTTGGGCCTGCAGCTCCCCAACCTTGTTTACCATGCTTCGTGTGTTCATACACATACACCGCAAACCCGTCTTAGACTTTCTTGTACTCTCTCTTGGTCTGACCCCATCTGATACCTTACTATTTTTTACTCTAGGGCTATTCTTTTCTCCTGATCCTTTGTGCCCCTGGTTTCCCCTTTCCAATGCTACATCCTGGTGCCCATCCCCCTGCCAAATTAATTTAACCTCCCCCTCCAACAGCACAAGCGAACCTCCCCGTGAGGACATTGGTCCCAGCTCCATTGAGGTGCAAACCATCGAGCCTGTACAGGTCCCACTTTCCCCAGAACTGGTCCTAATGCCCCAGGAATCTAAAACCCTCCCTCTGCACCATCTCTCCAGCCACGCATTCATCTGCTCTATCCTCCTATTTCTATACTGCTAGTGCGTGGTACTGGGAGTAATCCGGACATTACTACTTTTGAGGTCCTGCTTATTAATCTCTTTAACTCCTAAGACTCTGCCTGCAGGACCTCATCCCTCTCTCTACCTATGTCGTTGGTACCAATATGGACCACGACCCCTGGCTGTTCACCCTCCCCCTCCAGAATGTTCTGCAGCCGCTCAGTGATATCCTTGACCCTAGCACTATGGAGGCAACATACCATCCTGGAATCATGTCTGTGGCCGCAGAAACGCCTGTCTGCTCCCCTAACTATAGTATCCACTATCACTATTGCTCCCGTTACCTTCCTCCTCCCCCCCACCCTGTACAGCTGAACCACCCATGGTGCTATGGTCTTGGCTCTGGCTGCACTCCACAGAGGAACCCTCTCCCCCACCAGTGTGTGCTATTTTAATAGTTGTTAACCTATTTATTTTATTTTAAATGGGATAAAACTGCATTAGCAATGCTGAGAAAGGCCATCACCTGAATGCATTAGATAGGGTGCTAGGAAATGAAACTCCTATGAGTTTCAAGAGAACTGCTAGTAGGTTGAAACCACTTGAAACACTGTTAAAAGCTTTTTGAGTTTAGAATATGTTAACTAAAGATTCCATTATGCCTGGGGCTGATAAAGATTAAATGAACAAAAAAACATTCTCAGTCAAGGGTGCAGCAATAAATGCTTAAACTGAGGGAAGTCACAAACTAAATTCCACCTCAGTGGGACCATCACTCTGAGGGTGGAGAAGTTGCTAGTTTTTTCGGTGAGCAGTACTTACATACTTTGTAAAAAAACTCATTTCTGTTAACTGATTTTTTTAATGGAATGTATGTAACATATAGCATTGTGTAATATAATTATGTACAATAGCCTACCCCTAAGGTACTGCACAATTTATGTTTCCTGAGCAAATTTTAAGTTGCGATCCCTCTCCACACTTTCAGCGGCAAGCAGAACGGAAAAGTTAAAGCTGTACACAGGACAGTTGGGGTGCTTTTTCTGGATAACTAAAAATGAACAAGACTCTCAACTTTTTGAAGATTAAAAAAGCAAATAAACTATTTTTTGCTGAAGTGTCGGTATACTTTCGGAACACTACAAATGACAAACATTCAAAAGAGAATTTCTCTGCAGCAAAAATTGAAAGAAAAAACTTATGGTAGCAACATTTTCACAGCAGCGAGAAGTTCTGATAGTATTTTTAATTTTGTTTTTGATATTTACTACATCATTAGAAACAATCTTCTCTAACAGATTGGAAGAAAATGTGCTTCTGTTATACTATCAATATTCCCAAGGGATCAAGTCATCTCAGAACAAAAGCACTTAAACTGCGTTTCTCTAAATGCAGAAGCTGAAACTGAAAAGTTGGGCTATGGAAGAGGGATGAGGCAAACAATGGAAGACAGGAAGCAGGACACAGATGACTAGACAGCCCTGTGATCAAACTAATTTGGTCACTTACTACAGGATAGGGACTGTGCAGCGGAACCAGGGTGGATATTTAACAATGGCCTGACAGGAAACGATTTTGTAACCTCATGCCGTCAGCTTCCTTTAGATTAACAGTCTAGCACGTACCCTGTCTTGAGGAGTCTACATAGCTAAGTAGCAATGTATTCCTACAGAGGAACAGATCTGTAAAGGTTAATCACTGGAGAGGGCCTTGTCAATACATAACAATATTTTAAAATAAGTCTCTTTAAAAGCTATTTGCTTGACAGACCCCAGAGACAGACACGAGAGATAATTCAATTCCAAGGTATTGTAACGGGAGAACATTTTTAAATTAGATAAGTATTATGGGTCGAATACATAACTGGAATAAATGTGGGCATAACAACCATCAGAGCCTTGAATGTTTGTCCAAGGACAATCCAGTATAAATAAATAGTTTCAATATATTTTGAGTGTATGAACTTCCACAGGTTCCGTGCTGATAGACTCTACATTTCTGTGAATGCTAGTATAAGTCTATTGGAGGGCTCATTCAGTTTGTATTTAGAGGCCTAATGCATTTGCCAGAGTTCTCAGCTCATTGAGTACTGAGAAACACACGGTTTTAAAATAATTGACAAATGCTTGTCATGTTGCTGGGTGGAGTAGCAATTTGGCATAAGAATGAGTGGCAGAAGAGAGGTTCATGCTTGTGGAATCCAGTGACCTTCCAGATCAAAGCTGTTGAGTGGAGGACCAGTGTATCCCTACAGGGAGGAGAGAAAGATCATTGAATGAGAAACAACAACAACTTACAGTTATATAGGCCCCTAAATGTAGAAAAATGTCAAATGGTGCTTCACAGGCAAGATTGAACGCTGAGACAAAGAAGGAGATGGGTTTTAAGGCAGGTCTTAAAGGAAGAGAGGGAGGTGGAGAGATGGAGTGATTTAGAGAGGGAATTCCAGAATATGGGACATAGACGGCTGAAGGCACGGTCGCCAACGGTGGGGCGAAGGAAAGGTGGGGGTGGGGGGTGCACAAAAGACCAGAGTCAGAGAAACCCCTTCATGGCTCTTGGGCACCTTTTAGTGGTTGGTTACAGATTGTAGAGGAATGGAAAGCTTGCCTGCAACCTCTTTTAACAGTAGTCGATGGCATAGAGGATAGAGGAACTAAAGCGATGGGGGGAGGGTAGCCAACCAGTAGGAAGCATTTCACAAAAAATAAAATCTTCCCACTTTAGTATCATTTTAATCTTTTTTTTCATGCGCAACTGTCGGTACTTAATGCCTCATAGTGCCCCATTCCCCCAACGATCACCAGTCACAGAGGTTTCAATCTATAAAGCCCAGGATCTCTCAAGAGTAGTGGGTCTGAAACAGGCTCATCACATTGTAGTGGGTTAGGCTTGTAACCTTCCTAACGTAAATTAATACTAAGTCCATGCAGATCCTAGTTTTGCAGCTGGGCTGCCACTTCATCACAATTTTCCATTGCATGCCCACAATTTCAACATATTATACATAAGGAAAAGTCTGAGCAAGGCACCTAGAAATCTCCCATGAAGCTTCACTTCAGGTAACCTTTCTTTTCACCCTCCAGACTCTCAGGGCGCTAAATTGGGCTGTGTAGGGCCCGTTGTTTCGGCACTACACGGCCCCTCCGACATCCAAGATGGCGTCTTGGATGCGCACGCACGTTTCCTGTGTGACTTGCGCCAGACACCATCTTGGCATAGGAGTTAGCGCATGCGCTAATACCGAACGCTGGAAGCATGTAAAGTAGGGAGAAAATGGCTGCAATCAGCGTGCCTGAAGGACCCCCCACCAGCGCTATTTAAAGGGCTATGCAGGTGTTGCAGGTTAGTTGCTAGATTATTGCTTCTGGCTGCTGGAGGAGTAGGAAGTGTTTTTTGAAGCTCTCTATTCTTATTCAGAGTTCCTACACTACTTTTGAGAGTGCTTTGGCAGGTACTGCCTTACGGGTCGGAAAGTTACAACCCTGGTTGAACAACATTCCTGCCAACCATGGGCGGTCTGCTAGGGCTCCCTCTGGGCATTGAGCATGACTGGGAGCATGGAGAGAGGTCACGCAGAGCTGGTCAAGCTGTGAGGAGACAGAGGACGAGGAGGTGCAGGGCACTGAGCAGGAGGCCCTACCCAATGAGGGCCTTCAGGGATCAATTCTCTTCCCTCAACATGACCGAGGAGGATTGCATCCGACGCCTGAGGTTCACCAAGGAAGCCGTCACAGAGATCTGTCAACTGGTGCGGCCACAACTGCAGCCTCAGAGCAGGGCGAGGACAGCATTGCCTGTGGCTGTGGCACTGAATTTCGACGGCTCAGGAGCATTTCAGGCCTCTGCATGTGCAACATCTCGCAGTATGCAGTGCACTGCTGCATAAGGGAGGTTCCAGATGCACTGTACCACATGAGGAACAGGTTCATCACCTTCCCTCTCGACAGAGACAATCAGAACGAGCGAGCACGGGGGTGCCATGGACTGCACACATATTGCCCTACGTGCCCCGCACATTAACTCAGCCGTCTTCGTCAACCGAAAGGGCTTCCACTCCCTGAACGTGCAGCTGGTGTGTGACCACACGCATCGCATCTTGGAGATCGATGCCCGCTACCCTGGGAGTAGTCACGACGCCTTCGTCATGCGGCAGTCCAACGTGCCAGCTATCTTTCACCCGACTCGGCAAGTCAAAGGCTGGCTACTGGGTGACAAGGGCTATCCCCTCGAAGTGGCTCATGACACCGGTCAGGAATCCACGCTCACATGCACAGCAGGCCTATAATAAAGCCATGCTGCCACACACATCGTGGAGCACACCATAGGCCTCCTCAAACAGCGCTTCCACTGCCTAGACCGGTCTGGAGGAGCCCTGCTGTACTCCCCTGAGTGGGTAGTCAGATTCCTGGTGGTCTGCTGCATGCTGCACAATGTCACCATCATGAGAGACCAGCCTTTGCCACCAATGACTGCAGAAGATCCTGAGCCAGAGGTGGAGGTGGAGGAGGAGGCTGAGGAGGAAGAGGCGGAGGAGCAGGAGGAGGAAGAGGCTGAGGAGGAGCAGGAGGAGGGGGTGGAGCCGGAAGAGGAAGTGGAGGAAGACGCAAGGGTGCAGCAGGAACCACAACCCTTGCCTTCCAGGGGCAGTGTGTGCTCGCCTGATCTGTGCCCACTATCAATAATTTGAACTACATCCCCCAACTCACCAACAGTCCTACATTCCCCACCTTTCCTCTCCCACAAGACAATCAAATCGCCCTCCATCTGATTACACATTGGTATCCCTCTCAGCTCATTGCATGAATAAAAACTACCACCAAATGCAAAATCAAACTCTCATTTATGGATTAATAAATGAAAATATGCAAATATAACAGAACTGTTCACCCTTGTTCATTCCCTTACTGCCTGTTGTCCGTGTGCCTTTACCTATTCTAGTGCGCCTACGAGGTGCTTCCCCAGTGGCTGGAGCATGGTGGGAGGCTGCTGGCTTTCAATGGAGGAACGTCCAGATGGCCTTGGAGGACGACCTCGAGCAGCTCTGGGCCTGGAGGGCCCAGCTTCAGACTGCACCATCTCAGCATGGACTGCAGCAGTCTAGCCTGGCTGGCCGACAGGCAACAACAGGGGCACTGGCGGAGTGGCAGGGGTGGGAGCAGGAATGCTGTCGTCCTGCGAGAGGACAGCAGGTCTGACTGCCATGGCGCCACTGCCACACCTCCGGGGCGGCGCCTCAGCACTCCTGGTGATCGGCTGGAGAACGGATTGCTGGAGTGCTGTGACGCCCTGGAAGCCTCGTTCCACAGTGGTCCCCATAGCCACAATAGCAGCAGTCTGAGCTTCCAAGGCAGCATTCTGAGCTGCAAATGCAGTGGTCAGACCTTGGATGGCAGATGTTTGTGCTGCAATGGATGCTGTGACATCAGTTATCAGACGCTGCATCATGGTGGGTTCCACAGGTGCGCTGATGGAGGTGACCACCCGTTCCATGTTGGAAAGGATGGGCTCCAAGCTCTGCACAAAGCCCTGTGCCAAGTTGGAGCTGGACTCCTCCATGCCCCTTCTCATTGTGCGCAGGCTTTCTGGCAGGCTTTCCAGTGCTCCAAGAATTTGGTGGTGTACGCCCATCAGCCGTCTTCTGTATCCTGGCCCATCGAAGTCCTCATCTGACTCCACTGCAGCAGAACTAGTGAGTGACCTCGCCCTCCAGTGAGCTGGCACCTGTGGTATCCGTTGCCCGCCCCGGCTCCTGCGCACTTGTGCTCAGTGCCTCACCACATGCAGATCCCTCCTCTAACCTAACCTCCAAAGGACGCGCAGTGTCAGTCTCTGAGCTGGTGGAAGCAAGTGTCAGATCGAGTGACAGTGTGGCTTCAGTGTCCTCCCTCTCCTCCTCTTCCTCCTCCTCCTCCTCCTCCTCGGACGGTGCCGCCACGTGTTCTTGGGTATCTGCAATGACAAAGGGAAACAGGTTGAGTTGAGGAGTGGGGAGTGGAGCAAGTAAGAGGTGTGTGCAGACAGCATCTGCAGCACGTGAATCAGAAAAGATTATGGGAGGAGGAGATGTGGAAAATGAGAAGGATCATTAGATATGCAGAGACCCCCCCGCCCCCGACCGGGACCTCCAGCGCAGCATGTTGTAATGGCTGCAGCGATGGCTCGCCCAATGATCCTGAGCACCGCCTTCTCTAGGTGGGTGAGGACGTGTAGACGTGCCTGTCCAGCCTCAGGTCCCTCCTGCTGCCGGGTGTTATATGCCACCTTCTCCTGCAAGACAGAGGACAGTGTGTCAGTGAGTCTCCTGCAAGGTGTGTGGGTGATGTGCCTGTCATGGTTGAATAGCTGCCAGTTTGTGTGACTTGTGAGTGGTGGTTGCATGGCCTGCAACGGTGGTACTATGTGCAGGTGAGATGCAGCATTGCGTATTGATGGGCAGTGTTTGTTGGTGGGTGGGTGGGTGACGGCAGGTTTCATGCATGGAGTATTGGTGCAGTTGGTAGGATGTGCCACATGACACTTGTATTCACTCACCTTGACCACTCGTGTCGAATCATTAAATTTCTTGCGGCACTGCACCCACGTGCGTGGTGCAATGCTCCTCGCATTCACCTCCTGTGCCACGGCCTGCCAGTGCCTACGCAACTGTAGTCTAGACTGTCTCCAGCCACCCTACGGGTACATGGCTGCCCTTCTCTGGTCCACACCTTCCACCAGGGCCTCCAGAGCATCGTCGGAGAATCTTGGTGCCCGCTCCCTTGCTGGTGCAGCTACTCGTGATGCCATTCTCCCTTCTCCTCCTTGGCTGTGTATCTGCCGTTGGAAATGTGCCTGCACCTTTAAGTAGTGCAGGCAGCTGATGACGTGCGCTGTCCACGCCCCATTTCCAACTTCCTCATTCTCTCTGCAGCCTCTTAGCAGTGAGGGCTGCGTTTGCTGCATGGCGATTTCAGGGTAAGTAGCAGGCAGCACGAAGTTCGCATCGCACTACCATCGCTCAGAACGGACCCTTATCCAATTTTTTCCCCTCAGTTACTACCTTCAACACTTGATTGTGTTTCCAGGTATGTGAACCACATTGTACAGCGATGGGGCCACCACCCAAACTGCAGTTGAAGGTGTTGGCCAGGGGCTGCAGAAAGTAACTTGAGATGTCAGCTGCTGATACACATAGGCAGGAACGACTTTTGAACTAAAGTAACCTGAGTTCAGTCACTGGCCTGTGCTGGCTGGAACCGATTTGAATTAACTAAGTTTTGTGAAAGACAAAGGAAATGTGATAAGACACAAGTCCTTATTTAGAAAAGGAGCAATGAGGTAATGCTACCTAAGTCCTTGGGACAGAGCCAATGAGGAGAAGACACAAGGTAACCAAGGAAGCCTAAACCAACGAAATAGAGAGACAGCACAGCTTGAAGAGATAAGATTCGGAATAAGAATGAAGGATCTGGGGCGTGGAGCCAGAGCGAAGACTCCGGAGACCAACCATCGCGGAAGTGGCAGACCCTACGTCAGGGACGTAGAGATGACGTCGAAAGAGAGAGAGAACGGAACGCCTGGCCAGCGTCAGCTCTCCTTTTCGGGTATTATCCCTTATATTCTGTGACCACTCAGGGAGTGTCAGAGAAACCTAGTGGGTGTGTGTTTAGATCTTAGTTTGGGTATAAAACTGTATAACCTGGTGTAAACTGCATGTCTGTATCTAACCAGACGTATAAGCTATATGTATATGATCTAACGGCGTGAATAAAGTGAATTGAGAGTTAAGAGAGAATTGACTCTTCTCCTCTTTGTACTAAGCCAGTAACCGTAACCGGTGACCTCCGGTCAACAAAGGGTTAGGCTAAAGAAAGAAATTCTTGCATTTATATAGCGCCTTTCACGACCTGAGGACATCCCAAAGTACTTTACAATTAATGAACTACTTTTGAAGTGTAGTCACTATTGTAATGTCGGAAATGCGACAGCCAAATTGCACACAGCAAACTCCCACAAACAGCAATGTGATAATGACCAGATAATCTGTTTCAGTGATGTTGGTTGAGGGATAAGTATTGGCCAAAACACCGGGGAGAACTCTCCTGCTGTTCTTCGAAATAGGTCCATGAGATCTGTTACATCCACCTGAGAGGGCAGACAGAGCCTCGATTTAATGTCTCATCCGAAAGTGCAGCATTCCATCAGTACTGCACTGAATTGTCAGCCTAGATTGTGTACTCAAGGCTCTGGAGTAGGACTTGAACACACAACCTTCTGACTCAGAGGTGCAAGCCACAGCTAACACGTACCCCAAGAGAATTGGGGCGATTCTTTCCTCCTGGCCACTGGTAGAGAGCAGCGTTCCAGTGAGTAAAAACGTCTGTCAAAATTGATACTGAAATGAAGGAAACACACTTTATTGAAACATGTTTTTCCTGAGAACTGCAATTTCATTAGCGATAACAAAACATACCAACTAAACACGAAACATCTTCAATCATGACGTTTTAGTGCTTCCCAAGCAGCTGATGAGCTACTTAACCAGTAATAGTAACCAATACATAAGTCAGTACCCGAAACATCCCAATCATAGCATGTCCATGCTTTATATGGCAGTGCTAAGGTAATCATCAACCAGCAAAGCCTGATTGGCCAAATCTGACAAGATGTTACCAACCATGTTTGCAAGCATTGCTGCACCTACCTGGCAACAGCTGTAGGGACTGTTTTCACAGGATCTGGGTCAGCAGAGAGCCAGATGCTGAGCTGTGCAATTTGCTGTAAATTCACCTGCTCCTAAGATACACCATAGGACTTATATAGCCAGCCACTGTAGCCTCAAGCCTGTAAATTCTTGTCTGTCACTCTTTAGTCCCCTGCGTGGAAAAGGCAGTTTAAGGGGTTGAGAAGTCTTTTCAGCCTTTCTGAAGACTTTCAGAATTTTGTATCTCAATTTTGACACTCCCTCTAATTCTCCCCATACATTTAAATTTCACTTACACACAATTTTCTAATCCTACCATAAGTGTGCTCCTTAGATGTGCCTTGGTCTGCATCTCAATCTGAGAGAATTGATGCGAATGAGCTGACCCAGGAAATTTGTGTGTGATTAGCACATTGTGAATTAGGCAGAATTGTTACCAGATCTTAACATTTTTGACCCGACTTGCAGCAGTAGAGGAAAATCGGCTCCTGTGTCTCAAACCTTACTGCTTTTACGTGTAAAAGCAAAATTCACAAATAATTGGAGAGCATAGGGTAGAGCAGGAAGCTAATCTCCAGACCATAAACCACTGATGACGTATGAGCAAACTATTGTACAGCTATTCATGAGGGTCAGCTTGCAAGATGTGAGGCAAAGCTTCTAGTATGTACCATGTTATTCAGATGTTCTGTCATTTGCACCATGTGGCATCATATTGACACATACTGGATGTGCTTAGCTTGTTAGTGCATGTAATCACAATACAGTACCTAATGGATAGATATTCTGATTTACGGATAATATACCATCTTTTCTCTTCATGGAGCAAGGAAAAGGTATTACTCTACACTACCCACATTTGAAACAATCACCAGTACAGATAGGTACATTACAGGAGAAATATATAGTGATGTTCAGGAGAAATCACAGGGTTGAGGCAACAAGCACTGATGAAGAAAGGGCAGCATTGATGATGGTGGATGAGTGACCAGTTGGTGCAGGGTAGAGGTACCGCAAGCTGAATGTACCTCCTGAGTTGTATGGGGATGTGAATCTTAGTGGACTTGTTTTCACGTGGAGGCTGATATAACACTAGAATACTGAGGAGTAATTTTCTTCCTCTCACGCAACATTGGAAGACAGTCTAAGAAATATAGGGGGGGTCCAACACCTAGATATGGCAACTCTGATGAGTGATATCGTGGACCAACAGTTGTCTGTGTTGCAGTCTATCATAGAGCAGCATATGGCAACACCAGTTGCATCTGCAATGGTGACAAAATTACAGAGGCCATAGGCACAGTAGGACCATCTCTCATGAATGGCCCCACTATTGCTACATAGGCTTTGTGGTCCAAACTCCAACAAGCAGTTATGGCCATCTTAAACTTGCTTGGAGAATCTTTACAGGTAACACTGAAGAAGGGGTTCTGAAACTGCATAGATGTCTACTGTTCCATGCTGAGATAGATCAATTGACATAGTGAGGGGATGTTCTCCAGCAGTGGTATGCAAGGAGTAGCACAACAGCAACCAGTCACCACGTGTGGGTGGCAGTACTGTCCTACCATGCAACCCTGCACAAACATTGCCTCTGAAAGCAATGAACTTACAGCAACTCCAGCAGAGGAGATTCCTGGCATTGACGCAGAACCATCGGGATGTTTCACAGATATAGGTAATGGGCTTTCTGAATCCCTTGTAGCTCTCCAACTGAGTATGTAGCCACTCACTGGCGATGCTCCTTCAACCAGGAGAGCACTTGGTGGTAGTGTACAATTAAATCACTTTATTCATTATATCTAGAAGTCTGTCATTTTTCATTGTGCAGAAAGGAAAATAGTCAGTTGTTCAAAAGGCAAACAAAGAAAGTGGCTGGTTCCTGAGATGTCCCCTGTGGATGCCTGAAAGGGCCCTGAAGCATTAAGATTGAGGGCATTGGTAGAATATACAGAAGTGTTCATGGACTGGGTGGCTCACCTGATATTGATCCTCCATGGTCAGCCTTAGCCTCCTCGTGCTCCGCTCCTCCACCATACCCAGGTAGTTCACTCTATTCTGCCAGACCTGCTGTCTGGAGTGATAGCTGTTATGCCTTCGATGCCCCTCTACTCCCAGACCACCCTTTTCTCTTCCTCCTCCACTCTGATATACCCGGCAATAGTGCCTTACACCCCAGGCACCTTGAAAAAATCTCCTCTGCACTATTCACTTGCTTCATTACGGTGGTGATATTTTCAAATCTAGAATAAAATATTCACCTTTTGATTTGACTGTGCAGCTCTGGAGTGTTTCACAAGTTCCATCATTAATGACCTTAACAAGCAAATATTGTGCTTTTTTCTAACTTTTTACTGATGTTCATTTTTGGATGGGCAAGAATCCTCAGAGCATGGCAAACTAAATAGTCTGTTTGCATTTTTTACAAACATTACACCACTTTTTACTTGAGTACTTATTTAGCAGAGACAGGAATATCACCACCTACATTGTTGCTCTTTGCTTGCAAACTCCCCAGGAAAGAAGTCCATGCATCAAATACCGATTAAGCATAGCTGAAAGACAACACATTTTTAACTGAATTTTTCTGTTCATAAAGGTGATGAAAATGATCACTGAGGAATTGGGACAAATTCCATTTCAGGCCTCCAATACAGTCAGTATCAAGAACTACCAGAACAGGGATAGCACAGCCAGCTGCAAAGTAAAATTCCGCCTGCAACAATCTGCCACCCTGCCAACCTCAGAAGAGCACCCGGTGTGAATTTTTCCATTAGCCACCTTTGTGGCAATCTCCAAGAGATTAATTTAGTACTAAATTTGGAATTGTTTTGCACTGTGGAGCCTGAATCCACTAGGAACTGTGCTCAGACTGATCAAATTTCATTCAGCTAGCAAACAGAGGGGTCTTTCAACATCAGCAGTCTCAGCTGGATCTGACTTCAGGTCCCAAAGGGAAGGGACACTATGCTAATCCATTGCACCATCTGGTCCTCATATACCTTAATTTTCAATAGATACTTGATTTGGTTTAGTCACAAATATAAACGTTTAGGAAACCATAAATCTGATACACAGGAAAATTCACGTATGGGTGAACCACTGCGAGTCTTCCTTACATACAGTAGAGGAGAAAGAAAGGCAGTGAGTGTCAGCCTGGAAGCACAGACAGCAGCCTGCCCGTCACTCAAACTTCCTGCCATTGTCAACAGGAGTTTTATCTGTCTGGGACACAACAGGGGTGAAACTGGTCTTTGGCAGTAGCACAAAAAGGGCGATAACAAATTGGCAGCCCATTTACATCCCGCCTGATTTTCTTTTCCACTGACTTCAATGGGAAAGAAAATCAAACGGGGTGTAAAACAGGCTGCTGATTCGTTTTGCACTACCACCGAAGACCAATTTCACCCTCATGTCTTGGGAAGTGGAGCAAGGAATTGACGCTCAAGCCTACCCTGTAGCATGCACAAACTGCTAGCTGATTATGGAATTATACTGGAGAGAGAATTTGTATTTCATGATCTCGTTCTTACTCCTGAAAAGCAGAATGCCTGGGGCAGAAAAACTCATATGGAAAGAAATTGGAGCGTGATTATGAAAGGGGCTTTTATGCTTACTCTTGGTTTTGGGAGTGTGATGCCAATCTGGCCTGTATATGTAGCTGTCCTGCATTTATCCTATCCTGCACAGGACCCACGTGTTGGGAGTCAATAGCACTGCAGTAATGTTAAAGCACCTGAAGACCGCAAAATAATCCTCCTGGTAATGTTTGCCTAACAGATTTTCAATTCTATGATTACTCTTGTCCTAATAAGATTAGTTCTTAAGAATGATCAGATAAAGGGGAAGTTTTTTGTTATATTTTTGATATCTGTGATGAGAGAGATAAATAAACAAAACTGATTCTTTGAACAATCAGAACTATGAACAATTCCATCATTGACCTACTTTGATTCCTTCAATTTATTTTTAAAAGACAGCCCTGTCCCTCTCCATCTTCCTCAATAAGACCAAAAATCTAATTTAGTCTCAACAGGAAATATCATTAAGGAGTTTGCACTAATCATATCATGTGCTACAGACCCATGACCCCTGTAAAAAGGGTTTTGTTTTAGAGAGTGATTTGCATAACACAAAAGCAGAAATAATTGTTGTCAGATCTCCATTTGTCTTTAAGGGAAAGAGCAGGGGAATGGGACTAATTGGATAGCTCTTCCAACAAGCCGGCACAGGCACGATGGGCTAAATGGCCTCCTTCTGTGCTGTAAGATTCTATGATAATAAATGTAACATAGAGTAATATTATTTACAATGCACAACAATATAGAGTGATTAGTTGAGTAACATAATGCACAATGGAGTGATATGGTTCCATAGCGTAATGCACAGCAACATAGTGTGATAGAGTACAACAAAAAAATTGCCTTTATATAGTGCTTTTAACATAATGAAATGTTCCAAAGTGCTTCACGTCGGAGAGATGGCCTGGGCAATAGAGAATTCAGGAGACTTGGCCAAAGATAAAGGCAGGTTTTAAGGAAGTTTTTAAAATGAGGGAAGTAGCAAGGCAAAGAGGTTCAAGGAGGGAGTTTCTGTGGGGAGGGGGGGAAGCGGTGGGAGGGGCGCTTAAGATGGCTGAAAGCTCTGTTAGCAAGTGAGGAACCCTGGGAGGAGAGATGTCCAGAACTGGAGGCCATAATGCTAGGCTGGGCCATACACCTGGAGGAGGTGCAGGGTTAGGGTGAGAAGGCACATAGAGGAATTTGCAAATGAGGACAAAGATTTTGAATTCAGTGCTTTGTGAGACAAAGTGCCAGTGGAGGTCAGTGAGGACAAATTTGATGGCTGACTGAGACCCGGAATGGGACATAGTTTTGGACAAGTTGGAGTTTGTAAACGGAACAGTTCAGAAGGGCAACAAGGATGTAATTTGAGGAATCGACTCTTGAAATAACAAAAGGGGTAAAGGAAGCAGTGTTGTAGAGATGGAAGTATGACGTCTTTTGGATGGATATGGGGTTTGAAACTCAGCTCAGGGTCAAATAGGACACCGAGGTTGTGCACCATCTGGTGCAGCCTGAGTGAGCAGCTGTAGAAGGGAATGGAGTTCTGATCAAGCCTATGGGCCTTTTGGTGGGAGCCAAACAAGACAGCTTCAATTTTCTCAATGCTCAACTGGAGAAAGCTCTGGCTTATCTGTAAATTGATGTCAGATAAGCAGTCTGACAACACAGAGATGGTTGTAGAATTGAGGGTGGTAGTGGAGTGATAGAACTGGGTATTGGCATACAAATTGAAACTGACCACCTATCTGTGGATAATGTATCCAAGGGGCAGCATGTAAATGTGGAAAAGGGTAGGGGGGATAGAAGGATAGAACCTTGGGAAACCCTGGAGGTGACTATGCAGGGTGGGAGGAGAAAGCATTGCTGGAGATAAGCTAGCTCCGCTGGGACAAATTAGATTGGAAGTCACCGAGGGCAGCCCTGCCTCCCTTGAGTTGAACAGCAGATGAGAGATGGTGGTGGAGGATGGAGTAATTTATTATGCTAATCGCTGCACAGAGCTGGAGGAGGACAAGGAGGGATACTGTACTCAATTTCAGTCATAAAGGATGTCTTGTGTGACTTTCACCAGGGTTGTTATGGTATAATTGGCAGGAAGAAATCAGATTCTAGAGATTCAAAGAGGGAATTTTGAGAGAAGTGGCACAGTGCTGCATGCAAACAAAACGTTCAAGGTCCGTTGGGGAGGAAAAGCAGGTTAGAAATGAGGTGATATTGGAAAGGATGAAGGGGCCAAGGATACGTTTTCAAGGAGGGGGTGATGATGGTGGTTTTGAAAGTGATGGAATGGTGCCAGAGCAAAGGGACCTATTTATTATGTTGGTGAGCACTACGGTAAGGAGAAGTAGTTGGTTATTCAGGAGTTGAATGGGGAAGATGTCAAGTGAGTTCCATAACAGACTATAGTATAATATGAATTCCATAGTATAATCCACAGCAGTATTAAAGGATATACTTCTCTCGTGTAATAAACTGTAGTAGACTATGATATAATTCCAAATTATAATACCCAGTATTATAGTATTATGGAATTCTATAGTATAATGCACAGTAATACTGTGTTCCATAGTATAATACTCAAAAGTATAGTGTGATAGAGTTCCAGCTTTGGCTCAGTGGTTGCCTCTGAGTCAGAAGGTTGTGGGTTCAAATCCCACTCCAGAGAGTTGAGCACAAAATCTAGGCTGACACTCCAGTGCAGTACCGAATGAGCAGTGGTGCAATATCGAATGAGTGCTGCATTGTCAGAGGTGCTGTCTTTTAGATGAGACATTAAAGCGAGGTTCTGTCTGCCCTCTCAGGTGGGTGTAAAAGTTCCCATGGCGCTATTTTGAAGAAAAGTGGGTGAGTTCGCCCTGATGTCCTGGCCAATATTTATCCCTCAACTGATATCACTAAAACAGATGATCTGGTCATTATCACATTGCTGTTTGTGGAACCTTTCTGTGTGCAATTTGGCTGCTGCATTTCAACAACAACAACAACGATTTGCATTTAGGTAGCGCCTTTAATGTAGTAAAACATCCCACAGGAGTGTTAACAAACAAAATGTGACACCGAGCCACTTAAAAAGATATTAGAACAGGTGACCAAAAGCTTGGTCAAAGAGGTAAGTTTTAAGGAGCGTCTTAAAGGAAGAGAGAGTTTGAGAGGCGGAGAGGTTTAGGGAGGGAATTTTAGAGCTTCGGGCCTGGGCAGCTAAAGGTACGGTGGCCAGTGGTGGAGTGATTAAGAGCGGGGATGCGCATGAGGCAAGAATTGGAGGATCGCAGAGATCTCAGGGGGTTGTAGGGCTGGAGGAGGTTACAGAGATATGGAGGGGCGAGGCCATGGAGGAATTTGAAAACAAGGATGAGAATCTTGTTTTCTACATTATAACTGTGACTACACTTCAAAAGTACTTCATTTGTTGTTAAGTGCCTAGAGGTGTCCTGAGGTCATGAAAGTAGCTATATAAATGCAAGTCTTTCTTTACTTTTCCATAGTATAATGCACGGTAGCATAACGTGATAGAGTTCTATAGTATAGTGGACAACAGTCAATCTACAGCGCTTTGAAAAACAGGATATAAAATGATTCTTCATTGTAATGTGTTTGAGCTTTGGCAATAATAGGACAGACAGGTGAATACATCGAACCTTTACTCTCTGGTCCATGGAATTGCTGGAATTGGTAGCTGTGTGGAAGGTAACTTGTTCCACACACAAATCCTGTCCAATGGGATTTTCTTTGTGCGACATTGACAGCTGATGGTAACAGCTGTTTCACCAGGACTACAAGACAGTTTGTTCCTTTCTGCCGAAGTATTCCCTCTGTATATGAAATGTTCACAACAGGATAACCCGAAGGGTCGTACGACCTCCATATGAAAAAGAGATAAAAAATTGCTATCGTACAGAAGATGACCTAAAATGTTATAATTATAAGATATTCCCTTTGGTTATCGTCCTAGCCAACAAACACACGAGGTTCAGTGAACCCATAAGTGTACAGCTGTTATGTCTGACTCGTGGCCAAAACAAAATCTACACAGAACATACCTTGACATATGTAAAAGGCTTTTGTTTAAAAGTGAATGCCTTATTTCTGTCACTTGTGATTGATCTCCTTCAAAGGCAAAGAGCCCATAATGGTTCACATTATCTAGTTTTATCATGGTCAGCGATGAAGTACAATCACTGTGAGGATAACCATGCATCCAAGTGCAGCGAAACCTTTGCTCTCTGGAAAATACTCGTTCCTCAGGGCACTACGGCTCATCGTATGCAGTGACAGTACTTATTGTGTCAAATTACACTGAGCATAGTAGGAAAATTTCCTGTAAAATACGATCCATGTATTTAAATTGTACTTGCACAGAGACCATTACTGTGCTGCTCCGCACTGAATCAGCGAATTCTTTCACTGTGTCATAAATTGCTAATGTGCGATTTTCCGTAGGAATTGTGCGTGAAGAATTTAAAAGGTTTCAGACTTCTAAAGTAAATTTGAGACTGTTCCATTTTTCCCAAAATTAAATTTGTGTTTTACTGATTTCTACTGATTTTTGCATGAAGAGATATATTTACGAGGAGTCAATTTCATTGTTAGTTTGTCATGCATAAAGTATGTAATACTGCAATTATGTACAGTGAGTATATTTCATGCTGGAAACCAGCAAAGTACTAAATTAATATTTCAACCAAAAATTAGGCATTTTGCCCAGAAAATCTCATTATACCTTACAAAATCTGAATTTAGTTATTCTGAGATATATGCATGTTTTGCACTGAAATGGTATTTGTCATGGATACCGGACTGACAAGATCACTGGAACAAAACATACTAAACATGAAATAAATATTACAAGGTTGTTGATAATCGAGAGTATTGCAGTAACGGCATGTAAACTACCTGAATACTGCATGGAGGAACATTTTCAGCATTTCTGGAACTTCTTGGTTTGGAAACAAAGTAATAAAAGCATTCACGAAAACCTTAACTAAGGCAGTTTTTCAGGAATAAGTGAGAACCCAATGAAAGATAAATCTAAGGGGGTTGGGTTCTGAAGGGAAGGCTTTTAATCCAGTTGAATGGAAGCCCTAGGATTGTAGGAATAGCAGATAATAGAAGGATGCTACATAAAAGATCACAGTAATTTCATTTATCTCAAGCAGGTCTTGCTTGACCAGCTCAGATTTGCTTCAAATTTGCTATAGATGAAATACCTATGTACAAAAGAAAGTAGGTTTTTTTTTACTCAAGTTTCAGATTTGCAACTGTAATTAATGGAGAGTGAAGGTTGGCCTTGATGTTATTTTTAATTTCTAGTGAGGATTAAGCCCAATTTTCTGATTGATTTTGAAAAGCACGGCATGTACATAATTTGGTCTCCCACAGTACAGCTGCAGATGACAATGAGAGAGTAAACTATGCTGATTCTTCTGTGTTTGAAAACAAAAATCGTATTACCTTAGAAGGGTGGTTTAACGCGAATAGGAAAGAATTTGAGACCATCAGCTCTCCTGGATCAGAATGAACTGAATACATGATCCTCACACCCTGTTCTCCATTGTCACTTCACACAAACAGACAAACCAGGTAGATTATATCAACTGCGATGTAAGACATAGCAAAAAGCAATAACAAATATTTCACTGTCACTTAAGATCATCTGCCAATTCTTCTTCACAAAGCACAATCATATATTAAGGTGATCACTCAGGCTATTTACATAACGCAACATACCAAAAAATTAGCACAGTTAGCATTTTAATATTTGTTTCTCCCCATTTTTAAGTAAGTTTTGCCTATGCAGTATACTGTTACCAAAAGAGCAATGGGGGAAGCTTTCACTTAGCGTCTGCTGCAAAGACTGATACTGGGTAACTGTTCTCAGATTTTCCTTCTCGGCAGAGGAAGTATTTCCTTTCCACTTAATGCCCCCTGTGGAGTGCCATTTGAGAGTGGGAACTCACCACATGGGAACTGTGGGCATGAGCTGTGAGATGCACACTAATTATCCAATGTACTCAAATACCAGGCACTGCTGATATTTATAAATGAACAAAAGCTGTAATGTGAAGAGGTGGTAAATTCTCGAACACATTTGATAGAACTTCCAAACACTCCAACATGATTTAAAAAATCTGCACATGGTCCATCAGAAGTGGTTTGTGGACATACAGCTTGTTGTTAATGGCCTGTGACTATTGCAGAGTGTCCGTATATTGAAAATGTGCAGGATATTTACTTGATAACAATAAAAACAGTGAACAGCCTTTCGTGGAATTGGAGGAGAAGAGTTCCCAGGCAAACTCTGATGCTGACTGGCTGTGCTGTCTACTTACGTTTCATTCATCCTTTAATTTGCAGGCACTACTCAGTTTTGAAAAGCTGTATTTAACAGGACCAAGGAACTTGTAGATTGTAGTTAGATGGGGAGGGGGCGCGGTGAGGAACATAAATCAAACCTGAAACTCCAAGCCTGATGAAGTCTTCAAGTGATTTTGGAGCATGTGCAACCAATAATCTGAATGTAGAAAACCGAAACTGTTGTAACATGTTAAACATTCAACTGTCTATTTATATATGGGGAACAGTAGCAAAACTACTAGTTCCCAGAACTGAATTAACTATTTGTATAATGTTAACTTCAAATGTTACCCCTTGGACCATTAGGTAACCTGGTAGCCGAAATGGATTTGTTCCTTTGTATCTAAACTTGTGTTTATCACTTTTGAAAGAGATACAGAGCAAATAAAGAAAGATGTTTTGTGTATACTGCAATGATATTGACCTAGAATTTCATGAAAACTTGTCATTATAATGGCGTACCTACGATACACGCCATTATCACGTCGCAGAAGTTCTAGGAAATTGTGATGTGAGTGATTAATGCTCGTTTTTACGCCACGCCACGATTTCTTTCACCATTTGTATCATTCTGCTGGAACCATCTCTGAAACCCTAAAACATGGATAACGCAAGGTTCACCCTCCCCCCTCCCCATTCAAAATAGTGGCGATTGCGAATTTACCGGATTCACGCTACTTTAATCGCTGCTTGCAGGAACACTGTTGCAGAAAAATGCTGGTGGGCTCAAATGACTGCAAAGGGTACATGGAATTTACAGCACAGAAACAAGTCATTTGGCCCAACTGGTCCATACCGGTGTTTATGCTCCACACGAGCATCCTACCACCTTACTTCATCTCACCCTATCAACATATCCTTATATTCCTCTCTCCCTCATGTAGTTATCCAGCTTCCGCTTAAATGTATCTATGCTATTCATCTCAACCACTCCGTGTAGTTGTGAGTTCCACATTCTTACCACTCTCTGAGTAAAGAAGTTTCTCCTGAATTCCTTATTGGATTTGTTAGTTGCTATCTTATATTTATGTCCCCTACTTTTGGACTCCCTTACAAGTGGAAACATCTTCTCTATGTCTATCCTATTGAACCCCTTCATAATTTTGAAGATCTCTATCAGGAGACCTCTGAGTCTTCTCTTTTCTAGAGAAAACAGCCCCAGCCTGATCAGTCTTTCCTGATAGTTGTACCCTCTCAGTTCTTGTATCATCCTTGTAAATCTTTTTTGCACTTTCTCCTTTGCTTCTAAATCTTTTTTGTAATATGGAGACCAGAACTGTAAGTTCTGAGCTGGAACTCTAAGTGTGGTCTAACCAAGGTTCTATATAAGTTTAACATAGCTTATGTGCTTTTGAATTCTATTCCCCTAGAAATGAATTCCAGTGCTAGTTTGCACTTTTCTTGGCTTTGTTAACCTGCACTGCTACTTTTAATGATTAGTGAATCTGTACCCCTAGATCCTTTTGCACCTCTATCCCATTTATACTTATTTTCCAAGGAGTAGGTGGTCTCCTACCAAAATGCACGACCTCACACTTATCTATATTGAAATTCATTTGTCATTTACACACCCATTCTGCAAGTTTTTTAACGTCTTCTTGTTTTTTTTCGCAGTTTTCCTCAGTATCACTTATACCCCAATTTGATGTGATCCACAAATTTTGATATTGTACTTCCGATTCCCGAGTCCAAATCTTTTATGTAAATGGTGAGCAAGTGGTCCCAACATCGATCCCATTTCCCACCTTCTGCCAGTCTGAGTAACTACCTTTAACCCCCTACTCTGTTTTCTGTTTTGTAGCCAGTTTGCTATCCATTCTGCTACTTGTCCCCTGACTCCACATGCTCTGACCTTAATCATGAATCTACTATGTTTTTTTTTTATTCGTTCACGGGATGTGGGCGTCGCTGGCGAGGCCAGCATTTATTGCCCATCCCTAACTGCCCTCGAGAAGGTGGTGGTGAGCCGCCAGGTACCTTATCAAACCCCCAGGTACCTTATCAAAGGTCTTTTAAAGGCCAGGTATATTACATATACTGCATTACCCTTGTCTACTCTTTCTGCTACTTCTTCAAATAATTCAATAAGGTTGGTCAAGTATGACCTTCACTTTTGAAATCCGTGCTGACTATTCTTTATATTTTTGGTTTCTAGATGATTTTCTATTGCATCTTTGAGTAAAGATTTCAATATTTTTCCTACCATTGACGTTATGCTGACTGGTCTATAGTTCCTTGGATTTATTCTATCTCCCTTTTTGAATATAGGAATAACATTAGCTGTCCGCCAGTCCGCTGGCACTATTCCCTTTTCTATTGATTTTTAAAATATATATATACTAGTGCCTCTGCTATCTCTTCCTTAGCTTTTTTGAGTATGCACAAATGCAATCCTTCCAGACCTGGGGTTTTATCCTCTCTAAGTTTGTCTATTTTATTAATTATCTCCCTCCTTTCTATCTTAAATGTCTTGATATCCCTTTTGATCTCTTGTTCTAATGTCATGTCCACCCTGTTAGTCTCTCAGGTAAAAACCAAGGCAAAGTAACTATTCAATATTTCTGCCATTTCACTATCATTATCTGTGAGTTTATCTTGTGCATCCCTCAGTGGCCCTATCCCTATCGTAATTTTCCTTTTGTTATTTGTGTGTCCATAGAATACTTTACTATTTCTTTTTATATTCTTCGATAATTTCATTTTATAATTCCTCTTTGCCTTCCTAATTGTTTTTTTGACTTCTTTCTTGACCTCTTCATATTCTCTTTTGTCATCCTCTCCTTTATTGTCTATGTACTTAGTGTATGCCTTTTTCTTTAGTTTCAATTTTACCCTTATCTCTTTATTCATCCATGGTGTCTCATTATTGTCTAGTTTGTTCAGAAGACTTAATTATGAGGACAGGACTCTCCAGCCATGAAGAGAGATAACTAAGAAGGAACCTTGTGGAGGTATACAAATTAAATGGAACCGAAAAGGTTAATCCTTTCACGTTAAGCCACAATTGCAGAACAAAAGGACAAAGGTACAAACTGGTAAAAGGGAAGTTCAGGATCGATGTCAGGAAGCACTTATTTACACAAAGAGTGATGACTATCTAGTATGATCTGCCGGACAGGATCACGGGGACAAAGAAAATCTGGAATCAAGACAATATAATGGTAGATTTCATAGTTCCTTCTGGCTTACTTCAACTATAACGAATACAAATCCATTACTCTGCTGCTACTTATTCCTTCCCACCCGAGTGAACTCTCAGTTGAAATAAAATCTAACCATTTTATTCTCCTTAATATTGTGAGGTGCAAGTGTGCACCTTCTACTACCTAACCGAGTGTTCTAAGTGATTGACCGGGGAAGGAGGAAATATGATGGCTGGCTGCTGGGAGTCTGTATGTGCCTCCCAGGATAGAGATGGTCCATTAACTCCTCTACTGGATCAGAAGATGGTCCTGCAGCTGCCGTTGCCATATCTAATGCTGCAGTGGCCCTGCATGATATCGGGCATATTGCAAGTCATTTGAGTGGCGCAGCTGTGTGGAATGAATATGGCATTGCTCTAAGAGACGGAGGCATCATCTATGCCAAACTCCTGCCATTCATCTGCTGACGGGCACTCCCTCAGCATTTCTGGTAACTTCAGTGGGAACAAACTACTAGGCAGCAATTAGGTAGTTGAAGTCCTGCATTATAGCTGTCTCCATCTGATCCCGCACCATGCTAAAACTCGATAAGAGGCTGGAAATTAAGACATATATAACCTCAGCCAGAGCATTCATTAGGGAAGCTGTGCCTGCGATCAGCATCTATCATTGGGGCCTCTGCTGCAGATGGCCCCGGAATGGCCACTTATTCCACATTGGTCTACAGCTTGGTGCAGTTGCCAAACATCATTGCACGGATGGAGTTTGTGGACACCTCTATAATCATCCCTGACTTTGCATGGCGCTCGGAACACATTCAAATGATTGCTTATATATGAGCCTTTGGTTGTGGGCAGGTCCCTTGAGGTTGTAATTAATGGGCTCAACAACTGAAGGAGGACTTCAGCTGGACCTCCAGGCAGCAGGCTTCTGCTCCTCCGTGCTCGTGCTCACCCCTGCAACTCAATAACTGATTTCCGTGTCCCCCCCGCCCCCACCAAGGGATATATGGCGATTGCCATTGTTGGACTGAGTGATGCGGAGTTCTGTGAGGTGCTGGGAACAGGGTAGACATTACCCCTCTGTGATCTTCATGGGCACCTATATGATCAGAGGAAGAGCATATGTTAGAATGCTGACATTTAGACACCCCTTCAAACAGAGCTTATATGGCAAGATATTGTTTATTATGCTGTCGTTTGCAATATCCGTGAATGGACCCGAGAATGTGTAGAGGTAGAAAGAATAAGCTAAGAATGGTATTGAGCCAGAGCTTCGGGAGGCTTCTGACCACATTCTCCCCCATTGCCAACGGCCCCAGTATTTGTAGGGCATTTGTCTCACAGAGAGGCAATAGGTGATAAATGTGAGGCTAGCTGCGGTCCGCTTTTGTTCTCATCTGAAATGTGCAGTCTTTTCCTGCAAGCAAATAAAAAATGTACATATGTTGGAATTTGAAAGAGCAGAAACACTGCCACTCAAGTGCTTAGCCTACATAGGAGTCCATAAGTAGGCAAATCGCTTGCGTGGGTAGCATGCTCGGTGCCCCTAACATGCGCAGTATTAGATGCATATTTCAATGGCAGAGAAAAGTGGACCCTACAGCATGTGTTAACCAGCTCAATGGTTGCTTGAGTGCAATGCATGCCGCTTCAGTGAAGTAACACCAAGGTGAGAATGAAGTAATGTCGGAATTTACTGGAAGGTATGCACTAAGTTCAGGGAGCCAAGCTAAATTGTTGCTGGCTAAGCTGGGCTCCATGGGTCCAGATTCATTGCTCATCTGCTTCCACAATCTATGAATGTTTGAAACTGCATTCACTCACTCGGCCACCTCCACCCAGGCATTGCCAACAGTTCTCATTATTGAAGTGTGCCATCAGCTCCATATTGGACGACTCACATTTGCAGCATTGGCCGGAGTAAGACCTCCAGAGTAACATTCTCAAAAGTAGCAGTCCTACTCTGGGTTCTTTCTTGTGGCCAACCTGAACTGTTAGCAGCAAGACTTTAAATTTGCACAACTCTGCTTTAGCTGTGAGCAGCAGCTTCAGAGTTTCTGATTCGCTGGATATCCCACTCAGTGCAGCCTGTAAAATTACTTGACATCAAAGAATTACATAGAATGTACAGCACAGAAACAGACCATTTGGCCCAACAGGTCCATGGCGGTGTTTATGCTCCACACAAGCCTCCTCCCTCCCTATTTCATCTAAACCTATCAGCATACCCTTCTATTCCTTTCTCCCTTATATGTTTATCTAGTTTTCCCTTTATTGCATCTATGCTAGTCACCTCAACTACTCCTTGTGGTAGCAAGTTCTACATTCTAACCACTCTCTGGTAAAGGAGTTTCTCCTGAATTCCTTATTGGATTTATTAGATATATGGATTTAGATATATATATTAGATTTATTATATTTATGGCCTCTAGTTCTGACCTCCCCCACAAGTGGAAACATCTTCTCTACATCTACCCTATCAAACCTGTTCATAATCTTAAACACCTCTATCAGGTCACCCCTCAGTCTTCTCTTTTGTAGAGAAAAGAGCCCCAGGCTGTTCAATTTCTCCTGATAGATATAACCTCTCAGTTCTGGTATCATCCTAGTAAATCTTTTTTGCACCATCTCCAGTGCCTCTAAATCCTTTTTATAATTTGGAGACCGGAACTGTTCACAGAACTCCAAGGGTGGTCTAACCAAGGTCCTATATAAGTTTATACTACTTGTGTACTATGCATTGGAGTTCTACTGGCACTGTAGCAGGACTGCATAATTGGATCTCTGCTTCACACCAGAGGAAGCCTTGGATTCCTCCCTTCCAGGAGTCTGAGGTTATATACACAGTATTGTTTCAGGTATTGGGCACCTTCCCTGATGTGAAAGGGCCTTGATGTGTTGGGACAGATTTGCAGAGAAGATTAATGAGAATTTTTCTGAGACTTGAGGTTCTAAGTTCTGACATACAGCTGAATGTATTTTACTGGAGAAAAGGAAATTAAAAGGTGATCTGTTCCAAGTTTTTAAAATGCTAAAATGTATGGATAAGATAGTTGTAACCAAGCTATTAGGCGTGGAAAGTAACTGCAGATCAAAAGGACACAAGTGCAAAGTTATGCACCTGGCAAGAATAGGAACAGACTCCCAGCAATAGTAGCTAATGTGGTACCAATGAACTCCTATTAAAAGAGGTAGTTAAATACTAGGTTAGAAATGGGACTTAAGGTTATTGGGATAAGCATGGAGAAATAGATCAAATATTCAAGAAGACAATGGGTCCTATGTTCCTAGGTCTGTGGAAAACTCCTGGCGGAGAACAATGGAGGTGTAAGGATAGGAGGATATGGTGGAGTTTTGCTTGATTACCATGGGAGCACGGGAGAAAAAGTGTGTTCAGAGTGAAACTTTACAGAACCTTCCCTCAAGTGAATGACTAAGTGTAGTTAAAAACAAGGTAAATTGTACACAAACTGTGGAAGAAGAGGGCTTGATAACCTTTTTTTTAGTAAACACTTCATGTCTGCAGATAACAATAGTTTTTGGAAAAGGTCTGCATTCAAAATCTCAAACTTTCTTTATCTTTCAGAGCATGATCGTCATTTTCTGGTTTTAATTTCAGGTTACTAGGATTTTTCTTTTTATTTCGAAGAAGTTACAATGTGAGCAAACACTGCTCTTATAAATAACAATTTTAAAAGTTTAGAATCTGAAGCACAGTAAACACTGGTAGCTAGTATGAGTTAACCAGAATTACTCAAGGTACCAAATAAACATAATTTTAAAAAGACTGTCTCTTCATTTTCTATATCCATACACAAGTCAATCTCCTAGGGCATTGCACATGGAGAGTCAAAAACAAGTGTAGTTTACAGAGGTTACAGGCAGAGGATAATTGGATCAAGGCATCAAACCATACACTCTGTCCTCATTTTTAAATTTCCATTATAAATACCTATGTCCACATTTATAATGGAAATTGCCTATGTAAACATATCATGCTGTAATTACACCCCTCTGCCAGTGGTGGCACTGTTGCATCTCTACTGGGAGAGGGTTTAATTATAGCATGACAAGTTTACATAAGCTTTTTTCTATTATAAATGTGGACATAGGAATTTATAATGGAAAAAGTTGACAGGAAATGGGCACAGACATAAGATTTTTAATATATTATAGACAGATAAGTTCACTGAGCAAGGCAGTGAAAAGTAAAACTAGATTTCATTTTAATTGTGTCTACTATAGCTGGAACATTTCAAAGCAATAGACCTCAAGAGCAAGATTACACTTGATTGACACTTATCAATCTTCATGTGAATAAATTAATGAACAAATGAGATTTAGAGTTAAAATTAGCTAATGCAGTCCTGTATTAATGGTAAATGTAAGTACACATCTGTTTTGATGCCTTCCGCAATATAGACAGTGCTGGAAGGACGTAATAATGCTTTGGGCTGTATTATGCCTAGTTAATCAAAGACAACACCATTTGGTGCTAGAGAAATGTTTATCTGAAACTGTAGAACAACACACATTAACTTTTTAAATTTAAATTCATTGGTTTTGTTGATTTTGTTAATAAACATGATTTTGTTTATTATTAATACTAGACTGAACCAGTCTAATACCACAGCAAATATCAAGCTAATTTACCAGAAGTGGACACTGGAACTAAATTATTACATAACTGGTACTCAATATAACTCAATAATTTGAGTAACTGGAACCAATTTAGTTCATGTTTCTTTGTAATCACTCCTGTTAACACACTGTAACAAGGGAACAAATACATTTTTTTCTGTATAGTTCATGTTTTTATTATAGAAACATTTCAACCCTACATAATGTGCCTTGTCCCTTATTCCACTGAATTATCTACTAATCATCGCTTCTAGGAATTGAGGCAGGAAATCAGAGCAGCAGGCATAATAACAAAAAAAACAATAATACACTTATGACTTTAGGTCCTGTAAATAAGTCTGTTCTACAATGATACAGCTACAAATGCCATACATGGTATCTTATTAATAAATTCATGAATATATTGCAGCAAGGAGTGTTTAGATAATTTGCAAATATTACATTTCCTCGTGAAGTCATTTGTTTGCAATGCCCATCACAGAAAGAATTGCATCATTTCCCATATAACACACTAATACTTTGAAACAGATTTGGGTTATGAATTGATTTGCTTACAATGTTTATATGTAGAATAATGGATGGCCAGACTGAATTGCAGATATGTATGTGGTCCCATGTTAGCTCTGGTATACCATTTGCTCACAAACATGCCCAAAGCCAGCAAGGGACTTTTATACCTTTATGCTCTGTATTCCTTGATCATCAATTACTTTGTATAGCATATACAAGGTACTTTTTCCTCATCAGCACTGTTCCTGAAAAGTGGATGGTGGTCACATCAAGGTGAGTTGACAGTACAGGGAGGGATGAGCAACCCACTTGCAATGAAGAACAATGCATGTGTGATGTAAAATCACAAAGGACATGAGAAGAATGAAAAGTCTGCATGTTCAGATATAACACAGGACAGAATGCTCAGAAAATATGGGCAACATATTACCTTGTACATATTATACATTAAATTATAATTGATGCCAAATGCTTTTATACAATGATGGCAAGCAGCATTGTTCACTATCTGACTGGAATTGTTTTGATGATATAATTATGTACATATCACTCAAATGGTAAAAGCACTGCAAAAATTACCAAAATAAAACTGCTCCAACAATCATAAGAAAACAATGAATATAAAGAATATAAATATATGTATATGTACAAACACAAACATTTTAGGGAAACTGCATAGTTCTGCAAATAATATAAATTGTTTATATTTTAAATACAATTTTAAGCAGATTATAATGCTCTTTGGTACATAAGCAATGTCATTTTCTTCCCTGCAATATTTGGTAAGCATAAATCCCACTGTAATATATGTTTTAGAGAATTATTATTGTGATAGGTTTGTAAGAAAGTAAGGTGTATTTTGTACTGAGTTTCTATTAGTATATGCCTGGTTAAGTTGAAAACACAAACTATCTTCCATTATGAATCAAGATGGCAGCAAGTAATTAACAATAAAAATGACCCTGTTCACATGGCAGACACTAAGTTAGTTCCATATCTAATTTGCACCTGTTCTGAATCAAAATGCACCGGTGAAGAATTCACTGTTGCAGTCGGATTAAAAATTTACTTTGTACTACTGATTTAAAAATTATTACAAGTAAAAATGATTTGGGAAGCATTTGTCCACATGGTCTGATTTGAAGCCCTGCTGATTTTCTGCTATCGCACTGCATGCGTCACATTGCGAATTGAAAACATTTGTTGCATAACCTGATTTAGGGATAAGGTACTGTGTAAACAGCAAGGAAGACAGAAGAGAATTTGGATCAGTAGATTTTCCATGTAAACAGGGCAAATAAATGCAAGCACACAAGGCAGACACAGGATTCCTGCTGCTTTGTTTTACTAGTTCTGAAAAATAACTTCTGTATCTTAATGCATGTTTTGTCGTTACAGGTTTATTTCAATTCACAAAGTGCTTGTACCAATAGTTTGGGAATTTGTATCTAATACTAGTCATTTGGTTGTCTTTTCAGTAACTTAAACATTTCTGCAGTTTTTCAGTATAGTTAGATCTCAATGTTAAGCTATGGTCTATAGAGCACGTAACCTAGCCAGTAGTGCTTCTACTTCAGGAACAGCATCGCCCTTAGCACTGGAACTAATAGTTCCCATCTCCATCTCCCTGATGTCTAAAACAGCATGTCCCTCCCTTTTCCTGACAGCTTTACTCCTTGTAGTAGATGATTGAGCCTCTGCTTCATAACTGAGCTCCTTGGCAATTGGAATTCTTGTTGCATTTAAGTGGATATTCTGGCGAGAACGTGACCTTTCCAGTTGCGCTGTTTGATTTTCTGCAGTGGGAAAAAAAGGGAAATTAAATTACAGAAGAGAGTTGAACAGGCTAAAAAATACTATGCAAAGTAGAGAAATGTGGAGTAAACAGTGTACAGGTAGCAAAGATGGAAAATACAAAGGTGATGGAAACTAGAGGAAATGTCAATCATGCATAGAGGCACATAAATTAGATAAGTAGAGGTTTGATAGCATAAACCCGATGGTCTCAATTTAGAAATCATGTTTTTCCTCTCAGCAAATTCAGCTTCAGGGAGAATGATGCCAGCATAAGAGAATGCATCTTTAATAAACTGATTAGCATTTACATGTTGAGTAAGGCAGGTGTGATGAACACAATAAAAAGTAAGAGTACCAACTACCATCAATACCTGTGCATCAAAACTTTTTTGGTTTCAAACTGCAGAGTTTTGAGATTTATCTCAGAATTTTAAAGACTTAGAGGTACAGCAAAAGCACAATTTAATTTTCAAACACAATCTATTTTGTATCTTTCTGATATCTTTGCAGCATGTTACTAATAAGTGACAGTGATCTTGACTTATCACACCTGCTGTAGTAGTCAGCTGTACAGTCAATGATTAAATGGCTTTGGCTGATTGACTTTCCATAAGAGCAAGAGACAGAAATGTTATCAGCCGGGTTGCAGACATCTAGCAAACATTATGAATTATCCTCTCCCACATCTTCAACTATAAAAAAGGGACACTCCATATTCATGTAACCTTGAGCATAGCCTGAAAACAGCCTCAACAAACTTGACATGACATTTAAAGTTTTTGGTTATTCTCTGAAAGATGTTCTATCATCCAAACAGTAATGACTTTGGAACAGAAGCAGTCACTCATGACTGTGTGTTTTATGTGAAAGCTGAAAATTCCTACAGAAAACAGCTTGTACTTTAAAAGGCTTCTGCTGAAGATATTTACTGCACTGTCATTTCATGACCAGGGGGCTCACAGTGATGGATGAGTACTTTACACAGTAGCTTGGACAATCTCAGCAAACCTCTGTAGTATGATCACCTTTAGACCAGAGGCAAGGAAATAAATGCTTTTTCCAAAACCTAGTGGCTTTGCTGGCTATCAGTATTTTAGAACCAGTTTTTGAGAAACAGCATTAGCCAGTAGGGGGTGACATGATATATTGGACTGTGATGTATTGCTGTCTGCCAGTATCTTGTAGCGTGACTCCGCCCACAACTTCAGGATAGCCCACCACTTTGCATTTACTACAGTGTATTCAGGGAGGAAGGAAACACAAGTGTTCCAGATAAGCTATCTGTACACAGTAATATATTAAAGTTTACATATCCATATTTTTGAACGTTTATTACCAGTTTGTCCACCTTGTGTTCTCTCGAGGTACCTGCCATTGAATTTACCCTAATTAGTTTTGTAGAAAAAAAACCAAGATATTGAAAATATTGAGGTATTGCTATCGACACTGCAAAATGCCAATGTAACACAGTAGCCAGCTGAACCTTGTGCAGACATTTTTTAAATGAAGGCTTCCGTTTGGCATTCTGAAGGTTATTTAATTGCAGAACTCCACAATTCTTCGTCTCGAGTTGCTCAGAACTGAATCAGAATGCTGCAATTTTTCAAGCAGTAAAATGTTAGTAGGAAGAAATAACAGAAATGACCTTATGAAATGGCACATTGCATGTGGTGGAGGAAGAACAAAATAACAGTATGTCATTCGCTTCTGCAATTCATGCACAGAATGGTAATTATTAGAAATGAGGAGATTGCATAAAATCTATTTCAATTTCTCTTCACATACTGTATGCTGATTGTTCAGACTGGCATGGATTTTGCCTAGACCAACATTCGATATTAGAAAGAAAGGTTAGGTATCATCAAGGGACGTTAATTATGCAAAAGCAAGCAAAACGAATTTGATCAGAAACAGATAGGAAGCTTTTATTTCTCTCCGACAGCTGAGGTTAGAAAAACATTTATGTTAATACTGGAGCATCTGCTGATTACATCTGAAGCTGTGGGACACCGACATTAAATCACTGAACCATTTTGGCAGCTTCTAAGTTCTTTAGCTCTACAGGGGCCTCATTTCACTGGTAATTTGCAAAGAATTTCACCAAAGTTTGACAGACGGCCAAAAAAACTTCATTATAGAAAGATATTTTTGATCATTTAAACATCACGCGACAATTACAATAAGGCATTTTAAGTCTACTGTAAGTAATCATTGGATTCTAGTCCTCGTAAATTGCTGTGCTTTATAGGAGTGTGAAACGTTAAAACGATAGGTCCTTAAAAAGCTGTAATGCCCATTTTGTTGATAACTACATTTATTTTTATGATGCATTTAGCATGCATCAATCAATTTCAACATTGTTTTGAGAATGGCAGTTTCTGTGTGTCTTACTGATCTGCTATTTTTGGGAGAGGCTTATAACATCAGAGAAGGAGTTGAATTCCACAGGCACCTGCACTTTCAAAAGAATAGATCAGAATGTAACATTGCAGTTAACATTTTAATGGCTGCTAACATGTGTTTAACAGTGTGGTGAAGCATGGCTGAAACCCATATACATAAGTAATAAGTATATAGAAAAGGACTAAATAAGAATAAACCCATAGAATCAGGTGAAATCCCAACTCCAGATTTATACTACAACTTTGCCATTGGTGCCAAGTGGAAATCACCAAAATTGCAATATAAAAGCATCCTTGATAGATTAGAAATAAAGCCAGGAAACTAGAAGCAACAATTAGAATGGAGGGATATGATGTTATAGTCTTGACAGTAATTTTACACCCTATAGCAGCAACATTTTGTAAAAATAGTTGTCATGAGCAACCAACTTATATTAACAGGCAGATTATATATGTTTTTAATAATCAGTTGTTAATGTGGACATAGGGATTCATAATGGAAAAAACTGACAGACTGCGCACAGATGTAAGATTTTTAATATACAACAGATATAGATAATAATGCTTGTAACTAAGGCCAAGAGAGGTTATTTTACTACTGCATTTTCACTGAGGCAAAGTAGTTTTGGATATGCATAAATATGAAAGCAATAGTGCAACTTGGAAATCAGGTCGGTGATCTGACTCCTGAGTGCACTGACGCCAAGAGATATGAGACCTGCTCCAGAAAGTATTGTTACACCGCTTGGACTTCACACCAGATTAGTGTACACTTCCAGCCTGGTGTGAAGCCAATTTTAACAAGTGCTCTGGCTGGGCAACTGGACCCACCCAGGAGCTTTTCAATTTTTTTTTAATGTTTGGACAGTGAGATTCTTCTGCACATGCTGCCATAACATTAAAAATTAATTTTTGATAAAATATCAGTATCATTCCAAGCATTTGAAGAATTGAGTAAATATGTAAACGTGTTCGATATGAACCAAAGGGAAACACATGCAGGGCCTTTGTGAGTGGGGTCACAAGAATATCTAATGAGCTCCAGAGTTGCACAAGTAGCTGTGAGGAAATATTATTCCATACTCACTAACATCTGGTCCTCTATTTATTACTTGTCCCAGCTGGCTCACAAATAGCATGTAGGCAAGAGAACCAATAAACAATTCACATGCTCAGAAAACTCTTCCTGCCCTGTAATTCTGGCCCTTGTGTACTTCTCAGCATAGGGTGCATTGTGTCAGTGTTAGTATCCTCAGAGCAGACTCATACACCTTTTGGTCAGGGAATAGAGCACAGTCTGGGTAGGAAAATTAAAGGAGAGAACAAAGGATATGGACATTTTAAAAATGTCTCTGGCAAATGAAAAGCCCTGGTATTCAAACATTTTCCTTTTTTAAACTGCAATAGGTTTGACTTTTTAGTACAAGGCAAAAATATGTATTTTCTTCAATACTGAAGTGTTTGGCATTTTAGGCATAGCAGAAACTTAGTACCTCACACAAAGGTCTAACACATTTATTTCCAATCATCAATTCTGTGTCTAAGGAGAGTGCAAGTTTATCTGAATGTGAATAAAGTGTTTAATTTGTTGACACGTGTGTTTATTGGCACTTCATGTCTGATCAGGTATAATCTAACATTGAAAGGAAGCAATAGCCCAATGAGAGAAAATGTTTTATCACATTTTACAGTTTTAAATTACTGAGGCGACAAGTTAGAATTTAAGTGCAGTGTGTTAAAGTGCAATATGTTGATAGGGAGAAGGTTCAATACTGATGCTTCCTGGTGTGCTTATCACCAAGAAACTTAGATGATGTGAGAAGAAATCATATTACTGTTTAAAGAAAATCCCAAACTGTGTTCTTAATGTATTCAACAGACAGGCAAATGGGATGTGTGGGGCCTAAAGCATTTTTATTTTTAAAGATACAACATTTACGAAGTTATGTGTTGCATTTGCACGTAGCCACTGGTCTAGTTAGTGACAATTCTAGCCAGAATGCTTATGTTGCTGATTGGAACTCTAAGTGTTTAGCCCCAGAGAACGCTCTGTGCATGCGTGATTGCATTGAACTCTTTTAGCAGTTTAGAGAGCATGACTGGCAGCATCTGTATTGTCTAAACATTTAAATTAACACCAGGTAGGTTTAAAAAGGTATCCAGGAGGTCCAAGGCAGCACCCGGTCACTTTTTACACCACACTGGTGTTAGATTCCAAGCAGCGTCTAACCACAGTGCTGTGAGACTGCCTCCTTCAGGGTATCTCACACTGTCTCTCTCCCAATCATGCGAGGCTCCGATTCTGGATTTACAATATGGGGGTCGATTTTCAAATGCTGGCTGCCCGTTCCTCGCTTGAAAAATGGGTGACCAGTGGAGGAAATCTGGTGGACCACCACAAACATTCCTTTGATGCTCAAGGCCTGCTAGATTCAATTCTTGGGCAGGCCTTTCAATGGATGTCCATCTCAAAAAAATAGGCAGAGGGCTGTTTAAATATGAACATTTGATTCCTATGCTGGATGCCAATTACAATCTTCAGTTACCAGGCATTGAGTGGCCTAACCAATAGCCCTTAATGGGACCACTGCAGGACACTCAGGGAATTTTTTTTTAATATAAGATTTTAGAAGAATCTTTTGGCCCAGTCTTGCAACCCCGGGATCAGCTACCCCTGATTGATAGATTATTGTTGTTTGATAGATTTTTTTTTATTAGGTAAAGGTATCAACGGACGTGCAGCAAAGGTGGTTAAATGGGGTGGAGGTACAGATCAGCTATTATCTAACTGAATGCTGGAATAGGCTTGAGGGACTGAATGGCCTACTCCTGATCCTATGTTCCTACTAACAGGCCCAACCTGCTGGCCGGCTCCATGTAGAAGCTGGCCGATTTTTGGCTTTCCAAAACTGGCAAGTTGCAGTGGACCACCTGGTTGGCACCCACAGCTCGCCGGCTGAATTTAAATGAGGCCTGAACCTGAAAATGATACAGGCTTCCCAACCATGGCTTTGGGCGGGTGCTGTTTTCATGCCTGTTCTGGGTGCAGGTTGAAAATTTCCCCCTTACAACTTCACAGTCGTAAGTGGAAACTGCTTTGCATCAACACTAAGCATCTTTAATACTTTAGAAATAAAGTTGGAAAACCAGAGGCATGGAGGGACAGAATGTTGTAGCCTGGATAGAAACTTTGAATCACCTGGGGTGAGACTAGGAACTAAATAATCCCAGTTATAAAATTTTCAGGAGAATTGGAAAGGAAGACAAAGCACAATTGCAGCTATAGAAAGCAAAGTTTTTATTGGTGGTGGTACAATGAGTGGGGGGTGAATTTAAACACATGCCCAAAATGGGCATGATGTTGGCAAAGCAGTTGCCCAAAGCCAGCGTTGGAAAATCCAAACCATTTTTAGGTTCGGGCCTAATTTAAATGCAGGCAGAGAGCTGCGGGAACCAAACAGCTGCTCCGCTGCAGGTTGGCAGCTGTGGGATGGCGGAATATCAGCTGGCTCCTACGCTGAGCATGCCACCAGGCTGGGGGTAGGGAGGTGATCATGGGCCGGGTGTGGGCCACAGTATATTTGTGGAGCCAAAAAGGGCTCTCTTGCTCCTCCTGGCTCCACAAAAATAAAATTAAAAAAAGGTTTGGGGGCCTTTTGTGGACCGGTCACCAGCGATCCCTTTACAGTCCACTGGTTAGGCCACTAACTGCCTAGTATAAATGGGCAAAGAGTCTGGATGTATTCTCCACCCATTTGTACTTCAAAATTGCAACTGGGGGTCCTTCAACAGCGTAGGACCTGATTTGCATATTTAAACAGCCCTCCCCATCCGAAACAGACAGGAGTGCTGTGTGCCTATTTCCAGGCCGGCCTAAAAATTGCATCAGGCGGGCCTTGGGCGGCCAAGGTCCAACCCCAACTGCCCTCTCCCTCGCGAATTTCCTCTGCTGGTCATCTGTCTCTCAGGTAAGAAATGTGTGGGTAGAGTTGAAAATCGCCTCCAGTATCTCTGGGTAGAGTTAGGAATAAGAAGAGACCTGTTGCCAAATTGGAAGTACACTGTAGACCACCAAATAGTTCAAAATAAATCAAGCACCTGCTGCTGCTCCCAAACTTGTGTGCCCTACACCTTCCTACAGCTGTTCCTTGAACCAGTGGGTTTCAATCCCACTACTCCTCTCTCCTCTGCTGGTATACCGGATCCGCTGCTGCACTATGCACTTCTGCTGGACCCTTGTGGGGAGGAGTTTAAGGAGACAGGTGGTAGTGTAGAAAAGAACCCAGGAATTATCTTTGTTCTCCAGGATGATCCTGGAGTATTGGGTGGTTTTGGCAGAGGGGAGTGAGGCTCAATAGCGCTTGATGTAGTCCAGACAGATCTGGTGATGGATGGCTCAACCAGATGTGCTCAAGTCTGCACCCCTTGGACCAGAGGAAGCAAAGATGGGGGCCATACCAAGAGGAATGGCCAGAATAGGAGACAGTAAAGCTTTTGCTGGGGACAAGGGCATCAAAGTTTGAGGTGGAGGAGTGGTTGAGAAAACTGATGGCTGCAGAAGTATCATAGTGAATGGAAAGCTAAATGCTAAGCAGTTAGGAATTTGAAAGTGCAGTTGTATGTGACATGGGAGAGCTTATTCCAGGGATGGACACAGAAAAGAGTCGGGTTGAAAGGGGGTAGTGGGTATGGATCGGGAGGGATACAAGGAAGTAATTGGAGATGGCCTTGTCAGTGAACGAGACCGTGGCAGCAGAGAAGTCACAGGAGATGGCAAGGATGAGGAGTTGGTCATGAATATGGGTAGAAGTTAAGGGAGTACAGGTGGGTAGTGAATTCAGGAGAGGGGTGAAGGGAGCTGAGATGGAGATTGAAATCACTGAGGTTGAAGAGTCATTCAGTGACGAAAGAGCGGGTATCTGGGGGAGAATCTCAGGATAGGCCTTGGTGGGGGAGAGGGGAGGGTGGGTGTTGACATGGCTTTTAAAGGAGACATGAGAGGGGTAAAATAAAGTGCTTAAAGGAGGAGAAGGTGCCAGAGGTGTAGGGGGACAGACCAAGGCATGACTTGGTAAGGGCCACACCATCATCACAATGATTTGGGTGGGGTGAGTGAAGGAAAGTATAGCCATGTTGGGGGGCTTCAAGGGACAACGTCGTCATTCATGAGCCAGGATGTCAATCCGATCATCCAGAATAATGTCGGGTTGGCAAGGGCCTTGTTTGTGAGTGAATGGAGATAGGCAGTGATTGTTAATCTGCTGGCAGAATCCAAGGGAGCAATCGTGGGAGAGGTGAACAGGACAGGAAGGAAGTTGGTGAGATTAGCCCCCAGCGGGCGCGCTGGGTGGCAAGGTCGACAAGTGAGGAGTATAGGGCAGTTGGGGTTTCTGCTCGTATGAAGGCAGCGACAGGTACTTCGAAGGGTCCTTCAGAGAATGCCACGAAGGGCATAGAGAGTAGCCATAGGCTTATTCAAGGAGGATTCAGGCCTGGGGTAAATGGGAGTGGTAACAGCAGAGTCCAATGCCATTCTCGGTGCCAATATCCGAAAAGGATTCAGCACAATGCAGCACCACCTGAAGCACATGGCGGCACCAGCCCCTTAACAGAGACACCTCCGGGTCAGTCAGTTATTCCAACATAGATGCTTTCAACATTGGACTTTAGACCTTGGGAGATCATTTCGAGAGAACAATGCCAACTGGCTTCAAAGGGTTTTGCATCACCATCTCTCAGGGTCTGAATAATTGATATCATGTCAGCCCTCCCACTGATTAGTGGGTAGTTAGATCTAGGACCCAGCGCAAGTAGCATGACTAGAGCCAGCCTTCATAATGTCATCCTCTCTCCTGATGCCTACTCATGACCAGGATGACCACACGCCTGCAAAAGACTCCTCCCAGGACTCAGAAGCCCTTAGACAAATGGCACCTCGCTTCCAGGAGGTTCATGATACTACAGTACAGCCAAGCACACTGGCATCCTTGGTCCCCAGCTACCACTTCAGTGGAGCACCAAGATAAGTTTAAGGACAATACAAGAGGTACCAGGGGTAGCCCAGTAAAACCAATTTGTGATATGATGTTCAGCATTCAAAAGTATGTCTGTTTTTTGTGTTTAAGGGAATGCTTGAAGGTCACTTTACTTTCTTGCTTACTTCTGAGGCATTCTTCAGCCAGCAGTCTGGTATGCAGACTCTGGTGAAAGGTTACCTCCTAGTTGATGGTCTTCTCCATTGATGGAGCCATATCCAGCATGTCCTGGGCATTATAAATAGAGGCATAGAGTACAAAAGCAAGGAAGTCATGATGAACCTTTATAAAACACTGGTTCGACCACAACTGGAGTATTGTGTCCAGTTCTGGGCACCGCAATTTAGGAAGGATGTGAAGGCCTTAGAGAGTGTGCAGAGGAGATTTACTAGAATGATTCCAGGGATGAGGGACTTAAATTACATGGATAGAATGAAGAAGCTGGGATTGTTCTCCTTGGAACAGAGAAAGTTGAGAGCAGATTTGATAGAGGTATTCAAAATTATGAAGGGTCTAGACAGAGTAGATAGAGAGAAACTGTTCCCAATGGCGGAAGGGTCAAGAACCAGAGGGCATAGATTTAAGGTAATTGGCAAAAGAACCAAAGGTGACATGAAGAAAATCCTTTTTATGCAGCGAGTGGTTGGGATCTGGTATGCACTGCCCGAGGGAGTAGTAGAGGCAGATTCAATCATGGCCTTCAAAAGGGAACTGGATAAGTACTTGAAATGAAACAATATGCAGGGCTATGGAATAGAGCAGGGGAGTGGGACTAGCTGAATTGCTCGTGCATAGAGCCGGTGCGGACTCGATGGGCCGAATGGCCTCCTTCCTTGCTGTAACCGTTCTATGATTCTATGCCTCTCATTTCCTCTTCCTCCTGCTCCTGTTTTGCTTCCATTGTAAGGACAAGTATGGAATGTCCACAGTGAACGCCGTCATAAGGGCCCCTTAAAAAAGAGCGGGAAGCAAAAGATTTCCCTGCCTGAAACTGCTGAAAGGCAGCTTGCAGAATTGTTTTTTGGCAGCACAGCTGAGAAAAGATCTTTCTAATCACTTCAATCAAACTGATATTTCAGACAGAAGTTTATGGACAGTCAAAATCTGTAAGCTAAATCACTGCCTGGCTTACAAGACACATAATGGGCATAACTCTGGTGTATTTGACCTACACCTCAAATTCCACCATCCAACTGCAGAATGACCCCAATTGCAGAATTCAACCCTGAATTTTCTACGTTTCTCAGTTTTGAAAAACAATAAAGACGAAACTTACTAACTCTTTTAATATTGGCTCACCTCCCCTAGCTAAGCTACTGAAGCCAGCTGGTCTAAACTTTTAAAACATAATATCCAGCTTCTTATTGCTGCTGTAAGAGCATAGTTCATCCTTTGTGTCGGGGGAAGAGCAGTGCTTATGCGCCACATGAGCCTCCTGATACTCCAGTTACTTCATCTGACACTATCAACATATCCTTCTATTCCTTTCTCCCCATGTATTTATCTAGCTTCCCCTAGGTTTATAGAATCTCTTAAAATGGATCAATATTATGCAGACATCTCCTCTTCTCTGCCATACTCTAAAAATTTGCCGTTCTGAAGGTCTAAGCATGATTTTATGGTAATCCATTAAATTGTTGTCATGTATGACAGGTCAGTTTAGAAATAGTTATTAGTGTGAATCACTTAAATGTTGCTGTTGCAATACATTCACACAGGAATATTTAAGTAGTTAACACTCAGCCTAAATGGCATATTTTTACTTAACTGAATTATGCACCTATTTTTACAACATTCAACACCAAAAAATGCTTTGAATACATTCACGGCCCACCACAATTATCCTGAAATAATTCAAGGCAATGCAATACTATTCAATAACAAAGATATGAGACGGCTGTATGGAATGTAATATCTCTAGAATAATGAATGAACACCGTTGGATGTTAATTAAACAGTGTCATTTACAGACACTTTACTGGGATTTAATACCTAACCAGCCACTTCTGGATGTGTATAAAGACATTCTCATTGAACTAAGTTTCTGAAATGCTTTCACATAAAAATTCCAGTATCATAGCAAACTGTAACGATTTTAACTTAATGCTGTATGCCAACCTAAGCTTAAATGAAAATTGGATGAACACAAAATTGATTTTTGAGTAATTTCTTAAGTAAACTATGAAAATTCCAAAGCCTCACTATTGAGCAGATTGGGATCTTGACAACTGTTGCTTATTTTTCTTAAGGGGAAACTACTCATCTGAATTTCTAAACAGTAACAGGAGCTTCTCGAGTGCCCCGTTTCATACTTCAAAATTGCTAGTGATGTACCCCACAAACTTTTATAATCAGAGAAAATTTACGGCACAGGAGGCCGCCACTGGCCCATCGTGTCCGCGCTGGCCGAAAATGAGCCACCCAACCTAACCCCACTTTCTACCACTTGGTCCGTGGCCTTATAGGGCACTTCAGGTGCACATGCAGGTACTTTTTAGGCAGTGAGTTCCAGACCCCTACCATCCTCTGGGTGAAAAAAATTTTCCTCAGCTCCCCTCTAATCCTTTTACCAATCACTTTAAATCTATACCCCCTGGTTATTGACCTCTTTGCTATGGGAAATAGGTCCTTCCTATCCACTCTATTTAGGTCCCTCATAATTTTGTACACCTCAATTAAATCACCCCTCAGCCTCCTCTGTTCCAAAGAAAACAATCCCAGTCTATCCAATCTTTCCTCATAGCTAGAATTCTCCAGTCCTGGCAACATCCTCGTAAATCTCCTCTGTACCTTCTCTAGTGCAATTACATCCTCCTGTAATGTGGTGACCAGAACTGTACACAGTGTTTTTCTTTAAACAGTTCCAGCATAACCTCCCTGCTCTTCTATTCCATGCCTCGGCTAATAAAGGAAAGTATTCCATATGCCTTCTTAACCACCTTATCTACCTGTCCTGCTACCTTCAAGGATCTGTGGACATGCACTCCAAGGTCCCTCACTTCCTCTACACCTTTCAGTATCCTCCCATTTATTGTGTACTCCCTTGCCTTGTTAGCCCTTCCCAAATGCATTACCTCACACTTCTCTGGATTGAATTCCATTTGCCACTTTTCTGCCCACCTGATCAGCCCACTGATATCTTCCTGCAGTCTACAGCTTTCCTCCTCACTATCAACCACATGGCCAATTTTTGTATCATCTGCAAACTTCATAATCATGCCCCCTACATTTAAGTCCAAATCATTAATATATATCACAAAAAGCAAGGGACCTAGTACTGAGCCCTGCAGAACCCCACTAGAAACAGCTTTCCAGTCACAAAAACACCCGTCGACCATTAACCTTTGTTTCCTGCCACTGAGCCAATTTTGGATCCAACTTGCCACTCTCCCTTGGATCCCATGGGCTTGTACTTTTTTGACCAGTCTGCCATGTGGGACCTTGTCAAAAGCCTCACTAAAATCCATGTAGACTTCATCAAATGCACCACCCTCATCAACCCTCCTTGTTACTTCCTCAAAAAATTCAATCAGTGGAATTTTGTGATGGAATACAATGGAATTATCCCCTCCATGAATGATTAGCATCATAACTTATTGTCCAAATATACAATTGTAGGAGTTGGAACTGCACATTGGGTGCAGGAGGCAAAAGGAATTCTGCAAAATGTTTGCTCTCCAATTCTCAGTTTTAAAGTATGAGACACAACATAGACACCAGTGTACATTTTTATACCTAGCAATTCTCAAGAATTCTTTTGTCACATGAAGGATTATTAGCATGTGGAGTGCGTTACCACAAGTGGCTATTGAAGCTGAGTCAATCATGACATTTAAGAGGGAATTAGATAAACTCTTGAAGAATAAATATTAAAAGGTGTTAAAGGGAAGAATAGGGAAATAGATAGCTCTGACTTGGAGCTGGCACCAGCATAGACACGATGGGCTGAATGGTATTCTTCTGTGCTGAGATTTCTATAATTCTGTGCAGTTCATATTTATTTTAGATTTGCATCAAAAAATTGCAGTCTAGAGGTTCAGCTCGTGTTCCTCACTGTACCTAAAGGGAACAGATTGCTTTCTCTGGCAGAGAGAGAGAGAGAGAGAGTCTCCATTCCCGATGCTAAGTCTCGCTTGACGGAAGCCGACTTGGAGAACCAGGTGCAGACATCAGCTCAACATCAATGGAAAATTGGATGTACTGTGGATTGTGTTCACTGATCGGCGCACCCAATTCTCCGATCCGTATCCCTTTCAAACAAGACTCCACAGCATTAGAACAGTCGCCAAAAACTTACCCCATTGAATGGTTAGGAGGATCACAAAGAGATTATGAAGGCAAGGAAAAGAGGATCTTGAAACTCAAAAGTGACAGGGGTCCCAGAAGTACGTAGAGGTGAGTGGAGGAGGAAAATCTAATTTATTCCCTTGAGTCCATATCATTTTGAAAATTATGAAAAGATGTCATCTACTATTTACATGTGATTTTTCAGCTGTATGCAAAATAAAATTAAAACCCAGAAAATGTAACATGCTGTGATAAACATCACTAAAAATATTTATTATTCCGTCACAAACTTCTCCACTCCTCCCCTTAACCACTCTGTGCATGCATGAGTCAGTGCAGATTGAGATATATTGGCTCTCATGGAGAGAAAAAGTGATCGGCAAGGAAGTGAGAGGAAAAGAGATGATGGTTGGGGGGTTGTGGTGGGGGGAGGATTTTAACTGCCAGCGGGTTTCTGGCTTGAACTCGCTGGTTTCAGTTAGATGCCTGTCCGTGGCAGAATGAGGCCGCAACAGTTTTAACTGCCGGGCCTCATTTAAATAATGCGGGACAGTCTCCCTCTCCAAACCGCCAGGACTGACGTCAGGGCTGGCGGGTGAGAGAGAGAAGTCGGGCCTGGAGCCTTAGGACTCTGGGGATCCAAGGGAATGGTCCTCAGCATAACGTTAGCGCTGGGCTAGGGCTTTGGAAGCAGATACCAGCGCAGAGAGAGGCAAAGCTGGAGCTGGGGAGGCATAAGGACCAAGGGGGAGCACTCTTGCTCCTCCTGGTCCACAAGGATTTAGCAAAAAAAGTAATTTTTCTGAACTTATCGTGGCCTCTTTTGGCAGATTTGACACCGGGCGGGCCTCCCCGTGACTCGTCATGAAAATTACGGTGTGGCACTGATGATGGTCATCGGGCCGCGACTTTTGAATTTAAATTAGGCCCTCAGCTGTCTGCAGCGGAAGCATTAGCTGACTTCAAAGTCGGTGAAGATACGGGGCCAGATTGCGCTGCAGAAGAGCATCTAACGACGTGTGCCGTTAGTTAGACTTGCCCCTGCATTCTTCAGCTCAAAATATATTTGCTCACAAAGTTGCTGAAAGTGCAAGCTGATAACGGTGCAGCGAGGGAAACAGGGCATCTGGGACCTGAGTGAACAGGGCAACCAACAGGGTATCTCCTTAACCAATGAGATTTAAGGATTGGGAAATAAACACAGGAAGGACAGAGAAGGAGGGTAAATTAAAGGGGGTGAATTCAATGTCAAATCAGGTACAGAAAAAGAAATAAAAAGAGGGAAAGAAAAGATTGGATTAAGTGAGAGGGGGGAAAAAAAGAGAAAAAGGAAAAGTAAGAAAAAAAACTTTAAATTCCACATTTTTAAAACCTCCCCCAAAAATTCAAAACTTGAAGGAATGAGACTCCACAATTGTAATAGTTAATTTTTAGTACCAGTGAGATTAACTGTCAGTAATTAACAATTATCACATCATTATAAAAGGTATTTACACTACTAATGACTAGCCCAAAATATCTGCAGCAGGTTTAGATCGTATCTACCGCGCAAATACAACTTGGTGACATTCAATACATGGCGCAGCGGCACAACTTTGGATATTCGCATTTAAATGCGCATCTGTTCCTCGCCTGAAGTTGCTGTACCATTTATGCATAAATAACGGCGAGCGCACTGTTATTTTGACAGCAAATTCTGGCCCCCAGATGTCGCCAGCCAGGAATGGGGAGGCCTTAGGCCAGTAAGTGGACTCAGCCCTTAACCCCTCCCACGCATCATTCTCGCTGGGCAAAGGGCGTGAAAAATCGAGGCCATTGGGTCTTTTTCTGGACACATAAAACAACTGCTTAAAGCATAGTAAAGATCAAATACAATAAATTCTGCATCTTAGAGGAGTTTGCTGCTGTTTTGCTTCACCCATGAATCTGATTTAATTACCCATAAAATGTGGGGAAACTGTGGAACTGTAACCAGATAAAACTTTTATCCAGTATAATATAAACAGGGATAGCACATCAATGCAGATGTAATTTTTAATGAGAAACTTATTTTTAGCAATCTCTATTTCAATTTGTCACCAAAAGGTGCCTTTGGAATTTTATACAAGTGCTACTTTTCATACATTAGAGTAAGTTAATGGTATACTGGGGATTACAAAACAGTGGTCTTGTATTTTCTTTGAGAATATTAACTCCAGTGACAACACACGGTAAGTACCTGTGCTTTAAGGTTCAAACTGCATTTTATCTTGCCATTAGCAAAGAATCATTCGAGTGTGTTCTGAAACTAGTGCCAGATCAAAGATTTGCACAGCAGAGAATGATGAGCTGGCCAAGATCTATGAACGCATATGCACTTGCATTCAAAACAGCATTTCTTATAAAACATAAAATATGTCTCAGCATGCTTCCCTTATTAGATATTTCTTCCTGTGCAGACTAAATAGAGGATAACCAATATGTGTCACAATATCTGAGTATTTGTTCACATCAGAGAAGACTCAAATTTTTAAGATGTAGGATTTTGAAAATTCTCTTCCTCCAAGCTTAAATGAAACTAAACAAGTGCTGATCCCAATCAGTTGAAACGGTTGTATCAGTCTCTCCATCTCTCTTCCTCAAGTCTCTTGGTGTGCTCATTCCCCAACTAAATATTCTGCATCTTGCTTTACTTTATTTATTTAAAAATGCCCCAGTATCATTTGAAGAAAATGGGGCCAAAAATCCACAGCCCTTTTAGTATACTCTCACTGCAACTCTGCTGGGAACACTGTAGAAGAGCTGGAAATTAGGCTGAGACCTGCATACCCTGGATCTTGGCCTTACGTGGGAGTCCTGTGGGGCTTTGGTAAGGGTACGGACTCCCAATATAGGGAGTTCCCACATCCCTGGCCCTCAGAGGCACCTGGCATAGGATAACTGACGAGGGATGGAAGTGGACTCCGTCTGGGTGTTTAAGCTAGGATCATGGGCTGGACCCCTGAAGAACAAGGCAGTAAGTTGAAATAAAATATATTTTTGTAAAAGGCATAGAGTGCAAAAGCAAGGATGTTATGCTCAACCTTTATAAATCACTGGTTAGGCCTCAGTCTTGATCGAGTAAATAAGGAGAAACTGTTTCCAGCGGCAGATGGGTCAGTAACTAGAGGACACAGATAATTGGCAAAAGAAACAGAGATGAGGAGAATTTTTTTTAACACAGCGAGTTCTGATGATCTGGAATGCACTATCTGAATGGATGGTGGAAGCAGATTCAATAACAACTTTCAAAAGGGAACTGGATAAATACGTGAAGGGGAAAAATTTGCAGGACTATGGGGAAAGAGCAGGGGAGTGGGACTAATTGGATAGCTCTTTCAAAGAGCTGGCCCAAGCATGATGGGACGAATAGCCTTCTGCTGTGCTGTATCTATGAAATGTGGCTTCTTACAAAAGGGCCAATATTTAATTCTTTCCAAGGCAGTGGGGGCCTGATATCCCCTTCCCCAGTTGGCCACTGTCTTGCTACAATTTTCAGGCTCTTTAGTATCGGTGTTCTAGGAGCGGCCGTAGTAGTGCGAGTGGCTGCCATCGGCAAGCAAATCAAGGTACCTCCCACTGAACCTGTGAACTTTGGCAAGGTCAGTACCGGAGCTCCTGTGCAGTGCATCCCGGCATAAATACCAGGATGTGTACCCCCCAAATAAATTTTCAGGACTTGTTAAAAGATTGGATTCTGATAATTATGAGAATTCAGTTCATTGTAACAAAAAACTTAACCAATACATCCAAGGTTATTTCCTGCAATGGGCAAGCAGCCCCATGCCCCAATTCTTTTTCTGTAATTAGAAAATTTCCATACACAGCAGCCCAGGTTTTGCAACCATTTTGTCTGAGCTACACAACTTGACAACATAATCTAGGCTGATACTTCAGTGCGGTTCTGAGGGAATATTCCACTGTCAATGGTATCATCTTTCAGATGAGATGTTAAACTGAGGCCCTGTCTACATGTTCAAGATGTAAAAGATCCAATGGCACCATTTAAAGAGCAGGGGGTGGGGCGCTTTCCTGGTGTCCTAGCCAATACCCATCCCTCAATCAGAACAAATTAGCTGTTGTGACAAAAATATATATTTTTTGTCTATGCTGAATTTTTTTTGACTTATATTTTGTACTGCTAGAAGCAGCATGTAAGGGGTTAACACCTAAGGTCATGCAAAACATCTGGTCAGCAGAAAGCCACCAGCTCAGAACAGATGAGTTGTCTGGGAAAGGACTCCTTAAAGTGTGTGATCTTATGGCCCACATAACATTCTGAAGCGTTAATTGGTTATTCAACCTGGAGGCTGTATTTTTTATACAATCACTAACACCTTTTGCAATTGTCAGAGATTGCCCATATTGTTTCTCCAAAGTATCTGAAGACATCTTAAGCTTAAGGTTTCGCTTTATTCAATTCACCCAGCATGACATTGGGTCAGTCAGGCTTCAAGAAGTCACCTTCTGCATTAAGACATTCCACGTAATATCCTGTGAATGGCAGATAATCTGGGAAGCCTTTGATCTCTGAACACTTCAAAGGATGGGCCTCTCCTAGGTGATGCTGAACCTGATAAAATATCTAATGAAATAACCCAAAAACATAACACTAGTCCTTCATCTCATTTGCTGTTTGTGGAACCTTAGCATGTCCAAACGGGCTGCTGCATTTGCCTACAAAACAACAATGACTACATTTCAAAATTGTAAACAATTTTACAACACCAAGTTATAGTCCAACGATTTTATTTTTAATCCCACAAGCTTTCGGGGGCTTTCCCCTTCCTCAGGCGGTGTGGACACCGCCTGAGGAAGGGGAAAGCCCCCGAAAGCTTGTGGGATTAAAAATAAAATCATTGGACTATAACTTGGTGTTGTAAAATTGTTTACAATTGTTAACCCCAGTCCATCACCGGCATCTCCACATCATACATTTCAAAAGTAATTCATTGGCTGTGAAGTGCTTTAAGATGCTGTGAGAACGTAAAAGTTGTTATATAAATGCAAGTTCTTCCTTTCTTTGTGGAATCAAATTAATAAAAAAGGTCTTCCATGTTGACACTTGCAGTTCCACCATGTATTTTAGCCAGTACCAAACTGGCTTTGTTAACTAATTGCAAGAAGCTGTCAATGGTCTTATTATAGTATGATACAGCACAGGAGGAGGCCATTAGGCCCATCGTGCCTCTACCAGCTCTTTGGTAGAGCTATCCAATTAGTCCCACTCCCCTGCTCTTTCTCCATAGTCCTGTAAGCTTTATCCCTTCAAGTATTTATCCAATTCCCTTTCAAAAGTTATTATTGAATCTGCTTCCACCACCCTTTCAGGCAGTGCAGTCCAGATCATAACAACTCGCTGCGTAAAAAGATGCTTCCTCATGTCGCCACTGGTTCTTTTGCCAATTACCTTAAATCTATGCCCTCTGGTTACCGACCATTCTGCCACTGGAAACAGTTTCTCTTTATTTATTCGATCAAAACCCCTTCATGATTTTGAACACGTCTATCAAATCTCCTCTTAACTTTCTCTGTTGTAAAGAGGACAATCCCAGCTTCTCCAATCTCTTCACATAACTGAAGTCCTTCATCCCTGGTATCATTCTAATGAATCTCTTCTGCACCCTCTCTAAGGCCTTGACATCCTTCCTAAAGTGTGGTGCCCGGAATTGAACACAATACTCCAGATGAGGCCTAACCAGTGTTTTAGAAAGGTTTAGCATAACTTCCTTGCTTTTGTACTCCATGCCTCTATTAATAAAGTCCAGGATCCCATATGCTATTTTAACAGTCTTCTCAACTTGTCCTGCCACCTTCAAAGATTAGTGTACACCCCCAGGTCTCTCTGTTCCTGCACCCCCTTTAAAATTGTACCATTTAGTTTATATTATCTCGCCTCATTCTTCCTAACAAAATCGATCACCACATTTCGCTGGGTTAAATTTCATCTGCCATGTGTCTGCCCATTTCACCAGTCTATGTCCTCCTGAAGTCTGTTACTATCCTCTACATTGTTAACCACATTTCCGAGTTTTGTATCATCTGCAAACTTTGAAATTATACCCTGTATACTTAAGTCCAGGTCATTAATATATATAAAAAACGCAGTGGTCCTAATACCGACCCCTCGGGATTACCATTGTATACTTCCCTCCAGTCTGAAAAACAACCCGTTTACCACTACTCCCTGCTTTCTGTCCCATAGCCAATTTTGTATCCACGCTGCCATGGTCCCTTTAATCCAGGGGCTTTAATTTTGTTTACAAGTCTATAATGTGGTACTTTATCTAATGCCTTTTGAAAGTCCTCATACACAACATCAACACTCTCCATTACTTCATCAAAGAAACAGTAAATGGCTGCTTTTAGTTGATGGAAACATTGGATTTGACTTTTTTTTGGTGTAAATGAAAGTAAGTTTGTGATCAGATTTGTGCATGAAAGTTCTATATAAATGCAAGTTCTTTCTTCTACCTGGTCTAGAACAAGCCTCCATTATCAAGTTTTTAAAACCAGTTTTACTTTAAATAAACCTGAAAAATGTTGTTCTTTTAAAATTATAATCTGTTAATTTACAATACAGCTCATATTCATTCTTTCAATTGAAATCACAACATTAAACTGCACATGTAGGAATTAAATAAATTGGTGTCCATATCACCTCTTTACATACCTGGAGATTGACTTCTTTCTATTGCCAAAAGAAAGAAAGTTGCATAATTACCCTTCAGGTAAAGGTCGACTTTTAAAAATGTAACAGATTGACTAAACCATTTCTTTTCAAGCAGAAAAGAGAACTTGAATTTATCCATTGAAAGGAAATGCACCAGTGACCCCTTTTAAACAAATATATATGCTTTGTTTTTACATGGAGATTCTACCAGATATAAAGAAGAAAAGTTTAAAGAGCCCACTGATAAGAATCTGACCCTTCAGTTGTGTGCAGTAACTAATGTCAGGACATTATAAGTTGAATTTACTTAATGCAAGGGAAACAAAATCAATTCTAGATTTAATTACTTTCATTCTAATTACCATTTCCTATTCAGAATAATCATTTTGGCTAACCTTATCTTTCTTCTTTCAGACAAATAGACTCTGGTGGGAACATGAACAAAATGAAATTTCAGAAAGGACAACAATCCATTGGTACAAGTTTAATTTTCGTACCAATTAAACAGGAATCATATCTAGTAGTTTTATGTTAATTCAGTAGCACAGTGGCACTTAATATTTCTTACTAAATCGTTAAAAAAAATTACCGATGCAAAAAACAGCAGAGACATAATGATGCTGAGCTTGTGAGTAAGCATTCTCAGTAAATATGACTGCAGTCTTATAGTTGAGAGAATTGCAAAAGGCAGGATTGCGATTCCACACATTGTACTTAACCTCTTTGGATGTTTAACGTATACTCACATCTCCCCAAACATTAAAGCTTTGCCCATATTAGACCCAATGTGTTTAGTACTGTACAAATCTCACCATGGGTCTACTATGTCAAAGCACAGATTTCACTGGAACCGATTAACATGTTTTACAGAAAAGAAAAACAACATACCACATAAAAGCAATGGATTCAAATTCATTTTGTGCTGTCAGTAGGGATCCAAATACCTTTAGAAAAACTACTAAACTATTCTTCACCACACTGATTTTTCAGATTATTACATACAACCTGTGGTATGTCTAAAAGGTCATGACCCAACCTGAATCTGTTGGCATTTCAATCTTTGCACATAAACCACTTTGGTTCATCTCACAGTTAAGAATGAAGAAAAAAAAGCACTTAAGTGGTACATGGTTCAAATGTGCCATTTAAACATTTACATACAAAAAAGATTGAAGTATTCATGCAAAATAGTTTTGTGCCTTTTGATATGCCATTGACATGCCAAAACATTTTTTCTGAAATTGCTGTTCTATCTCCTTCACGATTTAATGTTCCCTCCAACATATAAACCAAGGATGAGGGCTGGGTCGGTAAGACTTTCCCATAGTCCCACATTTGGATCTACAGTAAGGATGGTCCCCTCTGGGAGTCTGGATGAAGCCTGCAAATCCTTTAAACAAACACAAGGAGCTGAAACCATAAGCAGAACCAATCCCAGATATACTTTGCTACTTGGTCATTAATTGCCAGCTTTTAACAGGAAGATTTTCATCAGCTAGAATCCAATCTGAATTGTGAAACAGCAATTTTACACTAGCTGTCATAAATTTAAAGACTTCACAAACATTTCACACTTGACTGTTTTAGCATGTATGAACAGATATTTACAGTTTGATGGTGCCAAATGCTTTGTAAACCACACAGGTACAAGTTAATATTACAGTTATGTCAAACCAACAGTGTTCAGCAATAATAAATGTGTACTATGCACAGAGCTCAACGCACACTACCACTTTCAGGTAGTTTTCCTGTTTGTGGTGATAATCTTTGTTCTTCTAATCTTGTTTAGATACAGTTGCTATATATGCATATCAATGTCATTTACTATTTTTGAATTCAGAAAAATCACCTCTTATCTCGGCAGGGTCTTCCTCATTCTTTGAATAAAAGTTGCCTTCAGCCCAAGCCATTAATGCTTACACTGTATATGACCCACCCATGGACCACAGCTTCAGTCCTTTCACCCATGGAGGCAATTATACTTAAATGGAATGTAAAGTCATGGTGGGAGGATACTTTTTAATCTCATTTTTATTATGGGAGAAAATAATAAATTTACATAAAATGTGACTTTTTTTTGATGACTTTAGTTCTTCTCCTAACAGGGTAGCCAATCTGATGACTTCAATTATGGGGAATATTCGTGCGTACTGGAGTGGTTCCATTGCAAACAGCAGGTTACTTAGAGTCTCCTGTGCCAAGTGGCACGAGGCAACCTATTTATTTTACTGTTGTCTGTCCAGAGCAAGATATTTGACTCCGTTTGGAGTATCATGTTGCCTTACATCCAGCAGATTGTGGTTCTCCACAATTGATGTTTATATTTGCAAATCTGTAACAGACTTGTCTCTGGGTTGTTTCCATAATGATAGGCATTTTTATGTGGACAGGCTGTTAACTTGACTCTCAATCCCCTACCAGGAGGACCGGGGAACTGCCTTTAGTCTGGCTTCTACCTTTTTGACCTGTCTGGCTTGGGTGGCCCTATCAGGAATTCCAATCCCGCTAGCATAGCTCTCTGTGTTACAGGAACAAGCAAGCCTGCCCACCACATCAAGGTGCAGTCCCTAGGGACTTGCCTGAGAGCCAATCAAAAATGATTCTAACTGGGAAAACACACTACAAGCTGGGAAATTTGCTTTCCCAACTTAGCAATGGAAACAGTGATTCCTGCAAACTTCTTGGATGAGGTACAATGGGGACAGTCAGGTTTATGTTTAGAACATGAAGCATAATGTCATCTGAAGAATGATGAAACCCCTAAGTTAAGGTAATCTATCCTTTATGTAGCAATGGACTGACATCCAATAGTACTCATGTTGCAGACCTGCGCTAAGGATAGACCTTCAAATTCATTTTTTTTTACAGTCAAATCATATGGAATAGTGTACCTATGGCCATGATTTTTACCTGGAGCCGAGAAGAAAGTGGGTGGGGGGCGGTGAGGGGACGGTGGGAGATTTTCGGGCGCAAGTTCACGTGTGTTCGCTACCCAACTGAATTTTTACAATTTTACTTCCAGGTTTCCTGCACGATAGCCAACCGGATTGATAGGCTGGCTGCCTGTCGGGCAGGAAAGCAGCCAGGGAGTGGATGCCAGTTAAGTCTGACATCGCAGTTGGGGGGCTGGAGGCATCGGAGAGATCGGAGGGGGGGTTGAAGACATCGGGAGAGAGCTGAAGACATTGGGAGCTGGAGAGGTCGAAGGACGGCTGAAGACATCAGGGGCTGGAGACATTGGATTGGGGGGGGGCGGTTAGAGACATCAAGGGGGGTCGGCCGATTGCGGTAGGTAAGCTTGTTGGGCCTGGAGGAAACATTCCTGTTCCACCTGGCCCACAAGCAGTGCAATAAAGGCACTTACCCAATGAGCCTCCTTTTACCAGGCGAGATTCATGAGCCTCGGGAAAGCTGTTAAATATAAAGCATAGTTAAATTCAATTAAAAGAAATGCTACTTAACGCCTCTTATCGATGATAAGTGCCACGCTAAATACCCGCTCGCCGGCACCAATTGGGAACGCGACCTCAGTCAGTGCATTCCTTGCACGCATCCAAACGTTCCCACATTAAACCCGGAAGTGGGTGTATTGGAGCCAGGTTGCGGTCGGGACCCAAAAAACTATTTTCACCTCCCACCTGACTCCGATCCACCCATTCTGGTGGGTTAAAATTCCCCTCTATATCTCCGGAAAGCCTTTGATAAAGTTCCTAACAAAAGGCTGCTCTAAAAGCAGTGGAAGTTAAAGGCAAAACTTGGATGTCTATGAGAAATCGGCTGAAGGAAACAACTACTTCTTGGTGGAGTGATGTCAAGGTGGGGTCTGGATGGAGTATCCCAGGGATTGGTGCCTGTTACTATACTATTTTTAATTTACATTAACAACTTGGATTTTGAAATATTGTAAATTGGTTAAGTTCATAGATGTTATTAGGCTGGAGGAGAGAAGGACAGTTGAATCTAAGGAAGCATTCAAGCATGAACAAAGGACTGAGATAAAATCTGTAAATGGATGAAACAGTGGCAAGTGCAACGTACTGCATATTGGCAGTAATACTGGGTGTCATACATAGCCTCCTAATAGTGTAGAATTAGCAAAAGCTGAGGTTGAAAGGGATCTGGGAATGACAGTGGACGCTCCACTTAATATGTGGAACAGCAATAAACAAAAGCAAATAGAATGCTGATCTACATTGCTAAATGAATATAGTATAAATTGGAGGATGTCATGCTCAAACTGTACAGTCTGCTGGCATTACAGCATCCTGAGCATGGTATCCAGTTTTGATCAACAAAATATAAGAAAAATATTCAGGCCAGAGAGGTAGGACAGAGAAGAAGCATGAGGCCGATCCCTAGCCTTGGTGGTTATGTTATAAGAAAAGACTGGAGAAACTTTAACCTTGAAAGGAAGCAACGGAGATGGGAGCTTATAGAATTACATGAAATATTAAATGTTATAGATAAAGTAAATGTGGAACGCTACTTCAAGGTGAGGCAAAACAATAGAGCAAGTGGCCACAGGCTAAAACTGGTGCAAGGCCAATTTAGGACAGAAGTCAGGCCCTATGAATAGGGTAATGAAGGCAAAAGCCTAACAGTCATCCAACGTCCCATTAGATTATCTGATCTGGGGAGAGAGGGCTGTAAGATTTTCCTGGATGAAAGAGCTAGGGTGGGACAGACAGCCACCCTTATCTTCATGTACTTTGTGAAATTGAAACAGCAGTGCTTGTACCTGGGCCAGAATTGGTCCAGATAACAACCCAGCAAATGTCTTCAAATGAAACCTTTTGAAGTAATCCCGGAAACTAACTGTTTTGTTCTTGTGAAATGAAGTTTTACTTTTAAAAAAAATGAATCCTTAGGATGTGGAGAGGCTTTGAGGAGTCAGACGATGAGCCAATCGCCTCAGAATACTCAGCTTCTGACCTGCCCTGGTAGCCATGGCATTTATGTGGCTGGTCTAGTTGAGTTTCTGGTTAATGGTGACCTTCAAGATGTTTATGGTAGGGGAGGTGGTTAGGCCCTCTTTTGTTGGAGATGGTCATTGCTTCGCACTTAAGTGGCAAGTAACATTTGTGTCACACATCAGTGCAAATCTGGATGTTGTCCAGGTCTTGCTGCATGCAGGCATGGACTGCTTCACCATCTGAGGAATTGCGAATGGATCTGAACACTGCGCAATCATCAGGGAACAGCCCCACTTGTGCCCTTATGATGGAGAGACGATCATTGAGGAAGCAGCAAAAGATAGTTGGGCCTAGGACACTGCCCTGAGGAACTCCTGCAGCGATGTCCTGGGGCTGAGAGGGTTGGCCACCAATAACCACAACCATCTTCTTTTATACCAGGTATGACTCCAACCACTGGAGAGTTTCCTCCCTAATCCCTATTGACTTCCGTTTTATTAGGGCTCCTTGGTGCCACACTTGATCGAATGTTGCCTTGATGTCAAGGGCAGTCACTCCCAGCTCACGACTGAAATTCAGTTCATGTCCATGTTTGGACCAAGGCTGTAATGAGGCCTGGAGCAGAGTGGTCCTGGCAGAACCCAAACTGAGCTGTTTGGCTGAAAACTGTTATCTGTGATGGTGGGGACCTCAGGCGGAGGCTGCTAAGGATCATCAAAGATTTCTGGCTGAGGATTGCTACAAATGCTTCAGCCTTAACTTTTACACCATGTACTGGGCTCCACCATCTATAAATCTGCCAGAATCCAATGCTTGAAATTTTTTTTTTTATTTGTTCATGGGATGTGGGCGCCGCTGGCGAGGCCAGCATTTATTGCCCATTCCTAATTGCCCTTGAGAAGGTGGTGGTGAGCCGCCTTCTTGAACAGCTGCAATCCGTGTGGTGAAGGTTCTCCCACAGTGCTGTTAGGAAGGGAGTTCCAGGATTTTGACCCAGCGACGATGAAGGAACGGCGATATATTTCCAAGTCTGGATGGTATGTGACTTGGAGGGGAACGTGCAGGTGGTGTTGTTCCCATGTACCTGCTGCTCTTGTCCTTCTAGGTGGTAGAGGTCGCGGGTTTGGGAGGTGCTGTCGAAGAAGCCTTGGCGAGATGCAGCAGTGCATCCAGTGGATGGTACACACTGCAGCCACTGTGCGCCGGTGGTGGAGGGAGTGAATGTTTAGGGTGGTGGATGGGGTGCCAATCAACCGGGCTGCTTTATCTTGGATGGTGTTGAGCTTCTTGAGTGTTGTTGGAGCTGCACTCATCCAGGCAAGTGGAGAGTATTTCATCACACTCCTGACTTGTGCCTTGTAGATGGTGGAAAGGCTTTGGGGAGTCAGGAGGTGAGTCACTCGCCGCAGAATAGCCAGCCTCTGACATGCTCTTGTAGCCACAGTATTTATATGGCTGGTCCAGTTAAGTTTCTGGTCAATGGTGAGCCCCGGGATGTTGATGGTGGGGGATTCGGCGATGGTAATGCCGTTGAATGTCAAGGGGAGGTGGTTAGACTCTTTCTTCTTGGAGACTGTCATGCCTGGCACTTATCTGGCGCGAATGTTACTTGCCACTTATGAGCCCAAGCCTGGATGTTGTCCAGGTCTTGCTGCATGCGGGCTCGGACTGCTTCATTATCTGAGGGGTTGCGAATGGATCTGAACACTGTGCAATCATCAGCGAACGACCCCATTTCTGACCTCATGATGGAGGGATGGTCATAGATGAAGCAGCTGAAGATGGTTGGGCCTAGGACACTGCCTTGAGGAACTCCTGCAGCAATGTCCTGGGGCTGAGGTGATTGGCCACCAACAAGCACTACCATCTTCCTTTGTGCTAGGTATGACTCCAGCCACTGGAGAGTTTTCCCCCTGATTCCCATTGACTTCAATTTTATTAGGGCCCCTTGGTACCACACTCGGTCAAATGCTGCCTTGATGTCAAGGGCAGTCACTCTCACCTCACCTCTGGAGGTGAGGTGAGAGTGACTGCCCTTGACCATGTTTGGACCAAGGCTGTAATGAGGTCTGGAGCCGAGTGGTCCTGGCGGAACCCAAACTGAGCATCGGTGAGCAGGTTATTCGTGAGTAAGTGCCACTTGATAGCACTGTCGACGACACCTTCCATCACTTTGCTGATGATTGAGAGTAGACTGATGGGGCGGTAATTGGCCGGATTGGATTTGTCCTGCTTTTTGTGGACAGGATATACCTGGGCAATTTTCCACATTGTCGGGTAGATGCCAGTGTTGTAGCTGTACTGGAACAGCTTGGCTAGAGGCGCAGCTAGTTCTGGAGCACAAGTCTTCAGCACTGCAGCCGGGATGTTGTCGGGGCTCATAGCCTTTGCTGTATCCAATGCACTCAGCCGTTTCTTGATATCACGTGGAGTGAATCGAATTGGCTGAAGACTGGCTTCTGTAATGGTGGGGATATCGGGAGGCAGCCGAGATGGATCATCCACTCGGCACTTCTGGCTGCAAATGCTTCAGTCTTGTCTTTTGCACTCATGTGCTGGACTCTGCCATCGTTGAGGATGGGGATGTTTGCAGAGCCTCCTCCTCCTGTTAGTTGTTTAATTGTCCACCACCATTCACGACTGGATGTGGCAGGACTGCAGAGCTTTGATCTGATCCGTTAGTTGTGGAATCGCTTAGCTCTGTCTATAGGATGTTGCTTCCGCTGTTTAGCATGCATGTAGTCCTGCGTTGTAGCTTCACCAGGTTGGCACCTCATTTTTAGGTATGCCTGGTGCTGCTCCTGCCATGCTCTTCTGCACTCCTCATTGAACCAGGGTTGATCCCCTGGCTTGTTGGTAATGGTGGAGTGAGGAATATGCCGGGCCATGAGGTTACAGATTGTGATGGAATACAATTCTGATGCTGATGGCCCACAGCGCCTCATGGATGCCCAGTTTTGAGCTGCTAGATCTGTTCTGAATCTATCCCATTTAGCACGGTGGTAGTGCCACACAACATGTTGGATGGTGTCCTCAGTGCGAAGATGGGACTTCGTCTCCACGAGGACTGTGCGGTGGTCACTCCTACCAATACTGTCATGGACAGATGCATTTGCGACAGGTGGATTGGTGAGGACGAGGTCAAGTAAGTTTTTCCCTCGTGTTGGATCGCTCACCACCTGTCGCAGGCCCAGTCTAGCAGCTATGTCCTTCAGGACTCGGTCAGTAGTGGTGCTACCGAGCCACTACTTGGTGATGGACATTGAAGTCCCCCACCCAGAGTACATTTTGTGCCCTTGCTACCCTCAGTGCTTCCTCCAAGTGGTGTTCAACATGGAGGAGGACTGATTCATCAGCTGAGGGAGGGCGGCAGGTGGTAATCAGCAGGAGGTTTCCTTGCCCATGTTTGACCTGATGCCATGAGATTTCATGGGGTCCAGAGTCAATGTTGAGGACTCCCAGGGCCACTCCCTCCTGACTGTATATCACTGTACCGCCGCCTCTGGTGGGTATGTCCTGTCCCACCGGCAGGTCAGACCCAGGGATGGTGATGGAAGAGTCTGGGACGTTGGCTGAAAGGTATGATTCTGTGAGTATGGCTATGTCAGGCTATTGCTTGACTAGTCTGTGGGACAGCTCTCCCAATTTTGGCACAAGTCCCCAGATGTTAGTGAGGAGGACTTTGCACAGGGTCGATTGGGCTTGGTTTGCCTTTGTCGTGTCCGGTGCCTCGTGGTCCGATGCCGGGTGGTCCGTCCGGTTTTATTCTCATTGTGACTTATTTTAGCGAGATTTTACAACTGAGTGGCTCGCTAGGCCATTTCAGAGGGCAATTAAGAATCAACCACTTTGATGTGGGTCTGTAGTCACATATAGGCCAGACCGGGTAAGGACGGCAGGCTTCCTTCCCTGAAGGACATTAGTGAACCAGATGGGTTTTTACAACAATCCGGTAGTTTCATGGCCGCCATTACTGATACTAGTATTTTAATTCCAGATTTTATTTAATTAATTGAATTTAAATTCCCCAGCTGCCGTGGCGGGATTTGAACTCATGACTCTGGATTACTAGTCCAGTAACATAACCACTATGCTACCGTACCCATCTCAACTTTCTGACTACTTTGCATGGTCTGCACAGCATGGCAGAATTCTTCTGAAATCCACACAGTGGAAACTATGTTCCACTTCTAAGGAACTGGAGGAGAACTGAAGAGGGAGAATGATAATATCTTGATAAATTAAACTCAGACATACTTTTCAGAAGAAAAAATGCTTGGCTCAGGTCACTTGTTTATCATTGTCCAAAGCAATAAGGGTAATAATCCAGTCATAAAGCTGGGATATGCTTTCTCAATAGCTCAATGTGTAAATACAAAGCCATATAGACAAATAAAGTGCCAGGTTCTCTCATGAGTGTCCAGAGTTAGATGATCTCACCTGGGTCATTTGTGGGAGTTTTACATTTGGTATTCATGTCCTTGCCAGTAAATCACACAGGAAGCCATCTTCATTTGGAGATTTGTCTACATTAATATAAATATTTGATTTCCTTTTCAAAACACAGTTCTTGTTGGGAAAGAGTTCCCAAACATTGTTCATATAGGGAAACCTACAGTTGTGACCAAAGTGCTCAACACCCAAAGGTAGAAGCATAAGTGAAAAGAAATTCCTGAAGTACTGTAACTTCTCCTGAATTAGTCTAATCATTTTTATACTTCAAATATAAAATGTACAGTGTATAAGATATTTTTTTTTGATTAATAAAATATCAAAAGACAAGTTAACACGTGATGGATTGCCTCCTGTCTGTGCAAAATATTGCTGCTTTTCCAATAACTGCATTCTTGTTCTAATCTTTTTGTATTTTTCCTTCTTTCTGTTTTTCTGTGTTCGTTGGTTTCTTGAGGAGAGATTTGAAATACTGGGGCTATTTCCACTGGAGCAAAGAAGGCTTGGAGAAGATTTAATGTAAGTTTTTAAAATTTTGAAGAGAGAAAGAATACTACTTCGGCTTGGGGTGTTGTTGGTGTGTCTCCTCATAATTTTCATCCCAGGCAATATCATGGTAAATCTATGCTGTATGCTCCCCATGGCTTTGAGTGCATAATCCCATTCCTTGATTTTCCTCCTAAAATGAATTGCCTCACACTTATCTAGATTAAATCATATCTTCCATCTGTTTGCTCATTTTGCTAACCTATCTATATCTTCCTGATGTATTTTACAATTCTCCTCATTGTTTGCCAAACCCCCTAGTTTTGCATAATTGGCAAATTTCAAGAAGGTTCTCCCTACACTCAAATCCAGAACTTTTATATATTCAAAGAACAAAAGTGGTTCCAACACTATGACTTGGCTAGACATCACCAATCCTTCTCTAATCTGAGGAACATCCATTTACCTTAACTTTGTTCCTCTTCCATCAAGTTCTGCTCAAATCCAGTACCTAAATTATGCTGTACCAGTTCTAGTACCATTCCAAACTTGTTGGTGCTGACAGAAATAAGACTACCTGAAAACAGTGGTCATGGTCTCATGTTGCGTTGGACACGATATAACTGCAAGCTACTTTCCCAACGGCTTTGTATCATCACGCATCCACTGCACAATAGTAAATTAAAGTATTTCCCCCGGTTTAGTATGCCTTTACAAACAATCTGTGAGTTGTGCAGAGCTCTTCTGACCATGCCAGTTTTTTTCAGTCTAGGCAATTCAACTTGTAAAGGAAAGTGAATGCAAGTATAAAGTCCTGTTTACCAGACCTGCAGATGTAGACGGCAACTGGTTCTTGTAGCTAGAATAACAGGCCTCCCCTTGGTAAAAGCACCCTGTGGTCATTTCCTATCAGGTGACAGGGCTGTACTGGCACCATAGCAATAACAGAAAGGTTGCATTTCAACTAATTGTTAGCATCATTTGGAATGAGATTTCAAAAACAGCAGCAACAACTTGCATTTACATAGTGCACTTATAATATCGACAAAAATCTACCATGGTGCATAAGAAAAAAAATACAAGCCAAGAAAAGGAGATATTAGGAGGGGTGACCAAAAGCCTGGTCAACAAGGTGGGTTATAAGAAAGCTCAAAGGGAGGAGAGGGAAGTGGAGCACCACTTTACACTGCAGTACTGTATTCTCATTTCTTTTGTGCAAGTACCATTCAATAATAGGGAATTTGAACTGCAGGATAGGAAAATAGGAGAATATTGGACAAATCAGCAGCCTGCCTATGCAAGCTGAATTTAGCAAGCCAGTTAGCATCCCATAACAGTAAGAGGTACACCTCCATGCATCCACTGGATTTGGTCACACAATCACAAATCTACGTCCCTTCTGGGAAAGTGCCAAATAGAAAAAATAATTACAACTCCTAACAACCACTGCATTTGTTAGCACATACACAAATAAAACTCCAAATGTTCTGTGCTGCATAGCAGCAACATGCATCATGAATGACTTCTACCAGTGTACCACACACATGACTCAAAAATAAAATGACATGTGTAACAGAAGCTTTCTACAATTGCCAAAACAGATAATTTCCTCAAAAGAGGACCATGATTGCCCTTTAAAAGCAATTCTTCACTGGTGCTACGGAGGTGGATTAGGACATACTAAAATGCTAGACACTACAGAACCACCATAGCTTCCAGTGAGGGGTTCAATGGTGAATAAAAGTCTTATTTTCTGCTTGATGAAACATTACCTACCATATCCTTGCTTAGCTTTTCAAACTTTTAAAAAAACTCTTTTGTTTACATTGCAGACAGTGATATATCAATGTAAACATAATTGCTGAAAGAAATATAGGTACTCTGAAGTCTATTTGGTTAAATGCTACATTTAAGTCTGCATAATATATTAATTTACTGCTCACATATAGTTCTGAAAGAATATTTCATTATCTCTACACCAGTCAGCGATGGTGCCATTAAATAACTATAGGCTATTCTTCTAAAATGAAGTAGGTATGAAGCAAGCTGTAAATTCTAATTTCTGCTAACCTAGAGTTTTCATGAGATTATTATTTAGCTCATATAAACATTAATTCAGTAAACAATTTTAAAGAGCATGAGGTACAAGTTATACATGAATGCGTTAACCATTTGTCATCTGTGTTTTGCTACAAAGTTGCCCTGTCACCTTGTATTTCCAGGCACAATACGATGCAACAGCTTCCATTCATCAGCACAAACAATATGCTGCGTTCAACTCAATTTACATTCACTATATGTAGAGTCACAATTTTACATCTGATTGTATTGTACTGTGCTTAAACTCAATGAAATGCCACTTGAAAGTGTACATCAACTGGAACAGCTGGGATTGTGGAGAGAGAGGCCTGAATGATTTCTGTGCTGTTGCAAATCAAATTCTGGTGCAGCAATGTGTCTTGTTAAAATAAAATGTGGGACCTCAAAACACCATCTAATTATCCTATTCATGTTACAGAGAGGTAAGGAAAGGGATCCCTAGTGGGGCATTGTCAACAGAGGGGACTCATTGAAATTCATAGTTTAGAATGTCTTGAAACTTGTGCCTTATTATAACCGCCTATATTATTATGCATTTATTCCTGTTCCTAAAATATTTTGCATGGTCTCAAGAATACATAAAAATTGTTACTACAAAGTAGAACAATGCAAATGGTTAAGAAAATCATAATCAATTTAATACGTACACATTCGATCTCATGGTGTTATGACTAATGAGTTTTGAATTATCACTCCCTGCAAAGTGATCTTTCCCTACCAACTCTTAAACTCAGTGTACTGCTAACGTTATTGCAAATAGCAGTCCTCAAATTTACTCACAATGGAACAACAGTGCTGCCTCATTTCATCCGACATTGCATAGTTAATCAATCTCAGAAACCCACTTAATTTCATTATGTTTGATCTCCATCATACTCAGCAAGCTGAAATGTTTTGTTTCAATGGTTGGATAATATTTGTACCTATTTTGCTGTTTGTGGGAAGCAGTTTTCTTTCATATGGCAAGGGTAAAGCTGGGGTGTCCAAATCTTTTGTCTTTGAGGGCCACAGAGGTGTGTAACATGGAGCTTTTGAGCTCTCATATAAAATTTATATCCATGTTGCCATTAATTTGCATATATTTCATGTATGCAAATTAATGGCTACAGCTTCTAACAGAACTCTGTGTTCTGAATTGGGATTTATCCACCAATAAGGCAACAGTATTAAGAACAATCTTTTCCAAGCCACCAGGCCCATAGCATTACATAGAATGTACAGCACAGAAACAGGCCCAACGGGTCCAGTTGAAAGAGGGAAATCTGCAAATAAATATAAGCATAAATACGACTGAGCTGGTTGGGCTCCGAGGGCCAGATTGCAAAGGTTAGAAAGCTGCATATAGTTCCAGGGCCACAGTTTGAATACCCCTGTTTTATGGTACTTTAGTAATGTACCATAACAATATTGTGAAGCTTGAGCAGGAGGTAAAAAAGGCAATGCAGGTTTCTAGAAGAAACTATTGATTATTTTTACTTTTTAATAATAACTAGCTCATTTCCTATGGTATTGGTTGCAGAAGGGAAGCCTAGGAGCAAGTGGAAAGTCAAGTACGAGGCAGGGTGGGGAATGAGTAGTAGGCAAAGTCAAGACCTGTCAGTGATCAGAAATCACAGGAAGCAAGTGGTAAGAGGACTGAGTGAGTGAGTGAGTTTCAGGTTACGGCTGAGCCAACGCTGATGGTGAAGGGGTCAGAAGATGGTAGGGAAAGTGCTGTTAGGTCAGCTGTTGTGGGAATGTCATAGTGGCTAAAAGGTAGTGCAACCTCCGCCTGCTTGAGTCTGAATGCCAACTGTCTGACTCCTCCTCCTATTTCCCTCTGGACCACGACCCACTACCAAATGCCAAACCATCATGTCCCAGACTGTTAACATCTCATCTCTTGCAGTGATCTCAACTCCCCCACATTGCCTCCAACCTCACAGTTCCCCAACTGTGCAAGATTCACAAATAGGACTATCTTGGTAGTCCGACTGTTTCAACCGGCTCCTGTCTCACCAAACTAGTTTTCTCATAAGTTTATAATTTTTTACCCCCATGTCCAGTTTCTACACACTTACATCACAACTCTTCTGATGCCTCTAACACTTTGATGATTCCAGGTACTCCTGACTAATTGTCACCTTTTCACCATAGATGTAGTCTATTTCACCTCAATCCCTACCAGGGCCGTCTCTGGGCCCACTGCTTCTTCCTTGAACAGTGGCTCAATTTGACCTCATTCACCACTACTCTCCTCCATTCAGCTCAACATGTTCTCATCCTCAACAATTTATTTGTCTAATCTTCACTTAGTTCCTTCGGACAAATACTGCCGCTCTGGGAACCAACAGGGGTCTCAGCTGTGCCCACTTAGTCCATCTCTGATTCTTCGCTTTGTGGACTTCTCCCTATCCACCTCTGGCACCAGACTTTCCAAGAATATCTACTACAACCCCACAGACTCTTACAATTATCTGAATTATGCTTCTTCCCTGTTTTCCGGTAGGCATCCTTTTCTTAGTTTTTCTGTCTTCATTACATTTGCTCTGATGACTTATTTTTCTACACCAGAGCTTCTGAAATGTCTTCTTTCCTCATGAGGCCCCTTGCTGTCTGTCCCAATTCCCCAGCCTCTACTCTCACCCCATCCCTCTTCTCTCATGCTGATGACAGAGACCCCCTTGAGCTCAATTTCCATCCCACCAGTCTCCACATTTCCTAAATCATCTTCTGCCATTTCCACCATCTGCGGCATAGTCTCACCAAGCATATCTTCTCTGTACCCTCCCCTCACTTTCTGAAGGGACCATTCCCTCCAGGTTACATTGTATACCTCAACTTCCAGCTGCCTTTCTCCTGGTTCTTTCCTGTGCAACTGCAACAGATGCAACACCTGTTGATTCATTTCTTCCCACACTGTTGTCCAGGGCCTTAGGGAAAATTGGATTTTGCCTCTGTTGTTTGAGTTGGATTTTTAAAATTAGAACATTTCTGTAATGCTTGATTCGGTTTATAAGGGGTCAACCCTCAAGACTGCACCCAGCATTTCTTTCCTCAGCAGCCTAGAACTAGTCCCAAAAGTAGTGATTTGGAGCGAAGGGTGGTTGACATTTCACGTGTAGACCCTCTGTCAGGACACAGTTCTGGAGGTGGTGGAGTCTGTACCTGCATGTTGTCTTATTTTTAAATTTTTTTTGGGAGTGGCGAACCGATTATCTGTTTCCAATATTTTCTCCTCCCACATTGGCAGCATTTCCCTCCTTTTTTTCCCATGTGTGAGCATTCCCCATGGTTTTTAAGTGCGTTAGCTATTTGAATGTTCTTTTGTTCTTTTAATGTCTTTCGATCGTCTCACATATCTTTTATATCACCCGCTTTTCTATTAGAGACTATTTCCTCCAATGGGGGAAATCAAGAACGAGAGAACATAATTTTAGAAATGGGTATGTTCGTTGATGATTGCACAGTGTTCAGTTCCATTCGCAACCCCTCAAATAATAAAGCAGTCCGAGCCTGCATGCAGCAAGACCTGGACAACATCCAGGATTGGACTCATAAGTGGCAAGTAACATTCGCGCCAGACAAGTGTCAGGCAATGACCATCTCCAACAAGAGAGAGTCTAACCACCTCCCCTTGACATTCAACGGCATTACCATCACCGAATCCCCCACCATCAACATCCTGGGGGTCACCATTGACCAGAAACTTAACTGGACCAGCCATATAAATACTGTGGCTACAAGAGCAGGTCAGAGGCTGGGTATTCTGCGGCGAGTGACTCACCTCCTGACTCCCCAAAGCCTTTCCACCATCGACAAGGCACAAGTCAGGAGTGTGATGGAATACTCTCCACTTGCTTGGATGAGTGCAGCTCCAACAACACTCAAGAAGTTCGACACCATCCAGGACAAAGCAGCCTGCTTGATTAGCACCCCATCCACCACCTTAAACATTCACTCCCTTCACCACCGGCGCACAGTGGCTGCAGTATGTACCATCCTCAGGATGCACTGCAGCAACTCGCCAAGGCTTTTCGACAGCACCTCCCAAACCTGTGACCTCTACCACCTAGAAGGACAAGAACAGCAGACACATGGGAACACCACCATCTGCACGTTCCCCTCCAAGTCACACACCATCCCGACTTGGAAATATAGCGCCGTTCCTTCATCGTCGCTGGGTCAAAATCCTGCAACTCCCTTCCTAACAGCACTGTGGGAGAACCTTCACCACACAGAGTGCAGCGGTTCAAGAAGGCGGCTAACCACCACCTTCTCAAGGGCAATTAGGGATGGGCAATAAATGCTGGCCTCGCCAGCGATGCCAATATCCCATGAACGAATAAAAAAAAAATCTTAAAACTAGAGCTCCGCCATTTAGGAGGGAAGTCGGGAAGCATTTTTTCATACAAAAGGTAGTAGAAATCTGGAAATCTTTCCTCCAAAAAGCTGTGGATGCTGGGACAATTGGAGCTTTCAAGACTGAGATCGACAGATTTTTGTGAGGTAAGCGTATCAAGGGATATGGAGCCAAGGCGGGTAAATGGGACTGCGGTACAGATCAGTCATGATCTAAATGAGTGGCGGAGCAGGCTCGAGGGGCTGAATGGCCTACTCCTGTTCCTATGTTCCTATTTAGCAGTTTGTAGGTCATTCAACTCATTAGCTTCCCCCATCTCTTTTTCTTTCAACTTGCTTGTTCCTCTTTCAGTTTTCAGTTCTGACAAGGCATCCATACCTGTCTTTTCTCTTTGCATATGTTGACGGACTCATTGTGTATTTCCAGCATTTTCTGTTTTTATTTCCAGCATTGGCAGTTTTTTCTCTTCGTAGATTTTTTCCCTAATATTTGATTGGTTCAGTTTTTCTACTGAGGAAAAACAAGTAATAAGGAAAGAAACTGAAATATTTTTTCCTAGTAAGTGTATGATTGGTTGAACCAATTAGAAAACTAGGATACTAGCCTACACTGAACCAATCAGAAAGCTCAGATATAAACCTGTCAGTCATGATGGATGGAGTTGTTATTATTAATTTCTGATTTACACTGTTTTCTCTTTTCAACCATGGTGGTGCCCCGTACTATGGGCTTTGGGCCTTCACTTTGGTTTCTCAATTTAAAAACAGCACCACCTCGAGGCCTATTTTGAACATCTCTGCAAACTTTCTTTCAGACCTATAGTTCCTGCAAAGGATCTGGATGTTATATTATCTCAGTTCTGCTGATTTTATATTGCATGTTTGATGTTGGTATATTATCCTCTGAGGTGCAGACACAACACCAAGGCCTAGAAGTCTGACGCGAACCCAGCAGCAAATGTGAACCACTGCACCGAAACTGGTGAGCAAGAAGACCATGTGAAATTGGTCCTCTTACATCATTAGGACACGACATATTGGGGATGCCAGTCAGGCCCCAAGAAGGCAGTTTGGCGGTTGCAAACAGGATGGAGATTGACCGGTGCAGACGCTGGCACCAGAACAATAATAAGTCCAGGAGTGGGGTGGGAGGCGATCAGGACTGAGGGGGGTGGAAAGAGGCGAGTGGTAGCAAGCAATAGACCGCAGTTTTACTGTGGAGCCAGAAGGAGCACTGATTTCGGGATTGGGCCTGTAGTAGGCGTTAGGCTCTGAGCCTAACGCCTGTTTCAGGTGGGCTCCCTGGAGCATAGGGCGCCCTAACTAATATGGTGCGCGGTGCACATGCGGCCCGGAACGAGCGTGCACACTTGCACATCATATTGGACCCTTCAGCGACTATTTCTCGCCTGAAAAGTAGCATATAGGTCACAGTGCACTATGCTGAATTTGCTTCCACGTTAGTTTGTGAATTCTGAACAGTACTTCTGTTTCACCTCAGTAAAGTGCAGTGTAAAAAAAGCAAATACACTTAAGAGCACACAATCTAATAGAGATATGGATGGACACTGGCTGTAGTATTAAAGAAATACCAAAGTAGCTAAGTTTTAAAGTTAAAAACAACGCCATGTTACCAGTCACACTTGAATTATTGAAAAGAGCAATTTCCTGAGCTCTCTATTATGAAAATTCACTTGTGATGGGAGGCCAGTAAACAGCGCATGTGTGGAGGTCTGTCTTCCTCAATTTTGCAAAGTGAGCTGACAGCAAATACATTGCTCCCTACTAGTATCACTGTGAATACAGTATCCTTCAGCGCAGTACAAAAGTGACATTTTTCTCTCCTTTTCGTTTTCTCTGTCCTACTGTTTTTTCTTTTTCATTTTCCCTATCTTCGTAGTCCAACTTTTTAATCTTATTTACTACTTTCTTTTCCTCCATCTCCAACCACAGAAGGAAATAAATCACCATAGAAACAGGGCTCTTCAGTTTGCTATGGATACTGAGATATCCCCACTTCCATAGAGTTCTCATTCTCTCTCTCATCAGAGAGTTAGGGAAAGAAAGTAAAAAGCAGAGATTGTCATACTTGGAACTTCTGACACAGTCTGTGCAGATCTTGTTGCTAAAATTGGGGTTTCCTGGATTTAGAGGTATGCCCAGTTAAGACGAACTTAATGCATATTTCAGGTCAGTAGATCAATAGACGTGGCAAATTATAAAGCACTACTATTTAGCAGTTTGGAGAATCCTGTACTTTTATCCATTTGTTTTGTGTGGCACTGACGCTGATCTGCTTTGTGAATGACTACCACAGTATTTCACTGACCAGCACTGGGTGCACATGGCACTGTACTCCACTGACCTGCTCTGTGTCTGAAAGGCATTCTGCTCTCCTGACATGTTTTGTGAAACGAGCGACTTGCACTTTGCTCCACTGACCTGCTCCGTGTCCGAAAGGCAGTCTGTTTCACCAACCTGTTATGTGAGATGAGCGACTGGCAGTCTGTTCATTTGACCTGTTCCATGTATGAAAGGCACGCTGCTTCACTGACCTGTTCTGTGACTGATTACACTATGCTCCAGAACTTACATTGTGAATAACTTGCACGATGCTTCACTGACATGTGCTGTGACTGGCACGCTGATTCTGACCGGCTCCATGTGTGAATGACACTGCTCCACCGACCTGCTTTGTAAGCGACTGGCACTCTGCTCCACTGACCTGCTCTTTGGGGCGCTGATATTGAGGAAGCCAGCATCATAAGCCATCTTTTAGCTGTTCTGCAAAGAGGCAGAAGTATAGATAAGGCTGCATATCTCTACTGCCCTGCAAGTGATTGGCACTCTACCTGTCCAGCTGTTTTGTGAAGTATTGGTGTTGTGTAGAAGGCTGCATCTTCATTCACCCTAACTGCTCTGAGAGGCATTAGAAGTGTAGATAAGGCTGCAACTGTACTCACCTGCTCTGAGACAGATTGGCACTGTCCCCTGATTACCTGTCTATGAAGTATATGTGCAGAAACCTGCCATGTCCAGTCACCTGCTCAGTGAGGGACTGCTGATGGAGAGAAGCCTGCATCTCCACTGATCTGCAATAGTTACCATCAGCACTACAGGGAAACCTACATTGCTGTTCAATTCTATAATAGAAACCATAAAAATCCCCCAGCAGAGTTAGATTGTAACTTATGTAAAAGAATGAAAGAAGTAAAAGTAGCATATGGGTCACAGTGCACTATGCTAAATTTACTTCCAAGTTGCCTTGTGAATTCTGAACAGTACTTCTGTTTCACCTTGGTAAAGGACAATCATTAATATACTTAGAATCCTGCTGGTAACTTACCTATTTAACCAAATAACCTTCCACACATTAGCAAGGTGGTTTATAATCTTTGGTTAAAAAAATGGCACACGTGCTTACACACATATCTAATCACTCTTCTCTGATCCTTTTCCCACAGGTTCTACCTGAATATGGTTCATGTTAGAAATGTTGTTGCTAACCTGTTTCCAGTGTGTGTCCAAGAACCATCAGTTACCATTTTCAGCCATTATGCTGATATTGTGCTCCATTTATTTCCATTTGTATATACTTATTTATTTACACATAGGCTGTTTTATGTTTCTACATTGCAATTGCCCATTTTCCATCAATCCCTTATCGTCATGCACTGCTGACTAAATACTTTCATTCAGTTGGCGTTAGCAATAATATAATATCCATAATATCTATTTATTTCTAAGTTTTATATCAAATTTTTTACCTCTCTCCCATTAAGGCAAATAAACAATTAATTTGCCTCTGAACAAAAATATAATTTATTTTTGTGTAACTCCTTTGCACTAGCATGACTTTATGGTCTACTGCGGCCACTACTGCTCAAGTATTTTTTTAAATGGTGAAAAGTTAGGAACAGTGGAGGTCCAAAGAGATTTAGGGGTCCATGTAAATAGATCACTAAAATGTAGTAATCAGGTACAAAAAAAAAATCAAAAAAAATAATGGAATGTTAGCCTTTATAACTAGAGGGCTGGAATATAAAGGGGAGGAAGTTTTGCTACAGCTATACAAAGCCCTGGTTAGACCACATCTGGAGTACTGTGTACAGTTCAGGGCATTGCACCATAGAAAGGATATATCAGCCTTGGAAGAAGTGCAGCGCAGATTCACCAGAATGTGACCAGGGCTCCATGGTTAGATTGTGAGGAGAGATTACATAAACTAGGCTTGATTTCCCTGGAATATAAGGGGTGATTTGATTGAGACTTTTCAGATTTTGAAAGGAATTGATACAGTGGATAGAGAGAAACTGTTTCTGCTGGTGGGGGAGTCTAGGACAAGGGACATAACTTTAAAATCAGAGCCAGGCCATTCAGGAGAGAAGTTAGGAAACACTTCTTCATGCAAGGGGTGGTAGACGCGTGGAACTCTCTCCCACAAAAAGCAGTAGATGCTAGCTCAATTAATAATTTTAAATCTGAGATTGACAGATTTTTGCTAGCCAAGAGTATTAAGGGATATGGAGCCAAGGCGGGTGGATGAAGCTAGGATACAAATCAGCCATGATCTTATTGAATGGCGAAACAGGCTCGAGGGGCTGAATGGCCTACTCCTGTTCTTATGAGTCAAACTAAAGCATCAAGTCAATTATCACAGGTCTAAATTATCTTTCAGGGACATTAAATAATTGAGTACAAGAATTGCTTACTCTTGGCTCACATATAACAAAACAGTCTCTGTTTAGTTGTACATATATGACAACAAAACCATCTCCGTTTAGTTGTACTGACATTTGTCATATATCAATCTCGATTTCGTCAGTCAGAAAGAACCTGTCAGTCTTACTCAATCCATCTGTTCCAAACACATCTTGAAAGCTCTTGAACACAAATATCCCCAGTAAGTTACTCTAACAAAATAGCTGTTATTAGTGAGAGATTAGTTAAAATTGATTTATGAACACTTTTAAATAAACATTATGTTAAACACAATGCTTTCATGTTAAGGTTTGTTCTGTTAAGCTACATTTTAATTAATGTTTGTTTTGCCATTAGGTGGTCCCGATGTAGCCACAGCACATACATGAAGTTAAGGTGGTTAATGTATATCTTCCTGGAGTGGATTTTTCCTGGTGTCAACTAAATTAATTTTTTTTTGCCCCCGGGCTCCTTCAATGGCCCCAACTGACATTAGAGAGACAGGATACCCATGGCATCTGCACTTAAGCCCTCTCGGGTGTCCGTTGTGTTTACTGCTGTGCTGATGTCTTCTGAAACAGTTGTACAAATTTGACATAGACAGATCTCTGAGGGGCTAGTGTCAAATTAATCTTCCTGTCATCAGTCTCTCTTCCCCCAAAAGGTTCTAACCAGCATTTGTTTGCAAGTCCCTGATCAACAGTTGGCAGTGCTGAAGCCAAGATGTACTTCTGCCCACACAGCAGCACTGCAAGCAATGCCGGCTGCTCGAACAATTTTGAACAGAGCAGCCGGTTGCCTTCAGCAGAAGTGCTTTTGGGGGCAACATCATGCTGTTAGCCTGGAGATTCAAGCAGCTCTGCAACTGTGCAAGTTAGAAGAACGACAGAAGGAACAACAAATGGCTACAATTAGCATTTGCCCCGTTTCTGCAGCAGAATTCCATCACTATGGCAACTAGAGTAGCCAAGTGATACAGGACTCTAGCTGAGACTAGGGTACTTCTCAGGCTTCATGGTTTGCATAATCTTGATGTATGGGCTGATAATGTTGTGATACAACTCTGATGATAGAGATGTGGTCATTCATGCTCTGCTTACAGCAACTGGAATTGGCTTTCAAGGAGCCATAAAATGAAGCATAGAGATGTTGATTGTCATGACTGGGAGCAATTTGATACCCCTATCATATCTGTCTCAATAACACAGCGCAGGTTTGGCATTTAGCCAGTCTGTCTAACGTGGAGTCCTTCAGAATATGCAAAATCATTTTCAGGTGGCGTGCCTTTGTTTCAAACAGTTTGGGGAGAGGGAGGAGTTGATATGAAAGAGCCAACTGTTAGCAGTGACAAAATCTGCCTGATGTATGTGGGTGAGCAATAGTCTGCATGGAAAGTAAAGATAAGAACAGAGTACAATTTAATTATCCTGAAGCACAGGCAGCAATTAATTTGAAATAAAATGCAATTGTCCACAAATATTTTCCTGGGATTTTGAAGGTGCGTGTGAAATTTATCAGGATGTAAAATTCTACTACAAACTAGGAACTAAATTCGAGGCAATGTGACTTCTTCAACATCATATACATGTGAATTAGGCATTCAATACCTAAACACAATGGGGGGAAATTTCCACTTGATATGCGCTCAGATTCCAGTGCAATCTGGGCATAATCGGCCGAACTAGCGCAAACGATCAGGGAATTTAAAACGTAGGTGAGCTACGCTCAAAACCACTTACGTTCATGTTTTCCGTGATCTTTTATAATGGTTCAAGATTCAATTCGCCCGAATCAGGTCCAGCCCCCAAAACTGGCCACATCCGAAATAAATTGCGAGATTCCGCCGATTGCACTCGTTCGGGATGGCTCTTTAAATTGCGCTTATTTTCTTAGGCACACAGGCACTAGTAGGCATGTTTTAAATGCTTTTTCATATCAAAAAATATTTAATTTACTAAGAAACTGACTTGTGTACACCAATGAAACGATTAAATGGTTCAGTATAGTTTTTTAAAGTCATTTTCAGTGATTTTAAATCAGGTTACTCACAGGCAGAGGACTGGACACTTATTAAAAATGCTTAATTTTTGTGATAAACCCATTTTCAGCTGTATTAATAAAACTGCACCAGGTTACCACTCTCAAATGCATCAAGGATACTTTTTAATGGAAAGAAAGAAAAAGAAACAATTAAGTTCTAGTAAGCTGCCTGATTGCGCTGATTCATGGAAGATTATGCAAATGACCTTTAACGGAAACTTGAAGCGTAACCTAACCAGTGCAATTTCAAGTGTATTTTGAAGCACTCTACCGTTTCAAAGCAGAAACTCTACCCCAACCATTTTAAGAGCTGATTGGTAACATAACCAATCAATATGGCACACACATTTCATTTATGACAAGGTCAACAAATTTCATCTGAAAATTATGTAGATATAATCTCAATCCTTCTAAAGGAATTTTTACTTAATCCTCTGGAAATCATATTGTGCAAAGCCGTACTACAGTAATATAATTGCACAAGTACTGAATACATCAAATGCAAAGTACATATTGTACATAATGTGCATATACTTCAGTAAGTGCCAAGAAAGAAAAAAAACCTTTCCCCCTTGAATTTCCACTTTTCTAAACTTTGATTTTACACAACGCTAAATCACACAACGTTTTATTTTCATTACTGCCAGTTGGTGAAGTTACAGAGTGCTGAATAATTTATGGGGACTTGTGCACCATCCTTTTTTCAACAACTGTACTGATTGGATAATTGATGACCACTATAGGCATGAGTAAGTTATGGTCAGTTTACTAGTGCAAAGAAAAATTGTACAACATGGGTTTCCATAGATTATGCTACTGGTAACATTTCAGTGGGCTCTTAAATATTATTTTCAAGTTCCAATATAACTTTCCATGAATTTTAATAGCTAATTTATAAACTCAGACACTTCAACGCATCCAGCAGTATGTGATCATAGAATCTCCGTATTTCCTCTCCAAAGGTGATTGGCTGCCACCTTGAAAGGCTCCTATTCTGGGATTAAAGGGAAGGAAAGTCTAGTGGAGTACTTTCTGTTCAAAGTACTCCACCCAGGTCTATCTGGATAAAGTATTGTACTGATACATTGCCTTCACAGAGATGTCTCATTTCAGACATTCTTTCCAATGCCACTCCAGGCCTGTCTGACCCATCTGACTCTGAAATGCTCTCTACTGGTCAAGTATGCAACAGTACCCAGCTTGTACCACCGGTTCTGGAGCAGCACCCAGGACAGTGTGATGTTGCAAACTGGACTTAAATGAAGGAAGCTGCTCCAGTAGGTCAGTGGAGTGGCTCTGGAGGGAAGGAGATCCAAAATGGCGTGAGAATTTCACTAAAAGAAATGTATACACATGCATACATTATATTTTTCTCCTTATGTGAAGCTGGGGTCCCCACATACACCATCCCCAGTTATCCCGGTCAGCCGCCTATATCAGGCAAATGGCGCTGACCATTTGCCATTGCCATAGGCGTCAATTACAAAAGCGTCGCTTAAACTGCATCAAGCATGCCGGCTATTTCGAACCACCTCAAACAGCTTCAATCAGCTGCAGCAATCAGTTTTAATTTCTCTGTTCCTGGATTTGTTGTTAAAAAGAATCATTGTAGTTTTAAAGTAATAAACAGGCCGTCATTTGGCTGTTTATGCAGACGTCCACTTCTAATTTTGCAAGTTGCAATGTCAGCTTTGTCAAGGCTACGAAAAGAAACAACTCTGCTCTGAATGCCGGGCAGTTTGCGGTTTGGTTTGTTTTTTAAAATTTTATTGTTAAAATCTTACAATTTTGAAATCTTAAAATTTTCCAATAAAAACAAGCAAAAGGGGGAAAAAAATCTCGCGATGCAAGCTCGCCGCTCTGCAAAGAGATCGATTTTGAGGAGCTGGGTTGGCACTCCAAGTCCGGCTAGGGACGGACAGCTCATCCCCAGGGTGATTCAGGCCCTCAAATCTGAAATCAAGGGTCCAGAAATTGTGCAGAGCGGCATAGCAACGTTCACCGCAGCTCCTGCGAATTAAATTAACGAAACTACATACTGCGGGCTCAAATTGTGGCATCAAATTGCTTGAATTTGAACGTTAAACAAAACGCGCGCTATCAACCCAGCTTCTGAGCAGCGTGAGTGGCCGCGCAGCTGGAAAAGTCTGTGAGGCGAAGACAGGCCCACAAAATCTGTCAGGAAGAGAAGTCACACCCACAGATTCAGGCTGCATTACTCAAGCAGGCAAGCAGACTTCAAACATTTAAACTTAGTATTTTGTACGTCATTGTAAATAAAAATTTTATTTTTTTTATAAAAAGCCAAGGAAACAATTGAATTTAATGATTAAAGAGACAGAAGGGAAAAGTAAAAAAATGTTTTAAAAAAAAATTTAAAAAGCATTTTTTAATGACCAAAAACTAATAAGAAGTAATATGAGGACTCTGCATTTTTAAAAGTTAATTTTTAGTTGTTTGGCAGTCATTAAGACTAACCCGCGCTGTTAAAACTTAGTTTACACCTGGTATTTTTAAGTGTAACTGTTTGGTGGCTTAATTAGTTACTTTCCAGCTGGGCAGATGACCAAGTTGGCGCTTTTTCAATGATTTCTCTGATTGCAGTGTGTGATGGTCCTTTAATTCAAAACTGTCATATCGCCGGTGAACCACTAGGAGCTAGTTCCAGATTTCAGCATTTCACTGCACATGTGTGAACGCGGGAACTTGCTCCTACAATTCACACTAAAAACTGAGAGCGCTGTTGAGCTCCTCTGTTATTTCGGGAGCGATTTCTGGCCCGAGTCTAGTGGGCGATGCAGCCTCTGCACGGTCATGCTGGAAGATGGCACCCTGAGGGAATACCCGGAGAAGGAGATCGGCGTAATGGGCGTAATGGCTTCCAAATTAAGTAAATACTGCTTTTAAATTTGTTGGTTACATCGTCCACTGTTATAGCGGACAAATCGCGTTGACACCAACGCGCCTGCTATAAGCGGTGTGGACTGTACTTTAAACAGGAAGTATTTCCTTCCTTTCCCTACAAGTATTGCATTTGTAGATTGATCTCAGCCACCTCATTCATTAAATCAGGTATGGACCTTAATTCTGTGCCTTAATGCAATCTTCACAAAATTAAGATGTATTTTCGAATGTGTTATTTGCTACTCTAAATGGAAACAAATTATACAACTTAACTTTAAGAAGTAGGTTAGTGATTACATAATCAAAGAGGTGGGTTTTAAGGAGAGTCTTAAAGGAGAGGGACGTGAAGAGGTGGAGGGGTTTAAGAAGGGAATTCCAGAGTGTGGGGCTTAGGCAACTGAAGGCACGGCTGCCAATGGTGGGGCGAAGGGAATGAGGTTGCACAGGAGGTAGGAGTCAGATGAGCAGACAGTTGGGGTGTGGAGGGTTGTAAGACTGGAGGCTACAGACATAGAGAGGTTTGAGGCCTTGAAGAGATTTAACCATGGCGATTAAAATGTTAAATTTGAATCACTGTGATTCAATGTAGGTCAGGGGTGAAGTGAGTGGGGACTTGGTGCAAGAGTACAAACTGTAGAGCTTTGGATGAACTGAAGTTTGTGGAAGATGGGAGGCTGGCCAGAAAAGTGTTGGAAAAGTTGAGTCTGGAGGTGCCAATAGCTTGGATAAGGGTTTCCGTGATAGATGGGCTGAGGTAGGGGCAGAGGCACATGATGTTTCAGAGATAGAAGTAAGTGATCTTTGTGAGGGAAAATATATGGGGTTGGAAGGTCAGTTTATTGTTTAAAATGGAGTGGAGGTGAGAACAAATGAGAAGAAACTATTAGATATGCTAAAGAAAAACCCAATGATTTACAAGGACCTAGGCCTAGTTTGAACGATCAAAAGACATAGGACTGATTTCAGGAGGTTCATCTTCATACAGAGTGATCAATACATGGAATGGACTTGCAGGTAGCGCTGTGGAGGCATTAACTGTGGAATCACTTAAGAAACCGTCAGACTAAGCTCAGGGTGGTTATGTTTTGCTGTTTAGTCTCTGCTGGGTATTTGCAAATACCCAGCAGAGACTAAGAAAGAAAATAAATACCTGATCCACGATTGGTCCCTAAAGAAACAAATTTCACTCGCATCAATGACACTGTGGAAGCATAAAAAGAAATCCCTTTGCACTGTTACTTCAACAAATCTGCTTCACTTGATGTATCACCATGAGGCCGCCACATAGGAGGTTTAACATAGAGATTTTAAACAGCTGTAAAAATGTAAATAAAATAAATGCACATGCATGGAGTCCCTTTGATAGCAGCAGTTCGATTTCCTTCTTTGAGGGGAATATAAATGACTCCAGATCTGTACATTATTTCAGTCCACTCTAAAAAAAAATCTTTAATTTAACCAAACATTGAATTTTCTTTTCAAATTGAGTGAATGAGATTAAATATCTTGTAAAATGATTAAGTGAAATTCAGAAACAAGCTTTTGTTAAAAATTTAAGATTAGGCCTGAAGAGAGCTCTGTTCCTCAAAGATTTGCATGAATAGAAATCAATTACAATAGCCTATAGCATTCTCACTTTTCTTGCTCAACTAATAGAAAAAAAGGCCACTTTCCAAGCTAATATTTTAGACTGTAAATAGAAATTGGTTATAAAGACATAGACCAAAAATAACAATTCTGATATACACAACTAAAGAACAAATTATGGTATGAGGAGACTTCAAGGGAATATTAAACGGGAAGACAAAGCAAAACAGAAGACAAATTCATTAAAAGAAACTTTAATGAATGATCCCTATGAGAAAAAGAATAAAAATAGCAGTACGAAGACCATAGTGGCTGAATAAGGAGGTCAAAAATAGCCTTAAGGCTAAGAAGAATTATTCTAAAGATAAAAGGAATCAAAAACTAGTGAGGACTGGGAACTGGGCAAAAGCCGAAGATAACTAAAATAAATATTAAAAGGGATGAGAGAGCAAAAGAAAGGTGGATTGTGAATAGCAGCAACTGGGCTCCAAAACATTTTATAGCTGTGTATGAAGTAAATAGACTGCTCTGGGTACCACAAAAATCTGGTCTGGTCTAGTGACCAGCAAGTGCAGCATTTATTATCTTCCAAAGAATGCACAAGTTAAAGAGGTTGCAGTTTATAGAATCACGGTGTGAAAGGTCAAGACACAATTACAGATATTAAGTAATGTACGTCATGGACAGTTTTCCTCTCCAATGTGATATCTTATACCCATACATAGCAAATCTTTTTCACCCGTCGACATTCACTGTGGAACTCTCTCTGCTCATTTTCTCCAGTGAAATTCTGTTCCCTCCATTGCTAATAACAACAGCTGCTGCATCAGCTATGACTACCTGCTAGCACAGGGGTGGCTCCCGTGAATGTAATGAGATCAGCAACTGAACCAAGGTGCAGCACTTTCCCATCTTTGAGATTCTCTGTAATGAGTTAATCTTGTCTCTATAGTGCTTGGTTCCATATCTCACTGCAAGAGAGGGATTCAGTTCTGTACTGGAAGTAAGGAGGTAACTGTGATCTAGATACTTTGCCCATTGAGTTACGGAAAGATGGGCAGTACACCCTAGCAAGATTTGGGGATTGAAGCAGATACTGGAAAAGGGCCGAAGGTTTAAGACAGAGATGTGCTGTGGGATCAGTGGTAAAAAGGGAATCTTAGAAATGTAGAGAAGGAGGCTTTTAGGGAGAGTACAGGGTGAAATTTGGAGACAAAGGGCACATGAAGGTGAAGCTTGGAAACACTGGGGTAAATTTGCAACTTGAGGTCTGGGCAATAAACTGGCAGAGGCCGCCGGATAGAATCCATACGATTTTCATTTCCATTGCTTTTATGGAAATCAGTTGTAAAATGTCGCTAAAAAAAGTCATAAGAATAAAACCGGACGGACCACCCGCCATCGGATCACTAGGCACCGGACACGACAATGGCAAACCAAACCCAGTCGACCCTGCAAAGTCCTCCTCACTAACATCTGGGGACTGGTGCCAAAATTGGGAGAGCTGTCCCACAGACTAGTCAAGCAACAGCCTGACATAGCCATACTCACAGAATCATAACTTTCAGCCAACGTCCCAGAATCTTCCATCACCATCCTGTCCCACCGGCAGGACAGACCCACCAGAGGTGGCAGTACAGTCATATACAGTCAGAAGGGAGTGGCCCTGGGAGTCCTCAACATTGACTCTGGACCCCATGAAATCTCATGGCATCCACGTGATATCAAGAAACGGCTGAGTGCACTGGATACAGCAAAGGCTATGGGCCCTGACAACATCCCAGCTATAGTGCTGAAAACTTGTGCTCCAGAACTAGCTGCGCCTCTAGCCAAGCTGTTCCAGTACAGCTGCAACACTGGCATCTACCCGACAATGTGGAAAATTGACCAGGTATGTTCTGTCCACAAAAAGCAGGACAAATCCAATCCGGCCAATTACCGCCCCATCAGTCTGCTCTCAATCATCAGCAAAGTGAGGGAAGGTGTCGTCGACAGTGCTATCAAGCGGCACTTACTCACCAATAACCTGCTCACCGATGCTCAGTTTGGGTTCCGCCAGGACCATTCGGCTCCAGACCTCATTACAGCCTTGGTCCAAACATGGACAAAAGAGCTGAATTCCAGAGGTGAGGTGAGAGTGACTGCCCTTGACATCAAGGCAGCATTTGACCGAGTGTGGCACCAAGGAGCCCTAGTAAAATTGAAGTCAATGGGAATCAGGGGGAAAACTCTCCAGTGGCTGGAGTCATACCTAGCACAAAGGAAGATGGTAGTGGTCGTTGGAGGCCAATCATCTCAGCCCCAGGACATTGCTGCAGGAGTTCCTCAAGGCAGTGTCCTAGGCCCAACCATCTTCAGCTGCTTCATCAATGACCTTCCCTCCATCATAAGGTCAGAAATGGGGATGTTTGCTGATGACTGCACAGTGTTCAGTTCCATTCGCAACCCCTCAAATAATGAAGCAGTCCGAGCCCGCATGCAGCAAGACCTGGACAACATCCAGGCTTGGGCTCATAAGTGGCAAGTAACATTCACACCAGACAAGTGCCAGGCAATGACCATCTCCAACAAGAGAGAATCTAACCACCTCCCTTTGACATTCAACGGCATTACCATCGCCGAATCCCCCACCATCAACATCCTGGGGGTCACCATTGACCAGAAACTTAACTGGACCTGCCATATAAATACTGTGGCTACGAGAGCAGGTCAGAGGCTGGGTATTCTGCGGCGAGTGACTCACCTCCTGACTCCCCAAAGCCTTTCCACCATCTACAAGGCACAAGTCAGGAGTGTGATGGAATACTCTCCACTTGCTTAGATGAGTGCGGCTCCAACAACATTCAAGAAGTTCGACACCATCCAGGACAAAGCAGCCCGCTTGATTGGCACCCCATCCACCACCCTAAACATTCACTCTCTTCACCAGTGGCTGCAGTGTGTACCATCCATAGGATGCACTGCAGCAACTCGCCAAGGCTTCTTTGACAGCACCTCCCAAACCCGCGACCTCTACCACCTAAAAGGACAATTGTAAACAATTTTACAACACCAAGTTATAGTCCAACAATTTTATTTTTAATCCCACAAGCTTTCGGGGGCTTTCCCCTTCCTCAGGCGGTGTGGAAATGACATTTTCGAATCCTTCGCATTTTAAGATCACATAACAATGCCTGGTGATTACTGCCCGTTGCCAAGGCAATCACAGTGAGCAGACAGAAAGGTGTCACCTAAAAAGGCCACCGAATATACAAACCCCCCAAAAAAAGAGAGAGAGAGATAAGGAAGACAGTCAATGACCCGTTATATTAAAAACAGATAACATTTGTTCGCTGGTGGGGTTACGTGTAGTGTGACATGAACCCAAGATCCCGGTTGAGGCCGTCCTCATGGGTGCGGAACTTGGCTATCAATTTTTGCTCGACGATTTTGCGTTGTCGTGTGTCTCGAAGGCCGCCTTGGAGTACGCTTACCCGAAGGTCGGTGGCTGAATGTCCATGACTGCTGAAGTGTTCCCCGACTGGGAGGGAACCCTCCTGTTTGGTGATTGTTGCGCGGTGTCCGTTCATCCGTTGTCGCAGCGTCTGTATGGTCTCGCCAATGTACCACGCTCTGGGGCATCCTTTCCTGCAACGTATGAGGTAGACAACGTTGGCCGAGTCACAGGAGTATGAACCGTGCACCTGGTGGGTGGTGTCCTCTCGTGTGATGGTGGTATCTGTGTCGATGATCTGGCATGTCTTGCAGAGGTTACCGTGGCAGGGTTGTGTGGTGTCGTGGACGCTGTTCTCCTGAAGGCTGGGTAATTTGCTGCGAACGATGGTTTGTTTGAGGTTGGGTGGCTGTTTAAAGGCGAGTCGTGGAGGTGTGGGGATGGCCATAGCGAGGTGTTCGTCATCATTGATGACATGTTGAAGGCTGCGGAGAACATGGCATAGTTTCTCCGCTCCGGGGAAGTACTGGACGATGAAGGGTACTCTGTTGGTTGCGTCCCGTGTTAGGCTTCTGAGGAGGTCTACGCGATTTTTCGCTGTGGCCCGTCGGAACTGTCGATCGATGAGTCGAGCATCATATCCCGTTCTTACTAGGGCGTCTTTCAGCGTCTGTAGGTGTCCATCGCGTTCCTCCTCGTCTGAGCAGACCCTGTGTATTCGCAGGGCCTGTCCATAGGGGATGGCCTCTTTGACGTGGTTAGGGTGGAAGCTGGAAAAGTGGAGCATTGTGAGATTGTCCGTGGGCTTGCGGTAGAGTGAGGTGCTGAGGTGCCCGTCTTTGATGGAGATTCGTGTGTCCAAGAAAGAAACTGATTCTGAGGAGTAGTCCATGGTGAGCTTGATGGTGGGATGGAACTTGTTGATGTTATCGTGTAGTCTCTTTAGTGATTCCTCACCGTGGGTCCATAGAAAGAAAATGTCGTCGATGTATCTGGTGTATAGTGTTGGTTGGAGGTCCTGTGCAGTGAAGAAGTCCTGCTCGAACTTGTGCATGAAAATGTTGGCGTATTGGGGTGCGAATTTGGTCCCCATGGCTGTTCCGTGTGTTTGGGTAAAGAACTGGTTATTGAAGGTGAAGACATTGTGATCAAGGATGAAGCGGATGAGTTGTAGGATGGCGTCTGGAGATTGGCTGTTGTTGGTGTTGAGTATTGATGCTGTCGCAGCGATGCCGTCATCGTGGGGGATACTGGTGTATAGTGCCGAGACGTCCATCGTGGTGAGAAGTGTTCCTGGTTCAACAGGTCCGTGGGTACTGAGTTTTTGTAGAAAGTCTGTAGTGTCGCGACAGAAGCTGGGGGTTCCCTGCACGATGGGTTTCAGGATGCCCTCGATGTATCCAGAGAGGTTCTCACACAGGGTTCCATTGCCTGATACGATAGGACGTCCGGGTGTGTTGGCTTTGTGTATCTTTGGGAGGCAGTAGAAGTCTCCCACGCGGGGAGTACGTGGGATGAGAGTGCGTAGGATGTTTTGAAGGTCTGGATCGAAGGTCTTGATCAGTTTGTTGAGCTGATGGGTGTGTTCTTTGGTGCACGGTTCATACTCCTGTGACTCGGCCAACGTTGTCTACCTCATACGTTGCAGGAAAGGATGCCCCAGAGCATGGTACATTGGCGAGACCATGCAGACGCTGCGACAACGGATGAACGGACACCGCGCAACAATCGCCAAACAGGAGGGTTCTCTCCCTGTCGGGGAACACTTCAGCAGTCATGGACATTCAGCCACCGACCTTCGGGTAAGCATACTCCAAGGCGGCCTTCGAGACACACGACAACGCAAAATCGTCGAGCAAAAATTGATAGCCAAGTTCCGCACCCACGAGGACGGCCTCAACCGGGATCTTGGGTTCATGTCACACTACACGTAACCCCACCAGCGAACAAATGTTATCTGTTTTTAATATAACGGGTCATTGACTGTCTTCCTTATCTCTCTCTCTCTCTTTTTTTGGGGGGTTTGTATATTCGGTGGCCTTTTTAGGTGACACCTTTCTGTCTGCTCACTGTGATTGCCTTGGCAACGGGCAGTAATCACCAGGCATTGTTATGTGATCTTAAAATGCGAAGGATTCGAAAATGTCATTTCCACACCGCCTGAGGAAGGGGAAAGCCCCCGAAAGCTTGTGGGATTAAAAATAAAATTGTTGGACTATAACTTGGTGTTGTAAAATTGTTTACAATTGTCAACCCCAGTCCATCACCGGCATCTCCACATCAGACCTAAAAGGACAAGAGCAGCAGGCACATGGGAACAACACCACCTGCACGTTCCCCTCCAAGTCACACACCATCCAGACTTGGAAATATATCGTCGTTCCTTCATCGTCGCTGGGTCAAAATCCTGGAACTCCCTTCCTAACAGCACTGTGGGAGAACCGTCACCACACGGACTGCAGCAGTTCAAGAAGGCGGCTCACCACTACCTTCTCAAGTGCGATTAGGGATGGGCAATAAATGCCGGCCTCGCCAGCGACGCCCACATTCCATTAACGAATAAAAAAAAAGGTGATTTCTGAAACAAGTGGCCAATCCACAACACCAGGTGGCAGGTTGAAAATCTATCTCGCCTAGTGTGCAAAAGGAGGATCTTCTCAGTCTGTGTCCATGATCCCCTTGGGGGAGGGAAGGGAGAAGAAATAGCCCATTTCACTGACCATTATTTTTACATTTTGAAAATCATGAATGATTATGAGTAATTCTTCAGGAATAACCAATGATTTTGACATCTCTATTAAATAAAATATATCCGGAGAAAAATTACTTTGAAACTATGTTGGATTTTTCTACCATCTCCATTTGTGCTCTGCATGTGCAAGTGTGACAGTATTAATAGGCAGGGAGACAGGGAGTAAAAGCTAGTGGAGAGGTACAAAAAATAATTAAAAAGGCTAATGGAATGTTAACCTTTATCTCAAGGGGACTGAAATTATAAGGGGTGGAAGTTATGTTGCAGTTATATAAAGTTCTAGTTAGACCCCATTGAGAGAACTGCGTTCAGTTCTGGGCACCGCACCGTTGGAAGGATATATCGGTCTTGGAGGGGTAGCAGCGCAGATTCACCAGAATGATACCGGGCTAAAAGGATTAAATTATGATGACAGGTTGCACAGACTAGGCTTGTATTCCCTTGAGTATAGAAGATTAAGGGGTGATCCAATTCAGGTGTTTACCCTCTCAAATCCTTTACTTTTAGATAGAGAGAAACCATTTCCTCTGGTGGGGGAGTCCAGAACAAGGGGGTATAACCTTAAAATTAGAGCTAGGCCATTCAGGAGTGATGTCAGGAAGCACTTCTTCAAACAAAGGATAGTGAAAATCTGAAACTCTCTCCCCCAAAAAGCTGCTGAGGCTCGGTCAATTGAAAATTTCAAAACTGACATCAGTAGATTTTTGTTAGGCAAGGGTATTAAGGGTACAGAACCAAGGAGGATAGATGGAGTTAAGATACAGATCAGCCATGATCTAATTGAATGGAGGAACAGGCTCGAGAGGCTGAATGGCTTTCTCCTGTTCCTATTTTCCTGAGTATGTCAAAGCAACTGAGAAGGCAATTGAAATATACAGAAAGGTACTGCGTTCCATGCCTTTGTTACCTCTAAACTTGACTATTCCAATGCTCTCCTGGCCGGCATCCGACATTGCACCCTCTATAAACTTGAGCTTATCCAAACCTCTGGTGCCCGTTTCCTAATTTGCACCAAATCCTGTTCGCCCATCACCCCTGTGCTTGCTCACCTACATTGACTCCCGATCCGGCAATGCCTCAATTTTAAAATCCCTCCTTGGCCTCGCCCCTCTCTATCTCTGTAACCTCCTCCAGCCCTACAACACTCTGAGATCTCTGCGCTCCTCCAATTCTAGCCTCTTGCGCATTCCTGATTTTTATCACTCCACCATTGGCGGCCGTGCCTTCAGCTGCCTAGGCCCTAAGCTCTGGAATTCCCTCCCTAGACCTCTCGGTTCTCTCTCTTCCTTTAAGACGCTCCTTTAAACCTACCTCTTTGGCCAAGCTTTGATCATCCTTCAACTTTCTAAACTCAAAAGAATACAAACCAAATTTATGTAATTTGTTCTCACAATTTAATTATCTAAGTCCCAGTATCATTCTGGTGAATCTGTGATGTACTCCTTCCAAGGCCAACACATCCTTCCTGAGGTGCAATGCCCATATCTGAATGCAGCAGGGATCTGAACAAGGCTCTGTACAACTGTAACATGATGTGGAGATGCCGGTGATGGACTGGGGTTGACAATTGTAAACAATTTTACAACACCAAGTTATAGTCCAGCAATTTTATTTTAAATTCACAAGCTTTCGGAGATTTTCTCCTTCCTCAGGCAAATGTTTCAAGATCTCCTTGAAGCCTACGCATTTATACATATGTATAAATGCGTAGGCTTCAAGGAGATCTTGAAACATTTGCCTGAGGAAGGAGAAAATCTCCGAAAGCTTGTGAATTTAAAATAAAATTGCTGGACTATAACTTGGTGTTGTAAAATTGTTTACAACTGTAACATAACTTCCCTCCCTTTGTATTCCAGCCCACTTGAGATAATGACCAACATTCCATAAGGCTTTTTGATTACTTTTAGTACCTGTGCACTTGCTTTTAGTGATTTGTGTACATGGACACCCAAATCCCTTTCCTCCTCCACAGCTCCTAGTTTCTCACCATTAAGAAAATATTCCGATTTGTCTTTCTTGGATCCAAAGTATCCAAAGACCTCAATTCCCCACATTGAACTCCATCTGCCACAATTTTGCGCACTCACTTAATCTATATCTCTTTGTTACTTCCTGCTCCCAACTGCACACCAACTGTGCCTTAATGTCATCTGCAAACTTGGATATACAACTCTCTGTTCCTTCATCCTAGTCATTGATACATATGGTGAAAAGCTAAGACCCCAGTATAGATTGCTGGGGGACATCATTTACTATATCCCGCCAATCAGAGTACATTCCTTTTATCCCGACTCTCTGTCTCCTACCTCCCAGCCAATTACCTACCCATGTCACAAGGTTATCCCTAATTCCATGCGCTTTTAGTTTTGGTTGTGCAGAACCTTAACAAATACCTTCTGGAAGTCTATATGGATAACCGTAGACAATTCCCTATCCACCATATTAGTGACCACCTCAAAAAATTCAACTAAATTAGTCAGCCATGACTATCCTTCACAAATCAATGCTGACTCTCTTTGATCACCTCATGCTTGTCCAAGTGCTCAGTCACAGACAGGTCTGTAGTTTCCTAGTTTTTCCCTCCCTCCCTTCTTAAGTAATGGAGTGATATTTGCAGTTTTCCAATCCAAAGGCACAATTCCTGAATCTAGAGAGCTTTGGCATATTATGACTAATGAATCTGCAATTTCCTCACCTATTTCTTTCAATACCTTGGGGTGAAAACCATCAGGTCCTGGACATTTGTCTGTCATAAATCCCATCATTTCTCCATTACCATTAAAAAAAATTATATTAAATTCAATAACTTCCACCCCTCATCTTATTTTTAGGTTCCCTTGAACCGCTGGTAGTTTGACCTGAACTGTGAAAACGGATAGAATCATAGAGAAATTATGGCACTGAAGGAGGCCACATGGCCCATCGTGTCTGTGCCGGCCGAAAATGAGCTACCCAGCCCAATCCCGCTTTCCAGCACTTGGTCCGTAGCCTTGTAGGTCACGGCACTTCAGGTGCACATCCAGGTGCTTTTTAAATGAGTTGAGGGTTTCTGCCTCTATCACCCTTTCAGGCAGTGAGTTCCAGACTCCTACCACCCTCTGGTGAAAAAAAAATTCCTCAACTCCCCTCTAATCCTTCTACCAATCACTTTAAATCTATGCCCCCTGGTTATTGACCTCTCTGCTAAGGGAAATAGGTCCTTCCTATCCACTCTACTTGGGCCCCTCATAATTTTGTACACCTCAATTAAATCACTCCTCAGCCTCCTCTGTTCCAAAGAGAACAACCCCAGCCCATCCAATCTTTCCTCATAGCTAAAATTCTCCAGTCCTGGCAACATCCTCGTAAATCTCCTCTGTACCTTCTCTAGTGCAATTACATCCTCCTGTAATGCGGTGACCAGAACTGTACACAGTACTCAAGCTGTGGCCTAACCAGTGTTTTATACAGTTCCAGTATAACCTCCCTGCTCTTATATTCTATGCCTTGGCTAATAAAGGAAAGTATTCCATATGCCTTCTTAACCACCTTATCTACCTGTCCTGCTACCTTCAGGGATCTGTGGATATGCATTCCAAGGTCCCTCACTTCCACTACACCTTTCAGTATCCTCCCATTCATTGTGTACTCCCTTGCCTTGTTAGCCCTCCCCAAATGCATTACCTCACACTTCTCCGGATTGAATTCCATTTGTCCACCTGACCATTCCATTGATATCTTCCTGCAGTCTACAGCTTTCCTCCTCACTATCAATCACACGACCAATTTTTGTATCATCTGCAAACTTCTTAATCATGCCCCCTACATTTAAGTCCAAATTGTTAATATATATCACAAAAAGCAAGGGAGCTAGTACTGAGCCCTGTGGAACCCCACTGGAAACAGCCTTCCCGTTACAAAAACACCCGTCGACCATTACCCTTTGCTTCCTGCCACTGAGGAATTTTGGATCCAACTTGCCACTCTCCCTTGGATTCCATGGGCTTGTACTTTTTTGACCAGTCTGCCATGTGGGACCTTGTCAAAAGCCTTGCTGAAATCCATGTTGACTACATCAAATGCACTACCCTCATCGACCCTCCTTTTTACCTCCTCAAAAAATTCAATCAAGTTAGTCAGACACGATCTTCCCGTAACAAATCCGTGCTGTCTGTCCTTGATTACTCCATCCCTCGCGCCCTTTTTAAACAATGGTACAACGTTAGCAGTCCTCCAATCCTCTGGCACCACGCCTGTATCCACTGAGGATTGAAAAATGATGGCCACAGCCTTCGCTATTTCCTCCCTTGTTTTTTTTTTAAAAATAGCCTGGGATATATTTCATCCAGCCCTGGTGATTTATCTACTTTCAAAGATGTTAATCCCCTTAATACATCCTCTTTCACTAAGTTTTTCCCATCCAATATTTCACACTCCTCCTTCTTCTTAACTACAATGTCTGCGTCGTCCCTCTCTTTTATGAAGACAGATGCAAAGTATTCATTAAGAACCATACCAACATCTTCCGCCTCCACACATAGGTTACCTTTTTGGTCAGATACAAAATACTCATTTAACAAGTCTGCCATTTCCTTATTGTCCATTATGGGATCACCTGCTTCTGTCTTTCATGGGCCCATATTTCCTTTTCCCACTTTTTTCTCTGAATATATTTACAGTAACTTTTACTGTTGGCTTCGATATCAGTTGCAAGTTTTTTTTATATTCCTTTTTGCATCTCTTATTACTTTCTTTGTATCCCTTTGTTGCTTTTTATAGCATTCCCAGTCCATTGGATTACCAGTTTTCCTTGCATTTGTGTAAGCCTTTTCTTTTAGTTTAATACTGTCTCTTACCTTGTTTATTGACCATGGTTGCTTAATTACACAAGTGGAGCTTTTGCCCTATAGCAGTGCATACTGATTTTGTATTGTACCAAATACTTCTTTGAATACTTTTCATCTTGCACCCTTCATAAACTTGAGCTTATCCATATTCTGCTGCCCGTATCCTAACTCACACCAAGTCCCGTTCACCCATCACATTGACCTGCACTGGGTCCCGATCCGACAACGTCACGATTTTAAAATTCTCATCCTTGTTTTCAAATCCCTCCATGGCCTCGCCCCTCCCTATCTCTGTAACCTTCTCCAGCCCTATAACCCTTTGAGATCTCTGTGCTCCTCCAATTCTAGCCTCCTGTGCACCTTCAATTTGCATCCCTCCACCATTGGCGGCTGTGCCTTCAGCTGCCTAGGCCTTGAAGTCTGAAATTTCCTCCCTAAACCTCTCTACCTCTCTCTCCTCCTTTAAGACGCTCCTTAAAACCTACCTCTTTGACCAAGCTTTTGATCACCTGTCCTCATAACTCCTTATGTGGCTCAGTGTCAAATTTTGTTTGATAATGCTCCTGTGAAGTGCCTTGGAACGTTTTGCTACGTTAACGGCGCTATATAAAGGCACGTTGTTATTGTTTGTTCTTAGGTTTACCCATTAACAGTTCCTCCCAGATTACAGTGGTCAATTTATTTCACATCCCTTCGAAGTTTGCCTTACTTAAATTTAATACCTTGATTTGTGACTGTCCCTCACAAACCTAATGTCAAATTCAATCATATTATTGTCACTGTGAGTAAGATGATCCTTTACAGTCAGATTGTTACCTAATTCTGGTTCATTACTCATCGCTAAATCTTTTATGGCCTGTTCCCTTGTCGGTTCTAAAACATACTGTTCCAGAATACAGTTCTGAATTCATTCTGGAAATTTGCTGTCTTTGCGGCTTGAGCTGTTCTGCTTCTTCCAGTCTTCGTGAAAATTAAAATCTCCGATTGTAACCGCATTGTTTCTGCTACATTCTTCCCTGATCGCCAAATTTATACACCACCCACTACATCACTACTGTCAGGAGTTCTGTACATAAAACACACCAGAATCTTGTATCCTTTGCTGTTCCTTAGTTCTACTCATACAGTTTCCACTGCCTGATCAACCTTACTGAAATCCATTCTTTCCAGTGCTGTGATCGTGCCCTTATCATATTGCTATTCCTCCTTTCCCAATTTCCGTGTCTTCGCAGCAGTCTCCTGCCACCTGAAATCTCACTCCCGCGCACAGCCTCCTCATTCCTCCTGGGTTCGGGTGGGAGTTAGTCTTGGAATATGGTGATGAGGCCCGGGGATTAAAATGGCCCGAGCCTCACGTCATTCCAGCTGTGCGAGCTTGTCACTTGCACCACCTCCTCCAAGCTGCACTCGCGGCCTGAATTAAAATTGGGGCTTAAATGTATGAACATTTTCGTCTAGTTTTAATATAAAAAGTCTGTGATGCTTTAAAAAAAATCTTATGTTGTTCAAGGTGAGGAATGATAATTTTTACTGAACAGAACATTTATTCCTTGCTGAATTAAGAGGCAGCAATATTTGGACACTTTTGGATTAGATGAGGCCTGATTCAGATGCAATATACAGAAAGGCCTTCTTCCCTTTCCTCCCCAAATAAAAATAAATACCGAATAAGAAGAATCGTGACAACACTGTGCTGGTTAGTTAAATGGTACAATCCAGCCCTATGTACTTCAATGTTAGAAGAGTACCTCTTCACACTTCTATTTCTCAGAACATCTTCCCCTATGGGCTTTTTCAGCAAGTTTGCTGAATTCTAGAGACTTTCATAGAATCATAGAAAGGTTACAGCACATTTGGCCCATTGAGTCCGTGCCGGCTCTATGCAAGAGCAATCCAGCTAATTCCACTCCCCACCCTATCCCCATGGCCCTGCAAATTTTTCCTTTCAAGTATTTATCCAGTTCCCTTTTGAAGGCCATGATTGAATCTGCCTTAACCACACCCTTCGGCAGTGCATTCCAGATCCTAACCACTCGGTGTGTAAAAAGGTTTTTCCTCATGTCACCTTTGGTTCTTTTGCCTATCACCTTAAATCTATGTCCTCTGGTTCTTGACCCCTCCACCAATGGGAACAGTTTCTCTCTATCTAGACCTTCATGATTTTGGATACCTCTATCAAATCTCCTCTCAACCTTCTGTGTTCCAAGGAGAACAACCCCAGCTTCTCCAGTCTATCCACGTAACTGAAGTCCCTCATCCCTGGAACCACTCTAGTAAATCTCTTCTGCACCCTTTCCAAGGCCTTCACATCCTTCCTAAAGTGCAGTGCCCAGAATTGGACACAATACTCCAGCTGTGGCCAAACCAGTGTTTTATAAAGGTTCAACATAACTTCCTTGCTTCTGTACTCTATGCCTCTGTTTATATAGCCGAGGATCCCATATACTTTTTTAACCGCTTCCTCAACCTGCCCTGCCACCTTCAATGATTTGAGTACATATACCTCCAGGTCTCTTTGTTCCTGTAACCCTTTTAGAATTGTGCCCTCCAGTTTATTTTGCCTCTCCTCATTCTTCTTACCGAAATGTATCACTTCGCATTTTTCTGTATTAAATTTCATCTGCCACGTGTCCACCCATGCCACCAGCCTTTCTATATCCTCTTGAAGTCTATCACTGTCCTCCTCACTGTTCACTACCATTCCAAGTTTTGTGTCATCTGCAAATTTGGAAATTGTGCCCTGTGCACCCAAGTCCAAGTTATTAATATACATCAAGAAAAGCAGTGGTCCCAATACCAACCCCTGAGGAACACTCCCTCCAGTCCAAAAAACAACCGTTCACCGCTACTCTCTGTTTCCTGTTACTTAGCCAATTCTGTATCCATGCTGCTACTGCCCCTTTTATTCCATGGGCTTCAATCTAGACGATAAGCTTATTATGTGGCACTTTATTAAACGCCTTTTGAAAGTCCATATACACCACATCAACTGCACTGCCCTCATCTACCCTCTCTGTTACCTCATCAAAAAACTCTATCAAGTTGGTTAAACACGATTTGCCTTTAACAAATCCAGGCTGGCTTTCCCTAATCAATCCACGCTTGTCCAAGTGACTGTTAATTTGGTCCCGGATTATCATTTCTAAAAGTTTCTCCACCACCGAGGTTAAACTGACTGGCCTATAGCTGTTGGGTTTATCCTTACACCCTTTTCTGAACCAGGGTGCAACATTTACAATTCTTGAGTCCTCTGGCATCATCCCCATATCTAAGGATGATTGGAAGTTTATGGCCAGTGCCTCTGCAATTTCTACCCTTGTTTCCTTCAGCAACCTAGGATGCATCCCATCTGGACCAGGTGACTTATCTACTTTAAGTGCAGCTTGCCTTTCTAGTACCTCCTTTTTATCAATTTTTAGCCCATCCAGTATCTCACTTACATCTTCCTTTACTGAGACTCTGGCAGCATCTCCTTCCTTGGTAAAGACAGATGCAAAGTACTTATTTATTACCTCACCCACGCCCTCTGCTTCTATGAGTAGATCTCCTTTTTGGTCCCTAATCGGCCCCACCCCTCCTCTTACTACTTGTTTACTATTTACATGCCTGTATGACTTTGGGTTCTCTTTTATGTTGGCTGCCAGTCTATTCTCATACTCTCTCTTTGCCCCTCTTATTTCCTTTTTCACTTTCCCTCTGAACTTTCTATATTCAACCTGGTTCTCACTTGTGTTATCAACCTGACATCTGTCATACGCACCTTTTTTTCCATTTCATCTTACTCTTTATCTCTTTTGTCATCCAGGGAGTTCTGGCCTTAGTTGCCCTACCTTGCTCCCATGTGGGAATGTACCTAGACTGTATCTGAACTATCTTCTCCTTAAAGGCCGCCCATTGTTCAATTACAGTTTTGCCTACCAACCTTTGATTCCAATTTACCCAGGCCAGATCTGTTCTCATCCCACTGAAATTGGCTCTCCTCCAATTGAGTATTTTTATTTTAGAATGGTCCACGTCCTTTTCCATAGCTATTCTAAACCTTATGACACAATGATCACTGTTCCCTAAATGTTCCCTCACTGACACTTGCTCCACTTGACCCATCTCATTCCCAGAATCAAATCCAGCAATGCCTCCTTCCTCGTTGGGCTGGAAATGTACTGGTCAAGAAAGTTCTCCTGAACACACTTCAAAAATTCCTCCCCCTCTTTGCCCCTTATATTATTACTATCCCAGTCTATATTAGGATAGTAGAGTTTACTGCTAGGAATTTACACCCACCAAGAAATGGTTGAAAATAGCTGAATAGCTGGAAATAGCTGGAAAAATCAAGAAAAATAACTTAAAAAGCACATAACTGAAGATTACTTCGAGTCCTCCCCACAATGAATCCAAAATACAAATCTATCAATGTTTTAACACAAATCCCCATCGGCACTTTCCTGCTGTAAGTAGGAAATGGTCATTTGGGGATGAAGTCTTTCGCTGTTTGCTACATATAGCCAAATCTGAAATGCTTATACAAAGAACAAATTTACGATTTAAATCTAAATAGTGAACGGTGAAAATCTTTTCCAAAGTGAGCACCTAGCCTCCGATTCATTTGCGACAATATCTCTGAGCTAAGTCAGTCTCGCTCCTTCACATACGCAATGCTGTGTCAGAACAATCCTCGTCTCTCTCCATCCACATACACAGTAAAAAAAATAGTGAATTCATAACAATCTATTAAACACTGGGAAATAAAAGAAAAATGTTTGACTCCATTTTTTTTGCTGGTTGAATGAAAAATATTTCTTCAACACTTTAGAGAAGGGGTAGAGATGGTTTAAATTGAAATCCTGGGATCAGCTGAAAATAATCATAACTTGAAGTACAATTGTGAGGTCAAGCCTGACTGAACAATCTATACCAGGGTGTGAAAAGTCTATAGCACTTTCCACATTAATGGACTGAATCCCAATGGGGTACTAACCAGTCTGATCCTGTTTCATTTCCATGACCCCATAAGGGTATTAATTTAAGTCTGACGTAGTTTAGTTTCCAAGAACAGACATAGCTAGGATGGTGTGACCACTAACTACAAAGTGAAGTGTAATTGGTCACTGAGTTACAATCCACCAGAACCACTGATCGATTTTCTACAGAAGGTAGATATTTTGAACCTGATACTAGGGCAGAAGGTTAGTATATAAATAATAAATAACATTTTATAGTTATTTGGATTAGATACAAACCCCAAAATTGCAAAATTCTGTTCCAAGCATAGAGTCAATGCAGGACAGATCAGAGAATTAGGCACAGAGGTCAGGGTGCCTGAGCTGCGCCCCATTTTCCAGCCATTAAAATCGATACCAAGAAAATCAGGAGTGCTATCAATCAGGCATGTAAACCTCTGCGCTCAATTCTCTGATTTATTCAGTCAAGCAAGGCATCCGGTTGAGAGTAGATTCTTGTAAATTCGGAGCTATTAATCCAGAATTTCCTGGATCGCACTTAAGCAGAAATTAAACTGAAATTTACACCGGTTTCTGCGCCGATCTTGCAGACGAGAACATATACCGAAATTTCCTCCGGTCCTTATTTGCCAATGCTGCCATGCAAAAACTGGTGGAAACAAGTGCATATGCAGCGCCTTCAATATGGGTAATAGCAAGTGGGCTGCCTTCTTCTGCCATACCAGCCCACTCTCGGAGTCTCTTGCTTTGTTGCTCCTCTTCCATTGTTATGCAGAACAGAGGTATGCCCATTGGGAAGGCCATTCCAGCTGCTTAGTCTTTCTGAAAACGTTGGCGGGGGGGTGGACCCGAAAATTTTAAGGTACATTGAGACTGACGGCACTTGGATTAAGCATAGTGCAGGTCTCAGCAAAAAAGAAAATTGCAAAGAAAATTGCTGCCAAACTCTCAAAATCTCAGTTACGCCAATATCAGGCGACTTTAGGCTGTGCTGCACCTCAATTTTTGGGCATGAATCTACGCCAGTGCATTACCGATGTAAATGCAGGAAACTCAAGTGGGCCAGTCTTTTGCATGGTGGGGGGTTATGTAAATGAACAGCAGAGGGCTTCGGAGGACTTCTCTCTGGAACAGCGCAAATGATTTGAGAAAATTTGCGCGTACCGTAAAATCGGCATAAATAAGCCAGATGTGAATTTCCCAAAAAGGCGCAAAAGCGCTTTTTTGTTGTAGTTATGCCATAGAGATCCAGGAAATTCCGTGGCATTGTGTAAATGTATGAAATTACATTTTGAGGTGGCCTTCCCAGTACACATATTAAATAAGAAAACATAAGAACTCAGCAGACATTTTAATAGATCCTAAAGAGGATTACCATCATTTCAAAGCGTGCCAGATAAGATTAAAAACCCCATACAAGTTCACATCAACTGTAAACGATGGAATGATGTTAAGGAGACAGTGAAATTTTCTATGGTAAATTGTTTCATTATAACAAAAATCATATTATCTTACAGAGTTGTTGATCAGCACCATTGGGAGCCATGGCAATGACTTTGATGTACCTCAAGTGTGTCCAGCTGCAGCTACTGTTTGACCGCTTGACGGCTCTGGAGCTGCGGATGGACTCACTTTGGAGCATCCGCGATGCTGAGAAAGTCGTGGATAGCACGTTCAGTGAGTTGGTCACACCACAGATAAAAATTACTGAGGGAGATAGTGAATGGGTGACCAACAGACAGAGGAAGAGTAGGAAGGCAGTGCAGGGGTCCCTTGCGGTCATCTCCCTCCAAAACAGGTATACCGTTTTGGATACTGTTGGGGGAGATGGCTCACCAGGGGAAGGTGGCAGTGGCCAGGTTCATGGCACCGTGGCTGGCTCTGCTGCACAGGAGGGCAGGAAAAAGAGTGGCAGAGGTATAGTGATAGGGGACTCGATTGTAAGGGGAATAGACAGGCGTTTCTGCGGACGCAACCGAGACTCCAGGATGGTATGTTGCCTCCCTGGTGCAAGGATCAGGGATGTCTCGGAGCGGCTGCAGGACATTCTGGAGGGGGAGGGTGAACAGCCAGTTGTCGTGGTGCATATAGGCACCAACGATATAGGTAAAAAACAGGATGAGGTCCTACAAGCTGAATTTAGGGAGTTAGGAGTTAAACTAAAAAGTAGGACCTCAAAGGTAGTAATCTCAGGATTGCTACCAGTGCCATGGGCTAGTCAGAGTAGGAATGACAGGATAGATAGGATGAATACGTGGCTTGAGAGATGGTGCAAGAGGGAGGGATTCAAATTCCTGGGCCATTGGAACCGGTTCTGGGGGAGGTGGGACCAGTACAAATTGGACGGTCTGCATCTGGGCAGGACTGGAACCAATGTCCGAGGGGGAGTGTTTGCTAGTGCTGTTGGGGAGGGTTTAAACTAATGTGGCAGGGGGATGGGAACCGATGCAGGAAGTCAGTGGGAAGTAAAGTGGTGTCAGAAACAAAAGGCAGTAAGGGAGAGTGTACAGAACATGACCGGACAGATGGTCTGAGAAAGCAGGGCAAAGACCAAGGGAAGTCTAGATTAAACTGCATTTATTTCAATGCAAGAAGTCTGATGGGCAAGGCAGATGAACTCAGGGCATGGATGGGTACATGGGACGGGGATGTTATAGCTATTACTGAAACATGGCTAAGGGAGGGGCAGGACTGGCAGCTCAATGTTCCAGGGTACAGGTGCTATAGGAAAGATAGAGCAGGAGGTAAGAGAGGAGGAGGAGTTGCGTTCTTGATTAGGGAGAACATCACGACAGTAGTGAGAGGGGATATATCCGAGGGTTCGCCCACTGAGTCTATATGGGTAGAACTGAAAAATAAGAAGGGAGAGATGACTTTGATAGGATTGTACTACAGACCCCCAAATAGTCAACGGGAAATTGAGGAGCAAATATGTAAGGAGATTACAGACAGCTGCAAGAAAAATAGGGTGGTAATAGTAGGGGACTTTAACTTTCCCAACATTGACTGGGACAGCCATAGCATTAGGGGCTTGGATGGAGAGAAATTTGTTGAGTGTATTCAGGAGGAATTTCTCATTCAGTATGTGGATGGCCCGACTAGAGAGGGGGCAAAACTTGACCTCCTCTTGGGAAATAAGGAAGGGCAGGTGACAGAAGTGTTAGTGAGGGATCACTTTGGGACCAGTGATCATAATTCCATTAGTTTTAAGATAGCTATGGAGAATGATAGGTCTGGCCCAAAAGTTAAAATTCTAAATTGGGGAAAGGCCAATTTTGATGGTATTAGACAGGAACTTTCAGAAGTTGATTGGGAGAGTCTGTTGGCAGGCAAAGGGACGTCTGGTAAGTGGGAGGCTTTCAAAAGTGTGTTAACCAGGGTTCAGGGTAAGCACATTCCTTATAAAGTGAAGGGCAAGGCTGGTAGAAGTAGGGAACCTTGGATGACTCGGGAGGTTGAGGCCCTAGTCAAAAAGAAGAAGGAGGCATATGACATGCCTAGGCAGCTGGGATCAAGTGGATCCCTTGAAGAGTATAGAGATTGACGGAGTAGAGTTAAGAGAGAAATCAGGAGGGCAAAAAGGGGACATGAGATTGCTTTGGCAGATAAGGCAAAGGAGAATCCAAAGAGCTTCTACAAATACATAAAGGGCAAAAGAGTAACTAGGGAGAGAGTAGGGCCTCTTAATGATCAACAAGGTCATCTATGTGCGGAACCACAAGAGATGGGTGAGATCCTGAATAAATATTTCACATCGGTATTTACGGTTGAGAAAGGCATGGATGTTAGGGAACTTGGGGAAATAAATAGTGATGTCTTGAGGAGTGTACATATTACAGAGAGGGAGGTGCTGGAAGTCTTAACGCGCATCAAGGTAGATAAATCTCTGGGACCTGATGAAATGTATTCCAGGATGTTATGGGAGGTTAGGGAGGAAATTGCGGGTCCCCTAGCAGAGATATTTGAATCATCGACAGCTACAGGTGAGGTGCCTGAAGAACATAAGAACATAAGAAATTGGAGCAGGAGTAGGCCAATCGGCCCCTCGAGCCTGCTCCGCCACTCAATAAGATCATGGCTGATCTGATCCCAACCACAAATCTAAAGAACACAAGAAGTCGGAGCAGGACCCGGCCACATAGCCCCTGGGCCCTCTCCGCCACCCACAGGGCATTGACCGATCCGAACTCAGCTTCATGTCCAATTTCCTGCCCGCTCCCCATAACCCCTAATTCCCTTTACTTCTAGGAAACTGTCTATTTCTGTTTTAAATTTATCTGATGATGTAGCTTCCACAGCTTCCTGGGGCAGCAAATTCCACAGACCGACCACCCTCTGAGTGAAGAAATTTCTCCTCATCTCAGTTTTGAAAGAGCAGCCCCTTATTCTAAGATTATGCCCCCTAGTTCTAGTTTCACCCATCTTTGGGAACATCCTTACTGCATCCACCCGATCAAGACCCTTCACAATCTTATATGTTTCAATAAGATCGCCTCTCATTCTTCTGAACTCCAATGAGTAGAGTCCCAATCTACTCAACCTCTCCTCATATGTCCGCCCCCTCATCCCCGGGATTAACCGAGTGAACCTTCTTTGTACTGCCTCGAGAGCAAGTATGTCTTTTCTTAAGTATGGAGACCAAAACTGTATGCAGTATTCCAGGTGCGGTCTCACCAATACCTTATATAACTGCAGCAATACCTCCTTGTTTTTATATTCTATCCCCCTAGCAATAAAAGCCAACATTCCGTTGGCTTTCTTGATCACCTGCTGCACCTGCATACCAACTTTTTGATTTTCTTGCACTAGGACCCCCAGATCCCTTTGTACTGCAGTACTTTCCAGTCTCTCGCCATTAAGAAAATAACTTGCTCTCTGATTTTTCCTGCCAAAGTGCATAACCTCACATTTTCCAATATTATATTGCATCTGCCAAATCTCCGCCCACTCACCCAGCCTGTCTATATCCCCTTGCAGGTTTTTTATGTCCTCCTCACTCTCTACTTTCCCTCCCATCTTTGTATCATCTGCAAATTTTGATATGTTGCACTCGGTCCCCTCCTCCAAATCGTTAATATAGATTGTAAAGAGTTGGGGACCCAGCACCGACCCCTGTGGAACACCACTGGTTACTGGTTGCCAGTCCGAAAATGAACCATTTATCCCAACTCTCTGCTTCCTGTTCGATAACCAATCCTCCACCCATGCCAGAATATTACCCCCAATCCCGTGATTTTTTATCTTAAGTAATAATCTTTTATGTGGCACCTTGTCGAATGCCTTCTGGAAGTCTAAATACACTATGTCCACTGGTTCCCCTTTATCCACCCTATACGTTATATCCTCGAAGAACTCAAGCAAATTTGTCAGACATGACTTCCCCTTCATAAAGCCATGCTGACTTTGTCCTATTAAATTATGCTTATCTAAATGTTCCGTTACTGTCTCCTTAATAATAGACTCCAAAATTTTACCCACCACAGATGTTAAGCTAACTGGCCTATAATTTCCAGCCTTCTGCCTACTACCCTTTTTAAATAACGGTGTTACATTAGCAGTTTTCCAATCTGCCGGGACCTCTCCTGAGTCCAGGGAATTTTGGAAAACTATCACCAAAGCATCCACAATCCCTACTGCCACTTCCCTCAAGACCCTAGGATGGAAGCCATCAGGTCCAGGGGATTTATCCGCCTTGAGTCCCATTATTTTACTGAGTACCATCTCCTGAGTGATTTTAATCGTATTTAGCTCCTCCCCCCCGAGAGTCCCCTGTTTGTCCAGTGTTGGGATATTCTTAGTGTCCTCTACTGTAAAGACTGAAACAAAATATTTGTTCAGCATTTTTGCCATCTCCATGTTTCCCACCATTAATTTCCCGGTCTCATCCTCTAAGGGACCTATGTTTGCCTTAGCCACCCTTTTTCTTTTTATATAACTATAGAAACTCTTGCTATCTGTTTTTATATTTTTTGCTAATTTCTTTTCATAATCTAACTTCCCTTTCTTAATCAATCCTTTAGTTACTTTTTGCTGTCTTTTGAAGAATTCCCAATCTTCTATCCTCCCACTAAGTTTGGCTACCTGAAGATTGGAGGGTAGCAAATGTTGTGCCTTTGTTTAAGAAGGGCGGCAGGGAAAAGCCTGGGAACTACAGACCGGTGAGCCTGACATCTGTAGTAGGTAAGTTGTTAGAGGGTATTCTGAGGGACAGGATCTACAGGCATTTGGAGAGGCAGGGACTGATTAGGAACAGTCAGCATGGTTTTGTGAGAGGAAAATGATGTCTCACGAATTTGATTGAGTTTTTTGAAGGGGTAACCAAGAAGATAGATGAGGGCTGTGCAGTAGACGTGGTCTACACGGACTTTAGCAAAGCCTTTGACAAGGTACCGCATGGTAGGTTGTTACATAAGGTTAAATCTCATGGGATCCAAGGTGAGGTAGCGAATTGGATACAAAATTGGCTTGACGACAGAAGACAGAGGGTGGTTGTAGAGGGTTGTTTTTCAAACTGGAGGCCTGTGTCCAGCGGTGTGCCTCAGGGATCGGTGCTGGGTCCGCTGTTATTTGTTATTTATAATTAATGATTTGGATGAGAATTTAGGAGGCATGTTTAGTAAGTTTTCAGATGACACCAAGATTGGTGGCATTGTGGACAGTGAAGAAGGTTATCTAGGATTGCAACGGGACCTTGATAAATTGGGCCAGTGGGCCGATGAATGGCAGATGGAGTTTAATTTAGATAAATGTGAGGTGATGCATTTTGGTAGATCGAATCGGGCCAGGACCTACTCCGTTAATGGTAGGGCATTGGGGAGAGTTATAGAACAAAGAGATCTAGGAGTACAGGTTCATAGCTCCTTGAAAGTGGAGTCACAGGTGGATAGGGTGGTGAAGAAGGCATTCGGCATGCTTGGTTTCATTGGTCAGAACATTGAATACAGGAGTTGGGATGTCTTGTTGAAGTTGTACAGGACATTAGTACGGCCACACTTGGAATACTGTGCACAGTTCTGGTCACCCTATTATAGAAAGGATATTATTAAACTAGAAAGAGTGCAGAAAAGATTTACTAGGATGCTACCGGGACTTGATGGTTTGACTTATAGGGAGAGGTTAGATCGACTGGGACTTTTTTCCCTGGAGAGTCGGAGGTTGAGGGGTGATCTTATCGAAGTCTATAAAATAATGAGGGGCATAGATAAGGTAGATAGTCAAAATCTTTTCCCAAAGGTCGGGGAGTCTATAACGAGGGGACATAGATTTAAGGTGAGAGGGGAGAGATACAAAAGGGTCCAGAGGGGCAATTTTTTCACTCAAAGGGTGGTGAGTGTCTGGAACGAGCTGCCAGAGGCAGTAGTAGAGGCGGGTACAATTTTGTCCTTTAAAAAGCATTTGGACAGTTACATGGGTAAGATGGGTATAGAGGGATATCGGCCAAGTGCAGGCAATTGGGACTAGCTTAGTGTTATAAACTGGGCGACATGGACATGTTGGGCCGAAGGGCCTGTTTCCATGTTGTAACTTCTATGTTTCTATGTAAGCATTATTAGTGTTAGCTAAGGCAGCTTTTATTTTCCAAAATTTTAAAGGACACAAGGTCTTGTCAGCTAATGTTTAAAATAGCTCATTAAGCAACGACAGTCTGCAGTGAGGAAATGTTTTCTTGCCAACATAAAAAATATCGTGGCTTTGATATGAACTGATCAGTACTTAATAAGCTGATGGGCAGTACTTGACACATGAAACAAGGGAAACTGCTGTGAAAACAGTCATTTTTCTCAACTAATGTCTCATCAACACTGTAAAATTCATATACATTTTGGGCCCAGCACTGCTCTACTCAACTGATTTTGAAATGGCAGTCTTAATTCACAGTGGAATCAGCAAGTCAAGCAGATGTAATGTGATTTGCAACCTGGAGGCTACCGTTATTGCAGAGTAATGAATAAAAAGCAAAACAAGCCACTCTTCTTTTCGGATTACAGTAGTCAGTAATCCCGTACAAGATTAGAATACTTACAAGAGAATCAAAACTCAGAGAAAAGCATTGCAACATTGCTACCTTTAATGCATAGTAAGGTTCAGCTTGCTTAGGAGACAAACAAAATGTTACCTTGAATTATGTAGATTAATTTTTAAAAAGTGTATTTTTATTTTAAAAATATTTTAGTAGTTATTTTTGAGATATACTCAGTGGTTATATATCATTCAGTGGCTATTTTCTTTTACAAACTGTTTAGTAATACTTAATTATAAATGACATTTCCTTTTACAAATCTATAAATACATTTCAACTCAATAAACTCCTCTAGAAAAATATTTCATTTATCTATTACTTTCTAAGTCTAGTTAGCATTCTGACTTTTATTACAATTCAGAATTCTATTTATAGGAACAGGAATAGGCAATTTAACCCATCGAGCCTGTTTCGCCATTCAATGAGATCACGGCTGATCTGTGACCTAACTCCATATACCCGCTGTAGCCCCATATCTCTTCGTACCTTTGGTTATTAAAAATCTATCAATCTCAGGTTTAAAATTAACAATTGAGCTAGCATCAACTGCCGCTTGTGGAAGAGAGTTCCAAACTTTTACCATCCTTTGCTTGTAGAAGTGTTTCCTAACTGCACTCCTGAAAGTTCTGGTTCCCATTTTTGGGCTATATCTCCTAGTTCTAGACTCCACAACCAGCCGGAAATAGTTTCTCTCTACGTACCCTATCAGTTCCCCTTAATATCTTGAAAACTTCGATCAAATCGCTCCTTAATCTTCTAAATTCTAGGGAATACAACCCTAGTTTGTGTAATCTATCCTTGTAATTTAACCCTTGGAGTCCAGGTATCATTCTAGTAAATCTACGCTGCGCTCCCTCCAAGGCCAATATTTCCTTTCTAAGGTGCAGTGCCCAGAACTGAACGCAGTACTCCAAGTGTGGTTTAACCAGGGCTTCGTATAGCTGCAGCATAGCTTCTAACCCCTTGCATTCCAGTCCTCTAGATATAAAGGCCAGCATTCCATTAACCTTTTTGATTATTTTCTGTACCTACCCATGACATTTTAATGATCTATGTGCATGGACTCCTAAGTCTCTTTGGATCTCCACTGTTCAAGCTTTTCGCCATTTTCAAAGTACTAAGATCTATCCTTTTTAGGTCCAAAGTGGATGACCTCACATCGAAATCCATTGACCACAATTTTGCCCATTCACTTAATCTATTAACAGCTCTCTGTAATTTTACACTGTTTACAATGCTGCCTATCTTTGTGTCATTGGCAAACTTGGATATGTGGCTCCGTCATATCCCGTTATCTAAGTCATTAATAAGTAGTGAATAGTTGAGGCCCCAACACAGATCCCTGTGGGTCACCACTAGTCACATCCTGCCAATTGAGTACCTGCCCATTATCCCCACTCTCCATCTCCTGCCACTCAGCCAATTTCCAGGTCAATAATTTGACCTCAATTCCATGAGCTTCAACTTTAGCTAACAGTCTCTTATGAGGGACTTTATCGTATGCCTTCTGGAAGTCCATTTAAACTACATCCATTGACATTCCACTGTCCACTACTTTAGTCATCAAATATTTACTTCAATATTTATTATCAGCCCATCATCTCAAAAAACAATTTTTCGTATCGCTGCTTCTTAAGTCACCTGACATTCCCATTTTATTGGAAAGTGGACAAAATGGTTATTTTTCTTTAAGTTAATGAATTGCTAGTAATATTTCAGGAATGCATATTTTTGAACCAGGTAATTCTTGAGAATGCAATTCAGTTAGTGTTAACAAGAAAATAATAGCCAATCATAATGCACTTTAATGACACTGACACTTTAATGCCTCTTGAGCAGCTTACGAGCCATTTAACCAGTATAAATGCCCCAAAGTTTATTAGTCTGGTTGTGGCAAATGGCCACTGCAGGCCCTGCTTGTGCTCATGCCTGCAATGGCAGTGCTGACAACCTATTCAAGAAGGCTTTAAAATACAGCAAGCCATTGATGTATTATGGTAATTGAGAGTCAGCCAAACATTTAATAAAACAAGGGGAAGTTATAGATGACAATCAGCTTTTTAATTCTTTACTAGGTTCTGTGTTATACTTCCTCCCTCAGGTCTGACTTGCCCATTTTGGCTCCACAACATCCCTCTTGTCTGAAATTCAATGTGTGCAGCTGTTCCTCTTCTGATAAAATGCAACATAATAAATGCGCTGGAGGGTTTTGTGGCCCACTTTACCATACTGTTCAGCACTTTCAATAAATACCCGGACCACCACACAAATAACAAGTCAGACTTGGATCAGTGGTAGCATTCTGATTCAGACTGTTGTGGTTCAAGTCACACTCCAGACACTTGAGCATATAATCTAGGCTGACAGTGCAGTACTGAGGGAATGCTGCACTGTCGGGGGAGATGTTAAAATGAGGTGCCATCTGCTTGCTCAGGTGAACATAAAAGATCCCATGCCGCTATTCCTGGGTGGCCGAGCCAATATCTTCCCTTCAACCAACAGCACTAAAACAGATCATAAAACAAATTGGCTGCCATATTTGCCTACAGTGACTACACTTCAAAAGTAATTAATTGGCTGTGAAGTGCTTTGCAACATCCTGAGGATGTGAACGGCGCTGTTTAAATGCAATTTCTTTTTTTCCTTCATAGGCGGACATATGTATTTGCATGTGCAGAGGTTGTCCGGATAATGCTACAGTATGTGTAGCAGGTGCAGAGGGAATTCTACGGCAGGTAAATCAGCTGTTTATATCGATCGAGATCAAAGTAATTATATTCTATTGTTAAGAAAGTTGGAGGGAGATTTCAGCTCTGAGAATTCACTGTCCAGGCAACTATAAAAGTTATCCCCCTTAACATTGGTCATTTCCTCACTACTCTGGATGTACTCCATTACACTGTCTTTAAAGATCACATTACATTACAGGCTGACAGTGGAACTTTGTTCAATGACCATTTCTGTGATGAGGAGGAAACCACAAGGGTAGAAGATCTCAGTGAGTTGGTTGGCATACAGTCCATACCATAATCATATTGAATATCATTAGGGCTGACATTGACTGGAGTGGACAGATCGATTAACTCAGGTCTCCTGACCCTCCCAATAAAATGCCCTTATGGAAAATGAGAACGTATGAGTGACGTGCAATACAAATTTATCGCTCATGGTTTGATGGTTTTTAAAAAAAACTGTAGATTGAAAAAAAAGGTAAATCATTATTTTTTATTACTTTTTTAATGCATCATTTTCTTTAGAATGTAACACTACATTATACAGAAAATGTTTCCTTAAAAAGCAATGAAAAAAATTTAAAGTTTGAGTTTGAACAGCAACCAGTGATCCTCATAATACCATGTTCATTACTTCCAAAGTACTGCTACATTCAGATTGCACTGTCATTGCAAAGGCAATAATTATTCATTAATTAATAAACACATTTAAATACTTAGTAGAATTTGTATATGTGAAAAAAATCCTGCAGCAGCGAAGTCAAAAATTAAATGAGGAATTTCACTACATTTATACAAAAAGCTCGTTAATAACTGTATTTTTGCGGAGTGCCATAGTACACATTGCATTAAAGTTACTTTGTATTGAGAGCTAAACTGCTTCTCTAAACACTTGCACCACTAAAACTGAGTCAACCGTAAACACGGGAAAATTTACATATGGTTCAGCACCAAGAAACCAAGGCGACTCAATATATCCATCTACCGAATATAACTTGTAGCCTACATTTTTGGAAGTAATGAGGCTCTAATTTCTTAAATTTGCATATGGTCTGCTTTAAATTAATCTTAATTTAATCCATGATCACAAATTACTGCACTCATGAAGATTGTGTGCACATTTTATAAACTCACAACTGCGTATTTCACTATTGATTTTCAAATATTAAGGTGGAGATTTGTTAGGGTTTATTGTCTTGTTTCATGGAACAATGATTTTATAAAATTATATACTGGCTTCTAATAGACAGTTTCCTAGAAGTGAAGGGAATTAGGGGTTACGGGGAGCGGGCAGGAAATTGGACATGAATTTAGATTTGAGGTTAGGATCAGATCAGCCATGATCTTATTAAATGGCGGAGCAGGCTCGAAGGGCCGATTGGCCTATTCCTGCTCCTATTTCTTATGTTCTTATGTTTTTTTATGTTCTAATCCGACGTTAGCAAAAATGTTCCAAACACTAAAGCAGTGTATGATAGTATCACAATAGGATGCTGTAATTCAGCCTCAATCAACACATGCAAATTGAGCTAGTAATGGTAACCATTGGCTTTTGAAATTCAGACAGTTATCATCTTAGGAGGTTTATTGAACCATACAAATACTTCACCGTACGAACCTGTTCTGTTCACTTCTATTACTGTTGTGGTGATACTTTGGAATTTTCGCTCGACTTGCATCACAGATAAAAATCATCGTCTCTTAGTGCTTCCGAATAGCATAACACCATTTTTTAATGATGTCTACTTTTTTTTGCTAAAACTAGCAAAACCAGAAATATGGACTCACTAGGTCTAGCATTATTCATAGTTAATAGAAGTAAATAAATATTTGTCTTAAGGTCAGTAAATATATTTTATTGTGAAATCTGTAAACTATCACGGCAAATAGCTTATATATACTTTAGATTATTTGCCTGAATTCTGTCCTAACTCAGTGACTGACAAACATAGAAAGAGCTGACCTCAACCAGCAGGGAAAGACTGGAGACTGACTAGCCAGTGGGCAGAGCAAGCAGAACATATTCATGGTGTTTTCTTTCCCGACACATACTGGTTCCTTTTGCCTTGGAAGAGTGTATTGTAAATCCCTTAAAGGACTGTGCCCGTCATTTATTTTTGCTGTTAGACATTTTTGATAATTCAACAAAACAAAAATCTTTCGACTTGTTTTTGAGGATGGAATACCATTTCGCAATAGGGGAACAAAGTATCTCATTAAAACTGAATATTTACAATCAATTTCAAGTACCCATGGAAACAAATATTACTTGAATATATTTAAAATAAAAATTTTCAGTCTTGATTTTCTGGAAAATGTGCTCTGCGCAATTTCATCAAAACACACTGAAGGTAGCAAAGATTATTATGGAAACTGGGATAGCAATTGTGTTACATCAAAGGGTTGAGTCTATTTTTTCCCATGAATTTTGGTGCTCTTCATACCCCTCTAACCACCAGTTGCAGAATGACATTAATAGTTCCTTTTGGGTTGCAGAAAAGTTGCAATAATCCACCTTTGCTATTGTGAGTACTGTATCATATTTTGGAATTAATCTGGATTAATTGATCTGTGACACAAACGTTGTAGAGGCACAATATTCACAAAGACCCGTGAATGGAACATCAAGGTTAAAAAATGAAAACTTTGAAATTTATAAAAAGTTGGGACCCAAACTAGATCATTGGAATATGAGATAAACAGAAGATGCGACTTGAAATGGGCTTTGTTGACCTGAAGAGGAAGCTTACTTCACCAAAATATGTTATCCATGGGATCGGAAGAGGTTTGAAAATAGCCTAATATACTTCTATCCATAGATTTTTACTCACAATCTTACTTTAAAAATCTTCCAAATTTTTTCTTAGTCCACATGCAGAGAAAGGGCTCGATTTTGCGATCGCGTTTCCGGCGGGTTTCCAGCGGGTTGGCCCCGAAAATCCCGATATCCGGTCACGTGACCGGATCGTGACGAAATCCCGGCCACTTCCGGGTACCGCGCTGACGTGCGGGGCTGCGCGCGCAAGCCCCGCTGGTGGGAATCCCGCAGGCAATTAAAGCCAGCGGGGTTCCACTTGAGAGTACTTAACTTGCTCGTTGTGGTCAGTTAATGAGCTGAAGCAGCTGTCAAAAGAGGAAGTGTGGGATTTTAGGTTCAACGCAGTCAGTTTCCCACACTGGGGGAAACAGTACCTTTCAAACCAGGCGTGTTGCAGCCAGCAGCCTGTGGCAGGTGCCAAGGTGCGCTCAACGGGGGAGAGCCCTCACCCACGCAGGAGGCCACCGCGTCACATAGGGCAACCCCTGCCCTCCACCACCCCCCGCCAAGCCAGAGGACAGACCGACACGAAACCGCAGCCCCAGTCCGAGGACCCACCCACCTACCCTGCACAACCCCTCAGACCAACACCTGCCAGATGGGTGGTGCGTTGACATCCTCGGAGGACGACCAGGATGACCAGCCCCAGCAGCCTCGCAGTCCACGCCGTCCGCCTCGGAGAGGTGGGGCCCCCCAACACGGTGCTGCGGCACACCCACCTGCACAGCAGGAGGGAGGGCAACCGCAGAGAGAGATGCGTCGCAGGAGGCACTACCCTCCGCACAGGGTGTACAGAGCGAGGCTCAGCTTCATGGACCTCTCCGAGGAGCAGTGCATACGGAGGCTCAGAGTCAATCGCCAGGTAGTCGCCGACATCTGCAGCCTCCTTAATGACGAGCTGCTCCCTGATGGACCAAGCAGCATCTTCTTACCTGTCGCCGTCAAAGTCACCACTGCCCTCAACTTCTTCGCATCCGGTTCCTTCCAGGGTGCCACCGGGGACATCACCGGGGTCTGTCAGTCCTCTGCACACAAGTGCATAAGGCAGGTCACCGATGGGTTGTTCCGCAGGGCCTCCCACTACATCAACTTCGCCATGGACGAGCGCAGCCAGATGGAGAGGGCGGTTGGATTCCATGCCATGGCCGGCTTCCCACGGGTGCAGGGTGTAATCGACTGCACCCACATCGCAATACGGGCACCTCCGCATGAGCCAGGGCTGTTCATCAACAGGAAGGGGTATCACTCCATGAACGCCCAGCTCATCTGTGACCACCGCCAGAGATTCCTACACGTGTGCGCCAGATACCCCGGCAGCTGCCACGATGCCTTCGTCCTCAGGGAGTCCGCCGTCCCGCCCATCCTGCAGGCACCCAACGCCGGCAACGGCTGGCTCCTCGGCGACAAGGGGTATCCCCTCCACACGTGGCTCATGACACCTCTGAGGAACCCCATCACCGAGCCGGAGCGTCGGTACAATGACAGCCACACTGCTACCAGGTCTACAATTGAGCAGACCATAGGGCTTCTCAAGATGCGCTTCAGGTGCCTTGATCGTTCTGGGGGAGCGCTGCAATACACACCATTCAGAGTGGGACGAATCATAGTTGTCTGCTGTGCCCTGCACGACATGGCCCAACAGAGAGGGGTGCCGCTGGAGGAGGCCCCATCCACACCCGCCACCCACATTGAGGAAGGCGAGGGCGAGGAGGAGGAGGAGGAGGAGGAGGCGGAGGAGGAGGACGCGCCAGAGGATGTTGGACGACCTATGCGCCGAGCCGCGACTCACCGGGATGGTCGCCGGGCCAGGGAGGCACTCATACGTCAACGGTTCTCCTAGAGTCAGACACTGCGAGGCGCTCGCATCTCCTCACCTGCACATGCGAGCGGCCATACCAGCCCCCTCCACTGAAGAGTGCTGCCAGTAATCCTGCACCCACAGCAGTGTGCCCAATGGGTGGCAGCAGGTGTTCGCCGTCATGATGGCCTCCACGGAACGCAACTATTGCACAAGCCGCGGAAGAATGGACGAGAGGTGGCAGGAGTGGTGAGAATAGACTATTTAATATCTCGAATGTGACATTATATAAGAAAAAAAGTACAAAATAATAAACACCCTGGTGTATTCCCTTTGTGATTATAAGGCCTTTGCAATTCTTCTCCGGGAACCCCTACGTGGTGCTACCCCTGTGGCTCCAGCAGAGGTAGTGGCAGGTTGCTCGTCTTCTTGCCTTGACCGGGTAGATGCTTTTGGCGGACGGCCCCTGGGTTTCGGTGCCCATGACGGCACCTCCACAGACTGCTCCTCCTGCACCGGGGCAGGGGCAGACTCGGCCACCTGGAGAGGAGGCACCATTGCGGGTACTGGTTGAGAGGTGGGCGACGGGTGGGACGTGGGGACGCCTTGAGAGGCGTCCCCGCTTCCATGTCCCCGGTCACCATCATCCCTCTCTTGGCCTCGGCCCACATCACCCCTTCCACCCTGCTGGACGGCAGTTTGGATGGCATGTGTGAGGCCTTGCAAGGCCACCCCTAGTGTATCCCTCAGCCTGTTGGTGGCGTCGGAATGTTGCTCACCCTGAATCCGTACAGACGTTGTCAGGGCCTGCATGGACTCGATCTGGAGCTGTGCGTGACGCTCGAGGGAGGCCAGCCTGTCCTCCACCGCAGACAGTCCCGCACCTACCTGCGACACTGTGTCGCCGGTACCCTCCTGTGCCTGCGCCACCAATGCCCACATGCAGGAGGTGGACTCCTCCATCGCCTGCGCTATTGTGGACAATGCGCGCGGCACCTCTGCCAGTACCTCAGCAATTAGCTGGTGGCCCTCGACGACTCTCCTTTTCACTGGTGGCCCCCTGGGTTCAGCATCTGGGTCCGGCTGAGCAGAGCCTGGAGATGAGTGCTCCCTCCGTCGCGGACCCTCCGCGGCTGCCCCTGCCACCAGGGTCTGCTCATGCTCACTCGTGCGCGGTGACTCACCAAGTGCTACCCCAACTAGTTGGCGAGGGGGACATGGCGGGCTCTGATGTGACGATGCACCCTCAGAGACCGCCATGTCCTCTGAGGAATCGCCCTCCACGATCGCTTCACCCAAAGACGGACCTGCAAGAGAACAGAGGGCACTTTGAGGCATGTGGACCAACTTGACAGTGCGCCTGATGGCAGGTGATGAGACGGTAACTCGCGATCATGGGTGTTGAGTGTCAGCTTTCCCTTACCGGCCGTTTCGGCAGCGACACACTCGCCATCGGCCACCGACAGGCAATGTCGCGTGCGGGCGAGGTCGAGCGCCTCCACCTCGGCATCGGTGAGCTCCACCACTTGCGGCGGCCCACCTCCGGTGCGTGCCCTTTCCCTATTGTTCTTGCTTCTCTTCTCCTGTGAAGGCAAAACACAGATGTGTGAGTGGGTGCGTCTTGCATCGTGAGACGCATCGAGCATCGGTGTGGTTGGGTTGAGCGTGGTGCGGAACGGATGGGAGGAAGCGTGGGCCACATGCCCATCCCATTGCATGGGGATTGGGGTGTGTGGTAGTGTTCGGGTGGGGTCAGGGACGGTGGGTACTTGCGTGCACGGCGAGGATGGTGAATGAGTGGCTGTGAGGATTGCTAATGGAGCGCAGTGGTGGCTGTGATCTGCTTGGCGTGATGGTGGGGACGGGATGTGGGAGGGTGCGTTGGTGTACTCACCTTGCCAGACCTAGTCAGGTCATTGCAGCGCTTGCGGCACTGCTCCCAAGTCCTTGGGGTGTTGCCCCTGCTGCTCACCTCCGCCGCCACGTCTGCCCATGCCTTCCTGGTTGCGGCGGCAGGGAACTTGCGTCCATCTTCTGGGAAGAGTGTTTCCCTCCTCCTCCTCACGCCCTCCAGCATCAGCTGCAGTGCCAGATCTGAAAAACGGGGCGCAGCCTTTCCCCTTTGCTGAGCCATCGTCTCAAACTGCTTGCTTGTAGCAGGAGGGGCTTTGGGAGACTGCCCCTTTAACTGGAGCTCCTACATCGCGTCGACGGTACTGCGCATGCGCAGCCGGCCGGCACGCAGCTGGAGAGCGCAGAACCCGGAAGCAGGGCTTAATCGGTCCAATTATCCCGCGATCGCGTGGGGGACGCACACGATTAGCCGTCCGCGTTTTCCACGCTCCCGGAGGACCACCCGCTGGGAACCCGCAGGCCTGCTAAATTCGAGCCCAAAGTATTCACTTGACCTTATTGACAACATAAATGAAATTGCATTAAATGGAAACAATGTGTGTGTAAAAAATAGCTTTGAGTGGCCCCTGCTATGCAAAAATTGAAATTCAATGGCATACAGGAATTTACAGTAGTTCATTTGTATGAAATTAGATGGAAAATACAAAAATCCAGCAAATAATCAGCTGAGTTCGGCACAAGCAAAGAAAGAAGCATGCATATTGGAATGTCAGATTTTACCCTGGTTCCAAGCCTTCAAAACAGGCCACTGTGAACTTGGACTTGTATTTTGTTGAATATCTGTAAGAGCCATGACACAAAGAAACTAAATTGAAAGATCAGTTAACAGTCAAGAATGCGTCCAAAAATGTATGTTTTTTAGGATAGCTCTCTGATGATTACAAATAGCAGGCACATACATTAAATGCTTCATCATTGGGAGACTTTATGATTTTTGAAAGTTAATTGTATTAAGGCAACAGAGATTAGCTGCATATGCTTCTGAACATGGAACTTGTCATAATGAGCTCACAAAGTTTACTTCACAGCATTGATTTGCAAACAAGTACTGACAACAGCCACATGGAATTAACATCTTCCTGACATGTCCCATCAGAAGAAAAAGATTGGCATTGCTAGGTTCTATGCCCCACAGCCCTATGCCTATCTATTTTAGTCTTTTTTCAAGGGAACAGAATGGGCACTATGTGCCTTAACTCTCTTGGAAATAACATCAAATAGGTACAGCACTCACCTTTAGGCCTTGGTGTCCGTTTTCTTCGGTCTCTGAATGCAGCACCTGACTGCAGGGCCTCCAGCAGGCTATCCATCACTCCCGTCTCATCACCCTCTGTGGAAAAGGATTGAGGGAATTCTATCAGCCTGGAGGGTTACCATAGCAATGTCAAAGAGAACAGGGAAAGACCACTATGTCATGACTAAAACCAGCAATTTCAGAACTAGACAAGCCTTTAACTTAGTCATAAATCAGCTTTCTTTTTCCCAAGATTAGTCACGTTTTAGGTTTTCTCATAGCCAATAAATAAAGACCAAAGTTGAATTGATTCACCTGTAACTCTTGCTTTCAGTGGAGAAGATCAACAGCTACATTGAAAAGATTTTGTCACACAACGAGATGCATATCAACTAGAACTGGCTGATAGTTTTTGCACGTTAAAGAGCTCCATTGCTAATAGACTGCAGTGTTGATTGAACAATTGTCATGGAAAATGAAAAGGAGACTTATTCAGCAGATCAGAAATAAAGGTCAATGTAATCTACTATATATGTCATATTCTTGTCCTGTTCTCTCTCCACTTCACCAGTCTCACAGAGATGATGAGGTTGGCATTAATGCAATCAATCATTCTTTAATACATCTCAAAAGCTAATACTTCCAAGTATTGGCATTTTGTTTTACAGACATTCAGCCTTATACCAGAAAACAAAGGCTTTATCTAAACGAGTCACCTGTGAAAGGTTGAGAACATTGTTGACCTTTGTTAACTGTACTTCATTTTAAATGGAATCATTGTCTCATGAGATCATCTGTCATGTCTAGCAAGCAAATTATCAAAATATTTTTTGAATTCCACGTTAGCTAATTTTACCTGAACAACCTATACAAAGCAGCAAGGAAATAAAACGATTATGCACACATTTCCTTTACATAGCACAGCATGATATAGTGCGTGGTCTGGTCTATAACTACCTGAAGATAAAGATCAGAATAGGAACTTGGTATTGATAAAATAGGTTTGTGCAAATATTTGAAGATGGGTTTAAAAAAAAGAATCTTAAATATTTTATTCTAACTACGCTAACAGGGTGACATTATGTTGAGTATAATGTAATTTTATATTAAAAGCATTACAAATACTGTGTCTTTTTGAGGTCCTTTTTGCTGTTTAGAATACATAACACACATAAATAGTTAAAAATAAAACACTGCGGATGCTGGAAATCTGAAATAAAAAAAGAAAATGCTGGAAATGCTCAGCAAGTCAGGCAGCATCTGTGGAGAAAGAAACAGAGTTAACATTTCAGGTCGAAGATCTTTTGTCAGAACACACAAATAGTGGTAACTCAATCAAACTACAGAAGGCTGAGAGAATTAATGGGCTTCTTAAAGTGAAGGACTGAACAGGTTAGAAGGGAACAGGTATTGACCCAGAATTTGCTGCCAGAATAATGGTGAGGCTAATAGCACTCACTATTATTTATGCGCAAATCACACAGCACTTCAGGAGAGGGAAGGTGCGTGGTTAAACTCGGAAATCCAGAAGTTTCTAACTGAGATGTGCTGCTCAGCCATTAGCTTCGCAAAAACGGGATCTTGCTGTCTGCCTCACCATTCGAACGCATTGAACGATGTGAAGTTGCTGTTATTTGTGCGATAGATACGAACTAAATGCCCAACAGAAAGTCAAGTCATTTTGAGTCTAAATACCCTTTTAATGATGTGATAAGTGTTAATTACTGCCAGTCAACCTCTCTGGCACTGAAAATTAATTACTGCAAGTGTGGAGTCTCATTCCTTCAGGTTTTAATTATTGTTGGTGCACGGGATCAGTGATAAAAGGAGGAGCAAGACAGGAGAGAGAGTGGAGTGCGGAATTTGCAATAAAAAGAGCAGAGAGACAGCGGAGCGCGAGATCGGCGATAAAAGGAGGAGCGCGGTATCGGCGATAAAAGGAGGAGCGAGAGAGCGGAGCGCGGGATCGGTGATAAAAGGAGGAGCGAGAGAGCGGAGCGCGGGATCGGCGGTAAAAGGAGGAGCGAGAGAGCGGAGCGCGGGATCGGCGATAAAAGGAGGAGCGAGAGAGCGGAGCGCGGGATCGGCGATAAAAGGAGGAGCGAGAGAGCGGGATCGGCGATAAAAGGAGGAGCGAGAGAACGGAGCGCGGGATCGGCGATAAAATGAGGAGCGAGAGAGCGGAGCGCGGGATCGGCGATAAAAGGAGGAGCGAGAGAGCGGAGCGCGGGATTGGCGATAAAAGCAGGAGCGAGAGAGCGGAGCGCGGGATCGGCGATAAAAGGAGGAGTGAGAGAGCGGAGCGCGGTATCGGCGATAAAAGGAGGAGCGAGAGAGCGGAGCGCGGGATCGGCGATAAAAGGAGGAGCGAGAGAGCGGAGCGCGGGATCGGCGATAAAAGGAGGAGCGAGAGAGCGGAGCGCGGGATCGGCGATAAAAGGAGGAGCGAGAGAACGGAGCGCGGGATCGGCGATAAAATGAGGAGCGAGAGAGCGGAGCGCGGGATCGGCGATAAAAGGAGGAGCGAGAGAACGGAGCGCGGGATCGGCGATAAAAGGAGGAGCGAGAGAACGGAGCGCGGGATCGGCGATAAAATGAGGAGCGAGAGAGCGGAGCGCGGGATCGGCGATAAAAGGAGGAGCGAGAGAGCGGAGCGCGGGATCGGCGATAAAAGGAGGAGCGAGAGAACGGAGCGCGGGATCGGCGATAAAAGGAGCGAGAGAGCGGAGCGTGGGATCGGCGATAAAAGGAGGAGCGAGAGAACGGAGCGCGGGATCGGCGATAAAAGGAGCGAGAGAGCGGAGCGCGGGATCGGCGATAAAAGGAGGAGCGAGAGAGCGGAGCGCGGGATCGGCGATAAAAGGAGCAGCGAGAGAGCGGAGCGCGGTATCGGCGATAAAAGGAGGAGCGAGAGAACGGAGCGCGGGATCGGCGATAAAAGGAGGAGCGAGAGAGCGGAGCGCGGGATCGGCGATAAAAGGAGGAGCGAGAGAGCGGAGCGCGGTATCGGCGATAAAAGGAGGAGCGAGAGAGCGGAGCGTGGGATCGGCGATAAAAGGAGCGAGAGAGCGGAGCGCGGGATCGGTGATAAAAGGAGGAGCGAGAGAGCGGAGCGCGGGATCGGCGATAAAAGGAGGAGCGAGAGAGCGGAGCGCGGTATCGGCGATAAAAGGAGGAGCGAGAGAGCGGAGCGCGGGATCGGCGATAAAAGGAGGAGCGAGAGAACGGAGCGCAGGATCGGCGATAAAATGAGGAGCGAGAGAGCGGAGCGCGGGATCGGCGATAAAAGGAGGAGAGAGAGCGGAGCGCGGGATCGGCGATAAAAGGAGCGAGAGAGCGGAGCGCGGTATCGGCGATAAAAGGAGGAGCGAGAGAGCGGAGCGCGGGATCGGCGATAAAAGGAGGAGCGAGAGAGCGGAGCGCGGGATCGGCGATAAAAGGAGGAGCGAGAGAGCGGAATCGGCGATAAAAGGAGGAGCGAGAGAACGGAGCGCGGTATCGGTGATAAAAGGAGGAGCGAGAGAACGGAGCGCGGGATCGGCGATAAAAGGAGGAGCGAGAGAGCGGAGCGCGGGATTGGCGATAAAAGGAGGAGCGAGAGAACGGAGCGCAGGATCGGCGATAAAATGAGGAGCGAGAGAGCGGAGCGCGGGATCGGCGATAAAAGGAGGAGAGAGAGCGGAGCGCGGGATCGGCGATAAAAGGAGCGAGAGAGCGGAATCGGCGATAAAAGGAGGAGCGAGAGAGCGGAATCGGCGATAAAAGGAGGAGCGAGAGAACGGAGGGCGGTATCGGTGATAAAAGGAGCGAGAGAGCGGAGCGCGGGATCGGCGATAAAAGGAGGAGCGAGAGAGCGGAGCGCGGGATCGGCGATAAAAGGAGCGAGAGAGCGGAGCGCGGTATCGGCGATAAAAGGAGGAGCGAGAGAGCGGAGCGCGGGATCGGCGATAAAAGGAGGAGCGAGAGAGCGGAGCGCGGGATCGGCGATAAAAGGAGGAGCGAGAGAGCGGAATCGGCGATAAAAGGAGGAGCGAGAGAACGGAGCGCGGTATCGGTGATAAAAGGAGGAGCGAGAGAACGGAGCGCGGGATCGGCGATAAAAGGAGGAGCGAGAGAGCGGAGCGCGGGATTGGCGATAAAAGGAGGAGCGAGAGAACGGAGCGCAGGATCGGCGATAAAATGAGGAGCGAGAGAGCGGAGCGCGGGATCGGCGATAAAAGGAGGAGAGAGAGCGGAGCGCGGGATCGGCGATAAAAGGAGCGAGAGAGCGGAATCGGCGATAAAAGGAGGAGCGAGAGAGCGGAATCGGCGATAAAAGGAGGAGCGAGAGAACGGAGGGCGGTATCGGTGATAAAAGGAGGAGCGAGAGAGCGGAGCGCGGTATCGGTGATAAAAGGAGGAGAGAGAGCGGAGCGCGGGATCGGCGATAAAAGGAGGAGCGAGAGAGCGGAATCGGCGATAAAAGGAGGAGCGAGAGAGCGGAATCGGCGATAAAAGGAGGAGCGAGAGAACGGAGGGCGGTATCGGTGATAAAAGGAGGAGCGAGAGAGCGGAGCGCGGGATCGGCGATAAAAGGAGCTTGAGAGCAGAGCGCGGGATCGGCGATAAAAGGAGGAGCGAGAGAACGGAGCGCGGGATCGGTGATAAAAGGAGGAGCGAGAGAGCGGAGTGCGGGATCGGCGATAAAAGGAGGAGCGAGAGAGCGGAGCGCGGGATCGGTGATAAAAGGAGGAGCGAGAGAGCGGAGTGCGGGATCGGCGATAAAAGGAGGAGCGAGAGAACGGAGCGCGGGATCGGCGATAAAAGGAGCGAGAGAGCGGAGCGCGGGATCGGCGATAAAAGGAGGAGCGAGAGAGCGGAGCGCGGGATCGGCGATAAAAGGAGGAGCGAGAGAGCGGAGCGCGGTATCGGCGATAAAAGGAGGAGCGAGAGAACGGAGCGCGGGATCGGCGATAAAAGGAGGAGCGAGAGAGCGGAGCGCGGGATCGGCGATAAAAGGAGGAGCGAGAGAGCGGAGCGCGGGATCGGCGATAAAAGGAGGAGCGAGAGAGCGGAGCGCGGGATCGGCGATAAAAGGAGCGAGAGAACGGAGCGCGGGATCGGTGATAAAAGGAGGAGCGAGAGAGCGGAGCGCGGGATCGGCGATAAAAGGAGGAGCGAGAGAGCGGAGCGCGGGATCGGCGATAAAAGGAGGAGCGAGAGAGCGGAATCGGCGATAAAAGGAGGAGCGAGAGAACGGAGCGCGGTATCGGTGATAAAAGGAGGAGCGAGAGAACGGAGCGCGGGATCGGCGATAAAAGGAGGAGCGAGAGAGCGGAGCGCGGGATTGGCGATAAAAGGAGGAGCGAGAGAACGGAGCGCGGTATCGGCGATAAAAGGAGGAGAGAGAGCGGAATCGGCGATAAAAGGAGGAGCGAGAGAACGGAGGGCGGTATCGGTGATAAAAGGAGGAGCGAGAGAGCGGAGCGCGGGATCGGCGATAAAAGGAGCTTGAGAGCGGAGCGCGGGATCGGCGATAAAAGGAGGAGCGAGAGAGCGGAGCGCGGGATCGGCGATAAAAGGAGGAGCGAGAGAGCGGAGCGCGGGATCGGTGATAAAAGGAGGAGCGAGAGAGCGGAGTGCGGGATCGGCGATAAAAGGAGGAGCGAGAGAACGGAGCGCGGGATCGGCGATAAAAGGAGGAGCGAGAGAGCGGAGCGCGGGATCGGCGATAAAAGGAGGAGCGAGAGAGCGGAGCGCAGGATCAGCGATAAAAGGAGGAGCGAGAGAGCGGAGCGCAGGATCGGCGATAAAAGGAGGAGCGAGAGAGCGGAGCGCGGGATCGGCGATAAAAGGAGGAGCGAGAGAGCGGAGCGCAGGATCAGCGATAAAAGGAGCGAGAGAGCGGAGCGCGGGATCGGCGATAAAAGGAGCGAGACAGGAGAGAGACAGCGAGTAGAGCGGGGGATCGGTGAATAAAGGAAGCGTGAGAGGGGAGAGAGAGTTGAAAAAACACTTAAAGTGATGTCAGTGCAAGGGAAGGAGCTGATTGGTGAGTATTCTTTATTCAGGGGAGTGCATTTTTTTGAAGACTTTAAGTTTAGTTAACAATATAATAAATCGAGGCACGGTAGGACAGCTCAGACCCATCGAATGCACATCTTGTATCATGTGGGAACTCCAGGACACAACCACAGGTGCAGGAAGTGTCGTCAGCTGGAGAGCTCGAGCTCCGGATTTCGGAGCTTGAGCAACAGCTGGCATCACTGCAGTGTATCTGCAAGGCTGCGTATTGCGTGGATAGCACGTTTCAGGAGGTGGTCACCCCGCAGCTTGAGAGTGCAGGCAGAGAGGGACTGGGTAACCGCCAGACAGACAAAGAGGACCAGGCAGATAGTGCTGGAGTCCCCAGAGTGCATCTCGCTATCTAACCAGTATTCAGTTCTGAATACTGGTGGGGGAGAGGGTTCCTCTGGGGAGTGCAGCCAGAGCCAAGACCATTGCACCATGGGTGGCTCAGCTGTGCGGTGGGGGCGGGGGAGGAGGAAGGTCAGGACAGTGATAGTGGATACTATAGTTAGGGGAACAGACAGGCGTTTCTGCGGGTGCAGACGAGATTCCAGGATGGTATGTTGCCTCCCTGGTGCCAGGGTCAAGGATGTTACCGAGCGGCTGCAGAACATTCTGGAGGGGGACGGTGAACAGCCAGAGGTCGTGGTCCATATCGGTACCAACCACATAGGTGGAAAGAGGGATGAGGTCCTGCAGGCAGAATTTAAGGAGTTAGGAAAGAGATTAATAAGCATGATCTCAAAGGTAGTAATCTCTGGATTACTCCTGATGCCACACGCTAGCGAGAACAGAAATAGGGGGATAGAGAAGATGAATGCGTGGCTGGAGAGATGGTGCAGGAGGGAGAGCTTCAGATTCCTGGGGCATTGGGAGAGGTGGGACCTGTACAAGCTGGACGGCTTGCACCTCCACAGGGCTGAGACCGATATCCTTGCGGGGAGGTTTGCTGATGCTGTTAGCGAAGGTTTAAACTGGCTTGGAAGGGGAATGGGAACCCGAGTGTAGATTCAGAAGGCAGAAAAGCAGAGCTGGAAATGGAAGGCAGAAAATTAGTAAGTGAGTTTGGAAGGCAGACGAAACAAAGGTTAGAAACTGGACAAAAAAGGAGGTTGGCAGTGCTTAATGCAAGGAGTATAGTGAATAAGGCAGATAACCTGAGGGTGCAGATAGACATGTGGCAGTATTATATCTTAGCTATTACAGAAACATGGCTTAAAGAGGGGCAGGAATGGCAGCTCAACGTTCCTGGTTACAGGGTTTTCAGACGAGATAGAGATGGGGATAAAAAAAGAGGGGGGGGGGTGGTGTGGCAATATTGGTTAAAGAAACAATTATGGCTGTGAGGAGGGATGGTATGTTAGAAGGATCATCAAATGAGACCATATGGGTTGAGCTAAAGAAGAAAAAAGGGGCAGTCCCACAACTGGGAGTGTAATAGAGACCCCCAAACAGTCAGAGGGAGATAGAAGAGCAAATATGTTGGCAAATTTCTGAGAAGTGCAAAAACAATAGGGCAGTAATAGTAGGGGATTTCAACGACACTAATATTAACTTGGATACAATCAGTGTAAAAGGTATAGAGGGCACAGAATTCTTAAATTGCATTCAGGAGAATTTTTTTAGCCAGTACGTAGCAAGCCCAACAAGAGGGGGGTGCAGTTCTGGATTTAGTTTCAGGGAATGAAGCTGGGAAGGTGGAAGGAGTATCAGTGGGGGAGCATTTTGGTGGTAGTGATCATAATTCAGTTAGATTTAGCATAGTTATGGAAAATGACAGAGATAGAACAGGAGTAAAAGTTCTAAATTGGGGAAAGGCCAATTTTACTAAGCTGAGAAGTGATTTAGCAAAAGTAGACTGGTAACAGCTACTTGAGGTAAATCAATGTCAGAGCAGTGGGAGGCATTCAAGGGAGAGATTCAAGGGGTTCAGAGTAAACATGTTCCCACAAAGAAAAAGGGTGGGACTGCCAAATCTAGAGCCCCCGGATGACAACGACCATACAGGGTAAGAGAAGGCAAAAAAGGGAAGCTCATGACAGATACAAAGAGCTCAATTCTGCAGAAAGCCGGGAGGATTATAGAAAGTGCAGGGGTGAAATTAAAAAGGAAATTAGGAAAGCAAATAGAGGACATCAAAAAATACTGGCAAGTGAAATTAAGGAAAACCCAAAAATGTTTTATAAATGCATGAAGAGCAAGAGGATAACTAAGGAAAGAGTAGGGCCTATTAGAGGCCTAAAAGGTAACCTATGTGTGGAGGCAGAAGATGTGGGTATGGTTCTTAATGAATACTTGTGTCCATTTTCACAAAAGAGGGGTACAATGCAGAGATTGTAGTTAAGGAGGAGGAGTGTGAAATATTGGATGGGATAAACAGTGAGAGAGGAAGTATTAAGGGAATTACCATCTTTGAAAGTAGATAAATCGTCAGGCCCGGATGAAATGTATCCCAGGCTGCTAAGAGAAGCAAAGGAGGAAATAGTGGAGGCTCTGACCATCGTTTTCCAATCCTCCCTGGCTGTAGGCGTGGTGCCGGAAGATTGGAGGACTGCTAACTTTGTACCATTGTGGGCAAGGAAACTTCCTGCTGATCACCACCTACCGCCCTCCCTCAGCTGATGAATCAGTCCTCCTCCATGTTGAACACCACTTGGAGGAAGCACTGAGGGTAACAAGGGCACGGAATGTACTCTGGGTGGGGGACTTCAATGTCCATCACCAAGAGTGGCTCGATAGCACCACTACTGACCGAGCTGGCCGAGTCCTGAAGGACATAGATGCCAGACTGGGCCTGCGGCAGGTGGAGAGTGAACCAACACGAGGGAAAAACTTACTTGACCTTGTCCTCACCAATCTACCTGTCGCAAATGCATCTGTCCATGACAGTATTGGTAGGAGTGACCACAGCACGGTCCTCGTAGAGACGAAGTCCCGTCTTCGCACTGAGGACACCATCCAACGTGTTGTGTGGCACTACCACTGTGCGAAATGGGATGGATTTAGAACAGATCTAGCAGCTCAAAACTGGGCATCCATGAGGCGCTGTGGGCCATCAGCAGCAGCAGAATTGTATTCCAGCACAATCTGTAACCTCATGGCCCGGCATATTCCTCACTCTACCATTACCAACAAGCCAGGGGATCAACCCTGGTTCAATGAGGAGTGTAGAAGAGCATGCCAGGAGCAGCACCAGGCGTGCCTAAAAATGAGGTGCCAGCCTGGTGAAGCTACAACTCAAGACCGCATGCACGCTAAACAGCGGAAACAACATGCTATAGACAGAGCTAAGCGATTCCACAACCAACGGATCAGATCAAAGCTCTGCAGTCCTGCCACATCCAGTCATGAATGGTGGTGGACAGTTAAACAACTAACGGGAGGAGGAGGCTCTGCAACATCTCCATCCTCAATGATGGCGGAGTCCAGCACGTGAGTGGAAAAGACAAGGCTGAAGTGTTTGCAACCATCTTCAGTCAGAAGTGCCAAGTGGATGATCCATCTCGGAATCCTCCCAATATCCCCACCATCACAGAAGCCAGTCTTCCGCCAATTCGATTCACTCCACGTGATATCAAGAAACGGCTGGTTGCACTGGATACAGCAAAGGCTATGGGCCCCGACAACATCCCGGCTATAGTGCTGAAAACGTGTGCTCCAGAACTAACTGCACCTTTAGCCAAGCTGTTCCAGTACAGCTACAACACTGGCATCTACCCGACAATGTGGAAAATTGCCCAGGTATGTCCTGTCCACAAGAAGCAGGACAAATCCAATCCAGCCAATTACCGCCCCATCAGTCTACTCTCAATCATCAGCAAAGTGAGGGAAGGTGTTGTCGACAGTGCTATCAAGCGGCACTTACTCACCAATAACCTGCTCACCGATGCTCAGTTTGGGTTCCGCCAAGACCACTCGGCTCCAGACCTCATTACAGCCTTGGTCCAAACATGGACAAAAGAGCTGAATTCCAGAGGTGAGGTGAGAGTGACTGCCCTTGACATCAAGGCAGCATTTGACCGAGTGTGGCACCAAGGAGCCCTCGTAAAATTGAAGTCGATGGGAATCAGGGGGAAAACTCTCCAGTGGCTGAAGTCATACCGAGCACAAAGGAAGATGGTAGTGGTTGTTGGAGGCCAATCATCACAGCCCCAGGGCATTGCTGCAGGAGTTCCTCAAGGCAGTGTCCTAGGCCCAACCATCTTCAGCTGCTTCATCATTGACCTTCCCTCAATCATAAGGTCAGAAATGGGGATGCTCACTGATGATTGCACAGTGTTCAGTTCCATTCGCTACCCCTCAAATAATGAAGCAGTCCGAGCCCGCATGCAGCAAGACCTGGACAACATCCAGGCTTGGGCTGATAAGTGGTAAGTAACATTCACGCCAGACAAGTGCCACGCAATGACCATCTCCAACAAGAGAGAGTCTAACCACCTCCCGTTGACATTCAACGGCATTACCATCGCCGAATCCCCCACCATCAACATCCTGGGGGTCACCATTGACCAGAAACTTAACTGGACCAGCCATATGAATACTGTGGCTACAAGAGCAGGTCAGAGGCTGGGTATTCTGCGGCAAGTGACTCATCTCCTGACTCCCCAAAGCCTTTCCATCATCTACAAGGCACAAGTCAGGAGTGTGATGGAATACTCTCCACTTGCCTGGATGAGTGCAGCTCCAACAACACTCAAGAAGCTCGACACCATCCAGGACAAATCAGCCCACTTGATTGGCACCCTATCCACCACCCTAAACATTCACTCCCTTCACCACCGGCGCACAGTGGCTGCAGTGTGTACCAACCACAGGATGCACTGCAGCAACTTGCCAAGGCTTCTTCGACAGCACCTCCCAAACCCGCGACCTCTACCACCTAGAAGGACAAGAGCAGCAGGTACATGGGAACACCACCACCTGTACGTTCCCCTCCAAGTTACACACCATCCTGACTTGGAAATATATCTCCATTCCTTCATCGTCGCTGGGTCAAAATCCTGGAACTCCCTTCCTAACGGCACTGTGAAAGAACCTTCACCACACGGACTGCAGCGGTTCAAGGCAGCTGCTCACCACCACCTTCTCAAGGGCAATTAGGGATGGGCAATAAATGCTGGCGTTGCCAGCGACGCCCATATCCCATGAACGAAGAAAAAAAAACGGGAGAAAGAGATAGACTGAGTAATTATAGACCAGTCAGTCTCACCTCGGTGGTGGGCAAATTATTGGAATCGATTCTGAGGGACAGCATAAATCGTCATTTAGAAAGGCACGGGTTAAATCAAGGACAGTCAGCATATTTGTGTCTGACTAACTGGATTGAATTTTTTGAGCAGGTAACAAGGAGGATCGATGAGGGTAACACGTTTGACGTAGTGTACATGGATTTTAGCAAGGCTTTTGACAAGGTCCCACATGGCAGACTGGTCAAAAAAGTAAAAGCCCATGGGGACATAGGGAAAGTGGCTCGTTGGATCCAAAATTGGCTCAGTGGCAGGAAGCAAAGGGTAATGGTTGATGGGTGTTTTTGCGACTGGAAGGTTGTTTCCAGTGGGGTCCTGCAAGGCCCAGTATTAGGTTCCTTGCTTTTTGTGGTATTTTTTTTTGTTCGTTCATGGGATGTGGGCATCGCTGGCGAGGCCGGCATTTATTGCCCATTCCCTAATTGCCCTTGAGAAGGTGGTGGTGAGCCGCCTTCTTGAACCGCTGCAGTCCATGTGGTGACGGTTCTCCCACAGTGCTGTTAGGAAGAGAGTTCCAGGATTTTGACCCAGCGACGATGAAGGAACGGCGATATATTTCCAAGTTGGGATGGTGTGTGACTTGGAGGGGAATGTGCAGGTGGTGTTGTTCCCATGTGCCTGCTGCTCTTGTCCTTCTAGGTGGTAGAGGTCGCGGGTTTGGGAGGTGCTGTCGAAGAAGCCTTGGCGAGTTGCTGCAGTGCATCCTGTGGTTGGTACACACTTCAGCCACTGTGCGCATATTAATGATTTGGACTTAAATGTGGGGGGGCTTGATCAAGCAGTTTGAAATGATACAAAAATTCGTTGATAGTGAGGAGGAAAGCTGTAGACTGCAGGAAGATATCAATGGACTGGTCAGGTGGGCAGAAAAGTGGCAAATGGAATTCAATCCGGAGAAGTGTGAGGCATTTGGGGAGGGCAAACAAGGCAAGGGAGTACACAATAAATGGGAGGATACTGAGAGGTGTAGAGAAATAAAGGGACCTTGGAGTGCACGTCCACAAATCCCTGAAGGTAGCAGGACAGGTAGATAAGGTGGTTAAAAAGGCATACGGGATACTTTCCTTTATTAGCCGAGGCATGGAATATAAGAACAAGGAGGTTATGCTAGAACTGTATAAAACATTGGTTGGGCCACAGCTGGAGTACTGCATACAGTTCTGGTCAGCACATTGCAGGAAAGATGTGATTGCACTAGAGAGAGTACAGAGGAGATTTACGAGGATGTTGCCAGGGCTGGAGAATTATAGCTATGAGAAAAGATTGGATAGGCTGGGGTTGTTTTCTTTGGAACAAAGGAGGCTGAGGGGAGATTTAATTGAGGTATATAAAATTATGATGGGACTGGATGGAGTGGATAGGGAGAACCTATTTCCCTTAGCAGAGGGGTCAGTGACCAGGGGGTGTAGATTTAAAATAATTGGTAGAACGATTAGAGGGGAGCTGAGGAGAATTTTTTTCACCTGGAGGGTGGTAGAGGCGGAAACCCTCAACTTATTTAAAATGTACTTGGATGTGCACTTGAAGTGTCGTAACCTACAGGGCTACGGACCAAATGCTGGAAAGCGGGATTAAGCTGGATAGCTCTTTTCCGGCCGGCACGAACACGATTGGCCGAATGGCCTCCTTCTATGCTGTAACTTTCTATGATTCTATGGTGGTTGTAAAAAAAAAGTTCATATTAAAATTTAAAAAAAAACTTTTTCTTTCTGTCCCTTTTTTCTCGGTCTCTCAATCCAATCTTTCTTTCCCTCTCTTTATTTCTCTTTCTGTAACCGATTTGACAATGAATTCGCCATTCTAACTTACACTTCCTTCTCAGTCTTTGTGCTGTTAATTTCACAATCCTTCAATCTGATTGGTTAAGGAGATACTGTTGCTTGCCCTGTTCACACAGATCCCAGATGCCCTGTAGAAAGCGCAGCACCATTTCCACCTCACACTTCCAGCAGAAAATCTCCTGGCGATTAAACGGGCAAGGGAAAATCCAACTAACGGTGGGCGCTATTCGTTGACTGGCTACAGCAAATACTGGGCCAATGTCTAGTTAATATTACGATCTAAATAACATATCGACAGGAAGGGCTTCCTTGTTTGCCTTTTTTAGCTAATGTCACTGAATCTCTATTTTGACACCACATATTTAAGTCTGTGAATCATTTGTGCAGGCCAATAGATATCTTCTTTATTTTATTTTTTGATCAGAGAATTCATGGTGTCCCATTGAAAAAGGTTCAGTAAAGGAACAATAATGTAACAAGGTGAAAGGGGAGGATATGGAGGTGAAATAACCCAAATTAAGTTCCTCTTAAAAATTGGTATTTTTACAGGTTGAGCAAGCTAGCTTGGGAAGAAAAATATTAAGAGTTGTGGAAACACCTGGTAAGAGAAGATAATAAAGGCAGAATATGGCATGGTTTCTGGACTATAAATTCAGAAACTAGAAAACAGCAAATTGTCTGCAACTGATTAAATTAATCTAAACATGAATAAACCTGCACTTTGTGTCTTGCCTGAACAGCTGTTAATTAATGGGTGGCCCATTGAGCACCAACATGGATGCTCTGTTGTGATGCTGCATTGCTACTGTAGATGTCAGAATTAATAAGCATGGCTATTGCAACTGTGAAGGGATAAGTCATTGTTACCTAATCAAGGACTGGTTTTGAGTTACTACCATAGCAGTGATTTATAGAAGTCCAGTTTCCTCGTTAATATGTGATTCTTTATCAAAATGCACAAAAGGTCTAACTACAGTTTGATTTCCTCAAAAACAAGCAACACAGTCAACATTATCTTAAAATATAGATATAATATACATAACACATAATAAAAAAATGTTTGATTGGTATGCTTATACATAACCTTTGAGTCTTACAAAGATTCATATGTGTAACAATCAAAATCCACAACTTTGAAATAATCCATTTATTAATGTCTCATTATCTAAGCATAATTATCCTCAATGTCTTACCTTCCATTTCTCCCACAGGAGATTACAAATTAAGGTGGAATCCATATTATAAATCCTTTTTCCCCAATTACATTTTGGAAATATAAAATAGATAAGAATCAGAAGGGAGGGAAGAGATAGAAAAGTAAGAAACGAAAAAATAAAAACACAAGAAAGGAAAAGAATGAGAAAAAGAAAAGGGAAGAGGGGAAGAATCCACCATGCTCATTATCTCACATTCTATTCAGGAACCCCTGATTAGAATTTTATAACACTATTGCCCTTTTTACTGTTGTTGTTTAATTACAAAGGAAAAAATGAACATCACAGTTCTCCTGGAGCAATATGTACACATAAACATAGTTTACAACATGAGAAACATTAGTGCAATGTTATACTGATGAGTCTATGTCATGACTTCTCTCACTTTGTATGACTTGTACATAATACAAGGGTATATCAAACCTACTAAAAAAAACTGACGACTATGTTAGCACACTCTATTCACCTCTGATGCTCAGGCTTGCATCCAGTTCAGATTGATGGGATGAAAGTCTTTGTCCTGGTGGCTTTATTGCTCCAGAGATCAGTTTAGGTAGTCTCAACGAAGTTCCTAGAAGGTGTTGGTCCATAGCATAAAACTTTCCTAATTTGGGACAATTTGGCAGTATAGGGACAAGTTTCATTCAGAGTGGACAGAAGGTTGACTGGTATTAAAATAGAGAATTTCACAGTGACACAGGAGGGATTGCTATTGTAATGTTGGCTTTAATGCCTCTGTTATACTAATCTGCTGGAATGAGTGAGGCAGATTAATTAATGCTGCTTTGGTCAGGTCGTAGGCTGCATAAAGCTGTTTCTTTTAGTTTTATCTGAAACTTGGGAGTGCCCTGTGTGCATAGGTGTATCTCCTGAATCATACGTTGTACCTCCAGTTCTGATTCAGATTTTAAAGGTGAAGCACCCATATATGCCTGTACACACATCAATATTTACAAACTGGTGTATATCTAGCAACCCAGAGGGTCAATCTCATGCAGTAGATAAAGGGCACTTCAATGGACAGCGTAATGGTGTGATAAGCACTGAATGCTGTGTCAGCATCAACAGTTAGACTGGAGCATATATAAATGGTATCCCACTGCTAGGTTACCACTTTGTGTGAGATTGTCAGAATCAGAACTTATTGTTAATTTGGTCACTCTAAACCAAGATTTTTGCATCACCTTTACACTGTTATAATGCAAGTGTCAGCTGTGGCTCAGTGGTAGCTCGCCTGCCTCTGAGTCGAAGGTTGTGGGTTCAAATCCCACTCCAGACACTTGAGCACATAATCCAAGCTGACACTTCAGTGCAGTACTGAAGGAGTGCTGCACCATCGGAGGTGCCATCTTTCAGCTGCATGCAAATTGGCTGCTGCGTTTTCTACATTAGAACAGAGGCTACACTTCAAAATTACTTAATTGACTGTAAAGCACTTTGGGACATCCTGAAGTTGTGAAAGGCGTAATACAAATGCAAGTTCTTTCATTCTGTAAGTGTAGTGCAAAAGTTTTTCTGTTTATCTGATTGTCTTCCACCTTTTCTTGCTCTCAGCCCCTCTGCTTGTTTTCTCTTGTGTCTGTTCTCCAATGTGTTTGTAGACCTCTCATACATGTTCATTTACTCAATATCTATTTCTTACATTTTTTTTAAGGCAAGGTACTTAGCTGCCATCTTGCTTACATGTACCAGTTGTAGGTAAGTGCTATTAGCCGGTGGGTGAAAGCTGTCCAAGAGGTGCAGCAACATGTGCGGATGAGAAAGAAGGGGTCAGGCAAGAAGGGACGTGGGAGGGGAGGAGTTGAGGCTGGGAGGAAATAGGTTGTTGCAGTTGGTGTGTTGGAGACAGGTGGCAAAGGGGATCATGGGCTGAGAGGGTGTAAGGGGGTGAACCTGGGAGTAGTTGTAAGGGATGGGGTATCAAAACACACTGTGTGATTGCAGTCTGGGGCCTGGGAGAACTTACCCTACAAACTGGACTTAACAGCACTCTTACTGGGTGGGGTGGGAGGCATGAGTGTACTCAAAAGGTGGGGTTTGGGGTCTGGGAACATGGTCCTGGGAGTTCCCCAGGGATGGGATAGTGCCAGCACTCAAAGGAGAGGAAGGGTCTGTCGACTAAAAGGTTTCTCAGAGATTGGGGAGCAAGGAGGCAAAGGAGTCTGTGGGCAGTCAGGGTAAGGTTGAAGTATTGAGGAGGCTGCAACCACACCACATTGATGGAGCACTGGGTCGCCTTGGCTTGGGAGTGGCTGGTGCATAAGAGTACTATGGTGAGTTTAGGTGGGGTGTGGCAGCATTGTGGGCAAATGGAGTTTGAGAGAGCTGAGGGCAGGGGGGTGGTGGGGAAGAAGAGATTGGCACTGGAAGCATTAAAATGGAATTGGAGAACTGGAAGCATTGAAGTGGATATTTTGCTGAAAGGAGTCCGGTGCGTGCGAGGAGCAGATGTTTTTACATGGGGAACAGAGCAGGATTCAGGTGACTGATTGCAATCAAAGTATGGCTACTGCATAGGGCCGGGACTAAATTGGCATGTGTACAGTGACCCAAACAATCCTGAGGCTTAGCCATATTTAGCAAGCTCCTGTGAATAGATTGAAGAAAAATTCAAGGCCCACACCTCTGAGGGCAAAACTTACTGGACAGATTTCCAACAAGACTTGGGGCAATTTTATGAATAAGTTTAAATATTTTTCATGAATGATAAGTGGGTTTATGGGTTTGTTATATGATAAACTTTTGGGTGTATAGTGTCAGCTAGCTGAGAAAGCAACATGGCTGTTGAAAAAAATAGAAAAAAAATGCTTCAGCAACTTGACTGGTTTGACAGTTGATTATTAGCTTTGAAAAATGGAGTGATTTCATTGGCTGAGTTTGTGTAGGCTGCTGGTTTGTGATCGTTAGCTTTTCCAACCTGTCTTTGAGTTACTTAGCATGGTTACCTTAACTGATAGTGGTTATTTGAGTCAATTAGGTGCAAGTGTGACGGGCACTTTGCAGTAGTGAAATTTTCAAGCATGACGGACAGTTTCCATGCATTACAATTGTGCGCCAGATGCAAGACTATTAATTATATAGATAAAGGAAAATACTCATGTGTGACAGAATAATAATATTTTTAAACTTAGTAAATCTCACTATGTGAATTCTTGTTTTTAAAGTTATGCTATAAAAAAAGCTCCAGATTCAAGCGTAAACAGATAACGCAGAATAATTCACTGCAATTTCTGTTGGTCACTACCTATGTTGTTTTCAAAGTGTGTGACAAAGGAGATGCCACAATGATTGATTTTTCAATTATGTTACAATATATTTCCTCCATGTTAACAACATTATAAGGTTCTTTACACTCTGATAAAATCAAACTAATCGATTAGTATTCCCTGCAGGGATCTTCAATGGCACAGGTGAAAAAAAAAACAAGTCACTGCATACTAATATCTTGTAAAGAAGCAATTTGCATTTACCTAAAGGGCTTTGACTGTCCTGGTTTTTAATGCAGGAGCTGATTTTCCATTCCAGCAACGAGCTGCCGAGGATTGTTTGGAAACCAGTTTGATGTGATAACAATTAAACATACCTTGAGATAAGTCAGTAAAATGCATGCAGTAAACTCATTTTTAATGCTAATGCTATTGTTTTTAGTTAAGTTTCGCTTCAATTTCCCCCATCACCCACTGCTCCTATAGCCAGAGTGATGGGGTGATAATGAGGTGCAGTTCTTCACAGATGTCTTCCACTGCTTCTTTTTGCTAAATTTCCATTTAGATTTCTAACCACTCAACGGGCCAGTCAGCTGATCTGACAAAAGATCCACACCTGAAATGTTAACTTGTTTGTTCACAGATGCTGCCTGACCTGCTGAGTGTTTCTAGCATTTTCGGTTTTTATTTCAGATTTCCAGCTTCTGCAGTACTTTTGCTTTTTGTACATTTCTAACCATCCACTTCACATACCAATCTCTGATTGGGTAGTCTGCTCTCAGCCCCCTGCCAATTCCGTTTGCTATTGACCTCGACAAGGTGCGCAAGAGCAACCTGAGGCAACTGGTTCTCAGAGTTACCTCCTATCCTCCATAATAATACTGTTGCATCAATGTGCTTTAACAATTGTACATTTTTAAATCAGTTATTGATAATTAGCAAAGATGTGCTGTTGTTGACAAAACTCTGACATCATTTTGTATTATTCAGCATCAAATCATTTTGCAGTGCAATTTTAGAAAATATTTAATGTAATATAGGCTTGTTTTGTTCAACTATCAAGTCTGTCCCTGTGGCAAAGGTTAACTGATTGTAAAATAAAGGTAAATTATACGAATCATGCTGTGATACCACCTGTGCACGGATTACTTTCTCAACTCCTGTGCATGTTAACTTCATGAAGGCTACAATTCAATTATGTATCAATAGTATTTCTCTGAAAATTCTTTTGAAATCTGCTGTAGTTCAGGATGGACAGCATCGTAAAGGACTGAAAGCTGGCTGGCAGTGAGATGACTAAAACATGTAACACAAAGAATTTTTTGCAGTTAATCGCCTCTGTAGAAAGATTTATCATGTGCATAGGATCTGAATGCGCAGTAAAAGTATTCTTGAGATAATGAGTATTCAATAAGCTACAAGGCCTTTGCCCTGCTGATGTTCTGTGTTAATTATATCTTTGTAAGCAGATAGTTATTTTTTAATTAACGTAACAATGTGTTGATGTAACAGATTTGCCAAAATTGTATCGCGATGCATCTATTCAGGTCACACAGATAGTCCCAACTGGTGGTTAGTGATAAGAGTTGTTGAAGGTGGGGTTTTTTTTGAGGAGGGGATGATGATGGTGGTTTTGAAAGGAAAGAGGATAGCACCTGGGGAGACACAACCGTTTACATCATCAGCTAGTTGGGGGAGGAGAGGTGCTAGGAAGGAAAGTTGGATGGTCTGGAGTTTCTCAGGATTGGGATTGAGGAAGCAGGAGGTAATTTGAATCTAGAGCTGTGACCGTACAATTTTTAATGGGTACAAATAATTGATACGCATTTATCATAAAAATATTACAGTTGAGTAAATTAGTTCTATTCTTTATTAGTAAGAAAAAAGCTCTTCATGGCACTTCTCTTTTTTCCTGTGAAATATAATGCTGACCACACCATATGTGCATAATCTCCATCTAAGCCTCTTCAATGTTAATTAATGTTATGCTTTATAAGGGAATAAAGTATTTGTTTTGAGATATGAGGATTCAAAAGGGACCACAGATTTGTTAATATTTTTGAAAAATAACTTTTTTATTTCACAAACCTAATCACCTACTCTATAGTGCATTAGAGTTTTAAATTAGCCTGCAGTTGTACTAAGATAGGATATAAATACAGACAGGAACTGAAATAGATACGGGCTACTAAAGTGCCCATTTCATCTTGTACAATAAGCAATGTTTTAAAGAAATGATTGCATTTTTCAATATAGCCATGCTGCATTTTATAACAACTGAACCTAAATCTACACAATAATACCTTTAAAAAAAAAATTTTCCAATCATCAAAGAGAATTCCTCAAAAGACTGTTTTCAATGCTTGTATTTACACATGCATAACGTTGGTTACTTGGCTTTAAAATGCTGCTACTATTTCCACATTTCTTTTCAAATTTTGGGTGCATTTTGTGCTCATCACTGTTGGGTGTGCAGCCTTTTTTTTGAACAATCAGAATCAAGCATACTCCATGGCCAGATGCAGAATAAAGGTTCCCAACATTCTGCCTCAAAACACATCTCAAAACAAACCTCAGAAGGACACCTACTAATGGAACCTGGTGCCACACAGTCGGAAATCCATGTAGTTCTTTTCAGTAGCTTTTGATCAAATCTCTAATGGATGTTATGTGGTAAATGACTTGCATGGAACCTGGCATAGCCATCTTATGTGGTATTGGCAATGCAAAGCAGAGAACTGAAAACCATGGGATTGACTGTAAATTATTTTGGGTGTCCTTTTTTATGAGGCTCTCTCATGGTCTGTTTGCTGTTGACGCCTGCTGGCCATTGAAATCACATCTTACCCAGTTCTTGTACACCTATCAGTGCTTTCAAACAATGTATATCCTGAACTCCTCTTACAAAAAAGGGCCAGAAATTGCTCCTGAAATAACAGAGCTCAATAGCGCTCTCCGTTTTAGTGGCGAATTGAAGGAGCAAGTTCCCAGGTTTGCACATGCGCACTAAACCGTGGAAATTGTGAACTTGCTCCTAGTGGTTCGCCAGCGATATGACAGGCTCGAATTAAAGGGCCATCGCACGCTGCAATCAGAGAAATCATTGAAAAATCACAAACTTGCTTATCTGCCCTTCGGGGTATTTGGTTGACCAAATGACAAAAATAATGTTCAGAGACCAAGTCCAAAAGGGGAAATGGTTAACTACAAAGCAAGGAAATCATTAACCAAAAACAGCAAAAAAAAATTATTAAAAGGGGCGAAATGATTAACCAAAAAGTCGAAAATAATGTTCAGAAACTAAGTCCGAAAGGGGAAATGGTTAACCAAAAGTAAGTAATTACGCCACCAAACAGGTACGCTTAAAAATACAGGTCTCACCTAAGTTTTAAAAGCGCGGTTAGTCTTAATGACTGCCAATCAACTAAAAATTAACTTCAAAAATTAATGTTTTTTTAAAAACGTTTCCCTTCTGTCAAATTTAATTCAATTATTTCTTTTGCTTTTTATAAAAAAATTAAATTTTTTATTTACAATGACATGCAGAATAACTAACTTTAAATAAATGAAGTCCACTTGCCTGCTTGAGCAATGACTCAATCTGTAGGCGTGACTTCTCTTCCTGACAGATTTTGTGGGTGTGTCTTCTATTCTCACAAACTATTCCATGAGCGTCAACTCACGCTGCTCAGAGGCCGGGTTGATAGCGCACAATCTTTTTTAAAGTTCAAATCAAGCAATTCAATGCCACAGAGCCCGCAGTAAGAATTTTTGTTAATTTAATTCCCATGATGGCTCAGCCCGTCCCACTGCAAAATTTATAAGTGGAACATCAAGTTTGCGTTCAAAAACTGGGCGAAATGCAAACGAATTTCTATCCCAATGTGATTTAATAGGATAAGGTAATTGGAGACATGCCAGTGCATATTGTTTCACAGGCTTCAGGGAAATATAATCACAGATATAGTTCCATGGACTATATTTATAAATGACTTTGATGAAGAAATAGAGACCCTTATATCCATGTTTGCCGATGACACTAAGTTAGTAGTCACAGTAAATAACACAGATGGGAGCAGAAAGTTGCAAAGGGACATTGATAGATTAAGTGAGTGGGCAAAACTGTGGCAGATGGAGTTCAATGTGGGGAAGTGTGAGGTCATCCACTGTGGACCTAAGATAGATCAGAGTATTTTCTAAATGGTGAGAAGTTAGGAACTGTGGAGGAGTAGAGAGATTTAGGAGTCCAAGTACAGAAATCACTATAAGTTAATGGACAGGTACAAAAAAATAATTAAAATGGCTAATGGAATGTTGGCCTTTATCTCAAGAGGGCTGGAATACATAGGGGTGGAAGCTATGTTAGTTATATAAAGCTCTGGTTAGACCACATTTAGAGTACTGCATTCGGTACTCATAAGCGCATAAGAAATAGGAGCAGGAGTAGGCCGTACGGCCCCTCGAGCCTGCTCCGCCATTCAATCAGATCATGGCTGATCTTTGATCTCAACTCCATTTTCCCGCCCGGTCCCCATATCCTTGATTCCCTTAGAGTCCAAAAATCTATCGATTTCAGCCTTGAATATACTCAACGACTAAGCATCCACAGCCCTTTGGGCTAAAGAATTCCAAAGATTCGCAACCCTCTGAGTGAAGAAATTCCTCCTCATCTCAGTCCTAAATGACCGACCTCTTCTCCTGAGACTATGCCCCCTAGTTCTAGACTCTCAGGCCAGGGGAAACAGTCTCTCATCATCTATCCTGTCAAGCCCTCTAAGAATTTTATACGTTTCAATGAGATCATCTCTCATTCTTCTAAACTCCTGAGAATATAGGCCCATTTTACTCAATCGCTCCGCATAGGACAACCCTCTCATCCCAAGGATCAATCTAGTGAATCTTCGCTGCACCGCCTCTAAGGCAAGTATATCCATCCTTAGGTAAGGAGACCAAAACTGTAAAACAGTACTCCAGGTCCCATCAAAGCCCTGTACAATTGTAGCAAGACTTTCTTACTCTTGTACTCCAACCCCCTTGTAATAAAGGCCAACATACCATTTGTCCTCCTAATTGCTTGCTGGACCTGCATGTTAACTTTCTGTGTTTCGTGTACAGGGAGACCTAAATCTCTCTGAATACCAACATTTAATAGTTCTTCACCATTTAAAAAATTGTTTTTCTATTCTTCCTACCAAAGTGAATAACTTCACATTTCCCCACATTATACTCCATCTGCCACCTTCTTGCCTACTCACCTAACCTGTCTATATCCCATAGCAGACTCTTTGCATCCTCCTCACAGCTTACTTTCCCACCTAGCTTTGTATAGTCAGCAAACTTGGATACATTACGCTCGGTCTCTTCATCTAAGTCATTAATATAAATTGTAAATAGCTGAGGCCCAAGCACTGATCCCTGCGGCACCCCACTAGTTACAGCCTGCCAACCTGAAAATGACCTGTTTATTCCTACTCTCTGTTTTCGGTCCATTAACCAATCCGCTATTCATGCTAATATATTACCCCAACCCCATGAGCCCTTATCTTGTGTAACAACCTTTTGTGTGGTACCTTATTGAATGCCTTTTGCAAATCTAAATATACCACATCCACTGGTTCTCCATCATCTACCCTGCTAGTTACATCCTCAAAAAACTGATAGATTTGTCAAACACAATTTCCCTTTCATAAAACCTTGTTGACTCTGCCTAATCATATTATGATTTTCTAAGTGCCCTGTTACCACTTCCTTCATAATGGATTCCAGCATTTTCCTAACGACTGATGTCAGGCTAACTAGCCTGTAATTCCCTGTTTTCTCTCTCCCTCCTTTCTTGAATAGCGGCGTTACATTTACTACCTTCCAATCCATTGGGACCGTTCTAGAATCTAGGAAATTTGGAAGATCACAACCAATGCATCCACTACCTCTGCAGCCACATCTTTTACAACCCTAGGATGTAGCCCATCCTCAGGAAGGATACATTGGCCTTGGAAGGGGGTACAGTGTAAATTCACCAGAATTATACCGGGGCAAAAAAGGTTAAATTCTGAGGACAGGTTGCATAGACTAGGCTTGTGTTCTCTTGAATATAGAAGATTAAGGAGTGGACTACTTGAGGTGTTTAAGATGATTAAAGGAATTGATAGTGTGGATGGAGAGAAACTATTTCCTCTGGTGGGGGAGTCCAGAACAAGAGGGAATAACCTTAAAATTAGAGCTAGGCCGTTCAGGGATGATGTCAGGAAGCACTTCTTCACACAAAGAGTGGTGGAAATCTGGGAAACTCTCCCCTAAAAAGCTGTTGGGGCCAGATCATTGAAAATTTCAAAACTGAGATTGATAGATTTTTGTTAGGTAAGGGTATTAAGGGTTACAGAACCAAGGTAGGTAGATGGAGTTAAGATACAGATCAGCCATGATCTAACTGAATGGCGGAACAGGCTCGAGCGGCTGAATGGCCTACTCCTGATCCTATGTTCCAAGAACATCAGTTAGTCCTGCAGAAGAAAAAGATCTGTGAAGAAAACAACTTTTTAATTAAAGTTTATGTAGGATGAGAGGACCACTCTGGCATTGAGAGGATATAGAATCAAAGATAAGAACAGATTCACATGGTCAAACACCAATTAAATGCAGCAGGAAAGAAATGTGCGATACGGTAATAAAAATAAGGAGCTATACTGATCTTTTTAGCTCAACGGAAAAGGAGCTCGTTAGTGGGGGGGTGGGGGAAGGAGATTTAGCTGGTTGAGTGAGTTATTGATGGGTTTCTTATTGGCTTCTACTTATATGGAGTTGTTTTTAACTTCTGGTGTAACCATGTAAAGTAGAAAGATGGGGGGTCATTTTAACCCCCAAGAACGGGTGGGTTGGAGGCAGGTGGGAGGTTAAAGCACCAGCTTTCTGGAGCGGGACCGCATCCCGGCTCCAACACACCCACTTCCTGGTTTGACCCAGGCTCGTTAGGATGCACGCACATGAAACAGACACCCGGAAGTCCCGCTGGCACTTAAAGCCTTAGGACCGATATTTAAAGGTCCAATTCAGGTACTTGAAATACTTAAGGGAATTGACTTTTTGTGGATTCTGCAACAGAATCGAATTTAACTTCACCTGAACGTGTCTCCCGTGGCTTCTGAAACACATCATAGAAACGGAGGCAAGTTGCTGCCGAAGGTCATTTGGACCTTTAAACCAGTGATTGACACATCTCAATAAAAGGTGAGGTATTGCAGCTGGGCATTCAGTTCTCTCAGACAAATGTTTGGCTGGGAGTTCTTTGTGTTTAGACTGAGATTTCTTTGTTGAGACTGAGAATTCTTGTGTTCACACAAATTTACCTACATTTTGGAGCCCCTCAAACTGAAGTCATCAGGATGGGGGGGGAGTAGGGCGCAATGGATCTATTCCACAGTACGTCTGAGGAGGAGGCACGGCATGTAGTTCTGGGATCTGCAGGTCCACAAATCAGAGGTGTGCAACAAGGACCTGGAGAAGTGCAGAGAGGGGACCAACGGAGGTCGCAGGAGTCACTACCCACATGAAAGTGTTTACACCCAGAGGCCGAGTTTCCTGGGCCTTTGAGAAGCAGTGCCTACGCAGGCTCAGATTGAGTTGGCAGGTAGTCGCAGACATCTCCACGCTTCTTCTTCAAGAGCTGCTCCCGGCTGGGCCTGTGGCCACACATTGCCCGTTGCAATTAAAGTCATCACTGTCCTCAATTTCTTTGCCTCCAGATCCTTCCAGGGCGCTAGCAGTGACATCTCCAAGGTGTCTGTCGTCTGCACATAAGTGTATACTTATTTGCCAGGGCATCCGACTACGTCAACTTCCCCTGAGGCGACATCAGCCAGACTTTTTTTTTCTATTCGTTCACGGGATGTGGGCGTCGCTGGCAAGGCCGGCATTTATTGCCCATCCCTAATTGCCCTCGAGAAGGTGGTGAGCCGCCTTTTTGAACCGCTGCAGTCCGTGTGGTGACGGTTCTCCCACAGTGCTGTTAGGAAGGGAGTTCCAGGATTTTGACCCAGCGACAATGAAGGAACGGCGATATATTTCCAAGTCGGGATGGTGTGTGACTTGGAGGGGAACGTGCAGGTGGTGTTGTTCCCATGCGCCTGCTGCCCTTGTCCTTCTAGGTGGTAGAGGTCGCGGGTTTGGGAGGTGCTGTCGAAGAAGCCTTGGCGAGTTGCTGCAGTGCATCCTGTGGATGGTGCACACTGCAGCCACAGTGCGCCGGTGGTGAAGGGAGTGAATGTTTAGGGCGGTGGATGGGGTGCCAATCAAGCGGGCTGCTTTATCTTGGATGGTGTCGAGCTTCTTGAGTGTTGTTGGAGCTGCACTCATCCAGGCAAGTGGAGAGTATTCCATCACACTCCTGACTTGTGCCTTGTAGATGGTGGAAAGGCTTTGGGGAGTCAGGAGGTGAGTCACTCGCCGCAGAATACCCAGCCTCTGACCTGCTCTCGTAGCCACAGTATTTATATGGCTGGTCCAGTTAAGTTTCTGGTCAATGGTGACCCCCAGGATGTTGATGGTGGGGGATTCGGCGATGGTAATGCCGTTGAATGTCAAGGGGAGGTGGTTAGACTCTCTCTTGTTGGAGATGGTCATTGCCTGGCACTTATCTGGCGCGAATGTTACTTGCCACTTATGAGCCCAAGCCTGGATGTTGTCGAGGTCTTGCTGCATGCAGGCTCGGACTGCTTCATTATCTGAGGGGTTGCGAATGGAACTGAACACTGAGAGGGCAGTAGGTTTCAACTCCTTGGCTGGCTTCCCACGGTTGCAAGGTGCAATTGATTGCACACACGTAGCATTTTGAGGACCTCCACATGAGCTAGGACTGTTCATAAATCAAAAGGGATATTACTCCATCAATGCACAGCTGATTTGCGACCACCAAAGGAGGTTTCTGCAGGTGTGTGCCAGATTCCCTGGCAGCTGCCATGATTCCTTCATTTTGTGCAAGTCCTACATCTCCACCCACAAGACATTCTTGAGGGCTGGCTCCTTGGAGACAAGGGATACCTCCTGCAAATATGGCTCATGACGCCGTGAGAAACCCCACCAAATAGGCACAGCAGTGGTACAACCAGAGCCACATCACCACCGGTCTGGCATTGAGCAAGCCATAGGAATGCTGAAGATGCACTTCAGGTGCCTGGATAGATTTAGGGGAGCCCTTCAGTACTCACCAGCGAGGGTGTGCAGAATAATTGTCATGTGTTGCGTATTGCACAACATAGCTCAGCAGAGAGGGATAAGGTGGAGGAGGTTGAATGCGCTCATGAAGCATCCTCATCTGCTGGTAACATTGAAGAAGAGGATGAGAATGAGGAGGACGAGGAAAATGAAGATGGGGAACCCATCGTCAGAGCAGCGGCGGACATAGCTGCCCGTGATGTCAGGAATTCCCTCATCTCTAATAGGTTCTCATAATGAGATCTGCAAATTAAAGACTTTGAACTACTCAGGCCGCCTGGAACAACCATCAATGCCCCACGCCCCCCCCCCCCCACCGCTTCCATTTGCACAAACCAGTTCTTCAACCACGCATACAACCATTGCCCAATGGGATGCATCATGTCTTGGCTTTCATGATGAAGCACATGAAAGGGCAAATTCACAAAAGAGATTCAATAATTGGCAAGACGTGGCAGTCGTGATGAGAATTATAACGTTTAATGTGACATAAACAAAAAAAATATATAAATTAACGACATTTCGTCAAACACCCTTGTGCAAACCCTTTGTGAATTTACAATACCTTCACCGTTCGCTTCCTACCGCTTCTACGTGATGCATTTTTTTTATTCGTTCATGGGATGTGGCGTCGCTGGCAAGGCCAGCATTTATTGCCCATCCCTAATTGCCTTTGAGAAGGTGGTGGTGAGCCGCCTTCTTGAACTGCTGCAGTCCGTGTGGTGAAGGTTCTCCTACAGTGCTGTTAGGAAGGGAGTTCCAGGATTTTGACCCAGCGACGACGAAGGAACGGCGATATATTTCCAAGTCGGGATGGTGTGTGACTTGGAGGGAAACATGCAGGTGGTGCATTGCCTGTGGCTTCAGCAGAGGTAGTGGCAAGTTGCTCGGATCCCTGCCCTGACTGATGAGATGCTCTTGGCCTATGACTTCTGAGTTTTGGAGCCTGTGAGGGCTCCTGTGCAGGGGCAGAATGGGCCATCGGGAGAGGTGGCAGTATTGCGAGTACCAGTTAAGGGGAGGGTGGAGAAACGGATGAGAGGTGGGACTGCTTTGAATGGAGTCCCCACTTCTACGTCCCCTTTCGCCATCAGTCCTCTCCAGGCCCAGCGCAACATCACTCCCACCACTCTGCTGACCAGCAGGCTGGTTTATGGCAGCAGACATGTTGGCATCCAGCGCACAGCCGTTGTCATTACCTGCATGGGCTCATTAGAGAGCCGTGCTTGAAGCTAATTGGAGGATAGCATTCTCTCCAGCACAGACATTCCCGCACTTACCTTCTCCACCACTCCAGTAGCGATGGAGTTGGACTCCTCCATCTTCTCCGCTATAGTGGAGAGTGTGCGTGGCAAGTTTTTCAGTACCTCGCAAAGGGGTGCAGCTGTACCTCTATCATTTTCACTCTCAACGATGGCCCCAGGGTTCAGCATCTGTGTCCAGCTGAGCAGAGTACAGAAAGGAGTGAGCCCCCCCAACGTGGACTCTCCACAGCTGCCCCTGCCACAGTGTCTGCTCGTGCACACTTGTGAGTGGTGAATCACCAGGTGACAACCCAAATATCTGGCTAACAGGACCCACCGACGTGCCAGTATCTGCGCTGGTGCATGGCTGGATATCATGTGACGGTGCGCCCTCAGAGGAACTGAGCTCCCCTGAGGAATCACCTTCTTTCATAGCGGCTGATTCTTCTTGAATTCTTGAAGGCCCGGAAGGCAACATAAACCAATATTAGCTATTCATCGGAAAAGTGACAATCTTTCCACTGACTGTACTGAGGTGTGGAACAGGTCAATCATTGATAACATCAATTCATCATGTGTGTGAAGGATGTTAAAGTTCTGTCACCAGCCATCTGCAGGTTGCCAGTCTCTCCATCTCTGATGGCCAGCCATGCAACCGTTTGACTAATGTCCATTCGCCTGCATCGGTCAACTGGAATATTTGTGGTGGGCCCCCTCCAGTTCTACTCCTCTCCCTTGCATTTTGCGCTCTCTTCTCCTACAAGGGAAGAACAGACCTGTAAGTGACAGAAGGTGACATCATCACCCGATGGATGCATTGCTTTGGTTGAGGCTGACAATGAAATAGGTGCATCACGCTGCATCAGGACTGGGGTGAGTGGGAGTGATGGGTGCACAAACGGGATGGTGAGGAAGTGCATAGAAAGTGAAGATTAGTTGATGATGAAACTTAAGTTGGTGTGAGGAGTGATGTGATGGAGTAGGCTTGCCAACACAGTGTGAGGGGAGGGGGGGGGAGGGTTCTTTTCACAGGATGTGAATCAGCAAATGTACTCACTTTTTTTAACCTGGTCAGGTCATTAAACCACTTCCTACATTGAACCCAATGCTGCTCAGCTCCTCTGCCACGCCTTCTTAGTGGCAGAAGCAGGTCTCTTCCTCCTGTCAGCTGGGTACAGGATGTTCCTCCTGCTTCTCACACCAGCCAGTAGCACCTCAAGGGAAGCGTCGTTGAACTTGGGTGCTGCCGTGGCTCTTTGTTGCTCCATTTTCCTTGTTCCTCCTCTCTCCTTCAAGATCCATTTTTGCACTGGTCCTATAAATACTCCAGTTCACAGCACGTCATGCAGGTGAGCAGTACGCACGCTGCGCAGCTTAGAGACGTGAAACCCGGAAGTAAAATGAAGTGCCTTCAATTCAATTGCAATTGCTCAAACCAACCGCTAAAATTATTTCCAGGTTTTCCACGCGACTAATTACCCACTCACTGAGCTCGCACCGCCATACTGATTGTCATGTAGCAGGGGTAAGAGAAAGGTATAAAACGTAGCGAATTGTAATGAGGATTTGGATTCAACGCGTTACAGTCCCCAATTAACATCGTCTGATATGGTTGTAGGTACCATTTTAAGTATGCTTAAGTACTATTGCATGTGCTTAATAAATCTGAGCGCTTGTCCTTAACGTCTTAAGGACCTTGTTGATTATAAAGACTGGTTAGAACATCCAATCATAAACATGGGATTATAAGAATGTTTGCTTTTCATAATTCTGTAGCAAGATTGACAAATGGTCAAATGATTGGATACAAATTGAATTTTACTGCAGTCAAAATACTATTTGTGGCTGCTTAGGTTGAGTTAGAATCAGACCAAACTGTGCATTTTGGATATATTTCTGATAGGCCATTTACATCGAGCACAACATTCTTAACAGGTGCCTCAGTTTACAAAGCCTGAAATTGAACGAGAAAAAGCTACGTAATATTGCCATATCAGATGTGCATTACATGGTTGAGCAAACTAAGTAACGTAGAATTTTTGTGACTTATTAACAGAATCCCATGAAAATGCAACCAATCCATGACTTGGATGAATTCAATCTATTTTTTCTTAATGATCAGCACATTGTGATGTATAATGCGCTCCATAGCAAACAACTTGGTGACTTAGCCTAAAAGATTAAATACTTCCTTTCTTTTCCTGTTCTCTTTAAAGGTTGAATATGTGTTTTTGTTTACCTGGATTCTTCTCCAGTAGATGCTTTTTCTTTTGCTGCCTTTCCTGCTTTTCTTTCTCAGCCTTCTCTTTGGCCAGTTTGACGCGTCTCAGTTTTTCTTCCGCCTCTCTCATCTTCATGTTTTCTTTGATGGCTTTCTTTAGTAAAAAGAATAAAAGATGATTTATTTCAATATGTGCCAAAGATGAATATGTAAATAAAAATGCAGATAACATTCTTTGTGATTTCATTTATGAGGCTATAAACACCTCTGTTATGAATATTGGCCTCAGTTATTCAGCAAATTGAAGGGAGAACAGTTTTGAATCTGATTACTACTTGAAAACAGGCTCTTAATTTATACTAGAGTAAAGATGCCAATGCAATTCACACTTCTCTGACCCTCTGAAATCTTTCCTTACAGCTTTTTTTTTTCTGAGCAAGACACATAACAAGCATTGAAGGCAAAGTAAAGCAACTGTGAAATTTAATCTGAAAAAATTCTTTGGTGGGCAACAATGAAGCGTTACATTAGCATGACACACACGCACTAATTAATTCATATGATCTTAAACATTCCTCTACTTTATTAATAAATGTAGCTGAACAAAAATTTGCAGTAATGCTATCACAATTTTTTTTTTAGTAAGATAAATATGAAATGCATGATTCTTTTTCCTCAGGGCTTTCATATACCACATGAACATACCATGAACATGGATCTGAAGTTACTGATATCACTAAAAACCTCGTCTGCTGTGACTTTCTTTGGATTGATAACAAAGTAGTGCATCAAATCATGGTAAAGCTTCTCCATGTTTCTGTGCATGTTGGACAGGATATGGTACTGTTCCCGGGCATGACTGGCAAAGCTGTGATATATTGTTAAGGAAATGCAGTTGCTATGATCTTATAAAGAGTGAAAACACGAGAAATAAACAGAATTATATACTCGCAATTTTCATAACTTCCATTCGCCCCAAAGTTCTCTCTTTTACGCATCCTTATTGGAATGGGAGAAAAAAACAGCCACTGACTCAATAATATTGATGCTCCAAGACTAGGCTGAGAGAATTTCCATATCTGAGAGCATTTTTGTTCGTATACTGAGATCCTCCCTTTTTAAAGGAATCTCCACCGTCTTCCCTTTCTAAGGGTTATCCCCTCATCATCCCAGAAGAGACTGCAGCTGGGCAACCTGTTCCCAAGACCTTGGCGAACGATAATCGGAAACCAGTCAACTGGGAAGAGTGTAAAAGTGTCTCTGGGTGGCTGTCTCTCCAATTTACCCCCAATGTGGGGAGACACAAGGGCCCTGATATTACCAGGGAGGCAGGTTGGCAGCGGGGGGTCGACTGGGCATGTGGGTAACCCGCCCAGTAAAATCGGTTGGTTCCCCACGCGATCGTGAGTAAATTGAAGCCACTTACCTTGGCTTCCGGGTTATTGGAAACCTGTGCAGTGGGCGGACTGCGCACCCGCATCACAGGCTGTCAGCTGGAGGAGCCCTATTTAAAGGGGCAGTCCTCCAATGCTGCTCCTGCAGCAAACAGCCAAAATTAGAGCATGGAGCAGCCCAGGGGAAAGGCTGCACCCAGGTTTAATGATGCCTCACTCCAGGTCTTACTGGATGGGGTGAGGAGGAGGAGGGAGATCTACTACCCGGCGGACGGGAGGAAGTGGCCTGCCTCTGCCAACAAGGCCTGGCTAGAGGAGGTCAGCAGCACCAGCAACATATCCCGCACCTGGATACAGTACAGGAAGCGCTTCAATGACCTAAGTAGATCAGCCAAAGTGAGCACACTTACTCATTCACTGCCGCCATCCCACAACTCCTTCTGCACTGCCAACACTACTCTGTCACGTCACTCCTCACACCCACTCAAACCTCATCCTCAACTTACCTGCACTTACTCACCTTGCCAGTACTCATCCCATCACTATCACTCAACCCAATCCTCATACAATCTCATGGCTCTGTCTCATACTCACCCTCTGATGCATCTCTTTCACGGTCACCCTCACCCAACCTGCCACTACCTCTGCTGCAGCCACAGGGGATGCATCACGTATGAGTAGTAGGAAGCGCAAGGCAAAGGTTTTGGGAGCACAAAGGGGATGCACAAGGGTGTTTGACGGTTTGTCATGTTTTTTATTTATATTTGATAATGGTTCAACTCACATTAAATATTATATTGTCACCACTACTGCCATGTTTCATTCTTGACTGGCTTGTGCAATAAGACCCTTTCATGAGGTTCTCCATGAACACCCACACTTGATGCCACCCATTGTGTCACCCTACAGTGGGCGTATGTGTAGTTGCACGACTATTTTGTGCAGGTGGTGCAGCGCTGTGTTGTGGAGCTCCACGTGGCGGAGGTGGACGGCGTGCCTGGCGACGCTGGTGATGTTGCTCATCCTCGGATGAAGTGATGAATGCAGCCATGGCGCCCTCCCATTCTGACGGTGAGAGTTTGAGGGGGTCCGCAAAGTAGGTAAATGTGTTTGCACAGCAGAGTTTAGGGTATAAATTAATAATTTTGAGTGGAAAGACAAAGGTGTTGCAGCCAAAACTTTGTCTGAAGTGACAGTGTCCTGCTGCAATAAATGAGGTATTCTCCCAAACTGTCAAAAAATCCTTTGCATCTCCCACTGGCTGCTGACTGAAACGTGTCTGCTCCAACAAGGAGTGTTTCCCACAGCACGGGAAACACGCTGAGGATCCATGAAAATTGCACCCCTGCCAAAATCTCCTGTCAATGAGGTCTGTCAAGTACCTCAACTAGGTAAATAAGTATTTAAATTGTCATCCCGCCGGCTTTAATTGCCGGTGGAGGTCCCGCATGCGGGAGCTGCGCATACACCCGAACGCGTCACGGGGAACCTGGAAGTGGGCGGGTTGGAGCTGGGCTCCGGTCCCACTCCGGGATTCCCCGGTTTTACGAGTCCCCCCCCAATCCCACTCGGCCATCCTAAAATCGACCCCGTGGATTCTGATCAACACTTCACTATAATAGCACAGAATTGAAATCAGTGTGCTGAACATTACAAAAGCAACCTCATCTCTTATCAGTCTGTGGTGTTGTAGATTTGGGCTCCAATGGGCCGTGCCATTTTAGTTGTTTGTTTTGCCAGGTTGGTAGATAGGTTTGACAGTATTTTCTGGGACTTGATCCAACAGAGTATGAGAGGGGGGACGGAGGACATCTCAAGTGTTACACCACTAACCCACTAAAGATAGTTTTTCAGTACCCTTAGTTTTTTTTACATTACAAGCTTTACCTTGAACAAAATCAGGAATCAAAGGACAAAGGAAAAATATACAGCATTAGGAGAGCTTTGACACAAATTAGCCATTAATCACAAATAAGTCTGAATGGTTCAAATCAGGAAAACCATCTTTTTCAAGACACTGCAGGTTTCTATGTTACACGCTCCTTCATCGTCGCTGGGTCAAAATCCTGGAACTCCCTACCTAACCGCACTGTTGGAGAACCTTCACCTCACGGACTGCAGCGGTTCAAGAAGGCGGATCACCACCTTCTCAAGGGCAATTAGGGATGGGCAATAAATGCTGGCCTTGCCAATGACGCCCACATCTCATGAACGAATAAAAAAAACGTAGAGAAACAAAAGAACAGTGGAGAAAACTAAGGAAAATAGCAATATTAATACCTGACAGACTGGCTCAGACTTTTAGAACCGATCATAAAGAGAAACAATGAGTATAAAATGTGAACAATGAAACAAGAAATGTCTCAAGTCACAGTGGAAGCTCCAATCAAAAATTTGCTGAAAGAAACCTTTAAATGTAAAACTATTTTTATTAATGCTTTATCTGTAAAAACTGAATTTATAAACACAATGAAACAATAAATTTACTGAATGCTGTTCCACGAAGGCTGAAAAGGAGGTTTAGAAGCCACTTAATGTCTGTAGGTATACAATACGATGCAATATTAAAATTTGACAGAAGACTCTGGGATAAATTGGTGTTTACCTCAGCACTAATATTATCTGTGCTGTGACAAATTATGTACACATCAGTGCCATGGGCTGTAGAACTAATACAGCGCTATCAATGCAGTGGCATACCGCTAATAAAACAACATGCATTCTTTTCTGTGTTAAAAGAAAAAAATCAGCTCAGCAGTTCCAATGGTGAAGCACTAACCTCTGAATTAGAGGGCCCACTTTCCAATACTACTTTCTCTCAATCTAATTCTCCCATGATCACTGGGCAAATTTCACTAAATTTCAGATGAATTGTTAAATTAAACGCCTTGAAGTAATGTACTGTTCCGTGACAGGGGCACTTTGCAGATGTGCATGTTCTTTTGGTGGGTCATGGCATGATGTTAATGGTAGCAATGAAGAAGCCTGCTGGCGAGGGTGCCTTCCCCTCACAGTAGCATAGAGATAAGAAACTGTAGTTTGTTTCCAAAAGACAAAACTGGTGGGAAATATAAGACAATATCATCAGGGCACATTTAAAAAAAAAGGACTATGATTATCATTTTGCATCATCTTTCCGTTCACTTGAAACAAATGTTTTTAAGCAGCTGGGAGGAGTTAAGGAGTCTTACATTGTTGGGGACAGTTATTAACCCTGGGTGCTTCAATGGTTATGCAGGTTAATTCAGGTCCCTGGCATGGTTTGGCTAGTTACTCCTCTGAGCCAGTCTGCTAGGTCATAAATACCGTCTAAATAAAAGACAGATACTAATCACCATTCTTATACTGATTGATTTTTTAAGAAGGTGCCAAAATCTTAAAATGCTCTTTCTAAAGAACTCCAGAATAATATCCTACAAGAAGCGTATCCAGTTACATTAAGAAGAAAAATCCCCCCAAATCAAAATGAAGGAGTGGATAGGGGGTGGCAGGGCTAAATGATGTAATTTCAAGTTTTGCATGATGGTGGCTGTGATTCAGACACAAGCCATCCTATGCTGTGTTTTTATAATTCTCCTTTCAAGCATTGCAAGTTTTGCTCTTTAATTTAAATTTTACATAGTAAATTACCTCTATTTTTTTCCCAGGGCTACAACACCTGCAAGGAAGCAGACAAGGTGACCTACGCCAGAAATGTTGCTGAGCATGAGGCAGCTATGAGCTGATTCTTCCCTTGAGACACATGCCTGAGATTGGGTCTCAGTAATATGGAGTCTGAATCCACATCACACCACTGCCAATGTGCTGCATATTAGTGCTACAAAATACAGTGTGATTTCAATATTTTTTTAAAATTAGATACGGGGAGGGTTTTTTCCTTGAACTCTTGACCATTGCAGGACTTTGTCTGAGAGTATTCATTCAAAGGAAAAAAAAAATAGGATTTTAAAAAAATCATCTTCCTTGACCTGACTTTAACCAAGTTTATTTTGATAGATAGTTCTGCTGCTTTAAGTGATCTGAGCAATAAGCTGCTGCAGTGCAGTGCTGAGCTATTTGGTTAATTGCTTAATAAATAAAAGATCAGATAGACTGCTGCTTGCTTCTTTTACACAATTATCTGACATATCATACAGCCATGGGCTTTCAGAAGTGGGTGGTCTTATCCTAAATTATGTGAAATGAATTTTTAAAAAGTTAATAATGAATCAGGATTTTTTTAAAGATAATGATTTGTACGTTATTATGTTTTATTAGAAAACCTTAATGTTTAAATGTGAAAAGCCACCAATCCATTGAATATAATTAAATACAAATACTGTTACCTTACACAAGTGGATGTGGAGAAGAACTGATCTAAATCAGGCCAAACTCTTATTTTCTGACATGTACACTACTATCTATATTTGAAACACTGGACTGCATACAGATTCTTGTTTTGTTTGTATTCATTCTTGTTTCTTTCAATACTTATATAGTCCAGTGAGGGCATTAACTGAAATCTGTACATTTTCAGCAAATTTTCTGATCGGTTCTGAAGTTGTATAAAGTCAATAACAATCAATTGAGATTTTTTTATTCAATATGATTCTGTATTTCTTTTGGGTAAACTATATAAATGTATTTGTCTCTGCATTACATTCTGGTCTCACAGAATATCAGTACAGTGCTGAATGACTTTCAGAGAAGGGTATTACAGTAGTATCTGAGTGTTTCAATGCAGTGCTAAATGACATATGCAAAAGGGTTTACTACTCCTTTGGAACTGCAGAGCGCCTATTTTTTTTTCATAAACACATTCACATTTTTGTGCTTATCAAGATTAGGCATGTTAGTACTGGGAATAGAACACTTTTCATTTCAAGTGCCCATGTCAGAGATGGCACAGAGTAATCTGCCTCAACAATATGCTTCAGCCCCAACCTCAGAACAGCACCTCCTACTGCACACCGGTGTGGTTTTTTATTTCACTTTCCACAGTAACGATCCTAGGCCTCTCTGGGGTGCATTGCCAATTAATGCCAAATTAGGGGCAGTTTTGTGCTATAGGCCCATGCCCACTAGGAACTAGAATGGGACTGTCCAAACTTCTCACGTAGGACCCTTCCAACCACTAGAAGACACTTATATCCCATCAGTCTATGTTGGATTTGAACTCAGGTATCATGGGTAAAAGAACAGTTTCTAATTCACAGTCCTGATAGAGTCTTAATGCGAAATTCACAGATTATTACATTCCCTTGGGCATAGCCTAAAGTCTGATGTTCCAGAAGACTATTGCACCCAAATATGTGCTTTTTTTCCCTCCTTTTTTCAATTTTCTTCCCTTTTCTCCCCTTTTCTCTTGAGCATGGTGATACATATTTCAGTACAGGTTCCCAAGTGCCGGCAGTCCTGATACCTTCCCAAAATTGCTGTTCTTTATGTACGAGCCTAAAAAGTGTTGAAAGAAAGTAAGAGAAGAAAAAACAAACTTGCATTTATATAGCACCTCATCAAATCTCTCACAAAAAATGCCCCAAAGTGCTTCACATACCTTTGAAATATTGTTGTTATGTAGGGGAATGCTGGAAACATTTTGTGTACACCAAATTACCACAAAAAGTAAAGGGATAAATAGCCAATTTATCCATTTTTTTTATATAGTGTTAGTTGAGGAAAAAGTATTGGTCAGGACACCGGAAGAATTCCCTAAATTTTGAATAGGGCCATGCAATTTTTTAAAACATTCAACTGGACCACCAGAACCAGCAGCCAGGGCCTTGGTTTAGCATCTCATCTGAAGGACAGTATACTGCAGCATCCTCTCAATGTGGGATCAAGATGTCAGCTTAGATTTTGTGCTCAAGTCCTGGGGAATGGCTTGAACCCATAAGCTTCTAGATTATAGGCAAGAGTGTTAGCACTAAGCCAGGCTGGCATTATGAGAGACCAATTCAATGAAACAGAAAGAGACAAAAGTCTTAGCAGACTTGATGCTCAACATTTCCAACCAATGCAGAGCTATAGTCAACAACATCAATATAATATTGAACCATATAGCCAAAACAAGAGGAAGTTGTGATCAAACTGTACAGTACTCTGATCAGACCACACCTTAAGTGCTGTGTCCAGTTCTAGTGGCTGAAGCACAAGGGAAACATTCAAGTACTGAAGCAGCGCAGAGAAGAGGCAAGAGATTGTTCCCTAGTGTCAAAGATCTGAGTTATGAGGAAAGACTGGAAAAACAGAGAGGAGGCACCTAAAAGGTGATCTTATAGAGGTATAGAAGATAATTAACAGAATGGAAAAGGCGAACGCAGAACATTAATTAAATTGCAAGACTAGGACAAGGGGATACAGATTCAAACTAAAAGCCAAATTTAGGACTGATATCATCTTCACATAAATAGCTATAAATGCATGGAATGGATTTCCAAATAGGGTAGAGGAGCAAAAATCCTGGAATTATTTGAGAACCAAATGGATGTTGTAATGTGGGAAGTTTTGATTATTTCTGGATGGAAGAATTAAGGTGGGATGGAAGGCCTTCCTCGTCTGTTATGATCTTGTGAACTACAAGGGGAAATATCAGCCAAGCCCAATCTGCCTTCACCTTCATGTGCCAGAACAGGTCACTGGGTAGTGATTAGGAACTGCGTCACAGGCTGATCTTTTCCTCTCCTCTCCTCAGGTTCATTGCTGCCAATTGTAACCACTGTTCTGCCTTAAATCTGTTAACTCAGTACAAGCCAGGCATCAAACCTGGCATCTTCCTCGTCTGCATGGTCCAGCTCTGCACTTGGCCTGAATGGGTAAATACGCCACCAAGGGCAGCCTTTAAAGTATGGATGTGGCTGAGAAAAGTAAAGCAAAATAGTTTTAACATTTCATGGTTTAATTTTCTCTGCTAGTGTACATACTAATTGTGGTCAAGGAACAGTAATTTTGTGATTAACCATTAATTGAGTAGGCATGCCCATGTCCCTAAAGTTTTCCCTGCACAGGCCAAGCAATAATGTTTTTTTTTGCTTGTTAAGTTAAATGGCAATTAACATGGAATTTGTAGATTTACTTCATTCAGACTAACTTCTTACATCTAAAGCTGCAGGGTGAGCTGGTAGAGTTTAACTGGTGAACACAGGAGAAAATACTGTCTAAAGGAAGAATCTTTCAGTAAATTCTGCAGCACAGATGTTGCACTGTCTGCTAATGCTGGATACTTTGGAGGAGGAGCTGCTACAGTCAGCGATGATGGTGCAGGAGGTTTGAGGGCACGGGACATACAAGTAATTTTAATTATTATTAATCTTGCAGCAATCAAGTGTTCCGCACTGTTGAAGGGTGAATACAGCATGCAAGGTTGGCTTCTGGGGAACATGGGTTTCCCATTCCAAACATGACTGATGGCATCTCTGCAGAATCATCATCCCATACTGTAAGTTTTTGGGTTTTTAATTCGAGATATTTTTCTTGGGTTCAGTGTCTCAGAGTGTACCAGTAGGTGAGCCCTTGCTCCCTATAATTTTATATAATCCAATGTGTGTCTCCAGCTGCCCAACATCTAAGTAATTTGTAACAACCACAAGGACCGAATAGAAAACCTTTGTTACTGTGTTTTAGCTTACTGGTTATATCACTGTACTCACGTGACTCTCTGACCATGGAAGGTGGTAGAATAGGCACTCCTTAAGGGTGTGGCTTAGGCTATAAACTGCCAAATAGGTCTATTAACCAGTAAATGGATAAGTGAACAGAAACAATGACATACGGTAAATTCACAGTAGTTATAAACTTAACAATTCCTCCTTAGAAGATAGAAAACAGTTGCGTCTGCTGAGCTAAACTGCAATGTAATTGAATGGCTTGGCTGCTCCCTCTGATATCTGATGTAAGTGAATATAACATCTATATTCTGGGGCTACTGTGCTTCAATACAAGCTGGGCCATTTACTGTGAGTGAACCTGGCTTTTAGCCCCACATGTACCATGACAGGAAGAAACCAATATCATGATATATCAAGAAAGGACCTCCAACAATGCATATTCACGAACAAAAATATAATAAAGTAGACCTTTGGCCTCCCAAAACAATGGGGTCAATTTTCATGTGATTGCTTTTATCAGGTGGGAAGTAGGAGGAAGGAACCCTCGGCCCACCTGATGCAAGCCATCTGAGGCTTGATCTATTTTCATGGGTCTGATAACGCTCATGAAGCGCCTTGGGACCTTTTGCAATGTTAAAGGCGCTATATAAATGCAAGTTGTTGTTGTTGTTTGGCCTCATTAGGCTTAGGTCAGCAAGCTGCTCACGCTTTTGGAGCAGTTCGCTGATTGGAGGGGGTGGGAATTCTGATGGTGCGAAATCCAGCTGGTCCAAGTAAGTTAAAAGGGAGAGTGATCCTGGGGAAAGGTCACGGAGGCTCGAGCATTGATATTTGTGTGGCCAGGCGGAGCATTATTGCTCTTCTCAGCACCATAAAAATCGTTTAAAGCCTTTTTATGGAATTTTTTTTTTCAGTGGCCAGCAGAGGACCTTTAAGGACTGCTGGTGAGGCCAATCAATGCCAAGTACTAATGGGAAGAGCATACACAGTGCACGTTCCGCCCATAAGTACCTCAAAATTGCATCAGAATCCTGTTGCTATCATAGGACCGCAATTTGAATGGATCAATAATGAAGCTACCAACTGCTCAGGCCTCCCATTTCAAGGTATCTACCAAAATGACAGAGACTCGGACGTTAGCAGGAAAGGGGCAGTAATTGCTGCACTGCTATTTTCAACTTGCAATTGCCCCATTCCCACCCAGCAGGGAGGATGAAAACCGACCCCAATGTTTCTAATATTTTGGACTACTCTGGTGGTGCCTTGCCGTATGAAGTTCAGCAAGTTGGCACAATAATTGTAATACATCGCATGTTGCACAATATTCTCAGTACAAAAGGCATATGCAAGCTTGCTAGTTAATAATTGCAGCAAGGCAGGCCCCAGGAAGATGAGAACATAAGAAATAGGAGCAGGAGTAGGTCACATGGCCCCTCGAGCCTGCTCCGCCGTTCAATCAGATCATGGCTGATCTTCGACCTCAACTCCACTTTCCCGCCCGATCTCCATATCCATGAGGGATAATATGAAACCCCAGCAGTGTTCCAACCAGCGCCTCAGTGTTACAGGTGCAACGGGCATTGGCTGATCTCCTCTCTTCACCCCCCACCCCACCCAAAGACTTGCATATGACCCTTTCTGCAAACAGAATGATTGAATGTAGAACTTTGTACATATTGTTTAACAAAAATTATCTAGCACTTTGGTTTTGGGCAAAAGGCTAAGTACTTCTTTCTTCCCCATTGTTTTGTACAAAACAGTTTATTTTACTACATTAATTGATACTGACATCAAACTTGATGATGCTTAATATTTGCTTCTATTAATGTAAGTGCATGTGTACAATATGTTTAATGCAATGAGTCATTGTCCTGTCCCTTGTGCTTCACGAACGTTCCAATGTACTGGTCCTTAGTGAGGAAGAAATTGGCGTGGAGGATTTGAGGGTCACCCAAGGACCTGCTTGTGATTCCGCTCGTTGTCTACTTCTACGTGTTGCAGAACCTGACATTTTTGCCTTTGTGATAGGAACAGCCTGTCGTATCACTGCTATGAAGGTCTGCAAGCTTTGGGGTGCTTCTGTCACTACCCCAGAGAAAGATGCTGGACATGACTCGAAAGTCACTGGCTTCTTCCTGTACTTTTAACACATGGAGGAAGTCATTATTTTGGTCACTGATCTTGCTGCTTGATGGATGTATCCAGTGTATTTCCAAGCAAATCAAAACAAGTCTGGACTATAATTGTCAACAACTCAACATCAGCAGGGACATTCCAGTGAGATGCTCAAATTGTGCTTGCTGTCTGTGTGTCTGAGCAATCCCTTCTGGATACAACTGTTGCTATAAGCTGCTCAATGGCATTCTGCAAAACAGAAAACCTCAACTGAACAGCATCACAGCAATTGGGCAGCGCTTGCTGCTTGTATTTTGTTCAAAGGAGTCCCAATTAAATGGTAGATTCCATAATTTTATTAAGACCACCTTGAAACATCTTGTGGAACGAGGAGAGTAATTCACTCAGTTGCTCATGCTTATGAAGGCCCTCCTTGAGGATGGAATTGTGAAGCAAGTCGGCAGGGTCCATGACCATGCTGTATCCCCACACAATAGCCAGCTCTTCTTCAAAACACTAACCCTTCCAGTTCCGCACCCGTGATTAGTGAATTAACCCACCACTCCGAAATGCCTGTGTCTGCACTGGAGCTTGCTTCAAGTTTTGTGGGTGACATAAAATGCTGAGGTGTACATGACATTTCCACAGTATCAGTTTTCACCTTCCTGGACTGGTGGCCATTTTGTTAAAAAAAAGCAAAGGATGAGCACATTGGTATTTTTGTGCATTCTATTGTTGTAATGACAGTATTTTACATACAAGGTTTCATCTTAGAACATAATCATTGTTTTCAATCAGACGACAGTGAAAACCATTGCCGCAGTGAAAGTACGCAGTTATTGTTTAACAAACCAGGAATATCGTCATCTCCACAAATTTCGATGTTTCCCAGCCATTGCACAGCCTCCTAGCCTGACATTCACAACAATGTGCTCATAGCACTTAAAAGGTTTTTGAAATTATTTTCACAGCTTCCGCCTGTTGCGAAACAGGCGGTAGTGGGCCGGAAATAGCAGTGCATCATTAACTGTCCCGTTCTCAGTTTGGCCGCCATCAGTTTTATTGGGGACTTCACATGGGTGGCTCAGGCAGGAGCCTACTTTCAACATTGCTAATCGGAGTCCTATGATGTACATAGGATCCCAACGCAATTTTGAAGTACCAATGGGCAGAACGTGCCAGGCGGAGAGCTGCCCAACTAGCAGTTCTTAAAGGGACTGCAGCAGGCTGCTCAGAAAAAGTACAATTTTTTTTTAAAAGAGAAGAGATTTTTGTAGGGGCAAGAGGAGCGTGCACGCTCCTCCGAGCCCCACAAAATTCATCCGGCCCATTGCCGCCCATCAATGCGTAATTGCTTCCCCTACCCCCATTAACTCATTTCGGCGTAGCTCTGTGACAGAGTTGCTGGATTTCCCAACCACCCCAATAGGTAAGTTGCCTGTGGTTCAACGCTCGTAGATCAATGTTAATGAGGCTCTCAGTTTTCTGTGATTGGCTGCTCAGTTGTGCATTAATTTAAAACATCCAAGTTGCAAGGATGCATTATGAATAAACCTGGGTGTTCTCAAGTGTGCTAACAAATACTGGACAAAAGGAACCCTCATTTAATGCAATGTGCTAAGACTAAGCAAAAGCCTGACTTTGTAATTTTTTTTTTGCTCCTAAAATCACTCATTATGTAACTATGAAAAAGATTATTTATAAGATCAAGAGATTTTAAAAAAAACATACTGCTGTCACTGGGCCTGATAAATTGGATGAATCTATTATAGATCAAGGAGCTATCAATGAAAGAATAGTAAGGTTAAAACTGCCATGGGCGAAGCACATTCATGTCACTCATTCCACATTCGAAAGATACCTAGTCTTTACATTCAACATTATGAATACATAATCAGGTTAACCCCATGTCCTAAATTTATAACAATGGACCTTGCTTCTGCTGCTTTCTCTCACTTTGTCGATTTTAATTAAAGCAAATAAGTTTTACAGTCCATAATAAATGAAGTCAATTATATTTTAATTGATGTTCCATGTTGAGTTGCCTTGTATAAAATTAAGTATATGATCATTTCACATTCAATTTTTCCCCAAAAATTAAGTATGACTACATTATAACAGTACTTAATAAATAACAGTTAGCCCAATGCAGCTGTAGATCACATTACATTTCTAGCCCACCCAATCTGTAATGTGCACTGTGACAAAAGTAGCCAGATGTGAACACAGAAAGCCACCGTTCTAAGGATGATGAATTGTTTCCACTGAAGTTATCCCTTTCCTATTTCTGATTTCCCTCTGACTTCTGTTGATCTAGTTGATGTACAATTATCTTTACCGGTCTATTTCTTATTAGAGGTCAATTTTTTTTTATATTCGTTCATGGGATGCGGGCATCGCTGATGAGGCTGGCATTTATTGCCCATCCCTAATTGCCCTTGAGAAGGTGGTGGTGAGCCGCCTTCTTGAACCGCTGCAGTCCGTGTGGTGACGGTTCTCCCACAGTGCTGATGGGAAGGGAGGTCCTGGATTTTGACCCAGCAATGATGAGGCAACGGCGATATATTTCCAAGTCGGGATGGTGTGTGACTTGGAGGGGAACGTGCAGGTGGTGTTGTTCCCATGTGCCTGCTGCTCTTGTCCTTCTAGGTGGTAGAGGTTGCAGGTTTGGGAGGTGCTGTCGAAGAAGCCTTGGCGAGTTGCTGCAGTGCATCCAGTGGATGGTACACACTGCAAGCACTGTGCGCCGGTGATGAAGGGAGTGAATGTTTAGGGTGGTGGATGGGATGCCAATCAAGCGGGCTGCTTTGTCCTGGATGGTGTCGAGCCGCAGAATACCCAGCCTCTGACCTGCTCTTGTAGCCACAGTATTTATATGGCTGGTCCAGTTACGTTTCTGGTCAATGGTGACCCTCAGGATGTTGATGGTGGGGGATTCGGCAATGGTAATGCCGTTGAATGTCAAGGCAAGGTGGTTAGACTCTCTCTTGTTGGAGATGGTCATTGCGTGGCACTTGTCTTGCCACTTATCAGCCCAAGCCTGGATGTTGTCCAGGTCTTGTTGCATGCAGGCTCGGACTGCTTCATTATTTGAGGGGTTGCGAATGGAACTGAACACTGTGCAATCATCAGCGAACATCCGCATTTCTGACCTTATGATGGAGGGAAGTTCATTGATGAAGCAGCTGAAGATGGTTGGGCTTGGGACACTGCCTTGAGGAACTCCTGCAGCAATGCTCTGGGGCTGAGATGATTGGCCTCCAACAACCACTAACATCTTCCTTTGTTCTAGGTATGACTCCAGCCACTGGAGAGTTTTCCCCCTGATTCCCATTTACTTCAATTTTACTAGGGCTCCTTGGTGCCACACTCGGTCAAATGCTGCCTTGATGTCAAGGGCAGTCACTCTCACCTCACCTCTGGAATTCAGCTCTTTTGTCCATGTTTGGACCAAGGCTGTAATGAGGTCTGGAGCCGAGTGGTCCTGGCGGAACCCAAACTGAGCATCGGTGAGCAGGTTATTGGTGAGTGATTGCCGCTTGATAGCACTGTCGACGACACCTTCCATCACTTTGCTGATAATTGAGAGTAGACTGATGGGGCGGTAATTGGCCGGATTGGATTTGTCCTACTTTTTGTGGACAGGACATACCTGGGCAATTTTCCACATTGTCGGGTAGATGCCAGTGTTGTAGCTGTACTGGAACAGCTTGGCTAAAGGCGCAGCTAGTTCTGGAGCACAAGTCTTCAGCACTACAGCCGGGATGTTGTCGGGGCCCATAGCCTTTGCTGTATCCTGTGCACTCAGCCGTTTCTTGATATCATGTGGAGTGAATTGAATTGGCTGAAGACTGGCTTCTGTGATGGTGGGGATATTGGAAGGAGATCGAGATGGATCATCCACTTGGCACTTCTGGCTGAAGATGGTTGCAAACGCTTCAGCCTTGTCTTTTCCACTCACGTGCTGGACTTCGCCATCATTGAGGATGGGGATGTTTGCAGAGCCTCCTCCTCCCGTTAATTGTTTAATTGTCCACCACCATTCACGACTGGATGTGGCAGGACTTCAGAGCTTTGATCTGATCCATTGGTTGTGGAATCGCTTAGCCCTGTCCATAGCATGTTGCTTCTGCTGTTTAGCATGCATGTAGTCCTGAGTTGTAGCTTCACCAGGTTGGCACCTCATTTTTAGGTATGCCTGGTGCTGCTCCTGCCATGCTCTTCTACACTCCTCATTGAACCAGGGTTGATCCCCTGGCTTGTTGGTAATGGTAGAGTGAGGAATATGCCGGGCCATGAGGTCACAGATTGTGCTGGAATACAATTCTGCTGCTGCTGATGGACCACAGCGCCTCATGGATGCCCAGTTTTGAGCTGCTAGATCTGTTCTGAATCTATCCCATTTAGCACGGTGGTAGTGCCACACAACACGTTGGATGATGCCCTCAGTGCGAAGACGGGACTTCGTCTCCACGAGGACTGTGCGGTGGTCACTCCTACCAATACTGTCACGGACAGATGCATTTGCGACAGGTAGATTGGTGAGGACAAGGTCAAGTAAGTTTTTTCCTCGTGTTGGTTCGCTCACCACCTGCCGCAGGCCCAGTCTGGCAGCTATGTCCTTCAGGACTTGGCCAGCTCGGTCAGTAGTGGTGCTACCGAGCCACTCTTGGTGATGGACATTGAAGTCCCCCACCCAGAGTACATTTTGTGCCCTTGTTTTGGTTAAATATTGTCAAATAAATATATAGTGGTGACACACTGATCTGAACATTATTAACCAAGGCCCAGATAACTCAGCAGATTTACAAAACAACAGCATCATTTTCTACACAAATAGTTTATGTCATATCGTTTCATCTATTGGAAACTGACTTCAACTGAATTGAATTCTTTACTGAGTCACCACTTTTTATGATTGTTACTTAATTCCTGCTAGGCATTATTACCTGGCAAAGGTACATGGTTATTATGGCTTTTAGTTAAATATTTTACAATATGCTTCCATTTCCACAGATATTCAAATTATATTTTTTTCTGTTACACTGTATATATCCCTAGACATTAAAAAATCTTCCCAATTTCTTGTCTCTATATTAAAAAAATACATTCACAGAAAACACACACCAACTCGTTCAGAAGGAAATGCATGTGTATGTGAGAAGAGAAAATCAAATCTTTCGTTTCTGTAAGATTTTGACCTTTTGATCCATTCTCCCTAGTGCTGAGAAAACAGATAGGTCCAGACATCATTGTGCTGCGTAGGATTGCAAGTCATCCACAGTCTATCCTCCACTTCTGAGGCACTTTTACGTCATCTATGAAATAATCCTTGTGCAAAAATTAAGACATAAAATGGCTTGAGCATTTAACTGTATTTTGCCTGTAAATTCTATTTACACCAATTAGAGTCACCATTATTCAGTAAGCTAAATCTATTTTTAAAATTGCTTTCCAATATTACTGTACTGTATTTATTCATTCCTTCATTCATTCACTCACATAAAAAAAGCCTCCTCAGCTTTTGAAGATGGTTAATGATAGCGATGAAGCAGCAGCTTCACTGATGCACTTAAAAATATATGTAAGGCTTATCTAAATGTCGCTGTGTAGCTGTTAGAAAGGATATGGACATCTTTGTCACGAACTTGTCATGCATGTCCTCTGCTGGAGGAAAAGTCTCCAAATCTTTTTCAAGCTGTTGAAGCTGTTTCTCCATCTGCTTAATGTTCTTCTCCAAGTTTTCTGTACATACTACAAAAGGAAGACAATACCAATATTAAAGCTTTTAACATGCATGATGTGGGGAAAATAAAGTCAGCTATTTTCACTTGCACAGATATCACAATAATAAATTCAGCTACACTTTGATCATTATAGAAAAAGTGCAGCAAAAGTGACTTTCCTCCAGATTGTGGAGAAAGTAATTGGTGTGAATATGCCGTACTGCTCACACCAGTGCTGTGACATAATTTAACCCTTAGACAGCTGTTCGATTCAGAGAAACTCCTGTCTCCCTAGGGCAACCAGTTGAGTTTGTTTGCAGCTCATGTACGTAGGCATTATACTAAACATTACCACCATGATAAAACTACTGAAACATCAGGGACAACTTTGTTACTGTAATATATTAGCTATAAAACTATTAAACAGCTAAAAGACTACTTTGTATGAAACATTTAAACATTTCACCTGTGCTTCTATTTTTCATTTAAAAAAAAAAATCCTCTTTTCTGCCTGAACTTGCCCTTTCTCCCTCTTTTTTAAAAACCTATCATGTTAAGTTCAAAATGCATTTTTGCCTCCACATGCCACTATCCATCATAAAGGCGAGAATTACTTTTTTCAACAAAAAAAATCCTTGCATTACCTGGAAATAGGATTTAAAGATTGTATTCCAGTTAATGAAAAGCCTAGATTGTGACAACTGACATGCGGTCAGGTCAGGTCAATCCTTGACAGGAAAATTATGTCAAAACTAGGAAACACTGACCACTGACAGGTAAACCCATCAGGTGCCCTTATAGCCTAACAGCAACCTCATCTGCAGCATTGAGGGCTAAATACAGTGTTCATTACAACATTACTACAGCATTGGTGAGACCTCACCTGGAATACTGCGTACAGTTTTGGTCTCCTTATCTAAGGAAGGATATACTTGCCTTAGAGGCGGTGCAACGAAGGTTCACTAGATTAATTCCTGGGCTGAGAGGGTTGTCCTATGAAGAGAGGTTGAGTAGAATGGGCCTATACGCTCTGGAGTTTAGAAGAATGAGAGGTGATCTCATTGAAACATATAAGATTATAAGGGGGCTTGACAGGGTAGATGCTGAGAGATTGTTTCCCCTGGCTAGAGAGTCTAGAACAAGGGGGCATTATCGCAGGATACAGGGTCGGCCATTCGAGACTGAGATGAGGAGGAATTTCTTCACGCAGAGGGTTGTGAATCTTTGGAATTCTCTACCCCAGGTGGCTTTGGATGCTGAGTCATTGAATATATTCAAGGCTGAGATGGATAGATTTTTGAACTCTAGGGGAATCAAGGGATATGGCGATTGGGCGGGAAAGTGGAGTTGAGGTCGAAGATTAGCCATGATCTGATTGAATGGCGGAGCAGGCTCGAGGGGTCGTATGGCCTATTCCTATTTCTTATGTTCTTAATACTGAAAATGGTGCGTAAATACAAAAAAATCAGAACTCTCGACCTTAGAATCTAAGAAAAGCTCTCTATTACATTCTAAGAGTAATAAGTTGCGTGAATGCTGCAAACTAATAATGTATTTTTAAAAAGGATTGTTAATTTTTTTTATATACTGTGCACCTCATAGTAGACATTTGCATATAACATATACTTTTCTTCCTCATTGTAAAACTTGCTGCATATAGAACATATCTGCATATACCACAATAATTTTTAAGAACACAAAGCACAGTAAATCAACAAATATTTAGCCTCCATTTTTTAAACACAGTTTACACAATGCCTACCACCTGCAGGATACATTAACTGTTTCTATGATCTACTAACTATACAACCAACACAGAATTACCATAACAGTAAAAATTCAAAGTAAGAAATGCAGATCGACAACAATGACTGTCCAGGGTATTGATATGTTGCGCCTTCCTATTACTGGAGATCTGAAAATGGTAAATATCACGGCCATGAAACACAGCAATAAAACTAGACATATTATCCTCACTAGATAACAGGTGTTTACCTACTTTTCACAACATCTATACGAGTATAGTACTTGAAAAGTTGACACTCCTTTCTGCTTGTGCTTATATTTCCTACTTGCTAACTTACTGCTTTCGAATTTTGTAGGGGAAGCTTTGAGAAAATCTATTTTTAGCACTTCTTGTCTCCTTGGTGGATAAATCCTATCCCTGGACATCAAGATATGTTTTTATTTATTTATAATAAATGTTCCCATTAACTTTCATATACATATATATATGAAAGTTAATGGGAACATTTATTTAAACTTTGCATACATGGTCCATGAGGCTCCATGGTATGAACTATGTACCCATGTTGGGTACTCCCGATATATACGCACAAACAACTTGCATATCACTTTAATATAGAAAAATGTCCCAAAGCACTTTACAGAGGTGTAATCAAAAATATTGCTGCCGAGCCAAAGAAGGTAGTCAAAGAGGTGGGTTTTAAGGAGGAGAGGTAGTGGGGGAAGGGTGGCTGCACAAGAAGCCAGAGCCAGAGGATCAAAGAGTTCATTGGAGGGGGTTTTTGGGCTGGAAGAGCTTACAGAGATAGAGAAGGATGAGTACATGAAGGGATTTAAACATGAGAATGAGAATTTTAAATTGGAGGCACTAGGGAACAGTAGCCAATCAGTAAGGATAACTAAGACTTGGTGTGGGATAAGATACGCATAACAGAATTCTGGAAAAGGTGAAACTTATATAAAAAAAAGAGGATGGGAGACCAGCCGAGAGAACATTGGAATGATCGAGTCTGGAGGTGACAACGGTATGCATTAACTTTTAAGTGGCAGATAGGCTGAGGTGGAGCAGGGGAGGGCAATGTTACAGAGATAGAAGTAGGCAGGTTATAGGAACATTGGAACAAGAGTAGGCCATTCAGTCTCTCAAGCCTGTTCCGCCATTCAATTGGGGATTTAATTGTTCTGTGATTTTCAAATGCGAAGGATTCGAAAATTTCATTTCCACACCGTTCACCTGACGAAGGAGGAAGCCTCCGAAAGCTTGTGGAATTTAAAATAAATTTGTTGGACTATAACTTGGTGTTGTAAAATTGTTTACAATTGTCAACCCCAGTCCATCACCGGCATCTCCACATCATGGCCATTCAATTAGATCATGGCTGATCTGTATCTCAACTCCATCTACCTGCCTTGGTTCCATAACCTTTATTACCCTTGCTTAACAAAAATCCATCAATCTCAGTTTTGAAATTTTCAATTGACCTGGTCTCAACAGCTTTGGGGGAAGAGTTTTCCAGGTTTCCACCACTCTGTGTGAAGAAGTGCTTCCTGACATCACCCCTGAAAGCCCTAGCTCAAATTTTAAGGTTATACCCCCTTGTTCTGGACTCCCCCACAAGTGGAAATAGTTTCTCTTTATCGACCCTATGAACTCCATTAATCATCTTAAACACCTCAATTAGATCACCCCTTAATCTTCTAAACTCAAGAGAATACTAGCCTAGTTTATGCAACCTGTCCTCATAATTTAACTCTTTTAATTCTGGTGACTTTGCGTCGCACCCCGTCCAAGGCCAATATATTCTTCCTGAGGTGTGGTGCCCAGAACTGAACGTATAACTCTAAACGGGGTCTAACCAGAGCTTTGTATAGCTGTAACACAACATCCACCCCTTTGTATTTCAGTCCCCTCAAGGTAAAAGCCAACATTCCATTAGCTTTTTAAATTACTTTTTGTACCTGTCCACTAGCTTTTAGTGATTTTTGTATTTGGACCCCATAATCTCTTAGCTCCTCCACAGTTCCTAACTTCTCGCCATTTAGTAAATATTCTGATCTATCTTTCTTAGGTCCAAAGTGGATGACCTCACACTTCCCCAATTTGAAGTCCATCTGCCACAGTTTCACCCATTCACTTAATCTATTAATGTCCCTTTGCAACTTTCTGCTCCCATCTACACTATTTACTGTGCCACCTAACTTAGTGTCGACAGCAAACTTGGATATATGTGTTACAAAGGATGTGGGGTCGAAAGCTCAGCATGGCTTTGAAAAGGACATCAAGATTGCAAACAATCCTGATCACCCTGAGAGAGTGGCCGGGGAAAGGGATGGAGTTGATGGCAAGAGTACCGAGTTGGTGGCTGGTGCCAAATATGCTGGTTTTGGTGCTCCCAATGTTCAGCTGGAGGATACTGCAGCTGACCCAAGGCTGGATATGAGACACGCAGTCGGATAGCACAGATATAGTGGAAGGGTTGAGAGGTAGAGCACGTTGTCATTAGCGTAGATGTGGAAGCTGACCACATATCTGCAGATGATGTCGCCAAGAGGCAGCATGTAGATGAGGAAGAGGAGGTCATGGTGCGGGGGTGGGAAGAGAAGCTTTTGCTGGAGATGCTATGAGTACGATAAGATAGTTATGAGTGGAACTAAGTGAAGGCAGCTCCACCTATCTGGACAATGGAGGAAAGGTTTTGGAGAAGGATGGTATGGCTAATTGTGTCTAAGGCTATGGAGAGGTCAGGGAGGATGAAGAGGGATAATGCACCTCGGTCACAATCATAGAGAATGTCATTCGTGACTTTGATTAAGGGTGTTTTGGGGCTGTGGCAGGGTTGTAAGCCTGATTGGAGGGAATCAAACGGGGAGTTATGGGAGAGATCGACACACATTTAGGACTTTGAAAAGGAAAGGAGGGTTTGACATGAGATGGTAGTTTGCAAGGACAGAGGGGTCAAGGGCGGGTTTGTTGATGAGGGGGTACTGAAGGCTGTTTTGAAGTAAAGGGGGACAGTGCCTGAGGAGAGGAAACCATTTACATTGTCAATTAGCATAGGGGCCAGGAAGGGAAGCTGGGTGGTCAGCACTTTAGTGGGAATGGGTTCAAGAGAGTAGAAGGTAGGTCGCATGGTTGAGATGAGCTCGGAATTGTGGGAAATTGGAGAGAAACTAGAGATAGATTGGGGTCCTAGGCAAGGGTGGAGGGGGTATTGGTGGGCAAGGGGAAGGGGGAGCAGCAAAGCCAGCTGAACAGATGGCCCCCATCTCAGTGACAAAGAAGTCAATGAGCTCCTCACAGTTGTTGTTAGAGGTGATGGGGGATGGGCTCTTGACAAGTTACCACATTATCTAACATTTGGGGATGACATAGCTTAGCAATGATGGTCAAGACTACTTGGCGCACTACATCCTTTTGTAGACATAAAATGCTTATACATATAAAAAAAATTCATAGTAATACACCTCAGAGTATTATCCTAGTGTGAATTATGCTGCTGAAATGAATAAATTGGAAGAGCAAGAAAGTAAACCTGAAGCAGTGGAAATGAGCAAGATCCCAGAGCAGCTGACTGCTAATGTTGTTGGGGTTCAAAAAAATATAACAAAAAGCACTTTTATAAATTCTGTTTGTGTCATCTCCCAACGAGCACTTCTAAATATAATTAAGGTTTCCAACACCATCAAAAATTTCTCTTCTACTAATTTAATCTAACCCATTGATCTAAATAAAGTTTTATGTGGTGGGCCAAGTCCAAATCCTATTAGATGATTTTATACTAAATACAAATCTATAAAAGTACAGCAAATGGTTTAATAAAGAACCAAACATTTATAAATTCGTCGAATTGAAACAGAAATAGAAGCAGAAAATGAGACACAACCCAAAGGGGCCCACCCCAATGATCGAACAATTCAAAAATAAAGAGCCTTCTTTCAGTTATTATATTCTAAACAGTGAGGTACAAGAAAGTATCTCTCACAAAAAAATCTTCATCACCCATATGAAATGAAAACACTTTCGGAGAGCCATGAGTATTCAGCATTTTTCCTCTAAGTTGCTTCTCTCCCAGATAACAAACTTGGGACAGAGTGATAAACCAGAAGGTCCCAAGAGCAGCAACAAGGAAAAGTAAAGTAATGATTGGCAACTTACTGCAATCTCAAGCACAGTGCAGTGCAATGCAAGATCTGCCTGCTAGTTAGACTCTTTTACGAATACAATTTTACTGAAAAGGATAAAAATTGCAGCCAGGTCAAAATGGACAAAGTCGAAGGTTTACAAAGAGATTTAAGTAACTGTCCAATGTAGCTTTTCCATTCAAATTAATGTCATGTTAGTGATTGGCAAGAGCAAGTAGTTAATCACGCACCCTTAATTGGAAGTGGATTATTTTTGGTAACAGGCAAACAAAACCAAATTTATTCTGGTTTTAAAAGGGATCCCTATCTCCATTTTGAAAATGATGACTGGAACACAGTGGTGGGGTTTTTGACTACCTGTTTAAATGAAGACCAATATAGACCTTTTCGTAATTCCACCCGCCCCCCAACCATATAGTATGGATCACTGTCACACATCCTAGGCATCAATGCCATAACAAACATTAAGCAGCCTCTTCCAACAACTGCAAGGTGAAAGCAGTTCCTGCAACACAGGTGAATAGAAGTATGGAAGAACACATGATTCAAATCTGTGGAGGTCAGCAAAGAAAAAAAATGGCATCAACTTAAATCAGTTGTTTTGTGGAAAGTCGAGAATGACAACCTACAATGATACCATGACACCCAACCAAATATCAACACAATGCTAGCTTTTCTCTTCACCTGGATGTCAAAGCACAGCTCTAAATTCATGATAATTCATGGGAAATACTATAGCCATGTAAGGAAACACAAGTGTTCTAATGTGACTATACAAATGTTGAGAAGACCAAAACTAAAAGGAAAAGGATGCTTGATAAAATAACTCACTATAGCAAGAACAATCATACCATGGCACTACTTTTTCCCTGACAACTTTCTCAATTCATTCTTGAAAACACTACCCCAACGCAGTTCAGAATTTACAAATCGAGCCAAGAAATGGAAACTCAAAATGCATGGTAGATGCAAATGCCTAATTATGGTAAATAACATTTTCATCAATAAAAACCCAAAGCTGTCACTTAACAATTATATCAATTCCATTCACTTGTGAAAGCAAGAAGAAAGTCATAGCTCAAAACTAACTTTGAAGGTTGATTGACAAATTAAAATTATCAAGGACCATGGTCTGATAACCAGAACACAAAGCACATGTAGTATAAATTTGTATTTTTGTTGTTGCTGAGATTTTAAGTATCATAACCTGCAACAGATTCTGGTATATAAACGACAAAATGAACATAACACTGGTTTAACATCATAAAATGTACATCAATGCTAGGATGTTTTCTATTTGGGCTGAAAACCATCACTTTATCATGTTTAAGGAACTCACACGCACACGTTTTGCAACAGGTGGCACTGTGTGCGTGTGTGATCAGCAGTAATCCAGAGGTCTTAGATCTTTCACCAGTAATGATGTTACCTATCATGTTTGTTCCAGTTTAGAAACAGCCAGCTCAGTCAAGGCAATTTGTGAAAAGTTAACCATTCATTAACCTTTCTGAGTGTTTGCAGTATTGATGCACACCATGGTCTGAACAAGCCCATAATTTTGTTTCGTAACTACAAAATAATTCTCTTCTTAGAGTGTCCTGTGAATTAAGTGGCAGTATTACTCCACAGGAATTACATCAATGTTCAATCCATGTAAATTTAGCACTTCAACTGTTCGTCGTTAGCATACCTTTAATTTTATTCAGACCACAGTACAGGTTTCAAAAAAAGGTGGCTCATGATGTCTATCTTTGAAACCAGCAATTGAATTACAGTCTTATTACTATCTCCTAACTTTGCAGAATTTTAAAAAAATGTATCCAAATATTTTGTTGATATATGGTGGCTTTGAAATACCTATTTTTAGACTGCAGATAATTATCGGTGCTTGAATTATTTCTTACAAGATCTGCAACAGATATTTTTAGAATTTGTACCAGATCAGTTAAACGTGCATTGTGTTGAGTAATTTGCAATGCAGAGCAAGCTCAATTCATTTCATACAAGTCCTAAGAAATATTAACTGGACATTATTTGCTCCCAAAAATCATTATTGGAACCTCTGCTCTAAAAAAAAGTGTAATTTAACCCTCAAATTGAAATTCTTTAATTCAGACAAGTAACTACATTTTAACAGTATTAATAAAAAGCAGACAGCTCACAAAGTGAAATAGGTGTTCCATACCTTTTCCATTCTATATTATATTTATACAAATGTATAATTTTATTTCTCTCACCCTGTTTTTCATTTATTTCTTGCTCTGCGTGTTTGGTCTCCTGTACAACATACTGTCAACCAAAAGGATGGCAGCCATCTCTGCTAAGCCCAGCAATGGCACTCTGTATTCAATCAGTAGGGGTGAGTGAAACAACTTGACTCTTCATTCAGGGTTTCCTTTGCTCTGCAACACTGCGGACAACATCAATACAGAATGGGAACTCCCTGTGCGTGTAACCTCATATTCAAAGCCAAGTCCTCGCGCTCCATGTGTCAGCATTTTAAAGTATTATGCCATTTCCTAATTTCATTTTTAATAAAGGAGACTAAGGATAGTTAATGGCCAGTGCTGAGATAGGATAAATTATCTGCACAAGTGTGTGTTAAAATTACACAGAATTACATAGAACGTACAGCACAGATACAGGCTATTCAGCCCAACAGGTCCATGCAGATGTTTATGCTCCCCACAAGCCTCCTCCCACACTTCTTCATCTAACCCTATCAACATATCCTTCCATTCTTTTCTCACTCGTGTTTATCTAGCTACCTCTTAAATGCATCTATGTTAGCCGCCTCAACTACTCCTTGTGGTAGCGAGTTCCACATTCTAACCACTCTCTGCGTAAAGATGTTACTCCTGAATTTCCCTATTGAATTTATTAGTGACAATCTTATATTTATGGCCCCTAGTTCTGGTCTCCCCTGCAAGTGGAAAGATCTTCTCTACGTCTACCCTATCAAACCCTTTCATAATCTTAAAGACCTCTAAGTTCACCTCTCAGTCTCCTCTTTTCTAGAGAAAAGAGCCCCAGCCTGCTCCATCTTTCCTGATAGGTATAAGCTCTCAGTTCTGGTATTATTCTGGTAAATCTTTTTTGCATCTTCTCCAATGCCTCTATATCCTTTCTATAATATGGAGACCAGAACTGTGCACAGTACTCCAAGTGTTGTCTAACCAAGGTTCTATACAAGTTTAACATAACTTTCCAGCTTTTCAATTCTATTCCTCCAGAAATGAACCCCAGTGCTTTGTTTGCTTTTTTAAAAATGGCTTTATTAACCTGCGTTGCTACTTTTAGTGATTTATGTATCTGTACCCCCAGATCCCTCTGCTCCTCTACCCCATTTAGACTTATTTTCCAAGGAATATGTTACCTCCTTAGTCTTCCTACCAAAATGTACCACCTTATGCTTATCTATATTGAAATTAATTTGCCAATTACATGACCATTCTGCAAGTTTATTAATGTCTTCCTGTATTTTGTCACAGTCCTCCTCAGTATTAACTATACTGTCCAATTTAGCGTCGTCCACAAATCTTGAAATTGTACTTCCAATTCCCGAGTCCAAATCAGCTTCTTGACTAGAGATAATTTTCCTTCCAGCTGGCCATGACATATCCTCGGTTTTTCAACATCAGGGATATAATTATTCAGCTGCTGGCACTGGTTTCCCACTAGTTCCTCCCCTAAAACTCTAATAGATAGGCGTTAGTTGGTCCTGAACACAACTTAATTTTGTACTCATTTCCTCTAGTTGTGGCTCGCAGTTTAAGTTAAAGAGGGAGGAGTTACACAACATTTAATTATGCTTAGTTTAGTAACTTAATCAAAGTTAACCAAAAATTCATGTTGCTAGTTACTACCAGCACTACACAGAAATGAAAAACATGCACATCACTTCAGTGTAGTACAACAAACCATAACTGAAGTGTTTAACCATTAAGCACAGAATATAGCCCCCTCTGTGACAACAGCAGCACACTTACAGCCTGCTGAATGGAATTGAAGCAGTGAGCATGGGTCTAGTTTTGTACAGGAGCCAACAATGACTCACTGTTGAATCAGGTTATGTTTGGAGCTCAAACAGCCCTGCAAATTTAACTCTTAATCCCTGCTCAGGGGATTCACAAGATGGCAGCCAGACACTTCTGGAGAGAGGACTGAGGCAATTCACAGGATATAATGAGAAGGATTAAAGTGCCTGTCACTTGATAAGCTCCATTATAATTAATTAAAATAAAGAAATCTTTGTAAATGTGTGATATAATATAGCCTAGAATATGTGCATTCTGAAAGACATAGAAAAAAACTGTAGTCGTCAGATTTAATTCTGGTACTCTGTATCGGATATGTACCTCTGCACGGTTATTGAGCAAAAGTAGAAGGATGTTTTGAAGTTTTTTTCTGCAATTCACTCAGTGGAAGAGAAGATACAGTAAGTGTATCAACTTCACGATGGAAAAAGGATAATGAACCCTTTGGGCATTGAATACCCACTACAGCTTTAAATAAAACAATCATTTTTTCTATAGAAGTCTCAAAAATGTTTTCCAGCACATTTATAAAGCTGTATACAGCAAAGGTGGAAAAGGAGAAGGTTTTTAGAATGATTACTGACCACTCAATGAAAGCATCCAGTCAATATGAGGTTGTGTTCAACAAGGCTAATCAAAGTACTGGGATGCATTTCAAGGGCATTTGATTATAATTTGATTACCTTAAACTCTCTAGCTCATTGGTGAACCCCACATTTTTGGCACTCTACCTTAAAAAAAGTGGAATGGTGCACTGGAGAGATTTCAGAGGAGAGTAACTGGCATGATTCAGGATTTAACACTCTAAGGCGAGGAAATTACTGAAGATAGAGCTGACAAACAAATATTAGCACTATAGGTGCATAATTTCTAGAATTTATGATAATGTGGAACTAATTTGCTTCTGGCACCTATTTGGAATTTGCCTAAGATTTTTTACCCCTAGTTCTGGGAAATACTTTTTTCCCCTATGCATGTCCACTTCTGCTTGTTAATTGTCTGTGAAAGGTCCATTAAGTTAAGTCCCAGATAAATTCAGCAGTTTGACAATGGTCATATTTAATTTGTGATTCTTTCCAAATAAACCTGCTAGCAATATAGCTGTTGTTTTAGTTTAGATGTCAGGAGTTCGGTTTCATTGAGCTGCTTCACGATGGTAGTGCATGACGTTCCACTGTCTAAAGCACAGGGTGAGCATCTGACGGTCGAATGATCTTTTCTCGCCCTCCTTTTTGTTTGTTAACAGGACAGCCCAAGAATGCAAAGGCCATCTCGAAGGACTACAGGATACTCCCCCATTACAGCCACAAAGCACCAGGTGTACTGACTCAGGATCAGGAGCTCTTAAGAGAAATGATACTGGAGAAAGCTCAGGCTAAGTGGAGAAATTGTCACTAGTGTATGCCACCTACTACCACATGAATTGCAGAACCAGTGAACAATTAGGACTGCAATCCCACTGGCAGTTAAGGTTACCGCAGCCTTGAACCTTTACTCGGCAGGGTCTTCCCAGTGCCGTCAAGGTATATACCTGGTATTACCCAATTTGAAGTTTACTGTGTCATCACAAACATCATGTTTAAACATGCAACCATCCATATACAGTTCCCTGTTCAGTAGCAGCACCAGTGAAAAAGACAACTTTTCATCAAAGCTGGTTTTTCTAAAATTTAGAAGGTATCATTGACTGATTCCAAGTAACTGTGTATCTTGTATGACCGGGAAGGGACAGATGGTAGGCAAATACATGGATAAGAATCAAGCATGTCAATACTGGATATCCAGTAAATTCATAGGACTCTTTGTATCCTCAGATAATCACACGCGGCATGAATCTTTGAAGGATAGGAAAGATTAGATGGGTGGCTCTGGGGAGATTTTCTATACGCACTGCAACACCAGCTTTTCATACCACTGCACGTACCCTAGACTCCAGCCAAAACTAGGTACAACACAGCTCATATGAGGAGCAGGAGAGTCACAGAACAGGCCACTTTGCAATACACCAAACAGAGTTGGCAAAATCATTGTGGTGTGCTGTATGCTTCCCAGCATATCAGGATAGAGACATTACCTTGAAGTCAATGATCAACATCTGTAGTAACAGCAAGATGAAAAGGCGTAGGGCTGCATGATCAATCAGCAACTCAACAGTCATTGCTGCAGAGGAAACTCATGCATCAGGCACTCTTGATAAACTTTTTAGTGGAGACAGCACGGGCCCCACCAGAAAGCCAGCATTAGAATGACTTTTCTGGCAATGCCTTTTCTGGATCCATTTATAACTATCCCAATGACAACACTACATATCCTCCAATGGTTTCTGTAACTCCCTCCGCCTTAGTTCTCCCTTCCAACTTTCAAAAACCTACTGAAGACTTTTCTTTTTCAGTCACTCTTTTTGCTCTGCCCCAAAATACAGTCTGGCTGTTCTTTCCCTCCTGCTGCAACAAACAATGTGGGTGCTGCATTGCAGAAGCAGCTATTTGCCCTGCACACTATCAATGACATGGCAATATTATTGGCAAGTACAGGTGAGATCTCTATCGTGCAGAAGGACCATATCTCATAGATGCGCTCTATGCTACTTCCAGAGCTCTAGGGGACATATTTAATACTCCACAGTGACCAGCTTTAATGAGTTTGGAGACAAGATGCAGGCAAAGTCCTATTTCATAGAGCACTGACGAAAATGCTAAGTCTTGAACAGTACAGCAGCACATGAGCAGGCACCTTTCATGTCGGTTCCAAGATTGTGACTACCAAGATTTTTCACCTCTCTGTAATACGCTCTGTCTGATATCAGGCACATGAGATAAATGCATGGTTTAGTTGCTGACTGAATTTTTGTAAAAATCTTGTCATCACTGTCTGGCAATCTTCAAGTACAAAGTGACTATTTCATGTGCCAATAACAGCAAATGAAACATACTGCAGGGATTTGATGAACTTGTGATTGTTTATTGTATTAATAGTGAGCGTCTACAGTATGTGCAACATGATGCACTGATGTTACCTCACCTTGTATGACACAATGACCTACAAAATATCCTGCAAACTACTTCTACGGGTGCTTTGAATAGATGAATTCAAGTTAGGAAGATTCCGTCAAGATGTCCTGTGAACAGCTTTGGAATTCTGACGGCACCTGATCTCTAGCTGCTTGGGTTCTAAAAGTCTAGCAGTTTCACCATAAATGTTCTGTGTTGTTGGCACAAGGATAATACCACTTTTAGGAGCACCATGTGACTATGTTGCAGAGCCTGGTGCTGTCAGTCTTGGCACCGACGTGAGATACAGATGCCTGTTCTTGTGCTGCTACACGCATGGCACCGCTGAAGGGTGAGTATTGTTGCCAGTGTTCTGTGTGAGCAAAGAACACTGCACTTACACAAGGTCTTTGAATCCATGGATCATAGATGCTTGCATCTGGTCTCCAATCTAATTAAAGTTGATCACTGTGGAGTCTTAAATTTGTCCCCTGGTGCCCTGGAAGTAGCAAAATGTGCATCTATGAGAGAGGGGCCTTCTGCACGATTAATGTGTATATCAGAGGTTTCATCTGCCCCTGCCAGAAGTTCAATGACAGTGTGCAGGGTAAATAATTGCTTCTGCAATGCACCACCCACATTGTTTATTGTGGCAGATTTCTCCACGCTATCTTCTAGCATTTGGTGCATGGAGAGAAGCAACTGGTTGGTTTGTTGCTGTACAT